>NC_060120.1:319131643-320364500 GCF_021461395.2 Schistocerca americana | reverse complement strand
CCGAATGCGAGTCCAGTGTGCTAACCACTGCGCCACCTCGCTCGGTAGTCCTTATGGAGACCAGGAATGTTATACAAAACTAGGTTGACATCGTTACCCGAGTAGTGATAAGTAAAGAAACAATCTAGGTGAAAGCAAATTTTGTGTGAATCCTAGGTTGCCAACATAAACGTTTGTAAGCTACCTTATACATCGCGAAAATACATCGTTTATCTAGAAGCTTTAACTACAGAGTTATATCAGAATGAAAGTAAATAGTTTCTATACATGTTTTAAGAGCAAATATACAGAGTGGTCCATTGATAGTGACCGGGCCAACTATCTCAAGAAATAATCGTCAAACAGAAAAACTACAAAGTACGAAACCAGATGGCGCTATGGTTGGCCCGCTAGATGGCGCTGCCATAGGTCAAATGGATATCAACTGCGTTTCTTTTTTTTTTTTTTTTCAAAAATAGGAACCCCCATTTTTTATTACATATTCGTGTAGTACGTAAAGAAATATGAATGTTTAATTAGACCACTTTTTTCGCTTTGTGATAGATGGCGCTGTAATAGTCACAAACGTATAAGTACGTGGTATTACGCAACATTCCACCAGTGCGGACGGTATTTGCCGGTATTCGCTGGATAGTTACGTTATTTAAGGAAAGAGGAAGTGTTCAGCCACATGCGAAACGTCAACTACGACCTGCAACAAATGATGGATGATGCCTAAGTAGGTGTTTTAGGTGCTGTCGCCGCTAATCCGCACATCAGTGGCAGATAAATTGCGCGAGAATCGGGAATCTCAAAAACGTCGGTGTTGAGAATGCTACATCAACATCGACTGCACGCGTACCATATTACTGTGCACCAAGAATTGCATCGCGACGACTTTGAACGTCGAGTACAGTTCTGCCACAAATTATGGGACGATGACAGATTTTTTGCACGCGTTCTATTTAGCGACGAAGCGTCATTCACCAACAGCGGTAACGTAAACCGGCATAATATGCACCACTGGCTAAGGGAAAATCCACGATGGCTGTGACAAGTGGAACATCAGCGACCTTGGCGGGTTAATGTATGGTGCGGCATTATGGGAGAAAGGATAACTGGTCCCCAAAAATCGATGGCAGTCTAAATGTTGCAATGTATGCTGATTTTCTACGTAATGTTCTACCGATGTTACTACAAGATGTTTCACTGCATGACAGAATGGCGATGTACTTCCAACAAGATGGATGTCCGGCACATAGCTCGCGTACGCTTGAAGCGGTATTGAGTCGCATAGTTCATGATAGGTGGATTGGTCGTCGAAGTACCATACCATGGCCCGCACGTTAATCGGATCTGACGTCCCCGGATTTCTTTCTGTGGGGAAAGTTGAAGGATATTTGCTATCGGGATCTACCGAAAACGCCTGAAAACATGCGTCTGCGCATTGTCAATGCATGTGGGAACATTACAGAAGGCGAACTACTCGCTGTTGAGAGGAATGTCGTTACACGTATTGCCAAATGCATTGAGGTTGACGGATATCATTTTGAGCATTTATTGCATTAATGTGGTATTTACAAGTAATCACGCTGTAACAGCATGCTTTCTCGGAAATGATAAGTTCACAAAGGTACATGTATCACATTGGAACAACCGAAATAAAATGTTCAAACGTACCTACGTTCTGTATTTTATGTAATGTCTTCGGTCCATACCTAGGTAGTTTGTTCTTTTCTACGTCTTCATCGAGTTGGACTTCAGCTCCTAGAATTCGACCGATAGAAAATTTCAATTCTCGTGGACGATGTTTGTTTATTATTCTTTTGCGCAATTAAGGTTCGATCAATCTTTTCGCCAGAGCTTTCACGAAGTTCATCCTAATAAAAATGCTACCACTATCAACTATGGCTCTCTGCTCCACTTAATTTTAACAGTATTCTTTCCTGTATCTAATTTCAGTTTCTACCGAAAACCGAATTTTATAATACTTCGTGAGGAAACGCGTTAATATCAACACAAACTTATGATAATAGTATTAGAAGGATTAGATCATTTTGTCAGTAAATGAAAACATGTTTAAGTTTCTTCAGGGTTATTATTAATATCAAATTACAAATGATAAGGTATACAGGATCTTTTTCTCAGCTCGTCATTTCGGGAGAGTGAACAACGAGCAAAAGACAAGAGATGATTCCCCATTAAATCGAACATCAGTTTTTTTTCAACCACAGATGGTTGAAATTTTTATACAGATTATCATTTAAGATAGTGATTCACTCTGAGGTCAATGATTATACCTTTGTCTTTAAATAATATCACGTTTTCTGTGGTCCTGGCTAAGTTTACTTCGCTGACGTTTCTCATTTTCCAGTTTCCTACGCTCCTACTCAAAAAGTAAAACAGCAGCTGAAGTAGCTCTGCGCCAGAGGCTACGATCTACCGCAGCGGCGCACCAGTTTCTCTTTAGGCTCTACCTGAATTGATCGTTATAGTGCTTCAGAGGAGCACTGCTGGGTTTCTACCTGTGCTTACATCACTGCACACAATTTGTCGAAGGAAGTCAGTCGTTTCTTATGCTCTTGAGACACCCAGTCCATCTGGGTTGGTGGCCAGTGACTATGAGTTTTAGGCTGTACATTATTACCTCTTCAAGAAGTGTTTTCCTTGAAGTTTTCCCATTTGATCTTCACAATGTATCTAAGCTACTGTTCGATGAAGCGTTTTAGTTTTTCAAGACCAGATATGGCGTCCAGATGCCGAAACCATAGTGCAGGGTTGAAACAACTGCTCGGTACACCACAAGTTTTGTGTATGATGTCGAATCTTCAATTAGGAAGACCAAGCGTGTGACACAACAAAAACAACACGTGCAGCACATATCCAGTTCTCCATGTTGTTTTCTGATGTCTACTGAGTAAATAGTTGACAATGTACTTCCTACATAGAGAGAGTGATGTACTTGCTCCAAAATTGTGCTGGAAATAGAGGTACAGAAATCTGAAATGGCAGTTCTACGAGCTGACTGTGCAAGTACTTTTGTTTTCGGAATGTTGATGGTCAGCCGAAACCGTTCAAATGCACTACCGAAACAGTTTACAGACAGTTGCATCCCTGCAGACTTATAGACGGGAGAAACGTTGTCATCTCCTAAAAAACCTCCGTCAATTCTGTGGGCTACCTTTTACACCTGCAATGTTTACAAACAATGTCTCATAAAGCGTGGCTGCGAGATATACAGGGTGTTACAAAAACGTACGGCCAAACTTTCAGGAAACATTCCTCACACACAAATAAAGAAAATATGTTATGTGGACATGTGTCTGAAAACGCTTAATTTCCATGTTAGAGCTCATTTTAGTTCCGTCAGTATGTACTGTACTTCCTCGATTCACCGCCACATGTGTGGGCTGACGAGAATCCGCACGCAATTGTGCAATCACGTCATCAACACAGATGGCATTGTTGGTGATGTCTTGATTGGGCCCCATGTTCTTCCACCTACGCTCAATGGAGCACGTTATCATGATTTCATACGGGATACTCTACCTGTGCTGCTAGAGCATGTGCCTTTAAAATCACGACACAACATGTGGTTCATGCACGATGGAGCTCCTGCACATTTCAGTCGAAGTGTTCGTACGCTTCTCAACAACAGATTCGGTGACCGATGGATTGGTAGAGGCAGACCAATTCCATGGCCTCCATGCTCTCCTGACCTCAACCCTCGTGACTTTCATTTATGGGGGCATTTGAAAGCTCTTGTCTACGCAACCCCGGTACCAAATGTAGGGACTCTTCGTGCTCGTATTGTGGACGGATGTGATACAATACGCCAGTCTCTAGGGCTGCATCAGCGCATCAGGGATTCCATGGCTTCAGATCACATTAATCATGGAATGGAAACACACAGCAACAGAACGTACCAGCGTGACTTCAAACACTTTGTTACAGGAAATGTTCAAAATGTCCTCCGTTAGCGAGGATACATGCATCCACCCTCCGTTGCATGGAATCCCTGATGCGCTGATGCAGCCCTGGAGAATGGCGTATTGTATCACAGCCGTCCACAATAAGAGCACGAAGAGTCTCTATATTTGTTACCGGGGTTGCGTAGATAAGAGCTTTCAAATGTCCCCATAAATGAAAGTCAAGAGGGTTGAGGTCAGGAGAGCGTGGAGGCCATGGAATTGGTCCGCCTCTACCAATCCATCGGTCACCGAATCTGTTGTTGAGAAGCGTACGAACACTTCGACTGAAATGTGCAGGAACTCCATCGTGCATGAACCACATGTTGTGTCGTACTTGTAAAGGCACATGTTCTAGCAGCACAGGTAGAGTATCCCGTATGAAATCATGATAACGTGCTCCATTGAGCGTAGGTGGAAGAACATGGGGCCCAATCAAGACATCACCAACAATGCCTGCCCAAACTTTCACAGAAAATCTGTGTCGATGACGTGATTGCGCAATTGCGTGCGGATTCTCGTCAGCCCACACATGTTGACTGTGAAAATTTACAATGTGATCACGTTGGAATGACGAAACTAAAATGAGCTCTAACATGGAAATTAAGCGTTTCCGGACACATGTCAACATAACATTTTTTCTTTATTTGTGTGTGAGGAATGTTTCCTGAAAATTTGGCCGTACCTTTTTGTAACACCCTGTATGGCAACAATGTTCGCAAGAGGACACATCCTTGCTTCTACAATTTAGTAACAACTGGTTAGTAAAATGAAGTCCGCCCCAATAGCTGAACGGTCAGTGTGTTGGAATGCCATGCGCGGGGGCCCGGGTTTGATTCCCGGCCGGGGTGGGATATTTTTTCTCCTCATGGAGTGAGTGTTGTGCTCTCCTCATCATCATTTTATCCCTATTGTCGACGCGTAAGTCGCCCAATGTGGCGTCGCACTCAATACGACTTGCACTTGGCAGCCGACTTCGCCGCCTGGGAACTCCCTTACACAATACGATCATTTCCTATAAAATCAAATCGTAGTTATGCAATGTGAGCAAGTGCAAAGTTTGTTGCCTTTTTTTTTCTTTATTGGATTTTGATTCCCCCCAAAGGGGGCGGACTGGCAGGAGCTTAGGACGCTGCTCTTCAGCCCACAGAATTTTTAAAACATAGGAATATAAGAAACAATAAAATCAGTCAATAACACGGTGACGTAAATTGTAAAACGGTGGAAAATTGTGGAAAGTTACAACACAAATGGTGGGCGATGACAATTAAATACACAGGAAGTAGACAGGGAAAATAGTAGACAGGCAATTAAAAAAAACACAGCGACAGTCTGGTTCCTGTTCGCAAGAGATATAAAAGTCACACCCAGCGACAGTATGAAGTCCGTTCGCGACACTTCGGAAAAGACGCACAGCACTTAACAATCGCCGGCCGGAGGTGGCCGTGAGGTTCTAGGCGCTACAGTCTGGAACCGAGCTACCGCTACGGTCGCAGGTTCGAATCCTGCCTCGGGCATGGATGTGTGTGATGTCCTTAGGTTATTAGGTTTATTTAGTTCTAAGTTCTAGGCGACTGATGACCTCAGAAGTTAAGTCGCATAGTGCTCAGAGCCATTTTTGAACTTAACAATCATTGGAAACACTGCACTAAAAAGTCGGCACAAAGATGGCACACCACAGGCAAGGGCTGATGGGGGGAGGGGGGGACCTGGACTGATGAGGGGGTAAAAAAAGGGGAGAGGAGAGGAAAAAACGAAAGCAGAGGGGAACCAACAGAGTGAGACTCAGAAGGGGGGGGGGAGCAGGGCAGACATGAGAGAGATTGGGAAAAGGCAGAGGAAGGAAACGCAAAAGGACTCGGGGGAAAGCAGGGATGCAGAGAGAGGATAGGTGGGGAAAAAACGGGATGGAAGGGGGTGAAGAGGGAGCCTGGGGAAAAGGACAGAGGAAATGAGGGGGAGGTGAGGATCAGAGTTGATAGGTGGGAGAGGACAGAGCACTGGGGCACACCTGCAGAGGGGTAGAAGGTGCGGGAATCGGCGTTATGCACAGTAACGTAAGAGGGGCAGTGGGAGAGGAAGGAGGCAGACGGTCATAGTTGACATGAAGGGCGTAGTGCTGGAGTTTAAACAGGAGACCGGGATGCCAGACACGGTCGTAGGCCTTTTCGAGTTCGAAGCAGACAAAAATGGCGGAGCGACGGGAGTTAAGCTGGAAGGAGAAGAAATGAGTGAGGCGTAGGAGTTGGTCATTGGCAGAGAAGGAAGGTCTGAAGCCACATTGGTTGTTGGGGAGGAGGTGGTTTTGGTGAAGGTGGTGATGGATGCGCCGGGTAAGGATGGATTCCAAAAGCTTGCTGAACACCGAGGTGAGACATATAGGCCGACAGGAAGAGGCATCAGATGGAGGCTTGTTGGGTTTGGAGAACATCAGGATATGGGAGGTTTTACACAGGTGGCAAGGATTACGTTGTAGAGGGTGGCAAGGACTGCAAGGAAGGAGGGAGGGCAGTGTTTGAGGTGGCGCTAGGTAACGCGGTCGTGGCTGGAAGCAGTGTTGCGTTTAGTGTGGAGTGTGAGGCTGATGTCCTGTGTAGTGATGGGAATGCTTGTTGCTGTCACAAAGTAACAAGTAAAACTAATTTGTACTGACACCAGACAAGCGAGTGATATGGCCGTTCCTTTCGCAAAATAATAAGTAAACTCTACTTAGCCGGCCGCGGTGGCCGTGCGATTGTAGGCACGTCAGTCCGGAACCGCGTGACTGCTACGGTCGCAGGTTCGAATCCTGCCTCGGGCATGGATGTGTGTGATGTCCTTAGGTTAGTTAGGTTTAATTAGTTCTAAGTTCTAGGGGACTGATGACCTCAGATGTTGAGTCCCATAGTGCTCAGAGCCATTTGAACCATTTGAAACTCTACTTAGCCACAGTGGACATGGACGATGGCGACACAGTGAATTTAACCAATCTTGTATATAAAATCTTGTGTATCAAAAAGAGTCATCGGACTTTAAAAAATTATATCAGGTATGTGCGTGAACAACGTACCGTTGGAAACAGCAAACCCTCGAGTTTTACATTGTTCCCGATAGGTAGCAGCAGTGTGCGCACACTTCATTTCTAGTAAAAATGGTATCGGGACAACAGGAAGCGTTTTGTGTTTATCTTTTTGCGCTGTGCAGGTCAGTAATAAACTGTTCAGCGTGACTTTCGTACTAGGTATGGTGGGGATCTTCCTACAGCACAGAGCGTTAGACGATGGCATGAACAATTCCGAGATAAAGGTTGTTTGTATAAAGGCAAATCGCCGTGTCGTCCCTGAATGTCTGACACAGACGTTGAACGCATCCGCCATCGTTTCAAAAGGAGTCAGCGGAAATCCGTTCGCCGTGCAGCTCGAAAAATCAACGTCCCCCCGACGTCTGTCTGGCGTGTGCTCCGTAGATATCTACACATGAAATTATACAAAAGTCAGCTTCTGCAAGCTCATCGTGAAGGTGATAAACAACCGCGTGTTGAGTTCTGTAATTTCATTCGTGGCAAAATGGAGGATGACAATTTTCTTCTACGCTTAGTGTTTAGTGACGAGGCAACATTCCATTTAAACGGAAAGGTGAACCGTCATAATGTGAAAATATGGGGTCCAGAACCATTACATAAGTTGTACAGAATGAGAGGGACTCTCCAAAATTTAATGTGCTTTGTGCAGTTTCATGGGAAAAGGGTGAACGGTTCATTTTTCTTTGCCGAGAACAATGTTACAGGAAGCACATATCTCCATATGCTTGAGAACTTTCATTTCCCATAATAGGGGACTGATTGGAACGACTTCATTTACCAAAAAGGATGGGGCACCGCCACACTGGCATCTAGAAGTGCGGGAATTTTTAAATCAAAGTATTACTGAACGATGGATCGGTCGCACTGGACCAGAAGATTCAGCCTTACAGTATTTGTCTCCAAGGTCACCGATCTGACTGTATGTGATTATTTCTTGTGGGGTTTTTTAAAAGACTGTTTATGTGACTCCGTTACCAGCAACAGTGAATGAACTGAGACATCGCATAACAGCAGCTGTGGAAGTATTGAGCTTTCCGTTCATCAAAAACCAAAATTCATTGTATATATTTAAGAAATTCAAAAATATAAACGTGCCGAGACGGATGATCCTTTTTGATACACCCTGTATTTATTATTAGTGATTCACGTCACCTCACGAGGAAAAGTAATAGCACGCGTTATAGAGTCTTGAAATTTAAATAGAATCTGTATATAACAGAAGTTTATTTGTTCTGTATGCTTCAAGAAATTAACAACCAACTGTCAGACAGCAAGGTTATCTGAATACTCAAATAATTTGACGAAAAATAACGCTTACACAGTGCAGGTCTACCGTATCTTCCTTCGTCGTCGCAGTTGTCGTTGTTGCCGTGAGGCACCGTTATACCAAGTGGAAAGGCGCGTCGATCTTAGAGCATGAGATATGGTAACCTTAAGTCATTGACAACACACAACAGTCACGGTAGCACCTGATTTCAGAACAGCTGCTGTAGTTAGGGTCTACGAACTACCCCCTCTTGACCAGGTCCCCAAAACGTAACTCGTAATGAGATGCCTTCGAAGCAAATTGACATAAAGATCGTCTATAAAGGCTTCGTACAACGATAAGAAATGTTACAGTTTATGGAATAATAACAGATACGACCGAACTGTCTTGTTTCTTCTGTTTTATTTAACGTAACTTTGTTCACAGTTTTATTTCGCATTCACCGCTCATCCACATTCTGATGTGGAGTGTATGCGAGTGTCTGAACCCTAACTCCCAAGTTCCATCGAAACCCTTTGATGAACAGTTTTGGTTGCTCGACACCAACAGTCAATGATAATGATACAGTATTCTGTAATTGACTCTTTTAGTTTAGCCACCGCTCTCAACGAATGCTTGTTAGGCGTAAGACAGTTACACACTTTTCTCTCCGGTCCGCTATTATTAAGGGTTCGCGTAAAAGTTAACGTTTTTCTCCTTTTTATAAACTGGTGCCAGCTCTCCGCGATATAATTAAAAATGACGCCGTATCATCGGCTTCGTCGATATAAAGCAAAACACCTGAATATGCCCAATTTTACCTCTTCTTATCGGATCGACTAACGTACTCATTAATTTACTACATATTATTTCCAATAACACTAAACAGGTATCGCCGTTATATTTTAATTGTATTCAAAAGCATGTTATTATTATTATGACCGACCAAATCGTAACAAATCGCGCGGCGTGCGTTTTTAACGATAGCTCCACACTCGCCCCGCCCTTATTCATGCAATATTATATATAAATATAGACAGGACCGAAATATCGATCTCTCTACCATAACCAATAAAGGCAAATACGCTATTCAAGTTCTGTTACATATAACTTGACTCGTATTGTTGCGCAGGTACCGAAATTCACGTGGAAGACTGCATGGAGAATGAAGTGCCAAAAACCTCATCCGTTCAACTCGCGAATTCAAAGTTAATGATCTGAAGTTACAGTTTACAATAAATCAAATCGGCAACACACATTGCGTATTAGAAACAAACAAGTAAGTGAGGTACTCAGAATATGGGTCGTGCTACGGCAGATTACAAACCTACGTTTCCTCAAGAAGAACAAAGTGCGCCGAACAGCACCACACGGGTAGGACGCGATCGATTCAAACTTCCCTCCAGATTGTGACAAAATAAAACACCTACAGACGACCTTATGATTGTATTTTATTTTGTTGCAATCAGTTTCAACGCTTCAATGCGCGATCTTCAGGCATGTATGCATAAAACAGTAACGATAGCATTATCAATTTACCAGTAAAGTTACATAGAAACAAACTGAAAGCAGAACGAGAAGCAATGGCAAGACTCTACAAATGAATTTACACCAACGCGTAAAAAAAAAAAAGAACTTATATATGCAATCAAGTTTCAACAGAGCCACATAGGACATACAAGTCGTCTCACAAACCAATTTATCAGTTGATCAGTGAGGAGCCCCCACAACATGCCAATAATTGAATCGTAAGTGAATCCTATACTTATGTTTGATGTGAGACTGTGGCCACGTCACTGCAGTCTACGAGATGATAATACGTCCACTATTACAGCTGCAACACAGGGGATGCCATAATCTAGTCCAGTGGAATCTGAGTGATGGTAAACGCATACTTATGTAAACTCGAAAATGAGTGCGTGACCACTGAATGTGTCACATACGACCAAAATAACTACATGTGAAAGAAACAGCGCAGTACACGTCAACATAGAACATGACTTGAAAACTCCGCTATAGCACGCTACAGACTACTTATCACGTACGAACCCAATCACAAAGACGTAACCCATACCAGGTCCAGTAACAATTGCATCATGTAACACCAAACTACCAGTGAGAGAGAGCAAGGGGCACGTACTTAGTTAGTACTAAAACAGCTATGAAGAAACAGGAACGTGGCACGAAATATGTAGTGGGTTGAAGGAGGAGCGAAGAATGGATAAGGCAAGAGTTATCGTAAACGTACAGGCACAACATAGCTTGTAAGAGACACTCAACAACCTACAGTTACAAATGGTGTACCACCAATGAGAGAACATTGAAAGACATGAACCATTACGACGCTTATCAAGCAGCTATACGTCAGTATCGAAAAGCCCTCCCTACTCATACGCCAAATATACACAAAAACTCCGAAAACACTGAAAGATTCACTGTTGTTGGTTACGGTACGGCTTGATATGGTCCCTATACACATCACATCAGTTGCCAGCATAACTGGATACGCAGATAATCTGCAGTACAGAAATACAATGAATACCATAGTTTACAACACTAATAATCACCGTAAATGAATGTTGGAAGTACCTGAAACTTAGGTGTCAGCGCTCCAACCCGGAACTGGCAGCTGTCTGGAGAAACATTCAAATACAACATCCAAAGATATGTGTCAGAGAAATACTCAAAGAAGTCGGTCGTCATCAAACTGACGATGTAAGAGTATCTCACACTCGATAACAGCTATCGAAACCAAAGCCATGTATAAGGAATATCATACCTGAAATATATGGGTAAAATGCTGAATGTCAATGACTGGGGCGTAGTCAAACAAATGTAGTAAGTGGAAATTCGTAGTGGTTCACATGAAAACCATGTGGGTCAATACATAACAGTTACAGTGTGTGTACAATATTAATAAAGATGTTTTACTCTATCAGGGTAATTCTAACACACATGACACAATCTGTGGTTTATATGCGTAAAAAATTACGAAAACAGTTAAAGAATAATTTGTTCTTCGACTCAGTTTGTTCGTTCAGCAAAAAATTAGGTTCTCTGAGAGAATGGATATAAATTTCAAGATTTTATATTCAGTCCATTGTACCTCCTTTCTCCACGAAATGAAAAATTTTAAAATTGTTGTCCATACCTGTACCCTTATGTTTTATTGTTTTTAAATGTTCTTTGAATGTCGAATGTTTATCAGTATGCAGGCAGTATGTTCCCTGTATCTTTCTCTAAAAGTCCTACAAGTTTGGCCTATGTATAAGGATTCATAATCAGCACAAGTTATTTTGTATACACCAGATTTTTGTTACGGACAGAACTGTTTCACTGAACGTGTCAGCAACTTTGACAACGGGTTTTATCTTTTCTTATATCACTCTAAAGAATTCTCGTGTACTAAGTCAGAACTCTTCTTGACGACCTTTTGAGTATATTTGGTAGATTAATTCTGGCTGAAACCCATTATTGGCCGCTATATCCTTTAAAACATGCTTTTTCCGTTCTCTTCCTTCAAATTCTAATGGAATCTTCATAAGTCTGCTGATTGAACTGTAAAAAAAAAAAAAAGAAGTTTTGTACCAATCATAATGAGCAGAGTGACGTGGGGTAATCGCAGCTGTAGCTGTTGGCTTCCTATAAATTGCTAATCTTTGGCTTCCGTTATTATTCATCAACATAATATCCAGGAAATTAATTTTCTTGTTTACTTCACTTTCATATGTAAACAGTACACTGGGATGTAGAGTGTTGAACGCCTCAAAAATGCTCTTTAACCCTTCATTCTCTTCATTAAATGATAATAGTGTATCATCAACACATCGATAATAGTACATGGTTATACAACTTAACTCCTGCTGCTGTTGAAATGTATGGGTTAAGGTCTGATCAGGGTAGATCCAGAAAACTACCGCAAGGTGGAATGAGTATAATATCTCTGAGCAGGAGGTTATATATATATATATATATATATATATATATATATATATATATTGAGATCAACATTGTGTTTAAATCCAACAGCCTGAATTATAATCCACATCCTTTGCTTGTACTGAACATGAAGATGAGTAGTAAAGTAAAGCTACCCACCAATGTAAGATCGTAAAGAAAATGAGGCCTCTATACAATACATATGTTCAGTTCATGGTTTGAAATCGATTTTGGTATAACTAACGTTCACTGTATAAACATTTTTTCTTCCAAATAATTGGCAAAACTATTTTCTAATGTACTTGACAGACAACACCCCACTGCTCATCCATCATGCTGCTTAAAAAATACTTCTCTAAATGAAAAGTAATTATATGAGAGAACTACCTGTAATAATTTTAAAAAAATCAACAATTTCACCTATGGACATACGTCAGTACTTAATAAAATTCAGTCTTACACGAGAGTATACATAAGTATCCATTTACCACCACTCAGATTCCACTGGACAAGACTATGGCACCCCCTGTGTTGCAATTGTAATAGTGGATGTATTGTCAACTCGTAGACTGCAGTGACATGGTCACAGTCTCACATCGAACATAAGTGTAGGATTCACTTATGGTTCAATTATTGACATGTTGTGGGAGCTCCTCACTCGTCAATTGACAATTTGGTTTGAGAGATCATATGTATGCCCTATATGGCTCTGTTGAAACTTGATTGCATAGATCAGATGGTTTTTTAGTTTTGCAGTGGGTCAAAGACCAAGCTGTGTATCGGTTACAATATATTCACTCATAAGTATATGCAATTTAAATTTTGTTGCAGTTTTGCGTGTTTACTTGGATTTCATTCATGTGAGTATTTTTCGAGTGGGTTGCTGGTCAAGAAGCAGACGTGTACGTTGCTGCCATTAGCCTATGGTTAGGTGTTTGGTCGTGTATATTAGCCCTAGAATTGTATCTAGATAGCTTTAAATGCCTCTTTCTTGAATACGCAGCTACGTTAGTCCTATGTGACGCATTTAGAGATTATCTACCTGTCTTCAATTCGCGTGAATTTGCATTACAGTACCTTAAGTTCCAGTACATACGACTCGTGGCACTGCCAGTGTTTTTGTCGTAATACTGTATGTATTGCGAACTTATAGACTGCTGTCATACGTTCACAGCACATGTCGCACGGAAAAATTACTTGTGATACTCAGTAAGCTTTTCTGGTTTTTCATGTGTATGTATATTGTTGAGTCATCCTTTATGGTACACTGCATCCTTGTGGGTTACTTAGAATCCCTGTGTGTGATTGTTTCAAGGCAGTACGTGGTATATAGATGCATTCGCACATGAGTGGTTTCATCATGAACAGTTGTCTTGCGGGCGTCTGTCATACGTTCTACATACGTTATGGTCTGAGGTGGGTCTTACATCCAGTTTTATAACAGGCCTTGGACATTCATTTTATAGATATGACATAGTGAATGCCCCTCATCTGTGTACAACTAAGCATTCTACACTTTGACACGACACATAGGTCATATTCCTTCTCTTTACTTGTTCGTGAAGTATTGTTTCCTTCCATTTATCACCTTTTACTGTTATTTTGTCTTACGGTAGGTTATGTCAGTGTTGTGCATATAATGTTTGTCCGACTGGTCAATAAAAATCATAAGTCGTTATTTAAAGAAGTTTTTAATAAATAGTATAATTGTGCAAGGTACTGAGTGGAAATTCGTTGTGGTATATTTTAGATATGTGATAATGGATGTATCCGTTTTATCGAACGTTCAGTGTAAATTCACTTGTAGAGTCTTGCCATTGTTTCTCGTTCTGTTTTCAATCTGT
This sequence comes from Schistocerca americana, assembly GCF_021461395.2. Taxonomy (NCBI): domain Eukaryota; kingdom Metazoa; phylum Arthropoda; class Insecta; order Orthoptera; family Acrididae; genus Schistocerca; species Schistocerca americana. Next base: position 320,350,463 of record NC_060120.1, on the reverse strand, counting down.
TTCTATGTAACTTGACTGGTAAGTTGATAATGCTATCGTTACTGTTTTATGAATAAAGGTCTGAAGATGGCACATTGAAGCGTTGAAACCGGTTGCAACAAAATAAAATAAAATCATAAGAACGTCTGCAGGTGTCTTATTTTGTCACGATAGTAAACGGCCGTCGTCCGGAAGACCTCATGCCAAAAGGATGGACATATAATAACATTTCCAGATGGTTGCCGGCCTTCGAAGCCCGTAACTGCTGAGGAATTACTCAAGCATCAACTTTAGTTTAAAATTTACTCTGGATGTAATTAACATTTTACAATGTAAGAAACAACACTAAGTATTTTTTTCTATTTTCAGTTGTACTAAAGATAAGAACAAGTTCCACTAAAAAAAAAAAAAACGGGTTTGGGAGGTGTTTCCAGTGTTAATGTTAGATGACTCACCCTATATACGTAACTAGTGTAGTCCGACAGACATCGGACCGAAAGTGGACTGCGGCCTTAAAGTAGGAGCCATCGCGAGGTTTGCTTGTAGCACATACGGAAACCACGGAAAACCTAAATCAGGAGGACCGAATGAAGTTCCGAACATGCACCCTCCTGACTGCAAGGCCAGTCTGTTTAACACAGTGCTAACTCATTCGGTTTATCCCGAACGTAAAATATGGTTTTGAAAAGTCATAATTTAATGACGTAAAAGGCTATTGCTACACTGTTCATTCACATCTCACTCAAAGTCGGTACACACTCTACACACACACTCTAGGCACAAGATCTCATGATGTAACACTACACACATTAACAGCTAACGTCAACCCCAGAGCGATAAAAATTTGATTTCCGTTTCGCGTATAGCAGCTCAACGTTTGCTAGCCTGGAAAACAGAGCCAGTATCCTTCCACAATAAGTGAGATGTAGAGCTCAGAAAGAGGATAAGGTGTTGGCAGTAAAGTTCTTCATAAAATAAAAAAAGAAAAGATAAAGACGAAAAATAATGCATTTTTTACCAAACCCCTATTCTGTGTTATCTAAGTCATCCTTCAGCGTATAGAATGTATTGCTTAGTAGATATTTTTAACTGCCTTTTAAGTAATTTCTCTTTAGTACTCACTTTAATCTCCTTGAGCAATTTATTATACAGTATTATTCCTTGATCGAAAATGCTCTTTTGTGTTTTATGGTTGGTTGGTTGATTTCTGGGAGGGGACCAAACAGCGGGGTTATCGGTCCCATCGAATTGGGGAAGGATGGGGAAGGAATTGGCCATGCGCTTTCAAAGGAACTATCCCGACATTTACTTGAACCAATTTAGGGACATCACTGAAAACGTAAACCAGGATGGCCGGTCGCGGATTTGAACTGTCACCCTCCCGAATGCGAGTACAGTGTGCTAACGAATGTGCCACCACGCTCGGTAAGTTTTATGTTTATTCCTTCTTGGTAAATGTAAGTTCAGTCTAGATATTGTTCTAAGGTCAGGGACATACGTGTTTGCGCAGCGATTATCAATGTTAGTTATCCTGTACACAATTGATTGATACGAGTACTAACATGGTGTAGTTAAAATCCCCGTTGTTTTGAACGGATCTTGACTTCTATCTCTGGCTTCTATTTCTACGCCACTGTTTTGTATTTTGAAAACTGTGTCCATATTTTGTATATTTGTTTCCCTGAAAATCGTTCGCTTGCTAATAATTGGGCGCACATATAAACAGTATGTAACTAAGAGACACTGGAGGCTGAACTCTAAGGACATAACAAGTGCAAATGACATTCTTTTTGCAACTGCTTTGTCTGTTCACACCAATTGACAGTCAATTCCTAAATCAATTTCTAAATCAAGTGATCCAGACATTCTTCGTAGGGCACTGAAGAAGAAAGATATGTTTCCAAATTTCGTCCCGCACACCTTTATTTTCAAGCAAAAACAACGAAGCGTGTATGTCTGCTCTGACTTGATTGAAACACAGCATGGGGAAAATTCTTTTCTCGAAAAAAGTCATCGTGGATGACGAGACTTGGTGCTATCATTACGAACATATCACAAAACGACAAAATGCATTTGTACACAAGCGCGCGCGCGCGTGTGTGTGTTTGTGTGTGTGTCTGTGTGTGTATGTGTGTGTGCATGTGTCTGCAAGCGGGGAGGAGACTATGTAGAACACATGATGCAGTAAAACTACCATCTTGATCCATTTTTTTTGTTAATCTAGTCTCGAAACTTCTTCCTGTAAGTGTTTTTACTCCTATGATAGAACTGTAAGAACTCTGGCGCATTATGATTCTGTTTCCTGGAACTGAGATACTTAAGGCTTCCTACTATCTGCTGTTATCCATTTGTTTTTGTGAGATATTGATGCTCTCGTCGGGAATTTTGGTAGTCTCTTTTCAAGGTTCAACTTAAATAATGTTTAGAATTTAGAGAAATTCACGTTTGAATTGGTCTCCAAACACACTTTTTGCCATCTTTGGTTTGCTAGTGCGCTTGAAGAACCTTGTGTTTTGATTTATGATAAATGTGTTTTGCAGGGCTACTGTTTAGGGAATATTTCCGTACCTAATTCTACTGTTATGTGGTAGAAATGGTGTGATAGTCCAACAGTTTTTTGCGCTACATTACACTCTTCCCTGTACATTTTTGGCCACAGTGTCGATTAGCGTTGCAGCCTTTGTAGTAACCCTAGTTGCAATATTGACCAACTAGAACATGCCAAAACTCTGAAAAAGATGTATAAGAGAGCTACTAATTTCATTTATGATATTTGTACTCCTGTCTGCAATATTGTGTTCATTTTTTTAGCTGAGATTTTATGATTTTATGTTGAACGTCTGGTAATTTAACGAAAGGTATGTCCACACTACCACCAGGTAATCACTACACACACAAAATTATTAATTTCTTGTTTGTATCAAGTCCTGTTAGTTAAATAGCTGATATTTAGAACTATTTGTCTTCATTTACTATACTGTCACATTTGATTTAAACTGTGTTCCTTTTTTGGTGCAACTGCATGATCCTTCACTCTATGAAGTAATTGTACAGTAAGAGTCTGTCCTTTCATACAATGATAATACTTCATGTTGAATCTCTGCCTCTCTACACTAGTACTCTGTGACACAAACTACTGTGCACTTCGAAGATGTATGTCGGGCTGGAACTGTGCCTCGTTGTCTTGCATGCACCAAGGTGTCCGATTTTCGGCGTTCGTGAGCACATTTCACCTAAACATTTGATTTTTACACTGTGTATTTCTGAAAAAAATGTGTGTTGTTTGTGTGTGCTTACTGCTTATTGTGTTGCCAACTGACGCTGTGTGTTTTCCAGTCGTCACTTGTCTGTGTTGAGGAGTCGGAACCCGTAAGTGAGGGCGTGTGCTATTGCGTGCAGTCTGGAATGCTTTAGGCGAAGGTCGGAAAATGAGTGGAGGACGGTGAATTTTTTAAAATGAAAGTGTCAATAGTAGGGAGATTTTTTGGGATATTATTTAACATGGTAACTTCTACATGTTGGTTTGTTATTATTTTTATAGCTAATGTGATCAATGCTTTATTACTTACATTAAGTTGATCATTTATTAGTTTCTTCTTCATGGCAAGGTCTCTTTCGATGCGAAAATTTTCATCCAATGTTAGGAATTTTCTGTTACGATTTCAGTTGTTGTCCTAGCACAGACATTAACTTAATTTCAAGACGATGGCTGGATTTGGGAGTAAAAAGGTTAAAACTCCCACCTTCCTATAGACATTGTAAGGTGGCAGATTAAATGAAGGTCAACGTCGTACCTTACATGAGAGTTTTGATACATCGTGATGGGAAGTTGAATATGTCACCTGACACACTTAAGCGAATATGAGCAGATTTGCCTATAAAAATGTACAAGATGCAATGCAAAGAGATGACACTCAATTGGCAGTGTTAAAACACTGTACTTATATCCTGCATGTCAATGAGCAAGAGGTGAAACAAGCTGCTGGAGGAAACATTTCGTGTGGGAAGCAAATGCGAGGGGCGATGTCCCGGACGTGACACAGGCAGATTACAACGGAAAGCTCTTAAAAGAAACCCATGGCGAGAGACAACGAACGGCTCAGGTGACACATCCAGGAGGGCAAGTAGTGGGCCATCGGAGTGGCGTGCAAAGAAGCTTCAGAAAACAGTGTTGGGGAATTTCCAGATGGATATTGTTGTGGATTGGCAAGAGAGCCAACCCACTATGAGAGGAAGCCGAAAGGCACGCGTTTTAGCTCACGCAGGCTGGCGTGAGGTCTGGAACAGGTCAAGGAAATTAGAATTTAGAAAAAACGAACGTAGCTGGTGGAATACTTAACTTTGATCCATAAATGGTGATCGTCGCTCTTGACGGTACAAATTTTACAGCATCAATAGTAACTGGTAATGGCGCCTTGCTAGGTCGTAGCAAATGACGTAGCTGAAGGCTATGCTAACTATCGTCTCGGCAAATGAGAGCGCATTTTGTCAGTGAACCATCGCTAGCAAAGTCGGCTGTACAACTGGGGCGAGTGCTAGGAAGTCTCTCTAGACCTGCCGTGTGGCGGCGCTCGGTCTGCAATCACTGATAGTAGCGACACGCGGGTCCGACGTATACTAACGGACCGCGGCCGATTTAAAGGCTACCACCTAGCAAGTGTGGTGTCTGGCGGTGACACCACAGATATGAACAAACCTGTGATGCAGTCGATCACGTGAGCTGTGTATGGTATGCTAGTGATGTACACATCTGACTTTTAGGCGTATGGTGCAGGCACAAAATGTCCTACTGGCTGACACAAACTAGGAAGGATTAAAGTGTCGAAATTTCGACGCAGTTTAATGGTAGATCCTTTGCGTTTGGCAAAGAGAGTTTCCACAAAATAAGAGGAACGCTCCTATTGGTAAGAGAAAGGTATGACGTGGAGCACGAAAGGACCTACGTGTGGGACAGTTTTGCTACGAGAGAGACAAGACCGAAAATTTCGGGGACTCTCCTCTGAACAGGCAGAACAGTGCAGAACAGGGTGCATAACACTCTGTATGACACAGAGGAGGAATTTTGTGTGAACACTGTGTTCACTGCGGCTGACATTCAGCTACATATTAGCTGTAGCATCGTTGAGTGCCAACAGTGGAGAAACGAATCAGCCTCATAGTTAATTGTTCTTGCGAGAACTGCGAGTGCACTGTAATATGCACACTGCTCCAGACATGCGCATGCATATCGCCATATTTCAAGACCATGTATGAGTGCATGTTTTCTTGCCTAACGAGAAACATGGGAGAGTTTCTGCTGATGAAATCGGCAGAGGTTTCGATTAGCTTTTATAGGAATTTCAGAGGATGGGAGCAGACATGCAGCTGACAGCTCATGCAGCTGAGGTAAATACGGCGAGCAGAGCCTTAAACTTGTTGGTTCACCATCTTGCGTCCACTCTGAACTCAAGCAACCTTGAGTAATCTTTTTCCAGGCTTGTCACAAAAAACTAACCATTCCCTGCAGACTTGATTGTCATCCTAAATACTACCAAACTTAGAACTGGAATCACATGATTTGTCGTGATATTCGCCAACTTCACGACGTACTAGTGAGAATAATTTTGTAAAGAAACTTCTGGTAAGAAATTTGATATTGTTGTGGTTACAGTTATTTCGATTACTCGGGACGAAATGCGTCATCTTAACAACTGTCTTAACATAGTCACATTATAACGTATGTAAATTCGTGTGTTTCCTTGACAATAATTCTGAATTAAAAGCAATTTGTGTACAGCTTAAATCCCATTGTACTCTGTCATAGACTAAGGGTCCACTCCTTATCCCAGTCATTTATTCTATAGACGCTTGCGCACCCACAGGCGTTGCTGCTGATGTCTGAGGAAAGAGAAAGGGAGTGGAGTGTCAGAACATTTGGGTTCCGTGTCTTGCCTACGCCAATTAACTCTGGTTACAGAATACTTACTTCGATGCTAGAATCTACCCTCCCCCCCCCCCCCCACCCCGCCAATTATTATCCGTGTCTATGACCTCAACGAGAAGTTTGCTACAAAGAAATTTCCTGTAATCTTCTTTCGATTGCTTATAACTTTAAAACAATGCTGCTACCAGTCACAGCTACGCAGTTTTCGAAAAACTTGAAGCCGCTAGTGACTGCACTCCTCCTTCGCCTTATCTCTGCGTGCGCTCGCGTTTTTCTGCGTTCATCAGTCCTCTTCTTAGAGCGTATCTTTCGGTAACGCGTGACAGCATGATTAGACGTAACCTCGCTAAACCAGTTTAAGCCTAAGAATATACAAGTCGGCAGCTTAACACGTTTTTGCCGCATGCCTACGCTCTCTTTGCTGATATGTAGGTTGGTAAATCGAGAACTGCATAGCGGCTACCGGTTTCTCGTACAGTGACTACTTGCGGCGATATGCGACAGCTGCACGCCAAGTGGACGCTACGTGCACAGGGCTCTCCGGCACTTGTGAATACTGTCTCTGAGCACTATGCGACTCAACTTCTGAGGTCATCAGTCGCCTAGAACTTAGAACTAATTAATCCTAACTAACCTAAGGACATCACACACATCCATGCCCGAGGCAGGATTCGAACCTGCGACCGTAACGGTCACGCTGTTCCAGACTGATCTCCGGCGCTTGTAGCTAACACAAGTCATGTCACACGTTCCAACGAACTGCTGTCGGTTTCAGTTCTTACAGAAATATTCGAATATACGTATGGCTCCATAGCGACTGAAAATGCTTCAATGAAGTCAGTTTCCTCAGATGGTTGGTCTTTAATTTTTAAATTAGCACTTTAAGTCGCTATTTCGCAGTTACCTGGTTTCACTCTCTTGTGCATCGCCTAGCTACTTCGCACTATTTATTGTTTTCCTTACAGCATATTATGTTCCACTCACTAATGAGGAAACAACTACATGAAGCGTGTGGTGTTCCTAATTGGCGTAGTAAAGCCCTCTGGTTTCGTACTTCGCGTCTTCACTTATATTAGGGTAACCCCTTCCTTTTGTTACTGCCTACCACTTGGCATTTTTTGGAATTTTGGCGCACAACTATAGCTTACTCATATTAAAAAAAAAAAAAAAACATGTTTGGAGAGTGGGTGTAGGGGGGTAGGGAGTGAGGGAGGTTGAGCGAAGACCGCCACAGAGCGATATGAGCAACTGTATGCGGAGGGGAGAAGGAATTATTTTCGCCATCTTGCTACGTGCTGACAACACTCATACGGGTTTTGCGTTGTGCCAATCAACTACTATGTGTGATAGAAAGAGAATGTACTCAAGTAATAAGGTTTCGTGGAAGCACAGTCGTTCATGTACGTATGTGATACTTATGTGAATATGAAATTAAATTAAGCCGGTTCCCATATACATATTCAATGAGTAAGAGAAGAATGATATTTGAAATAGTTATTAAACTTCTACATTACAAATAATTTAAACCAGTTTTGTGAGAGAGTGATAAAATGAACAACAAGTATAATAAATTAGAGTAAAAAGAAATCAGAATCAAATCGAACTTTTATGGTAAATCAGATCTCAAAATCAGTAATTATTCAGTACTTACATTTAGCTTATGATGAAAGAACATCATATACATATTTCAGCTGGAAGCATGTAGCTGTTCGCCTTCAATCAGACCTTCAAAGTCTTGCTCGATTGAGCTCAAAGTAACTGTCAAGTCTTCTTCGACACTGAGTGTGTTTCTGTATTTATTTTTAATGTACAACATTCCAGAAAATTAAGTGTCACACATTAATAAACTATCAAACGGTATCAAAAATCGGATTGCTTGCTTGTACGCATCCAAAAAGGAAGCAGAGTTTTCTTTTTGAAAGCATCTTCCAATGAACTTTCGCTAGTCATTCGATGAAATTTTCTCTCGTGACTACCTCTTCCGGAACTTTTCTCGAAATTGGATTTCTTATTCAGTCATATTTTGTGTACTCTTCGGCAAAATACTTCTCAACACTTTCTTGACGAATGTCTAAATTTGTAATAATGTCTCGAAGTAAATCTTCCATAGAAACTAGTTCATGGGCTTTCAAAAAGGATGTAAGAATAGGGAATGCGTAAAAGATGTTGTCACATACTTCTGAACTAAAAACATCCAAATTACATTTGAAAGACAAGATTTTATCTGCTAAGAAAGCTGTCGTGTTTCGCCCTTATACCCCCATATGCAAAATTTGAAGCCTGTCAAAGATATCGGCTAAATGGGCTAGTCTTGATAAACAACGACCATCAGCAAAAAAACACTTCAAGCAATTGTTTATTTTCACTGGGAAATATAAAAACGTCGGACCTCAGTTCAAATATACGGTTTACATTCTTACCTCCAGAGACCCATCAACTTCAGTATGAAGAAGTGAACTTTAAAATTTACCCTCCATATCTTGCAACATTAACATAAATAACTCTTGCCTTGATGAAGTTTGTAATCTTTACAGCTTCTATCAAAGTAACATGCAGAATTTCGGACATACCCCCTCGAAGGGCTTAGAACTTTAACGATGTTTTAATAAAGAAGGCTTCAGGGTTTGACATGCAAGAGTTTCTAAGTATACTACCCATTGGGGAATTGGATTATCACTGGTTTCCATATCGGTCTTTACTGTAATGCTAAATTGCAAGTAGATTTCATTATACATGCGGTTATATGTTGGTTTATCTTTTTTAACTGGATCCTTGGAAATGAAAGAGAATTCCTGTCCCAAGAGTCACTTCATGTTCAACTTGAAACACAATCACGTATAAATCAATCAAGTTAAACTTGTCATCACAATTATAATAATGAAGAATCAGCTCGTTGTAATATGCACATCCAGTTCCAGGCGCAGGCTGTCTTCGTATCACGATGTCATTTAACGTAATGCCCAACAAAGCGACAACAATAACCCGTACCCTGCACAATGACAACTGCAGCGCCACGCATTGGTACACTGTTTAGGTTGGCAATGGTTGCAAAGAGCGAAGGAAACTTTCGAATAAACACCTCAAGACCCGACAATAATTTTGCCGACGTCAAATCGAGACGAATTATTCCAGGTCAAGGCAGTGATGACTAATGATGGGAGGGGCGGGGAGGGTATAGTCCGACCTTCTTGTGTCCTACGTACAGTCCGAAACAAACATTTTGCGTAAATCCATTTTCTTTAACACTATGGAGATATTGCTTTTATGAATCAGTTTCTTCACTATCATTTTAGTATACAAATAAAGTAATGTCCTTTACCCCATGGACCTTGCCGTTGGTGGGGAGGCTTGCGCGCCTCAGCGATACAGATAGCCGTACAGTAGGTGCAACCACAACGGAGGGGTATCTGTTGAGAGGCCAGACACACATGTGGTTCCTGAATAGGGGCAGCAGCCTTTTTAGTAGTTGCAGAGGCAACAGTCTGTATGATTGACTGATCTGGCCTTGTAACACTAACCAAAATGGCCTTGCTGTGCTGGTACTGCGAACGGCTGAAAGCAAGGGGAAACTACGGCCGTAATTTTTCCCGAGGGCATGCAGCTTTACTGCATGGTTAAATGATGGTGGCGTCTTCTTGGGTAAAACATTCGGGTGGTAAAATAGTCCCCCATTCGGATATCTGGGCGGGGACTACTCAAGAGAATGTCGTTATCAGGAGAAAGAAAACTGGCGTTCTACGGATCGGAGCGTGGAATGTCAGATCCCTTAATCGGGCAGGTAGGTTAGAAAATTTAAAAAGGGAAATGGATAGGTTAAAGTTAGATATAGTGGGAATTAGTGAAGTTCCGTGGCATGAGGAACAAGACTTCTGGTCAGGTGAATACAGGGTTATAAACACAAAATCAAATAGGTGTAATGCAGGTTTAATAATGATTAGCAAAATAGGAATGCGGGTAAGCTACTATAAACAGCATAGTGAACACATTATTGTGGCCAAGATAGGTACGAAGCCCACGCCTACCACAGTGGTACAAGTTTATATGCCTACTAGCTCTGCAGATGACGAAGAAATTGAAGCCGGCCGTGGTGGCCAAGCGGTTAAAGCCGCTACAGTCTGGAACCGCGCGACCGCCTCGGGCATGGATGTGTGTGATGTCCTTAGGTTAGTTAGGTTTAAGTAGTTCTACGTTCTAGGGGACTGATGACCTTAGAAGTTAAGTCCCATAGTGCTCAGAGCCATTTGAACCATTTATTTGAAGAAATTGAAGATGTGTATGATGAAATAAAAGAAATTATTCAGATACTGAAGGGAGACGAAAATTTAATAGTCATCGGTGACTGGAATTTGTCAGTAGGAAAACGGAGAGAAGGAAACTTAGTAGGTGAATATGGATTGGAGGTAAGAAACGAAAGAGGAAGCCGCCTGGTAGAATTTTGCACAGAGCACAATCTAATCATAGCTAACACTTGGTTCAAGAATCATAAAAGAAGATTGTGTACATGGAAGAAGCCTGAAGATACTGACAGGTTTCAGATAGATTATATAATGGTAAGACAGAGATTTAGGAACCAGGTTTTAAATTGTAAGACATTTCCAGGGGCAGATGTGGACTCTGACCACAATCTATTGGTTATGAACTGTAGATTAAAACTGAAGAAAATGCAAAAAGGTGGGAATTTCAGGATATGGGACCTGGATAAAATGACTAAACCAGAGGTTGTACAGAGTTTCAGGGAGAGCATAAGGGAACAATTGACAAGAATGGGGGAAAGAAATACAGTAGAAGAAGAATGGGTAGCTTTGAGGGATGAAGTGGTGAAGGCAGCATAGGATCAAGTAGGTGAAAAGACGAGGGCTAGTCGAAATCCTTGGGTAACAGAAGAAATATTGAATTTAATTGATGAAAGGAGAAAATATAAAAATGCAGTAAATGAAGCAGGCAAAAAGGAATACAAACGTTTCAAAAATGAGATCGACCGGAAGTGCAAAATGGCTAAGTAGGGATGGCTAGAGGACAAATGTAAGGATGTAGAGGCTTATCTCACTAGGGGTAAGATAGATACTGCCTACAGGAAAATTAAAGAGACCTTTGGAGAAAAGAGAGCCACTTGTATAAATATCAAGAACTCAGATGGAAACCCAGTTCTAAGCAAAAAAGGGAAAGCAGAAAGGGGGAAGGGGTATTTAGAGGGACTATACAAAGGCTATGTACTTGAGGACAATATTACGGAAATGGAAGAGGATGTAGATGAAGATGAAATGGGTGATATAATACTGCGTGAAGAGTTTGACAGCGCAGAAAGACCTGAGTGGAAACAAAGTTCCGGGAGTAGACAAATTCCATTAGAACTATTGACAGCCTTGGGAGAGCCAGTCCTGACAAAACTCTACCATCTGGTGAGCAAGATGCATGAGACAGGCGAAATACCCTCAGACTTCAAGAAGAATATAATAATTCCAATCCCAAAGAAAACAGATGTGAAAATTACCGAACTATCAGTTTAATAAGTCACGGCTGCAAAAAAAACGAACGCGAATTCTTCACAGATGAATGGAAAAGCTAGTAGAAGCCGACCTCGGGGAAGATCAGTTTGGAATCCGTAGAAATATCGGAACACTGAGGCAATACTGACCCTACGACTTATCTTAGGAGCTAGATTAAGGAAAGGTAAACCTACGTTCCTAGCATTTGTAGACTTAGAGAAAGCTTTTGACAATGTTGACTGGAATACTCTCTTTCAAATTCTGAAGGTGGCAGGGGTAAAATACAGGGAGCGAAAGGCTATTTACAATTTGTACAGAACCCAGATCGCACTTATAAGAGTCGAGGGACATCAAAGGGAACCAGTGGTTGGGAGGGGAGTGAGACAGGGTTGTAGCCTCCCCCCGATGTTATTCAATCTGTATATTGAGCAAGCAGTGAAGGAAACAAAAGAAAAATTTGGAGTAGGTATTAAAATCCATGGAGAAGAAATAAAAACTTTAAGGTTCGCCGATGACATTGTAATTCTGTCAGAGACAGCAAAGGACTTGGAAGAGCAGTTGAATGGAATGGACAGTGTCTCGAAAGAAGGGTATAAGATTACCATCAACTAAAGCAAAATGAGGATAATGGAATGTAGTCGAATTAAGTCGGGTGATGCTGAGGGAATAAGAGTGCGAAATGAGACACTTAAAGTAGTAGATGAGTTTTGCTATTTGGGGAGCAAAATAATTGATGATGGTCGAAGTGGAGAGGATATAAAATGTAGACTGGCAATGGCAAGGAAAGCGTTTCTGAAGAAGAGAAATTTGTTAACATCGAGTATAGATTTAAATGTCAGGAAGTCGTTTCTGAAAGTATTTGTATGGAGTGTAGCCATGTATGGAAGTGAAACATGGACGATGAATAGTTTGGACAAGAAGAGAATATAAGCTTTCGAAATGTGGTGCTACAGAAGAATGCTGAAGATTAGATGGGTAGATCACATAACTAATGAGGAAGTATTGAATAGGATTGGGGAGAAGAGAAGTTTGTGGCACAACTTGACTAGAAGAAGGGATCGGTTGGTAGGACATGTTCTGAGGCATCAAGGGATCACCAGTTTAGTATTGGAGGGCAGCGTGGAGGGTAAAAATCGTAGAGGGAGACCAAGAGATGAATACACTAAGCAGATTCAGAAGGATGTAGGTTGCAGTAGGTACTGGGAGATGAAGAAGCTTGCACAGGATAAAGTAGCATGGAGAGCTGCATCAAACCAGTCTCAGGACTGAAGGCCACAACAACAAAACAACATAAAGTAATGTAAGAGAATAATTTTACTTATATCGGTATGTGTTTCCTTTATTTGCACGCGTATCATCGACCGGAAACCCCTGCCTTAGAGGTTCAAGTAAGCTTCGTGCACGATCTCCTTTACAGGACGAGAAGTCAGTAACCTGATAAGATGTTGGGAGGGAGTAAGTGAAGGAAAAAACTCCGTATTAATTTCGCCATCAGTTTTCACCTGCAATAAGATGCAATGTTGGCAAAGAGATTTTGCATAAACTCCAAAACCTTTAATAACTTTTTGTAGATAAAGTCTTTTGCTTTTATCTGATGGAACATCCGCAACGAATCTCCTCTTGCTAAAATAATCTTGAATGAGTTTCTGTGTACTGTGAATGTTGAGGAATAAATCTCCGTCAATAGTTAATTAAAATTAAGACTCTAATTACCTCAATATCTCGCTGTACCACTACTCAAAATTTTACAACTAAAGATGAACGTAGCCATTTATTGTACATTTGATTATAATCATTTTGTATACACATCAAAGTCGTGACAAAGACTGGACTCCTTTGTTAGTTTGAAAAAAGGAAGTTCTCATAGCAAGAGTTTAAGTCTTTGAGTAACTGCTTTCGTGAATTCCGTGGAGTGTTTGCGACGGCCTTCGGCGTGCATTGGCTATATAAGATCCACCTCGCTCACGCGGATGCGCCACGCATTGTCATCGTTGTCCGACCACGTGAAACAGAAAAGGTCGACAGCCTCTTCCGAAGCAACATATACATATACAATTCCATTAATAAACAATGACATTCATTCTGTTACGGCGTAAAGTCAAGCACCGGCACATCATTCGGGAATGACAGGGAAGAGATGGCTGTGAGAAGTCAGCCAATGGCATGCTGAGCGACCTCCTTTCCAGGACGACAACGCGACAGCATCGCCTCCTATTTGAAGAGGACATAAGCGCAGCGAGCGACTGGTGGCGACCAATTCGATAGCGGCTTCAACGATAGCGACTTGGATAGCAACGCCAACGTTAGGCACATCGATAGCAGTTCAGAAAAGACTTTTGTCAGTTAGAGATCAGAAGGCACTGCAAAGATTATTTTACATGTCCTCCTTTGCTTGCGACACATCTAGCAAAGTTAAGTATTGTAATTTTCTTCTAATATAACTCATTAATACGAGTTGTTTGTTTGTTTGTCTAGCGAACCGAGTAGGCAGTATTCCTAGACACAACACATTCAGTAGAAGAAACGCAAATAAACAAAAAAATACGATATATTCAGTCGACTACGCGAGTAAGCTGGTGTTATAAATTTGTGGCTGTAAAAATACCGTACTATCATGGATGGGAGTCCCTATGTAAAATTCACTGTAGGAGCGTACGTTACCGTTACTATTGATTTTAAGACCTTTACCACGCCATGTATATTTTAATTTCAATAGATACGCTAGCTTATTTTAATGTGCTACGTATGTGCCACAAACTCAAAATTTCCATAACGGTTGCTTTTTTTCATTTTGCATATGGGCTCCTTATCTGCGATTCGTTGCTATCATATGCTGTTTTCCCACACATCGTATAATGATAACAGCTTTTATGTGGTGTAGCATGGTAATTCCCAAGGGGTCGATGATGATGATGATGATGATGATGTTTGGATTGTGGGGCGCTCAACTGCGCGGTTATCAGCGCCCGTACATATTCCCAACCTTTACTCAGTCCAATCTCGCCACTTGAATGAATGATGATGATATGATGAGGACACAAACACCCAGTCACCTCGAGGCAGGTGAAATCCCCCACGGGGACGAATTTAACGCATCCTAAATAACGAAATAGGCAGTTGATGTCAAATTAAAATAACGACCTTTCAAGAAAAAAGAATGACTCCCTTTAAGCTAGCGTTCTTCCTTCCTCCAGTGACTGACTGTAGTAGAAACAATAAATAAATGTGATAATTTGTATGTTGTACGAGTGAAGAAGGATAAACATATTCACAGTAACCCTCCGCCTCTTACCGTTAGGTTAATTGCGGAATATGATGTAGATGTAGAAGTGTACTTCCAGATGCGCTGTCAATATTTTTAAGGTACTTTTGCGACTAGTGTACAGTGTTTAATGATCAAAAAACAGTATCGTGTGCGGCACACACAGTGTAAATTTTAGGATAAGTGATATTCCCAGATGTAAAGTTCGCATGTAGCATTTTCTAACCTTTAAGGAATTAAACGTCATGGCAGCTAGTTTCGTGTCGGACTGGGCTCTAACCTTTGTTGGGTAATCATCTTCCCGATTTAGACATCTTTTCTGTTTTCGAACTTCTCCGCTACATTAAAAAAAAATCGTTGCTTACCGCCAGTACTTTTCGTTTCAGTTGTCTGTTTTCCTTTAGAAACGCCATTAATAAAGTACCTATTCGCTAAGTAAATAAAATGTAACACACCAGATCACATTAAAATCCATTTTGTTAGACTGCCAATTTTGTCTTAAAGCGAAGTAAAATCACAGTTCCCCATAGCGAATACATTAAAATGTTATTCTCCTCCAATGACCCAAATAACACCTTGTGAGTACTAAAAAGTTAGAAATTAACGTCGTCTTGACGAGTCGAGCTTTTATCCTTTTTATTAGAAAATTCGGCACAACTGATTAAAAAATTAGGAGCATAGAAACTACAAATGGTAACTGTTCTGGCAAAAGCAGAAGCGCCGGAACGAAGACGGTGAACGCAAGATCAGAGAAGGCGGTGAAACGACGTCGGCCAATGGTGCACTGATTAGGACCGCATCACGACAGTAGCGACATCTGCAAGAAGTGAATATAAGCGCCGCTCGTGCCAGCCTCGGCCATTACGTTAGTGGACAGGATACAGAGGATATTAGCACGGCCTAGCAGAGAGTGTTACGATATCAGATTGTAGTGATCCATATCCATTGCTTGTTTGAACATTGTGTATAGTAAGGACTCGTATTTATGTTGCATGCCACCCCTCGCTTGCGACACTTGTATACTGAAGTTAAGTATTGTCAATTTGGTTTATAGAAATAAAACTACTAATATTATTTGCTTGAATTGTTGCATAGCATTCCGAGAACGCAGTATTCCTTAGGTACCACATATGAGACGAGAGGGTAAGACCCAACAGTAACTAAGTCCTCGAATGAAAGTACCAAACTCAGTCACCACTTATTTGTATTTTTAGGCTGTTAGCCTAAAAGGCCCTTTGCGGAAAACGTTCCAGACTCACCGCTGCTCAGTATTGGCACGAGAAGGCCACAGGGAGTGGCATAAAGGGGGTCCATGAAACAAACTCGTTCTTTGCGACGTTGATTCACACACAAATCGAGGCTGAAAACGATAGTTCACAGTGCGACGAGCAACAGGAGAATGTTATTGAATTCTTTGACACTGCTGACACCCTCCCGGATGACTAAACCCTTCTCTAAGGACATTATGGACCTTACTATGAGGAGTCAGTTGAGCATTTAGCATATCCTAAAGATGCTACGAAATCTGAACCTGGCGACCTATACAGTGACCAGATTTTTCTTCTGTGACGTCATGCAAAATGGGAAAGCAAAGTAACTGATAAGTATTTAAATATCTGAATTAAACAGGGGTGACCCACTCAAACATGAAGAATGGGCACCGCAACTCACGTACTGTAGATGTATTGATTAAGGTTTCCATCAAGGTACTAAATGAAACTAAAGATGGCTTTACCTATCCGATATATTCCTAGCTCTATTAATGTG
Source organism: Schistocerca americana (assembly GCF_021461395.2). Classification (NCBI taxonomy): domain Eukaryota; kingdom Metazoa; phylum Arthropoda; class Insecta; order Orthoptera; family Acrididae; genus Schistocerca; species Schistocerca americana. Next base: position 320,334,046 of record NC_060120.1, on the reverse strand, counting down.
ACTTTAGCCATCGAATATACAATACAAATAATTAGAAAAGCGTACAAGGGAGAGAAAATGTCTACGAAAAATCTCGGCGTAGGTGGGTTGGTTTGACAAAGAAGTAATGCAGAAACTGTGTCCACAGAAACCGCCGATGATTGCTGAACAATTTGATAACCGAAGGAAATAACCCATAGAAGTACGTACAAGCACCAGCTCCCGTCTAACTGCATTCTGAGTGCAGCTAGCTGGCAGTATGGATTAATTCAGAAAAATGAAACTTTGGTACGCAAACGTGGCCCATGCTTACCACTCTGCTGATACTCGGGGGCAGAGGATGCCTGTAGTGGTGGCTGCGATCCTAAGTTCACTAAAGTATCTGTGATTAGCTCTAAAATGAAGATATGTTCATCGGCAGTGCTAAAGCGTTGTAACCTCTCCCTGCAAATCTAGGATGATGTGGTGTACTGTATCATGATCTGAGACGGTCTTTCTCCTTTCCTCAACAAAATATACGTGGTTCTACCAGTGCTCGTATCTCAGTAACCAACAGCAGTTTACTTTCTGAATTACGACCAGTGAAAAGTATACAACATTTGGAACATTTTCCTTCTCCTAACGAAACTCGAATGGTTAACCAGCATTTATTAGTTCTCTCTTAGAGTGGGGCAGTAGGCAGAAATTCCCTCCCACTATATGTGTGTTTTTGCATTCGTCCAGTAGAAACAGTTGCTTGTCTGCACTAGCGAGTCTATGACACCTCTAGAAAATTTTAGTGAAGCAACTGTGGGCCTCCTCATAAAATTTAAATATGACCTGCTGCCTCACAAGGCCCCCAACGACTATACTCGATGCTGAATGCGTCGTTTTTTTCGCTTCTCTTTTCAGATCTTATGTTCTTTGAAAGTTATTATTTAAGCTCCTCGTTTAAAACGTGTTGGGTACACTTGGTTGGCACGCCGGATGACCACCAGGGTTCCTCGCATCTGTGTCGGTTCTCAGCACGCAGTTGACTGAGTCCTGGCTTTCAGCAGTAATTTGTGTTAGATTTAACTGTATACATATTCCTGTAAGTAGGCTGTTTAGGCTTTATGTTGGTAAAGTCACGTAGCGCTCTGTATGAAAATCACTGGCTGTGCTGTGTGCAGTCTGTGGCTGGTTGGCATTGTTGGAATATTCGCTATTGTAGTGTTGGGCAGTTGGATGTGAACTGTGCGTAGCGTTGTGCAGTTGGAGGTGAGCCGCCAGCAGTGGTGGATGTGGGAAGAGAGATGGCAGAGTTCTGAGAGCGGACGATCTGGACGTGTGTCCGTCAGAAATAGGAAATCTGTAAGACTGGATGCCATGAACTGATACATATATTATGACTTTCGAACACTATTAAGGTAAATACATTGTTTGTTTTCCATCAAAATCTATTATTCGCTAACTATGCCTATCAGTAGTTAGTGCCTTCATTAGTTAGAATGTGTTATTTAGGTGACAGTATTGGTGCACGCTGTATTGCAGTAGTTTGAGTAACGAAGATTTTTGTGAGGTAAGTGATTCATGAAAGGTGTAGGTAATTGTTAGTCAGGGCCATTATTTTGTAGGGATTATTGAAAGTCAGATTGCGTTGCACTAAAAAAAAAAAAATTGTGTGTCAGTTTACTGTTGATCAGAATAAGAGAGAAATGTCTGAGTACGTACAGTTTTCCTCAGCTGGTTGAAAATCAAGTAACGTAAGAGATTTACTAGCATGTCATTCTTCATTTTTCTAAGGGGATGTTTCATTCCGTGCAGCTTTAATAATTTAATTGGATTGTATACCCCCTTCTGAATAATGGATTATGAACGAAGCAACACAGCAGTTTAGGAAAAACTTTCCCATAACATTAACATACAGGATTGTTCCTAGGGGACACATTGACTTTAATCAAAACTGTGTGATGACCAGTTTTGCTGTATGACTTCTTAGCCATCCATACAGACACTTTTCAATAAATTCCTAGTTTGAGCTTATGTAGGTAGAATGGGTCATCTGGATGTTACGCTTGTCGAGTACATCTTTTGCGCTGAGAGCAGTTGTTACATCGCACAGGGCTCAAAGGTTGGAGTGTCATCCTTAATGTCTATTCTACATTATACTTAAATAAAAATAGTGACACTCGGAAACAAGTACTGCTGAAAATATATGCGAGCAACAATAATCGAGACTGTAGGATAAATACACTCTGTATGAGGGTATAAATATACTACAGATGACCTACACGATTACCCATGCTGACTACATGTGAAACGAACTTTGTTATTGTTTGTTTATGTATGTTTGCTAATTTCATTGTGTACTGCGCATAAAAAATTGTGTTTGATATTTAATATGAGTGAGTGTCTATAAAAGGGGCTCAAGAGGAAACAATAACTTGAAATTCTTTCCAAAGCACGCCACTTATTCTTCACAAAGATTGACCATTAATTAAAAATTCTTATACCTTACAGGTGACACAACAGAACATGCAGCACTTCACAGATAGAAAACATCATAAATAAGTAGTACAGCACACAGAAAATTCGAGTGAAAATGGAATTCATTTCCCAAAATACATTGTGCATAATATAAATAAAAAGGAGGCCATGACTACTAACAGAAAAGGTATTTGATGAACAAACCCTTTGTTTTTATTGTTGCAGGCTGTCACCAACCATTTCTAATGGATCAACTCAAATTGTGATACATTGTTTATCAAGAGTTACATTACTAAACTTATATATAGTGCAGTTAAAATATCAAACTTCTTGATAGGCTACTTACAAGCTTACCATGGTAACCATTACAAAATTCTTATTGTTAGTTTTTGTGCAGACAGTACTTTCTTTGTAAGAGATGATTTATCCCAGGAAACTATTTTGGTTCCAGAGACCTTTTCAGTTCAACATCTATGCTATGTATGTGCATATATATATATATATATATATATATATATATATATATATATATATATATATATCCTAGATATCTGAGACATGAAAAGTTCTCTGGAACATACAGTTTTATTTGATCAAAGCACCTATATCTGGGTTTCAGACAGGGTCCTGCATTTTGTTCGATGCTGAGGTGCTATTCCAGTACTTCTAGACAGCTTGTGGTTTTCGGTTCTAGGGAGAGTACCAACTGGGCTGCGGTGTGGAGGGGAATTTGAATTGATGAGGTAGATACGTTAGGGTAGGTCATCAGTCCCCTAGAACTTAGAACTACTTAAACCTAACTAACCTAAGGACATCACACACATCCATGCCCGAGGCAGGATTCGAACCTGCGACCGCAGTGGTCACGCGGTTCCAGACTGTAGCGCCTAGAACCGCTCGGCCAGCCCGGCCGGCCTGTCTCATCCTGAGTGCTGATTAGCCTTCTGATGACATGATGATAAATGATGAGCTACTTGAGTATCCATCTCCAATGTTTAGAAAGTCGACAACGGCCAGGAGAGCTGTCTACTGACCCCATGCCCCTTTGTACCACATCCAAATGACGGCAGGTAGTATGATATGGTGGTTGGTTGGTCCTGATTGGCCAACCTGAGCCAAATGCAGAGTTTTCCTTGCTTTAGATTGTATAAATAGCAATCCTTATGGAATCGAAACTGTGATAAGCTAATTGTGTCTATTTGAATATGAGACTACCCATGATTATTTCACTGTTTGGAATATCAGCAAGGAAACTTATTTGAGACTTTCTTCTCTCCTGTCTTGTAAAGAGATTTAACATTGACATATTTTAATGTGTCCTGAAATATTCCCTCGTGATGGATTACAAAAATCACTAATGACAGTATTTATTAAGTTACAACAGATCTTTAGAATTGTGCCTGAAATTGAATCGACACCATATCAACTTTGGTTTTTGAGAACTTTCATAATTCTGCTAGTTTAATGAAAAATGTTGTTGCTACTTCTAGCTGCAAAAATTTTTGGGTAATGTCATTTTTAGTGCAATCTCTCGTTTCTACAACCGAGCTGTTTAATTGGACTTTTTCTGGTATATTTAGAAAGTGATTGTTAAAAACATCTACAATTTGTGAACTATCACTCACAACTTGTCGTTCAGTTTAATTGTGGAAGCATTACGTTTAATTACTGCTTGTCCTGCCTTCTGTTTCACAGTACCCCATGAAGTTTTAGTCATATAACCTCCATTATTAATTTCTGTCTTTATGTTTATTTTACTGACATTCTTTAAAATATTACAGAGCTTTTCTAAGATACAACTAATGTTAGATTTTGAATTGTTTTGGTCTTTATGTAAACTTCCCTTTATCTATTACATGATATGTTAATGCTTTTAGGCACTTATGGTTTCCTTGTGTTTTTTTTAAATTAGACTTTCTGAAAACACTTTAGGAAAGTTACTTTCAACATTTGACACAAATTTACTGTCAAATATATTGAATTTCACCTTATCTGCTCGTTCCATATATATGTAATCCCATACCACCTTTTTTAACTTATCTCAAAATTTGTTTACTGGCATCGTCAATAAGTCTCACCGCATTGTATGAGCATGCTTCAGAGCTGTAAGAGGCTGCATGGTTTATTTCCATTAACTGAGCATCAAAATCAATAACGACTGGGTAAACATTGACTGTCTTATCCTGAGTGATATCTATGAAAATGCTACCAATCACAGCTCTGCTCCGTTGTGGCACGTGAGTTGGAACATTTACTGATAAAAACAGACTGAAACAGTCAAATAATAATTCCAGTTCATTTTTCCTATCAGAATCTTATTAGACATCTACAATGAAATATCCAAAAATTACTTGCTGTTGCCTGACAGGTAGCTCAATAATGAAGCTACACGTTACATACATTATGTACGTATGTGGACACGCAGTGTATGTTGATTTTATGACCCTGTGTTGTGTGTGTGTGAGTTTGTTTGTGTGCGTGCATGCGTGTGTGCATGTGAGGCAGCAGATAGGGTGAATGTAAGTGTGTCAGAGGCAGCAGCTAAAGTGGTAACACGTACTACCTACTGTAGTCTTTGAAGGCAAAGACCGACAAAAACTAAGGGAGCTGACGTCACAGCAGAGCAGCACGGATAACACGGTAGGAAAAGCAACTTGGCACAGGTCGTTAAAAAGAGACTGAGTAACTGCAGGCGATTTTGTGGGTGGCAACAGCGTGGAAGTAAATTGCTGGTGGCTATCTGGTGTGGAGGGCCTGCCGGCGGCAGTCGCCGCACAGATAAGGCGAGGGACGGAGCGCCGCCACGGCGCGGAGATAGCGGGGGCCGGCGACAGGGGCTGTCGGCGGCGAAAGCCTAGCCCCGCTCTAGCGCGCTAGCTGCTGTCGGCGCCGAGGTCGCTACTTCTGCTACGTAGGTCAAGCGCTCTGTGACAGATCTCCCGTCCGTCGGCCGTCGTAATTTAATTTATTATTTATTGGTAATGTTTATTATTGCCGACTTACGTGGTGGGCCTTAATCAAAATATTTCATTCAATTTTGATTTACAGTTAAATGCTTTTGTGAAGTTCTTCTTTATAACAACATTAATCTTCAGTATACATTATTTTTTACGTTGATGAACATTAGACTAACTGAATTTTAAAACATATAAGTTGTACAATGGTATAAACTTTTCATATTAATTTCCTCGGCTAGTCAGTTCACTTTAAAGCAAAAAATCTGTAGTTATCAATTACAATTGCGGCCCACACACGCGCGAGATTATTTTTTCTTACTTCCGTTAACCACTGCGTTGTAGTCGGAGTCCTGGCTCTGGCTCTCGGCTGTTGTGCTGAAAATAAGAATCTTAAAGCTACGTATTTTCTGCAGCGTCGGGCGGCTGTGGAGAAAAATGTATATTATGTTAATAGCGGGCGAGTTTTTCGCTTCCGCTAAATTTCATAAGTTAACATCGCCACGTAATGGCGTCGTTGGCTGCATCGGCCGCTGCGATTGTTGAACTGTGAATTACTCGAGTGCAGGTTAATTCAAGGAAGGTGGATATGAAATTGGGATCACCTCTTACAAATTTAAAGTGAGCAATAATATTAAATCAATATATTATTTGCTTAATTAGTACAAATATGCTTACATTTGCCAGCACTTGCAAGATGTCCGTCTACACGCAACCAAGACAAGAGAAGAAGTGAAGGCAACTAAAAAATTAACAAAAGAGCGTATGTTGTCGTCTCTTTGGACCCTTTTGTTATATTTCTTTGCCCTAGAAACTTACACAGAGAAATTATTATAATACGGGTGCATCATAAAAATGTATATTATTCAATTTTTAAATGTCTCTTCTCTATAAATACTGTTTTTTAAGTCTTTTAGTATTATTTCACTAGGGACGCTATACAGTCTAAAGCCAAAAGAGCAAAAATTATTATCTAAAAAGAGCCCATAGGAAACTGCATTTTAAATAACGACACAAAAGAATTAAAGGAAATAGCTGTCAGTGGGAACTGATTTATATCAATCGGGCAAGTTGTAAATTGGAGCTGGACTGGAATTGGAACCCAGGCCTCTTGCTGGTTAGGCAGATGCACTGAGCACTACGCCATCCGGACACAGTGCTCACCACAAGCACATGGACTATCATAGCACACCTCCCGTCAGATCCAAACTTTCAACTTAAACCACATACTACTGTTGAGGTGCCCCTGTTCATTAGCCTCACTGCTCGCAGCATATCGCTGATTCTGGTAAGTGTTCGAGCTTAGTGTGCAACTGCACAGAAGGGATCATTCGCCATCAAATGGTTCAAATGGCTCTGAGCACTATGGGACTTAACATCTACGGTCATCAGTCCCCTAGAACTTAGAACTACTTAAACCTAACTAACCTAAGGACAGCACACAACACCCAGTCATCACGAGGCAGAGAAAATCCCTGACCCCGCCGGGAATCGAACCCGGGAACCCGGGCGTGGGAAGCGAGAACGCTACCGCACGACCACGAGCTGCGGACATTGGCCATCATCAGCTTAGTTACTTCTCTGCTGATATTAATCAGTGCCCACTGGCAGGTTATGTCTTTAATTTCTTTGTGTCTTGATTCATAGTGGCTGCAGGATAAAAATGGTGTCTGTTCTTTTAACCATCCTAAAGAACAGACACCACATATATACACTCTAAACAGCTTTTTTTTAATAAAACTCGATCCAAAATGGCGAATCTCACGTCCAAAACAAAACAAAAAATTCATATAGTGGCGAAAAAACGGTTTTTCTTAAAGAAGTAAGAAACTAAGGATTTGTAGGCCTTAAAACAATCTATTGATTGTCTTTTTCGTAAGTGTTGATTGCTTTCCTGTTTCGAGATTTTTCGAATTAACGGTTAAGAATGGAGTTCTTATAACTTGACGTTCCTATACTTGCTATTTACTTTGAGTGTGGGTCGCGGTAAGTCAAAAAAGTACTTGTTTGAAAAATTAAAGAATAATAATTATTATTTTTCAAACTAACCGATTTATTGAAAAAAAGGGCACCGTCGATAATTGGCTAAATCTTCTCAGCCATACAGCAACAGATTTACGGTTACTTTCTTCGCAAAGATTTGCACTAACACCCTTTTAAATAAATTTTACAATTTTATTAATTGTAAGGATCAAACCTGTACTTTCGTTCGGCGTGTTTTTTCTAACTAAGTAGCGCTGTTTTAATTTAGGAAATAAATTTTTGAAGGAAGATGTAGGTCACAGTTTTTCACAAATTTAAATTAATAAATATTCTGTGACCTTCTAGACCCGAGATAAAGGAAAGAAAGTCTAGTGAGTCTAGTGGACGCAGTTAACATTTTACAGCAAAAGACTTGACGGAGATTAATACTGAATGCATATGTTTTGAAGAAATCAGTGCTAGGGCACGTTTAATCGAACTTTTAGACTCTGTAACTGCCTAATAATGTGAAGCGCGAAAGAGCGGAGTGAGTTAGATGAGGCGGGTGGCACAGTGGGCGGAACTGGAAACTGCTCCTAAACGGTCCGCACTGGCATAATGTCGGAAGTCATGTTTTGGTTCTTATAATTAATAAAATCTAAAAGTCTTTGTGAACCAAAGTTACTGCAGAGTCATCCATTGAGAAGATCTAGGCAATAATGGAAAGGACCTTTTTTCAAATACGACAATATATCTCAAAGAATAATTAATGTAGTTTTTTAATTTTTCAAGCAAGTACTTTTTTGAGTTACCGCAGGCTATGCTTACAGTAAAAAGCAAGTGTGGGACTGTGAGTGTTAATGATCTGTAGACAACCTTATTTTTAGTGCTTCTCTTATACATCTCAAAATGTAAGTGAGAAATCGTTACTAGTACGAGGGTTAGTCAATTATTATCTGCAAGGTAGTTACAAAATTTTATTGTTATGAAATAGGAAACTTACAAGAACATCATTTTTCGACATAGTCTCCTTGCGTTTCAACGCACTTGGTCCACCGTTGTATCTTCCTGATACCCTCATAAAAGAAGGCTCTCCGTTGAGCTGCGACCTAGGAGTGCACCGCTTCTTTCACTGCTTCGCCCGAGGCAAATCAACGGCCATTTAATACTTGCACCAAACAAGTGATAGAAGGGGCAAGATCGGGACTATATGAAGGATGATTCAGTACTTCAAATTTGAGTTTCTGGAGCGTTTCAGCAGTATGGGCAGCAATATGCGGACTGGCATTGTCGTGCAACAACACAACACCTTTCGACAGCAATCCTCGGTGTTTACCTCGAATTGCAGGCTTCAGCCTGGCAGTAAGCATCTCACTGTAGCGTACACTGTTTATTGTTGTGCTCCTTTACCCATAATGTTCCAGTACTGGACCTCGTTCGTTCCAAAAAACCGTATGCATCAGTTTCCCTGCGGACGGTTGGGTCTTGAACTTTTTCTTGCACGTCGAATTTGGATTTTCCATTCCATACTCTGCCGTTTACTCTCCGGCTCGTTATGATGGATCCACGTTTCGTCACCAGTAATGATCCTGTCTAAGAAGTTGTCCCCTTCGTTACCATAGCGATCAATTTCTTTTTTTTTTTTTTTTTTTTTTTTGCAGATGTCCACGCGCGTTTGTTTATGCAACTGTGTGAGTTGTTTTGAGACCCATCTTGCACAAACTTTTTGAAACCGAAGTCTGTTGTGGATGATTTCGTAGGCAGAACCGTGACTAATTTTCAGATGATGTGTCGCTTCGCCAATAGTTAATCGTCTGTCTAAGAGAATCATTTCACGTGAACACTCAATGGCTTCTTCACTTGTGGCGTAAACGGTCGTTCGGCTCCTTCATCGTGCGTAACACTTGTGTGACCATTTCGGAATTTCTCAATCCATTCGTAGACACTCCATAGTGGCAAAACACTGTTCACGTACTGTACCGAAAGTTTTCGATGAATTTCGGCCCCTGATACGTCTTCCGACCACAAAAAAACGGATCACTGAACGTTGCTCTTCTATCGTGCAAATAGACAGCGGAGCAGCCATGATAAACAGCGCGGCAGCGATAACGAAACTAACCAAGCAGCTTGAAAACTGCAAAGATATCACAAAAAATAAACATAGCATGGTGTCATCAACGTAAAACGGCGATACTACCAAAACAAACGAAAATATAACTAAATTGTGGATAATAATTGACCTACCCTCGTAAAAAAAGAATCCATACATATTTTTGATCACTACAACATTCTCGCTTAACATCTTTCTGTCGGAAATTAGTTTTTTACTTATTTAATGATAACAGTTTTTTGGAAGTTTGCTGATTTTTCTGGCTATCTTCGCCACCTTGGATCGAGTTTCATGGCAAAGAAACAGTAACATAACCTACTTCCCTATACGGTCATATTTTTTGTTTTCAGGTAATAATTTTTGCAATCAATTCTCCATAAAGCTCGGACTAATAAAGATCCACGACAAGAAACAGAGCTGCCTAGCTTGAGTTATTTAATTTAATCCTCAGCTAACTTCTTACAAAAAAATTGAATAGTTAGTTGCTCATCCATTTGCAAGGTGCAATATTTGTGGTTTACTTGTTCTAGGATTGATGACAACTGTGTAAGTTGAAATGACATGTTTAATGTCGCAATATTAGCACATAAATACACGCTTATACACAGTTTTCAATGTGACAACAAAAAAGAAACAGTTGTCAGGATAACGCATCTCGTCAACATCAAAAAGTGAAACAATCCTAAACACAACAATATTAAATATTAACTCTCAGAAGGTTAAAGTTTCCTAAACACGACAATATTAAAGTTTAACTAGAAGTTTCTTTACAATATGTTCCTACACTTACATTATGATGTTGGTCAATACTACAAAAGTCGTCCGATTCCGGTTCATAGTTCGGTACTATCTTTAGGATGACAATCAGGTCTATGGGGGATGGTTAGTTATGTGACAAATTCAGCAAAAGATTACCCAAGGTCGCTCGAGTTTATAGTGGACGCAAGCTAGTGAACCAACAAGTTTGCACCTCTGCACACGGTATTTACCTTAAGCTACGATGAACTGTCGTCTGCAAGGCCGCTCTCTTCCGCTGAAATTCCTATAAAACTAATAACACCTTTGCTGAATTTTCCAGCAGAAGCTTTCCCTATGTTTCTCGTTATGCGAGAGAACATGTACTCATCCCTAGTCTTAGAATGTGGCGACATACACGCGCATGGTTGGAGCAGCGTGCATATTATAATGCCCTCCCAGTTCTAACAAGAACAATTAACTAATTGGCTCGCTCGTTTCTCCATAGTTGGAGCTAAACGCTGCTACAGATAATTTCTAGCTGGATATCAGTCACTGTGAAAGCAGTGTTCACACAAATTACTCCTCTGCGTCGAACAGAGCGTTATGCGATCCGTTCTGCACCTGACTCCAATTCAGAGAAGAAAAAAATGGTTCAAATGGCTCTGAGCACTATGGGACTTAACATCCATGGTCATCAGTCCCCTAGAACTTAGAACTACTTAAACCTAACTAACCTAAGGACAGCACACAACACCCAGCCATCACGAGGCAGAGAAAATCCCCGACCCCGCCGGGAATCGAACCCGGGAACCCGGGCGTGGGAAGCGAGAACGCTACCGCACGACCACGAGATGCGGGCTTCAGAGAAGAGTCCCCCGAAAATTTCCGTCTTGTCTTACTCATAGCCGAACAGTCTCCCCACCTGGGTTCTTTCGTTCTTCACGTCACGGCTTTTCTCGACCAATAGGAGCGTTCCTCTTATTTTGTGAGAACTCTCTCTACCAATCGCAAGGTCCCTACCACTAAACTGCGTCGAAACTTTGGCTCCTTTCTCCTTCGTAGCGCGTTTTCGCCAATCGGACGTTTCGTGCCCGTTCCAGACGCCTAAATGCGTACATTGACTCTCTCACATGTGTACAACTCGCTGGAGACGTGATAGAAAATGCGTCACTGGTCTTCTTTCGTATCCATTTGGAATTCCGAAACACAATTTACTGAAAGATTTCTTTCCTATCCTCCCTCAGGTGGGCTGTTTATACTCGCTCTCCCCGTCTGAATCACTTGGTCGGGTGTTGACTAAATTCCAAATTAAAACGCCTCTCGCAGCTTGTTTCACCTTCCACGCAGACATGCATTATAGGAACGGTATATTAATTACCGTCGACTGAATGTCATCCCTCTTTGCATTACATGCTGCTAGGCAAATTTGCTCAATACCTCCGAACTAAGTTAGGTGCCATATTCACCTTCCCGTTGCGATGTTGTAACCTCCCCGAAATAAATTTGAAAGTCACTGATTATAAAAAAAATGTGCCAAATGTTGTCTTCCCACAAAAGTGAATAATAAAAATGTGCCAAGGGTAACCTGCTTGCAAAATTAAAGAATAATAATGGCCCTAATGTAAACTCTCCACAAACATTAACGAATGAACATTGCTCATAAATCCCAGAATAATGTTAATTAAATGATGAACCATTGCGAGGTGCCGGGGCTAGCAGTGTATTTAACACTAAATTCTTCTAGAATCTACATATGTAAATGATGCTCTGAGCCCCCCCTATTCTAACTCCGACTTTTTCTGTTGCACAAGGATTAAAAAAATACGCTAACTGACTCTAATCAACCCTGCCAGTGGAGTAGAAGAGAGCTTGGCACCTGCAATAATTTAATTTGATAAATAAGTTAAATAAACGAAGGTTTCATTAACATAGTGAGGAATGATAGGGTTGCTCTACCGATTAACACAATGAAAGTTCTGTCCAAAATAACAATATGATTTATTAAGACTAAACACAAAATAATAAACAAAAACACATGAAACATTTACAGTACATCAAATTGGCTCAAATTGGATACTCAAACACACGCTGTGAATGTGAAGTTGTCCCTAAACTACATTGTGAGGATTATGACGAAGTGGTATGTGGAGCCAATTCCTTGCAACTCAAATCTTAAGAGAAAACACATAGCCAACCCAACATTAATTGCTGCTACCCAAGACAGAACAAAGTTAGAAAAAGACGAACAGGCGCGCTCTGCTGGGCTCTGATTATCACCTAGGAAAATCCCTGTCTGCCGGTGCTGCGGACATACCTTACCAAACTGTCTTCTTAACTGCAAGAACACGATTTGGCGTACCGGAGGCGATGGCTGGTTGCTTCGACGTCCTCGACCGACAGGCGAGAGCCGACTACCTAGAGCACCCGTACAGGCCGAACACACAACATTCCCGCCCCCACGACAGTGGCCGTGGTTAAACGTTCCAATCAGCAACTCGAAAACCGGCGGAAAATTCCACTCTATTGCCAGAGCACTACCATTCCACCAATGGAGATTCTTGGCGCCAATTTCTGCGCTGATTTTGCTACGTCAGGGAGCTATGCCCTGAGCAAGCCAATCACAGTTACTATTTTGCAGAAAGCGCGGGAATTTTCCTGCCACAACTGCCTGGGTACACAAGTCATTCCCATGCCTTGATGGTAGCCCGCCAGAAAGCGTTTTCGCTAAGTTTCTGCGAAGTAACGGAACCTCTAGCCCAGCCGCTACTTCAGACCCCTCTGGGCGTGTCTTTTGACAATGTCGGCGTCTGCAAAGCATTCACTCGACTTCCTCACACCCGTCGGCTTAACCCTTTCCAGATCAGCAGAGCCCGCCTGTCACCGGACCACCCGGGTGACGAGAGACGCTGCGTGGGAAGTCCGCGTGAGAAGAAATAGCGACTTTTCACTGCATGCAATTAGAGAGGAAAATCGTAAGATGGAAATATGAGAGGGGGCTCATGCCACCTCTCATAGCCCCTACGCCATTATAGATTGTAATTGGTGAGCGGTTGGCTCACTTAGGAGCAAGGTAGTGAGTCAATCGCCCAAGAACAATCTCGCAAACCGGGTGCACATGCCGCACTCTATAAAGAAAATCACTGCAACTGAAAAATGCAGCTCATAGAGGGAGGATTATTTATGGTGTAGCCAACTTCACCTTCTTAATATGGAACACTGACACTCACATCACACAGCCATACCCAGGGAGCCCCTTCCAAACACCGATTCACACAGACATTCACTCTCTAAATATGGCCCAGGCATGTGAGCCAAATATGGAGCAATTTATCCTTTACAATCAGAGTTGGAGTGCTCTGCAATTAAATGCCCAAGATGTTACAACAATTTTAATCATTAAACTAACCTGAACTCACTCACACATGGTACTATTTAAGTTAACAATCTCTTTGTGAGCTTTCAGAATCTAATTACAACCTCCGATTCATTCTGTCTCCCTCCAGCAAGAATAACCTTTACAAAATGTTCCCTGAACTGATGGTCCATTCACAATGACAGTGGTGGTATCTGCTTCAGTTTATGGGGACTTCAGGCACACTGTTTGCATACACACAACAATAAATACAAAAAACAGAAAAAGCATGGTGTGGGGAACAATACAGTAATTTGTAATAAGAATTACAGTGTAAAACACGAACACATACAAGGTATAACATACATTACAAAAACAACAGTAGAGAAAGAAATTTAAGAAAAAAAACAAGGTTCATGGGGCATCAAGTTGTGCGTGCACGTTGCACAAAGTTCACAACTGTGCTGAGAATGATTCACTAAATCACATTGTTAGAAATATTCGAAGCACTTCACAAATTCCACAGTACTGACATCACATAGGGCTAAATGTCAGGTGTTGTTGCTACGTTGCAACGGCAATAGGATGTGCTGGAGCATCTGCAGTACTCTGTTGAGATTGCACCAAGACCCACGCATATGATCATGGCAGTATGGTAGGAAGACACAGTGATAGGCTCTTCTCACGTCGATTAATTGTCTCTGATATCTGCTTGTTTGGATACATCACTAGTCTAGGTCTCTTCTCTCGCCTGACAGTACTTTACGTTTCCCAATATTGAAGTCCGATGAGGGATGATGGCACGTGGAGTGACTCCACAAGTGTGTGAGGTCATCCATACAGGATCGAACTAGGAGTGACGATTGCTACAACTGCTCTCTAATAGAGAGGAGAAGTTAGAAATGAGACCATTCATTTGTTAGTGTGGCACGATACTGCTTTGTGTATGCAGATCGGCCAGTGCTAGTGAGTTGTAAAAGCCCAAACAGGTGAGTATATAGCGTCCCTTTCTGTCCTGAGGCACATGAGGTGCAGGTTCTGACACGATATGTGATCTTCTTCGTGTACTCACGACAATGTGGTCTGCCGCAGGGAATCCCTCCAAACGGCTGCCGCATCCGGAGAGCTAGCAGGCTGTCGCGTGTGGGTCGCGTGTCAGTGTCAACGGCCAGCCTCACTTTCGCTTGTGGCCCGGCGAGGATCCCGCCTAATCCCTCAGGTATACGGCCCGGTGACTGTCAGCTTGCAGGACCGGACGCTCGCCTTCTTGCAGGTAGCCGAAGACCTCTTGTTTTTGCGCTGGCTGGCCTCTGCATTGCCACGATACCTGTTATCTGCACAGATCTGACAAAAGCCTTATGCCTAACTTTTTCCCATGGCCTTCTATGTTATAATAAATTTACATTATGACACATTGATGGTCTATCATTTCAGACACTCTTATTTTACTTTTATAGTTATTAATCTATGGCTATCATTTTAACAAAATCTTGGTGTATCAAATTTAGACATGGAAATAATTTATCCTGATATTTGTGTAGAGACCGGTCTCACTACTGTACATGGCGTGTGACGCTACACTGGATGAACAGCTAAATGTGCAGGCTCGCACTAATATTACTACTAATTATGTAGATCGACAGTAGACATGCTCAAGAATTAACTACCATTTGCCAACGATCTACATTCTATGTCTTTTGAATAAATTATGTTATTATGCAGGTCGAAGTTTTACTGAGCTTATAAAGAACAAGCAACTATTCTACGTTCGCTCGCCGGTCGTCCCTCCATCTTGGGTCTGTGATTTGATGACCTGAAAAATAACATCCCAACAGGCGCGCTCCAAACACTTGTGGTAGAAAACCGCCACAATATTAATCTAGTTATTGTTAAATCCTACAGTTTAACTTATCCTAGTATATCGTACCTTTTTTTTTTTTTTTTTTTTTTTTTTTACCTTATACAATGCTCTTACATAATTCCTGTTACGTTGAGATGTCTCGCTGCTCGCCGCTATTGACGACAGGGATGTGCGCGCCGTACGACATGACCTCCGAGTTTTCATTACGCCTCACTGAAACTCCAGAGACTGGGTTAGGCATGGCTATACACGACAATAAATTTATAGTTGCAACTTCCTTCTCTATGTGATGCGGTTTTCGCGATCAAAGCACACCTTTCCAGAGGCAATGTAATACGACCAAGCCAGGACTGGTTCCTGTTGAGGATTCCGTCGCCCACCACACATCAGCTACACAGTATGTCACGAATTTCCAAGTAAAATTCCTTGGTTATTCATCTGTGACTGTCACAAGCAGCACGCTAAATCCCCAACCAGCACATTGGCATGGTAGGCTTTATGCCCGCATTTCTACCGTCTAGGCTCTAGGGCACCATTGGAGTCAAACGCTCGCAGGTTCACCCTGACTTGCAAGACAACGATGCTGGCGCATCACTGTAAAAACTATACTGCACATGTTCATCCTCGAAATAACGCAATATACCACAATCTTGCAGTGCACTGACGCGTGCCTGCAAGCATTGGTATGAACGTCTCACGAACTGGTTTTGGCTGCTATGGAGCGTATCACGACTTCTCAGAACGCTTCTAAGAGCACGTTCTTGTATGCGCCCGTTTGTGCGACATCTCGTCACTCATCATTATCCCTCAACATGGGCACCAGACAGGAAAGGACTAAAACATTGCATCATGGAAAGATAGTGTCTCCTACTCCACCGACATTGGAAGTCGCGAACAAAAAAAAGAAAGGATAGCAGCAGTAAATTCTTATGCAAGACAATGCAGCGTGTTAATACTTTAGCAATCTTAATCTATTAATGCAACGATTATCGTTCCCCGAAGAAAGGTTCATATATTTGCCTATTCTGCTATGTACACCACTTAAACTACTATTATTCCACGAACTTCTTTGTGTGAGAGGTGTGGTGGAGTCCTATGGACTAGCACCAATCCCTTGTCCGACTCCCCCTCCTCTGACGTGCATTAGGATTTGCAGGTCTAATATGAATCTCCCGGTTCTCCTGTTGTCCTTGGTTTTGCTCTCTCCAATTACGGTCGCTTTGCCGTTCGTTATTCCTCCTATCCCAGATTCCTTCTGTAGATTGACCCTGCTCCCTGACGTTCTGCTTTCCGTGTCTTTGGTTTCCATAACCTTGAATAGCGTAAACTTGGCTTCCGTAACCCTGGTTTCCTAACTGACCAGTGTCGTCTTCCCTTCCTGGCCCGTGGTATTTGTTACTTTGCCTCTTCTTCCTGTCGTTTGCGTCTTGTTTATCAAAGACAACCTCGAGTTCGCGCAATAGACTCTTGAATGCTTCCATGTCAGATCCACACTTCCTGACAAGTGTCTGTTGATACCTAACTGGCAATTTGGAAAAGCAAAATCTGATGATTGCTATATGGACTATCTAAAAACTGATTCTTCTTGAGTAAATCATCAAATAATTTGGTTGCGCTCCTATGCCCGGACACTTCCAGCTCAGGACAAAATATTATTTCCTCTTTAATCCTGTCTTGCGTTTCCTTTGACCAGTAGGTCTGCAGGAATGCACCAACAAATTCCTCATAAGTCCGACACGTCGCTGCCACACCCCGCATCTTTTCCGCGGCTTGGCCTTCGATGTGTCCACACATGAATTCTAATTTTGCCTGGGTTGGCCATGACGACGGTAATGAATTTGTAAACTGCATCACCCAGCTCTTCGGATGCATCGAACCTCCATTATCTTTGAACTTCTGGAATTTTAGTATCGATAGGGAGTGATTCTGATCAAAATGCTGTCCGATCCTCGCACTGGTGTTGTCACTCGTTTCATATACTTGCACGTCTGCTGAGTGTCCTGATCTATCTTGCTGATAACTGTGATGTGCTACCCCTGTATCACAGTGGCAGTGGCACTCAGAATTCACTCTCCTAAGTGGGCTACAATTATTGGAGCTATTACTAGGTGTTTCTGCGTGTGCCTTGTTAGTTCTGCACTCTGTCACTGGGCTAGAGCACGGCGGGCTTTTCCTCGGAGACACAATTCTGTGGACTCCATCATTGGTACTTCTTTCATTCGTTTCGTGATGTTCGTAACCGCAATATTACCTTGAGTTTTTAAGAACGCTAGGGATTTTGCGTGGGCTTGTGTCGCAAGTCGCAGCGACCTGCAAGTTGAGAAGTTACTTTTGCGATTTTCATTGCCCCTGTTGCTGCCGTTTTGGCTAGGCCTGCTACTTTTTGTGCTACCATTCACATTTGTTTTGCTTCTCCACATTCTTTCTTTATTGTTAGTAATTCCCCACGAATTTCCCCTATATGCGAAATTATCGTCTCTGTGTCCTTCTTACGCTGTTTCTCATCTTCTTCCTTCTCCTTCTTACGCTGTTCGTCAGCTTCTTCTTTCTCCTTCTTACGCTGTTTCTCATCTTCTTCCTTCTCCTTCTTGCGTTGTTTCTCATCTTCTTCCTTCTCCTTTTTACGCTGTTTCTCATCTTCTTCCTTCCCCTTCTTGCGTTGTTTCTCATCTTCTTCCTTCTCCTTCTTATGCTGTTCGTCAGCTTCTTCTTTCATTGATCGTAGGAAGCTCGGTATTGGGTTAATGTCATCATTTTGATCCTCGTCACACATGGGTGATGTAACTCTGGACACCTGGGCGCTAGAGCTCTGACGTGACCGAGCTGGCCCCTGTCTGCTCTCGTTCGTTTGATTATAAACTTCTGCTACCGTCTCGACCTGTGTGCCTGTCTCTGTTCCATCCTCCATTTCACTATCATAATCACGGTCGCGACGTTGCTCTAAGATCGCGTCCAAATCACCTTCCTCATCAATGACCCTGTCGTCCTGTGCTGCTAAAAATGTGCCCATCTCATCTCTGAACCTATCCTCGTCAGTAACCTGCCTCTTATCCATTATGCTATCCTCTTTTGTTTTAGTTTCGCTCGATAATAGTCGTGCCTTACTTCTCGTGATCATTCATGAAAAAAAAAAACAAATTTATCTAAAATTCACAATAAAAATCATCTACGCCCAATATTTTTCCACATAGACATAAAATTTCAACAACACCGTTCCAACGCTGTAACTACAAGCACGATTTGTTGTGGTACAGAAACTGCACACAAACCCGACAAAGTGTGATGAGGTACGGACACCACATCAAAGAACTAAAAACTAATCGTGGAACTACAAGAAAAAGAACTTGGGTACTAATCATAAAAATAGTAGAGAAAAAAAAATTGAATGTTCCTACTAAGAATACTGTTTGTCAATCAGTGATTCACAGGAAAGATCCTGGCAGGGTCGCCATTTTATGCGAGGTGCCGGGGCTAGCAGTGTATTTAACACTAAATTCTTCTAGAATCTACATATGTAAATGATGCTCTGAGCCCCCCCTATTCTAACTCCGACTTTTTCTGTTGCACAAGGATTAAAAAAATACGCTAACTGACTCTAATCAACCCTGCCAGTGGAGTAGAAGAGAGCTTGGCACCTGCAATAATTTAATTTGATAAATAAGTTAAATAAACGAAGGTTTCATTAACATAGTGAGGAATGATAGGGTTGCTCTACCGATTAACACAATGAAAGTTCTGTCCAAAATAACAATATGATTTATTAAGACTAAACACAAAATAATAAACAAAAACACATGAAACATTTACAGTACATCAAATTGGCTCAAATTGGATACTCAAACACATGCTGTGAATGTGAAGTTGTCCCTAAACTAGATTGTGAGTATTATGACGAAGTGGTATGTGGAGCCAATTCCGTGCAACTCAAATCTTAAGAGAAAACACATAGCCAACCCAACATTAATTGCTGCTACCCAAGACAGAACAAAGTTAGAAAAAGACGAACAGGCGCGCTCTGCTGAGCTCTGATCATCACCTAGGAAAATCCCTGTCTGCCGGTGCTGCGGACATACCTTACCAAACTGTCTTCTTAACTGCAAGAACACGATTTGGCGTACCGGAGGCGATGGCTGGTTGCTTCGACGTCCTCGACCGACAGGCGAGAGCCGACTACCTAGAGCACCCGTACAGGCTGAACACACAACATTCCCGCCCCCACGACAGTGGCCGTGGTTAAACGTTCCGATCAGCAACTCGAAAACCGGCGGAAAATTCCACTCTATTGCCAGAGCACTACCATTCCACCAATGGAGATTCTTGGCGCCAATTTCTGTGCTGATTTTGCTACGTCATGGAGCTATGCCCTGAGCAAGCGAATCACAGTTACTATTTTGCAGAAAGCGCGGGAATTTTCCCGCCACAACTGCCTGGGTACACAAGTCATTCCCACGCCTTGCTGGTAGCCCGCCAGAAAGTGTTTTCGCTAAGTTTCTGCAAAGTAACGGAACCTCTAGCCCAGCCGCTACTTCAGACCCCTCCGGGCGTGTCTTTTGACAATGTTGGCGTCTGCAAAGCATTCACTCGACTTCCTCACACCCGTCGGCTTAACCCTTTCCAGATCAGCAGAGCCCACCTGTCACCGGACCACCCGGGTGACGAGA
The DNA here is from genome assembly GCF_021461395.2 of Schistocerca americana. Taxonomy (NCBI): domain Eukaryota; kingdom Metazoa; phylum Arthropoda; class Insecta; order Orthoptera; family Acrididae; genus Schistocerca; species Schistocerca americana. The sequence continues at coordinate 320,313,981 of NC_060120.1, read as the reverse complement.
GACGCTGCGTGGGAAGTCCGCGTGTGAAAGAATAGCGACTTTTCACTGCATGCAATTAGAGAGGAAAATCGTAAGATAGAAATATGAGAGGGGGCTCATGCCACCTCTCACCATGAACTGAATGGAACATCTCAACACAAATAATTAAACCTGATAAATCAAATAAGGGCAGCAACGCTCACCTTCGGCCCTGTGAAATAATTAAACCTGATAAATTCTTACCTCAGTAAAACTGTATCTAAATCTGCTCTTATTTTTCGGCACAGCTCCGTGCAATGCTGGCCTATATTTAATTTTGATTCTTGGAGGGAATGCATAGGAAATATTATTTAGCTTGTAATGAATCTTTTTCTTTAAATGAGTTACTTTATAAAAAGCTTTTATTGGGGTATCATTTTGAACAAATTTATTACAATTAACATACGTTATTAGCTGAGCGCAATGCTGCTTCATTACCTTCTACAATAATATATATATCGTACACCACAATCCTGACCAGATTCGGAAGAACAGGACGCCGTCGACGCATGCCGACGCCCGCTCAGTACAACCGTCCACTCGCTACAACTACTGCCGACAGCCCCTACTATCCAACTGTCTACTCCCTCTGCCGACTCACCACAAACTAGTGCCGACTAACTACTACTCGCAACTGAACACTCGCGCGGTCAAGCGCAGACTAGCAACGATAAATAACTCTCTGGTCAGAGATTCTGTCGTGCCTCACCATCGCTGGTAATGAACACATATGAAACGTACGCGTTTCCATGTATAAAGCTTTCATGTAAAATGCAAATCTGACCTTCATTTATTCTGCCACCTTATATATTCATATCTCAAACTGACATGATATTTCTGGTCTCTGGGCATAATTGTTGTGCAGCTATACTTTATTTAATTATTTTGTCACACAATATCTGCTTCTGTTGAGCTTCAGTCAGAAGGAGCGTTGGATTATCCGGCTCGACTTTGAAACTAGTCCTAATGAAATAAATACAAAGCAGTCAAGTCTGTACATATTAATAAGCGTGAATCTGCAAAAACGTCTCAACCAGGCAAAGACCAGCCATCACCTCTAAGGGCGAAGCATTATGACAGACATGGACTGTGCGACTGGTCCTGGCGGAGGTTCGAGTCATCTTTCGGGCATGGGTGGGTGTGTTTGTCCTTAGGATAATTTAGGTTAAGTAGTGTGTAAGCTTAGGGACTGATGACCTTAGCAGTTAAGTCTCATAAGATTTCACACACATTTAAACACAATTATGAGAGAACGTTCCAAATGTATACAGAGTGAGTAAATACACTGGTGTGAAAAACTTAAGGAACTAAGTAACTATTGCATGGTGTTTGACTCCCAAGTAACATAGCTTGACGAAACTTGTGACACACATAGTAAGAATGAGTTATCTGAAAGTAATACGCAATGAGATGAATAGAAATGACATTTTTATTCAAAGACCTTAATTACACTGAGGCCACCGCCATATGATACATCCATGGACATTACAAAACATGGGTCATGGTTCTTAATAGGCTGTGTTATCACCAAGTATGGCAATCCATGCTCTGGAATGTGCTCCCATGCTTGTCATCAGTTGTGAGGAGTGCTTCTGGTGTGTCATTCCATTTGTCCACCAGCGTAATTGACAACTGCTGGACAGTTGTTGGTGCATGCAGATGTGATTGCAATACATCCCCCTACTACACCCCACATTTGGCCGGCGAGATTTGACAATAATAACAAGAGAAAGGGCCGAAGGCCTTGCTGCAGTGGTAACACTAATTCCCGTCTGATCACCAAAGTTAAGCACTGTTGGGCCGCATAGCTCTTGGCTGGGTGACCATCTGGTCTGCCACACACTGTTGGCAATTGGGGTACAAGAGTTGGGCAAAAAGGACGCCAGGCCATTTTTAGTGTGGGTTGCCTACATCAGGGGCAGGAATGCACTCAGTGGCAAACCTATTGTTCTCCTTTGATTCACTGATACTTAACCTATTCTTCTTCTTTGATTGACTGATACTTAACCTATTGTTCTCCTTTGATTGACAGGTCCTTAGCCTATTGTTCTGTTAAGTGGTTCTCCATATCGCTGCAATTTACCTATTGTCCCCCCCCCCCCTCAGAAATGGAGTGGTGGGCCATTTTGTTAGTGCGGGTTACCTACATCGGGGGCAGGTATGCACTCAGGGGACAACCTATTGTTCGCCTTTGATGGACAGGTACTTAACCTATTGTTCTGTTAAGTGCTTTTCCATGTCACCCCCCATTTCCTTTCCATTGACAGGCACTTAATCTATTGTTCTGTTAAGTGCTTTTCCATATCACCTCCATTTCCTTGTGATTGACAGCCACTTAACCTATTGTTACCCCCACCCTCTCACCCTCCCCCAACCCCCTCTGCCCCTCACTGCTACAAGTTCACCTTCAGGTCTGTGTTATTGCAATAGGCTCCCCATCTCACTCTTATCAGTTTGATTGACTACTTAATTAAATTGATCTAATAGGTAACCACTCTGGTGGGAAAGTGGCACACCCCCTGCCATGCCCCCTCATGGGATTTTCAAATTCCATCAGGACAATGCCTAAGAAAATGGCAGGAAAAAGGGCACCGCCACTAATCTAAGTCATTTGAGTGCCATCTCTACCTAGGAATTGGTGCGAAAAAGACTGAGTTGATCGATCATTTGGAGGGTATTCCATTGAAGTGTATGGAATATTGGTTAAACAATTTAGACATTGTCTGTAATATTGTTTATTTAAACAATTTAGGGGATTCAAGGCATTCTATAGATTTCATAGAAACTGATGGAGAGGAAGGATCTCCTAACAGGCTATTGAAGGGCATATTGTGTATTTATAAAAGAATCAGTTTATGGAGGTTGCATTTCTCTTGGTCGTCATTCCCTGCTGTCTGGGAACACATAGGTCTTGTAAGAAGTAATTACATGGAACAAACATGGCGCATTACCTAATGTTAGGCACTGTACTCTGGGTGTCTTAACCAAATGTTTGGGCCTTTGATGACACTTAACCTATTGTTCTGTTAAGTGGTTTTCCATGTCACCCCCCATTTCCTTAAAATATTCTACCGCAATTGATACCAAATTAAGTCATCAGTTACGTCCTCCCACCATTTTCTGGTACACTTTTCGAATTTCACATGCTTTTGTAAGCAACTGCTGACTCATTGTTCTTTGCCACACTCCTCCTTAAACTTTTGTACTGCATTTTACACAGAAATTACGCAAATGAACCTAGCGTTCTGCTCTTAACCTTCTGTTCTGCCCCATGGTACCCACTCACGCACTCCCTCCCATTAACTACTGTACTACTAACACCACATTGATATACAAATTTATGAAATTAATTAAATCGGTATTCTTCACATGTATGGGGTAGTATTTCTTAGTTCGTAGCATCCTGTTGGCCGCTGAAATCGATGGAATATAGCTTAAACAAAAGATTGCTAGTAAGAAACGCATCTCGCCACTTGAAGCCCGACGCCGCCGCCGCCCCCGCCGTGAGCCACCGCCGGACGCAAGCCAGCACGAGCCTATGGCTGAGGGTGACTCGGCGGTCGACCGGTACCGTTGGGCCTTTATAGCCTCTTCGGGAGAATTTAAGTTTTTAGTTTTTAGACAAGAGAAATGCCAATTCAGCGAATGTGCAAAAAACTGTTTTTGGAAGCGCACTAGAACACTACACAGATGGTAAAGACCAAGCTACTCAGGAAGCTGTGTGGGGGATACACATAAGGATGTTTCAGATTAGGCGACTCTCCATCCACTCCACATAACGACAGCTGAAGGGTATCCAGAAGTACAAGATCCAAAAGAAACCCCACGCACAGACGAGAGTATTAAAATTCTTCTAATTTCCAGCCAATGAATTCGCTACGAAACGCCAGAGTTTGAAGCCCTCCTGAAAAGCAGTATATAATACTAGCCATAGAAAGCTGGTTGAAGCTCGAAACTGGTAGCACTGAAATTTTTGTGGAAAATGTAAGTGTATATCGAAAGGACAGGCTAACGGGAAATGGAGATGGTGCTCTTGTCACAGGAGAGAAGAAACTCAAACCACTGAGATAGAAACTGCATACGAGATCGTCTGGTCAAATCTCAGTATCAGAGGTGGGTATAAAATGGTAACTGAATCCTTCCATCGCCCACCAAATTCACCTCCTAGTGTAACCGAAAACTTAAGAGAAAACCTCAGTTTACTTGAACATAAGTTTGCCAATTATACTGTAATCATTGGTGGAGACTTTACTCATCCAACAGTCAGTTGTTAAGTGGCAGGCATGACAAGACGTCGTGTGAAACATTGCTAAATTCCTTCTCTGAAAGCTGTCTAGAAAAGTTAGTTCCAACCCCATTCAACTAAAGCAAATTGGGAGTATAAACGTTCAGTAAAATAAATAATAAATCAGTAGTGTAGATTGAAGAACTTGAAACTTTCAGCAGTGGACAGCAACATCTAGGGGAATTATGGCTCAAATTTAAAAGAACGGGTGACCAGGCACTCGAGAGATATCTACCTAGTAGAACAATTGTAATGGGAGGGACCTTCCATGGTACATAGTCACCATAAAGAAACTTCTAAAAGAACAGACTACTCCGTAATATGTACAAAACACAGTATAGGCCAGTAGGTGAAGAGATGCTGAATGACACATTTTTGGCTGTGAAGAGAGCAATGCCTGAAGCCTTCAGTGACTGCCGTAGCAGAAGACTGTCAAATGATGTTTGACGAAAAAAAAATACAAATTCTGATCGCATGTGAAAGCAGTTAGTGGCACCAAAGTTAGTGTCTAGTCACACGTGATTGAGACAGGAACTAAAATTTAGCATGGCAAAACAACATCTGAAAAGCTCAACTTAACAAAGGAAAATCCAGAAGAACTGCCGCAATTTAATCTTCATACCACTGAATGTATGAGTGAAAGAAGTATTAGTGTAAGTGGTGTTGAGAACAAAACTCCAGGACCCGATCGGATCCCTACCATTTTCTATGCTGGATCTGTAATCTATCGTAGATAAACGAACAAAAATCCATGCCAATAGTTGGGAAAGAGAACATAGTTTACATCCATTTATGAGAAGGGTAGTAGAAGTGATCCACAAAACTAGCATCCAATGTCCTTGACATCGAATTGTTGCTGAATCTTAGGATATATTCTGAGCTCAAACATAATGAAGTATTTTGAACGGAGTGACCTCCTCCATGTCAACCAGCACGAATTCCAGAAACATCTATCGCGCGAAACCCGACTCACACTTTTCTCGCTTGACGTATTGATAGTTTTTGATCAAGGAAGTCAGGTAGAAGGAGCGTTTCTTCATTTTCGAAAAGCATTTGCCTCAGTACATCTGCGATTATTATCAAAATTACAATCATACGGTGTGTGAAGTGAAATTTGTGACTGGATTTAGGATTTTTTGGTAGGGAGGATGCAGAAGGTTATCTTATATGGAGACTCATCGCCAGATGTAGAAGTAACATTGGGTGTGCCCCAGGGAAGTTGTTGGGATCTTGTTTTTAATGTTGTATATTAGTCAACTTGTGGACCATGTTGATAGTAACCTCACACTTTTTCCTAATGATGCAATTACTTATAATGAAGCACTGCCCAAAATAAGTCGCATAAGGGTGGTTTCAGTTGCCTGATACTGCAGACTTGTGTGTGAGTTGCGTCTGCGTGAGAGTGTGTGCGTGCATGTGTGTGCCTATTATTGACGAAGGCCTTAATGGCCGAACGCTTTAACTCTGAGAGTCTTCTTGTTGTACCTATCTGCGACTCGGCAACTCCGCTATATGGTGAGTAGCTACTTTCCTTATCATAACAATGTTACATTCCATCCTGGATTTCCATTGTTTGAAATATTACGTCAGATCTTGATTAGATTTTAGAGTTCTACAACAAAGTGTTTTTAATATCCAGAAAAGTAAAACTATGCACATGACAAACCGAAAAAAACACATTATTCTACATCTGGTGTCACAGATAAATATCAACCTCACTGGCGTCTCTGAGCTGCGAGAGACGCCGGTAGCGATCGCGCGGAGCCCGACGGATCGAATGATGTGCGTCCAATGGCCACGCCTTCAGCGGCTCCGACTGGTAGTGCACTCTGCCTCCGCGATATAGGATGGGCGGCGACAGTTAACGACGGCACTGTCTCAGTCGCAGCCTTCACCAGTCTTCAGTCTTACTCAACCTTCGACAGTTCACTAGTGTTTTAGTAGAGAGAGCCTAATGCTTCATGGTGCTCTTTTGCTCCTAATACACTGAAGAGCCAAAGAAACTGCTACACCCGCCTAGTATCGAGTAGGGCTCCCGCAAGCACGCGGAAGTGCCGCAACATGACGTGGCATGGACTCGTAGTACTGGAGGGAATTGACTCCATGTACCCTGCAGGGCTGACCATAAATCCGCAAGAGTACAAGGGGGTGGAGATTTCTTGTGGATAACATGTTGCAAGACATTCTAGATACGCTCAATAATGTTCATGTCTGGGGAATTCTTTGTACAGCGGAAGTGTTTAAAATCATAAGAGTGTTCCTGGACCACTCTGTCGCAATTCTGGACGCGTGGGGTTTTGGGGTGTCGCATTGTCCTGCTGGAATTGCCCAAGTTCGTCAGAATGCCCAATGGACATAAATGGATGCCGGTGATCAGACAGGATGCTTACGTACGTGTCACCTGTCAGAATAGATTCAAGACGTACCAGGGGTCCCATATCATTCCAACTGCACACGCCCCACACCACTACAGAGCCTCCACTAGCTTGAATAGTCCGCTGCTTACATGTAGGGTCTATGGATACATGAGGTTGTCTCAGTACCCACACATGTCGGTCCGCTCGCTACAATTGGAAACGAGACTCTTCCGACCAGACAACATGTTTCCAGTCATCATCAATCCAGTCCGATTTAGACGGGCCGAGGCGAGGCATAAAACTTTGTGTCGTGCAGTCATCAAGGGTACACGAGTGGAAGTTCTGCTGCGAAAGTCCATATCGATGATGTTTCGTTGAATGGTTCGCACAATGACACTTGTTGAGGGCCCAGCATTGAAATCAGCAGCAGTTTGCTGAAGAGTTGAACTTCCGTCACGTTGAATGATTCTCTTTAGTCGTCGTTGGTCTTGTTGTTGCAGGATCTTTTTCCGAGAGCAGTGATGTCGGAGATCTGATGTTTTACCGGATCTCTGATATTCACGGTACACTCGTGAAAGATGCTGTGTCCTATCGCTCGTGCGCCGACTATAACACCACTTTGAAACTCACTTAAATCTTGACAACAAGCCATTGTAGCGACAGTAACCGATCTAACAACTACACCAGATACGTGGTGTCTTATAGAGGCGTTGCCCACCGTCGCGCCGTATTCTCCTCTTTACGTATCTCTGTATTTGAATACACATGCATACACCAGTTTCTTTGACGCTTCAGTGTAGCTGGACTTTAGTGCTATTTCTTCCTTTGCAACATTTCTTCGCAAGTCTCGAACAAAGCTTTAAGTTAAGTAAATTTTCGTGTACTGTATTTATGGGTTCCCTGCTCATTTCTGCTCATATTCAGCTTTCATATGGCGACATCTGCTGCACCACTCTCCTCTCCTTACGTTGTGTACGAAATAGTACGCGACATTATTGTAACCTCTACACTACATTTGTTTCTGTCTGAAATTTAGCCCAAATTTACCTTCCACTCTATAAAAGTCTGTGTATTACTAAAACTATGTACCCACAAACTGTTATCAAACTTACACTCGTATGCTAACCTTTGACTAAACAGAACCTAATTTGAAATGAACTCCAACTGATCTGAATGCAGCTAGTGAATATATTAAATGTGCAACTGAAGTAAAACAATTATCTGGTCCTAATCAAAATTTCCACTTACCTAACGTCTTGACAATATTGTTGCAGATTTATCGAAAGCACAACAGCAAACAGCATGCAGACAGCAAATAAACTGGATTTCTATTTCTAAATAAAATTTCCAACTGTTGCATACTACATGGGGTAATGCGTACTGATAAACGGTGTGTTGGGGAGAGTAACTATTCCTATGAAATGGTATTCGAAGACAACGATTTTAGAATAAGGTATATATTCATAGAGACAGAGTAAAACTTCGCCTGTCTTCACACAAACATAGGTTTTAACAATATTACGCTCAACAAAGCCAACAATGATTTAAAGAGGGTACAATGTTAACAGAGAATTTCCATAAAAATCAAACAGCTTAATTAGCTAATATGTTAGTGCACGACTCAGGGAAGTGGGATGATCTACCTCTCAGCTCTGAGCAAATGAACAAATTCAATTGGTTGACAGTAGTCATTCTGATAAACTAGCTGCACAGTGCTGCAGTCTTACATCAAGCTTCTCTCTTCCAAGAATAATAACATTATTCAAAATTTATAATCTCTTCGCTTTCTGATATTTACCTCTCATTAATCCTTGCTGTCCATTACAATAAGTCTCTCCTCACCTAACAGATATAATCAGAAGTCCACACAACACTACTAAATACGTCCATCACCTGCCACACTTCAACTAATAATGTATCAGACTGCGCAGAGGCAAAGACTTTGCCACGACATGACAAAAGATTGTTTACAGTAATGTAACTTGGTCTCTATCTGACGTGGATATATACAAAAACCAAAATGACATCATCACCTTACATATCCTCCACCTTCCCCAGTAGAATTTCGTGCGAGTGTCATTCCAGATAAGAATGGGACGAGGAAAAATTCTAAATATTACATGTTACAAGTACAAAGAAAAAATAGTTCTACAAGAATATGAATTAAAGACTGTAAGTAAAAAAGATTTGAAAAATTCGAAAATACTGAATGATTAATCAATAGAATTCACCATGGCAGGTTATCAATTTTCCATGATGCCTGTGAGAACGTTCTGCACAGGGTATTGGTGATCTAAACTTCTTTTTGTAGAACACAGGATAGAGGTTAGAGTGGCTATACCACAAAAGGCAAACTTTCTGATGCACAGTCACATATGGCAATAGTAATTTTCACGATGGAAGTACATAGTGTAGAAGAATGTTCTTGTCACAAACGACCAAACTTCCTTTAGCTTGTTGCAATAATATCACTGTTATGTCAACTCATGTGGAAGCAGACTCATTGAAACAAGCACAGTTTCAGCTGACAACCATTCACACGCACAAACAGCAAAATGTCGTAGTTTTTACTTGAAGCAGACTGTACATCCATTGATATCTCCATATTGTAGTACCGAAGAGTTCCTTGTGAAAGACATTTGTAGCTTGTATCAGTGAAGTATGCCAACATGTGACAGAGAATATTTCAGTATACAATCAGTAGACATTTCTTCTCCCTGGCAAGTCTCAATCGTTTGTGGTGAATGATCGATCAGTTACAATTTGTTAAATTTACAATGTACAATTACCTATATTACGATAGGAGTAATAAGATCTTATTTCTACGTCTATAAAAAGGTAAGAAGAATACAACATTGTTTTACAATAATGAACTACAGAAAGATCAGACAAGTAAATCACATGAAACAGTGTACTGTAACAGGCATGATACTAAACAATTATTATACTCGTACATGTGCAGAATGACCTACGGAAAATCCTGAATCCATCCAAATAAATCCATTTGCATGTAAGGATAGTTATCACACACAGGAAATAAACCCATGACGATAGTAGTCACTCACACAAATAAGGAAAACACAGATGTATAATTAGGAAAAATACATTGATTAGTAACGAAAGTTCACATCAATGAAGGCTTCATGCAGCCACTCAAACATCAGTCTATTATTATACCTAATATATTAGAACGCTATCTAATTATATTTCATTCTTTAGTCAGTGCACCTTTTAATCCTTATGCCCATAATTTAATCAACCTTCAGCAAATATAACTGGTTAATTTATCTCTTCGTTTCCTTCTGTCATATGTCTCATACATTCTCATACTTTCATATTATTTAGCTTCAAGACACTACCTAAGCATTTGTCATCGTTGTCGTACCTAATCATTTCTTATATTTGCCCTACCTAATCATTTTTGATGTTTTCCGTACCTAACCATTTCTTATATTTTCCCTACCTCATCATTGTATGTCACATTAAGCTTTGTTTCAGTTTCTTTTTTCATTTTTTATCTTATTCTCTTTGCTTTCTCCTTACACATCTTTCATGAGTTCTTACACATCTTTCGTGATGGACGAGAACTCCTTACAGTATTGCACTCAACATAATTTATTATATTAGTGGCATCGCATCCTATAGTAACAATTTTGACAGAGAATATGCATTATGAAGAAACTCAGTGAATGACATAAGTGTGAAAGGCAAATACAGCCTGAAAACTCCTTAAGCTAAGGCAATGAGTGTTATTATTTTACATCATATATACATACAAGAAAACAATCTGCTATGTCACACCTGTCAGCAGCAAAATAGATATAAAAGAATATTAACCTATGCCATGGCAAAAAGAGTAAAGCTGAAAAGCAGGAAAAATATCATCATTAGTTTCCCATATACTTACTACATATTGTCTGTCCATGTCACACCTCGCTAGCGATGAATTTCATCTACTCTTCCAAAATTTTAAATTTCCCAAACACCTAGACTGATGGACAATATTGAGATTACATAGTTTCATACACATGTGAATTTTATCTGTTAGACAAAGAAAAGGCAAATTAGTTTTATATAATTCAGTAGAAGTTAAATTTTCCCGTGCTTGTAGCTGTAAACAGATCAGAAAAAAATGACTCATCAATAAACAAGAAAATAGACGCTACGACGATGACAAGTCACAAATCGCCCAGTGAGGTACCATATTTTAAAAGATTAAGCAATAGTACAGAGTAGCAGTCAGTGCTGAGCCAAATCTTTGTAAAACATTTTTCGTGCGCAAATGGAAATAAAAATGTTCACAATTATTCTAAAACTGACGTAATTGTTACATGTTGTGTTGTTCTGGAGGAAAAAACGACACTGTATGTTTAGGAAAAGGCTGAATAATTTGCATCGGATAATTATAAATTCCACATCAAAGAAACAACTTTGTCATCTCAAATTACATTATCTTCACTCGCTATTGTCATTCAGTCACATCTCTTCCAAAACTTATTTTTGACGCTTATAAACACGAAATGAACCCACATGGCATAAAAACTGACTATAACAAGAAACAGAGTTCCTAGGCATTAATGATCATTCACTCACTCTTTTTCTATATTAATGATGATAATCTTTGTCTCATTCTATTGCAGTATGTGTCATAAATCTCATTATTGTCATCTGATGTACCTAACTAACATAAATCGTATTATGGTATTACAGAATTAAACATATTCGCTGTATTCATCTCAATATACATTTCAAATAATAAATTTCTCTTCTGTTTTTGTCCACTTATTTCCACATCGACAACACCTCATTGTTATAACCGCAAATATTACATTTCAGTCAAAACAATAAATCCTGAAAAATTTCTTGCATCAAAATACCTATCATTCTTCCTTCCAGACAACACGGTTACCATCCTAGTATCCTGTGTATCTCATAAAAAGTGGTAGAAAATGATTAATGTGTATAGCGAAAAATATTTCTCAAGTGAACAGAACTAGTTTTAAAAAATGCAGCCAATGTTCATTTTATTTGAAATAATTTATTCTTATTCGGATTCTCGATGAAATTTCGAAGTTATTAGTACTTTGTTTAGTGTACGCTTCATGATAACAAATGGCTCGACTTGTAGTGCGATAAATGAAGTACGTTGCGCGATGATGGTCGCCCAATTATTGTCAAAACTTGCCTTCCGCGCGACAGGAGTTGCTCTGGCAAGCGGTACAAAATGGTTCAAATGGCTCTGAGCACTATGGGACTCAACTGCTGAGGTCATTAGTCCTCTAGAACTTAGAACTAGTTAAACCTAACTAACCTAAGGACATCACAAACATCCATGCCCGAGGCAGGATTCGAACCTGCGACCGTAGCGGTCTTGCGGTTCCAGACTGCAGCGCCTTTAACCGCACGGCCACTTCGGCCTGCCAAGCGGTACAATAGCATTGTTTATTGCTAACTGTTGCTGTGTGCTGTAATGCAATAAACATTTTCGAAACAGGTGACATGTAGTTCTATCACTTGGATATAACTTCGGTAAATGAAATTATTCTATACATGGTTTGATACGCTCTTGTGTGTCAGAAAAGTACCAATTTCGTCTTGTATTTCCTCATCGTTGATAGTCTCGTGGTGTTCTGACCACAATAACTTCTTTTCGTCGCGCTGTTGCTGTGCCTTGTGTTTTGCGGATTTGATATACGTATATTGTACCCATGAAGATGTGCATGATTACCATCTAAGTTAGAGTATTGTCTGCAAATATTTTGATTGTTATTACAGTTGCGATTATACCTATTACCAGTGCCGAATTTTCTGAAATGTCTGTTGTTGCGTCTATTAAAATAATCATTGTTCAACTGCGAGAATTGAGCGTCGTACGGACGATGTCGCTTGCGATGTCGGTTGCCCCGTCTATAACTGTTTCTGTGGTTGTGTTTGCTGTGTGAGTTATCATAATTTTTTTTTTCACGCCGGGCAAATGCGTCATGAGTGTCATACTTTCTGCTGTGATTGTTATTGTGCCTGTCCGTTAAACCGTTGTCACTGTCCAATTCCAGTTCCTGAAGTAATGTTTGAAATGTTTGTAAATCACCTTTGCAATTGCCGGTCGAAATTACATGTCTCAAATGTGTAGGTAACTTTGTTAAACGAATGTGAATTAGCGCTGACGGATTGTATGGGTTTGATAAGTACTGATTTCTGTGTGCCATGTCTTCAGAATATTTTGCTTGGCTCGAGTAGTCAGGCTGTTCAGAGTTCCTTAACATTATAATGCCATGTCTTACTCGATTTTGTGTAACCAGTAGATTGACAAAAATACTCGGTAAAATCTCTCACTATTGAGCGCATCCTTGTTGCAGATTGATTTTCCAAACAGCCGCAGAGAATTCTACTTTGTGTTCAAGTGACCAATTTGATGGTAAAGAATATAGGAACTGATCTATCCAAGCTTGGGAATGAATTATGTTACCATACTTGCTGAAAACTTTGAATTTACATACTGTCAAAAAGTGTTTGTAATCGAAGTTATAATTTCTGTGCAAACCAGATTGTTCCCTATTGCGCCACATCGGCGGTACGTTATCGCAAATGGACGTGTGGTACTGTTCTCGTGGAAAATCACCTAAACGCCATTGGTCTGTATGTCGCCAAAGTTTTCTGAATATGAATGTAAACGGTCAAATTCGTCTCTCTCGTCCTCGCGCTTAAGCTTCTTTCAATACTTGTTGAAAGTATTGAAACAAAGCTTGACTCCGAAGACTAGATAGACGAATTTGACCGTTTACATTCATATTCAGAAAACTTCTTCACTCATGGTGTTCCTATAACACTTATTTTCTGGACAAGTTTTCTCTTGGTCGTATTTAAAATTTATTAATGACTGGTACTCTGCTGTGTCAGAAAATTGTACTGGTAATGTATCGTTTGAATCTCTGACTGCATTGGTTGACGGATCTGCCATTTTCGTTGTCAGGTAGTTAGCTTTTTCTTTAATTATACTTAACTGTTCTTTTTGTTCTTCAGAATTTAGTGTGAATGTTTCCACTTGTTCGCTAATTTCTTTTACCGTTGTGTTAAGGTGTTTGTTCCGTTCTTTTATAATAGTTACTATCGCTCTCGGAACTTAAGTGTTGATCTTAGCTAACAATTCGTTCTTGTCATTACGCTGATTTATTTTCAAGTTTCGTGTTCTGTTTCAAGTCACGCAGTTTGGTTGGAAAACTGCTGGTTATTGGGTGAAGGTCATTTTTAATTTCTTACCTAATCTCAACTGATAAAATTTGTACTGTCCATTTTATTTCTTCCAGTGATTTTCTGTTCTCTTCCTGCGATTTCTTGTTCTTTTCCCGTGATTTTCCATCTCCTCCTTTGAGTTTTTTCTTTCTTCCATAAGTTCAAAAATGGCTCTGAGCACTATAGGACTTCACATCTGTGGTCATCATCCCTCTAGAACTTAGAACTACTTAAACCTAACTAACCTAAGGACATCACTCACATCCATGCCCGAGGCAGGATTCGAACCTTCGACTGTAGCGGTCACGCGCTTCCAGACTGAGGCACCTAGAACTGCACGGCCACACCGGCCGGCCTTCCATAAGTGGTTTACTATTTTCTGTTATTTCCTATTCTCTTACTGTGATTTCCTATTTCTATATTCTTGTGTTTTTTTTTTTTTTTTTTTTAGCAATTAATGAACTGATTCTAGAAAGTTTGTGGGATTCGTGCAGTGTGGTTCTACTTAATTGTTAACTGAACGTATGTGTGTTGTGTTCCTTTAAAAGACACTGACGCAAAACTTGATTCTGATGAGTCTGTTACCAGTTGTTGCAAAGTTTCGCTACACTGTGGCGACTTTGGTAAGCTTTTGCTAGACGATGGTGATTCATCGCCGACCGACTCAACTTCAGAATTCAAGTGTTCCTTACCCATCGTTTGTTCTGTTTCATTATTTTTCACTAAATTGGTTAATAATTGTGGATATGCACAATTTTGTGCAATCTCATATAAGATATTGGCATTTACAAATTGCTCGAGGTGGTCTTCAAACATGGTTCAAATGGCTCTGAGCACTATGGTGGTCATCAGTCCCCTATAACTTAGAACTACTTAAACCTAAATAACCTAATGACATCACACACATCCGTACCCGAAGCAGGATTCGAACCTGGGACCGTATCAGTTGCGCGGTTCCAGACTGTAGCGGCTAGAACTGCTCGGCCACTCTGGCCGGCTCGAGGTGGTCTATCTCATCCTGAACCAAATCGGTGTTTTGCTACATCCTCTGTTGTCTTCTGCTACGATGGATTTTCATATTGTGTTCTGTTGTACCAAACACGATGAAACACTATTTCTCAAAAAGAACAGAATTGCTAAAATGACCAAACAAACAAAAATTGTACTATCATGCTCGCAAATACTCAATGGTGAATGAAATCCACACACAACCTCTACTATTATCCCAGCTGTTTACATAACAAAGTAATTGATAATTGTCACAGGACACAAAATTTCATCAAGTGATAGCAAAATTTTAAATCAACTGCCTGAAAAAGAAGTGCAGTGTTAGCAAAATAATTGTAATTTTTGTTTTTGTTTTCGAGAAATCCAACATTATCTATGTATTACCAAAAGAACCAAACAAACTATCCTGGCAGGGTCACCATCCATTACCACCCTCCCGTATGAAATTTAGCCCAAATTTACCTACCACTCTATGAAAGCCTATGCATTACCAAAGCTCAACAACTGTAATTTACTATTCTCTTAGTATTACTTTCTATTTTCATGTTGTGTTTTTTTTTAGCATGTAATGAACTGATACCTACTTACACTGTTTCAAGAACTGCCATTAATTGACTTGTCATGTTGACTCTTAAATAGGTTTCCTCAATTTAGCTCATAAATTTTCAGCACATTCTAAGCTTTTTACAATAACTAAGGCCATAAAATTATGGCTTTTCCTGAGTGTACTTCTGACGAGAAAGCAGTTCTGAAATAGTTTCATAAAGCTTTTCATCTCCTACTTCACCCGTTAGGGCTTGAATTTCCAAAAACATGTATTTCCTTGTGATCGGTGGCTTTCCTGGTGTATGTGTTGTTTCCAGGGCTCTCGGCTGTCCAGCCAGATGCGATTGTCGAAGTCCCACGATATTTCGGTGAATAACCTTCCCACCATCATCAGGTACTTTTAATGGAATGGTCTATCTGCCTGTCTCTCTCACCTTTTACTTTCCCCTCCTTGGGGAAGTGTATAGAGGAGTTTGTAGCCTGTTGGCTTTCACTCCACAAAGTGTGTTGTGAGTGTGTGATTGTCTTTGGCAGTCTGTGTGTTTTGTTGGTGTTCTGGTGGTATCTAGTATTTGCCTGAGGTTGGCGAGATGTTGTGTATTTTAAGGTTTAAGGATTGGTGTTATGATTTGGAGATTTTTGGGATTTTTTCTTTGATTTAGTCGTCGAAGATCGTCATGGGGTATTTGTGCATATCGCGGGACATGTCATACTGACCTAAGGAGTGGATGAGGTTGTTTCCAGATCTGGAAGAGCTCTCATAGACAGCCCTTGCCAGATCCTGGGATCTTTCTTTGACGAATGGGATTTTGGCAGCAGTGTGCATATCGTCAGTGGGGAATCCCATGGGTAGGTGCAGTGCCCTCCCAAGGGCGCGGTTGTGTAGCCTCTGGAGTTTGCCCAGATGCTGCTTTGCCGTGTACCCCAGACAGGGCACACATACTCCATTAGTGGATGTATGAGGGCCTGATATAGTCCTACAGAGCAGGGAAGGGAGTTGGTTGTGTTGAGGACTGGGTATATTATGGGCATTCTGGCGCAGACCTTCCTGTGGATCTCGTCTATGTGCGGTTTCCACGTTAGTCTCGAGTCCAAGGTTACGCTGAGATATTTGGCTGATCTGTGCCAGGAGAGTCAGGATCCATGTAGGTGCAGTTGAAAGGAGGGAGGGGGGGGGTGTTGAGGGGATCCAAGTCTCCCGAGTATGGGTGATCAGCATAGCCTGTGTCTTTTCAGGATTGATAGCGATGTGCCAACGACGGGCCCAGGTTTCTGTGTCATCTAAAACCTTTTGCAAACTACGAATGACCAGGTCCTTATTCTCATTACGAGTGTAAAAGATGGTGTCCTCAGCGTACTGTGCGGTGTGCACCAGGGGACTGTAGGAGTGTTCGTAGTGTACAGACTGTACAAAACGGGCCCCAGGACCGATCTCTGTGGCACCCCAGCACGAATACGCCTTTTGGTGGAGGTGGCTGTTTCTACCTTGACAGAAAAGGTTCTATTTGCGAGATAGCTTTGGATTAACCTGACTATGCTCCCAGGGAACCCTTTTGTGTATAACTTGAACAGTAACCCTTTATGACATACTGAGTCGAAGGCTTTGGGTACATCAAGCAGCATTATGCCGCAGTAGCCTCTGTGGTTGAAGCTGCTTCAACCATTCTCATGATCTGTTCTGGGGCAGAGTGGTTCTGCCGGAATCCGAATTGGAAATCCGGCAGAAGTTGCTCTCTGGTGATGTGGTCCTTTATGGGTATTAGCAGCAGGCGCTCATAGATCTTGCTGAGAGTTGCCAAGAGGCTAATCGGCCTATAGAGCTGCGGGAATAAAGGGTCTTTCCCTGGTGTGTGTACTGTGACCACTTCCACGTGCTTCCAGTATGCTGGGAACTCGCAGGTCCGAGTAATCTCGTTGAAGACGTTCGCGAGGTGTTCGATAGCCGAGGGCGGGAGGTTTTTAACTAGCTGGTTGGTGACACTGTTGTGTCCTGGCGCGTTTTTAGTAGGGAGGAACCTAACTACTTTTGCCACGTCCTCGGGGGCGAAAAGTGGGGGTTCGTCCTCTGGGTCCTCCTCAGCGCTGAGGAAGACATCCAGTTGACGACGTACTACGTCTTCATATTCGTCATCCTGGGGTTCTGCCGCTTTAAACTGCCTCTCGAAGGTGTCGACGAGGGCGTTGGCCTTTTCAGCATGGCTGTAGGCCAGACCCCTCTCGCGTGCAGTGGCGGCAGCCTAGTACATCTTTTGGTAAATTGTTTGGTTGCTTGCCATAGTGTGTGATCGTCTACTTCGAGGGCTGTGGGGCCGTTTTGCCATTGCTGTTTTCTGTGCTCATTGGGCGCTACCTTCAGCTCTCTCTGTAGACGATTGAGCAGCCTCCGGATGGCCTGATTTATGGTGATCTTCCACTCTTTTGCCACTCTGTTCTTGAGACGGATTTGGGCTGGTAGATGTTTCAGGAGTGGGGGAGTGGCATCTTCTGCTGCCTGCAAGATGGTTCCTGTTAGGTCTTGTAGCGCTTGTTCTACTGTTTCGGCAGTAGGTGGCGGACCGCAAACGGTATCAGAGGTGACAGTTTTTCGGTATCGCTCCCAGTATGTACGTTTATAGGACGTCTGGTACCGTGGGAGTGTTACCAATTCTTCCACATCGACATCTAGAATCACTGATTTGTGATCGGAGGACATTCTGTTTGATTGTCCTTGCGACCGCAAACCCTGCGATCCTCCTAGTGAGAACTATGTCTAACACGTCGGACCTACCTCCATTTTTTGGACAATGTGTGGGCTCGACTGGACCCCATGTTTCGAAGTGGTGGGTGCGCGCTAGTCGTTGCAGTTTGGTGCCTGCTCTGGAGGTTACTCTAGAGTTCCAATCGGGGTGTTCAGCATTGAAGTCGCCCCCTATAATGAGTTTACCTTCAATTTGCCCTAAAGCAGCTATGTCCCCTTGTCTATCTCGTCTTCTGGGGGTCGGCAGATTACAACGATTGTTAGGGGTCCGTTGGCAGTGGTTACTTCCACGGCCACAGCTTCGATTTTATTGGTAGCTGGTATGAATACCTGATACCTGGTGCTGGGGGATCCCTCCTTTTATGTATATGGTCACTCCTCCGACTTCGGTTGGCCTGTCTTTGCCGTAGCTAACATAGTTGGGGACTGTCGTTTTTTATCCCGCTTTTAGGTGGTTTTCCCCAATCAAGCATATGTCGATGGAGCACTCCTTCATGAGTTCTCTGAACTCGACCTCTTTATTAACAATGCCGTCTGCATTAAAGACGCACAATGTCAGGCCTTGGATATTTGGTCGTCTACCCATGATGGGGTTTTGTGACTACTGAGGAAGTCGCAGAGGGGAGCGACTGCTGGACTGTTGCCTGAAGGGCAACGAGGATCTGAGTGTTCTACTTCTGGGCCTCCCTGAATTCCTTCACCATTTCCATGACGAGGTTCAAGGTCTGGACCATAATGCCTAATAATTGATCCTAGGGGGTGGAGTGAGTGTGGGGTTCGCTAGAGCTTCCTCTGTCTTGGTGGACCTGGTTGTTGTAGTGTTTTTCCCGGTGTTGTTCTTGCGTGTGTGTCTTGCGTCGATTTCTCGACGTTTTTGTGGCTCTTTGGTGGAGAGACCACTTCTGCACATGTTGCCCTTGGAGTGTTGAGAATGGTTCAAATGGCTCTGAGCACTATACAACTTAACATCTGAGGTCATCAGTCCCCTAGAACTTAGAACTGCTAAAACCTAACTAACCTAAGGACATCACACACATCCATGCCCGAGGCAGGATTCGAACCTGCGGTCGCGTGGTTCCAGACTGAAGCGCGTAGAACCGCTCGGCCACACCGGCCGGCCCTTTGAGTGTCTGGCCTCGGTTTTACCCAAGTTTTGTCTGCGTGTGTTGTCCTGTATTGTTTCTCTGTAGGATTTGATGGGGTGGCAGTGTTTTGTTTTCGTGTATGTGGGGTGGCCTTCGCACCCTTTGCCTTCTATTTGTGGATTTTGTGGACCTTGCAGCCTTGGTACCTTGCACTGTGGTTTTTCCCACACAGCGCACACCTTATCTGGGTGTCCATGTGTTTTATTGTGCAAGTCCTGGTGTCATGGGGTTCGGCGCATTTTCTACAGCGCATGGGCATGTGGCAGTGGGCGGCAATGTGATCCAGTCCCAGACACCTGAATCACTGCAACACCTTGTTCTTGCGGCGGAGCGGCTCCGTGTCCACAGGGACTGCTAGAAGAGCTTTGATTCCGCACCTGTTTTGCGGTGTGTCCGGCAGGGTGACTTGGTGTAATGGCCCCATTTTTGCCCACCTGCTCTACGGTTTTGATGACAAATTCCTGGGCAATCAGGTCTGTCTTGAATGCCTTGGCCGAGAGCCGTCTGGAGAGGTCCCTAATGACAATGTTTTTGTTCCTTGTCTTGGTGGTGGGGAACGTGCGACGCGGTATATTTTTGTCTGTGAGCGCCTTTTTAATGGTGTTGTAGTCTTCGAGGTCTGTCTACCCATTGTCGGTATTATTTATGTCCGTCAGTCGGGCTTCGATTCCCTGCGACGACGCTCCGACTGTGGCCACCGACAACCCGTTTGCGGGCGCCGACCCAGGTCCGCGCCGTTCCCGGCGTCGCGCCGGTGGTTGAAGATGCAAAATCCTGTGGAGTGTCCCCGGCGGCCATCGTAGAAAGATCTTATGTTCGCTTGAGCCGTGACTCCTTGATGGAGCTAAGTAAGGGTTTCCACGCCTTTATCAATTGAAAACCCGTGTCTCGGTTTATGAGATTGTCCGTTGCGCGAATGTCAATGGCCTCCTAGAAGATTCTGTCCCAGTAGAAGCTGGTAGGGGCCAGTATCTTGGTCTCTTCGTATTTCTCGTTCTGTCCAGTTTCCAAGCAGTGCCCTGCCAGTGCCGATTTGTTGGGCTGGCCTAGGCGTGCGTGGCGTTGGTGTTTTTTGCAGCGGTCTTCGACTCTTCGGATCGTTTGACCGATGTGTTATTTGCCGCAAATGCTTGGAATATTATATACACCCGCTTTCTTGAGGCTAAATCCGTCTTCCACCGTCCCCAGTAAGGCGCGTATCTTGGACGGTGGTTGGTAGACCGTCTTAATTTTGTGTTGTTTTAGCAGTCTCCCAATTTTTGGCCTCACGTTGCCTGCATACGGTAGAAAAGCAAGGCCTGCTTCGTCATCTTAATACTGTTCTTCATCTGGGTTTCTGCTGCGTGTCCGTCGTCCGAAGGCTTTCCGGATCTGTCGGCTGCTGTACCCGTTCTTGAGGAACACATTTTCTAGGGTATAAGTTCTTTTTGTAGATTTTGTTCATCCGATATCGGGTATGCCCTGTGAACCAGTGTGTTGAGCATCCCGTTGAGTTGTGCAGGATGGTGGCAGCTCGTGGCACGCCGGCCGTGGTGGCCGTGCGGTTCTAGGCGCTCCAGTCCGGAGCCTCGCTGTTGCTACGGTCGCAGGATCGAATCCTGCCTCGGGCATGGGTGTATGTGTTGTCCTTAGGTTAGTTAGGTTTAAGTAGTTCTAAGTTCTAGGGGACTGATGACCGCAGCAGTTGAGTCCCATAGTGCTCAGAGCCATTTGAACCATTTTGAGCTCGAGGTATGTAAATATAAGTTCGTATGTGCAGGCTTGCGGTACATGCTATGACCCAGTGTGCCATTACATCTCCGCTCTACATCGAGAAAGGATAATTTCCCTTCCATCTTGATTTCCATGGTGAACCGTATGTTCTCGTGGACTGGATTTAGATGTTCTAAAACGTCTGCAGATGATCAGGCCCATGGGGATAGATGACAGACGTGTCGTCCACGTATCGGAAAAAGCACACAGGTTTCCCTTCGGCCGCCATCTACCTACTTCAACGGCCAATACTACGAACAGACCGATGGTGTGGCTATGGGGAGCCCTCTCTCACCAGTGGAAGCCAATTTATGGAGAGCTTCGAAGAGGAGGTTCAAATGGTTCAAATGGCTCTGAGCACTATGGGTCTTAAAATCTGTGGTCATCAGTCCCCTAGAACTTAGAACTACTTAAACCAACCTAAGGACATCACACACATCCATGCCCGAGACAGGATTCGAACCTGCGACCGTAGCGGTCACGTGGTTCCAGACTGAAGCGCCTAGAACCGCACGGCCACACCGGCCGGCTCGAAGAGGAGGCACTACAAGTGACCGCAGGCATAGGAAACAAAAGTCCCATGAGTAAATTCACTAGTTTCCTATAAAATTGAGAGTGTAGCTTACGATTTTAAGGTTACTGAGAAGATAACATCTGTCCTTACGTATAGATAATAACATTTAGATTAACTCAGACATATATTTATGATCAAAAACAAGCGATGGGTTGCAATTATATTCCATGTTGATTGAGGTTGTCAAAAGGAACTTCACACTACTGGTAGGGAAATCAAAATTTGGCATAACGGATAACAGAAAAGTTACAATCTGCTTGAATAACTGGGATGTCACTACATGGTCACCATCTGCTATCGTTTCCCGACCCACAACCAATATGAGAGATTTTGTTTTATACGGAAACATCGTAACTTCAAGTCAGTGGTTGTATAGTTTGCTCAAGGAGTTCACAGTGGTTTATTTCCTCATTCTTAACCAGTTCGCTTCTAATGGGCTCGACGTGGACGATACGTTAACCTGTTACCGTCTTTCTTTTCCTTTTGCAGGACTGCAGTGCTAAGTATGGAGGACACCTTCATTCTTTGGGACAATGGTGGTTGGCGCAAGTAAGCCAAAGGTTTTGTATTTGATCCCCAGCCCATCTTAGGGTACGACTAAAAGAGCAAATACAGTAGACATCGCTCGGATAGTTGAATACTAAAGAGTTCACGGATAACAAAAAGCGTTGGGTAATGAGAAGAATGCGTGTTCGTTTCGAATCACTAATATCTAGCCACGTCTTTGGTGTGTCTGTGCAGCCCTGCCTCAGTCTTTCTCTCCAAAGGCCGATATTTCCATTGTCCGAGTGGACAGTCTAGGAGGTATGCCGATAACTACGTACCTCTGCCAGGAAAACCTCTTCTTGTAGTAGTGCTGTGCCTTCCTAACCCTCAAAATGACGTTGTGGACTGAATTATACAGTGTGTCAACACCATCTGTGGAAGAAATTACCCACATATCAAATCATTATACTCATATATACGCATTTCTGTCACGAACCACAGAAATGCTACAAGGTGATGAAC
Organism: Schistocerca americana; assembly: GCF_021461395.2. Classification (NCBI taxonomy): domain Eukaryota; kingdom Metazoa; phylum Arthropoda; class Insecta; order Orthoptera; family Acrididae; genus Schistocerca; species Schistocerca americana. The sequence goes on along the minus strand of NC_060120.1, from coordinate 320,291,321 downwards.
GTACAATAACGAATCTTCCTGGAAGATTAAAACTGTGTCCCAGACCGAGACTCGAACTCGGGACCTTTGCCTTTCGCGGGCAAGGGCTTTACCATCTGAGCTACCCAAGCACGACTCACGGCCTTTCCTCACAGCTTTTTTTCTCCCAGCACCTCGTCTCCTACCTTCCAAACTTTACACAATCACTCCTGCGAACCTTGCAGGACTAGCACCCCTGAAAGAAAGCATATTACGGAGACATGGCTTAACCACAACCTGGGGGATGTTTCCAGAATGAGATTTTCACTCTGCAGCGGAGTGTGCGCTGTTATGAAACTTTCTTGCAGATTAAAACTGTATGCCGGACCGAGATTCGAACTCGGGACCTTTGCGTTTCGCGGGCAAGCGCTCTACGATCTGAGCTACCCAAGCACGACTCACGTCCCCTCCTCACAGCTTTACTTCCGCTAGTCCTGCAAGGTTCGCAGGAGAGCTTCTGTGAAGTTTGGAAGGTAGGAGACGAGGCACTGCCGGAAGTAAAGCTGTGGGTACCGGCTTGAGTCGTGCTTGGGTAGCTCAGATGGCGCAGTCTGCGTTCGGCAGGGCAGCAGTGCGCACCGCGCTCGGCCGTCCACGCCGCTGCGCGCGCGGAGTGTTTTGTTTACTTCCTCGTCACAGCGCTTCTCAGTCGAACAAGCTCTAATGGCCAACTCTTACAGGAAGAACACTCTTAAGTTCACCTTCTCAAATGAATACGCACGACCCAAAGCATTGGCCGTCGAACGCTTCCTACGCGAAGACGTGAAGATCCCCCGTGACGAACTCGTCGGCATACATCTGTCGATCATTAGCAGCGTCGTTTATGTTAAGATGACTTCCGACGCTTCCTGCAACCGGATTATTCAAAGGACGCGACATGGACTAAAATTTCGGCACTCCGATGGAAACGTCGGGCCTGTGGATGTCGACCATGCAGGACTTGGCATTCGGACGGTCCGTGTATTCGAACTGCCCTTCGAGGTGAATGAAGATGAAGTCATCGCTGCGCTAAGACCGTTCGGAAAAGTCCAGAGCCACGTAGCCGAGACATGGGCACAGTTTACGAAGTATCCGGTGCTTAATGGTGTGAGACAAGTCCGAATCGATCTCAAACGGCACGTTCCATCGTACATTTCTATCGGCGGCTGCCGTGCGGTGGTCATTTACGACGGACAACCTCGAACATGTTCCGGTTGTGGAAAAGAAGGCCACGTCCGTAATGAATGCCTACAGCGCCGCATCACACAACTAAGGCCCGACGATACGAACACCGACAGAACCACGACCACCCTTCCAGTCACCTATGCGGCGACACTGCACGTCCAGCCCTCACAAGACGCCGTTCATGAGCGTCTGTCTGGTCCGATACACCCGGAGGCGTCCCAGCACCTTGACACCGGCGATGTCGCCAGTGAACATGACCAACAGCCGGACACACCCACGCTAGAAGATCAAAAGGATACCAATGAGAGTGTTCTGGAGAATGAAGACCGCATCATAGCACCCGCGGCTTTTGTACCGGAACAACGTGAATCTCTTCCTTCCTCAGACACCTAAACTCATTGTCGAAAGCAGAAGTCGCCCAAACGACGAAAAAAACGCTGCAAGACATCAGAATCGACCATTGAGCCCCCTCCGCAGGACGAAGAGATGGCACATCACTCTGACGGAGAACACGATAACACTTTCTCCTCTGCCAGGGAGACGCGTCATCCACAAGACGGTGAACCGTCCAACAGAGATCGTGCGCAAGCCCCGCGCCCAGAAGCCATGGAACATAGCACGCCTGTTGTCACCGACGCAATTGAGTCGACTCGGCCAGCGCTGCCACCTCTCGCCAATGTCAAACCTGTCGGACATTTTTCATGGGCGGATGACACGGATTTCCCACCTCCACCTGATGCGGAAATGAGATCTGTTTCTCCGTTAGACCAACACTAAAATGGGAGAAGTTTCTACGGCGACTCCTGCGACTTGTATGGACTTCCAGCATCCACCACAACAATCTTCACCAGCTACGAACCTGTCGGCAGCACGGATCTCCCATCAGGCGTACCGAATAGCTACTATCAATACTAATAATATCGGCTCCCATGCTAAACTTCAACTGCTCCGTGACACGCTAAGAGCAGCGGTCATCGACATCGCCCTGTTACAAGAACTGAGGACAGCAACTTGGACTGGGTGTTATGGATATGAGACGTACGCCGCCACTGCAGCTATGGAACACACAGGCGCAGCCATCCTCCTCCGAGAAGGGATTGCGGTTTCCGACGCCGCATACCTCCCAACGGCGCGAGGGGTGGCCATAATAGTTGAAGGACTCAAAATCATAAATCACTACGCCCCACCGGGCACTGATAAACGGAGGGATCGCTCCCAGTTCTACGCAGAAGATATCACGCCTTTATTCCTCGGCCGATACAATCATCTCATCGTAGGTGGAGATTTCAACTGTGTTCTCGAGCGCACAGACCAATACCCCCATTTCACCACATGTCCGGAACTTCGCTTCCTCGTCCGCCGCCTTCGTCTCCTCGACACCTGGCGAGTGGTACACGGCGACCGCCCGGGGTATACACACATAACGAGCCACTCCGCAAGCCGACTTGATCGAATATACGTCTCTAACGCTCTAAAATCAGTTCTCCTCGACGCGGAACGTTGGCCGTCTGCCTTTTCGGACCATGCCATCTACATCTGTACCATGAACCTACGTCGACAATCTATATGGCGCAGTGCAGGACCTTGGAAACTCAATGTCGCGCAACTGCGGGACCCTGAATGTCGACAACAGGACACCGACACGTGGCACACCTGTGTTCAACGCATTATGCGTTACGAGACCACACTGCAGTGGTGGTTGCTGTGCACCAAACCGGCCATCCGACGCACTTTGACACACTATGGCAGAGCCAAAGCCAGGTGGAATCACCATACAACTGATTTCTACTATAGCGCTCTACGTGAACTCATGGATCATCCTCCATCCCCGGATCGTCTAAAAGAAGCTCAACGCATCAAGGCAAAGATTTTAACCTTGACCAGATGCCGTCTAGAGGGAGCCATTGTACGAGCACGCAGCCAAGATAGGATTCACGGTGATGAACCTTCTATGCATCATATTGTTCAAAATGTTCGTCGACGCCGACAGGCTTTAATGACAACTTTAGACTTACCTGATGGACGACGGCTGACTTCGCAAGCTACCATTGCGGATGCATTCACAACGCACTATAGACTTTTCTATCAAGAAGTACCTGCCGGTGCAGAGGCCATTGCTGAGGTTGCCCAGGAGACACTTGGTACTCTAAACGCAGCAGCTGCAACCCTCCTGACTTTTGAGTGACCACCGACGACGTCCAAGGCGCTGTGGCCAAAGGGTCTCTGAATCGATCTCCCGGCCCGGATGGTTTACCTCTCGAATTTTACAGAACCTTCCAAGATTTGATGATGCCACGATGGAGGGACATGTACCGGGAACTTTTGTCCGGCGCGGCGAACCCGCCACCAATGTTCATGGAAAGCTTGCTTGTACCAGTCCCGAAACCCGCAGGAGGAACACGACTCGACAGTTATCGGCCGATCACGTTACTCAATTCCGACTTCAAGATTTTCACAAGCCTTCTAGCAGTGCGACTCAAACATGTCTTACGAGACATTGTTTCCCACGAACAAACATCCTTAGGCGGCGATCGTAATACACAGACAGCCCTCAGTGAATATCGAGATGTGATCGCTGTGGCAACACACTCGCGACTGCCAGACGCTTTAATCTCCATCGACTTCAAACAAGCGTTTGACCGCGTCAATCATGCATTCCTCAACGCAGTGATGGACCGAATGGCAATTCCCCCGACGTTCACGCAAGTGATTATGCGGCTCCTTCGTGGAGCAACGTCCAGACTTCTCGTCAACGGGAGACTTACAGAACCTATACGGATTGAACGCTCAGTACGCAGGGTTGCCCTTTGTCGACGGTGCTTTATACCATTGCGATGGAACCACTCATTTGCGGATTACGGTGACGTTTGACAGGTATTCCACTCCGGGATCATATGTTCCGCTGCCGAGATTAGGCGGACGACTTGGCCCTCGTCGTCCGTTCAGCGGCCGACGTACAAGCTGCCATGCAGTGGATTGTCCGTTACAGTGCAGGGACAGGAAGCGCTATGAACGTGGCAAAATCATGCGCCATGAAGATCGGCCGTGGCCTTCCCGCAGACAGCGTAGTTCCATTTCAACTGGTGGACACCCTTCGTTGTCTCGGATTAGTGTACACGCGAGACATTCGCCGCACCTCGGCGATCAATTTTCGGGCGCTGCTGCAACGCATCCGGGCCAACATACAAAATCACATACTACGCCCGCTGAATATGTGCCAGAGAGTCACTTTCGTCGATACCCATCTGGCAGCCCGGATACCCCATATAGCGCAGATTCTGCCCATCACTGCGACAATGGCGGCCAGATTACAGGCGGCTTTCGGCTATTTCAATTGTTCTGGACACATCTTCAAAGTCCAGTATGAAGCTCTCACCTTACCGAAGCGGGATGGTGGCCTCGATCTGGTTAATGTGAGAGCCAGGACTACGGCACTTTACACCAATACTATGCTCCGGTTATGGAGAAGCCAAAATGCTAGTTTTACTGGAATGTTGACCACCGAGCTCGCACCTGTTTCGAGACGCCCACCGACGTCTTCGGCACACATCCCACCTCCGATGTCACATATCGGCCGTTCCTTTTTGGAGTACAGCTACATATGCGCCGAGCTCCCGAGGACCAGGAAGACGACCACCCGCGACGTCTACCGCCTTCTCCGAACGTCTCCACCCCGCAACCCCGTCGAAACAAGTCACCCACAGGTTTCATGGCCTACAGTTTGGAAAACGATCCACCAACCATATCACACCACTGACACCACATCTATGTGGTACCTTCTCGTCAACGCCAAGTATACCACAAGACAGAAACTGCATCGCATCGCACTGGTGGACTCACCCCTGTGCCTCAAGTGCAATGTCGAAGATACAGATTTACATCGTTTTGAGTGTGGGCCAGCAGCAGCTGTCTGGACCCTCGTGCAGAAGATTGTGGCTTTCTACCTCCGAGTACCACCACATCACGTTTCTCCTACCATGATGATATATCCTGACACGACCTACTTTCTATCGGCTAAGTGGCACGCCATCACATGGATCAGTGGCATGGCTGTCAACTACCTCTTCCGGGACGACATCGTCGATCCGGCGGACTTTTGGACACGCCTCCAGGTACATCACCACACCCTTCGCCGACATCGACACTATCGGGCCACTTTCGCGAACTATTTACAAAGTATTTTCACCAACCCGCCTCAAAGCTGGAATCTCAACGAACCGTACCAGCCAAGACTAGACGATCCCACGTTCCCCTTCATTGGTCAATGATAGAATGCATTTTGTTCTGATGGCGCGCTAAAGTGGAGCATGGCGCGGAAAGTATTCCTATTTTAGTTCACTTCTCTTTTCTCCTCCTCTTCTAAGTTTTTTTTTTCTCCTTACACATGTTTATCCTTTTCACACATATCTGCAGCCGATTTGTTTTCTTTCTCCTGTGCTCAAAAAAAAAAAAAAAAAAAAAAAATGGCAGAGCCCTTGCTCGCGAAAGGCAAAGGTCCCGAGTTCGAGTCTCGGTCCGGCACACAGTTTTAATCTGCCACCAAGTTTCATTTCAGCGCACACTCCGCTGCAGAGTGAAAATCTCATTCTATACAACAACGAACTTTCTCCGATCGTTGACATACTATCGTGCGAGCTAATGGGTGTTATCATAGTGCAATGTCCTAATGCTATTGCCCATTGTACGCAGTTTGTTTTGTTTACTTATTTTCCCGTCACTTCTTGGTAGAATACTTAATAATTATAAATGAAGAGCACGAAGTTGTGGATGTTCCACAACAAAATGAACTAGAACATCATACAGAGAAGCAACGACGTGCCACCATTGAGATCCCACTCCAGATCAATTATCGCCTATCGATTTTTAATCTTTAATAGTCATTGATTCGTTACGGAAATTGATTTGTCATGATGGAAGATTTCATTTTATAGATGTGATTTTAATCTTATTATGCTGGCTTTTACACATATGTATGTTTTACTTTGCCAGACTAGGAGCTTCACTTTATTAGTATTTGTACTTTTTATGTGGATTTTAAATATGGATCTAATTCCACGTATTGTATGTCGGTACATGTTTTATTGTTAGACGCTCGTTTTTCCATGTGATGTAATTTTAATTAATGACTACGCATACCGCATTTTAACCATTACATTTGAAATACTGGTTAATCATGTACCCTACGTATAGCGCCCTCTGGTGGCGTCAGTTTCTTTGTATAAATACCAGACGCATTCTGATCATCATCAGCAATTACTATGAACCTAAATATTTAGTTTGACGTTGATACTACATCAGAATATTTTATGATATGTATGGATGGCATATATGGCTGTTAATCATGTAAACACTTTTTAACTTTCTTTGGTAGCACCAGGCTTTTTATAGATTTAGCGTCAGTAAACTGAACATAGAATGGTACACACTGTTTTTGTTTGCAACAGATCTGAAGATGGCAGTATCCGAAACCGGTTATAGTGAAATTTAAAAGTTTGTGTTGTTGGGCGGCGGGTAAAATTTTATATCTGTTTTGCTGTTCTTCGCTGTCTTTCTCACGCGAGCACGGCAACTATTTTTGCGGCCAGCCAGAAAGCAATGGAGAACATACTGACCATAGTTTGCAGTCTCCAGCCCACTAAAAGAAATGTTTCTATTCACTTCTAGTGACATCACAGTTTACTGTGTGCTAAACAACAATCAACAGATAGAAAAAAAGTAAAAACCGTTTCTTTAAATCCTCGCCCTGTTAAAAAGCTACGCTACGCTGTAGTAGTTACATAGATCTAAACACAACGTCCATCCAAAAAGATCCGATACTGATTTCATTCCTGGCGAATAAGTGAAGTCAGTACAGTAATTACGGCGGCAGCTTGAACTTACGACAGTAAACAACAGATGTGCGTTCGATCAGTCAGTTGTGAGCAGAAAGTGTTGAAGTAATGGAAGTGCGGTCTTAGTGTGCGAACACTGGTACGACACAAATCACAGTGGAGTAATATTTCTAAATTAGGTGTTGAAGATGTTGTGGACTGGCAAGACAGCCAATCCACTAGGAGGAAGCCGAAAGGCACGCGTTTAAGCTCACGCAGGCTGGCGTGAGGTTTGGAACAGGACAAGGAATTTATAGTAGCAAAGAACGTACGTAACTACTGGAATACTTAACTTTAATTCATAATTGGTGAACATCGCTCTTGACGGTACATGTTTTACAGCATCAATAGTAACGGGTAATGGCGCCTTGCTAGGTCGTAGCAAATGACGTAGCTGAAGGCTATGCTATCGTCTCGGCAAATGGGAGCGTAATTTGTCAGTGAACCATCGCTAGCAAAGTCGGCTGTACAACTGAGCGAGTGCTAGGAAGTCTCTCTAGACCTGCCGTATGGCGGCGCTCGGTCTGCAATCACTGATAGTGGCGACACGCGGGTCCGACGTATACTAACGGACCGCGGCCGATTTAAAGGCTACCACCTAGCAAGTGTGGTGTCTGGCGGTGACACCACATTCCTCCCCCGCAAATCGGCGGACGGTTGTGGCATAAGGCTTCCGCCCGCCGTGGAGAGGACCCCATGTTGGCGTATGCGACGAGGTGGGGAGCCTAACAACAGGCGAGGCTGTGCCACCCGCACCCTGCCATTCGGTCCGAGGGGAGCCAGGAAACGCCTGAAAACCTGCTTCAGGGTGCACGCCAACTTGCGGTGTATGCGCCCGTAGAGAGACAGGAGGGGCCGAAGGGTCGACCTCCATCGGGCCGGGGCACCCGACGGCCGAAGACGACATATGGTCCGGAGCGGGCAAGAGTTCCATGGCGGAGGACAACTGGTTACGGGAAGGGATCGGCGGCGCATGACCCAGGGAGGCGCCCGGCGGTTGCAGCGACGCGCCCACTGCGGGCGTTGCCGGCGGGAGAACAGGCGGCGGCGGCGGCGGCGCGTCGCCATGGGGCAAAATGGAAGGCAGCGTCGGCAACACCTGGGGCTGAGGCGAGCCAGTAGATGGGTCCCCAGGGCGCTGACCGGACGGCACCGTCGCTGAAAGCAGACGGGGAGCGGCAGATCCCGTGCGACGACAAAGGTGCAGCTAATTGAGATGCCGACGCACCTCACCAGAGGCCCCCAAAACCTGATACATCGCGCGGCCGAGGCAGCGAAGAATGCGCCCTTCGAGCCAACGCCGTGAACCTCCATAGTTGCGATAGTATACAACGTCGCCTGGGGCAAAAGCAGGTGTCTGCCGTTGCACAGGTACCTGATGCGGCGGATGTAGCAAAGACATCAAGGTTCGATGAGGGCGACCGTGAAGCAACTCAGCTGGCGAGCGACCATCTCGGGGCTGAGAGCGATACGAGGACAAAAAGAGCAATAATGCGTCCTCCCGAGAATGAGACTCTTTCAACTTCAACATCTGTGACTTGAAAGACCTGACCAAACGTTCAGCGGCACCGTTTGACTGTGGCGAAAACGGCACGGACGGTAGATGTTGAATACCATTGGCCTTGCAGAATGACTGAAATTCTGAGGACATGAATTGTGGGCCATTGTCGGAAACAATAGTCTGTGGAAGACCTTCAATGCAAAAGATAGCGGATAACGCTTGGATGGTGGCAGAAGACGTCGTGGAAGACATCCGGACAGCAAAAGGAAAATTACTGAATGAATCAACAACAACCAACCATCGAGCATTCCAGAACGGACCAGCAAAATCGATGTGTAAGCGTTGCCAAGGGGAAGCGGCTTTTGGCCATGCAAACAATTTCCGCGGTGGGGCTGATTGTTGTTCAGCACACACCATGCAAGAAGAGCACATATTCGTAATCGCGGTATCGATTCCGAACCAAGTACAGTGCTGACGAGCAAGTTGTTTCGTTCTCACTATACCCCAATGTCCTTGGTGGAGAAGCCGTAAGACAGAGGACTGTAACGAACGTGGGACCACGACCCTGGACTGATCATTATCAGAATGCAACAGCAAAACACCACGTACAAAATGTCTCTCCTTGTGAGCAAAAAATCAGCGAACCAACGGATCCCTGATCCGAGACTTTGACAAGGGCCACTGCGTAGCAACGAAACGCAGAACGGTAGCAAGGACAGGGTCGGCAGCTGTGGCTGTAGCTACACGACGAAAATCAATCGGAAACGATTCGACCACGTCATCCGTTTCCGAATCAATGAACATGCTAGCAAGGTCGGAGGAATCGAATGCTCTATCCTCAGCAACAGGCAAACGGGACAACGCATCGGCGTTTCCGTGCTGAGCAGTGGACCGATACAAGATATCGTAGCGGTACTGCGAGAGGAAAATAGACCAGCGAATGAATTTCTGCGCTGTACGTGGAGGTACAGGCTTGGTCGGATGAAAAAGCGATGTCAAAGGTTTGTGGTTTGTGATGATGGTAAAGTGACGACCATACAAGAAATCATGAAACTTTGTAACACCAAATACGAGAGCCAATGCTTCTTTCTCGATCTGTGAATAATTTCTTTGTGCAGACGAGAGCAATTTGGACGTAAAGGCAATAGGGCGATCGTGTGATCCATCTTTGTGCGCAAGCACAGCACCGATCCGGAAATCCGATGTATCCACCATTAACAAAAGGGATTTCTGGGGATCGAATGGCGTAAGGCAAGTATTGAAAAGCAACGCCGATTTCAACTGGCGAAAGGCGCGTTCGCATTCCGTCGTCCAGACGAACGGAACACCTTTACGGCGTAAGCGATGAAGCGGAGCTGAAATGGAAGAGGCGTGTGGGATATATTTACGATAATAGTTGATTTTTTTCAGCACACTCTGTAGCTGCTTCAAATTCTGCGGCGAAGGCAAGTCTTGTATGGCACGGAGGTGCTCTGGACTGGGATGTATGCCTTGGGCATTAAGTACATGTCCCAGATATGGCAAATCACGAGAAAAAAACACACATTTGTCCTTCCGCAAGCGAAGACCATTTTGTCGGAAGACCTGAAATAATGTTCTGAGATTGGCTAAATGTTCTTCTTCCGTCTTTCCGGAGATCACAATATCGTCCAGGTAGTTTTCTGCAGTAGGGACCGACGCACAAACAGTTTGTAGATATTGCTGAAACAATGCAGGGACGGATGCACACCCGAATGGCAGTCGTTTGAATCGGTACAAACCAAGATGCGTGTTAACCACCAAAACGCGCTGGGATTCTTCGTCCACCGGTATTTGTAAGTACGCATCTGCTAGGTCCAACTTCGAAAAATATTTACCCGGGCACAGTTTGTCAAAAAGATCTTCCGGGAGGGGTAAAGGAAAAGTTGCAGTCACTAGTTGTGGATTCACTGTTGCCTTGAAGTCCACACAAAGTCTCAATTTTCCGGAAGGTTTTTGCAAAATTACTAAGGGTGATGCCCAGAGAGAAGCCTGCACACGTTCAATTACACCTTGTGATTCCAAATCGTGTAATGTTTTTGGGACCTCATCACGCAATGCGTGGGGAACATTGCGCGCTCTGAATAATTTCGGTTGCGCGTTTACTTTCAGTTCCAAATGTGCTTTATAGTTCTTAGCGCAACCGAGGCCCGGTGCAAAAATGTCTGCAAATTCGGCACAGAGACGAGAAACACTGTCTGAAGGCACAGTCTGGTTCACTGATAGGACCTGATTTACTATAGACAAGTTAAACAACTGAAATAAATCGAAACCAAACAAGTCCACTGCAGAAGAAGAACGAAGGACGTAAAATGACACAAGTTTTGTTTGTCCCTTGTATGTTGCCAAAAGCCTCCACTGCCCTAACACAGGGATCGCTTGTCCTGAATAACTACTTAACATTTGCGGCACGCAACGGAGGTGTGCCCAGCTGTTTGTAAGTACCTTGATTGATGAGTGCAACTGCAGCTCTGGTATCGAGCTGGAATGGTATCACTTTGCCGTTAGTGTCCAAGTCCACAAAAAGTTTATTGTCCTGCTGACGACAAGAGCGACTGTCTCGTGCAACGTGAACTGACACTGGTACGAAATCATTTGCGACTTGAGGGGATTTCCGGCGATGTCGACGCACACTATTTGTGGGAGGAACACAGTCACTGTTAGAGAGGGTAGCACTGGGCGGAGTGGCATGAACTATATGAATTTCCATGGGCGAAGTGTCGCGAGCCCGAGTATCCTTGGTTCGATTTCGGCGCGAAGCAAAGGCGCGAAGGAGTGGTTATGAGTGTCCGATCTGAGCTTTTTCTGGCAAACACTCTGAACATGACCTTTTTTGTTACAGAAAAAGCAAATAGCCTGGCGTGACAGGCAATTCTCACGTGAATGTCTAGTAGCACACCGCGGGCATGATTTCACTGCATTTGCTTGCTGGCGCGGTATACGTGGCTGAGAGCCAAGCGGCTTTGGCGCGGCCGGGCGCGAGGACTGTTTACTGTTCCGTGCAGCTCGCCTGGCGGGGCGGTTAACCTGACACACGGGTGGCAAAGTTTCAAATGATTCCTGAGCAAAGTCAAGTGTATCCTGCCGATCCAATATGTCCATCACTTGTTGAAGGGAGGGATTGACTAGTTTCAAAATCTATTCCCATATATGAACATCAGAAACGTTCTGTGCAATCGCATCACATACCATAGTATCTGGATAAGGGAGTCCACATTGACACTCAAAAGCACAATCCCTAGTAAGGCCTTGCAAGGTTGCAACCCACTCCCTATTAGTCTGACCAGCCGTACGTTTTGTACGAAAGAACGTATACCGTTTGGCAACTACATTGACTGATTCTTTGAAATATGTATCTAACAGAGACAAAATTTCGTCATAGGACAGAGTTGCTATGTCGCGTCGGGGAAATAATTTGACTATCACACGGTACGTGTAGACGCCTACGGAGGAAAGGAGATAAGGCTGCCGCTCATTACCTTGAATTCTGTAGGCGGCGAGATGGAATCCAAATTGGCGTGACCACTCCGTCCAGCTTTCCAGTGCCGCATCAAAAGGACGAAAGGGGGTGCAACCGCGTGTTGTGGCTGCGTGAGCGGTGGAGCGGCGGCTGCCACATCGTGTTGCATTGCACGTTGACCCTGGACGAGCTGTCCAAGGGCATCCAGTAAGGCCTGCATCTGCTGGTTCTGTAAGCGATAAAATTCGGACAGTACATCTGGAGATTGTGGCGAAGCCATTACACAAGTAAATCAGGGCAGTATAGTTACGAACGCGAATTGGCCTCGTCGCCAACTGTTGTGGACTGGCAAGACAGCCAATCCACTAGGAGGAAGCCGAAAGGCACGCGTTTAAGCTCACGCAGGCTGGCGTGAGGTCTGGAACAGGACAAGGAATTTATAGTAGCAAAGAACGTACGTAACTACTGGAATACTTAACTTTAATTCATAATTGGTGAGCATCGCTCTTGACGGTACAGAAGATATTCTCAAGAATGTTTTGAAGAGGAAAAAATAATGTGCAGAGTTTACAACGCACACTTTGACTACAGAACGGAAACAACGACTCAACAACGCCTGCCGTGACTTCGTTGAAAAGCAAAATGCGGACAATTCTTTTCTGGGAAAAGTCATCAGGTTGACGAGGTGTCATGAATATGCACCTGCGACAGAACGGTAAAGTGCAAATTCATTGCTTTCACGACATAACCGACATTGAAGCCAATGTCACGAGCGAGCTGAAAAATATACCAAAGAGAGACTTTTCTCGCAGTTTCATGTGATTGCACTCAACTAAGCTGAGCCTACGTAGAACACCTGAAGCATTAAGACCACCGTCTTAATATTTCTATATTTTTCTTTTATCAATCAAGTTTTCAAACGTTTTGGACTGACAGGCTGTGACCAATATCATAAATAAAACAGCAAGTGATGCAGACGAGTCTTTCTTCTTTGTAGTTGTAGTGGACACAGTTTCCTGCGTCACCATCGTTTCTTTCAGTGTGAGAAAAAAACTGACATTGAAATAATCTATACTGTAGACTGAACCATGAAATGTAGTATGATCGTGCCCTCCGGGTCTTTCGTGGTGGCATGCCTGAATAGAATCTTCCGTGTTATCAGGCCAGAATAACCAGAAACAACGTGGATTGTAAGCCAAGAAAATTTTACAGTGAGTAAGTGGATAATCCAGTGAAAGTAGGATGATCATAAAAACTTTATCCTTATGTACAAGAGTACACTGCCCGTCAATAAAAATGAGGCATCCACAAGACATGTTCGGATGTCCATACAACGTACGTGTACACAGCAGGGGCAGGTATTTGAAAGATTTAGAGTTGGAATACTCTGAGACAGGTAGTGCGATCACTAGGGTGCATTAGTGTTGTCCATATTTAGTGTTATTCCCAGGCCTGGTAGGACATATAAAGGGCGTAAACAGTGCCAGATGTCGTGTGATCACTGTGAAGGACAAGGAGTTGCCGCGTACTCGTCTGTGACAGCATTATCAACACTTGTCAGAGTTTGAAAAGGGCCTCTTAGTGGGTGTTCATTTTGCCGGCTGGTAGAATCGTGGGCCGTTCGGTTGTGATAGTGGCGCGATGTTGGACTGCTTGGGAGCGAGACTGACCACCACAAGTGAGGGTCGTCGTCCTGTGCACAAAGCACATCGTTACCCCTTCACGTCTGCACCTGCCATCCGAGAACAAGTAATGGACTCCCTGCAACGCTCTGTGTCTCCCCACACCAGTGGTTGCAGATTAACAGCAGCCAGAGTAGGGAATTACCATGCCATGCATACACAGGCTGCCACCAACACCGCAACAAATGGTCCAAATGGCTCTGAGCACTATGGGACTTAACATCTGAGGTCATCAGTCCCCTAGAACTTAGAACTACTTAAACATAACTAACCTATGGACGTCTCTCACACATCCATGCCCGAGGCAGGATTCGAATCTGAAGCGCCTAGAACCGGTCGGCGACAACGGCCGGTCAACACCACAACACAAACGGCTACCCTTAGAGTGGTGCCATAACAGGGAAGCATGAATTGCTGATGAATGACGCAGTATCGTATTCAGCGATGAGTCGCGGTTCTACACTGTTTCGGATGACCATTGTCGGCGAGTGTGCCAACGACCTGAGAAGTGGTCCCATTCTTCCAATGTTTCGCAGCACTCTTACTCCCGGTGTAATGGGGTAGGGAGCCTTCGGGTATGACTTCAGGTCATGTCTGGTTGTGATTTAGGGTACCCTGACGATACAACCGTACGTCGCAGACATCCTGAATCCTAATGTATGCGACAGTGCCATGACGCCATTTCTCAACGGAACAGTGCTCTTCCACGGATGGATCGTGTCAGACTGAAGTTGAGATACTTTAGTGACCAGCTAGATCGCCAGACATGGTCCTGGTAGCACATGTATCAGTCTTTCGTCCCAGTGCCAGTATCGAGCACATCAAGGATCAGTTACAAGAGTTGTGGCCCAGTTTGCCTCCGGAGAGTACAAGAGGGCCTTATGGGACTCTTCCCAAAGGAATAAGTCCTTCGGTTCATGCATCCAGACGTCTCATCAATAAGTGGGCTCACACTGCCATGGTCCCTGGAATTTTGACTCTATTTCATGATCACTGAGATAATGTCGCACCCCTGCTCAACCTGTGAAGTTTCATTTCGAATCCTGCTCATCTTTTGAGCGCTTCGGTTTTCTGTCTGGTTGTGTATTTTCAGATGGATCTGATTTTGATACGACTCCTTTAAGTTTATAACTATAAATCCTCGCCGAAAGGAAAATGGCTCTGAGCACTATGGGACTTAACATCTATGGTCATCAGTCCCCTAGAACTTAGAACTACTTAAACCTAACTAACCTAAGGACATCACACAACACCCAGTCATCACGAGGCAGAGAAATCGCCGAAAGAACGTCGACCTTTAGATAAGCTCCTTTGTATGAAGAAGGACGCAGTGAGTGCAACGGTAGCACTTCTTGGAACTGCCTTGGAAAGGTGAAATACTTTCTTATAGTAATGACAGTTTAGGGTTCAAGACAGGATATTTAAATAGGAAGCAGAAGGATCATTGAGCCTCACTTTCTTCCGAGGCATTCAACAGGTGACCTCCTCGTCCAGTAGCCAGTGTCCACCAGAGTGGAACTGTTGCTAGGCATCTTGTTGGCGAATGGGTTATACTAAGAACTCACGTCCTGAGGGGAGTAGTAAGAGCAACGAGTACAGAGCGTAATGTTTAGCCGTACGTTACGTTCGTGACATACGCTTTGGGAAGATGAGCCGCAAATAGACTGGGTGACATCCTGTCCACTGTCGATTCTAGCTGCTAGCATGTGTGTGTCTCGCGCATCTCAACGCTATAGCGCTTTTCGATATATGACGAGATATCCGTTTTCCAGTCAGTTTTTTTTAAGAAAATGTGCTGTCTTTGTTAACTAGTGAGATCTGATGACGAAAAATGATGCGCTTTTTTCCTGCGATTTCACTACATAATCTTCGCTTGTTTAGAAAAATGTAAATCTTGGAGCAAAGAATACATATATTAGTTTGTTTGTGACTCCTCATGTTCATCTACCAGGTGGTTATAATCAAACTTTCCCTGTTTAGCACGTTATAACAAGGAAAATAATTACCATGCGAGTACCAAACTTGGTAGCATTAATGTAGAGAGTATGGGGTGAATGATTTCCATGTGTCACAGCGCCACTGCCCAGTTCCAACCACGGCCAACACGTGCCGTGATCAGTCATTGTGATTCGTAGTCTCTCACACCTGACAAGTCGCAGTGCACATGTTGATGTGCCAACATGAGCTGGGACAAAAGAAGCAGGGCATTATTTGTGAAGCTCTATTATCAAAACAGTAGTAATGCTGCAGTTAGAGAATATCGCCGGCTGAAAGAATTACAGAAGTGCCCTCTTGCTCCATCTGCTGCGCGGAGCATGATGAGGAAATTCGAATCAGCTGGGGACCTGGGAGTCGCTCCGGGAAGAGGCCGACGACCGCTTCAACCACAGGTGGTTGATAAAATCGCTGTTGCTATGGCAGAAAACGCCGAGCGCAGTTTCCGATCGCCAGGCAGTGCACATGCTGTGCCACGACAGCAACATCCCGTGGTCCACTGTATGAAAGATGCTTCGAATCATTCTCGAATGGTATCCGTGCTACTCGTATATCCGTATCATACAGCAGCTAGCACCACAGGACGCACAACGACATTGTGACTTCGCTCTCCACTTTCTCGCAACGATTGAAGTTGACGAGCGCTGGGCCTGGATCATCCTACGGACAGAATAAGATCATTTTTCTCTGAGAGGTGAGGTGAAAACACAGGATTCCTGAATGTAGGGATCTTCACCTCCAGTCGCTGTGCATGAAGTTCCTCTGTATGGTGAATGCGTTACCGTATGATGTGGCTTCACGGCTACATTTATCATTGGCCCATTCTTTTTTGAACAGGCTGGCGCTCAAGTACCAAAGACGTGCAGTGTGACTGGCCTGCGTTACTGCGATATGCTTCGCGAGGATGTCATATCCACCCTACAGGAGCGAGACGCATTGAGCTCATGCGAGATGGGGCCCCACCGCACATCGCTCGTGAAATTCACCTGCTTCTCGGAAACGCATTTGGAAACTATCGAATTATCAGCCGATCGTTCCCAAATGCTTGAACGGCACGATCATCTGAGCTCGCTCGGTGTGATTTCTGGTTGTGGGGCTACCTGAAGGACAGGGTTTACCAGGGGACCATTCACACATGTGCTGATCTGAAGCGCAGCATATCATGAGAGGTAGCCAGCATACTTACGGACATGCTTCTTTCTGTTGAGCAGAATGCAATTCTGCGCTTTCGGACTCTCCTGGACACTGATGGGTGCCATATTGTGCCCCTTTTGTAGCAGTAATGGTACCGGTATGTAATGATATGATGTACCTTAGCAGCACATTAAAAGTGTTTCAGTTGAATTGACTCCACTTTATTTCTCTTCCCTATGTCCTTGACATTAATGCTACCAAACTTGGTACGCGTACAGTGATTAATTTTCGTGTTCTAACATGTTAAACAGGGGAAGTTCAATTATGACCACTCAGTACATCGCGACAATTAACCTCGATCAATCATCGTATCAGTTCATTGATTCACGCTCTTGAGCAGGATAAAATATGATGCTTCGGAGGCTACGCGCAATGGAAACTCTTAGGTTTAACTGAACCCTTAAACATTACCTCAACATTTAACACCGACACATTGGACTCGCATTCCGGAGGACAACGGTCCAAACACGCACGCGGCCACCCAGATTTAGGTTTTCCGTGATTTCCCTGAATCACTTCAGGCAAATGACGAATGGTTCCTTTGAAAGGGCACCGCCGATATCCTTCCCCATTTTATACACTGGGAGAAATTCAAGTGCTGACTGCTTGTGTCGCATGGTGACTGTGTATAAGGAATAATCATGAAGTTTTGATTCTCTCTTCGAAACAAAAAATGTGCATAATCATATTTTGTTTGTTTGTTATTAAATTTCTGCGATGTTAGTATACCGTTGTACCCTTTTACACCCCTGGAAGATCCAAAAGGAACAGGCACATCCAGTACAGTAATTAATTTTCTGTATTTGAAGGAGAACAACGCAGCAATAATACATGCTGATTTTTTTGTCTTAATATATTAATCCCTTTCGAGCACCACCCACACCGTCAGCTTCAGAACAACAAAAAATTATTTACCTATTATATGCATTTAAACTTCAAAAATGGTTCAAATGGCTCAGAGCACTATGGGACTTAACTTCTGAGGTCATCAGTCCCCTAGAACTTAGAACTACTTAAACCTAACTAACCTAAGGACATCACACACATCCATGCCCGAGGCAGGATTCGAACCTGCGACCGTAGCTGTAGCGCGGTTCCAGACTGTAGCGCCTAGAACCGCTCGGCCTCTCCGGCCGGCTGCATTTAAACTACATTGTTGAGCGCCTAGACACAACAATTGTTGCACGAGTGTTGCGCTCGCTTACGCCATTGTTGTACTATTCTTGCGCGTCCCGTATATTTACTTGATCCGTGTTGCAGAATAATTCACTTCCGCTCTGTGTTATTCTTATGGAGATTACGGTGCTGATAACGAGTAATTGCTAAAAAATAACTTAACTAAACAGTATACGTACTGTTTGGGTGGTCTACTGAGTTTAGGAGAGGGGACGGTGGGTGGGTATTCTGTGTTACGCGTGTTACTGCACTTGACCTTGAGCGGGACTTAGCCGCAGAGCTTCAGTAAATGACCTAAGCAAATTGACATTATTACTATATTGTTGTTGTGGTCTTCAACAAGAAGACTGGTTTGATGAAGCTCTCCACCCTTGTGCGAGCCTCTTGTTCTCAGAATAACTACTGCAAGGTACATCTTTCAGAATCTCCTTACTGTATTCATCTCTTGGTCTCACTCTTCGATTTGTATCACCCACACTTCCCTCCAGTACTCAACTGGTGATCCCCTGATGTCTCAGAATGTGTCCTATCATCCGATTCCTTGTTTTGGTCTTGCCACAAATTCCTTGTCCCGCCAGTTCTGTCCAGGACATCCTCATTAGTTGCGTGATCGACTCATCTAATCTTCATCATTCTTCTGTTGCATCACATTTCGGAAGCTTCTATTCTCTTTTTATTCAAACTGTTTCACTTCCATACTTGGCTACATTCTAGACAAATACCTTCAGCAGAGACTTCCTAACACTTAAATCTACATTCGATATTAACAAATTACTCTTCTTCAGAAAAGATCATGCTATTACCAGTCAACATTTTATTCTTTGGCCATCATCAGCTACTTTGCTGCCCAAAGAGCAAAACTCATCTACTGCTTTAAGTGTTTAGTTTCCTAATCTAATTCCCCCAGTTTCGCCTGATTTAATTCGACTACATTCCATTATCCCTGTTTTGCTTCCGCTGATGTTATCTTATATCCTCCTTCCAAGGCACTATCCATTCCGTTCAACTGCTGTTTCAAGTACTTTGCTGCAAATTTTGGTGATAAACATCTTAGTAAATTAGCTTACTACGCCTATTTTCACTCATTGCTTTCATATGGCATCATATTTTGGGGTAATTCATCATTGAGGAATGAAGTATTTATTGCACAGAAGCGTGTAATCAGAATAATAGCTGGAGTCCACCCAAGATCATCCTGCAGACATTTATTTAAGGATCTAGGGATATTCACAGTAGCTTCTCAGTATATATACTCTCTTATGAAATTTGTTATTAACAACCAAACCCAATTCAAAAGTAATAGCAGTGTGCATAACTACAATACTAGGAGAAAGGACGATCTTCACTATTCAAGATTAAATCTAACTTTGGCACAGAAAGGGGTGAATTATACTGGCACTAAAGTCTTTGGTCACTTACCAAATAGTATCAAAAGTCTGACAGATAACCAACAAGTATTTAAGAAGAAATTAAAAGAATTTCTGAATGACAACTCCTTCTACTCCATAGAGGAATTTTTAGATATAAATTAAGAAAAAAAATGTTAAAAAAATAAAAAAATAAAAATAAAAAAACACAAAAAAATAAAGTTGTTATATTAACTTAAGTATGTTGTTAAATTAACCTAATTATGTCATGTATTGGAAAATTCGACTCGTTCCACATCATTACGAAATATCGTATTCATGATCCATGGAACTAGTATTAATCTAATCTAATCTAATCTAATCTAATCTATGACAGAATTACAATGTCATCGGCAAGCCTCAAAGTTTTTATTTCTTCTCCCAGAATTTTAATTCCTACTCCAGATTTTTCTTTGGTTTCCTTTATTGTTTGTTCAGTATACATAATGAGTAACATCGGGGCTAGGTTACATGCCTATCGCACTCAATTCTCAACCAGCGCCTCTCTTTCATGACCCTACAACTGCTGAAAAGGCTACTGCCCCTCTTCAGGAACCACATGTTTGTCTGGCCTCTCAACAGATACCCTTTCTTTGTGGTTGTACCTACAGTGCGGCTGTCTGTATGGCTGAGGCACGCAAGCCTCCCCACCGACCTCAAAGTCCATGGTTCGTGGAGGTAGGTTTATAATGCAAAAGGTTTGTCTTTTACTGTATTGTTATTTGACACTCTCCTACAGAATCGAACAGGAGCTCATACACGTTTATGAGTTTATTAGTAAAGGAGTTTTAATGTTAGTTGGTAAAGCGTTTTCAGAGGTCATCAGATGCTGTTCTAGTTTCTTTGTTTCTTAATACATTCTGTGATATCCGAAAAAAAATTAATTAATGTCTTCCTCGCTGCCGCATTCACATGAAGAAGATGTGATCATCTTGGTGGAAGTGTATGTCAACAGTGTGACATATGGCACAGTAATTTGGTTGTACAATCGCTTCAATTGTGGTCAAACAAGACTGACTGGCGAAGAACGACGTGGCAGACCGTCTCCTCTGTCACGAACGAGTAATTTTAAGGGAAGTGGAGGCCCTCGTACTCCGAGACCGGCGTACCTCAATCGGGACGAGAGTGGGAAAAGCAAAAACCAGTCCCGGATCAGTTTTCAGCACTTTGCACGATTTGTATGTAGAAAAGAAAATGGAACCAGCTGGGTACCGCAACCGCTCACACACATTTGAAAGTCCAGCGAACTTGATGCAATTTCTTTCTGAAAATTATTACATGTGAATATCACATGGAGGTTATACCGATGTTTAGCTTAAAGATATTTACATGACTAAGAAAAGATAATTAGGTATGCAATTTACGTTAGTTTACATTTGCTTTAACAGACACGGGTAATACAGTTGAGGCCTTATGTGCTGCACACTTACTCTATGCTGAAAATTTGAAGTCTACAACACTAATTTCTAAATAAGTTGTTTTTACATTTGTTCACACTCCTGACATGACTATAAAAGTTATATAATTTGCTAGTTTTGTATCTGTCATGGATTTTGCAGCTTTCTTTCTGCCGTTTTCAGCTTTGCATCTGCAAGGAAAGAAACATTTATCATTTTTCTGTTTTGTATCCATTTCAGAATGAAAATCGCTCTATTATATCGTGGTATTTAGAGTGTTACGGTGTTTGTTGCCACTGTACTCTTCCTTTCGTTTTTTATGACGCGCTAAAACACTCATTACTTTTTCTGTTGCCATTTTTAGCTTGTACACGCGCATTTGGTAAGCACTAACAGCAAATCGCGAGGTTTCTGGCGTCATTTTACGTGTTATTATGAATTTCTGATATAAATTTTGTTAGTTTCGTGTTTGGAGAGCAGTACATGATTTCAAAACGTTGTTAGCGTTTGAAATATTTACGTTGTATTTTTTGATGCGAAAGATATCTATGAATTCTAGCAGACACTTGATGTATGATTTGGTATGTTCGTGACGTTGCATGTTTGGTGACGCTTCTGGTATTATACTCTAGTCCATTTATTATCAATATGTTTGTTTTGTATATCTATGTGAATTCATTTATTTAATTTTCATTTTACGTGTTGTTATGATTTTATGACGTAAATTTCGTTCGCTTCCTGTTTCGAGAGTAGGAAGTAATTTCAAAGTGTTGTTGACATTGGAAATGTTTACCTCGTCCTGTTTGATGTGAAAAATTTCTTTGATTTCTAAGACACCTTTGATGTAAGAGTTGGTATGCCCGATACATTTTATATTAGGTGACGCTACAGTACTTAATTTTTTACCATATATCTATCTGTATACGTCTATCTAAATTTGTTTATTTAATCATAGGCTGTCTTTGAAAATTGTAGCAAAGTCTGTCTCTCTTACGTTGGTTTGCTGATGTGCTGACCTTGGGAGCAAAGATCTTTTTAGTGGATGTTCATAAATCACCATGATATCTCCCAATATGTTGACTGAGTTGCGTGCCAGCAACGATGATGAGAAATTTTGGTAGTATATATTATGTACTAGAGTGACATAGATATTGATTATCGTGTCATTTCAGACACTTTGTTATGTACTGGAAGTATGAGATCTGATTTCATATCATCGCTTACTGATGTTCTCCTGCTTCATCTGCACTTTACCTGCTGCTTTGGCTATGCATTTACCGATATAGAAGATAATACATTAGTCTCACTTTCGGAGTAAACAGCAACCAAGGTGAAACGACGCTAATAAACCCATATGAAAGGAATAACTATTTAGATTTTTAGTCACGTGATCGGCGAGATCCTTGCAGATCGGGGACAATCGCGGATTATACACTGATAATCAAGAAAATCGACAGTAATCTTTTCGAAGAAACCAGGTCGGCATTCACTTCAAACGATTTGTGCACAGCACAGAGATTCTAAATCAGGATAGTCGGGCGGGTATTGAACTCTACTCCTCCGAAATTAAATCCCACCCTACCTCCAGGAATGTGAAATTAAATAAAAGTCAACAACAGAGTGAGAGAGTGCCCGGATCCAACAAGCAAATAGTCTCGAAGTTATTTACGGACCCAAAAGTCTGTCAACAGCCCATCAAAAGGAAAGACACTTCCCATCAGCAACATTTACATGATCCGTTGTGTATGTTGTAGGAGGCTGAGTGAAGGACGTAACAGGCAAGAGCAGCGCCAGGAGCAGACGTGGAGGCGCACTGCTGCGTGCTCTCGCATGGACACCCGCAGTTGTCAGGTGATTTATGCCGACTTCCTCCTGCTGTCCCCTGTGCTTCACGGCGCGTTACTCCCGCAGTGCCTGTGAGAGGCGGCCGTGGGAGCTACTGTGCTCCCAAGTTCCGTCAGTCGTTTCTGGGGGCAAGGGGAGAGCATAAAGCTACTTCGCGAGGAGCCTACCAGGGCATGTCGTAAACTAATGCCTCCGAATGTTTTATGTGAAAACTCTTAAAGCTCTTTACAAGAAAGAAACGTTAAAACATTCTAAATCTCTATTCTACATGTCTACATATGTACATCTACATCTACATCTACATATATACTCCGCAATCCACCATACGGCGCGTGGCGGAGGGTACCTCGTACCACAACTAGCATCTTCTATCCCTGTTCCACTCCCAAACAGAAAGAGAGAAAAATGACTGCCTATATGCCTCTGTATGAGCTCTAATCTCTCTTATCTTATCTTTGTGGCCTTTCCGCGAAATTTAATTCGGCGGCAGTAAAATTGTACTGCAGTCAGCCTCAAATGCTGGTTCTCTAAATTTCCTCAGTAGCTATTCACGAAAAGAACGCCTCCTTTCCTCCAGAGACTCCCACCCGAGTTCCTGAAGCATTTCCGTAACACTCGCGTGTTGATCAAACCTACCAGTAACAAATCTAGCAGTCCGCCTCTGAATTGCTTCTATGTCCTCCCTCAAACCGACCTGATAGGGATCCCAAACGCCCGAACAGTACTCAAGAATAGGTCGTATTAGTGTTTTATAAGCGGTCTCCTTTACAGATGAACCACATCTTCCCAAAATTCTACCAATGAACCGAAGACGACTATCCGCCTTCCCCACAACTGCCATTACATGCTTGTCCCACTTCATATCGCTCTGCAATGTTACGCCCAAATATTTAATCGACGTGCCTGTGTCAAGCGCTACACTACTAGTGGAGTATTCAAACATTACGGGATTCTTTTTCCTATTCATCTGCATTAATTTACATTTATCTATATTTATAGTTAGCTGCTATTCTTGACACCAATCCCAAATCCTGTTCAAGTCATCTTGTATCCTCCTACAGTCACTCAACGACGACACCTTCCCGCACACCACAGCGTCATCAGCAAACAGTCGCACATTGCTATCCACCATATCCAACAGATCATTTATGTAGATAGAAAACAACAGTGGACCTACCACACTTCCCTGGGGCACTCCAGATGATACCCTCACCTCCGATGAACGCTCACCACCGGGGACAACGTACTGGGTTCTACTACTTAAGAAGTCTTCGAGCCGCTCACATATTTGGGAACCAATCCCATATGCTCGTACCTTAGGAGTCTGCAGTGGGGCACCGATTCAAACGCTTTCCGGAAAGTCAAGAAATATGGCATCCGTCTGGTACCCTTCACCCTTGGTTCGCAAGATATCATGTGAAAAAAGGGCGAGTTGCGTTTCGCATATTTAACTCGCAAACATGGTTACACGTGCGAAGAACACATTTTTCCCAATAAAACACCAGTTTGCTGATGTCATCGTAGAATCTTTGCCATTCTGCCACAGCCACAGCCTAACTTCTGCTCGCATCGCTTCATCACTATCAAAGTGAAATCTTCTAATGTGTCCATTACGTTTTAGAAACACTTGAAAATCGGGATGGGACCTAGTCGGACTGTAGGAGGGATGATCGATAACAGTGAACCCAAGGTGTCGGATTGTTGCAGACGTCCATAGCGCTGGTGTATTGTCTGGCGTTGTCAAGCTGAGGTAGAGGGTGCTCCGTGTACAGACGAAGTTTTGTGCGCTTAGAAATTCGATTACAGGACGTTGTTTCACACGCAGTAACGTAAATAGTTAACACTCAATAATTATTGGTATGTAAGAGACTAATAATGTAACAGATAGACTGTTAAATGCAATATTGACAAAATTTTCTCAATTGTAGTGTTTTTAAATTTCTATTGAATACTTGTTCTTAGGTACATGACCATTCTGTACCGTGGAACATATTCCTTACGTTTTGAAAATCCTTAATTTTACAGAGTAATTTTTTCAGTTTCAGAATATGACTGCAGCACATAAGAAGTGAATGCCATCATTCAAAAATTGAATGAGAAAATACAGTAAACTTCCGTTATAGGACCGCCTATAGGTTTATGTCTGAGAAGTGTTCAAAAAATGTTCAAATGTGTGTGTAATCTTATGGGACTTCACTGATAAGGTCATCAGTCCCTAAGCTTACACACTACTTAACCTAAGTTATCCTAAAGACAAACACACACACCCATGCCCGAGGGAGGATTGTGACAAGTGTACCAAGGTACAGTACTCTCACCTACTATATTACAAGATTTGACTTATAACCGCGATACGTGAAAGCCATTGTAAAAAATTGAGGCTTGCTCAACTAGCAATGGAGAGATACCTGACGTGAATTACTTTCAGAGACAGAAAAGCAAATGGATGAGCGAACGGGATAACGACCTCAATTAAAGTAAAATACGAAAAGACTGAGACGACGACATAAAGGTAAGGAAGCAAGAAAGACGATAAGACAATGCAAAGGAATCTTATCCTTTCCGGAGGATGGAAAATTTTTGACAGATATGATGTAATTATCAAATATGTTACTGACTTTGAACGGGATAGTTCAGCAGGAATGAAAAAAAACTGGCTAAGGCAAGTACTAGAATATACAAAACTGTTTGTCGGGTATCATGGCAATAGCAAGTACATAGAGATGAAAAAAATAGCTTCAGAAAAGAAGAGTTTGGGAACGGAATCGGCTCAGTTGAAAAATTTCAGAAAGTACAAATACGCCACTTAGATACCATCGTTTACTATCATCATCGTCGTCGTCATCATCATCAGCACAAGTCGTTGTGCTCATTGCTGAAAGTCGTGACGCCATGAACCAAGCTTCTCCATCATGCACGTGACCGGCTTCTCTTAGAGGCGGCTGAAGAGGTGGACTGTAGATCTTCATTTCATCTCTCCATCTGCTAGCTCCTTACCCTCTCGTCTCGTGCCTCCGATCTTTCCTGCCATTATCATTTTCTCTATATTTTCTCCATCTCTCCTCATAATATTGGAGATACTGAATTGCTCAACAAGGGACACGTTAGTTCTTCTTTCCGCCCATTTTATGCGCAGCACTGTGCACCAGTACCAAAGCTCAGCTGCACCAAAATGCTGCGTGTCTCTAGCCTTGAGAATTCATGATCCCCAACGGTAAGAGATGGAAAAAACGAGTGTTTCAACAACCCGGATTTTTGTGCTATTCCTTATTGTTCTTTTCTGCAATTTCTTGGTGAGGTTCTTCATAGCCGTTCGGCATACCATGATCGGTCTTCTTATCTCATCTTCACAACATCCCGTGTCCCAAATTGTTGACCCGAGGAAGATGAACAATGCACGACCTCCGGTTCCTTTAATTCATCTGTGAGTTGGACCGGAGCTCCTCGATCAATTATTATCAGTTCGGACTTGCTGAGATTCATATCGGTCCACATGATAAGCTGACATCCTTTACTTTTGTAGCAGCTCAGCAATTTCATCTTCGCTGCTGGCTAAAAGTACTGTGTCATCAGCGTATCGGAAGTTGTTAATAGCCCTTCCACGAACTGAGGTGCCTTTAGTCGAACCATCAAGAGCTTTCCTAATAGCATGTTGGGGTGGGATAAAGTACTACCCTGTCTGACATCTTTCGATACATTGAAGTAATCAGATGCGCCAGAACTTGCCTTCGCAGTTGTGAGATAATTATTTTATAGATTTCTGATCAGTGCTATCAAATATGGTAAGACACAGAGCTTTAAAAGCACTTAACGTAATTTTCCGAAACACAAATAGTTTTATGCTCTAGGAATCAGTTAAAAATACGAACACAGAACTCTCGCGATTTCTCAGTTGTTACTGGTACGTTGGGTACCTGTTAACGAGTTCATTTTTCTCAGACAAAATATGCTTTTTCTGTGTGTATGTGAACCCGAATGTACGGCTTCAACACTTGTTCAAGATCTAGAGAAAAGCTTTGGTTTCATGGGATGTGAGAGCAATAGTTCGGTAGTTGGAGCAGTTCCTGTTTGACTCTTTCTTGTGCATTGGGACGAAGAGAAACTTCGACCAATCTTCTGGTCACTCACCAGTTTCCAATACTCATTTACACAATGGATGTAGCTCATCAACACCTTCCTACCACATGTCCTTCATCACCGCCCCGGATATACCGTCTAGACCTGGGGATTTAAAATTTTTCAGACGTTGAACTGCATTTTCCGTCTCGCTGTGTAAGACTGAAGGTTCCAATACAATTTGCTCAAATGCTTTATTGTCCGGACAATTGTCAGTTCCAGAATACAAATTTTCACAGTACTATATCCACCTCCCAACAACATCTTCCTTGCCTCCGATCGGGTTGTCACTGTCGTCGTCTACGGGGGTTAAATTCACCGGCGATGCTGCTGAGCTTCTCGAAGAGACAACGATCTTCCTGTGTCTCATCACTGACTACGTTAGTGAAATGTGACTTGTTTGTTTTACAATTCCGTTGTATTTCTCTACACAGGGTCTTATCTCTTCTTAGCACAGATATCAGTTTCCTTCAGACTGCTTCTCTCTTCAATCAGTTATAATGTGGACTTTGATATCCTAGGGTATTTCACAATTTATGGTCGTTCTGATGTCTCAGGCGATGTGGAAGCAACCTCCTTCTTTAGAGTCAATGTCCGTAGTGCTGGTGCTTCCTTATCAAGACCAATAATGTAGAGTATTGATCTTACAAGTTCAAATTGCAGAAGGGCTTACATGCGAATGTTAGCTTTGTGTCTCCAGTCTTCTCGGTGTATTTGAGCTTAATCCGCTCTTTTGTTGATAGCATGTTGAATTCACTTCCACAGCCAACTTCAGGGAAGGTCTTGCATTTCTAGACCGAAGTCCTCCGACGTCGTCGTAGTAGGACGAAGTCAATCTGGTTCCTAAATCTATTGGCAGGTAATGTCCTAGTATACAGTCTTAATGGGTGATGTTTGAACACAGTGCTACAGATGGTCTTGGCGTTAGTCGCACAGAAATTCATTAAGTGCTGTAACGTCGCGAGTCAATACGCAATAGTATTTATTGCACTACTTTGCAGTACAGCTCGTAGCTTTGGAGCCGTTGGCGGCGATAGAAACAGCCGCTTGTACCTTAATGTGACTCATTCGTACCTGTCGCTAGCCTAACCGTGGGAAGCGCTACCTGTGTCAATTCGAGCGACAGAATAATCAAGCCCCAGGAATCTAAATAAACTAAATTAAATATTATTCAACTTAGTTAAAAGTCAATATTCTGATCTTCGTTATTAAAAAGAAGATTGTCTAAAAAATCTCATACTTTCAGAGTTAGAGAAAATTACCTAAAACATCCCAAACCGGCACTTGTAAGACTAAAGTCAGTTATGGTTATAACAGTTTGTCATTAGTATCATGTGGAATCGTTACTGAAGCCCACAGCACGTTAGGTCAATTTGTTTAGAGTTTCATAATTAAGAAGGTTAACTATCTGGCATTTTTCGTAATATAAAACACAGAAAATATCAGTATTTATTTGCTTTATTGTTGTGTGAGTAAATGAGAATGAGTGAGACTGTGTATGTGGGACATACGAAAAAATTCAGTATTATCTCATGTTAAGCATTACGTAACTGTGTCGTGGGAAAGTTGTGTTTCACCCACATTGCTGATGACGTATTTCTAAGTGTACTTGCTTTTGTAAGGAGGCAGCCAGAATAGCCATTTGCAGAGTAATAGTTTTCTAAAGTTATTTTAAGATTAGTTTTCTTTTCGTTTGGTTTTGTTAAACATTTTATTAATATTTGCACGATGAAATGACGTGAATTCATCTGTGAATGTTGATTGGCGTAAGACAGTTTTGGCGCGAGAAGGAACTCGAAGGATTGTTTTGATTAGCTGGTCATTTTGAACAAGTATTTCCCACGCATTGCTGGTCCTGGAAGGAACGGCAGTGAGTAAGTCGCTAGTCAGCTATCGGACGTGCAGGTCATGTTGAACGCTTCCGTCTTTATTATGTGTAAAATGAAGAAATAATTGGCTTGTCTCGTCGAGATTGTGTGGCCGTAATAGCAGTTGCATTTACGGGTAGTTTTGTGAAGTTTGGAAGTTTTTGGATTGTTTTGTTAGAAAGAGAACCGCGTGTGAACTTTCGGCCTTAATAAAAATTCCGCGTCGCATGTTTCATACCGGTTTATGGAATAGTTGGCGAGCAGTTTCTTTATTAGAAACCCATTGAAAAGGACCGAATGTGAAACTCGTATATTGTAACAGAGTATTGATTGCAAATCGCGTAATAATTCGGGTCGGACTTAAGTACTCGTACATCTCTGGCTGCCTTGCGTGTGTAGTGGGATGTCTGAACTGTGAGCTGAGTACAGTGATATTATTCGTTAATTAAATACAGGTTGATGGCAAGTGTTTATTTTGAACCTAAAAAAAAATAAAAGAACTCGTATGCAGAATTTTGATATTTTTCTAAAGAGATGAAGCAATCGTCCTCCACCAGAAATTTGTTATAAGGTATTACAGGATAGCTTGCTACCAGAGTTTACGCGGACTTTGCAAACGTTAAGTATTGATAGAGTTTTTATTCATCGCTGCTTTTAACATCGTCTGGACAGTGTCTACGTAAGTAGAGAAACGGGCTGGTGATGTGACGCCGTACTGAGGTAGATGGAACTTTGGTAGTACACGGTACGACGAGAAACAGTGATCAAACAAATACGACGCAACGAAACGCGACTTTCTAACCCGCCCCGCTGCAGTGCCAATGTCGTCCATTTATCCCATCTAGACCATAAAGTCCAAGCACAGATGTTCAGCATGAATCCTTGGTAGTAACTCCGATTTTGGCATTGAAGGCTCATCGAATTATTGCCAGCTCTTTGTTAAGGATCTTACTAAGAACTTGTCCCAGTTGTTCATAGAACTCTGTTTCCTCATCCAACGATACAGTAGTAGGGACACAGGTCTGAATGTTTTTAAGTTTACAAGGAGAAGAATTGAATTTGATAAAGGTGATCGTGTCATTAAAGGGTTCGTAACCTATAACGCAGTTGTTCAGATTGCTAGGAACGACTATCGCAACACCTTTCAGACTTTGGTCACTCACCCCTGAAAAGTACATAGTGTTCTGTCCTTGGGTCATGAAATGGCAACTCCTCCCCAACAAATTTCACAAAGCTCAAGAATATCCAGGTCATACGCGTTCATTTCTCTTACTGCTCCCGTCTGAAGTAGTCCATGTACATTCCATGTTGCAATGTGTCCTACAATCCGAAGGGATAATTTGCCCTATAGTGTTGGTCTATTGACTTCTCTCGTCCCCCTCAGGACTGGGGGTCCTTGAAGCTCCAGCTAACTTAGAACTAAGCAACCCCACGCCATTCTCATGGTAAAAATGTCACTGGTGGTTTCCCCGTTGTCTGCCACTGACTTTTAAATCCTGTCAGCTCACCGTCGCAGTTTCCCCTTGGGATTAGTTATCCAAACTTCCATTCAGTTGCTCAGATCAACAGGCGCACAACATGTACGTAGAATGTTAGAGAATTGAGATGACACAGGTTGAGAGAACTCTCTTGCTAAGTTCTTGTAATCGTATAACACCCCAGTTTATCTCCAAAGTCTCAAGGTGCTCACAGAGGGAGGGGTGAGTGCTGGAATTTGCGTTGGGGAAAGGAGGTGGAGGGTGTGGAGATGGAGAGAGGGCGGGACACAACGGTAAACGCGCGGCAACGGGCTGGGGGCGGAGAGGAAGGGGCACGCCAGGGGGTGGGGAGGATCGAGTTGGCTGACAATATACAGGGTGCGGACGAATACAATTCTATGACCTCATCTCAGATTATATATTCGTTCCTCTCACGTTGCAATGTTAATGAGTATACGTAATTCATCGATGCACAATAAAGACGGTGAGACTGTACAAGACGAATGTGACTGGTTCACAGAAAACGAATATAAATCAACCATCGGTGCAAAAGGTTGTTGGTCACTGGTGTTAAACACGTGTGCCTTCAGTGCTAGCGGTTGGGTGCCCCAGGGTGACAGCAGGGAGGATAGGACACCCGTTCCCACAAACCACATGCTGGGAGAAAGTTGTTAGGCGACCAAACAGAAGACTGCAGCGCTGCTGCTTACGGCTCTGTAGGGGACCACCAGTAGTGTTCGCACTGCGTGAGGTACGGACGCTCTGTCGGTAGAGGCCACTGTGATGACACTGGCGGGCAACTGGCGAAAAAGACGTACTTTCCCATGGCCGGAGTGCTGCATGTGGCTGCAGCTGCGTGTCCCCTGTTCCTTCACTGTACTGCTGTCCATCTGTTATGTTGTTGTTGTGGTCTTCACTCCTGGGACTGGTTTGAAGCAGCTCTCCATGCTACTCTATCCTGTGCAAGCTTCTTCACTTCCCAGTACCTACCGCAACCTACATCCTTCTGAATCTACTTAGTGTATTCATCTCTTGGTCTCCCTCTACGATTTTTACCCTACAAGCTGCCCTCCAATGCTAAATTTGTGAACCCTGATGCCTCGTAACATGTCCTACCAACTGGTCCTTTCTTCTTGTCAAGTTATGCCACAAACTTATCTTCTCCCCAATTCTATTCAATACCTCCTCATTAGTTATGTGATCTACCGATCTAATCTTCAGCATTCTTCTGTAGCACCACATTTCGAAAGCTTCTATTCTCTTCTTGTCCAAACTATTTATCGTCCGTGAAACTTCCATACATGGCTACACTCCATACAAATACTTTCAGAAACGACTTCCAGACACTTAAATCTATACTCGATGTTAAAAAATTTCTCTTCTTAAGAAACGCTTTCCTTTCCATTGCCAGTCACATTTTATATCCTCTCTATTTCGACCATCGTCAGTTATTTTGCTCCCCAAATAGCAGAACTCCTTTACTACTGTAAGTGTCTCATTTCCTAATCTAATTCCCTCAGCATCGCCAGAGTTCATTCGATTACATTCCATTATCCTCGTTTTCTTTTTTTGATGTTCATCTTATATCGTCCTTTCAAGACACTGTCCATTCCCTTCAACTGCTCTTCCAAGTCCTCTGCTGTCTCTGACACAATTACAATGTCATCGGCGAACCTCAAAGTTTTTATTTCTTCTCCACGGATTTTAATACCTACCCCGAACTTTTCTTTTGTTTCCTTTACTGCTTGCTCAATATACAAATTGAATAACATCGGGGAGAGGCTACAACCCTGTCTCACTCCCTTCCCAACCACTGCTTCCCTTTCGTGCCCCTCGACTCTTATAAGTGCGATCTGGTTTCTGTACAAATTGTAAATAGCATTTCGCTCCCTGTATTTTACCCCTGCCGCCATTCGAATTTGATTGAGAATATTCGAGTCAACATTGTCAAAAGCTTTCTCCAAGTCTACAAATGCTAGAAACGCAGGTTTGGCTTTCCTTAATCTATCTTCTAAGTTAAGTCGTAGGGTCAGTATTGCCTCACGTGTTCCAACATTTCTACGGAATCCAAACTGATGATCCTCGAGGTCGGCTTCTAGCAGTTTTTCCATTCGTCTGTAAAGAATTCGCATTAGTATTTTGCAGCTGTGACTTATTAAACTGATAGTTCGGTAATTTTCACATCTTTTCCACACCTGGTTTATTTGGGATTGGAATTATTATATTCTTCTTGAAGTCTGAGGGTATTTTGTCTGTCTCACACATCTTGCTCACCAGATGGTAGAGTCTTGTCAGGACTGGCTCTCCCAAGGCCGTCAGTAGTTCTAATGGAATATTGTCTACTCCCTTCTTTGCTTAGAAGTGGGTTTCCGTCTTAGCTCTTGATATTTATACAAGTGGCTCTCTTTTCTCCAAAGGTCTCTTTAATTTTCCTGTAGGCAGTATCTACACTGCTGGCCACCATAAATGCAACACCAAGAAAGAGAAGAGGTAGCACAACAAAATTTATTTTGTAGATAACATGTTGACCAAGTATCAAATGATTACGTTTACAGACGTCTGTGACATGTGGTTCCTGCCAGAATCAGTAGCCAGAGTAGCCGCCATTGTTGGAGATCACCGCTGCCACACGTCTCGGCATTGAGTCAAAGAGACGTTGGATGTGTTCCTGGGGTACAGCAGCCCAAGAAGCTTCCACACGTTGCCAAAGATCATCTGGTGTGGCAGCTGGGGATGTAATCTGGGTCACTCGTTCAGCAACCATGGACCACATGTTTTCTATCGGCGAAAGATCCGGAGAGCGAGCCGACCAGGGAAGCACTTCAATCCGGTTATTGACGAAGAACCTTTGGACAATGCGTGCCACGTGTGGTCGCGCATTATCCTGTTGAAATATGGCTGTGGCCGAGCCCTGAAGGTAAGGAAGGACAACTGGCTCCAACACCTCGGATATGTAGCTCCGGCTATTTAAAGTACCGGCAATGCATACTAGAGGCGTGCGAGAGTAATATCCAATACCGCCCCATACCATAATACCCGGTGCAAGACCAGTGTGGCGGTGCATAATGCAGCTGTCCAGCATCCTCTCTCCACGGTGTCTCCACACTCGAATCCGACCATCGTGGTGCTGCAGACAGAAGCGTGCCTCGTCAGTAAAGACAACGTCATTCCATTCTGCCATCCACATCCGTCTGTCATCACACCATTGGCGTCGGAGACGTCTGTGGTTCTGCGTCAATGGTAGACGAAGCAATGGACGTCTTGCGGACAGACCACTCTGCTGTAAACAGCGTCGAATGGTACGCGCAGACACTGGATGATGCGTTACAGACGCAATGTGCTGTGCTATGGTTCGGGATGTCACTGAGCGATCCGTCACTGCCATGCGCACAATTTGCCTATCAGCACGTGCAGTGGTGCACCGAGGTGAATGCGATCGACCACGTCGGTCCGTCGTACCCTCCTGCATCCAGCGGTCACATATCCGCATTACAGTTGTTTGGTTTCGTTCAACACGACTAGCGATTTCTCTTTATGATAATCCACAATCTCGGTAAGCCACTATCCTTCCTCTGTCGAACTCGAATACTTGATCAAACGATGTTCGCTGTTGTCTACGAGGCATAACTGATCGTCTTGTGGAACAACCACAAGGTAAACACACGTTCCGAACGTACACTCGTCGAAATCGCCAAGCCTTAAATGGCGCTATGACGTGGCGCCACAGACGCGCGTGATGTGCGTCTGCGCTGAAATTCTAATCAGTTGCATAACTCATCGCTGCAAACCTATGGTGTAAATTTCACTTGATTCGGATGCTTTCTTCAGGGTGTTGCGTTTACGGTGGCCAGCAGTGTATCTTGCCCCTAGTGAGTTAAGCCTCTACATCCTTACATTTGTCCTCTAGCCATTCCTGCTTAGCCATTTTGTACTCCCTATCGATCTTATTTTTGAGACATTTGTATTCCTTTTTCCTGCTTCATTTACTGCATTTTTATATTTTCTCCTTTCATCAATTAATTTCAATATTTCTTCTGTTACCCAAGGATTTCTACTAGGCCTCGTCTTTTTACCTACCTGATCCTCTGCTGCCTTCACTATTTCATCCCTCAAAGCTACCCATTCTTCTTCTACTGTATTTATTTCCCCCATTCCTGTTAATTGTTCCCTTATGCTCTTCCTGAAACTCTGTACAACCTCTGGTTATTTCAGTTTATCCAGGTCCCATCTCCTTACATTCCCACCTTTTTGTAGTTTCTTCAGTTTTAATCTACAGTTCATAACCAACAGATTGTGGTCAGAGTCCACATCTGCCCCTGGAAATGTCTTACAATTTAAAACCTGGTTCTTAAATCTCTGTCTTACCATTATATAATCTATCTGATACGTTCTAGTATCTCCAGGACTCTTCCATGTATACAATAAGGTTTATTCCTCAAAAACAGTTTATGTGCTTTCGAAGTCTCTCTTACATCTAATCAGGCATACAGCGGAAGTATTCAACCCTCAAAAGAAATATTGGAAATGCGGAGATGTTAGCCGGCCGAAGTGGCCGTGCGGTTAAAGGCGCTGCAGTCTGGAACCGCAACACCGGTACGGTCGCAGGTTCGAATCCTGCCACGGGCATGGATGTTTGTGATGTCCTTAGGTTAGTTAGGTTTAACTAGTTCTAAGTTCTAGGGGACTAATGACCTCAGCAGTTGAGTCCCATAGTGCTCAGAGCCATTTGAACCATTTGCGGAGATGTGTCTGTTCTATCACCAATTTAGGTACTTTATCTGTGAAATTCTGTATTTGTATACAATCTACACTCCTGGAAATGGAAAAAAGAACACATTGACACCGGTGTGTCAGACCCACCATACTTGCTCCGTACACTGCGAGAGGGCTGTACAAGCAATGATCACACGCACGGCACAGCGGACACACCAGGAACCGCGGTGTTGGCCGTCGAATGGCGCTAGCTGCGCAGCATTTGTGCACCGCCGCCGTCAGTGTCAGCCAGTTTGCCGTGGCATACGGAGCTCCATCGCAGTCTTTAACACTGGTAGCATGCCGCGACAGCGTGGACGTGAACCGTATGTGCAGTTGACGGACTTTGAGCGAGGGCGTATAGTGGGCATGCGGGAGGCCGGGTGGACGTACCGCCGAATTGCACAACACGTGGGGCGTGAGGTCTCCACAGTACATCGATGTTGTCGCCAGTGGTCGGCGGAAGGTGCACGTGCCCGTCGACCTGGGACCGGACCGCAGCGACGCACGGATGCACGCCAAGACCGTAGGATCCTACGCAGTGCCGTAGGGGACCGCACCGCCACTTCCCAGCAAATTAAGGACACTGTTGCTCTTGGGGTATCGGCGAGGACCATTCGCAACCGTCACCATGAAGCTGGGCTACGGTCCCGCACACCGTTAGGCCGTCTTCCGCTCACGCCCCAACATCGTGCAGCCCGCCTCCAGTGGTGTCGCGACAGGCGTGAATGGAGGGACGAATGGAGACGTGTCGTCTTCAGCGATGAGAGTCGCTTCTGCCTTGGTGCCAATGATGGTCGTATGCGTGTTTGGCGCCGTGCAGGTGAGCGCCACAATGAGGACTGCACACGACCGAGGCACACAGGGCCAACACCCGGCATCATGGTGTGGGGAGCGATCTCCTACACTGGCCGTACACCACTGGTGATCGTCGAGGGGACACTGAATAGAGCACGGTACATCCAAACCGTCATCGAACCCATCGTTCTACCATTCCTAGACCGGCAAGGGAACTTGCTGTTCCAACAGGACAATGCACGTCCGCATGTATCCCGTGCCACCCAACGTGCTCTAGAAGGTGTAAGTCAACTACCCTGGCCAGCAAGATCTCCGGATCTGTCCCCCATTGAGCATGTTTGGGACTGGATGAAGCGTCGTCTCACGCGGTCTGCACGTCCAGCACGAACGCTGGTCCAACTGAGGCGCCAGGTGGAAATGGCATGGCAAGCCGTTCCACAGGACTACATCCAGCATCTGTACGATCGTCTCCATGGGAGAATAGCAGCCTGCATTGCTGCGAAAGGTGGATATACACTGTACTAGTGCCGACATTGTGCATGCTCTGTTGCCTGTGTCTACGTGCCTGTGGTTCTGTCAGTGTGATCATGTGATGTATCTGACCCCAGGAATGTGTCAATAAAGTTTCCCCTTCCTGGGACAATGAATTCACGGTGTTCTTATTTCAATTTCCAGGAGTGTATTTTTGTAGGTTAACGAACGTGTGGACTCATGGAAACACCAGTCGCTGAAGAAACAACATCAAGTAACAGGCAGTTATAGCCATAAGTTTCACAACAGTAGTAAATGAGGTATTATTCAGGAAAAAGCTAAACATTTGCTTGAATCCATGTATATTATCATGTGCGCTACTTACAGACTTATATTTCCCAAAATAGAAGTGCTGTGTTGTGTGCTCTCTTATTCATGTTACACGTGTTAAGTACCGTCTTTTGGGACTGTAGTGAAGTCTTATTAAGACCACTTGCGTTTCGCTTTATTCTAGAGTCTGTCCAATGATCACTGTAGCAACATTGTTTCTTACAATTTTGATGTGCTGGGTTCGTGAACAGTTCTCATGCTTAAACTTTCCGCTATAAACAGTATTAATCATTTTCGTTACTTGCGGTTTATTTGTTTCATACGTCACTCTTCACGTTCTTTCAGACATATATGGAAAATTTTAGCCAACAGCACTTTCACTAGAACTTAATTTATCAATTAAAACGTACGCGCGGACGCACACACACACATACGCACACACACACATACACACACACACACACACACATATATATATATATATATATATATATATATATATATATATATTCACACACACTTACACATACACACATAAGCGCGCACGCGCGCGTACGTGTCTGAAGCTCTAAACGTTCACACGCGCTGAGTAATACCAGGCGCCCTTGCTACCAACGAAACTAGCTAATAGGCTAACGCATTTCCTATACCAATACATAGTGCACGAAACGGCGAGATGGCAGGGTTCCTTCACAATACAAAAAATTTAAAAATATTTAGTGCTAGCGAAAGTGCTCTTTGCTAAAATCTACCACATAATTTATGTGTAGAAGAACGTGAAGAATGAGATAAGAAACAAAAAACCGCAAGTAACGATAATAATTAATATTTTTTGCGGTAGTAGGTTATAGCATGAAAACTGTTCATGAGCTTAGAAAACCAAAATTGTAATAAAAACTAAGAGTTCATTGTTACAGTGGCCACTGCAGGTGCTTTAGAGTGAAGTGAAACTCGTTTTGTCGTAATTAGAAATTATTACAGCCGCAAAAGACGGTATTTAACCGATATAGCTTGTAAGGCTAATGTTCTACAAGTCGGGGCGTGGAATGTCAGAAGTTTGAACGAGGTGAGGAATCTAGAAAATCTGGAAAGAGAAATACTAAGGTTGAGTCTAGATTTAGCGAGGTTCAGTGCAACGACATGGAAAGAAGACAAAATTTCTGGTCAAATAAGTATAGGGTAATATCAGCAGGAGCAGAAAGTATTATAACGTGAGTAGCATTGTTATCAGTAGGAGAGTAGGGCAGCGAGTAAGTTACTGTGAACAGTGACTGGGTTGTTCTCATCAGAATCGACAGCAAATCAACACTGACAACGATAGTTCAGGTACATACGCCGACGTCACAAACATAAGATGAAGAGATAGAGAAAACATAAGAGGATATTGGACGATTAATACAATACGTAAACGGTGATGAAAATCTAATAGTCATGGGGGATTGAAAATCGGTTGTAGGGGGAGTAGAAGAGAGGCTTACAGGAGATTAAGTGCTTTGTAGTAGGAACAAGATAGGAGAAAGACTTATTGAGTTATGCAATAAATTTCAGCTAGTACTACCGAATACTCTGTGTAAGAATCACAAGAGGAGAAGTTTCAGTTAGACTACATCATGATCAGGCACAGGTTCCCGAATCAGATATTGAATTGTAAGGCGTACCCAGGAGCAGATACAGACTCAGATCACAATTTGCTAATGATGAAGAGTAGGCTCAAGTTTAAGAGACTAGTCACGAAGAATCAAAGCATAAAAAAGTGGGATACCGAAATATTAAGGTATGAAGAGAGACGCTTGAAATTTTCAGTTACTATCGATACTGGGATTATTAATAATTAAGTAGGCAGTTCAGTTGAAGAGGAATCGACATCTCTAAAATCTGCAATTGAAGTAGTTGGGAAGCAAAAAAATTAGGTAAACAGAAGATAACTGCAAGAAAACCACGAGTAACACAAGAAATACTACAGCTGATCGATGAAAGAAGGAAGTACAAAAATGTTCAGGAAAATTCAGGCTCACAGAAAATAGAAGTCACATAGGAATGAAATAAATAGGAAGAGCGGGGAAGCAAAGGTGAGATGACTGCATGGAAAATGTGAAGAAGGCGAAAAAGAAATGTTTGTCGCAAGGTTCAAAAAATGGCTCTGAGCACTATGGGACTTAACTTCTGAGATCATCAGTCCCCTAGAACTTAGAACTACTTAAACCTACCTAACCTAAGGACATCACACACATCCATGTCCGAGGCAGGATTCGAACCTGCGACCGTAGCGGTCGCGCGGTTCCAGACTCTACCGCCTAGAACCACTCGGCCACTACTGCCGGCGATTGTCGCAAGGATTGACTCAGCATATAGAAAAGTAAAAACAACCTTCGGTGAAATTAAAAGCAATTGTGGTAACACAGTGCAGTGGGAATTCCACTGTTAAAAACAGAGGAGAGAGCGAATAGGAGGAAGGAGTACATTGACTTGTCCGATGAAGTGACAGAACAAGAAGCAGGAGTCGCTAGGGAAACATAGAGGATCCGATATTAGAGTTTAAAAGACCTTTGGAGGACGTAAGATTAATAAGGCAGAGGGGACAGATAACATTGCTTCGAAATTTCTATAATGACTGGAGCAAGTGGCAACAAAATGACTAATCACGTTGATGTGTAGAATGCATGAGACTGCCGATATACCACAGACTTTCGGAAAACACCATCCACACAAACCCCAAGGTTGCAAGAGCCGTCCCGGCGGAAGTTCGAGTCCTCCCTCAGGCATGGGTGTGTGTGTTTGTCCTTAGGATAATTTAGGTTAAGTAGTGCGTAAGCTTAGGGACTGATGACGTTAGCAGTTAAATCCCATAAGATTTCACACACATTATTCTTATGCATAGTAGTAAGAGTGGAAGACGAAGAACGAAGTGCACGGATTAAAAAGGGTGTAGGACAGCACTGCAGTCTTTCGCCCCCATTATTCCATCTATACACGAAGCAGCAACGACGGATATAAAAGGAAGTTTCAGGATTGGAATTAAAATTACAACAATCTTTATTCGTACAATTGTGCTGTCCGAGGGATAAGAAAAGTATCGAGACAGCAAAATCAATTTGGAAACCATAAAATCAACGTAAAGGCCGCCCACTTTTTTTAAACATGAGTAAAGTAAAAGACAATCCAGTCACGGGGGGGGGGGGGGGGGGGGGCGAAAATGAAGTTATCATCTGCATCACAATCCCTGCAGCACGCGGTGTCGCATCATAAATCTGGCAGAAAGCCATATAATCTTGAACATTTCTGCCATTGTGGGCGGCGGCAAGTATTTCTCCTGCGTCGACCATTCGAAGGACCATTATCTGAGGCGGTTTGCGTGTTTACCATCGTTGTGGTTTTTTTTTCACGTTAATATAATCCAGTCATAACTGGCGCCAGCAGGTAGGGGCCAGTTTTCTTCTCAGTGTGCTATATGCCAATATAATTGAACCGCGCAGTACTGTCTCTAGTCGTTCTGTTGCAGGAGTCTTCTCATTGCTGGGACACCCCAGATGTCGGGCGGACTGTGAAAAACACTTCATAAAAAATTGGAAAAGTAAGTCCTGTATTTCGTATGACTCCGTATGAGCTCGTGTTGTTCTTGTAAATGAATCTAATAATCCATCACAGACTTAAGACCGTACGAATACAAATATTTCGTCGCATGTCCAGCGATCCAATTGACCGCATACGTCTTTTGTTTGGGAAAAAAGGTTTTGTCCGGTAGAAAAAGTACATCCGATGTGATTTCTGTGCAGTTAGTGCGCCGAAGGAAGGCCAGTATTCGACGCGTCAGCATCCAGACGTCCCTTGCTGCGCCACACACTAAACCATGTTCTTCCGTTGATAACAGTCCACAGTTTGTGCAAAGAGGAGAATCGACCATATGAATTGTATGTAATCGACTCCTCGTCACAAGTTTATGGTTTATAAGAATACACCACATCGATCTCGCTGCTGTTGACAGTAATGGATTATGCACTGCACACCAAATGTGGTTCCACGTTCTCGACGGGTATTTGAATTCCATTATGTTGCGGCCATGGTGATCCATCAAGCACCTATAGATCTCCCGAGTCGTGGGTATTCTCGTCAGAGGTACTTTCAGATGAACATAACTATAATCAACAAGAAATGAGGCAATGTGTGCAAGAGAAGGTGAAATGTTGCCCACCGCTATCGGAGGTTCGTACTAAGGCGGAACAAGTATTCCTATCAGAGCTGACGTTATGGTATGCTTTCGTTGTTGCCAATTTCGTATCATTGCTCGCATGTAAAGCGCCAAAGCTTTGTTTCGCACGTTTGTGAGGTTGAGGCCACCGTTCCAGAACTGTAGCGTTAACGTGTCATATTTGATCTTAAATAACATCCCAGTACTAACATAGTAACCAAAGGCAGCCATGAGGCGGTCTGCAATACCCTTCGGTATTGGTAGGATCTGCGCTAAATGGGGCAGTCGTGACGCTATGTGAACGTTGGTGTATGCCACACGTTGGATCATGTCAAAGGCTCTCAGTGAGTTGTTACGTATCGTCAGACGAACATTCTGCAGAAGCCGCCGAGAACTCGCCGCCGCTGACCGCCGTAGCGAACGGGTAAATGTGATCCCCAGACATCTCAGCGATTCCACCGTCTGAAACGGTCCCGGTACGTCTTCCAAACCCCTTCCAATGTGCATAATTTGGGATTTCCTCATGTTAACGACACTGCCTGCCGCCGTGCCGTTAGAGTCTAGATGTTCAACAGCCTGACGCACTTCATATCCTAATCTGACGAGAATGATCAGGTCGTCCGCATATGCGTGACAAACGAAAGAGTTCTCATTAAGCGCTATCCCAGTAAGTGAGCGCCTCATAACACACATCAGCGGCTCAAATGCTATCGCAAACAGCATCATGGAGAGTGGGCACCCTTGTCGGACTGAGCTGTTAATGGGAATCGAGCCCGCTTCCCGACCGTTTACAATCACCTTCGATGTAGCCCCTCTTATTAGCCTGATAACGATGGAGATGAAAACAGGTGGAATCGCCATTCGGCTCATGACTGACGCCAAGAAGTCATGGTTTATCCTATCGAACGCACGATCGAAGTCCATAGATATCATCGCTGCTCGCATTTTACACGTTTCCGCAAGGGCGAAAACGTCACGGTCTTCACTTAACGCCGAGGAGATGTTGCTTCGCACCCCTAGGCA
Source organism: Schistocerca americana (assembly GCF_021461395.2). Classification (NCBI taxonomy): domain Eukaryota; kingdom Metazoa; phylum Arthropoda; class Insecta; order Orthoptera; family Acrididae; genus Schistocerca; species Schistocerca americana. Next base: position 320,249,573 of record NC_060120.1, on the reverse strand, counting down.
AGCCTGATCAGGGGATATTGTCCTGGATATCGCCAGCTTCAGACGAGACACTAGTAGTCGTTCTAAGATTTTATAGTCCGTGTTTAGCATAGTGAGAGGCCTATATTAATTAACACTGCGACTCCCCGCCATCTTCGGGATGGGAAGAAGAAAGCCCGTCACAAAATCTGACGCTAGGCGCATGTCCGGACGCATCGCCTCATTGTACATCGACACCAGCTGTGGCATCATCATTTCCACGAATGCTCGATAAAACGCTAGCGTAATCCCATATGGCCCTGGCGATTTATGGGCCGCTCCTTTTGTGACTGCAACCTTTATATCGTCTTCTGTGAGAGGCTCCATAAGCGCTGCCTTATCCACCTCTGTCAATGTCGTTTGCAGATGTTGCAGTATCTCTTCCCCCCTCGACGGTCCGTCGGTGTACCGGCATAGAGGTGGCGGAAATGCTCTAAAATTCATTTGCAATGTCCTGTTGTGTTGTCAGTTGACGGCCATCTAAACCGTGGAGCACTGTTACCAATGCCCGGCGGCAACGTTTATGTTCCCGCGACACATGGTGCATCGAGATACGTTCCCCAGTGATGGTGTCGAGACATCTTGCCCGTATTGGGATGCCACCCATTCGTCGTCGCGTGATCGATAGGATTTGACACGATGAACTTCCGCATGATGTTCTGCAGACGGCACCTGGAATGACAGCTCACGAAGCATGGTGTCATAATAATCAAGAGTGTCTCTTTGCCATCTCGTCTTATCCCGACCACACTGTATTAGAGCTCTTCTTATTGCTGGTTTAGTACACTCGATCCACCATCGAAGCACGGAGGTATATGTTGGTAGACGGCATTGACATGTGGCCCATACATCCTCGACTCTCTGACGACATTCGGGGTCCGCCGAAAGTGACGAATTGAGCTTCCATGTCCCGCGGCTTCTCCACACACTTTGCCTAGGGAGTGATATGGTACAAATGTAAGCCAGATGATCAGTAAATGCAGCAGGCCATCGTTCCGCGGTAACCACCTTATCCTGTAGGCCAACCGAAACATATATTCGATCGAGTCTGCTCGCCGAGCGACTGGTAAAGAAAGTATATCCCTCACTGTTCCTATGAATCATGTCCCAGGTGTCGCTTAACTCCAGATCCCGGCATAGCACATGCAATTCACGACAGGTAATGTGGTGTCTGGTCTTTTTGAGCTAAAACACAATTGAAGTCACCACCTATAATGAAATGATCGAATCTGCCGGTAAATAAGGGCACAATCTCGTCCGAATAATATGTCGCACGCCCCCGTCTGTTGTCTGTGCCGGAAGGAACTGAGCTACCCAAGCACGGGGCGTGAGTCGTGCTTGGGTAGCTCAGTTGGTAGAGCACTTGCCCGCGAAAGGTAAAGGTCCCGAGTTCGAGTCTCGGTCCGACACACAGTTTTAATCTGCCAGAAAGTTTCATACTACTGTTTGTTGCCATTCCTTGGGCATCTTTCCATGTCTGCAGAACAGCAGAACAATTCTATACAGTGCATTTGTGCTTGACTCTCCATTGCCGTTATTTCCTGGGACCTTATTGTTCTCCATTCGTTTTAGAACTTTATCCACTTCACTCGCTATTTGCTCCCTCACTTTTGGTTGCGGTAGTTCGTATGTCTTAGCTTCCTCAGACCTACAGGGACATTCAGTAATTCTACGAACTGGTCCTTCCATAGCTTCATGCGCTGTTCTTGGTTCAAATGGTTCAAATGGCTCTGAGCACTATGGGACTTAACACCTATGGTCATCAGTCCCCTAGAACTTAGAACTACTTGAACCTAACTAACCTAAGGACATCACACAACACCCAGTTATCACGAGGCAGAGAAAATCCCTGACCCCGCCGGGAATCGAACCCGGGAACCCGGGCGTGGGAAGCGTGAACGCTACCGCACGACCACGAGCTGCGGACGCTGTTCTTGGCCGGCCATCATGTCTCATCCATCGTTTTCAATCGCTTTAATTTTTCGTTTGTCCCTTGCCTTGATATATCTTGCACATCTACAGAAATTTTAGATTGTTCTTTGTTTCTGACTTCTTCAGCCTCCTCTAGTGGCTTTGTTAACGATCTGTCTCTTTCCTCTTCATATTACTTTCCTTGTTTTTCTTCCTGTGTGTTCTCCTCTAGACTGTGGAGTGCTGTTATCTAGCATCCTCAGTCTACAGTCCATTGTCTTTTTTATAGCGTCTTTGCATTCCTCATTGAGCCACATTTTATCCTTCCCTTTCCTTTCTAACATGTTTTGGTATTCCTTTGCAGCCTCAGTCATGATAGATTTGAATGTTTCCCAGCTGTTTTCTTCCCTTTCACTTGTCTTTGTCCTTCTGCTCTTTCTTGTACAATCTGAAAACTATTCTGTAGCTTTAGCTGGTATTCACTTCTTATGCCCTCATTTTTCGGTAGACCTGCATCTACTTTACTTTTTAGTGCCCTAGCTCTTTCATCTTTTCTCGTGTTAATCTTTATTTTACTTTAATTCCAAATTGTGATTACTTCATACTTCTACTCCTCGTAATGTTCTGACATTCTCTATTCTACTACGTAATCAAAAATATCCGGAGGGATTGCTGGGCATTAATATGGATTGTTTCCAGCCTTAACCTTTGTCGTGGCTTGAAATCTGCCAGGTGCCTTTTCAATGAACTGCCTGAAGTGGTAGTAATGTTGGTCGCTGGGATCTGAAGCGATGTTCTAACCCATCTCAAAGATTCTTGGCGTAATTCTGGGCCAGCGAGTCCATTGCGGGAATGTTATTGTTCACAAACCATTGCATCAAATACGCTTAATGTAGGGTGCATTATGGTGTTGTCACAAACGTAGTCTACGAACTGTTCCTCTATTATATGCAGTACACGACGCTGTGAAAGGTGTTCAAATCTTTCCGCATTTAGTGTTTTCTTAAGCGCAATAAGGGGACCACTACACAACCATGAGAAACACCACCACACCCGTACACTGTCTCCCCTGTTGGCACTGTAAATGATGTAAAGTGATGTTCCTCCATGCATTTGCTAAACCCAAACCCTTGTACTGGGCATAGCGTGAGTCATCAGTTCAAATCAGTTTCCAGTCATCCACTGGAGCCGTTGGATACAGCGCCCCAAAGGTGCTTCGTGCTGACTACAGGAAGGTGTCGTTCATGAGGAGCTGTTCGAACTTTCTATCACATTTTTTAATCTCCCTGCGCACAGTCATTGTGCTAGCTGGACTGCGAATAGCAATGTGCAACTTAGGGTGATTCCTTACGTTGTTCTGATGTGATCTCTTTTTTCCAGTCGCATGCCGCATTACTTAACAGTTTCTGTCCATTATTACATCAGGTCTTACTAGTCTTGCTTTGGCTGTAGTTGTTGCTTCGCGCTTCCACTAACAGTTACATACCCAACAGTCTACTTGAATAGCTTTAGAAAGATTTGGTACTCAGGAGACACCCAGTAACTAGTCCACATTCGAAGTCGCTGAGCTTCCCTGACCGCCCCTCTGACCGGCCCCTTCAGCTGTTATTGTTTTCCTACTGGCTACACAACGCTCCACGCCTCCTTTCAAGCTGGCGGGTTCGCCTCTCGTGGCATCTGCTGGTGAAATTCCTCGTTACGTACGAGTACAGTTTACTTTTGATCAGGTAATGTCAACTGTTTCGTGAAAATGTGTAGGTTTTTGTGAAAAAACACAGTCGTGATCCTTGTGTATCTATTGGTCATACCTGCCTGTTACACTGTAACTTTCTTCACCACCTAGTGTTTCACTACTTTTTATTCCTTAACGTTCAAACATCAGTTTTAGGCAAATACCAAATTTTACAGGTACTTGACGTTGATGGGTGGTAGAATGGACTCAAATTTATAAAATAATTTTTGTTAGGATTCCAACCTCTGAGCAGAGATACTTCCAGTGTACAATGAATTTGTCGTAGCGTATAGGTGCAGGACCGTTTAGGGGCTTTGAACTCTGTCCTAACGGTATGTCACCTCAAATCTAAATCGAGTAAGTCAGTTATAAACACGTTTTTGCGCTCCACTAGAAGACAAAAATGGTGGAGTTCCTGCCCTACGCAACTAATGTGCATAAACGCCCTGGCTTGTGAAAGCAGTAAAATAAGGTTATGTTGTTGCTGTTGTTATCTTCAGTCCAAAGACTGGTTTGATGCAGCTGTCCATGCAACTCTATCCTGTGCAAGCCTCTTCATCTCCGAGTAACTACTGCAACCTACATCACTCTGAATCTGCTTACTGTATTCATCTCTTCGTCTCCCTCTACGATTATTACCTTCCCACCGCATCCCTACCCCCACCCGACGCTTTCCTCCAGTACTAAAGTGGTGATCCCTTGATGTCTCAGAACGTTTCCTACCAACCGCTCCCTCATTTTAGTCAGGTTGTACCACAAATTTCTCTTCTCCCCAATTTTGTTCAGTACCTCCTCATTAGTTACGTTATATACTTATCTAATCTTCAATATTCTTCCGTAGCACCACATTTCAAAACCTTCTATTCTCATCTTGTCTACACTGTTTATCGTTCATGTTTCATTTCCATACATGGCTACACGCCATACAAATACTTAAATCTGTACTCGGTGTTAGCAAATTTCTCTTCTTCAGAAAAGCTTTTCTTGCCATTTCCAGCATCACCTAATTTAATTCGATTACATCCCATCATTCTAGTTTTACTTCTGTTGATGTTCACTTTCTATCCTCCTTTGAAAGTAGTGTCCATTCTGTTCAACTGCTCTTACAAGTCCTTTGCTGTCTCTGACATAATTACAATCTCATCGGCAAACCTCAATGTTTTTATTTCTTCTCCCTGGACTTTAACTCCTACTCCAAGTTTTGCTTTTCTTTCCTTTACCGCTTACTCAATATACAGTCTGAATAACATCAGGGATAGGTCACAACAACGTCTCACTCGCTTCTCAACCACTGCTTTCCTTTCATGCACACGACTCTTAGAACTGAAATCTGGTATCTGTACGATTTGTAAATAGGCTTTTGCTCCCTACATTTTACCTTGCCAACCTTAGAATTTGGAAGAGAGTATTCCAGTCAACATTGTCAAAGACTCTCTCTAAGTCTACAAGTGCTATAAACGTAGGTTTGCCTTTCCTTAATCTATCTTCTACGAGAAGTCGCAGGATCAGCATTGCTTCGCGTGTTCCTTCATTTGTCTGGAATCCAAACTGCTTTTCCCCGAGATGGGCTTCTACCTCTTTTTCAGTTCTGCTGTAAGAAATTCGAGTTAGTATTTTGCAGCCATGAATTATTAAACTGATAGTTTTTTTCACGACTGTCAGCAGCTGCTTTCCTTGGAATTTGAATTATTGTATTCTTCCTGAAGCCTGAGGCTATTTTGTCCGCAGCTCGTGGTCGTGCGATAGTGTTCTCGCTTCCCACGCGCGGGTTCCCGGGTTCGATTCCCGGCGGGGTCAGGGATTTTCTCTGCCTCGTGATGACTGGGTGTTGTGTGATGTCCTTAGGTTAGTTAGGTTTAAGTAGTTCTAAGTTCTAGGGGACTGATGATCATAGATGTTAAGTCCCATAGTGCTCAGAGCAATTTGCACCTGAGGCTATTTCGCCTGTCTCATACATCTTGCCCACCACATGGTAGAGTTTCGTCAGCGGTGGCTCTCCCAAGGCTATCAGTAGTTCTAATGGAATGTTTCGACTTAGGTCTTTCAGTGCTCTGTTAAATATTTCACGCACTGTCATATCTCCCATCTCATCTTCACCTACATCCTCTTTCATTTCCATAATATTACTCTCAAGGACATCTCCCTTGTGTAGACCCTCTATATACTCCTTCCACCTGTCTGCTTTCCATTCTTTGCTTACGACTGGTATTCCATCTGAGCTCTTGATATTCATTCAGGTGGTTCTCTTTTCTCCGAAAGTCCCTTTAATTTTACTGTAGGGTGTATCTATCTTTCCGTAGTGATATATGCTTCTAAATCATAACATTTGTCCTCTAGCCTTTCCTGCTTAAGCATTTTGCTAATCCTGTCGATCTCATATTTTACACCTGCTTCATGTATTGCATTTTTATATTTTCTCCTTTCTTGTGTTATCAAATAATTTCTACAGGCCCTCGTCTTTTTACTTACGCAATCCTGTGCTGCCTTCACTATTTCATCTCTCAAACCTACCCATTTCTCATTTACTGTACTCCTTCCTCGTTCTTGTAAATCGTTCCATAACGGTTCCTCTGAAACCCTCTACAGGTTCTGGTTCTTTCAGTTTATCCTGGTCCTTAAATTCCTAGCTTTTTGCAGTTTCTTCAGTTTTAATATGCAGTTCATAAACATTAAGTTGTGTTCGGAGTCCACATCTGCTCCTGGAAATGTCTTACAATTTAAAATCTGGTTACTAAATCTCGTCTGACTATTATATAATGAATCTGAAACCTTCCGGTGTCTCCAGGTCTCATCCACGTATACAACCTTCTGTCATGATTCTTAAAACACGTGTTAGCTATGATTAAATTATACTCTGTGCAAAATTCTACCAAGCGGCTTCCTCTTTCATTTCTTTCCCACAGTCCATATCCACCCTCTACTTCTCCTTCTCTTCCTTTTCCCACTGTCGAATCCCAGTCCTCCGTGACTATTACATTTTCGGCTCCCGTAAGGGGACTACAAAACGATTTTCGGTTTTCAGCATATTTCGATAGATTAAGGTTTTATCTAAGTACTCTGAAAAGGATTTTGCCGAAAAAAATTTTTTTCGAGCATTTAAAAAGCATTTTCCTACCACGTGTGTTTATGTGCCATGCCCACGTTTCTGTTACCCACTTTTCTGCATACATTTTAGATCTGTATGCCCCCTACATTGCAAGTTAGGGATTTTTTTACTCCCGAGTGTGTTGGCTATCCTTGGAATGCAACGGTCGGTATTCTTTTGTTTCTGCTGTTTGCAAACAACACGCTTTCAAACACACGGTTTGTTTTGTTCAAGTGTGATTGCGAGTAGTTGTTATACTTACGCTTGAAGTGCTTGTTTACGTGTGTTTTGTTGTGTTTATTAAAGATGACGAAAAGTAAAGGCATTTTCAAGAAAAGACAATTTAGAGGAAACAAGTTTAGAAAGCTTTCTGTACAAGAGGTTATGTCGCCTGGCTGACGCTGACGCTGGAATGGCGAGCCTGTCCTTGGCTCGTGGTGGTGCAGTTTAGACAAAATTTGTCATTCCTGCGGTTCCTGTAAGAGAGAGAAATATATATTACCACTCTTGTCGATTGGTCCTGTCTGGTTTAACCTGAAAAAGAGAAAGACACATTCTGTTGAGGGATTAGTAAAACTTAATCCCTCAGCAGGTCAGGCCAACGCTTGGTTGGCCTGTGATGAGGTTGTTGGCCCAGTCCACGGATGAGCCGGTTGCGGGAGCGTCCCGTCTTCTCGTAGAACTTCCTGGCGATGGCGCGGAACCTGTCTCGGATTCCGCGCCATCGCCAGGAAGTTCTACGAGAAGACGGGATGCTCCCGCAACCGGCTCATCCGTGGACTGGGCCAACAACCTCATCACAGGCCAACCACGCGTTGGCCTGACCTGCTGAGGGATTAAGTTTTACTAATCCCTCAACAGAATGTGTCTTTCTCTTTTTCAGGTTAAACCAGACAGGACCAATCGACAAGAGTGGTAATACATATTTCTCTCTCTTACAGGAACTGCAGGAATGACAAATTTTGTCTATACTGCACCACCACGAGCCAAGTACAGGATCGTCATTCCAGCGTCAACGTCAGCGTCAGCCAGGCGACATAACCTCTTGTACAGAAAGCTTTCTAAACTTGTTTCCTCTAAATTGCCTTTTCTTGAAAATGCCAACGATGTTTCATCAAGTGCATCATCAAAGAAGCTCTCACCATTTCAAGAGAGTTACAACGTATTTACTGTGATAAGGGTGCATTAATATTATTATAAATTTGAGAATATGATCAGGTGTAATTTCTAAATTTGTGCAATGTAGACAGTGTGGTGAGTCACAGAGTGTGAAAATTTGTGAGAGTGCCAGTGGGATAAAAGGCCTAGCAATTGCTTTGGATTTAATTTGCACTAAATGCTCAGCTGTGATTTCATTTATGAGTTCTTCAAAACCAGATGCATGTGGCCCTTATGTAATCAATACGAGATTAGTTTATGCCTTACGATCCATTGGCGAGGGCATGGCAGCAGGGAGAACATTTTGTTCAGTGCTGAACTTACATCAACCACCAAATAAGTTTGAAAAACTGACTGCAATGTTAGAGAAAGCTGTATGTGAGGTCAGAGAGGAAACCATGAAACTGGCTGATAGGGAAGCAGTGGAAGAAAATGATGGATGTTCGGATATTGCAGTTGCACCTGAAGGAAGTTGGCAGAAAAGAGGACATACTTCTCTGAATGGAGTAGTGACTGGAATGGGTGTAGACACCAGTAAAGTGTTAGATGTGGAGATAATGTCTAAATATTGCAAATGTTGTAAAGTCAATGAACATAAAGAACACAACTGTGTGGCTAATTTTAGACGAACAAGTGGTGGTATGGAAGTTCATGGAGCACAACAAATATTTCATCGCTCCGTAGAAACAAGAGGCGCACGGTACACCAAATATTTGGGCGATGGTGGCAGTAAGGCATACAAAAATGTGGTGAACTCTAAGGCATATGGAGATGCCGTTATTAGCAAAATAGAATGTGTAGGCCATGTTAAAAACGTTTGGGAACAAGGCTGAGAAAACTAACTGTTGATATGAGAGGAAAAAAAATAGAAGATGGAAAATTGTTGACCGGGCAGGGTCGGTTAACTAAAACTGAAATAGAAAACTTGCAGGTATACTATGGGCAGGCAATTAGGAGAAATAAAGAAAATCTGGAGGCAATGAAGAGAGATGTTTGGGCCATATTTTTCTATAAGTCGTCTACTGATGATAAGCCATGTCAGGAATTGTATCCATCAGGGGAAAATTCGTGGTGCAAATACCATAGGGCTCAGGCAAGTGAAGAATCGTATTCTCACCAGCATTCTCTTCCTGCTGTCACTACAGCAATTAAACCTATTTTTATAGACTTGACTCATCCTTCTATGGAAATGTCTGGATGGGCGGATTCAGACCCGAAATGAATGTCTCAACAGCATAATTTGGAATGGCCTTCCTAAAACTGTATTTGTAGGCATGCATACAATGAAACTAGGAGTTCATGATGCTGTTATTACATTCAATTGTGGTAACACTGGAAAGTGTCGGGTACTGGAAAAGCTGGGAATTAATCCTGGTGAAAATATGATCACTGGGCTGAAACATTGCGATAAAATGAGGATAGCCGATGCAGACAGGTCTGCATCTAACATGGCCAAGAAAGAAAGACAAACATCCAGGAAGGCGAAAAAGAAGCTGGAAGACCTGCTACAGGCCAAAGAGTGGCCATCATATGCAGCAGGACAGTTTTAATTAACTGTAAGTAACAAATTTCTAAAGTTTTTTTCTTTAAAGTCAATTTCCTACAAACTAAAATTTCGGTACATATGCCCCATTATATCAGAAACTATGGTAGGTAAATGAATGAAATTTTCAGAGACTCTGCATAACATAAAAAGTGGTACTACATTCATTAATATTCCACCATTAGGAAATTCACAAAAGAGTATTTTATGCAAAAAAAGCTTAATATTTTTTGTTAATAAATTTAAAACAGTATTTCTTAAAAACTATAAAATGGATAAAGTAGCTTTTAGTACAGTTGACTCTATTAGCATTATGTAACATACAGTAAAAATATTAAGGTGCTGCATGAAATAGTTTTTTTCAGAAATGGGTCAAATACTAAATTAACATGGGTTAGATAGGCACGGTGTGGTCCCCTTAACCATCTGAATAATTTGTTTTACCTGATCATATATTTCCTCAATATTCTGTTCATTTGCGGAGCTAGATGGCATATAAACTTGTACTACTGTGGGGGTTGTAAACTTCGTGTCTGCCTTGGCAGCGTTCACTATGCTGTTCGTAGTAGCTTATCCGTGTTCCAACTTTTTTACTCATTATTAAACCTACTCCAGCACTGCCTCTCTTTGATTTTGCATTTGTAACCCTGTATTCATCTGACCAGAAAAGCATGTCGTGGCCGAAGAAGGGGGGGAGGCGGGGGCGGGGAGGAATCTCGAAACAGTGCAGTCGTAGCTGTAGTGCTGAAACAGAGTAGCTTATCTGAAGTCCGAAAGAAAATCGTCATTGGCCGTCGGGCCACGTTTGGAAAGATTTCCGAAACGGTTAAATTTGTAAACCGTTCGCATGGCGCCTTGATTAAAGCATATCGTGCGTGGCGAAATGGTTAAAATGGCTCCAAGCACAATGGGAGAAAGTCATTTGGACAGGTAAGTCTCGATTCACATTGCGTCCAACGTCTATCCCGTTTTATGTCCCAAGAGTAAAACATGGCAGGTGTTCGGTGATCATTTGGGCAGCCTTAGCGTGGTATTTCACGGGCGCCATGGCTACTCTACAAGGTCGCATTACCGCAAAGGATTATGTGACCGTTTTGGTGGGTCAGGTTCATCCCGAACTACAATGTTCTCCAACGGTGATGCAGTGTTGCGAGATGACGAGGGCGCCTGTTCACACAGCTCGCATCGTCCGTGGCCGGTTTTGTGAGCACGAGGATGAACTGTCGCATCTCCCGTGACCACCATAGGTGATCTGAGATCATCATTCCGCTACACTTAAAACCACTTAAACCTAATTAACCTAAGAACGTCACACACATCCATGGCCGAGGCAGGATTCGAACCTACGACCGTAGGAGCAGTGCGGTTCCGGTATGAAGCGCCTACAACCGCTCGGCCACAACGGCCGGCGTGCGTGGCGAGTCAGCGCTGTCTAAGACTGGTGGCGAGGAAACTTTGGTGCGTCGCAGGGGTGAACGACGGCTGTGGGGATGTGTATGGGCGAATAACGTGCAGATGCTGAGCAACTGACCCCGCTGACGGATCAAGGGATTACCAACAGCGTCTCGTCAACGACCGTTCAGCGAACGTTGCTGGGTTTCGGCCTCTGCATCAAGCGCCAGGTTCGTTCACCTATGCTGGCAGCATGCTCATTGGTGACAAAGGCTGGAATATGCACGCCGGTACCGAAACTGGACGTCCACTGAGTGGCGAATAGTAGCCTCTTCATATGAGTCACCTTTTATGCTCAGTCGGACAGATGGCCATTGGCGTATACACACCTGAAACAATCGTAGGAAAGGTGCAGGACAGAGGAGGGACCGTTATGGTCTGGGTAATGTTCTCGTGCTTTTGCCTGGTTGATCTTGTAATTCTGGAAGACACAGTGGCTCAAAATAAGTATGCATTTTTCCTTCGGGAGCCGGCCAGAGTGGCCGAGGGGTTTTAGGCGCTACAGTCTAGAACCGCGCGACCGCTACGGTCACAAGTTCGAATCCTGCCTCAGGCATGGATGTATGTGATGTCTTTAGGTTAGTTAGGTTTAAGTAGTTCTAAGTTCTAGGGGACTGATGACCTCAGAAGTTAAATCCCATAGTGCTCAGAGCCATTTGAACCATCCTTCGGGACGATGCCCACTCCCACATGCGATTTTTTTCCCTCAGCGCTGTGGCGTCTACGAGCGGGGAATTGCAGCGTATGACACAGCTCGCAATGAGTGTGCGTCGTTCGAAGAGCACCAAAATTAGTATACTATAATCCGCTGGCCACCAAACACCTTGGATTGAAACCCAGTCGGGAATCTGTGGTACCACCTCGGTGGGGGTGTTCCGCCGTGCTTCGTTAGCCGACAAACCTATAGCAGCAGGCCTCAACACTGGAGTCTGCGTGGCCCCACATCCCAGTTACCTTCCAAAACCTCACTGACTCTCTTCCTCTCAGAGATTTACACTGCAAAAAAGTAGTTATTCAGGCTCAAATGGCTCTGAGTACTATGCGATTCAACTGCTGAGTTCATCAGTCGCCTAGAACTTAGAACTAACTAATTAAACCTAACTAACCTAAGGACATCACACACATCCATGCCCGAGGCAGGATTCGAACCTGCGACCGTAGCGGCCACGCGGTTCCAGACTGAAGCGCCTTTAACCGCACGGCCACACCGGCCGGCCATTCAGGCTTTTGACAAGTGCCCACATTTGATTAGACAGTGCATTTTGTGGCATAGCTGACACACATTTTGCGACAGCACTCAGGAACATGCTTGCAGTAAGCTGCTAGTGTACTGTAACTAGGTTTATCGACTTTTTTTTAAATAGGTCGTAGCACAAGGACACAGTCAAGGCCTAAAAATTCTCGTGCCTAAAGCCCCTCGACAAATAGTTTCTGAGTGATGCTGCAGTCTCGTTACTTTCGTGCCCAGATAAGAATCTTCGCCTATTGGAATTGCCCTCTCCCAGATGAAATTTTCTAGCACCGTAAAATCACGCACAGCACACGGCTGTTGAGCGTGACTGCTGCTGTCCTACGAACGCCGTGTTCACTTAAACAGGGGAAGCGTAGTGTTGGCGACCTTCACCAACTCACAGTCGGGGAGCGCAGTGTGTACACGCGGACGGACGGCACTAGGCGCCAGTTACCCGGGGCGTGGTCCCCGCTGGTCGCTGCTTGTCACACACATGGCGGTGGCCGCCGATAACAGCCATACTTAATAGCTGTTAATTACGTGGTACGCCGGTCCGCACTACTGAGTAGCAAAGGGAGACCTGTTTTACTTTCCGCATAGCTGCGTCATCCTCATTAGGCAATGAGTGCGCCATCTACTTAGCAATGGAAAAGAAACCTTGCTGGGTCTAAAACGTTAAAAATAACTAATTAGATAAATACAGAAATTGGAGTGGGGGCGACATTTAAACTGTAACTAACCCCGGCACTTCTTTCGGTGCTTTTGTATCTATCTCAGGTGCTATACGGGTTATTCTTTGCGTGCTGTTCGCAAAACGTAAAAGTTTGAAGGGGCGTATTTGAAAAGTCGGAAATCAAATCCATTTTAGTTGCGTGGCCGCCAATTGAAAAGCTTCGCGTGGCAAGGTCTGTGTTAGAGGTACTCGACTATGATCTGTAACACATGCGAAGTTTCACGTTCTTAAGTTTCAAGGATAAATTAAAGACTTCTATCTTGAAATCATGGTAGCTCTCACTCGTCAGTCAGGTTTTTAAAAAACTTTATTCAGAGTCCCACTGTTTTCACATTAAATCTTATTTCTCATCTTCCATTTTTTCTATTATCTTTTTGATCGCTTTCATTGTACGATACTCAATTGTAAGTAAGAGATCTTTTATAATATAAACAGCTTATATAAGTACGTTGCAATAAGCCACGTTCTTATGGAAATCTATGATGCCACTCGTTTTTTAAATAACGTTTATTTCTGTTTTCGGTAATAAAGTACCTGATTGATGTTTCTGGATACTTGCAAAGTTTAGTAGTTCTCGAGCGAAGTTTTGGTATACATTTCCGATTACATAAGGATTTATTTTTTCTACTTTAACTCTTATTCTTATTTCTCAAAGTAAGTTTATCGTTATTGAAGATAAATGCCACTACCTAATTTTATTAATTTACTAATTAGATGTTATGTCAAATTAATGATGTGGTATAAGATCAATAATTTTAGAAATATCCAGTTTACATTCACATCTTTGCCTGGGTCTCTCATTTTTAAAATACCCTGAGAGAATTTACATATGAAAATTACAACTACTAATTTGCAATTATATTAAATTTTAAGAAAGCGGAAGCTTATAAATTATTAATTTGGGTCAGATTGTTCTAGAAGCTTCTGGAACAAAGCATAATTCATATACCTGCTAGCTCTGGTGCTAAAAAACTTCATTTCGTCATTTGTGTTTTGACAGTGCTAATCAACAGTGAGTAAAACTCTTTACTAGATATCAGCAAACAATTACACATTATGTCTTGTAATAATCTTGTGGAATCTGTTGGATGTTACGAGCACTTGTGATTTTTCTACTTATTAATAACAAGAAGGGGAAATAAATGACAGGCATACGATAATTCAAAAAAATACTTCAGCCTCTCATGTCGAAAAAACCCAGCACCTAATATTTTCTTTACAATGTTATGCAGACATCTCAAACCCAGGACGCTAACGCCAACTAAGAGTTAAGTAAATATTTTCGCATCATCATACAGTTCTCTCCTTAAATACTGACTAAAAATATTTTTATGACTAACAAGCAATCAATTTTGGAACTGTATTTTGCTACAGTTAAACATTAGAAGAAACTGTATAATATATATTATCTGTAACTGTAATATAAAAAATGTGTTCGGTATATCTGGATAGTAAGATGTAAGATGTATGAATGGAAGATAGGGTTCTGAAGTCTCTAATCTTGAGAAACTGACTGTTTGGATTATATTATATTTCATTATTACTATTAACAATACTCGATCACTGATAAAACATTGACAGTTTTAAGATATATTAAAACTCCATGATTTTAGCTGTGTTAAAACTTCTAAAGCAGAAATCTTATGCCAGTAAGCTTAGAATTTTCAGGGAAGAGCGGCTACAAAGAAAGCGTCGTTTCTTTAGCATTTTAAACTTAAATTATTATCTGAGTGCTGGATTTGAAAGAAGACTAAAAGAAAAACCTCCGAAACTGTGGGTTAAATATTGGGTAACCACTAATCACCGTATTTCACCAGAGAAAGAAGAACAGATTATAAAAAAGCCGCTGATAAATGGGCACCAGCGATGGAGAGCAGTTGGACCGTGGTAGTCAAAAATCGTCTCTAGCTTTTTTGTTGCAACTATGTCACGTTCTCCTCAGACGGTTTAATGAAACGATTCGAAACTCAAAAGGAATATGGCTGGACTCGGATATAAACCTCATTACAGTGGCATGTGAGCCAATGTACGTTGTAATACTTGCGCCACCTGTACAGGTAACAGAACCGTCAAAATCTCGTTGTTAATGACGAAGAAATGTTGAGAACTGTGTTCCAAGACTTTTATCTGCTGCATTTATACGAAGTAATTTTGGTCTCAGAAATTCGGAGGAGAAACTGAAACTGACCATACCATTTACAATGAGTCGTTTGCTGTTGAATTTATGGGACTACTGAACAAACCTTGGTCTAGGGAAGTTTCCTGTGGCAGTAATTTGTGTTTCCATCCTAAATACGCAGCTACAGTCAAGAGCGACAAATACAGCAGAACAGAGTACTTCGGCTAAGTGATTCTCCTGCAGCAACTGTAAATAAGCGGAGGAATACAGTTAGATTTAGCTTCCCATACGCCTGTGCCGAACTGCCGATTTCCGAGATCGATGAACAGCTTTTTATGAAAGAGGTTTACCTTCAGTCGAGAAGGTTGATTTACCTCAGAACACAGTTTCTGTTAAATTAAACTAAACTCATAACTAAGATATTAACGAATCACGGGCAAGACTAAATGAATGGCAGAATTTGTGTCTCTCTCGAGCGAAATCCTCGAGGTATCGTTGTCTTTGGCTGGGTTGAGATCACGCATCATTACGATAACGTAACACACCCCGGCCTTTCAAGGCCGGACGAACACGTTCAATCGGTACTGAAGTCTTACGGCAGGGATATGCTAAAAAAAGCAGCGGAAGTGGACAATGAAACAGCAGCGGTTTGGATTCTATCAGAAAAACATTTCTCGGCTTATGTTTATTTTGGAATCTTGTGGTAAGGACTATGGGTCCAAACTGCTGAGGCCATCGGTCCCTAGGCTTGCACCCTACTTAATCTAATTTGAACTAACTTACGCTAAGGACAACACACACACCGATACCCGAGGGAGGGGTCGAACCTCCGACGATGGGAGCCACGTGTACAGTGGCATTGCGCGCCAGAACTCGCGGCAACCACGCGCGGCTTACGTTAAGTTTTTCGGACGCTGGCCGTATATGGATGTCAGTCTAAAAGGTGTGCTGCATACGGGCAAGTTGGCCATTTGCAGGTACCACGTAATCACGCTTGTAAGCTTGCTCAGCTATCAAGGGACGGAAGCAAACAAGACATCCACAAGATGATAACGGAAACAACGTATGCCGCCGTGGCTACCATTTCAGTACACATAGTAAAGTCTGCTAGCAACACGTTAGAACAACAGAAGACAGACCAAACGCAAAGATACTCTAGCGAAACGAAACCAGGGAAACACACCACGACCACCACGAACCACGTACTGCACGTGCTGTCGGGTCACGCACACAACTACCATCATGTCAGTTGCAATCGCAGTCATGGCCGGGAGAATTTCAGCGAAATACTCAAGAAAACTTGTTTCCTGAGGTGGACGTGGTTGAAATGGTTCAAATGGCTCTGAGCGCTATGGGACTTAACATCTGAGGTCATCAGTCCTCTAGACTTACAACTACTTCTACCTAACTAACCTAAGGACATCACACACATCCAAGCCCGAGGCAGGATTCGAACCTGCGACCGCAGCAGCAGCGCGGTTCGGGACAGAAGCGCCTAGAACCGCTCGGCCACAGCAGCCGTTGGTAGGCGTGGTCCTGATGAATCTCCAACTACAGATAAACTTCCGTTAACCACGGTAACTCAGAAGTATGCAATCACACACGTACACAAAACGTAATCAGTAGACGGTCTGTAGAAACTTTGTCTTTATCTCAATCGGATATACACCAGCGACAACTGAGAACGAAACGATCCCTGGCATCACAAACAGAATCTGCTTGCAAACAACAGGTACAAAAACAATAGTATATTAGGAAGCCAGATAAAAACCAAATCAGAAATCTTCTGATGTTAGTTAATAACGACACCAAAAGTGAATACAGTTGTGAACACGCAGTCTCTTGCTGAACCGCAGTCGGAAAATCAAATTACACACTGGGACTTGTCGTATGATCCGAAGACTACCAGGTCTAAAGCTACGTCTAATTATGCTACAACCATGCACACATAAATATACCAATGTATATATGATCCCTTCTACCACCGAAAATCTTGAATTTTGGAAGACTGTGCAGAAAGCAAATCAGTGTCGCCTCTTTGCAGGAGTTACGATCTGACTTTGCAGCTTCATAGGATTGGTTAAATAATTTTCAATTCTTGAATGCATTAAAAGATATATACTTACAGCTTTGTTATTATCGGTTTCAGTCTTGGCCATATCACCATCTTTACTAGGTGTAAATCAGATTTTGCTGCCTAAGGAATCAGTAAGCATAATTTAAGGTAGATAGATGTTGCGGTGCCTTTGTTGTTAAGAATGGTTCAATGATCCTTTGGATATGTGTGAGTGGCGAAGGAAAACGCATCGTTATTCTTAAAACAGGGGTACTGCAGTATCATATTCATTCGACGATACCCGGGAGCGACTTTCAATTAAAATGTCCTCTCTCCGTACGGGAATTACATAATGTGTGTACGAGTAGAGATTGTGACAGACGACCGACGACGTACAAAAGTTTGTGTCTGGTCGTGAGTGGTGCCTGGAT
Source organism: Schistocerca americana (assembly GCF_021461395.2). Lineage (NCBI taxonomy): Eukaryota > Metazoa > Arthropoda > Insecta > Orthoptera > Acrididae > Schistocerca > Schistocerca americana. Next base: position 320,232,104 of record NC_060120.1, on the reverse strand, counting down.
AGACAAAGAGATTAAGGCGGCCGCTCGCCGTAAGTGGAAAATCCGGTTCGAGTCCCAATGCGGCAAAAATTTTCATTGTTGTCATTGCCTTATAAAGCTGATGATTGTTCGCATTCGCAACTGTGAATACATTTGATATATCTATGCGACAGTTATTATTATTGGCAAATTCAAGGGAAGAACGTCTTGCTCCACACTTGCTCTAGAACCACGTTAAACACAAATATATCGCAGCGCTATCGACTAGAGTGAAGTTGGTTTAGATTAAACTATGACAGAGGCTTATTTTGCGGCGAATGTATCACGTTTCCATATTAAAATTTAGTTTCTTGTTCATTATTGAAAATTAGAGATACAAAAAGCATTATGCATTTGCGAAACTTGCTTGACCTTTCACAGATGCACGTGATTATTTCCTTACAAAAATGTTTCAAATGGCTCTGAGTACTATGGGACTTAACTTCTGAGGTCATCAGTTCCCTAGAACTAAGAACTACTTAAACCTAACTAACCTAACGACATCACACACATCCATGCCCGAGGCAGGATTCGAACCTGCGACCGGAGCGGCCACATGAATTTCATCGTAGTTTTTGACATCCGTCAGTATTATTAAAATCACAAAAGCTTTTTCTTTGCAATGACAGAAATTTACTGTGAAGCATATAGACACGAAAGAAATGAACAGGATATGAGCGTCCGATGTCTCCTGAGCCGTTGCATGCCACCTGATCTGACTTTATAAGATAATTACATTTTTTTCAAAAGTCGAAAATCTGGTTTTCATTTTCTTAGCAATGGTCGCGAATATGTCACACTATTATTCCAGTTAACTGTTCTAATAAAATACCAATTTTGGATGTTTTAGCTGCAGCTGTAATGGTTGGCTACCTATTTTCACCGTTCCTGGTTGTGGGACATACGGCAATTATATAAAATATATATAAGGAGTGCGTTTAAATTTGCCTCTCATTTACGTAATTAAAAAAATACGGCAATTATGTAAAACGAGTGGGTTTAAATTTGCCTCTTTCATTTCCGTAATTAAAAAAAAATGCCTAGGTCTTGTGCTCCACACTGAAATTGAAAGATCTGCTTTTGTTCGGGTACAGTTTGAACTATAGTTTCGACACTGATCTTCGACACTCAGTAGGGTATTATATAATTATATTGTTAAATATTTTATGTATTTAATAAAACTGATTTGAAGTCTGAAATAAAATGTGTGGGTGATACCCACTCATCACAACAACAAACATATTTGTATGTCAGATATCATTCCACTGCGTGGAAAGAAAAGTTGTTGCATTAAGACAACAACTTAGTGTATCCCGGTAATATGTGGTAAATAACAGTTGCCTGTTCTTGAGACAAATTTTAGGAAGTAGTTTTCACAAATGTGAGACGATTTCACAATTATCAAACTTTAATTAAAATTTAAAAACCATCATAAAACCTCATTCCAATGTTACACTAATAAACGCCCAAGAACTAGCATGAAAAACTGAAGGAAATCGTTAGGAAAACTGAAAGTAGCACAGAATATGAGTGCCTTATCTGGCCAGGTCGCATTTTCAAACTAATAAGAGCATTAACCTAATAAATGAAAAGTACCAGTTTGTTTTTGTTCTACAATATTGCTTTTCTTGCTAACCGGATTTCGGCTTACAAGGCCATCTCAAGACATGTCTGAAGATGACCTTGTAAGCCGAAAACCGGTTAGCAATAAAAGTAATATTCAGACATTTCTGAAGATGGCCTTGTAAGCCGAAAACCGGTTAGCAATAAAAGTAATATTGTAGAACAAAGGCAAACTGGTGCTTTTCATTTATTATAATGTTGTTCTACCAAGAACCGACGGAAGATTCCGTTAATATACGCTGCTGGCCACCGTAAATGCAACACCAAGAAAGACAAGAGGTAGCACAACAAAGTTTATTTGTAGATAACATGTTGACCAAGTATCAAATAATTACGTTTACAGACGTCTGTGACATGTGGTTCCTGCCAGAATCAGTAGCCAGAGTAGCCGCCATTGTTGGAGATCACCGCTGCCACACGTCTCGGCATTGAGTCAAAGAGACGTTGGATGTGTTCCTGGGGTACAGCAGACCAAGCAGCTTCCACACGTTGCCAAAGATCATCTGGTGTGGCAGCTGGGGATGTAATCTGGGTCACTCGTTGAGCAACCATGGACCACATGTTTTCTATCGGCGAAAGATCCGGAGAGCGAGCCGGCCAGGGAAGCACTTCAATCTGGTTATTGACGAAGAACCTTTGGACAATGCGTGCCACGTGTGGTCGCGCATTATCCTGTTGAAATATGGCTGTGGCCGAGCCCTGAAGGTAAGGAAGGACAATTGGCTCCAGCACCTCGGATATGTAGCGCCGGCTATTTAAAGTACCGGCAATGTGTACTAGAGGCGTACGAGAGTAATATCCAATACCGCCCCATACCATAATACTCGGTGCAAGACCAGTGTGGCGGTGCATAATGCAGCTGTCCAGCATCCTCTTTCCACGGTGTCTCCACACTCGAATCCGACCATCGTGGTGCTGCAGACAGAAGCGTGCCTCGTCAGTAAAGACAACGTCATTCCATTCTGCCGTCCACATCCGTCTGTCATCACACCATTGGCGACGGAGACGTCTGTGGTTCTGCGTCAATGGTAGACGAAGCAATGGACGTCTTGCGGACAGACCACTCTGCTGTAAACGGCGTCGAATGGTACGCGCAGACACTGGATGTTGCGTTACAGACGCAATGTGCTGTGCTATGGTTCGGGATGTCACTGAGCGATCCGTCACTGCCATGCGCACAATTTGCCTATCAGCACGTGCAGTAGTGCACCGAGGTGAATGCGATCGACCACGTCGGTCCGTCGTACCCTCCTGCATCCAACGGTCACATATCCGCATTACAGTTGTTTGGTTTCGTCCAACACGACTAGCGATTTCTCTGTATGATAATCCACAATCTCGGTAAGCCACTATCCTTCCTCTGTCGAACTCGGATACTTGATCAAACTATGTTCGCTGTTGTCTACGAGGCATAACTGATCGTCTTGTGATTAGATTAGATTAGATTAGATTAATACTAGTTCCATGGATCATGAATACGATATTTCGTAATGATGTGGGACGAGTCGAATTTTCCAATACATGACATAATTAGGTTAATTTAACAACATACTTAAGTTAATATAACAACTTTATTTTTTGTGTTTTTTTGTTTTCTTTATTTTTTATTTTTTTTTATTTTATTTTTTTATTTTTTAATATTTTTGTTTTTTCTTTTTTTTCTTAATTTATATCTAAAAATTCCTCTATGGAGTAGAAGGAGTTGTCATTCAGAAATTCTTTTAATTTCTTCTTAAATACTTGTTGGTTATCTGGCAGACTTTTGATACTATTTGGTAAGTGACCAAAGACTTTAGTGCCAGTATAATTCACCCCTTTCTGTGCCAAAGTTAGGTTTAATCTTGAATAGTGAAGAGCGTCCTTTCTCCTAGTATTGTAGTTATGCACACTGCTATTACTTTTGAATTGGGTTTGGTTGTTAATAACAAATTTCATAAGAGAGTATATATACTGAGAAGCTACTGTGAATATCCCTAGATCCTTAAATAGATGTCTGCAGGATGATCTTGGGTGGACTCCAGCTATTATTCTGATTACACGCTTTTGTGCAATAAATACTTTATTCCTCAGTGATGAATTACCCCAAAATATGATGCCATATGAAAGCAATGAGTGAAAATAGGCGTAGTAAGCTAATTTACTAAGATGTTTATCACCAAAATTTGCAATGCCCCTTATTGCATAAGTAGCTGAACTCAAACGTTTCAGCAGATCATCAATGTGTTTCTTCCAATTTTATCTCTCATCAATGGACATACCTAAAAATTTGGAATATTCTACCTTAGCTATATGCTTCTGATTAAGGTCTATATTTATTAATGGCGTCATACCATTCACTGTACGGAACTGTATGTACTGTGCCTTATCAAAATTCAGTGAGAGTCCGTTTACAAGGAACCACTTAGTAATTTTCTGAAAGACAGTATTGACAATTTCATCAGTTAATTCTTGTTTGTCAGGTGTGATTACTATACTTGTATCATCAGCGAAGAGAACTAACTTTGCCTCTTCATGAATATAGAATGGCAAGTCATTAATATATAATAAGAACAACAAAGGACCCAAGACTGACCCTTGTGGAACCCCATTCTTGATAGTTCCCCAGTTTGAGGAATGTGCTGATCTTTGCATGTTACGAGAACTACTTATTTCAACTTTCTGCACTCTTCCAGTTAGGTATGAATTAAACCATTTGTGCACTGTCCCACTCATGCCACAATACTTGAGCTTGTCTAGCAGAATTTCATGATTTACACAATCAAAAGCCTTTGAGAGATCACAAAAAATCCCAATGGGTGGTGTTCAGTTATTCAGATCATTCAAAATTTGACTGGTGAAAGCATATATGGCATTTTCTGTTGAAAAACCTTTCTGGAAACCAAACTGACATTTTGTTAGTACTTCATTTTTACAGATATGTGAAGCTACTCTTGAATACATTACTTTCTCAAAAATTTTGGATAAAGCTGTTAGAAGGGAGATTGGACGGTAATTGTTGACATCAGATCTATCCCCCTTTTTATGCAAAGGTATAACAATAGCATATTTCAGTCTATCAGGGAAAATGCCCTGTTCCAGAGAGCTATTACACAGGTGGCTGAGAATCTTACTTATCTGTTGAGAACAAGCTTTTAGTATTTTGCTGGAAATGCCATCAATTCCATGTGAGTTTTTGCTTTTAAGCAAGTTTATTATTTTCCTAATTTCAGAGGGAGAAGTGGGTGAGATTTCAATTGTATCAGATTGCATAGGTATGGCCTCTTCCATTAACAGCCTAGCATCTTCTAATGAACACCTGGATCCTACTATATCCACAACATTTAGAAAATGATTATTAAAAATATTTTCAACTTCTGACTTTTTGTTCGTAAAGTTTTCATTCAATTTGATGGTAATACTGTCTTCCTCTGCTCTTGGTTGACCTGTTTCTCTTTTAATAATATTCCAAATTGTTTTAATTTTATTATCAGAGTTGCTGATTTCAGACATGATACACATACTCCTGGATTTTTTAATAACTTTTCTTAATATGACACAGTAGTTTTTATAATTTTTGATAGTTTCGGGGTCACTACTCTTTCTTGCTGTCAGATACATTTCCCTTTTCCGGTTACAAGATATTTTTATACCCTTAGTAAGCCATGGTTTGTTACAAGGTTTCTTACGAGTATATTTAACTATTTTCTTGGGGAAGCAGTTTTCAAATGCATTCACAAAAATGTCATGAAATAAATTATATTTTAAATTGGCATCAGTTTCACGGTACACCTCATCCCAGTCTAACTGCTGTAGGCTTTCCCTGAAATTTGCAATTGTTAAATCGTTGACTGAACGTACTACTTTGGAGGACTGTTTAGTATTGCTGAATGGAGCTATGTCATATATTGTAACTAGCTGTGCACAATGATCAGAAGGACCATTCTCAACAGGCTGAGCATTTATCTGGTTAAACTTATCTTGGTCTATAAAGAAGTTATCTATCAGTGAGCTGCTATCCTTTACCACTCGAGTAGGAAAATCAATAACGGGTGTCAAATTGAAAGAACCGAGTAATACTTCAAGGTCATTTTTCCTATTACCCTCTTTCAGAGAATCTACATTGAAGTCCCCACAAATAATAATTTGCTTCCCCCTGTCTGACAGATGGCACAACAAGGAGTCAAAATTTTTCAGAAATAGATGAAAATTTCCTGATGGGGACCTATATACAGTTACAATTATAAATGTGCCTTTATTTAATTTAAGCTCACAGGCACATGCTTCTATATGTTTCTCTACACAAAACTTTTTTGTTTCTATACTTTTTGCACAATGATAATTTTTGACATATATGGCAACTCCTCCTTTCTCCATATTTTCTCTCATTACATGTGCAGAGAGCTTATAACCACTTACATTTACCTTTACAGAGAACAGTGGAAGAAGAATGGGGCGATTTCAAGAGGGCTCTAGTTGAGGCAGCTGAAACTGTGTGCGGAAGAACTAGCACAAAGAGGAGAAGTAGGGAAACCCCATGGTGGAACAACATATGTAAAGAGGCAGTACTTCGAAAGAACAAAGCCTTCAGAGAATGGTTCCAGACCCGAACAGAGGAAGCTAGGGTAAAATATAAGGAAAGCAAGAAAGCGGCACAGACCATAGTAAGGGCAGAGAAGAAGAAGTGGATGGAAAAATGGACAAGAATGTTAGAAGAGGACAGTGAAGGAACAAAAAAGTACTTTACACCATGGTAAGAAGTAAGAGGAATGACAGAAGCGAGTGCCTGAGGATCATGGATAATAATGGAAGAGTTGTGGAGGAAATGCATGAGCTCAAAAAGATTTGGAAGGAGTACTTTGAAGATCTGTTGAATGCCGCCAAGCGGGTAACTAACAGCGATGGAGAGCCTAAGGCAGCAGATGATTATAATAGTGGGGAAATTGATGATCTAACTTGGAATGAAGTGGAAGAAGCCATAAAGAGGATGAAAGGGGGCAAGGCACCAGGTTGGGACGAAGTAACCGTGGATATGATACGAGCAGCAGGAGAAGTAGGAACCCAGTGGCTATACAGAGTGCTGAGGGTGGTGTGGAAGGAGAACAGAATTCCTGAGGATTGGAAGAAAGGAATTATAGTCCCGATCTTCAAGAAAGGGGATAAAAGGAGATGTGAGAACTACAGAGGAATCACCCTGCTATGCCACTGTGGAAAAATCTATGAAAAGATGCTGGAGAAGAGAATAAGAAGCAGTATTGAAAGTAGACTGCAAGAGGAGCAGTACGGTTTCAGACCGGGAAGATCAACAACGGACCTCATATTTGCGGTAAGGCAACTGCAGGAAAGGCACTATGAGTACGGGAAGGACTTAATCATGGCCTTTTTGGATATTGAGAAGGCGTATGACAGTATCTGTAGGGACAAGCTCTGGGATGTGCTGAACGCAAAAGGGATAGATGAAGAGATAACACGAAAAGTCAGAAAAATGTATGAGGGAAGTGAGAGTTGTGTGAAAGTGGGGAGGGAACGTACTGCATGGTTCAAGCTGGAAATTGGGCTGCGACAGGGAAGTGCACTTTCGCCTTTATTGTTTATTATTGTTATGGATGAAATCCTACAGCAAGTATCAGATGCAATTGGAGATCATAAAATGAAAGCAATGCTCTTTGCCGATGACCTGATGTTATGGGGAAATTGCGTGAAGGAGGTGCAAGAGCAGTTAGATGCATGGGAGGCAACGGCAGCACAATATGGAATGCATTTCTCTGCAAAGAAAAGTGAAATAATCGTCACAACAAGGAAGAAGAATAGGCCAAATGTGGATATAACTTGTGGAGGGGAAAAACTACAAGTGGTAGAGAACTTCAAGTACCTGGGAAGCGTGATTGAAAGTAAGGGGGGAAACGCAATGGAAATAAATGAAAGGTGCAGAAAAGCAGGGCAGTTCTACAAATGCATTAGGGGGCTTATTTGGAGCAAGGAGGTGCCACAGAAATCCAAGGGAATTATATACCGAACCTACTTTGTCCCCATATTGACACACGGAAGTGAGACATGGGTAATGCACAAAAGCGACAAAAGTAGAATACAGGCTAGTGAAATGAAGTTCCAGAGGAGCAGGTTGGGTGTAACAAGACGAGACAGATTGCGAAATTTGTATGTGAGGGAAAGACTAAAGGAGGAACCAGTACAGGACAGGATAGAAAAATCAAGACTGCAGTGGTATGGACACATGAAGAGAATGGATGAGGGAAGAATTCCAAAGAGGATGTTTGATCTGCAACTGGAGGGGAAGAGGCCCAGAGGAAGACCAAGAGATAGATGGGTGAAGGGAGTAAAGGAATGTGTGATGAGAAGAGGAGAGAACTGGACGAAGGTGGAAGAGGGGGAATGGTGGAAAGACAGAACACGATGGAGAGGCTTGTGTTCCCGACAGACCCAGCCAGTGGCTGGAAACTGTCCAAGATGATGATGATGATTTACCTTATCCATATCAGTAACAATGTGATGCTCAGACAGGCATAGTATATCTATTTCATTCTCAGCTTCTAAATCTTCTAAACAAACCAGAAGCTCATCTACTTTATTCTTTAAACTCCCAATATTTTGATGAAATAAACTTACATTATTTTTAATTATACTTTTATGAGAACCTTTCCTTATTCTAACATTTGCAGTACTCTCCTGTCTGAGTTTCTCACTGTGCTTAGGCCTAGTTCCTATACCAGTGGTCACATGGTGTTCAGAGAGGCAGATTATGTCAATTGGGTTGGGTGGCTTTAATTCATCAATGCAATTACCTAGGACTGAGATACAACATGGTGGAGATATAATTTTTGGTGATTGGTGAAAATTTAGAATTGATAGCTGTGATTGGTGATCCAATGTGCTAGAATTGTGCTGTTTAATTTCTTTCCTAAACTGAAGATTTGTTTCAATCCTGACCTCTCGTAGAACTTGACATCTTTCTGTCTTACCTATCCTAAAAAAGGTGCTGCTCCAACATCTGTAACCACTGGTATTTTACCATTCATGGCAGTGCCTCCCCCCCTTAAATTTCCTGCTATTACCCCAGCCAGTGTCCCCTTCCCTTTCCTGTTGAGATGTAGGCCGTGCCTGGTATAGTCCCACCTACTGAGATAATCAACAGGAACCACACCAAAATGAGTCCCCGCACCCGACCCAAGCAGCCGTTCCAACTTCAAATTAACTCTCCCAACAGAAGAATTCAAATGAGGCCGGTCATGGCGTCTCAGGACAGATACAAATTCAACATTGGTGTGTCTCGATGCCGATGCAATCTTTACCAGGTCACACTCTATACTGTACCCAGGATCTCTGTCGATGCTGTTCCCTGGTCCTCCCACAATAACCACGGTGTCTTCCCTGGTAAATCCTTTACAGAGTGAACCTAAATCCTCTGTCACCTGATCCAGACTAGCACTTGGTTTGAAAAAAATTGTGACCTGGTATTCTGGTCCTAATTCCTCCTGCAGAAGTTGGCCTACACCTCTGGCATGAGAACTGCCTAACAACAAAACTTTCTTCCTTTTCTATGACTTTCCTACATTCTTTTTCAATTTCCTATTGAAAGTTTGTTGTGTCCTGTCTACACCTACCTCTGCTTGAGGCTCATCAGTTTCTAACTGAAGCAACAGGTCAAACTTATTTTTGGCATTCACCACAAAACTGTCAGACTTAGTTCTAGGCCTGTTCCTTCTGCTACCTGTTGCCACTTCCCACCTCTCTTTGCCCTTCTCCCTCCTTAACCTGTCCAGATCTTCCCTAGCCTGATCTCGCTCAGCATGAAGGGCAGCAATTTTCCCCTCCTGTTCCACTATCTTCCTATCTCTGCTGCAAATCCTACATAACCACTGATGAGCCTGATCCACTTTCCCAACACCCACGCCACTGCAGTCCCCCCCAGTGAAAAAAACTACTGCATCCATCACACCAAACCCCGGAACTAACAATTCTACGGCAAGTCAGGCACTTCTCACTCATGGCAAAAATAATACTTTAGCTAGAATAAATCAATTAAATTACCGAAAATCAAAAAAGACGTTACAAGAATTAAGCCTATTCACAAATGTATATAAGCAAGTTTCTGATTTAAAATTCCGCTGTTTTTCTGAGATCTGTATTAAAACAACGAAGGTATACGCTATTTATTATATATTTCACTCGATGGAATGAAAAAAGGGCAATTAAACGAGATACTTTAACTTTGATTCTCCAAAAACGTTACGAGAATTAGGCCTATAAACAAATGTATATAGGCAAGTTTCTGATATAAAGTTCCTCTGTTTTTCTGAAATCTGTATTAAAACAATGAAGTTATACGCTATTTACGTTAGTTTACTTATTTGTTACCGAGAAACTAGTTAAATTACCTTGAAACAAGAAACAAACACGTTTACAAAATTTAAGCCTAAGCGCGACTTCGCGAAGTTACGATCTTTTCGTGTTTTCTGAAAAAATACGCAAAGAAAAGTCAAACCTTTAACGGCAAGACTAAACAATACACTAATGCACGTATTTAATTTGTTGTCAGCGTTAAACTAAATTATATTCCTGTCTATATCACTTAACTTTCTGGAAATGGTTTCTGGCGTCACTTACTCGGCGGCCATCTTGAATGAAAACCACAAGGTAAACACACGTGCCGAACGTACACTCGTCGAAATCGCCAAGCCTTAAATGGCGCTATGAGGTGGCGCCACAGGCGCGCGTGATGTGCGTCTGCGCTGAAATTCTAATCAGTTGCATATCTCATCGCTGCAAACCCATGGTGTAAATTTCACTTGATTCGGATGCTTCCTTCAGGGTGTTGCGTTTACGGTGGCCATCAGTGTAGCATTAACCTAATAAATTTCGCATGCACGTTGCACAAAGAACCAGTTAAATAGAAACTGCTCAGTGTATAGACTCTGGTGTATGAATCTAATGTGTTATGCACTTCACAAAAGCAAAACTTACATCTTACATCCTGTAACTTCACAGTTAGCGTGGGACGAAAGCCAGAAGCCAGTCAATAAAATTCTGTTTTCTATTCCCAGTCCCAATCCACTGGAGGGGCGACAGTGATTCAAATGCTGGCAGCAGGAAAACGTTGAGCCGAAGCCATAAATTCTGGACCGTCGAGCAATAGAAGAAAGTCATTTCGTCGGATATGTCTTCTTTCACACCCTTTAAACTTCTGGCTGAGTATACGTTCGAAGAGTGAAACATGACCGGAATTAGATGATGATTGGGGCAGCCATGTCATGGCATTTCGTGGGCATCATTGTTACTCTCGCATTACTGCCAAGGATGATGTGAACATTTTGCCCGATAAATTTCTACTCTTGGTGCAATGTTTGGTCCACATTGGTGATGCAGTGTTCCAAGACGATAGGGCCCCTGTTCACAAAACTCGCATCGTCCAGGACTCTTTTTGCGAGCCTAAGGATGAAATGTCGCATACACCCTGGCCACCAGTTACCATGTCTCTGTATTAATGAGCCTTTCTGGTCTACGTTCAAGAAAGGGGCGCGTGATCAGTACCCACCTCCACTGTCGTGAGTCAGTTGCCCGCACATTGTGAACCAACAGCTCCGCCAATCTTCTGGAGGAACTTTGTTCAGCACCCGCTTCTGCGAATGACTGGTGCCCTAAGTTCATATACACTCAAAAGCCAAAGAAACTGGCACACATGCCTATCATCGTATAGGGCTTCAGCGAACACGCAAAAGTGTCTTCACACGACAAGGCAGGGACTTGACTAATGTCTGAAGTAGTGCTGGAGGGAACTGACATCATGTATCGTGCAAGGCTGTCCATAAATCCGTAAGAGTACGAGGGAGTGGAGATCTCTTCTGAACAGCACGTTGCAAGGCATCCCAGAGATGCTCCTTAATGTTCACGTCTGGGGAGTTTGGTACCCAGCGGAAGTGTTTAAACTCAGAAGAGTGTTCCTGGAGCCACTCTGTAGCAATTCTGGACGTGTGAGGTGTCATACTGCCCCACTGGAATTGCCCAAGTCCGTCGGAATGCGCAATGAGCATGAATGGTTGCAAGTGATCAGACATAGTCTAATGCTTATATACGTGGCACTTGTCAGAGTCGTATCTACACATATCAGAGGTCCCATATCATTCCAACTGCACACGCCCCACAGCATTACAGAGCCTTCCCCACCTTGAACAGTCCCCTACCAATATGCAAGGTCCATTGAATGATGAGGTCGTCACCATACCTGTACACGTCTATCATCTCGATACAATTTGAAACGAGACTCGTCCGACCAGGCACCATGTTTCCAATCATCAACAGTCCAATGTCGGTGTTGATGAGCCCCGGGCGGGGCGTAAAGCTTTGTGTCCTGAAGTCATCAAGGGTAAACGAGTGGACCTTCGGCTACGAAAGCACACATCGATGAAGTTTCGTTGAATGGTTCGGACGCTGACACTTGCTGACGACCCAGCACTGAAATCTGCAGCAATTTGCGGAACGGTTGGACTTCTCTCACGTTGAACGGTTCTCTTCAGTCGTCGTTGGTTCCGTTCTTGCATGACCTTTTTCTTCGATGTCGGAGGTTTGATGTTTTACCGGATTGCTGATATTCACGGTACACTAGTGAAATGGTTGTAAGAGAAAACTCCCACTTCATCGCTACCACTGCGACCCTGTGTCCTATCGCTCTTGCGGCGGCTATAACACCACCACCACGTTCAAACTCACTTAAATCTTGATAACCTGCCGTTGTAGCACCAGACACTTGATATCTTATGTACGCGTTGTCGACCACAGCGCCGTATTCCACCTGTTGACATGTCTCTGTATTTGGATACGCATACCTTAGCCAGATTCTTTGGCGCTTCAGTGTACATTGGTGCGGTGCACGCAGGCTATGAATAGGGTGGTTCTCGGCATTGGAGCGCACGAAGAAGTCAGTTGTTTTGGAAGTCAATAGCCGATGCCATTGGATGGAGGGACCTAAAGCTGTCTGTCGCTGTGTTATGCGGGAGAATACAAGTGTGGGTCTACGGATTGTGGCGAGTGGTTAAGATATATGGGAAAAGTTGTGTATTCATTAGCAGGGAATCACGAGAGCACACTGAAAAGTGATGATTCCTATTTTTTATTCTGTTCTCAATTTCGGTTGAGGTGTTACATGTCATACATATTACCTGGTCGATTTTCCCACTTTGATTTCCCGACCAGCGTGCTACCCTCTCCCACAGGAGGGCTCCGTTCACAGTATGTACTACGGCAGTGTGTGACGTAACTATGTTCCGACGTGAGAAACAGCGTGCTGTAATCGAGGATCGAAATCGAAGATTTCGGCCACTCATCGAGCGGCCTCCTTCAGCATGATCATACACGAGCGCTGCGACATCTGCAGCAATCCGAAGCCTTGGGTTCACTGACACTGGTCATCCTCCATACAGTCCCGATTTCGCCCCCATTCGATGTCCATCTATGTCCAATATTTAGGGACACATACTAGGACTTCACTTTGAGAGTGATGAAGCAGTGCAAGCAGTGTAGGTTGTGGCTCCGTCTACAAATTCAAACATTCTACACCGACGATCTATCGTTGGGAGAAAAGTGTTCGGCGCCAGGCGACTATGATGAGAACTAAATATGGAGACATGAAGAATAAGGAAGCAGAATGTTAATAAAGTTGGTTTTATTTAAAAAGCTTTAAGAGTTTTTACATAAAAAAATTCGGAGGCATTACTTTTCAGCATGCCCTAGTATAAGGTATTGTATTGTGAGGGGATGATTCTTTCCTTTGGTATGAACTGTGATGTCATTGAACTTCGATTAATGAATGTTGGCTGAAATTATGTTCACGCATAACACAGCACAACAGGTTACGAAGACCAAATGGAAATGCGGCGGGCACATGGCGAGGCTGCAAGACGACAGATGGAAGGCACGAGCTACCACATGGGGCCCCGACATCGGCAAAAGAACCTTTAAAGGCACATTTTTTGCCATAGCGTGTAAATCTATTTTTTTTTTAAATCAGGGAACCCTGTTTAATAAAGCATGAAAGCCAATGCAAGTTATCTTGTGCGCGGTCGCATTTGATCGCTGGTGAGACACAGAAAGGATGTCTAGTCTTTTGTTAATTACTTCTTCTGTTATCTGTTCTGGAATGGAGTCGAGGGAGAGCCTCGCGCGTTAGACTGGCCGCTCTAATTTAAACTCTTTAATTTTATAAAAAGTCACTGCAGGGCGCATACTCGCGCATACTAGTAATTATATAAGGAAATTTCCACCGCGCACGGACGAGATACCGACGTGCGGATAATCAACATATCACTAGTGATTAATATTGTATTCCCAATGTAAGTAGCATAGTGCACTTCAGTAATTATAGTTATGATTAACGCTATTGTGATTTCATTGTTTGTTTAATCCATGATCCTAATATTTCAACATTTTATGTAAACTGTATTTTCAGTATTTATCTCATTGTAGCTCAGAAATAACGTGGCCCACGAACCTCCTTCTTACGGCGACGAAATTCTCAAAGTATATGTCCGATGCCACCTTATCACGGTTTAAATATGTTCACTGATTTTTAAATATTTCCATCCTTCTCAATTCAGTTCAACAAAAATTATAATAATATATATATTTACAAACCCAAGGCAGACCAAGACGCAAATTATCGGACTTAGTCAGAAAACAAGCACGAACACAGCAGACTAGCACAGCCAGAAACGGAAAGGAGTGGAATGAAGTAGAACTGCAACTAAGTGATCAAGTGTAATTCAACGTGTAATGTGGATTAAGTGCGGTACCGTCTTACGCGGACTAGCTCACAGCGTGAGTCTTTAAAAGCAGCTACCCCTACCTGTAGGAGGCCTTTGCCCTCAGTGGGACAACACAGGCTATTTTCATTAATTAATTAATTCATTCATTAGTAGTTATGTGTCTTATCGTGTCGGGTCGCCTTGTAACATGTAAACTGGAGTTACTTCTTCGCCCCTTTGTAGTATACAAACGCCGCAAGAATGATTTAAGCATCGTGGCTGTATTGTATTGTATCTTGTGTTTTGTTAATGCATGCCCCTCTTGAACGAATTGTAACACGAACATGTTTTTGGGTGGCACCGATCGACTGTGGGCAGTTAGGTTATTTGTCAAAGGAAAGCCCTGGGGTAGTACTCAGACGAAAACTTGTGGACTTTAATCCACTTGACGCGACAAAAAGCTCGACAGAATTTTAACGATGTGTCTCCTTGCCTGTTTTCCTTTGCACTTGACTGCAAAACTTTGCAGTTCAGCATAAAAAAAATGTCGACGTGTCTCACAAATTCTGTCCCTGACTATACAGAGGAGGAAGCAATATACTATTTCATCTCTTCAGGCACGCATTTACTCCAAATTTTGAGAGTAAACTTCTTTGTGACGAACAACGTCTCTCCTGAATAATTTTCCACTGGAGTTGGATGAGCATCGGCTAAACGCCTTTGCGCTTACTGGACAACTGTTCCTCCGACGGTCTTTTCCCTCTGTTAATTCTGTCTCTTACAGTTTCCAGACTTACGAACAATATTCGACTATAGGCTAACTACTTCGTGGGCGGATTACACATACCGACAATTCTTCCAACACATCTGATTCTGGTGTCTGCCTTCCTAACAATTACTTTAACGTGATCTTTCTATTTTAAAAACGCTTCATGTTCATAGTTCCAGTAATATTCAGTATTTTTGAATTAATACATTCTGTGTCTCTCCACCTATTTATGTAACAACTCTTTACGTTGTCAACTACCAATCCCTACAAGAAGCGTCGATCCTCCTGCAAATCTTCTCGTATTTCGCTACAATTTTCTATCGTTGTGTCCTTTGAGGTACGCTATGCTCGAAGTTACTTTCAACGTCTGAAGATTTCGCTACGTTAAGAGTGACAAGCTGCGTTCTTTTTACCGGGAATGTAAGATCGTATTGCGCTTGTCAGGTTACGATAGGGAATACCGCATTCAGCGGGCGACGATAGGGAACTGTATCGAATGATTTTCAGAATTCAAAGAAAACAGCACCAACTAGGGCGCTTCTGAATTTCGTAGACGATTAGCTTTTTTTCTGAAACCAACGTTGATTGCTACAGAAAATATACTCAGTCTCCAGGAATGTCATAACACATGAGCATAAAATTTATCCCAGAAATCGAGAACACATTGACGTCAGCATGTTAGCTATGTGCTTCTGTTCGACTACCGTTCATGAGAACAGGTACGACGCGCACATTTTTGCAAACACTAGAATACTTCTTCCCTCCGATGTTCTACAGTGCAAACAAGTTCTTTCGCATACTTTGTGTAGAACCGTGAAGATATGCCGTCAGGTCCAGTTGCCCTTCCTCTATTGAGCGATTTTTAGTTGATTTATATCAAGCTGTTACTTGTTTTGATACCTGTCATTTTGACTTTCTTGCCACTTTAGAAAGAACTAACGACGTCCTTCAGTGAAACAATTCCGGGAAAAGGTATTTAATATTGAAGATTTATCTCTGCCACCCTCCGTAACGATGCTATTATGTAACTGAATGTCTGAAAACATGACTTTCATTTGTTTACTGATTGAAGATACGACCAAAAACTTCTTAGCATTTTCTGTCAGATCTGTGGGCAGAATTTTTTTTTCGAATTCCTGGAACGTTTGCACGAAGTTAGTTGCATTGGATGTGATTTCGCTAGTAGCTGTGGGCATTTAAGTTCCACATGAAAATCCCCTGATTAAAAGGTGCCGTCTTTACAGATGAATAAATCCCAAAAGATATAATACTATTAGACGATCTCACTACCCTCATAGGCACGAACATGTAACGCAACGGAAATTCCCTTCGCATCTAGATCTAGTAATATAACCTTGTCACCAGTCATAATAAGGATACGGCGAAACAGCTGTTGTCCTGAAACTCTCGAAGTAAACTTATCTTTCTTGATGTGAACATTGAAATGGTAACGATGTGGGGATTCGGGAGCGGTAAGCAACTGAGCCCACACTCAGCAGAAATTCTTTGCGATTAATTACGTTCCAACAAATTACAGAATTTACACACTGTAGCCTGAGCACACTTGATTATTAAGTTAAGGAGTCTTAAGATAATTACCGAATCCCTTAAAAGCACCAATAAATGCATAAGATACTATCTACATCAAAATAGTTTAAGTAAGTAAAACGCACAATATAAATACAAAAACACTTTCCTTTAAGGGGCTCTCTGTGCCTTAAACTTACTGACAGAATGCCAGTAACAAGAATCAGTTTACAAACCACAGCTTATTTTTACAATCCGAAATGGCGAGCAGTAACCGACGAAGAATGTCAGAAACACATCCTGGAAAACTTCGCTCACTAGCTGGTGTAGGTATACTTACATCCGACACGAATCGCAGCAGGCCGTCCCACCAGATACAAGGAGGTACAATAAAACAATTAGGTTTTAGAGCTCTAAAACAGGTGCAGTATTACTCTGCATGTCACAAATCTTAAAACAGTTACATACAATTGAAGAGAAGGCATCAGAGTTACGCCTTTTCCCAAAAATCCACAGCATACATTAAATTAGTAAAACAAGATGTAATTTGCGCCAGTTTCCCATCCAAGCATGTGGCATTTACAGTGGAATTTAACTGAGAGGAGCACAAAAATTACTTTTAGCACTCCCTGTTGAAACTTAAGAGAAGAGGAACACATACATCTTGTATACTGAACTACAGTGCATGGCACCTGATTTCTAAACATCAAGCACAAAACCAACCACCTGTGTTACATAAATGATGGGACAGCCGACCACGAACAAGAACTGCCTAATCTTACCCACACAAGTAGTATGTTAACTCGCTTGGGTACAACCAAGCACCATTACGATGTAAGTTGACCAAAGGAAGCTCAACATTAGCTTTCGTCAAATGCTGGTAATGACTGTTATAACGACCTCGCTGCAGGTGCATTTCGGTGCGCTACCTTCGTGACCAGATCAGAACCTGGACCCACCACATGGAAATGTTCTACATCATCAACAGAGGACCACGAAGGAACCGAGAATTTATATGTGGCTTCAATCACATAACCGGCTTCAAACTGAAAAACCCTTTGCCTTTCTGAGTTGGCGACCGTTACTAAGCGTGGGCAAAGTTGAAGCACTCGCCACTACAGGAAGACTCCAATCCTCTGTTTCGCTGTTCCGCGTTTTGTGCAACGTGCTAAAACCGGCACATGCAGAACTCATGTTCTCTCTCGACACGCCAAGAAAACTCCCAACATCACTCGTCGACGCATCGACGCTTATTTGCAGGGCACAGATAAGAATGTGTCAAAAATGTTGCACACAACATCCTTTACTACATAGCTAGTGTCATCAGCAAACAGAAATATTTTAGAGTTACCCATAACACTAGAGGGCATATCATTTATATAAATAAGGAACAGAAGCGGCCCCAACACTGATCCCTGGGGCACCCCCCACTTGGTTTCCAATTGGTGAATGGGAACCATTTCATCCCAAAAAACACAAGGATACTACAAAGAACATTCAGATTAATATTACATGAAACGCCTTGTGATGTCAGCACAGTTATCCATCGACCTGCTCCATAACGTGAATTCTAAAAATACATGAAATGAAAAATCTTTTGGTGAACAAGGTATCTGTTTGCTAAACCCATTCTAGAATCGGAAACAACGCTTATACAAAAAGAGACCTAACATGCGCTGACCATAACCATTATTCATTCAGTAACATTCCATAAGCAACCACACTGTTCCAATATACTCGTAGCTAGCCAGTAAAGAAAGACATTATATTGTCTTGCATAATAGAAAAGGGAGAAGGTGTACATGCTTGTGCATTTTTCGTCAATAAAAGGCCATTGCTGAAATCAAGCATGGCTTCTCCTATTTCAGTATACTTTAACGCAGCTATGTTCTATAGCACACCATATCAAACATGAGCAAAACGCAACTTCATTCCAGAACACACCACAAGGAATAGCCTGAAGCAGAACGCCTCATTTCTCTTCCACACTGGCAAACCATGTGTGGCGGACATGACCTCGCAAAATTTTAACCGAAGCTTCTCTTGCCTCTAAGCTCCTAGGGAGATACATGCTTGTAGCCGAAACAGCCGTCATTACGCGGAAGTCAACCACTATGCCACAGATATAACAGCAAAGACTGCTCGCGGGACATAACTATGTAGTAACAGAATGTATGGAAAAGGGCCAATTACAATGGACACCTTTCATCAAACTCTCTGGATTGGATAGTAGACTCGGAACGTTTCGGGAGAGTAGTTAGCAGAACGCATTCCAAGCTGATCTTTTGAATTACCCTAGCCAGAAAAAAATGGTTCTATTCACCAAATCGGATAATAGTTCACACGGTTGAAGACTCTCAGAATATGAAATAGACTTTAGGACAAAGTCTTGATAAATCACGTTATCTTAATTTACCAGTTCTTCTCGGATAGGTGTAAAAGATCAATAATCTTTTATTGTCTGAATATTGGCATAATGCTGCAAGTATCATGCAAAAAAGACCAATTTTAAAAATATTTTTAAGCATACAATAAACAGTGTCATTTCTGCTGAAAATGTGATGATACTGTAGCTTGAATTAGTAACATTCAATACAAAATCAGGCAAAAGTCATTAAGTTGAAAAACGTCTCGTTCAAAAGGCATATATAAAATAACTAAATTAAAATGTATGGTGGATGAACTTTACGATATAGTTTCACTGTAGCTGTGATTCGGAACTTTCAAATCTGCAGTGAAACTTATAAGCTGTACAGGAATTATTGTCCTAAAAAATGTCTTAATGAAGATGAAACATGGCTTCGCTGTAGCCGTGATATCACACAGCTGGATGTGAACATCCTCATCATATTTACAAAAGTCACACTCTCCATTACTTTAACTATGAGCATACTGTATGTTTCGCTCATTGGCTGCACTCCTTCTGCAGAGCTCGTTATCATTCATTCACATCTATAAAAATTTAGCTAAAAGTATTAATACTCACCACATCATCCTATTACACTAACTACAACACCCACTACATCAGTTACATATTCTATATTAGCTTCCGATGACAAATACACCCACTCATCACAGTTATTTACATAGAAAATTCAGTTATCCACTTGGGAAAGGTCAGCAGTTAAGAGTAAATATCAAGTCAATAAGCATTCCATCCAATGTGAAAATGTCAGGTAACACTTTCCGTTCCTTGAAGAAAGCATTGATAATAAATGAAAAGCACCAGTTTGCTTTTGTTCTACAATATTACTTTTATTGTTAACAGGTTTTCGGCTTACAAGGCCATCTTCAGACATTTACTGAGTATTATCACCAAAGAAGCATTGACAGCAATAAATGGAAAGACACAGTATACAGTTTCTGTAAATATGGTTGGTAGATTTGGAGGGAGGGACCAAGCACCGATCAGAGAGGTCATCGGTTCCATTGGATTATCGAAGTAAGTCGGCCATGCCCTTCCAAAGTAACCATCCCGGAATTTGCCCCAAACAATTTTGGAAAACTGCGGAAAACCTGAATGAGGATGGCTGGTCATGGGTTTGAACCGTCGTCCTACCGTACGCGAGTCCAGTATGCTAAACACTGCACCACCTCGCTCGGGGAATAAACATTACAAAGTAGCTTTCAAACACGGTCAGTACATAGGAATACAAGGTGTCCAAAGCTAAATCCTGAACAAGGGGAAGCCCGGACACATATCAACACAAGAAAGAGGAGCACATGGCCATGCGTACTGTAACTTGTAAGATATCATCATAGTAGTTTATCCTGTAGTGAAATAGAAGTGGATAGTTCCTGTGAATTATTATGGGTGAAGGTTATACTCAACTACCGAGCTAAGTTAATAATTGGCTCCTTTTACCGACCTCCTGACTCAGCAGTATTAGTGGCAGAACAACTGAGAGAAAATCTGGAATACATTTCACATAAATTTCCTCAGCATGTTATAGTCTGAGGTGGAGATTTCAATTTACCAGATATAGACTGGGACACTCAGATGTTTAGGACGGGTGGTAGGGACAGAGCAGTGAGTGACATTATACTGAGTGCACTATCCGAAAATTACCTCGAGCAATTAAACAGAGAACCGACTCGTAAGCGCAGAACACGGAATCAGTGATCATAAGTCCGTTGCAGTATCCCCTGAATATGGAAGTAATTAGGTATATAAAAAAAAGGGAGGAAGGATTATCTGTTCAGCAAGAGTAATAGGAGGCAGATTTCAGACTACCTAACAGATCAAAACGAAAATTTCTGTTCCGACACTGACAATGTTGAGTGTTTATGGAAAAGGTTCAAGGCAATCGTAAAATGCATTTTAGACAGGTACGTGCCGAGTAAAACTGTGAGGGACGGGAAAAATAAGCCGTGGTTCAACAACAAAGTTAGGTTCAAAAGGTTCAATGGCTCTGAGCACTATGAGACTCAACATCTTAGGTCATAAGTCCCCTAGAACTTAGAACTACTTAAACGTAACCAACACAAGGACATCACATGCACCCATGCCCGAGGCAGGACTCGAACCTGCGACCGTAGCAATCCCGCGGTTCCGGACTGCAGCGCCAGAACCGCACGGCCACCGCAGCCGGTACACAAAGTTAGGAAACTACTGCAAAAGAAAGGAGAGCTTCACTGCAAATTTAAACGCAGCCAAATCTTCTCAGACAAACAGAAGGTAAACGATGTCAAAGTTAGCGTAAGGACGGCTATGCGTGAAGCGTTCAGTGAATTCGAAAGTAAAATTCTATATACTGACTTGACAGAAAATCCTAGGATAATCTGGTCTTACGTTAAATCAGTAATTAGATCGAAACAGCACATCCAGATAATGGCATTGAAACAGAGATTACACGCGTAAAGCGGAAATACTAAACACCTTTTTCCAAAGCTGTTTCACAGAGGAAGACCGCACTGCAGTTCCTTCTCTAAATCCTCGCACGAACGAAAAAATGGTTGACATCGAAATAAGTGTCCAAGGAATAGGAAAGCAACTGAAATCACTCAACAGAGGAAAGTCCACTGGACCTGACGGGATACCAATTCAATTCTACACAGAGTACGCGAAAGAACTTGCCCCCTTCTGACAGCCGTGTACCGCAAGTCGCTAGGGGAACGGAAGGTTCCAAATGATTGGAAAAGAGCGCAGGTAGTATCAGTTTTCAAGAAGGGTCGTCGAGAAAATGCGCAAAACTATAGGCCTATATCTCTGCCATCGATCTGTTGTAGAATTTTAGAACGTGTCTTTTGCTCGCGTATCATGTCATTTCTGGAAACTCAGAATCTCCTCTGTAGGAATCAGCATGGATTCCAGAAACAGCGATCGTGTGAGATCCAACTCGCTTTATTTGTACATGAGACCCAGAAAATATTAGACATAGGCTCCCAGGTAGATACCATTTTCCTTGACTTCCAGAAGGCGTTCGATACAGTTCCGCACTGTCGCTTGATAAACAAAGTAAGAGCCCACGGAATATCAGACCAGCTGTGTGGCTGAACTGAATTGAAGAGATTTAAGCAAACAGAACACAGCATGTTGTTCTCAATGTAGAGACGTCAGATTTTTTTTTTTTTTTTTTTTTTTTTTTTTTTTTTTTTTTTTTTTTTTTTTTTTTTTTTTGTCATCAGTCTGGTGACTGGTTAGATGCGGTCCGCCACGAATTCCTTTCCTGTGCCAACCTCTTCATCTCAGAGTAGCACTTGCAACCTACGTCCTCAATTATTTGCTTGACGTATTCCAATCTCTGTCTTCCTCTACAGTTTTCGCCCTCTACAGCTCCCTCTAGTACCATGGAAGTCATACCCTCATGTCTTAGCAGATGTCCTATCATCCTGTCCCTTCTCCTTATCAGTGTTTTCCACATATTCCTTTCCTCTCCGATTCTGCGTAGAACCTCCTCATTCCTTACCTTATCAGTCGACCTTATTTTCAACATTCGTCTATAGCACCACATCTCAAATGCTTCGATTCTCTTATGTTCCGGTTATCCCACAGTCCATGTTTCACTACCATACAATGCTGTACTCCAGACGTACATCCTCAGAAATTTCTTCCTCAAATTAAGGCCGGTATTTGATATTAGTAGACTTCTCTTGGCCAGAAATGCCTTTTTTGCCATAGCGAGTCTGCTTTTGATGTCCTCCTTGCTTCGTCCGTCATTGGTTATTTTACTGCCTAGGTAGCAGAATTCCTTAAATTCATTGACTTCGTGACCATCAATCCTGATGTTAAGTTTCTCGCTGTTCTCATTTCTACTTCTTCTCATTACCTTCGTCTTTCTCCGATTTACTCTCAATCCATACTGTGTACTCATTATACTGTTCATTCCGTTCAGCAGATCATTTAATTCTTCTTCACTTTCACTCAGGATAGCAATGTCATCAGAGAATCGTATCATTGATATCCTTTCAGCTTGTATTTTAATTCCACTCCTGAACCTTTCTTTCATTTCCAACATTGCTTCCTCGATGTACAGATTGAAGAGTAGGGGCGAAAGGCTACAGCCTTGTCTTACACCCTTCTTAATACGAGCACTTCGTTCTTGATCGTCCACTCTTATTATTCCCTCTTGGTTGTTGTACATATTGTATATGACCCGTCTCTCCCTATAGCTTACCCCTACTTTTTTCAGAATCTCGAAGAGCTTGCACCATTTTATATTGTCGAACGCTTTTTCCAGGTCGACAAATCCTATGAAAGTGTCTTGATTTTTCTTTAGCCTTGCTTCCATTATTAGCCGTAACGTCAGAATTGCCTCTCTCGTCCCTTTATTTTTCCTAAAGCCAAACTGATCGTCACCTAGCGCATTCTCAATTTTCTTTTCCATTCTTCTGTATATTATTCTTGTAAGCAGCTTCGATGCATGAGCTGTTAATCTGATTGTGCGATAATTCTCGCACTTGTCAGCTCTTGCCGTCTTCGGAATTGTGTGGATGATGCTTTTCCGAAAGTCAGATGGTATATCGCCAGACTCATATATTCTACACACCAACGTGAATAGTCGTTTTGTTGCCACTTACCCCCAAAGATTTTAGAAATTCTGATGGAATGTTATCTATCCCTTCTGCCTTATTTGACCGTAAGTCCTCCAAAGCTCTTTTAAATTCCGATTCTAATACTGGGTCCCCTATCTCTTCTAAATCGACTCCTGTTTCTTCTTCTATCACATCAGACAAATCTTCACTCTCATAGAGGTTTTCAATGTATTCTTTCCACCTATCTGCTCTCTCCTCTGCATTTAACAGTGGAAATCCCGTTGCACTCTTAATGTTACCACCGTTTCGTTTAATGTCACCAAAGGTTGTTTTGACTTTCCTGTATGCTGAGTCTGTCCTTCCGACGATCATATCTTTTTCGATGTCTTCACATTTTTCCTGCAGCCATTTCGTCTTAGCTTCCCTGCACTTCCTATTTATTTCATTCCTCAGCGACTTGTATTTCTGTATTTCTGATTTTCCCGGAACATGTTTGTACTTCCTCCTTTCATCAATCAACTGAAGTATTTCTTCTGTTACCCATGGTGTCTTCGCAGCTACCTTCCTTGTACCTATGTTTTCCTTCCCAACTTCTGTGATGGCCCTTTTTAGAGATGTCCATTGCTCTTCAACTGTACTGCCTACTGCGCTATTCCTTATTGCTGTATCTATAGCGTTAGAGAACTTCAAACGTATCTCGTCATTCCTTAGTACTTCCGTATCCCACTTCTTTGCGTATTGATTCTTCCTGATTAATGTCTTGAACTTCAGCCTACTTTTCATCACTACTATATTGTGATCTGAGTCTATATCTACTCCTGGGTACGCCTTCAATCCAGTATCTGATTTCGGAATCTCTGTCTGACCATGATGTAATCTAATTGAAATCTTCCCGTATCTCCCGGCCTTTTCCAAGTATACCTCCTCCTCTTGTGGTTCTTGAACAAAGTATTCGTTATTACTAGCTGAAACTTGTTAAAGAACTCAATTAGTCTTTCTCCTCTATCATTCCTTGTCCCAAGCCCATATTCTTTTGTAACCTTTACTCTACTCCTTCCCCTACAACTGCATTCCAGTCGCCCATGGCTATTAGATTTTCGTCCCCCTTTACATACTGCATTACCCTTTCAATATCCTCATACAGTTTCTCTATCTGTTCATCTTCAGCTTACGACGTCGGCATGTATACCTGAACTATCGTCGTCGGTGTTGGTCTGCTGTTGGTTCTGATTAGAACAACCCAGTCGCTGAACTGTTCACAGTAACACACCCTCTGTCCTACCTTCCTATTCATAACGAATCCTACACCTGTTATACCATTTTCTGCTGCTGTTGATATTACCCGATACTCATCTGACCAGAAATCCTTGTCTTCCTTCCACTTCACTTCACTGACCCCTACTATATCTAGATTGAGCCTTTGCATTTCCCTTTTCAGATTTTCTAGTTTCCCTACCACGTTCAAGCTTCTGACATTCCACGTCCCGACTCGTAGAACGTTATCCTTTCGTAGATTATTCAATCTTTTTCTCATGGTAACCTCCCCCTTGGCAGTCCCATCCCGGAGATCCGAATGGGGGACTATTCCGGAATCTTTTGCAAATGGAGAGATCATCATGACACTTCTTCAATTACAGGCCACATGTCCTGTGGATACACGTAACGTGTCTTTAATGCAGTGGTTTCCATTGCCTTCTGCATCCTCATGTCGTTTATCATTGCTGATTCTTCCGCCTTTAGGAACAATTTCCCACCCCTAGGACAAGAGAGTGCCCTGAACCTCTATTCGCTCCTCCGCACTCTTTGACAAGGCCGTTGGCAGAATGAGGCTTTCTTCTTATGCCGGAAGTCTTCGGCCGCCAATGCTGATTATTTATCAAAATTTAGGCAGTGGCGTGGATCGAACCCGCGACCGAAGACGTTTTGATTATGAATCAAAGACGCTACCCCTAGACCACGTGTGGTCCATATAAACGTCTACAGACGTTAAAGTAACCTCTTGCGCGCCATAGGGGAGTGTTGTGGGACCATTGATTTTCCCAATATATATAAATGACCCAGTAGATAGTGTCTGAAGTTCCATGCGTCTTTTGGCTTTTGGCGGATGATGCTGTAGTATACAGAGAGGTTGCAGCATTAGAAAACTGCAGCGAAACGCAGGAAGATCTGCAGCGGATAGGCACTTGGTGCAGGGAGTGGCATCTGACCCCTAACATAGACAAATGTAATGTATTGCGAATACATAGAAAGAAGGATCCTTTGTTGTATGATTATATGATAGCGGAACAAACACTGGTAGCAGTTACTTCTGTACAAGATCTGGGAGTATGCGTACGGAACGATTTGAAGCATAATGATCATATAAAATTGACTGATGGTGAGGCGAGTGCCAGGTTGAGATTCATTGGGAGAGTTCATAGAAAGTGTAGTCCATCAACAAAGGAGGTGGCTTACAAAACACTCGTTCGACCCATACTTGAGTATTGCTCGTCAGTGTGGGATCGGGTTGACAAAGGAGATAGAGAAGATCCAAAGAAGAGCGGCGCGTTTCGTCACAGGGTTATTTGGTAAGCGTGATAGCGTTACAGAGATGTTTAGCAAACTCAAGTGGCAGACTCTGCAAGAGAGGCGCTCTGCTGTGCAGGTTTCGAGAGAGTGCGTTTCTGGATGAAGTATCGAATATATTGCTTGCCCCTACTTATACATCCCGAGGAGATCACGAATGTGAAATTAGGGAGATTCGAGCGGTCACGGAGGCTTTCCGGCAGTCGTTCTTCCCGCGAACAATGCGCGACTGGAACAGGAAAGGGAGGTAATGACAGTGGCACGTAAAGTGCCCTGCGCCACACACCGTTGGGTGGCTTCAGGAGTATAAATGTAGATGTAGATGTAGATGTAGACTTCAGAATTAATCCCATGTGGCTTTACTCTTGGTTGGATAGTAGGGAACAACTCTTTCTCACTCAGTTATATGAAACATCCACTATCGTAAAATATACAACAAATTAAACAAACAATCATAAACACAGGGTGGTTATAATTAAACTTCTGCTGTTTGAGCCAGTGTAGACGGAAAACTATTTACCTTATAGGTATCTGTCTGTAAAGGAATGATGTTCCGACCATGCGATACGGTATTTGTTGTGGTAATAGTGTTAGTGTCATAACTTACCGTTAGTCGTCGGAGCTGAAACAAAAGCATCAGTTCGGTTTACAGTAGCACGAAGTCAACTCGAGTCTGGACAAAGTGAGCTGGGCTTTACTCTTAAAGATGTTTTATCAAAACACTAGCAGTAGTGCTGTTGTTCTATGCGAGTTCAAATGGTTCAAATGGCTCTGAGCACTAGGGGCCTTAACATCTATGGTCATCAGTCCCGTAGAACTTAGATCTCCTTAAACCTAACTAACCTAAGGACATCACACAACACCCAGTCATCACGAGGCAAAGAAAATCCCTGATCCCGCCGGGAATCAAACCCGGGAACCCGGGCGCGGGAAGCGTGAACGCTACCGCACGACGACGAGCTGCGGACTCTATGCGAGTAACGATACATTAAAAGGTTATAGAGAGGTCCTCTTTCCACATCGGGTTTGAAGAACATGAGTCGGGAGTCGAATTAAAGGGCGATTTGGGAATTGCTGCTGGGAGACGTTGAGGGCTAATTACACAACCAAAAAGTGCGAGCTGTGTCATGACAGCTGAACGTTCCATGATCCAGCATTCGAAAAGTACCGTGAACAACAGTGAAATGGTACCTCTAGTGCAAACCTCTAGTGCAATTCCATGTTGTCGCGGATGCAGATGGTCGTCACATTAAGCAACATTTCTAACTCTGAATATAAACATTGTATGTACTAAAATATTACTCTCTCATGTGAAAATTAAAATATATTTCTTTCCATAGTTTATTCGTCAGTTCTCTTACACATGTCCTTACATCCTTACAAATATTTCTCCAAAGTTCCATTGGCCTATGATCGTTCATTTTTGGACATGGCCTTCTCTAATAGCGGAAGTTTACCTCTAAGCACCCAATTCAACAGGACTCTTTTCTCTACTGTTTTACTATTTTCATACTGCAGACTTGTACTCCCCATCTTTCCCTGATCTTGTGAGTCTCCACCTCCATTGTATTTTGATGTACAGTTGAGGCGGAGACTCTCCAGATCAGGAAAAGCTGATGCACATTATGTGTCACTTGGCATGGTATCACTGCGTCTCAACTAGGCCATTGTCAGAAATGGTATCATCTCTCGAATTTTATCCTCGAAGCTGATTCTTCAGAACATCAGTTCAAGGCATGGAATCATTAAGTAATTCGTTAACGACTTCCTCTAATTGTTGAATATAGTACCCTCACGATTTACGGTAGCCTTGACTGGAAAGCTTGCTCAGTATTTCTAGTTCTTTCTTCATTAATGCAGAGGGATTTGACGTCAGATGGTATGCTGAAATGTAAATAATTTTAATCTCGTGACGATGTAGAGCACTTTTCTAGACTATTAATCTGAACTGTGAACCATTGTTCCATATAAGCTTCTACATATTTACAGATTTATACAAAAAATGGTTAAAGAATGCACATACAAGACCAAGTAGTAGCTCCCCTTAACTGCGTTAGTGATACAAATTTGCTAATTAATCCAACAGCCATAAAAACATAGGAACAACCCTTACTGGTCTTGGAAGAAGAGTGATGAAGTCTACTACTGCAAGCTGTTTTACTCTTGATCAAATAATCGGAAACTAGAGACCATGATGAGATACTCTAGATGGTTTCGCCTTTTGACAGGGCTTCCATGAAACCAAGACCTGATGAATGCATGTCTCAATAATAAGAAAAACAGCATGTTTTGAAAGGCAAGTGAAAACACTTTCTAATTCCAAAGTGGGTATAATTTAAAAGAGCAGTTCATCAGGAATACACACAATCCACTGCACATGATCACCTCTGTTCTTGAACGAGATAACAAAACTGTCTAACGGCAACATTGTTGCAGTCTCTGTTTACCTCCTTCCTTCGTGGAAATTTGAAAATTTGTGGTAAGAGCCTATAGTACCAAACTGCTGAGGTCATCGGTCCTAAGCTTACACACTACTTCATCTATCTTTTATACTAACTTACGCTAAGGAAATCACACACGCCCATGCCCGAGGGATGACTCGAACGTCCGACGGGTGCAGCAGCGCGAACCGTTACATGGCGCCCGAGACCGAGCGGCTACGCCGTGCGGCCTTCGTGGATCCTTGTTTGCTCCTTAGCAATGTTCTCAAGGGAAGCGATGATGAAATTACTAAATGCAACTTTCTACAAATACATGGAACTGGAACTGCTTTCTTTGGGATCTCCTCAGTCCCATGATTCATCCCTGGAGGAGACCTCAACGATACAACAGCAAAGACGTTATGTCGACCAGGAGTGTTCAGTTATGAAACTGAAATGTTGAAGATACAGTGTTCATCTGGCTAAGCAAACTTGAGTCAGTTTCACACTCATTAAAAATTCCACTGTTCTATAGTGTAAACCATGGTTGTCTGACTGAATAAATAGTAGCTAAGTGTCACAAAGCCTCTGGCAGTGGCTAATGTCTCAAGTTCGCTTACTAAACGGTTATGTTCACACTTCATGAGCACCCAGCTCACAAAATCGATAGTATGACTTATCACCATTCAGTCTTTAATAGCTCAGCACCAACATCCAGCTCAAAACTGTGTGAGGTTAGACAAAATTCCTTACCCAAGTTTGGATGTGAAAGAAGAGGTGCTTCTTAAAAGCACCTTACTCTCAAATTCTATCTGTGCTTGAGGATCCCACTGCCTAGCAGTTTTCTTACCTGTAAATTAAAACTTGGTTCAACCAGAAAACATAAATTCATAAATATTTTATAAAAATCAGTCAGTCCCAGAAATGTACAAATCTGCTTACTTGTCTCAGAAACAGGAAAATCGCATTGCTTCAATCTTCACTGAATCAGGTCCAAAAAATTTTACTTCCTTTCATCCAAATTCGAGTTTTCAAACTTAACCGATACACCATACTGCCTGAAGACACTTAACAGCCTACACTAAACCTTTTATATTTCTTCCAACTCTAAATCTGAAATTAACAGATCGTCAATCTCTTTCTCGATTCTGTTGGAAGAATGCTATTAAAACCTCTGATAAATGGAGCTAAACTGACATTCAACCCAAAGATTAACTTGCAAAACTAACAGTAGCAGACATAACATCAGCATGCTGTGAACGTCTGACAAGAAGACTGCAGCTCAGTCAACCAGTAGCTATCTCAGCAATCGACTGACGGCAGGACTTAAATACTATAAAATTATTGCAATAACTCATCTAATGTCAATGCTCAACTATTTCTGGCACAATAATTATACACTACTGGCCATTAAAATTGCTACACCAAGAAGAAATGCAGATGATGAACGGGTATTCATTGGACAAATATATTAGACTACAACTGACGTGTGATTACATTTCCATGCAGTTTGGGTGCATAGATCATGAGGAATCAGTACCCAGATCAACCACCTCTGGCCGTAATAACGGCCGTGATACACCTGGGAATTGAGTAAAACAGAGCTTGGATGGCGTGTACAGGTATAGCTGCCCATGCAGCTTCAACCCGATACCACAGTTCATCGATAGTAGTGACTGGCGTACTGAGACGAGCCAGTTGCTCGGGCACCAATGACCAGACGTTTTCAATTAGTGAGATATCTGGAGAATGTGCTGGTCAGGGTATCAGTCGAACATTTTCTGTATCCAGGACCTGCAACATGCGGTCGTGCATTATCCTGCTGAAATGTAGGGTTTCGCAGGGAACGAATAAGGGGTAGAGCAACGGGTCGTAACACATCTGAAATGTAACTTCCACTGTTCTGCCGTCAATGCGAACAAAAGGTGACACCGAGACGTGTAACCAATGGCATACCATCGCGCCGGGTGATACGCCAGTATGGCGCTGACGAATAC
Source organism: Schistocerca americana (assembly GCF_021461395.2). Taxonomy (NCBI): domain Eukaryota; kingdom Metazoa; phylum Arthropoda; class Insecta; order Orthoptera; family Acrididae; genus Schistocerca; species Schistocerca americana. The sequence goes on along the minus strand of NC_060120.1, from coordinate 320,201,482 downwards.
ACGCTTCCAAAGTGCGTTCACCGCGATGTCGCCAAACACGGAGGCGACCATCATGATGCTCTAAACAGAAACTGGATTCATCTGAAAAAATGACGTTTTGCCATTCGTGCACCCAGGTTCATCGTTGAGTACACCATCGCATGCGCTCCTGACTGTGATGCAGCGTCAAGGGTACCCGCAGCCATGGTCTTCGAGCAGATAGACCATGCTGCTGCAAACGTCGTAGAACTGTTCGTGCAGATGGTTGTTGTCTTGCAAACGTCCCCATCTGTTGACTCAGGGATCGAGACGTGGCTGCACAATCCGTTCGAGCCATGCGGATAAGATGCCTGTCATCTCAACTGCTAGTGATACGAGGCCATTGGGATCCAGCACGGCGTTCCGTATTACCCTCCTGAACCCACCGATTCCATATTCTCCTAACCGTCATTGGATCTCGACCAACGCGAGCAGCAATGTCGTGATACGATAAACGGCAATCGCGATAGGCTACAATCTGACCTTTATCAAAGTCGGAAACGTGATGGTACGCATTTCTCCTCCTTGCACGGGGCATCACAACAACGTTTCTCCAGGCAACGCCGGTCAACTGCTGTTTGTGTATGAGAAATCGGTAGTAAACTTTCCTCATGTCAGCACGTTGTAGGTGTCGCCACCGGCGCCAACCTTGTGTGAATGCTCTGAAAAGCTAATCGTTTGCATATCACAGCATCCTCTTCCTGTCGGTTAAATATCACGTCTGCATCACGTGATCTTGTTGGTGTAGCAATTTTAATGGCCAGTAGTGTATTAATTTGTCTGGCATCCCACACCATCCTTTCAGTACCTTCCTTCTTCGGTACAATGAGCAATGGATTATAATAGGAGATGACAACAAATTCAATCAATCCTTTCCACAAGTTTTTTAATTACTCCTTCAACTTTCTCCTTGAATATTACTGATATAGCATATAGTCTGACAAAGAATCTTTTATGTTCCTTAACTTTGAACTGATATGAAAATTATTGTTAGTACCAGGGAGTTCATAAGAATTGAAGAATGATGAGAGAATATCTCAAAGTAATTCGCTTTCACTATATCATCTGTCTCCTCAACACAGCCAATCGGATTCCTTATCTCTTCTTCAGTACTAACACGTCTTTTGCAGTTAGTAATAGAACTGCATTAGCCATGTAACTGCCAACATAGACCTTATGAGAAATTTAAATCAGCGATTTGAATCTGTCTCCCTAATCACACATTCATCAAGACAAAATTTCAACATAGTTCCATTATATGGAGGGTGGACGAAAAAATGTATACAACAAAAACACATTACCACGTTTAGTACAGTGTACTAAAACCGTTGGCATTCAAAAAAGCATCCAGTCGATTTGGAAAGCGTAAATAAAGATTTTCATGTTTTACAAGGGAATGTTTTGTATTATTCCGAAATAGGGTGGAATGTGTTCAAAATGTTCAAATGTGTGTGAAATCTTATGGGACTTAACTGCTAAGGTCATCAGTCCCTAAGCTTACACACTATTTAACCTAAATTATCCTAAGGACAAACACACACACCCATTCCCGAGGGAGGACTCGAACCTCCTCCGGGACCAGCCGCACAGTGCATGACTGCAGCGCCCTAGACCGCTCGGCTAATCCCGCGCGGTGGTGGAATGTGTCACGGCTATGATAAGTGAGTCGGGGAGGCTATCATTTACACAGAGGTGTTTTTCGGTATGATGAGATCTTTTCACAAAATTACAATCATTAACTTTCCCTCTGAATGTGAAAATATTTTACTGTCGCTAACCTACATGGGGAGAAATGCCCATCACAGTGAAATAAGAGAAATCAGAGCGACCGCAGAAGGATTTAGGTGTTCAGTCTTCCCCACGCGTTGTTGGAGAGTGAAATGGCAGGGTATTAGTTGGAAGGTGGTTCGAAGAACCCTCTGTCAGGCTTTAAAGTGTGAATTATAGAGTAGTGGTGTACATGTAGATGTTATAACATTATTCCTGCAAACTTTCAGGTAACGACGATGGAGATTGAAAGCAATCACCCGCCCTTCTATCCAAAAGAGACCACAAAGGCTGAATAATATTGAGATGCGGTGACTGTAGTGACCAGAGGAGATGCAAGAATTCATCCTCATGCTCACAAAAGCAGTCCTGGATAATGTGGATTTTTCGAGCAGGGATCGTTTCACCTTGGAACACACCATCATCATTCAAGAAAAAAACATTGTAGCATGGAGTGGATCAGTCAAAATGGACACACAATTACAATACTTGGCAACAGTGTTATCTTGCAGATTAACCATGGGGTCAGTAGAATATCATGATACAGATGTCTAAATCATCACCTAACGCGAACATGTTTCACTTTTGGGATGGACATACGGCCATAAGTTGGAAACAGTGTGAAAAAAGTCACCAAATGAATTTCTTCCATTGCTCCACAGTTGGCTTCGGCATCAGGTTTCGACGTTACGAGGATTAGCATCACAGGCGAAGGAAGCGTTTTGGAGTTCCTGCTCACCCTGCAGTTCCCTGATTATGGCGTTCCCTTCATGACTTTTTTTGTTTTCTTTTTTGATACTGGCAGGGTTCTTGAGTGCAACATTTAGTTCTACAGTGACTGCTGTCGACCTTTCATTTTTCGTCACACTCCTCTTAATGATCCTCTGTCACAACCACTCAGCCCACGCTTTAGTCTGCATTAGGACTTAGGGTATGATGTTTTACCGCTTTCTCTGTATGCAGTATAAATCTTCGATACGGTGGCCCCTGAAACACCAAACACTTTGATTACCTTGGATACGGAAGCACCCACCATATGCGCATCAACAATTTGCCCATATTCAAACGCACTGAGATCCAACATAATGCACTCACAAGTACACAGAACAGTGTTTCGACCACAACTGACACTTGCAACATATTGAGGACATTGCACAGATGCTCCTTGATTCAAATACAACGTTGCAACCTTCCCGATTGGTGAACATAATGACCTATCCTCAAGCAGACACTTCTTGCGGTGTTTCCGTATTTTTATCAACTGTCTGCACTTCAGCGACACTTCACTATCACCCTATTCAGCCGCCGCTTGATACATCAACAAAAAATCAAGTCTTAACATAGCATCAGTCACCCGCTTCAGCACAGTCACAAAATTCGCAGAAAATCTAGTCTGACACAAATATTCAAACCACATCTGTCTATTCACATCTGTACTATTTCTAAGGATTGACTTCATAACCTTAGTCTTCTGTAGGTGTAATAGCAAAGACTGGTTGTGATACAAAGCTGTACAAACAGAATACATGGAAGATAGCCAATTATAATGGACACCTTTCACATTTCACGTGTAGTTCTCCAAACACCGATTTAGATTTCGTTACGTTTTTGTTCATCTGTTTAGGCTTTGGCTTCGTTTAAGTTGATGAACCTCTCTGTTTCAAAGGAATCTGTGTAGCGATAGCAGTTCTTTTCTATTGTACTCGGCTTTGCTTGGGACATTCCTGTCTAAGACGTACTACAACATTTTCAGTCTTAGAAATGATTGTTGATGTAGGCTGCTGAAGTAATCCAAAATTAGTTTCTTGTTGCACTTACTAAGCAGACTGCCGCAGTCAGTGATGTTATAGTGGCTTCAAAATCACTGACTGCTTGCTCTACGTTCACTTAGTCGAATCACCCTGCTTTCCTTGGCTGTATTCTGCCCATTCATCCCAGAGCATTCATGACAATGTTTCATTCTGTAGGACCGCAGCGGTAGGCAATAAATTACGAGGATCAATCAGCATTTTGTAGATGTAAGCGGCATTCGATGAAGTGTAGCTGCCCTGTGTTGCATGCAAACTATCCTCCTTAGCAATTTACATTTTCAGGGCTGCAGCCACTAGCGATACACGGACAATAGCTACAGAATAGCGTCCACGGATGTTTCTTTCTATGCTGGCAACTTCCTGCAGTCAGGTGCAGTGTAAAACATTGTTTACTCTCTCTCTGACCTTCCACGACATTTTGCAAAATCACACTGGCGGCCGCGGCCGGAACGCACATAATTTTGGCGATGTGCGGCACTCTAGACAAATTACGCGACTTACTGCTGCACATATTTGATTGGCAAGGTTTTTGCTGGACCTGTATTACTTCTCTGCAATACTACACATGTAAAAGCAGTCTACATAACGGTCACCGTGAGACACCGTTAAACTTCCCAGTTTCCGGAAGGCAATAATTCAAAGCCCGGGAGCTGCCGAAATACTCTCAGGAAGATCCCTTCTTCGCACCACTGAGTGGAATACGTACACCGCCAACTGTTCATACAGCACCCCAAATTGTTTTTAGAAACTTTAACCGACAATCACTACAGCATCAAAACTGGAGTACATTTCGAAAGCTAGTAGTGAAAGAGTGACATAAAAACGACTCACTCTGATTTCCACAGAAACGAAATATAATTTATTGGCTTCAACGGAAACCTCCGTCTCATTCACTAAGAACCGCTGTCCAGCTAACTTCCTGGCTTCACGACTCAACATGAGGTCCCTGCCTACTTAGCGAGTCTACACTCGCTACACTTGCTACACTCTCCTGGAAAACTGGAAAGGGACTTTCAGATTCTCATAAATTTCGGTAATGTAAATTTCGATACTGCCAGAAATTACTCGACTGAACACGAAAGGATGACCTCCTCTTCTGAAGGACATTAAGAAAATACCCCAGATGGAACTTGACTTCTACACCGCTATAGGGCGATAGGGCGATAGTTCCAAAGCGCTCCATAAAATTATTTATTAATTAGAATTTCCAACCAATCAGGAAGATAATGCAAGAGACTGTTTCGTGAACGCACTTGGTGCGGAAGCGTTGTTATGATGTTCGTGTTACTTCCGGAGAAAAATCACGTTCCCTGTTGTGGTAGGCCAAAAATGTTTACGGTGTTAATTTCAAGAGTTAGTTAGCACAATATCATTGCAGTTTTTTTTACTGCGAGCTTGACACATTGTAAGGAGTGTGTCAGAACTCTCCATTAAATAAAACAATATATCCAACTTAAATTACTTGCATTGTGTAAGCACTGAGATATCGATGGTAACAATCGGAGGGCGAAACATGGAAGCGTGATTCTAAGCATTATTGTAAGACAAGGTCTGTCTGCGAACGTGGAAGAGTAGAGTCGGTCGAAAGCTCAGAGACATAAGACTTGCCACGATACCCTCACGTCTGTGATGGCACTTCTTACCACACCCAAGGCCTGATTTCATATATACAGCCTAACTACGATTGAAGATGGAATCCAAGGTAAGATCCGCAAGCGTAGCGCAAAAGCAATTACAATGTTAGGCTCGTGAATGTTAGTTCGAGTTTGCAATAATCCCATGTTTCGCTTGTCAGTGGAAGAAGCCTCCTTATCCTCCAAATAACAGTAATTATTTTCCACGTCTAAATAATACGCTGTGGTTACTAAATGTTAATGTAATTTTGAAATTGAAAAAATTTGTTAGTCTTGAACTCAACTGTTATCGACACATATGTTATTTGCCATTGTCACAATTAACACTTGTTCATGATAATTCCGAAGTTTTAAATAGACTTAATTAATGAAATCCTTTCTCAAAAGTTATTTAGTGGTTAACAGGACCCAATCAAACTCCTTTTTATTAAATTCATTCTTAGCAACAATAAGCTTTAGCCGCTGCTGTTGCATGCTGCTGCGCATTGCTGTAAACCACATGGAAGAATGCAGTTATCTAGAGAGGTGAGTGTAATCCTTAGGGTCAAAACAGAGACACTGACACACCGCAACATGTCATGTACTCTAGTCCAGTAAATTCTGTTACAAAAGTCAGATGCTGTATCACTTGGAAATTCTTGTTCAAAAATTCAGTCAGATAGTTAATCCAAATGTTAGTTTTAAGTTTTTCATGTAACGATCTGTTACATGACAGTGAAACTGACACTCATACAACACACAATGTTAATGAAGGTTAGATTTCGTTTACTGATACCTCTGATCTCTTATCGAGCTCTGTTTCACATACGAACATCGGCAATATTGGCTGTAGCAATGTTGCATATTTGTTGCATATGCGTTACGACATGTTAGAAATTGATATAACGTAAAATGGCCGCATTTGTAAAACATGGACTAGTGTCATTTGGGAGAGACAGACCATGTGTTTTAACGTGGGAGAGATGAGCTACAATTAAATTTAGCTTAGATGATAATGGAAGTTTAATTTATTGAAACGCCCTGCTAATCCCGCAGGGCAGGATAGGTAGTTGGAATTTTGGAAAGGGGCCAAAATGAACAGCTGTCAGCTACACTTGAAGACATATAACTTTATTTATTTGACCAAACATTACAGTGAAATTCTTTAACTTAGTTATCGGCTGAATACGCCAAACTATCTTGTGCCTTAAGGGCACAACCACTTTAAATTAAAAAAAGATAACGGCTAAAAGCCATTAATTCAAGATTCAGACGCCAAAGAGAATATTTGGAAGGCAGAAGGCCTCACGTTAAGTAAGTTCTATAATTTGGATGGAGGCCCAAAAATCTAACACTTGAAAAGCAACAACCTTAATTTAAAGACGGCTGAAGGCCCATGATTTAAGAGTCAAGGTAAAATAAAATAAAAAACACAAGGCAGAAGGCCTTATCTTCAATTAGGCTGAAGGCCAAAACAGTTTGATGCTCGAAAGACAAAGATCCTTAATTTAAAAGCGGCTGAAGGCACCATAACTTAAAACTAGAGGTAAAATAAGTTTAAACAACAAAGCCTTATCTTAAATTAGGCTGAAGGCCCCAAACAATCGAACAATTGACAAGCAAGGAACTTTAATTTTAAAATGGCTGGAGGCCCATGACTTAAAACACAATTAAAATAATTTTTTGTAGGCAGAAGGCCCAAGGCTTTATCTTTAAACAATATATTAATCAGGCTGAAGGCCCGAACAATCTAACACTTGACAAGCAAGGAATTTTAATTTTAAAGTGGCTGAAGGCCCATGACTTAAAACACCACTAAAAGCAATTCAACTTTCATTGAAAACTATCAGCTATGAGCCATACAAATACACACAACAGAAGAAAAGGCATTGCAGCTAACGGCGCTCAGAAGTTTCGGGGGTCGGCCAGCACTTGAAATACTGATGTTCACTTAGGTGAGACAGGCAGTCGTCCCAACCATTCTCGATCCGACGACAACCGAGCCAACAGACAGTCAACGGACCCACCGACAAGGTAACTTGCACTCCACTCGCCCACAACCAAGCTGTTAAACTACACACCGTGCTGGACAGCGATGACACGGTGAGGAAAGGACACTGCCTGAATATACGTCAACGGCTAGGGCAGGTAACCGGATCGTTATCGGCCACAAGGCAGAAAATTCCGCCAGTGCATTTCAATTGCAGATAACGAAATACATTTAGACTCCACCGGACGGTGGCTAAACCTTCGCCAACTCGAACACATACGTTGTTGCTCGCAGGAATGTCCCAACAGCCAACAACGAGAACCTAAAGGCACAATGTGAACAGTCTTGACTTGCTGGTAAATTAAATCCAAATCCAAATTTCGTGTCCAGGGTCGGTGAGCCACGGACCTCGTAGCAATGGGAACAGCCCCACACACTCTGACACTGCGTAGAGACCACCAGCGGGCCCGGCCAAACTATGCCCCGCTGCTCCACACCAGCTGACCGACTCCACACATCAGCTCGGAGACAGCACTAAAATAAGTGAGCAGTCGACATCACAAGCTACACACAGTTTCACGGACACTTGCGCGAAGGACTAGACAATACTACCGGCAGCGGCTGTGCAATAACGAGGACGAATCACGAGTCGGCACACGGAGGCAACCCATAAGCGATCGCCGGCCAACGTACATGTCATCCGACATGACGACCGACGGACGACCGACCAAGGTGGTCAGCACTCAAGTGATATGTATCGCCAAATGTCGGGAGAGTCGTGGCTGTCCGGACCTCAATGCAGCCGCACCCCGACATAACTCCTGCCGCGTCCTAAGTCAAACACTGCCAGGTCCGAACTGCACTGCTAGCGCCTCCCAACTCCCTGGCAGACCCGATCTCATCCCGAACACACAACAACCGGGAAGTAATAGCAGTCAACAAAGATAATACACCAGGGCTTATCTCGATAAGCGCCGCTGCTGCCGCTGACGGGCAGGTAAGGCGGCAACTCAGTGACACCAGCAATTGAAATTAACATAACGAGGCGATAGTACAGTAAAAACAGGATATCAAATGAGATATGGCATGAACACGAGCCACGCACGGCTCATTTATATTTTGGAAAAAGACTGAATAATACATGTTTTTCCGCTGTTGTTATTGATATTGGTTAAAAAGGCATTTGACGCCCAGAAAACCAGCTCGACAAGTATTGCTTGTACTTCATGGACAAACATCTTACACAGGCTACTTCGAAACATTAGATTTTGCAAAGGAACAAGGGATTATTTTAATGAGTCTGCCTTCACATACTTCCCAGTGGCTGCAGATCCTGGACAGCTCATTTTTCAAATAACTGAAAAGCTATTTTTACAATGCCTGTAGTACTTTCATTATATATAATCCTGCGAAGGAAAGGTAACCATCTCCACTTTTCAAAACTGCTCAACTATTCGTGGGCTACATCTACCAACGTCGGAATTGGTACAAGTGGCTTCAAGGCACGTGGAATGATACCACTGAATATGGTTGCAGTCTCAGACCATGCTTATTTGTCGCAAGATGCGTATTGTGCCAACAAATTTGAGAGGTGAATCGCACACACAGGCCAGCCAACTACTTCAAGCTCATCAAAAGACCTAATGAATCCATGTACATTAAAAAGTAAGCGTTATCTGCACAAGTCAAATTACATCATTGACAAAACTTAGGACTCCACTCCTACTGAACCTAAAATTTCCATGCTTACCACTTCAAAACTGATCAGACCTAAGCCAATACCTACAAAACGTTAAGAGGAAATATCAACTGTTTCTTCTATAGATACAATCATGAATTATAAGAGGAAGGCAACAACTGCATCCAAGTATATAAACTCTGCTGAAAGTATTGAAACTGTAAAGAAGAAGAGGGATGAGAAAAGAAAGGAAACAGAAAATAGAAACAAAATCACCAAAGTAAATTACTAATGAAAGAAAGAGACCAAAGAAGATAAGAAAGAAAAATGCTGAAAATAACTCACTGTGATCGTCAGATGTAGGACACTGAAGGCATTATAAAAGATTACGAAGGTAGGTTTGATAAATAGGGTGAAGATTAATAACTTGGGTGTGGTGAAATCTATTCCGAAGCTAATAAGAAAAGACATTTGGATTCAATTTATGTGCTGTTCACGACGGACGCTTGAATGTTGTTTAACATATGGTAATAGGTGTAGCTTCTGTGGTAAGAGAAAGATAGGATAATGCATGACAAAACCAACAATTCATTAGAAAAAACAATGTGCAGTCAAGCTTTATAATAAACTGTTCAAATTGTTTTGAGCGGAAATATTTAACAGTATAATTCTGTCCTCATAAGAAAATATCCCAAAGAGATATATGTAATTTTGATTGACTCTTTTTTCATATATAACCATTTTCATATGATCCGTTTCACCAGTACATTGGCTCATCTCACACACGCACCTATGGTTGAAATAGACCACTCATTTATTTTCTCATTTTATCATATCTCTCGTATTTTAAGTGGAGGTACCTCAATAATAAATTGTACTCAAGTTTACATGACACTCTGTACGAACATGCTGCCAGAACTTAAAAAAGTGAAGAAACATACAAATTTTATGCTGAAGAAGAAAAGTAATCCAACTCTCCCGGACTTACTCTATTAGTTTTTGACGATGATGACTGGAATGTAGTTTCTGAAATACATTTCTTGAAATTCTCAACTTACTAGGGATAAAACATCAGGAAGGAGAAGTATGTGAAAGTTCCTATTCAGCAGCAAAATATCTGACGATTCAGAACTAAAGAGGAGATGAGATCCAGACTGGCTCTTTTAAGGAAAGTAAGCATTTCTGTTAAATAAACATTTGTTTACATCAAAAATAAATTTGGATATTAGGAAGTCTTTTGTGGAACCGATTGCCTGGATTCTCGTCTTACCTGGAAGTGTAACATGTATGGAAAACAGTGCAACCAAGAGCAGAATGGTAGATTTTGTAATGTGGTGTTACAAAACACTAATGATGAATAGATGGGCAGACTGAGTAGCTAGTGAGGAAGTACTTCACTGATTATGGAAGAAATCAGCTTCATGGTACAACTTAACTAAAACAAGAGTTAGGTTTGTGGCATCGGGGATAGTTAATTTGGCAATGGACTGAAGACTGAGGGGCTTAAGTGGATGTAGATCGCCCTAATTACCCAGATATGAAAATACTTTGTAACGTTGTTGCTTTAATTTTCTTTGAAAGCGGTGCTGATTGACAATAAAAGCGGTTTAAAAGCTGTGAGCTGTCTGGGGAAGTTAACCTTGCATTACTGAGCAACTGTTTCACCAGGTATCCAGTCTAGCTTACCAAATTCCCAACCAGACTAACGTTAATTATAATCTTGTAATAGTCATGCGACAACCGGTGATATATATATATATATATATATATATATATATATATATATATATATATATATATATATATACACTCCTGGAAATGGAAAAAAGAACACATTGACACCGGTGTGTCAGACCCACCATACTTGCTCCGGACACTGCGAGAGGGCTGTACAAGCAATGATCACACGCGCGGCACAGCGGACACACCAGGAACCGCGGTGTTGGCCGTCGAATGGCGCTAGCTGCGCAGCATTTGTGCACCGCCGCCGTCAGTGTCAGCCAGTTTACCGTGGCATACGGAGCTCCATCGCAGTCTTTAACACTGGTAGCATGCCGCGACAGCGTGGACGTGAACCGTATGTGCAGTTGACGGACTTTGAGCGAGGGCGTATAGTGGGCATGCGGGAGGCCGGGTGGACGTACCGCCAAATTGCTCAACACTTGGGGCGTGAGGTCTCCACAGTACATCGATGTTGTCGCCAGTGGTCGGCGGAAGGTGCACGTGCCCGTCGACCTGGGACCGGACCGCAGCGACGCACGGATGCACGCCAAGACCGTAGGATCCTACGCAGTGCCGTAGGGGACCGCACCGCCACTTCCCAGCAAATTAGGGACACTGTTGCTCCTGGGGTATCGGCGAGGACCATTCGCAACCGTCTCCATGAAGCTGGGCTACGGTCCCGCACACCGTTAGGCCGTCTTCCGCTCACGCCCCAACATCTTGCAGCCCGCCTCCAGTGGTGTCGCGACAGGCGTGAATGGAGGGACGAATGGAGACGTGTCGCCTTCAGCGATGAGAGTCGCTTCTGCCTTGGTGCCAATGGTGGTCTTATGCGTGTTTGGCGGCGTGCAGGTGAGCGCCACAATCAGGACTGCATACGACCGAGGCACACAGGGCCAACACCCGGCATCATGGTGTGGGGAGCGATCTCCTACACTGGCCGTACACCACTGGTGATCGTCGAGGGGACACTGAATAGTGCACGGTACATCCAAACCGTCATCGAACCCATCGTTCTACCATTCCTAGACCGGCAAGGGAACTTCCTGTTCCAACAGGACAATGCACGTCCGCATGTATCCCGTGCCACCCAACGTGCTCTAGAAGGTGTAAGTCAACTACCCTGGCCAGCAACATCTCCGGATCTGTCCCCCATTGAGCATGTTTGGGACTGGATGAAGCGTCGTCTCACGCGGTCTGCACGTCCAGCACGAACGCTGGTCCAACTGAGGCGCCAGGTGGAAATGGCATGGCAAGCCGTTCCACAGGACTACATCCAGCATCTCTACAATCGTCTCCATGGGAGAATAGCAGCCTGCATTGCTGCGAAAGGTGGATATACACTGTACTAGTGCCGACATTGTGCATGCTCTGTTGCCTGTATCTATGTGCCTGTGGTTCTGTCAGTGTGATCTTGTTATGTATCTGACCCCAGGAATGTGTCAATAAAGTTTCCCCTTCCTGGGACAATGAATTCACCGTGTTCTTATTTCAGTTTCCAGGAGTGTATATATATATATATATATGATAATTCAATAGACACCCTAGCTGCAAGCAGGCGTTGATACACTTCACTGGGGACATGTTGAAAATGTGTGTCCCGACCGGGACTCGAACCCGGCATCTCCTGCTTACATGGCAGACGCTCTATCCATCTGAGCCACCGCGGGCACAGAGGATAGTGCGTCTGCAGGGACTTATCCCTTACACGCTCCCCGTCAGATCCACATTCCCAACATGTCCACAACACTACATTCGTAGTGCGCCTAATAGATGTTTGCCCATCATACTCATTACTCGTGACAGATTAATCTACCAAGTCCCGTACGAGTTCGGGCATAGCGTGTGCGTTCGCACAAGAAGGTCAAAGGCCGGGAACCCATATATTTTTTAACTATATATGACGGTAGTATCTGTTCCCGAAAGAACAGTTACCGTGAATGACCATGCAGCTTTGCTAGAAATGTAATGATAATTCAATAGACACCCTAGCTGCAAGCAGCGGTTGATACACTTCATTGGGGACATGTTGAAAATGTGTGCCCCGACCGGGACTCGAACCCGGGATGAGTATGATGGGCAAACATCTATTAGGCGCACTACGAATGTAGTATTGTGGACATGTTGGGAATGTGGATCTCACGGGGGGCGTGCAAGGGATAAGTCCCTGCAGACGAACTATCCTCTGTGCCCGCGGTGGCTCAGATGGATAGAGCGTCTGCCATGTAAGCAGGAGATCCCGGGTTCGAGTCCCGGTCGGGGCACACATTTTCAACATGTCCCCAATGAAGTGTATCAACGCCTGCTTGCAGCTAGGGTGTCTACTGAATTATCATTTCATTTCTAGCAAAGCTGCATGGTCATCCACGGTAACTGTTCTTTCGGGAACAGATACTACCGTCATATATAGTTAATATATATATATATATGAGAGAATTTAAATAAAAAGAAATAAATCAGTTTATATCTGGAAATTTATTTTAGTGGTTCATGGTGTGGGTTCCTGTAGTCATGTCCTAGTTCATGAACCACGGGCAACGTATGAGTGGCCAAGTAAGTGGTCCCGACAGTAGGGATACCAGTTACTTTGGAATAAGGCTGGGCATCTCGGACATATTCTGAGTCGTGGTCACCTTTGTGCTCATACGGCAAAGACTACCAAATCCACCGGTTAGTCCCTCAACCATTAGGGGTAAAACCCAATGGGACTCGGGGCAAGTAAGGCTAGCAACCTGCTTCCCTGGTACTTTAAATATGATGCTGGCAACAATCAGAGCAAAATGCCTCGGACCTTTGGAGGTGACGGAGTCCCACCTCTAACTGACAAACCAGGGACTCCTAAGATACGACTTGGCAAACAAATGGTAATGAGATGGGGAGCTATTAATATCAATGGGGGCTACTCTGGGAAGAAGGTAGAGCTGGCAGTGGCTGCAAGTAAGATGGGGCTGGACGTTTTAGCTGTTAGTGACATTCGGGTAAGGGGTGAGAAAGAAGAGGAAGTGGGAGAATACAAGGTCTACCTGTCAGGAGTCAAAGCAGGAATAGCACAATGGGGTGTAGGGCTTTACATCAGAAAAGAAATGGAACCCAGCGTAGTTGCAATAAGGTATGTAAACGAACGACTGATGTGGATAGATTTGACAGTGTCTAGCAAGAAAATTAGGATTGTGTCAGTATATTCGCATTGTGAAGGGACAGATCAAGATAAGATGGATAGTTTTTATGAGGCACTCAGTGATGTAGTTGTTAGAGTAAAGGACGAGGACAGTGTTCTGCTCATGGGTGGTTTTAACGCCAGGATTGGAAATCGAACAGAAGGGTATGAAAAGGTAAATTTGGAAAGGATGTGGAGGCCAACAGGAACGGGAAACAACTCTTGGATTTCTGTGCCAGTATGGGCTTAGTAATCACAAACTCCTTTTTTAAACATAAGAACATTCACCGGTATACTTGGGAAGGCAGGGGAACCAGACCTGTCATTGACTATACAATAACAGATCAGGAATTCAGGAAGGCTGTGAGGGACACACTTGTATTCAGGGGATTCTTTGATGACGCTGATCATTATTGAATCTGCAGTGAAATTGGGATTGTGAGGCCGAAAGTGCAGGAGGTCAGGTCCATATGTAGGAGGATAAGAGTGGAGAAACTTCAGGATAAGGAAATCAGGCACAAGTACATAACAGCGATCTCAGAAAGGTACCAGTCAGTTGAATGTAGTCAATTACAGTCATTGGAAAAGGAATGGACAAGGTACAGGGACACAGTACTAGAAGTGGCTAAAGAATGTCATGGAACAGTAGTGTGTAAAAGTAGGATGAAGCAAACAGCTTGGTGGAATGATACAGTCAAGGCAGCCTGTAAAAGGAAAAAGAAGGCGTATCAAAAATGGCTACATACCAGAACCCAGGTAGACAGAGAAAGTTATGTTGAAGAAAGAAACAAAGCCAAACAGATAATTGCAGCATCCAAGAAGAAATCGTGGGAAGACTTTGGAAACAGGTTGGAGACTATGGGTCAAGCTGCTGGAAAACCATTCTGGAATGTAATTAGCAGTCTTCGAAAGGGAGGTAAGAAGGAAATGACAAGCATTTTGGACAGGTCAGGAAAACTGCTGGTGAATCCTGTGGATGCCTTGGGCAGATGGAGGGAATATTTTGAAGAGTTGCTCAATGTAGGTGAAAATGCGATCAGTAATGTTTCAGATTTCGAGGTAGAATGGGATAGGAATGATGATGGAAATAGGATCAAATTTGAGGAAGTGGAAAAAATGGTCAATAGATTGCACTGCAATAAAGCGGCTGGGGTAGATGAAATTAAGTCGGAACTCATCAAATACAGTGGAATGTCAGGTCTTAAATGGTTACACAGGATAATTGAAATGGCCTGGGAGTTGGGACAGGTTCCATCAGACTGGACAAAAGCAGTAATCACACCAATCTTTAAACATGGAAACAGAAAAGATTGTAACAACTACAGAGGTATCTCTTTAATCAGCGTTGTGGGTAAAATCTTCTCAGGTATTGTTGAAAGGAAAGTGCGAGTATTAGTTGAGGACCAATTGGATGAAAATCAGTGTGGGTTTAGGCCTCGTAGAGGTTGTCAGGACCAGATCTTTAGCTTACGCCAAATAATGGAGAAGTGTTATGAGTGGAACGGAATTGTATCTATGCTTTATAGATCTAGAAAAGGGATATGACAGGGTTCCTAGGAGGAAGTTATTGTCTGTTCTACAAGATTATGGAATAGGAGGCAAACTTTTGCAAGCAATTAAAGGTCTTTACATGGATAGTCAGGCAGCAGTTAGAGTTGACGGTAAATTGAGTTCATGGTTCAGAGTAGTTTCAGGGGTAAGACAAGCCTGCAACCTGTCTCCACTGTTGTTCATATTATTTATGGCTCATATGTTGAAAACAATAGACTGGCTGGGTGAGATTAAGATATGTGAACACAAAATAAGCAGTCTTGGATATGCGGATGACTTAGTTGCGATGGCAGATTCGATTGAAAGTTTGCAAAGTAATATTTCAGAGCTAGATCAGAAATGTAAGGACTATGGTATGAAGATTAGCATCTCCAAAACGAAAGTAATGTCAGTGGGAAAGAAATATAAACGGATTGAGTGCCAAATAGGAGGAACAAAGTTAGAATAGGTGGACGGTTTCAAGTACTTAGGATGCATATTCTCACAGGATGGCAACATAGTGAAAGAACTGGAAGCGAGGTGTAGCAAAGCTAATGCAGTGAGCGCTCAGCTACGATCTACTCTGTTCTGCAAGAAGGAAGTCAGTACCAAGACTAAGTTGTCTGTGCACCGTTCAATCTTTCGACCAACTTTGTTGTATGGGAGCGAAAGCTGGGTGGATTCAGGTTACCTTATCAACAAGGTTGAGGTTACGGATATGAAAGTAGCTAGGATGATTGCAGGTACTAGTAGATGGGAACAATGGCAGGAGGGTGTCCACAATGAGGAGATCAAAGAAAAACTGGGAATGAACTGTATAGATGTAGCAGTCAGGGCGAACAGGCTTAGATGGTGGGGTCGTGTTACACGCATGGGAGAAGCAAGGTTACCCAAGAGACTCATGGATTCAGCAGTAGAGGATAGGAGGAGTCGGGGCAGACCGAGGAGAAGGTACCGGGATTCGGTTAAGAATGATTTTGAAGTAATAGGTTTAACATCAGAAGAGGCACCAATGTTAGCACTGAATAGGGGATCATGGAGGAACTGTATAAGGGGGGCTATGCTCCAGACTGAGTGCTGAAAGGCATAATCAGTCTTAAATGATGATGATGATGATGATGATGATGATTGATCATTGAAATTTCAGCATATTAAACGTGAGTCATAGCTAAGCTGGTGCCTTATTTAGGATTGTGTAAATGTGAGTTTGTAATCTTACGGAACACATCAAATAGGGTGCCAAGATTGGGAGACTACATACAACACTGCATTCCCAGATAGTCAGAAACGCCACAGTAAATTTAGAAGAGGAATTTATGCCGTAAATGACAACAGATTTAAGAAATTAACATGAAAGGAATCCAACAGAGACCTTTCAACTTTCACTGACATATTACCTTGGATAGCTGCATTAAACTAGTCTTCGGACAGAAGATCCCAAGAACAAGGAAAACAACAACATATGACAGGCGATGTAAGTATAATTTGGTTTTAGTTATTATGAAAGATTACGAACAGCCACTTTTTACATTTTACGAATGGACAGAGCATGTAACCTAGAACAATAGCTGCCTTTGTGGGAACAAAAGCTGGGTGAAAAATTCGAGACAGATCGCCAGTAATAGGAAATAACGAATGGCCGGTGTAGCTGTACAAGCCACGTGTCTCTGTCACGTCTCCGATACTCTGAATGCTAATAGATTAGAGCATTCGTATAGGCTAGTGACAATTGCTGGAAAAGAAGCCCTGTGTATGTGACCACTGTTTGCAAAACAGCTACAGACACGAAATCTTATCTCAGGCACTTACCCGCAGTGGCACGTGGCTCTTTACTGGTAGCCTGTATACCGAAGACAGTTCTGCAAAATGAAGGTCTGCGGTAAGATAAGAAACCTTTTACGTTTCCGCAAAGCTAACTAAAGTAACCGCATTCTGCGCTAAGGTTAAAGACAAACACCGAAGTATTGTTATAGTAATTAATTTTGTAAAAGTATTTAATTTCTCCTGTCATAAGTAATTTATTGCTGGTTTGTGTCACTGCGAGTATAGCTAGCTCTCTTATTTCATAGTTTGAGTAAATGACGTCCACCCGAAGAAACTCGGTTCGATTTTTGGAATCAAATCGACATTTGCCAGCCGTGGAATTGACTGAAAAAGCTTAACCGTCTTCAGATAAAACGAGGAGCTTATTAATTACAGATCAGGAGTCGTACACAGGCAATATATACCGTAAATGGCCGGTATGATGTTCTCATTCCTGTGTACAGTATTAGAGAGGTGACGTTCCACCAAGTTCAGACAAGATACAGGACTAATCTGAGAGGTTAAGAAGTAGTGTCTACTCAAGTACGGCATCGGCGACGATATACTACTGGCCATTAAAATTGCTACACCACGAAGACGAAGTGCTACAGACGCGAAATTTAACCGACAGGAAGAAGATGCTTTGAAATGCATAGGATTAGTTTTTCATAGCATTCACACAAGACTGGCGCCGGTGGCGACACTTACAACGTACTGACATGAGGAAAGTTTCCAACCGATTTCTCATACATAAACAGCAGTTGACCGGAGTTGCCTGGTGAAACGTTGTTTTGATGCTCCATGCAAGGAAGAGAAATGCGTACCATCAAGTTTCCGACTTCGATAAAGGTCGTATTGTAGCCTATCGCGATTGCGGTTTATCGTATCGCGACATTGCTGCTCGGGTTGGTCTTGATCTAATGACTGTTAGCAGAATATGGAATCGATGGGTTCAGGAGGGTAATACGGAACGCCGTGCTGGATCCCAACGGCCTCGTATCACTAGCAGTCGAGATGACAAGCAACTTATCCGCATGGCTGTAACGGATCGTGCAGCCAAGTCTCGATCCCTGAGTCAACAGATGGGGACGTTTGCAAAACAACAATCATCTGCACGAACAGTTCGACGACGTTTCCAGCAGCATGGACTATCAGCTCGGACACCGTAGCTACGGTTACCCTTGACGTTGCATCACAGACAGGAGCGCCTGGAATGGTGTGCTCAACGACGAACCTGGGTACACGAATGGCAAAACGTCATTTTTTCGGATGAATCCAGGTTCTGTTTACAGCATCATGATTGTCGCATCCGTGTTTGGCGACATCGCGGTGAACGCACATTGGAAGCGTGTATTCGTCATCGCCATACTGGCGGATCACCCGGCGTGATGATATGGGGTGCCATTGGTTACACGTCTCGGCCACCTCTTGTTCGCATTGACGGCACTTTGATCAGTGGACGTTACATTTCAGATGTGTTACGACCTGTGACTCCACCCTTCATTCGATCCCTGCGAAACCCTACATTTCAGTAGGATAATGCACGACCGCATGTTGCGTGTCCTGTACGGGCCTTTCTGGATACAGAAATGTTCGACTGCTGCCCTGGCCAGCACATTCTCCAGATCTCTCACCAATTGAAAACGTCTGGTCAATGGTGTCCGAGCAACTGGCTCGTCACAAAACGCCAGTGACTGCTCTTGATGAACTGTGGTATCGTCTTGAAGCTGCATGTGCAGCTGTACCTGCACGCGCCATCCAGGCCCTGTTTGACTCAATGCCCAAGCGCATCAAGGCCGTTATTGCGGCCAGAGGTGGTTGTTCTGGGTACTGATTTCTCGCGATCCATGCACCCAAATTTCGTGAAAATGTAATCACATGTCAGTTCTAGTATATTTGCCCAATGAATACCCGTTTATCATCTGCATTTCTTCTTGGTGTAGCAATTTTAATGGCCAGTAGTGTACTTTCCCGCTTTTACACTGTTATCTCTATTTTGTTGTCATATCCATGAATTTACCTCTTAACGTGATTTCCACTAGTATTCGGAAAGAGGTGATCGTTTACGAATTGCGGACCTCCACGAAATTAGCAACCTTCTGCATCTTAACAGCCAAGAATCGTTAGCCTATGAGTGAAGCATACACTGCTCAAAGGGGTTCCTCTGCCACCGCTACTGCTTACCAATTTCTATATTCTAAACTTAATGGTACAAATAGTTCACCGTTTTGCGAGAGACCAGACAACGAACATACACAAGTATATTCGGGATAAACTGGAATAAACCTGTCGCCGCACGGCACTTCCACTTAACTCGCCCAACAGCAGAGCACACAACAGTACAGCGTTATTTACGACGGGACTTCAAAACGTAAGTTACACAGTATTACCGTAGGCCAAGAAAAACTTTTTAGTGCTACAGTGCTCATCAGAATGACGCAGATAGATGACACTGTATTTCAAGACAGCCGCCACGTCTCTGTAAGAAATGGTGGGAACGCCCAGGCAGTCATTCAATTCCTCGACGATGAAAATCCTCTCGTCGTTCGTGGAGCAACTCGAGAACCGCTATGTGAAAGTCCTCATCATCGGAAAATCAACTCCTCGATTGCTGGACGTCGTCGTCTGTGATCGATATCGATGGCCATTCTTCAAGATCAGAATCACCTAAGTTTGTGCGGTCTTGGTCGAATTGTTGGCACCATTTCATTACGGCTGGACACGATATTGCATTTGGTCCATATACCGCCAGAATTTCGAGTTGAACCTGTTTGCCATTAAGACATTTTGCCACTCGTACTTCTATCTGGTGGTTGTAACTAAAATGACAGTTTACTAAGTGATGCAGCACGCGCTGTATACATCGCAAGACGTTGAAACATGTTCATGCTCCAGAGAATAGCAGTTCCAGTTTCTGCCCCCAGGTGATAATATTGCCCTATAAACAATCAGAATGTGAAATGTTTCCTGTTTTGACGTCAATGTACCGTTTGTTGCTTGGTGACGCGTGTTGATCGCTTTTTTGAAGTGAGAGTTGGTGTAAAGATTTAAGAAGTTTGAAGTTTTCCGTACGAAATGCAGTAGCTATTGAGAAGGAAGCCCGTGCACTGCTGGGGAGGCTATTCTATCAGAACGGCGGCAGTAACTGTGTTGCATTGCGGAAACATCGCCGTGATAAAGAACTGTGAAGAGGCTCCATGCCTATAAACGGGGTAAATAATATCATCGAGAGATTTGAAGAAACAGCTGAATTAGGTGGTGCAGCAGCTAGAGGAAGACGGACCATTCTGATGAAGTTCCTGTAGCTGCAGGCGACCGTACAGCACGTGCCTCAAACACTGCACCAGTGCTCGAGGTGTTTCAGGGGAATTGTCTCGCTCCTGGTGAACAGTTCAAAACATACTGCAGCGAATTTCACAATGGTATTCCTACAAAATTCAGAATGTGCACCAAATTAGGCCTCATGATGGGCTACAACCATTTTTTTTCCAATTTATGAAACATACATAACCCACTTTCTAACACTTTTGAGTGGGTGTATTAAGACTAACTATCTCTGCTATTAGCACTAGAGGAGTGGTTTATTAATGCATGCATACTATCTGTTTATTAAGCAGTTTTGCTGTATGTGAATGATCGGCCTCTTAGCCTCTCTGGAATCCTGCCAGAGAGTTGCCCGTCCCTAGCCACGTGGAGGCGGGCCGCTACTACTAGAGAAACCACTCCATTTGTACCACTCTTTTATTCACCCCACCACCATACTGATCTAACGACAACAACTAGCTACTATGAATCAAAGACTTAAATAAACGTAGTATTTACATATTTACAATTGCGCATTAGATCTGAAGCGCATGTTACTCTCTCCCAAGGTAGGCTCGCTGGGCCTCCCTTGAGATTTTGTTTACCAATTTTGCGAAATTGCTGAACAATTCGCTTTTTGTCAATATTTCGTTGACATTTCTTGTTTGCAGAAGCTGCCTCTGCACTGAGACAGCCTGTTCGTATATTGGGCACTCGAACACTGTGTGTTCTGGTGATCCTTCGTGGGCGCCACAGTCACACTCCGGTGTTGGCCTTTTCCCTATTTTATGCAGGTACGTGGGGTAGGGACCGTGTCCTGTAAGGAAGTGAACTAGGCCCTGTGAGGGCTTCATTATATTGTTCCTTAGTCTTCCCCTTACTGTGGGTAGAAACGCGTGGACTCTACTGCCTGTACTGGACCCATCCCATTCGTCCTGCCAAATGTCAAGCACTTTTCCTCGGATGGCTTTGACGCTTACCAGAGGAATGCCCATTATATTTTGCACCATGTCGATGCTACAACCCCGTGACTATGGCCTTCCTTTCTTGGTACACGTAGAACTGAACTACAATAACCTAAGTGCACTTTGTAACATATCACGTGTCTGTTCCTAAGTTTCCAACAAGCAGAAGTAACAGTGTTGGCGCGGATGTGATCTTTCGCGCTCCGTTGAATTGCTGCACGTGGCTGCCATCTTTGGTTTTTACTGACTATCATCAATAAAGAGGAATTTACTTGCGGGTTCTGTAAAAATCGACAAAGCAGATAGACGTGAAATTGATGCTGACTTGATTTTGCAATCTGTCTAATTACAAATGGTTGAAATGTCTCTAAGCACTATGGGACTTAACATCAGTCCCCTAGACTTAGAACTACTTAAACCTAACTAACCTAAGGACATCACACACATCCATGCCCGATACGGTATTCGAACCTGCACCCGTAGCAGCAGCGCGGTTCCAAGCTGAAGCGCCTAGAACCTCTCGGTCACAGCGGCCGAATCTTAATTACAATTAATTGAGTATAAATTTGATTCATGAGGAATAATTGTCGCACTTGATAGACACTGAGCGACTTAATTTAACAGCGAATTTACGCGTTTCAATTAATATCTGTGAATAACCTGGATTTTCACTCTCGGTATCAAGATTTGGTATGCCATTTTGGAAGTTTATATGAAGCTCCAGAAACTGAATTCGGTGACGAGTGTTTCCTAATAATTTCCACATATTACGCCTGTCATAAATTGCCTAACTAGCGCGCCTTATGCATGGCACAGCTGTTTACCAGCCATCAACTTTGACTTCAAAGGACTTTTGCGACATAATTACTTGAAGTGAACTGTAACAACGAAGACAATCAAAAACCAACTAAAGTTTTATTAGATTCTGAAAATATAACTACAAAATTCTGCTTAAGGCCGTATTTGTGATTACAATACAGGCGTTATTTACTGTCATTAGCTATATCAATGGATGATCTCACTGGACGACATCACAAGATCTCATCTTACAGTAAACTATTTAGATGTGCTGTGAAATTTCTATTTAGTGCTTCGTGTTAGTAACTATACGTGTTTACACTGCCAGTCCTTCGCTCACATGTTGTATTGCAAAACTATGGGTGAAGGACAAATGGCAGATTCCATATTTCTCAGTTACGGGAAGGCATTTGACACGACGCCTCACTGCAGACTGTTAACGAAGGTACGAGCATATGGAATAGGTTTCCAGTATGTGAGTGGCGTGAGGACTTCTTAAGTAATGGAACCCGATATATTGTCCTCTTCGGCGAGTGCATATCAGACACAAGGCTATCACTAGGAGTGCTTCTAGGATGTGTGATTGGACCGCTATTATTTTCTGTATTCATAAATGATCTGGCGAACATGGTGGTTAGCTATCTTCTGTTGTTTGCTGATGATATTGTGGTGTATGGGATGGTGTCGAAGTTGAGTGACTGTAGGGGGATGCAAATTTCTAGTTCGTGTGATAAACGGCAGCTACCTCTATATGTAGAAAAATGTAAGTTAATGCGGATGAGTGGTAAAAACAAAGTCGTAGTGTTCGGGTCAGCACTACTTGCTGTGCTACTTGACAAAGTCACTAGTTTAAATATCTGGGCCTAATACTGCAAAGCGATATGAAATGGAACGAGCACGTAAGGATTGTGAGACGGATGTCGAGAGTTCGTCTTCTGTTTATTGGGAGAATTTTAGGAAAGTGTGGTTAGTGTGTAAAGGAGACCGCCGACCAGAGTGGCCGAGCGGTTCTAGGCACTACAGTCTGGAATCGCGAGACCGCTACGGTCGCAGGTTCGAATCGTACCTCGGGCATGGATGTGTGGTGTCCTTAGGTTAGTTAGGTTTACGTAGTTCTAAGTTCTAGGGGACTGATGACCTCATAAATTAAGTCTCATAGTGTTCAGAACCATTTGAACCATTTTTGTAAAGGAGACTGCATATAGGACAGTAGTACGACCCGTTTATGAGTACTGCTCGAGTCTTTGGGATCCGCAACAGGTCGAATTGATGGAAGACTTCGGAACAACTCAGAGGCGGGCTGCTAGACTTGTTACTGGTAGGTTCTAACAACGCGCAAGTATTACGGAGAAGCTGCGGGAACGCAAATGGGAATCTACATCTACATCTACATCTACATTGATACTCCGCAAGCCACCCAACGGTGTGTGGCGGAGGGCACTTTACGTGCCACTGTCATTACCTCCCTTTCCTGTTCCAGTCGCGTATGGTTCGCGGGAAGAACGACTGTCTGAAAGCCTCCGTGCGCGCTCTAATCTCTCTAATTTTACATTCGTGATCTCCTCGGGAGGTATAAGTAGGGGGAAGCAATATATTCCCTAGAGGGAAAGCAACGTTCTTCACGAGGAACGCTATTGTGAAAGAACAGTCTTTTCTAGCTGACCAGAGAAGGTTTCTATTGCCGCCAATACACCTTCCGCGTAAGGACCACGAAGGTAAGACACGAGCCATTAGGGTTCATACGGAGGCATACAGTAAGTCGTTTTTCCCTCGCGTTTGAGAGTGGAACAGGAAAGGAAATAACTAGTAATGGTACAGTATACCCTCCGTCACGCACCATACGGTGGCTTGCGGAGTATGTATGTAGATGTGGATGTAGAGTAAAAGCCATTTCCGCAGCCAAAAAAGAATTTTGATCGCCGACCTCATAACGGCACGCTTAAAACTTTCAGTAGGCCTGTACGATGTTCAAAACAAGAAGCCGCTCTTACTACAAAGTAAATAGAGTTTTTACTCTCTCAGCGATTTCATAATATATAGTTCCTACAGCAAGGGCTCTTTGTCGTTACTTTGACTGGCCACCGATAATGCCTCATGCAAATGTTATGCTTCCATGTCACGTATTTTCAGGAGTTATTATTTATGTATTTTTAAATTTATTGGCCACGTACATCTACCAAGATATCCGTCGAAGAAAAATAATTACATAAAATCTTCTTCTTATGTGGATTCTGGAAAGAAACGTCGTTCGTATTTTATTAATAACTATATTACTGTAATATCTGACAGATTTTATAGTTTCTACGAAAGAAGACTGTCCTAAAGGGGACGCAAGCATATATCGCAAAGAGAAGGGAAGGAAAAATACACTTAGTTGAATGTGTATAATTTCCAGAATTCCGATTTTATGTGTAGTTGACAACGTATAACAGTTGTTCACTAGATGCCTTCTATAGGTATAAACCACACGTATGTTAATATCACTTTAGTTTGTGCGCAAATAGACCTAGTGAAAATATTTGTACTTATTTATGGTCTTAATATTAGTTCTTTTGTCTACTGTAGCATCTGAACATGGCGATTGCAGGATGAAAGTAGTTACAGTTCTGTCATAAAGAACTGATTGTATTACAAATAAAAAATCTCGTACACAGATTCCGCTGTTTAAGCATCATTGCGACAATAATGGACTAATGGACATGCATGTCTCCTCCACGAGCGCCAGTGAAATACTGAGATCCCCAAACACTTAAAATGACAAAGACGAAAACGATAAAAATCGACCTTCACTTCGCTCGTAAATGCCTTGTCAGCCACTCAGAATACGGGAGCAAGTAACGTAATCTCCTGCATCAGGTAGTCAGGTAACTTAGTGATTGTGCACGCGAGGAACTAGCGGAGACAAGAAGCCCTACTTCTTGCAAAAGACATCCCGGCCTTAAGTGAGCACTGGCTGTACCAGAAGATAAAGGATTCTCGCGGCAAACAGTGCCGTCTCATGTGGATTATAAGCGTTTTATTACTATTCACGAGGCGCCGTCGAAACATGTGACAGTGTCATCAACACGCGACATGTATTTGCATTTTTATTCGCTAAATCGTTGAAATGAGTGCTGGGAGCAAGTACATTATTTAGACGTATGATGGAACGGTTGTTCTACACTGCGAGAAAGAAAATGTAACACCTTCAAGGGCTGTGTTTAGAGGCACCAGATGGATTGTGGTGTTGTTGATTCAGGTGCCAGGTCATCGGTGATCCAATGGCACTCAGGAGGCCTGTCTGTGCACCCTCTATATTGATTCTGCGGTCAGTGACTATGCTGAGTTTAGACGTTAACATTGTGTGGAACATTTATTCCAAAGCACAGCTATGCCACTTCGACAAGTACGTGCTCCTGTAGAACGGATTCACGCATTTGAACGTGGTAACATTGTGGGGCTGTGGGAAGCTGGATGGACGTAATGACGGATTGTTGGACACGTTGGGAAAAATGTATCGGTGGTGTGTCACTGCTTCGGCAATAGCCTGTGGAACATTTCCATACCTGTGGGCTATATTATGGACGTTAGCGTAGTACTGGCGCACGTCAAGATCGACTCATTGCTGGAGCAGCGGTGCCGACCGAAAATAATTCAGAAGTGAAATACGGGCACATATTGCATCTGCCGAGTCATAAGGGAGATTTGGAAACCGTCTGCTTGCAGCAGAATTAAAATGACGTGTGCCTCTGGCCAGATTACCACTGACATTGTAAGCTACCGCTTCGGTTTTGCTCTTTTCTGCTGATGGTTAAGCCTGCGAGCCGAACGCATAAGTGAAAAATTTTGCACAACGGATTTTATAACGCTAATCTGTCGCCCTGACACTTATACACTCTCCAGAAGGGTAAGCTTATCCTTTGCTCTATATGTGACGTTAACTAGTCGTATGCAAATCTGGTTGGTTTCTAACCATATCCTCAGTATATGCTATAATGTTCAGATGTGCTGAGCTACAAACATTGCCTCCACCAGGTGGTTGCAAACATGAAATACACAAATAAGTAGATAATGATATAACAAAGGAAAGTACTAGCTATGAAATGATAAAGTCAGTAGTGTTAAATTCTTTACTCTTCTGCAATTCACTCTATTCAAGATTACACAGTGCAAGCAACATTATAGTTCTGCCTATTCACATTTGGTGATCGCTCTGTCTGGCACTGTCCTGTGATATATTCGCGGTCGTAAATTCAAGCGCGGAATACTGAGATCAGCTATGGAAATTGTAATTATATTTAGAACTACACTCGCTACTAGCAACGTGAAGCCTGAGCATAGAACGAAAAAGACACGTGATCAGCAATTTACTTTACTTCCCTAACCGCCATTGCGAATGCACGACCACTACAGTGATCCAACGCTTATCGCTGCAAAAGTTCTCGGCTCAGCGAGAAGGCACCAAAGGCTTCCGTAGGCACCTCCACGGCTGCCGTGGAACACCAGACGATCCTCAGGCTCTCGCTACAAGTCCTCTGTCCCAGTAACGAGGTCGCACACCTCGCCAGGAACAACCTCTCTCCTCGACGCCCCAGGAACAAGTGTTTCCTAGTCGCTACGCTTTTTCGTAGCTCCTGTTCTTTTTTTCTTCCTCCCTTTAATGTGCGTGGCCAATCATGTTGCTGGAAGGCGTTCGTTTCCGAGCGCCGACCAATCTGAGTTTTACAACCGACCGAAACTTCTAGAAGATTCCAGACTGTTCCAGAAGCTTCCGCTCCGGCCGTTGGGAAAACCACCCACACGCCGCCACGCGTGTTGTGAGCGAGCCCCTGTGTCTTCTCCTTGTCCTCGGCCACGTGGCTCCCGCTAAGCCGCGGTCCACCCTCCTGGGGTTTCCAGTAGCTTACGGGCGCTGTTGTCTTCAGCTCTCAGGCCTGCCTGCCACGCTTGTGTCTTTCCCGTTCTCCTGCCAGCCTCCCGTCTCCGTCCTCTTCACTATCGCCCAACGTGCAGATATTCTGCTACAAATTAAGATCTCTAGCCGATGTCAGTATCGTTAATGGTTTCCTGTCTTGATGTTTATACTATTAAAGGGTCTTCTTTCCGGAGTTTTAGTTGTAATGTGGCTCAAAATGATGCCACCTTACAACATCACGGCAGCGCCAAGCACTGCTATTCTGGTGTCGTGAAAGAATCAACTGGAGAGTGGAATGGAGCTCTGTTGACTGCAGTGATAAGAGTAAGCTACGTCTATATGCTACTGACGGACGTAAACGTATGTGGGATAGACCTGGTGAGCTGCCTATTACAGAACGCATTCGCTGGTGACACGCAGTTCCCATCTCGGGGTTCATGGTGTGGGGTGCCATCAGTTACAACACGCGGTCTCATTTGGTGTTTCTGTTGCGTGAAGTAACCAGCACCCTACACATTGCACTGTCGGTTATTCCCATGACAGCACTATTTCTTTGTCAGGTAGGTGATGTGCTGTTTCAGCAAGACAATGCACGTTCAAGTACGGCTGCTGCGACGCAAGGTGCTCTTTGTGGTTGACGTTAACTGTCTTCACCAGATCTCTCATCCTTTGAACACGTTTGGACACGATGAAGTGGTAACTTACACCTTCTCCAGAGCTTGCGAGAACCGTAGCCAAGTTCCAAGGGAAGGGGCAAGTTGCTCGGGAAAATCTACCGCAGGTTGCCAATCGTCACCTTCGTGATCGTTTTCATGCGGGTATACACTCCTTTGTTGAAGCCAAAGTGGGGCACACTGTAGTGATGCGACTATTTGGGCACCCTTTACTGTTGATGTTGTGGTCTCTTCAGTCCTGAGACTGGTATGACGCAGCTCTCCATGCTACCGTATCCTGTGCAAGCTTCTTCATCTCCAAGTGCCTACATCCTTCTGAATCTGCTTAGTGTATTCATCTCTTGGTCTCCCTCTACGATTTTTACCCTCCACGCTGCCCTCCAATACTAAATTGGTGATCCCTCGACGTCTCAGAACATGTCCTACCAACCGATCCCTTCTTCTAGTCAAGTTGTGCCACAAGCTCCTCTTCTCCCCAATTCCATTCAATACCTCCTTATTTGTTATGTGATCTACCCATCTAATCTTCAGCATTCTTCTGTAGCACCACATTTCGAAAGCTTCTATTCTCTTCTTGTCTAAACTATTTATCGTCCACGTTTCACTTCCATACATGGCTACACTCCATACAAATACTTTCAGAAACGACTTCCTGACGTTTAAATCTTCTTCAGAAACGCTTTCCTTGCCATTGCCAGTCCACATTTTATATCCACTCTACTTCGACCATCATCAGTTACGGGTATTTTGCTCCCCAAATAGCAAAACTCCTTTACTACTTTAAGTGTCTCATTTCCTAATCTAATTCCCTCAGCATCACACAATTTAATTCGACTACATTCCATTATTCTCGTTTTGATTTTGTTGATGTTCATCTTATATCCTCCTTTCAAGTTACTGTCCATTCCGTTTAACTGCCCTTCCAAGTCCTTTGCTGTCTCTGACAGAATTACAATGTCATCGGCGAACCTCAAAGTTTTTATTTCTTCTCCATGGATTTTAATACCTACTCCGAACTTTTCTTTTGTTTCCTTCACTGCTTGTTCAATATACAGATTGAATAACATCGGGGAGAGGCTACAGCCCTGTCTCACTCCCTTCCCAACCACTGCTTCCCTTTCATGTCCCTCGACTCTTATAACTGTCATCTGGTTTCTGTACAAATTGTAAACAGCCTTTCGCTCCATGTGTTTTACCCCTGCCACCTTCAGAATTTGAAAGAGATTATTCCAGTCAACATTGTCAAAAGCTTTCTCTAAGTGTACAAATGCTAGAAACGTAGGTTTGCCTTTCCTTAATCTTCCTTCTAAGATAAGTCGTAGGGTCAGTATTGCCTCACGTGTTCCAACATTTCTACAGCATGCTTATTTAATTTGGTCTGAATTTGTTACCATATATTTCTATAATGATCAGTTACCAATCACATAGCTGGTCAATGAAATGACTTTGTCCTCGAGGGTGTTGTATTTTTCCCTCAGCAGTGTACTTGACGAATCTGATGGCAGAAATCACTTGTAATTGAAGATACGGTCTTGCGATTGCTTAAAGAAACCTAATGTGGATGATGGACTTAGAGTTTGAACTCCTGTCCACTAATACGCAGTTTTACAATTTCCTTCTACATTGTTGGAAAACAACAGCAACTACACGGAAAGAACGAGGCTGAAAAATTGTGAACAGACTGAAATTTATCTGTAAATAAACGACAAAAAGAATCCCCAATATCTGCATCAACATTCTATTATGACCTAGCAGTAATAGGCAGAGATAATTTGTTATTGCAGCATGTGTTTAGGTTTCTTCCCATTGTATTCACAGATGACGCGTTGTAAGAATAATTCTTTGTATGCCTTGCTGTGTGCATCAGTTTACCTACTTTTATTTTCAGGGCCTCTGTGGATGGAGGATGAAGGATATTCGTAGTTTCTCGCCTAAAAGACGGTTCTTGGAGTTTTAGAAGCATATTTACAAATGAACCTATGTAGTTGTCGCACACTGTTACTACCAAATACACTCCTGGAAATTGAAATAAGAACACCGTGAATTCATTGTCCCAGGAAGGGGAAACTTTATTGACACATTCCTGGGGTCAGATACATCACATGATCACACTGACAGAACCATAGGCACATAGACACAGGCAACAGAGCATGCACAATGTCGGCACTAGTACAGTGCATATCCACCTTTCGCAGCAATGCAGGCTGCTATTCTCCCATGGAGACGATCGTACAGATGCTGGATGTAGTCCTGTGGAACGGCTTGCCATGCCATTTCCACCTGGCGCCTCAGTTGGACCAGCGTTCGTGCTGGACGTGCAGACCGCGTGAGACGACGCTTCATCCAGTCCCAAACATGCTCAATGGGGGACAGATCCGGAGATCTTGCTGGCCAGGGTAGTTGACTTACACCTTCTAGAGCACGTTGGGTGGCACTGGATTCATGCGGACGTGCATTGTCCTGTTGGAACAGCAAGTTCCCTTGCCGGTCTAGGAATGGTAGAACGATGGGTTCGATGACGGTTTGGATGTACCGTGCACTATTCAGTGTCCCCTCGACGATCACCAGTGGTGTACGGCCAGTGTAGGAGATCGCTCCCGACACCATGATGCCGGGTGTTGGCCCTGTGTGCCTCGGTCGTATGCAGTCCTGATTGTGGCGCTCACCTGCACGGCGCCAAACACGCATACGACCATCATTGGCACCAAGGCAGAAGCGACTCTCATCGCTGAAGACGACACGTCTCCATTCGTCCCTCATGGAGACGGCTGCGAATGGTCCTCGCCGATACCCCAGGAGCAACAGTGTCCCTAATTTGCTGGGAAGTGGCGGTGCGGTCCCCTACGGCACTGCGTAGGATCCTACGGTCTTGGCGTGCATCCGTGCGTCGCTGCGGTCCGGTCCCAGGTCGACGGGCACGTGCACCTTCCGCCGACCACTGGCGACAACATCGATGTACTGTGGAGACCTCACGCCCCACGTGTTGAGCAATTCGGCGGTACGTCCACCCGGCCTCCCGCATGCTCACTATACGCCCTCGCTCAAAGTCCGTCAACTGCACATACGGTTCACGTCCACGCTGTCGCGGCATGCTACCAGTGTTAAAGACTGCGATGGAGCTCCGTATGGCACGGCAAACTGGCTGACACTGACGGCGGCGGTGCACAAATGCTGCGCAGCTAGCGCCATTCGACGGCCAACACCGCGGTTCCTGGTGTGTCCGCTGTGCCGTGCATGTGATCATTGCTTGTACAGCCCTCTCCCAGTGTCCGGAGCAAGTATGGTGGGTCTGACACACCGGTGTCAATGTGTTCTTTTTTCCATTTCCAGGAGTGTATTTGCAGGCCATAACTGACCCCGGGTGTGGCCAATTAATTCCGTAATTAATGGGTACCATGCTCTTCTATTTCGTGAATTGCGCAAGTTTCCACTTTTTTAACTCATGACTAATCTACAGCTGATATTTAAGTGCTTTGCAGAAAGCTCATAGGCCCACTTTCACACTATTGCTCCGCTGCTCCATTCGCGAATTGTCCGTGGGACAAATGAAAGCCTTTTCTTCCCGTCTGAGCTCTGATGTTTATCATTTTATTATTATTGTTATTTCTCCCTTCGTAGGTGAGAGTCAAGTAAATATTTGCACATTCAGTGGAGAAAGTACGTGACTGAAATTTCGTGAAAAGATCTCGCTGTAACGAGAAACGCCTGCGTTGTAATGATTGCCAAGGCAACCCACGTATAGCATCCGTGACGCTCTCCGTCCCATTTCCCGACAATACAAAAGAAACTGCCCTTCTTTGAACTTTTCAGATGTTCTCCATCACTTCTATTTTGTATGGATCCCGTACCGCTCACCAGTATTCCAGCATAATGGGGTTCAGCGTAGTGTAGCGCTTTAGTAGATCTGTTGCATCTCCTAAGTTTTCTGCCAGAAAAACATAGTCTTTGGTTCGACTTCCCCAAAGTCTGTTATATAATGGTTACAAATTTAAGTTCTTCGTAATTGTAATCCCTAAGTATTCAGCTCAATTGACAACTGTTAAATCTGTGTCATGTATCATGTTACGGACATTTGACGGAATTCTTTTAGTACGGGAGAGTGTTGTACCTTGGAGCACTTTTCGGACTTTAGCCTTCAGACCTGTAATTATTCCAAAGTCAAACCTACGTTTCTAGCATTTGTACACCTAGAGAAAGCTTTTGACAATGTTGACTGGAATAATCTCTTTCAAATTCTGAAGGTGGCAGGGGTAAAATACAGGAAGCGAAAGGCTATTTCCAATTTGTACAGAAACCAGATGGCAGTTATAAGAGTCGAGGGGCACGAAAGGAAAGCAGTGGTTGGGAAGAGGGTGAGACAGGGTTGTAGCCTCTCCCCGATGTTATTCAATCTGTATTTTAAGGAAGCAGTAAAGGAAACAAAAGAAAAATTTGGAGTAGGTATTAAAATCCATGGAGAAGAAATAAAAACTTTGTGGTTCGCCGATGACATTGTAATTCTGTCAGAGACAGCAAAGGACTTGGAAGGGCAGTTAAACAGAATGGACAGTGTCTTGAAAGGAGGGTATAAGATCAACATCAACAGAAGCGAAACGAGGGTAATGGAATGTAGTCGAATTAAATTGGGTGATGCTGAGGGAATTAGATTAGGAAATGAGACACTTAAAGTAGTAAAGGAGTTTTGCTATTTGGGGAGCAAAATAACTGATGATGGTCGAAGTAGAGAAGATATAAAATGTAGACTGGCAATGGCAAGGAAAGCGTTTCTGAAAAAGAGAAATTTGTTCGAGTATAGATTTAAGTGTCAGGAAGTCGTTTCTGAAAGTATTTGTATGGAGTGTAGCCACGTATGGAAGTGAAAAATGGACGATAAATAGTTTAGACAAGAAGAGAATAGAAGCTTTCGAAATTTGGTGCTACAGAAGAATGCTGAAGATTAGATGGGTAGATCACATAACTTAAGAGGAGGTATTGAATAGAATTGCGGAGAAAAGGAGTTTGCGGCACAACTTGACTAGAAGAAGGGATCGGTTGGTAGGACATGTTCTGAGGCATCAAGGGATGACCAATTTAGTACTGGAGGGAGAGTGGAGGGTAAAAATCGTAGAGGGAGACCAAGATATGAATACACCAAGCAGATTCAAAGGATGTAGGCTGCAGTAGGTACTGGGAGATGAAGAAGCTTGCACAGGATAGAGTAGCATGGAGAGCTGCATCAAACCAGTCTCAGGACTGAAGGTCACAACAACAACAACATTCCACTTTTAATTTACGGTAATCACTTTTCATGTGCTGCAGGCTTTTTCCAAAATTACAGATATTATTGCTGAAAATTAAGATTATTCCAATTGATAAAGCATGTTGCAAGGCACAACATGGTGTAAGGACCCATCGCGTTCGTGCCCTGCTTGTCCCACTGACCTGCATCGATTGAACACTAACGAAGTGCAAATACCTCCCAACAGACCCAGAGGTGAAATGGAAAGCTGTCACGGAATGGAATCGTTAAAACATTAATAGCCCTAACTAGTGAGCCTAGAATGCGGTCCTTACAAAAATCAGTGGTAATTACATGGTCAGGGGGTTTATCTGGCTACTGAAATTAAAGCGTGGTCCAGTGGAACTAAAATTTATATAATCATTACATAAATAGGAGGAGTAAACCACGACATTACAGGCCCACATCATTAAAGTCGATAAGCTGCAGAATTTTGGAACATATATTGTGTTCGAACATTATGAATTACCTCGAAGAAAACGGTCTGCTGACACACAGTCAACACGGATTTCGAACACAACACAACTAGCTCCTTACTCTCACGGAGTGCTGAGTGCCATTTCAAATTTTATTCCGTATTTGATGATTTCCGGAAGACTTTTGACACTGTACCACACAAGCGGTTTGTAGCGAAATTACGTGCTTATGGAATATCATCTCATTTATGTGACTGGGATAGTAATTTCCTGTCAGAGAGGCCACAGTTCGTAGTAACTGACAGAAGGTAATCGAGTAAAACAGAAGTAATTTCTATAGTTCCTCAAAGTAGTGTTATGGGCCCTTTGCTGTTCCTTGTCTATATAAACATTTTCTAAGATAATCTGACCAGCGGTCTTATGCTGTTTGCAGATGACGCTGTAGTTTATCGACTAGTTAAATCATCAGAAGTTCAAAACAAATTGCAAAACGATTTAGAAAAGATATGTGTATGGTGCAAAAATTGGCAATTGACCCCAAATAACGAAAAGTGTGAGGTCATCCAAATGAGTGCTAAAAGGAATCCTTTAAACTTCGGTTACACGATAAATCAATCATCTAAAGGCCGTAAATTCAACTAAATACGTAGGAATTACAGTTACGAACACCTTAAATTGGAAGGAACACTTAGAAAATGTTTTGGGAAAGTCTAATCAAAGACTGCGTTTTATCGGAACGACCCTTAGAAAATGTAACAGGTCTATTAAGGAGGCTGTCTGCACTATGCTCATCCGTCGTCATTTAGAATACTGCTGCGTGGTGTAAGATCCCTACCAGATTGGATTGACGGTGTGCATCGAAAAAGTTCAAAGAAGGGCAGTGAAATAGGGGAGACAATGTCACTGAAATAATACAGGATTTGGGATGGACATCATTAAAACAAAGGCGTTTTTCATTGCGGAGAAATATTTTCACGAAATTCCGATCACCAACTTCCTCCTCTTAATGAGAAAATATTTTATTGTCGCCGACTTACATAGATAGAAACGATCTCCATGATAAAATAACGGAAATCAGAGCTCGTACGGAAAAATATGGGTGTTCAGTCTTTCTCACGCTATACGAGTTTGGAATAATAGAGATCTGTGAAGTTGTTTCGTTTCGATGAACCCTCTGACAGGCACTTAACTGTGATTTGCAGAGTATCCATGTAGATGTAGGAACATAAAATTTTTAAACAGATTGAATCGGATCCGACTGTAGTACGATAAAGCCTGCAGCGGCTGCGTAAAGGAATAAAAGCAAGTAGCCCATTAGGACCATCCGACCGCCCTGTCATCCTCAGTTGAGGATGCAGATAGGTGGGGTGTGTGGTCAGCACACCGCTTTCCCGGTCGTTATGACGGTTTTCTTGGACCGGAGTCGCTACTATTCGGTCGAGTAACTCCTCAATTGGCATCACGAGGCTGAGTGCACCACGAGAAATGGCAACAGCGCATGGCGGCTGAATGGTCACCCACCCAAGTGCCGGCCACGCCCGACAGCGCTAACTTCGCTGATTTCACGGGAACCGATGTACCCACTGCGGCAAGGCCGTTGCCTGCGTAAAGGAAAGGATCAGATTATTAACTCGCAATTCATCGAACAAGCGAACAAATATTCGATTCAGATGAGAACATGATGATTGATTTGATCTGCCGTCGGGTAAAGGATGCCACTTATTGTTAAGTGGCATCCTTTACCAGATGGCAGAGCGCCTGTTTTATTAGTGAGATATCAATCAATCAGATAATAAATTACTCAAATAATTTTGAAACACGAAGTCCGTAAGTTACAGAGACGCACCTACGTACTCTTAAGGGGCTCCGGAACGCCCTATACTTGCAATGTTAAAATAACGCTTATAAATTACATCTTTCCTCACAAAGCATTTGAGGTAGGAAGTTGAAATTTTTACAGATTATTTATTGGAATATGGGCTACAATTTAACACAGGGATCTTACAAAATTTTAGTTCAGTCATTAAAGATGATTTTTTTTCAATTGTAATGAAAATTCACAACATTTTTTTGCAATTTTTTATTTATATATTCAAAAATATACAGCTTTTTGGAAAAAGGCTGTGTTAAATTATGCAGAAGGTACTGTGTAACATTTACTGAAGTTTGAAACAAATATGTTTGGAAGATCCTTAGAAAACATGTAATTAGTATGAGAAAATAAAAGGTTTTGGAATCGAGCGACAAAGATTGGATTAACTTTTTAGTGCATTCCAGGTCCATAGGATGGATTATCTTCATCCTCTGCAAACTCCTCCTCCAGCTTCCTCTTGTTCCTCCTCCTGTTTACTCTTGCTTGTATTTCTAGACTCTTCACAGCCCTGTCTGCAGCCCGAAGGCGTTCCTTGTCTAAAGCAAGCATCACTCGTACCATGTTAGAACCTATCTTCATTCCCATATTTCTAAATACCTTGCACCTTACAATGTTGCCAACATTGAAAGTCGCAACAGCATCACACACACCAAAGTGAAGTGTTTCTATTCCAACAAATACAGTCTTGGGGATTCTCGACCATATAACACTATTTACACTTTCATTGGGGTTTTGAGTTTTTCCGTGAATACACTTTTTCAACAGTTCAGGTGCTGCTAAGTCTCTGAAAATAGGTTTTATCACCTCCATTATTGCATGAAGCAGACTAAAATGTACCTGATGAACAAGGACGTTAATAATAACACCATTTGACAGCAGTTTAACAGCGCCACAGTGGGTCACGCCCATGTAGAACACATTTCAAAAAAAATTTAAAAATGGTTGTAGTCTTCGGAATTGAATAAATTATATATCTATTAAATATCTATTAAAAGGTAATAGTCTGCAGATTCAGAAAACGCAAAAAAGTAAAAATTGAACTTTTCATGATTTTGAGCCTATCCGGAGCCCCTTAACCGCTCTCGTCTCCCCTTCGCCTCGGCAGCAAGGTCTTACCAGATTTCCCGTCCACTGCAAAGTGGACTGCATACACCACTTTGAAACTAACGTTTGCGTTGTTGCTGACGGATGTGAACCCCATTTCGCGACTGCAGTCTCCGAATATACCTGTCTCCACCATCACGATACTTAGCTAAGACCTAAGTGAAATCGATGTTCTCTGTTAAACGTCTTGCTAATTTATCGTCTACAAGTCCAAACTGAAGTGTCAGAAAAATCCTCTCTGCTTCCTGTACTTTTCGGAAACCCTGCGTAACACTCTCGCCTTCCAGTTTGTTAGCCGTTGTAGTAACCGGCGTCTCAAAACCAGACTTGCCCTTTCTCCTAAAGAAAGCTGGCCAGCCTCTTATTTTTCTAAGCTGACGAAGTATTAACAATTCAGCAACAATCTTAAACTGTAGAGAAAAGTCGCTGTGTTAGCCATTGTGAGTAGCACAACGCTGTCTTATCTCGGAAAACCGTGTCAGGTTGCCCACTCAGCTCCTCTTTCTATCGCTGTGCAGCCATCTTTCTTCCTGTTATTTTCCGCAGTGTTGTGGGTCAACAAACTCAGCAGCATGCCGAACGAGTATTGGAACACGGGATCTTTACAAAGCAGCCGACATTACATTCCCAACTCCGAGTTTATGCTCTCATGAACCAAATAAGATGTTAACTTGGTTTCCGACCATCCGCACACCATTCATCTACTACCAGCGTCCGGCCGGCTGCCAGGAAGCACCGTGTGATACCATGCAAAGAAAACGCACAGGTCCCAATTTTCTCATTCGTGCACCCCTGATAAGGGCTACTGGGCGACGCGTGTGTACTAGTTGCGTCTGCAGTTTCGCGGAAAAGCCAGTGTGCAGCACCACCCTGGCGCCAAACATACACTACTGGCCATTAAAATTGCTATACCAAGAAGAAATGCAGATGATAAACGGGTATTCATTGGACAAATATATTATACTAGAACTGACATGTCGTTACATTTTCACGCAATCTGGGTGCATAGATCCTGAGAAATCAATACCCAGAACAACCACCTCTGGCCGTAATAACGGCCTTGATACGCCTGGCCATTGAGTCAAACAGACCTTGGATGGCATGTACAAGTGCAGCTGCCCATGCAGCTTCAACACGATACCACAGTTCATCAAGAGTAGTCACTGGCGTATTGTGATGAGCCAGTTGCTCGGCTACCATTGAACAGACGTTTCCAGTTGGTGAGAGATCTGGAGAATGTGCTGGCCAGGGCAGCAGTCGAACACTTTCTGTATCCAGAAAGGCCTGTACAGGACCTACAACATGCGGTCGTGCATTATCCTGCTGAAATGTAGGGTTTCGGTGGGATCGAATTAACGGCAGAGCCACGGATCGTCTCACATCTGAAATACAACGTGCATTCTTCAAAGTGCCGTCAATGCGAAAGAGGTGATCGAGACATGTAACCAATGGCACCTCATACCATCACGCCGGGTGATACGCCAGTATGGCGATGACGAATACCCACTTCCAATGTGCGTTCACCGCGATGTCGCCAAACACGGATGCGACCATCATGATGCTGTAGACAGAACCTGGATTCATCCGAAAAAATGACGTTTTGCCATTCGTGCACCCAGGTTCGTCGTTGAGTACACCATCGCAAGCGCTCCTGCGTCAAGGGTAACCGCATGCATGGTCTCCAAGCCGAGAGTCCATGCTGCTGCAAACGTCATCGAACTGTACGTGCAGTAGGTTGTCGTCTTGCAAATGCCCCCACCTGTTGCGTCAGGGATCGAGACGTGGCTGCACGATCCGTTACAGCCATGTAGATAAGATGCCTGTCATCTCTACTGCTAGTGATACGAGGCCGTTGGGATCCAGCACGGCGTTCCGTACTACCCTCCTGAACCCACCGATTCCATATTCTGCTAACAGTCATTGGATCTGGACCAACGCGAGCAGCAACGTCGCGATACGATACACCGCAATCGCGATAGGCTACAAACCGACCATTATCAAAGTCGGAAACGTGATGGTACGCATTTCTCCTCCTTACACGAGGTATCACCACAACGTTTCACCAGGCAACGCCGGTCAACTGCTGTTTGTGTATGAGAAATAGGTTGGAAACTTTCCTCATGGCAGCACGTTGTAGGTGTCGCCACTGGCGCCAACCTTGTGTGAATGCTCTGTAAAGCTAATCATTTGCATATCACAGCATCTTCTTTCTGTCGGTTAAATTTAGCGTCTTTAGCACGTCATCTTCGTGGTGTAGCAATTTTAATGGCCAATAGTGTGTAATTGGATTAGCCCAGAGACTGCCTGCGTTCATGATTCATCAGTACGTGGCATGGCCCTGCTCCACACTGAAGGGGTCTTCAGATCTTAGTTTCATCTACATCTACATCTACATTTATACTCCGGAATCCACCCAACGGTGTGTGGCGGAGGGCACTTTACGTGCCACAGTCATACCTCCCTTTCCTGTTCCAGTCGCGTATGGTTCGCGGGAAGAACGACTGTCGGAAAGCCTCCGTGCGCGCTCTAATCTCTCTAATTTTACATTCGTGATCTCCTCGGGAGGTATAAGTAGGGGGAAGCAATATATTTGATACCTCATCCAGAAACGCACCCTCTCGAAACCTGGCGAGCAAGCTACACCGCGATGCAGAGCGCCTCTCTTGCAGAGTCTGCTACTTGAGTTTGTTAAACATCTCCGTAACGCTATCACGGTTACCAAATAACCCTGTGACGAAACGCGCCGCTCTTCTTTGGATCTTCTCTATCTCCTCCGTCAAACCGATCTGGTACGGATCCCACACTGATGAGCAATACTCAAGTATAGATCGAACGAGTGTTTTGTAAGCCACCTCCTTTGTTGATGGACTACATTTTCTAAGGACTCTCCCAATGAATCTCAACCTGGTACCCACCTTACCAACAATTAATTTTATATGATCATTCCACTTCAAATAGTTCCGCACGCATACTCCCAGATATTTTACAGAAGTAACTGCTACTAGTGTTTGTTCCGCTATCATATAATCGTACAATAAAGGATCCTACTTTCTATGTATTCGCAATACATTACATTTGTCTATGTTAAGGGTCAGTTGCCACTCCCTGCACCAAGTGCCTATCCGCTGCAGATCTTCCTGCATTTCGCTACAATTTTCTAATGCTGCAACTTCTCTGTATACTACAGTATCATCCTCGAAAAGCCGCATGGAACTTCCGACACTATCTCCCCCTGGAGAACTTCCCCAGCCCTTGGATAACAAAACTGGCACCTAGCCAGATGGCCCCTAGAAGTCACCATACACAGGCAGACGAGTCCGCCTACGCGTTCGCCGAGTGGATCTGCCTCGCTCCGTTCGCCTGTATGCTGGCGATGGGTTTGCTGTCAGGCCATGTGGACGATATGTTTGAGGTCGGGTCTGTGGCCCTCGCTCCGAACCACTGCCACCTAGCCCTGACCGCTACCTGTCAGCCGAATACGTCAGTGAAGGCAGGTATGGCCCGCTAAACAGTCGCCAGTGTCCACACACGGACAGGTCGGCGAGTGGGTCGATGGATGAAGTGGTGGACCAGTCGGGCTGTGAATGGGTGCCTCAGCCTGATTCTCCAGTCTAGCGCTACATGCAAAGTAAATACTCAGAGTTAATCATATTCACTTTGTAGAGGGAGAGGTGGACCTCTGCAACCATCTGCATTGCCCATTTCTGTATCAAAGAGTGAATTAATCGAGAAAAAGAGGAGGATTGTAGTTCTCTCATGACCAATGCATAATTAATGGTAATCAGAGTGAAATGATATTCTGACACCAGCCTGACATCTTTGAATAATTAGGTACTTACGAAGAAATATTCTATTGAAGTTTGAAAGCAGTGCAATCAGGAAAATATTGTCAATACTG
Source organism: Schistocerca americana (assembly GCF_021461395.2). Taxonomy (NCBI): domain Eukaryota; kingdom Metazoa; phylum Arthropoda; class Insecta; order Orthoptera; family Acrididae; genus Schistocerca; species Schistocerca americana. The sequence continues at coordinate 320,161,190 of NC_060120.1, read as the reverse complement.
TGCTTAGTAATCTGTCAGTTAAATTACTATTCTACTACACACCAATAACGAGAAAATTAAACCGAATAAAGCAGATTTATTAACAAAGGTAAAACTGTTAAGATTAAAGAAACTTGATTAATTTGCAAATATTGACGAAACTCAATTAATTTGAAAGTATCACATGTGCCGTGGTAAAAGTCCTTCTTATTTTTAAGGGTAAAACATGGTGCACGGCGGAGAAAATATGGTTTAATTGTCCATAAGTTTCATAACTAGTTTTAAGAGTATACAGAATTTCATTTGCTATAAAATTCTGTAACTCAAAAATTAACCACATATTCCAAACAGCTTTAATATATTATACATGACATTAATATTTAGAGCTGTAAATATTTACAAATGCTGCAGAAAAGTCAACCACATTTTTAACAACAATAAAAAGTATAGAAAATGGTGTTAACTGCTTATGGTGGTCTCTAGTGTGCATCCCCTCTGGTGAGTCTGTCTCTAGACTGAAATACGGACCATAAACATCATGTGTTTCTAGATACAGCAACTTCTGGATATAAAACTCTCTCCTACTCATATGGAGAAGTACACACTTTTTCTTGTTCAGTGTCAACTGCCACTTTTTGCCCCATGCAGCTATAATTGGCAGTTGCAATTTTCATTTTTTGTATACGATTAAGGTGATCATTAATATTATCCGTTGGCTGCCAACTAAACAAAGTTTCCCAGTAGATAATACCCTGCATTCATGTTTCAATGGAGTTGCCGCCCAAGCTCTGTTTATTCAGTTCGGCTGAACGTTTCCCTGGATTCCATAAATCAAGGTAATGCAAGAGTAAAGGTCGACTCGCATTGAACGTCTACAGATCGTCGCGGAACGAAGGGCAACATCACCGTCAGTTTCTGAGCGTTCACACCAGACGGATCGACATCATAACGTCACCTCGCCTAGCTCAGTACCGAATAGCGAAAGTGAGGTTAGGAGATGTCCCCCGTCTCAGAAAAAATGGGGATACGCAGAACTACAGAGCTAGATTATGCGGTGAATGAATCATCATAGACGTTACTATACAAAGTGACGATGATTGTAGAGTTTGTTAACGGCCAAAGTAATATTCCTAACGGATGTTATCGGCAAAGGTTGTATGGAAAATTTTTCACTCTGCTGAGAAGCTGAAAAAAGCAAAAGTGTCGTTCAAACTTTTCAACACATCAGCATTTATTTGCTAGGCATACAACCACATCAAACCATATTAACAAGTACATTATTTTAGCGTCTGTATTTCACAGTATCTATATAGTTTGACGTAATGTTCCTGCAGACATGCATGAATGCATTTCATGCCAATGTCAAGACAGCCTGACTAGAAAAATAAACTAGTGCCTCCCATTTCGGGAATCACATAACTGGGCGAGTATTACGTGAAGCAGACACTGGGACATACGGAGATTTTGGTCGGACCTGGAAGTGTGCTCCAATAGCCGAAGTTCAGATATGACGTTTGATCCACACATAAGATGCAAGCAGTGAAATGGATCAAGGGGTTGACTATATCGTATCTTTACCACGATGGTGAGAAGCACTCTCTGGAGTTTTGGACCTTCCTAGTGGAAGCGTCCCCAACATCACCCGCGTTACCGCCATTACCTCGCTTATCATCTAGGTAGTCTCTTGGGCCCTGTCCGTAGATGGGGTGTGCTGTGTATGAAAAGTTAACCTTAATTGCGTGTCAGTTTCACTTTCGGGAACAAGTGACGGAACGTTACCGATTTCGTATTTGTGAAGACATTTCCGGCCCCACTGGAGCGTTAGAAGGGTCCACGGACGCCTTGTCGCTAGTATAATATTGACGTGTGACGAGGGCCTCTCGTCGGGTAGACCGCTCGCCTGGTGCAAGTCTTTCGATTTGACGCAACTTCGGCGACTTGGGCGTCGATGGGGATGAAATACTGATGATTAAGACAACGGAACACCCTGTCCCTGAGCGGAGAAAACCCCGACCCATCCGGGATCGAACCCTAGGATTGACAGTCGGTCGCGCTGACCACTCAGCTACCGGGGACGGACTCGACGCTGGTAGCTGTGGGGTAGTATCTAATGTTGGTTCCTCCCGGAAGAGCGGCTTTTATCTTGTATTTATGAATTAATTTTGTTTTTTCTCTTTACATACTTCATGCCCACTAGAGGGGAACAGCCGTACAAGTAAAGAACGTTTGTTTAATCTGCCCTCCCGTAAAAAAAAGTAATGTGTCATCTGTAAAATGAAGACTGCTGAAGCTTTTAGTTCCAGTCTCGTAAGATGCCAGATTTTTAGTCGTTGTGACAGAACTTAAATAAAAAAAATAAAAATAAAAAAAATGTTTCAGGTGACCGCCTGCGGAAAAAAAAGGTTGTTAAGGCGACCACTTGCGACAAGCGGGAATTCCGGGTTCAAGTTCTGATCCAGCACAAATTTGCACATATTCCTACTAAATTGTATAACTGTTGTTGCAACGTATTCGCGGATTGAAAACACATTTCATAATATTTAGAAGGCAATACATGGAGGCTTTTCATTTTTTTTTTTTTTTTACTTTTTTGTTTCAGTATCAAATCACGTATATCAATTGTGTGTTTCTCCTTCAATAGAATTGCCTTTTCCATTAATAAAAGTTTTGACGCAAATCCTTTCCTCTATTTGAGACCTTATTTACGCACAAACTAGGCTTTTTATTCGTACAAGTAAAGTAAAATATAAATTATTTTTCACATTCAGATATAATATCAAAGGCTTCATGCAACCTCCGCAATGTACTACGAAAGCAAAGCAGATAATACAACAAAGATTAAGATGACAAAAAAAAAAATCCACTGAGCGAACTGTGCGGAAATAATGCATCTTCTGAAGTTAGCAGATGATGCCACTGTTCCGCCACCAGCTTAAAGACAAAACTTTCTTCGTCAGAATCCTTGATGCTAACGTTCCGTTCCCTTGATGACCTCTACGAATGCTGCTTTTCAAAATGCATTGTGGACTGTTTTGACACTGAGACGACGAAGACAGTCTACCTTTCCTCTTCCGTTAAATAGGAATTCCATTTAAAGCTGTCATCGAGAATGTACAGAGTAACAGAAACTTCACCGATAAGATTTAGGATGTTGTCCGAAGATACTTCTGAGTATTTTTGGATAAGGGATCCATGGTCTCTGGTTGCCCATTGTAGAATAATAATGTAACTATGTTTCATTCAGTTTCTTACCCTAATTATCTTTGTTTCTGTGAAACTATCTACAGGAAGCATAATGAATGAATGGCCAGGTTTGGTTGCAAAAGCGGCGTCCGACGTTTGTAGCGTTTCAGGTACTTATACTGTAGTACATATAAGAATAAATGGAAATAATAAATCAAGTGAACAGCAACTACTCGGTGGTGAACCACCGCAGATCGCGAGTTCTATGTACTAAAATACTCATTAAATGTGCTTGAACAATATCGAAGTTCTGCCTACGGAATTCGAGCTCACCCTTTATACACACTGGTGTGCAAAACCTAAGGGCTGGGATACGTGTGACGGGTTTTTGCTCTCACAGTTTGGTGCTCTCAAATAGTACTCGCATAACTGTTTAGACTAGGTGTGTATTTTCACTGATAGTTCGACGTTATAGTTGAATGCAAGTACTGTCTGTAAGTGTCTCAGACTCTTACTAGAGCAGGTACCGGAAGCATTTACACACTGCAGACTGAGAGAGTGTGTGAGTGATTAGAGATCACTCTTCACGAAATTTTTCAGTCGTAGCTCTGTGTGCGAAGGAAAAGGATGCCAACGTCGGGTTTGGTTGCAGCTGCCCCTTTATTACTGTCAGTGCGAAAGAAGAAGCGTAAACGATCGCGTTGATGTCGAATAAGAGAGTGTGTTAGAGGGGGCGGGATGATTTAGGAGTAGAGCCTGTGATGGAAGATGCACAACAATATCGATATTTTGTGAGAATGACAGCGATGGAGATGGAAGACGATTTCTGGCGTTAGAAAGGTTTTTCTTTTTAATATCAATTTTAGTACAGTATCAATTACGATGAAATAACTGTACACCAGTTTCCATCTTGATGCTCTTACTCGTTCAAAATCCAGCTGTATAGATGCAGATTATTTAGAGCTAAATGACAATTTTTCGAGTTCAAAAAAAAAAAAAAAAATAATAATAATAATAATAATAAATAAATAAATAAATTACTTCCAAATATAACTTCACTTGTTTCTCTACGTTATGAAACCATTTTGCCCAGTTGCCCAGTTCTTAAAATTGTGGATATTCTGGGAAATTTCTTATGTGGCGGTGTTAAAAAAACTGTAGCCATTACAACCAACAATCATGACTTCTTACCTTTGTTCCTGTAATCCAGTATCTGTAAATTCCATAATGCAGGCCTTTTCTCGTACAAACTAATTAAATGAACAACTTCGTCCTAAGTACACATTCTGGCAGCTTTTTATCACTTTTTTTGTCAACACATCGGTGACATCCACATCACCGTGCGTCTCTATCGCAACAGTAATCTCAGCGGTCCCGATAATGCCGGTAAATATTAATATAGCAATTGGCTGCGAGGTCTATGTGGCGCAACAGATAACGCGCTAGTCTCTCATTCATATTAACATAGTATAGCGTTTCCTCAGTGAGAATTTCTTTTCGCGTGGTAATCCTATGCAATATGTTTATGATACTTTTATAAGTTATTTGCTGCGTTGCATTGTTTAAGTCTAGAACTTTCAAAATAGAGTAACTGTTCATGCTGTTCGTGCAGGAGATAGAACGGGAGATTTCTTCGTTCAGAAGCATGCGACGGCCACAGGTTTTGGCTCAAATACGGTTTCGTGAGGGTACTTTCACGTAATGTGTGCCTGAGTACGACAAAATATATTACCAACATGTGGTAGCGTAAAAACTGTGATACACGGCACAAATCCTGAACGTAATATGGCCGCCCACCACTCAACGAGCATTCCCTGCTCCCTCGGCGATGCGGGTAAAGTTTTTCTTGTCTGAGAGCAGTGGCAAGCAGCTCTCGAGACATGGAGGCTGCCGTCTACACGAGAGGTCTTAAACTTAAAGAGAGCGACTATCTCAGATTTGCCGCACTCTCGGACACTGCCTGCGATCTGTGTCTCGATGCTGTTATAGGAAAACACGTGGACCATCAAAACTTTCATGTTCGAGAATGTTCCTGGGTGTATTGCGTGTTTCCACCTTTCGTCATACGAGAGTACGTCCGGGATTGTCGAACACGATCGTTTCGGTAGTCAAGGTGTTACGGTAAGGAAGGCAATATGTTCAATGGCCGTACTGTCCTCCAAATCTTTGTACACGGTACCAGTCAAAGTTTTTTTGACACTGTACTCCTTCCCCATGTCTGCAGCGACTTATTTTAATGAACGATAATGCACGACCGCATAGAATAGCGCAAGTGTAAGAGCTCTTGGGGCAACGGCCTTGCCGCAGTGGATACACCGGTTCCCGTGAGATTACCGAAGTTAAGCGCTGTCGGGCGTGGTCGGCACTTGGATGGGTGACCATCCAGGCCGCCTTGCGCTGTTGCCATTTTTCGGGGTGCACTTAGCCTCGTGATGCCGATTGAGGAGCTACTCGACCGAATAGTTGTGGCTTCGGTGAAGAATACCGTCTTACGACCGGGAGAGCTGTGTGCTGACCCCACACCCTTCCTATCCGCATCTTCCACTGAGGATGACACGGGGTCGGGTGGTCCTGGTAGGCCACTCGTGGCCTGACGACGGAGTAAGAGCTCTTGGAACGAGAGTATTCAGCGAATGGTCTGACTGCCAGTCCACTCGACTTAAATCCCATCGAGCACGTTTGGGAAGCGTTGGGCAGATGTGTAGCACCACGGCTGTATGCAACAACAGTCATCCAACAGTTATCAATGGCGCTGGTCGGCAAATGGAACGCCCTACTACAAGAACTTGGGGCCAACATGAGAGAACTTTGCAGAGTGTGGTTTGGCGTCCGTGGTGACGACACACTAATTAAAAACCGCGCAACGCTATTTCTAATGTCCAGCGGACCATCGGAAATCGCGGTGACTTCATGTAATTATTGCCTTTGAATGAACGTGTCTTTTCTGTTCCTCACATTGCGTAGTTTGCCGGCCGGTGTGGCCGTGCGGTTAAAGGCGCTTCAGTCTGGAACCGCGTGACCGCTACGGTCGCAGGTTCGAATCCTCCTCGGGCATGGATGTGTGTGATGTCCTTAGGTTAGTTAGGTTTAATTAGTTCTAAGTTCTAGGCGACTGATGACCTCAGAAGTTAAGTCGCATAGTGCTCAGAGCCATTTGAACCATTTTAAACATTGCGTAGTTTCATCCAATTACCTTCTGTACTATACAGTATCAGTTCTTATCATGTACGGTCGAAGTTCCATCGAGCTACGTTACTTGTCGTGACACACTTATAAAAGTAAGAGTTTTTGTATAAAATGTTTTCATTTTAAAATCCAACGGGACGTCTTACGTTAGAGAGCTTGGATACAACTTTTAAAACCTCCTTTATCATACAATGCAGCACCGGAATACTGAAATAAAAATACTACTTATTAAGACTGTAACAACACATAATTACAGTACTTTACAAGACGAGAAATAGACAATGCGTAAGTATCTACAAACCCATCATTCTTCTGTTGGTAATGTACGCTGCTTATTAACATTATTATGTAAATTGAAAGTGGAGGAGGGGGGAAATGGGAGGAAAGGGAAAGGAAAGAGGCTATTGATGTCGGCTGCTTCGGGGCTTTATGTGGAAGCTGCAGCGACGAGTGAAAATGTATATTGGAACGGGATTCAAACCCAGGATTTCCTGCTTCCTGGGCAGTTCCGCTAACCACTGCGCTAGCGGAACTCTCTCCGCACGCCACCCAGCTAACACACATTCCTGTCTAGCGCCACCTAGCCGTAGCGCCCTTCCATGTGGTCCATGGTCACTTGTTTCATGTTCCCGCAGGAGGTCGGACGTAATTGTGCATGCGCGCTAAAGGTGGTGGATTCGTTGCCCTCTGAGGCGAATCAATTATATGAATGCGTGGTGTCTGTTCTCTAGGATATATTACGTACTAAAATACTAGATTCTTCAAAGAATCTAATACGGAAAAAAGCTTCAAATATATTATTGCTTTACAAATAAGATTGTTGTTATTGTGGTCTTCAGTCCAGAGACTGGTTTGAAGCAGCTCTTCATGCTACTCTATCCTGTGCAAGCTTCTTCATCTCCCAGTACCTACCGCAACCTACATCCTTTTGCATCTGCTTATTGTATTCATCTCTTGGTCTCCCTCTACGATTTTTACCCTCCACGCTGCCCTCCAATACTTAATTGGTGATCCCTTGATGCCTCAGAACGTGTCCTACCAACCGATCCCTTCTTCTAGTCAAGTTGCGTCACAAATTTCTCTTTTGCCCAATTCTGTTCAATACCTCCTCATTAGTTATGTGATCTACCCATCTAATCTTCAGTGTTCTCCTGTGGCACCACATTTCGAAAGCTTCTATTCTCTTCTTGTGCAAAGTATTAATCGTCCATATTTCACTTCCATGCATGACTGCATTCCATACAAATACTTTCAGAAGCAATTTTCTGACACTTAAATCTACATTCGCTGTTAACAAATTTCTCTTCTTCAGAAACGCTTTGCTTGCCATTGCCAGTCTACATTTTATATCCTCTCTACTTCGACCATCATCAGTTATTTTCCTCCCCAAATACCAAAACTCCTTTACTACTTTAAGTGTCTCATTTCCTAATCTAATTCCCTGAGCATCACCCGAGTTACCACGTTTTGCTTTTGTTGATGATCATTTTATATCCTCCTTTCAAGACACTGTCCATTCCGTTCAACTGCACTTCCAGGACCCTTCCTGTTTCTGACGGATGTACAATGTAGTCAGAGAACCTAGAAGTTTCTATTTCTTCTCCATGGATTTTAATTCCTACTCGGAATTTTTCTTTTCTTTCCTTTCCTGCTTGCTCAATATACAGATTGAATAACATCGGGGATAGGCTTCAACACTGTCTCACCCCCTTCCCAACCACTGCTTCCCTTTCATGGCTCTCAACTCTTATAATTGCCATCTGGTTTCTGTGCAAATTTCGCTCCCAGTATTTTAGCCCTGCCACCATCAGAATTTGAAAGAGAGTATTCCAGTCAACATTGTCAAAAGCTTTCTCTAAGTCTACAAATGCTAGAAACGTTGGTTTGCCGTTCCTTAATCTGTCTTCTAAGATAAGTCGTAGGGTCAGTATTGCCTCACGTGTTCCAACATTTCAACGGAATCCAAACTGATCTTCCTCGAGGTCGGCTTCTACCAGTTTTTCCATTCGTCTGTACAGAATTCGCGTTAGTATTTTGCAGCCGTGACTTATTAAACTGATAGTTCAGTAATTTTAACATCTGTCAACACCTGCTTTCTTTGGGATTGGAATGAGGTAATGTGCAATGAGGTAATATGTTAAAATATTTGACTTTAAGTATGTAAGTTCGAAAAGATTTTAAATCATGCTTAATGCTTGTTGGAAATCGCTAAGTGCTCTCAATATGAAACACTGGGTGAATGTCATCTGGGCAATCTGCACTCTAAGTCAAGCAAAAGCTAGTTTTTCACGCATTTCAGTGTTTAGAGACGTCATTATCTCCCTAACTATGAGTCGTATAATGGTATAATTTTGCTGGTGAATTGAGTGGCATATGTGGATACTGTGTGCAAACTGTGTTGCGAATAGAGTCAGTAGTAAGGAAGTTATAAATTAAAGCGTCATGATTCATGCTGAAATAAACAGCGAAAATATAGTAAGCGATAAATTCTCTTCTTCTCGTCATTTGCTGGGAGTGTCAGTGAGAAAAAGTTTAGTAAACATTTGAAATTATGTTTTCAGTGTGTTTGAAGTCGGTAAGTGTTCTCACCCTCAAATTTTGGAGGAATATAGTCCGGATATTTGCGTACCATCAGGTTTTAACTGTAATAAATGTCATTTTGTGTTAAGCATTCAACGTAATGTTATATCTCTTAATGAGAATAATATGACAGCATTTTAAATTTTTAAATTCCTTCAATATCTACTCGAAATACTTAAAATCAGATTTTTGTTGCGCCCGGAAGACATTAGACAGACATTTTGTTACCAGTACTTGGCGCCGGGATAGCTGTTTAGTGCTCTCAATATGAAATACGCGATCAATATTACCTGGGCAATCTACAATCTGTATTTTGTGGTAATCTCTTGCCAAATAAAGCAATGTTAAGTCTTCACGTGACACATGTCACATAGAGGGCGTTCCAAGCCCTGTCACACCGAGGTCTACTGTATAGGTGAATGTAAACAGCGGCTTCAGTTATTGTGATCGTTTCATAGCTTCAGTTACTGCTAATAACTGCTATGCAGGGTCCTCTCCGAAGTGTTGAGAGAACAGAGTATCCTGTTTCAAATGGACTAGTGATTTATTTATGTTGGTCAAATGTACAAAGATTAGCAAGAGTTGAAGTTAGTTGGAATGTTGCTAAAGTGCTCTCAGTTTATTGCAAAGCATCGTTTCGCAGAAATTCAGTGCAAGACTGTGTAAATGTTACTGTCTAAAATACCTGCTTCACAGGTGACGAGAAAGGCGCATAAGTTAAAATTATTTGAAATATAATTTAGCCTTGATTACTATCATGAATGATTTGTTTTGAAGTTAATTCAGCTCAGTATTGAACAATTTGCCTTGAAAAGTAAAAACACAAACTATTCCAAGTGAAGCTAAGAATTAACTTTAGTCGAATTAAATTTTACTACTGAAATAATCATAAAGTTTGACCAGTGATACAACATCAGTGTATGGGTCCCCATCATATTCTTCTCATATTGGAGAGATAATTGAGATATAATTGTTACTAAGGGAAATAAATATAAGCAGAGGGATATAAACAGTGTATTTATGATATTATTTATCTTTATTTGTCGTATTTATATGTCAGTTAAGCCAGAAGCCCCTCCTGGTCAATTTTAGTTCTTCACTTCTTGCAGGAACATTTCAGTGCTGATCCAAGCAACAGTCTTGAGTGTAGCTCTTATTAGTGTGCGTTTGGTACAATTTGCTTTCTATGATTACTACCACGTGCATTATTGGTGACTGCTGCAACAGACAGCTCAAAGTGCCCTGTGTCAGTTTGTATCGTATGTGCTATTCAAAGGGAAATCTGAATGAAAGTCACCCCAACAAGTAATATTGAATTTCCTTAAACTTGTGTTACCAAATCAATGTGCCTAATTGGGCTGGCGACCGTTCATTTTTTCATTCGTATGTGAATTTTACAACTTTCATTAACCCCCCAAAGTTAAAGCCTGTTTAGTTTCTTCTATTAATTGCAATATATTCAAAATGGCCGTCTGATACCCTTATCCGATAGTCAAACACGCAGTCAAAGTTCCAAAATTCTTTCAGATGGTAGCATTAGCTTATATCTCGGTAGGCTAGTGTTATACATATCTTTTACCATGAAGAGACGTATGGTTAGTTTGTTAGGGAAGAGTAGCATATAACGAAGCTAGTGTTATATGTGGCGCCGCATAACAGGACATTCGTCAGTTTACTGATTATAACACGGTTCATAACGTAAATATTGGGAGTAAAACAATCGTAAGACGAGTATTGAATGACCAGCGGCTCGAACTGTCGATAGATGAGGCAAACTAATTAGTAGAAAGCTTCACGAGTACTGACAAAACTAAAATGGATACGAAGACGACAGGAGCTCAGGACGAATGAGACGAAAAAGTACCTAGTGTACTAGGTGACAGTAGTTCACTAAGCGAGAGCACAGATGAGGCCACGGTAAGGCAGCAGGCTTACGTGGAGTACCATACGTGCGTCAACCATCAAATTCAAGTGATGAGCTCGGCACCTATAAAACAAGCAGGAAGGACGACTCGACTGAAGACAGTGGTTATGTTAAAGACTCGTTGGATATGTTTAGTCCATCAAAAGACGAAAGTGAACCGAGCGAAAGACGAGAAGTAGAATCTGAATATGAGAACGCATTAGAACAAGAAAGCAAAAAACCACTGAGCATGAACGATTTGTTGAAAATGTCGTCTGCACAAATTGCAGCACAAGGTAGCAATACTAACAACCAAATTAAAGCACAGGGTCATCAAACTGAAACGCAAGGGTTTAAAATCAGTAAATAGATCGAAGAAGTAAATTCAAAGGTAGAAGTTGTGAGCAATGGAATCAGGGACTTAAAAATTCAGATAGACACTATCAGTAATAATGTCAACAATATGCAGGGGCAATTAAATGGCATCAACTATAGGTTTCATACCAAAATAATGAAAATCCAAGACACTGTAGAACCTTTGCTTGTAACAAAAGTTTTCGGCCTCAAAACCGAATAAGTAAACAAATGAAACACCGACATTTCTTAATTAAGACAAACGGTGAATGATTCCAGGAAAGAAATAAGTAAACAAGTGGCGACTTTTGAAAAGAAGTGTGAACAGGACACTTCACAGATTCAAGGTAAAGTGAGCGATCTTGAACGCGAAATAAAAGACAAATGGAATTATGAAACCGACTGAATAATTTGTAGCAAACTGCTGGAGGGCGAAGAAGGATTCGATCTGCCTAAAAAACTTAATGGATGGCACCCATTAGATTTTTTGAAAAACTGTGAAAGTAATTTTCCTGATTACGTAATGGATCAGGAAAAGATCAATGTGGTCATTAGCGCCATAGCTGGCGACGAGAAAAGGTGGAGACTAAATTTGGATACGGAACAAATATCATTTGCAGAATTTAAACAAAAATTTATAGACTAATACTGGTCAAAACAGAAACAAGATTGCCTATGGCGAGAGTTTATCATCGCAAGGCTGTATGACAACAGAGGCAGAAATTCAATGAAAGAGTTTTGTGAAATGTGGTATCGAAAACTGACACATTTAAGAAACAGAAGAATGGAATCCCAAATAGTGTGGGAACTATGGAAAAAGCTTCTGGAGGATTTGAAACGTTACTTGGGAAGCAATCACAAAAGCTTCTCTTCTGTTTTGGAAAGAGTAGAAGACGAGGACTACTGGAGAGAGAACTGTTATTTTCGCCACAATAATAATAGAGATAATCACGAGCATAATGAACAAACTGAGAACAAACGTTGCCGCATAAATATGATGCGAAGAGGTAGAGGCAGAGGTCGTGGTAACATGTCATTTCGCGGTGGAGGGTTTTTACCGCGAAATTATCAAAACCAAAATAACACGGAAAACTAAGGCTCATGTGTTTTATGGGCCAGATTTGCGCAGACAAGTATTACTGGCCCAAACTAAAGAAACCGTACTTGATAAAGCAAAGTGAATTTAGGACATGAGCAAACGGTAGAGTTGCCTCACAATAGGTGCGGGCAGGAATGAGTCACATACAGTAGAATATGCTGCAGGTGGTAGCGTGCGAACTAAGCCAAAGTGTGCATTGAACTTGGTGAAGTGATCAGCTGGCCATTGTGAGGCTGTAATAGTGGCAGTAGGAAGAGATGACATCGGTAAGGAATTCAGTGGACCTGTTTCGGTGGAGAATATCACCGAAATGAAAGAGGAATCGGCCAAGTTATTAACTAAGAGCGAAAAGACAGACAGTTTGTGCGAAACGGAGTCATCAGAGTCGCAGAAGAGCGTGATGATTTCTTTTACAGTTTAAAGCAATATGAGTGGGAAAAATTTGAAACGGTTTATATGGCCAGAGAATTAATAAAAGGGAGAAATGAAAGTGGAAACGTCGAAAGGAGGGCGTTGTCCGCAAATGGAAAGGAGATGGAAGTAGTTAGCATTGCACAAGGTGCACGAGCATCAATTTTAAAGGAAGGGGTTGGTAAGAGAAAGGAAAAAGCTGCGCAAAGCGTGCGAGCTGCCAATGTTAAAGGAACTGGTGCAAAAAATAGAAACATGGTCGGTATAAACAGGGATATGGAGGCGGATGAAATCCTCAGTACTGTGGATGAGGCTATCCTGACTGACGAAAAACTCGTACAAAATAAATATTGTTGATAATCATCATCATATAGATTCTGATGAATATATGCAAACCACTGAAATCCAAGACGGTTATATGAAATATGAAGCTGATGTTATTCAAAGTGATATTGAAGATATGACTGAAAATGAAGTAGAAATTTTAGGAAACGATCGGAAAATTGAAATTGAGAAAACTAATGAAAGGTCAAAAGCAAAGCTGGCTCGTTGTCTAAGAGTAGCGTTCATGCTAGAATCAGTCAGTGAATGTGAAATAAGTGACAGTTCAGTCGAAGAAAACGTAAAAATAGAGGAAAGAGAACAAAGCATAACGGAAAATATATCTCAAAAGCAAAGTGAGGTCTTCTCTAAACAAAATCCGGTGGTAGATACCAAAACAAAATAGAAAGAGCCACCTGACAATGCGATACTAGCGTGAGAGATTTGTGAAGAAAATAAAAATCAAACAACCGAAAAAGGCCCTGGATATATATGTGATTTGCCAGTAAATAACATATCTTGGAGTGATCTGATGGTCGAACAAGATTTGTTATGGGAGGAACAAGAAAATTTAGAAAGTAGAACAATCAAACAAACTATACCCCAGTCGAAATTTACAGTATTGAATTGCAAGTACTTTTAGACACTGGATCTCAAATTAGTGCTATTTCACAATCTTTCTTTGAACACATTTCTAATAAACCTGGGTTAGTTATGATATCAGTAAATGGTGCGAAAATTGTAGGAGCATCTGGCAAATCCAGCAAGCCTATTCGAAGACAAATGTTGGTGCAATCTGAAATTAATGGACGAAAATTTGAACATGACTTCCTGGTCATGCCTGAATTGAATGCTTAGATGATTTTGGGTACTGACTGATTAGACAAGGAAAAGTATTCATTGATTGCGGTAATAGGATTCTCAAAATTAATAGTAAATTTGGCATTTTGGAAATTATGTTTGTGAAAAACAAATTTTCACAGGACACCAAAGTTGATTCATTGATATTAGAATTAGACCCAGGAAACGATGGTTTGTCCAATTTATATGAGATATATCATGTAAAGAACGCAATGATTGATAACACAAAAACAGAAACTTTTATAAAGAAATTAATAAAGAGATACAAGAACTTACGACAGAACAGAAAGCCGATTTGTTGAACATTCTAACAGATAATCAGGAAGTGCATTCAGATAAACCAGGGATAGTAAAGAATTTTGAATACCGTATTGAAGCACTAGAACATGAACTATTTTTCGTGAGACCTTATCCAGTACCTCTAGTTAAGAGCGAAGCCGTGCAGGCAGAAATTGATTAAATGATTGAATGGGTGTTATCAAAATGAACGATAGTGAATAGAATAGCCCTCACATTATTGTAAACAAGAAAGATGGAGGCACGCGAGTAGTAATTGATGGAGGAATTCTAAATACGGTTGTCAGAAGAGAAGTAGATCTTCCAGAAAATTTAGACGATATATTGCAAAAGTTCCACAATGTGCGATACTTGACTAGCTTAGAACTCACTCTGGGGTATTGGCAAATCCCATTGAATGAAGAGTCTCGTAAGTATACTGCATTTTTATTTGCAGGAAAATGTTATCAATATAAAGTTGTTCCTTTCGTTCTTAATACTTCTCTCTCAGTCTTCATTAGGGCTTTAGATTCTGTGCGGAAGGGAACTAAGTGCTAGATTGACAATATACTTGGAAGACTGGTTGATTGCCACAGAATAATGGAGGGAAAATTGCGAATTGTTAAATAAAAAAATGATTCAAATGGCTCTGAGCACTATGGGACTGCTGCGGTCATCAGTCCCCTAGAACTTAGAACTACTTAAACCTAACTAACCTAAGGACATCACACACATCCATGCCCGAGGCAGGATTCGAACCTGCGATCGTAGCGGTAGCGCGGTTCCAGACTGTAGCGCCTAGAACCGCTTGGCCACTCCGGCCGGCGTTGAATAAAACCCTTTGTACTCTTCAGGCAGGAGGAATGACATTAAAACTGAAGAAGTACGAGTTAGTAAAAAAGAAATAAAATGCTTGGGACATATTATTACCACTTCTGGGATTAGAAAGGACACAGAGAGGTTAAATGCTATTAAAAAAAGGTCGTCACGTAAGACCCGAAAGCAGTTAAAAGCGTATTTCGGTCTCTGTGGATTTTACCGCAAATTTTTGAGGGGGCAAGCGTTTAATAATCGTCATTTAACTTGGTTGCTTAAGAAAAATAGTACATTCATTTGGGCAAAGGAATGCCAACAAGATTTCGAAAAACTGAAAAATGAGTTAATAAGGAACAATATTTTGCATCACCCTGTTTTGAGTGAAGAATTTCATACGAGTACTGATAGAAGTGCAGATGGAATCGGCATATAAATTTTCCAAGAGAACAATGACACAGTGGAACCAAAACGTAGGACAATAGCTTTCGCTAGTCGAGCCCTACTAAGTAAGAAAGAAATTACACCATTTCAGAAAAGAAAACTCTAGCTATCATGTGGGATTTGGAAAAGTTTCGAAATTATTTATGGGGGCATAAAACAAATATACATACTGATCACAAAGCGCTGATGTTTCTTAAAATCTGCCGCTTATATACCGGCAGATTAAGCCGTTGGGTATTGTTCCTCCAGCAGTCGGACTACGAAATTTTCTGTGTTAAAGGAGTGACAATCATAAGAAAGTGACAATCATGTAGCAGATGCTCTATCCAGACTACCAAAAGGAATAGACAGTGTGGCAGAGGAAAATAACGAAGATGGCACTTTTCATATGAGATTCGTCAAAGAGGTTCAGGGGAAAATGGAAATCGAACAAATTTGCAAAAGTATACGGTACTACCAAAATGAAGATGAAGTCTGGAAATCAGTTAAAGTAAATTTTAATAATACCAAGTAACATCAAAGTTGTAAATTTTATAAGGTCTTTAAAGATATTTTATACAAAAAGAAAGATGCGAATAGAAAGGAGTAATTGATTATTTCCACCTCGCCTTAGGACGCTGTTGCCCGAAAAAGTGTGCTGAAAAACTCACTGATGTATCAGTAATAAAAATTAGTGCAACAAAGTAAATAACAGATCGAATTACATCATGCGATATTTGCCAGAGGGCAATAGTTACAAATCGAACCAACCAAGGTGTTGAGAAACCTGAGTATCGATTTTTCAAATGAACTAGTGATTTATTTATGTTGGTCAAATGTGCAAGGATTAGCAGGAATTGAAGTTAGTTAGAATGTTGCTAAAGTGCTTATTGCAAAGCATCGTTTTGAAAAAATACAGTGCAAGACGGTGTAAATGTTACTGTCTAAAATACCTGCTTCACAGGTGATGAGAAATGCACATAACTTAAACTGATTTGAAACATAACTTAGCCTTGATTACTATCATGAATGAGTTTTTTAAGTTAATTGAGCTCAGTATTGAACAATTTGCCTTGAAAAATACACTCCTGGAAATGGAAAAAAGAACACATTGACACCGGTGTGTCAGACCCACCATACTTGCTCCGGACACTGCGAGAGGGCTGTACAAGCAATGATCACACGCACGGCACAGCGGACACACCAGGAACCGCGGTGTTGGCCGTCGAATGGCGCTAGCTGCGCAGCATTTGTGCACCGCCGCCGTCAGTGTCAGCCAGTTTGCCGTGGCATACGGAGCTCCACCGCAGCCTTTAACACTGGTAGCATGCCGCGACAGCGTGGACGTGAACCGTATGTGCAGTTGACGGACTTTGAGCGAGGGCGTATAGTGGGCATGCGGGAGGCCGGGTGGACGTACCGCCGAATTGCTCAACACGTGGGGCGTGAGGTCTCCAAAGTACATCGATGTTGTCGCCAGTGGTCGGCGGAAGGTGCACGTGCCCGTCGACCTGGGACCGGACCGCAGCGACGCACGGATGCACGCCAAGACCGTAGGATCCTACGCAGTGCCGTAGGGGACCGCACCGCCACTTCCCAGCAAATTAGGGACACTGTTGCTCCTGGGGTATCGGCGAGGACCATTCGCAACCGTCTCCATGAAGCTGGGCTACGGTCCCACAAACCGTTAGGCCGTCTTCCGCTCACGCCCCAACATCGTGCAGCCCGCCTCCAGTGGTGTCGCGACAGGCGTGAATGGAGGGACGAATGGAGACGTGTCGTCTTCAGCGATGAGAGTCGCTTCTGCCTTGGTGCCAATGATGGTCGTATGCGTGTTTGGCGCCATGCAGGTGAGCGCCACAATCAGGACTGCATACGACCGAGGCACACAGGTGATAGTCGAGGGGACACTGAATAGTGCACGGTACATCCAAACCGTCATCGAACCCATCGTTCTACCATTCCTAGACCGGCAAGGGAACTTGCTGTTCCAACAGGACAATGCACGTCCGCATGTATCCCGTGCCACCCAACGTGCTCTAGAAGGTGTAAGTCAACTACCCTGGCCAGCAAGATCTCCGGATCTGTCCCCCATTGAGCATGTTTGGGACTGGATGAAGCGTCGTCTCACGCGGTCTGCACGTCCAGCACGAACGCTGGTCCAACTGAGGCGCCAGGTGGAAATGGCATGGCAAGCCGTTCCACAGGACTACATCCAGCATCTCTACGATCGTCTCCATGGGAGAATAGCAGCCTGCATTGCTGCGAAAGGTGGATATACACTGTACTAGTGCCGACATTGTGCATGCTCTGTTGCCTGTGTCTATGTGCCTGTGGTTCTGTCAGTGTGATCATGTGATGTATCTGACCCCAGGAATGTGTTAATAAAGTTTCCCCTTCCTGGGACAATGAATTCACGGTGTTCTTATTTCAATTTCCAGGAGTGTAAAAACATAAAGTATTGCAAGTGAAGCTAAGAATTAACTTTATTTGAATTAAATTTTGCTACTGAAATAATCATAAAGTTTGACTAGTGATACAATATCAGTTTATGGATCACCACCATATTCTTCTAATATTAGAAGGAAAATTGGGATATAATTGTTACTAAGGGAAACAAATATAAGCAGAGGGATATAAACAGTGTATTTATGATATTATTTATCATTATTTGTGGTATTTATATGTCAGTTAAGTGAGAAGCCCCTCCTGGTCAATTTTAGTTCTGCACTTCTTGTAGGAACATTTCAGTACTGATCCAAGCAACAATCTTGAGTGTAGCTCTTGTTAGTACGAGTTTGGTACAATTTTGCTTTCTAAGATTACTAGCATGTCCATTATTGGTGACTACTGCTACAGACAGATCGAAGTGCCCTGTGTCATTTTGTATCGTATGTGCTATTCAAAGGGAAATCTGAATGAAAGTCACTGCAACAAGTAATATTGAATTTCCTTAAATTTGTGTTACCAAATCAATGTGCCTAATTGGGCTGGAGACCATTTTGTTTTTCATTCGTATATGGATTTTACTATTTCCACTAACCCCTCAAAGCCAAAGCCTGTTAAACTTTTTCTATTAATTGAAATATATTCAAAATTGCAGTCCGATACACTTATCCGTTAGTCAAACACACGGTCAAAGTTTCAAAATCCTTTCAAAGGGTAGCATTAGCTTATGACACGGCAGGCTAGTTTTATACGTGGCTCTTCCCGTGGCGGGACTTATGGTTAGTTTTTTAGGGAAGAGTAGCATATAACGAGGCTAGTGTTATACGTGATCACTATTTCTCATACAAACGTATCCCCTTTGGTAAGACTTCCTTTGCTTTTCTTTAAGGCATTCCACCTGGCGTTTCTGAAGCGGAAAAGGCAGGTCGTATATTTGTAGACTTTGTCTCATTATCTTATTCTTTTTGTTGAGGCTTAGTCAACTACTTGCTCTGAATTATTTGATTTAACGGTTTTAGTTAAATTTTCCGTATATGCTCATTCCACATATTCATTTGGATCTTTTTATTAGTATTAAAATGTCAGTTATATTTACAAATTCAGTGATTAATTCAGTTCTTATATTAAATTTTCCTAATTTTTATTAAAGTGGATGCCACTCCAGAAAATTTGTGTTTCACGTTGGCTAACTTCCCCCAGATTCTGTTTGCAATTTACCCTTCTGATAACCATTCACTGATGTGTGCTTTTGGAATGAGAGCTTATCCTAAAAAAATGTATATGTCGTGCGGCTAGGGCCTCCCATTAGGTAGACCGTTCGCCGGGTGCAAGTCTTTGACACCACTTCGGCGACTTGCGCGGCGATGGGAATAAGATGATGATGATTAGGACAATACAACACCCAGTCCCTGAGCGGAGAAAATCTGCAACCCAGCCGGGAATCGGACCCGGGCCGTTAGGATTGACATTCTGTTGCGCTGACCACTCAGCTACCGGGGGTGGACACAGTTTACCCTGCAATTGCCTGATTATGGAAATCCCTTCGTGTTGTTCTGAAGCTGACAGGCCTCCCGAGTGCAGCATTCTGTTCTGCAATGAGTTTTGCAGCTGGCATCCTTATTTTTCTTATCTTCAACGACATAACACGAAACAAAACGCAAACACAGCTGTGGCGAACTACAACAAAGCTCACAAAGCCACAGCGGTGCCCACACAACACAAGACTGGTTTCCCCCCAGTCGTTATACAAAACTATGGGAACCTTAGTGCCCTTAACACTGCATTCGCGGAAAGGCACATTAACAGTACACTACACGCAAAGTACTCTGGGGATAAGACCTCACTGTACGTTGCCACAGACAACGAATATAAAGATCTTCTGACCTTCCTCAAAGATCGGAAGATCGAACACTACACGTACAGAATGCTGGACGAGAGAACCCAGCAGTACGTGATCAAGGGAGTGGATCCCAGTACCCCCAACGAGACAGTACAGGCGGCACTCTGTTATCTAGCATTCGACTGTAAAAGTGCCTCCCGAATGACAGGGTCCCGCGCACAAGCACCGCTACCACTCTACATGGTTGAGTTATACGTCACGGCTGATTCCCGCCCCATCCTGCAGATAAAGAGGTTTCTGCGGATGGCCGTACGTGTAGAACATTACGAACCACCCAACGTCTCCCAGCAATGTAACAACTGCCAGCGATTCGGCCACTAAGCCCTCCGCTGTGGCCTGGCAACTCGTTGCCGCAGATGTTCTGGCAATCTCAGATCCAACACCTGCACACAAACACAGCCAAACCAGCGACTGCAGTGGGCCCCATGCGACCAACTTCAGGCAGTGCAGTGCATACAAACAGGCGTAAACAAGACAAGAACAGGGTACAATATGACATTCCACGCCCAAGGCCAGCGCCGAACCCATTAAGGAACGGCGTAACGTTTGCACGGTTGCACGCCCTGGCGGAACGGCACAGGCTGCGGAACCTCAGCGCCCTTCACACACACGAGAAACAACCGCTGCAACAGCTACACAACAGCCACAGACAACACCTGAAAACCAACAAGCATCGGTACCAACACCTATGTCCCCAAACAACATGACCCCACTCCCTGAAGTCACGTGCTGCGAAGAAACACACGCTATACAGGAAAACACACCCACACAAGAACCCCCAGAACCCCAAGCCCAGAGGAGGAATAGACGTACACGTAAACACAGGGCGGGGAACACGAAATCACCACAACAGGCCACCCAGCAACAACAGACCAATAACACGCAGGAAAACAGTCAACAAGACATCGAGACTGTAACCCACACTACCATCCCCCTCACCACAGAAGTAACACAGGCGCCACAACCTCTGTCACAAAACATAAACACAAATGCCACTCCTAACAACACACCTAAACCCGCACAAGCTGCCGCTAACTCTACAACAGCACCTCAGGCTGCCACACCCAGCACCAACACATCACCTGGGGGAATACTGGAAACACTATTCCCTCGACACACGACCGTTCAAATCCTTACCAAGGTGCTGACGGCCGTCACTACAATCATCACCCAGCTCATGAGCGCCGAACCCGGGCAATACTGGGCTGTCATACACACTACCATCAGAACACTCTTTCACACTCTTACATGAATAATATACCACACCCGCCCCGTAACGCAAACCCGCACACACTATGACAGATCCTGTTCTGGAATGCAGACTCGATTCACAACAAAAGGGCAGAATTTGCCGCGTTCATGGAGCGCAAGGGAATCCTTGTCGCGCTACTGAGCGAGACTAAGCTTAAACCGTACAAACAATTAAACTTTCCTGGCTATTGCGTCTATCATACCGACCGACCGGGTGACGCCGTGGCAGGTGGAACTGCAATCATCATACACAAAGACATTGAGCACACAAACATAGAGCTCCCTGAACTGGAAAAAATCGAAGCTACGGCCGTCAGAGAAGTTCAACGGAGCCTACACCACACTGATATCGGTATACAACAGCCCTGTAAGCATTCCAACACGCGATATCAGCACACTACTCAACATCTCACCGCGAGTAATAGTCGCTGGAGATCTGAATGCAAAACACCCAGAATGGAATTCACGCATACGAAATCCCAACGGCAAATACTGTATGAACATTCACTAGGCAGAAACTACATTATACTAGCGCCGACTGAACCGACGCACATTCCCTATCAGAGGGGACACAGGCCAGACGTGTTAGACATGGCCCTCACAAGGGCATTACATCGACACTCAACGTTGGCGTTGAAAACGATCTGCCCTCAAACCACCAACCTATAATACTATACATTGAGGAAACACTGCAGCACATGGAACAACGCAAGATGTTGGACTATGGGCGTGCGAATTGGACATTGTTCAAGGAAACGCTAGATAGCCACATCCCATCCATACACGAAAATAACGAAACAGCACAAATTGACGGGGCAGTAGAAACCCTCACTAACGCCGTCCAGGACGCAGTGGCTGGCACCATACCTGATCGCACCTCACAACAACACAGTACGGCCCTGCCCCAGGATATCCTGGACCTAATCTCAATGAGGAATCGCCTCACCAGACAATGACAGCGCACCAGGCGTCAGTACTTCAAACGGCACATTAACAGGCTACAGGGCATCATACACTATAAAATACAAACACACAGAACACAACAGTGGAACCAAAACTCGAAGGGCTGGACGCCACACGACCTGGCGTGTGGCAACTAGCCCGACACTTCACCAGGGAGAAAATATATATCCCAACGCTTCAAGGGCCTGACGGACCTGAATACTCAGCGGAAGAGAAAGCAGAACTAATGGCCCGCACACTCGCAGCGTCATTCGCACCGAACCTGGTACCATTAGATCCAGTGTTCACACTTGCTACTGGCCAGGAGGTTACACATTTTAGCCCAACCATCGCGCGACGACATTCGACATGCTAGCACAGCCGAAGTCTCCTGGTCATGATGGCATTCAAAACCGTGTCCTCCAGAAGTTCACGGATAAAGCTACTGAGTACCTAACACACATAACGAATGGCATACTAAAACACCAACACTTCCCCGCCTTTTGGAAGGCGGCCAAGGCCCTGATGTTCAGGAAGCCGGGGAAAAACCACAGCCTCCCACAAAATTACCGACCCATCAGCCTTCTGAGCTCGCTCAGTAAGATTGTTGAGAAGGTGATTCTCAAACGCATCACTAGGCACTGTATAACAAATGACATCCTGAGACCGGAGCAATTCGGCTTCAGGAATCACCACTCCACAACTCAACAACTCTTACGGGCCGTTGAACATATAACACATGGCTTCAACATAAACAACGCTACTGGGGTGGTGTTCCTGGACATCGAAAAGGCTTTCGACCGTCTATGGCACAACGGCCTCATTCGCAAACTCAGCGACGCGGGATTCCCCGACGGGCTGGTGCGTCTAATACACTCATACCTCACAGACAGGAGTTTTAACAGTGACGTGGAGGGAAAACAATCAACACGACTCGGAATACATGCGGGAGAACCCCAGGGAAGCATCCTAGGGCCCCTACTGTTTAACCTCTACATAAACGATCTCCCAACCACACACAACATGAAGATGGGAATCTACGTGGATGACACAGCCATCCTCGAGCAAGTTCGGAAACCTTCAAACGTAACGTCACGCTTACAGACTGCACTCAGAGTGGCTTAGCCTTGGTTGGAGAAATGGTGTGTTATGACCAACCGAGCTAGCGCGAGGCTCAAACAGCTCTACCCTATGCTCAACAGGCGTAGCACACTGAACAGAAGGGTGTCGAGGTCTATGTACATGGCACTTATCCGACCCCTGATGACGTACGCAGCTCCTGTCTGGGGATACGCTGCGCCTACACGCCTGCGCCGACTGCAGCTCATACAAAACAAAGTACTCAAAATCATAAGCAATGCTCCACGATACACACGCATCGCGAACCTTCAATGGGAATACCGACTTGAGACACTCAAGGAGGTAATGCACAAACTCACCACAAGACTGTACAGATACTCCAGACATTTGCGGAACCCTTTTATTCTGAATCTGGGGAACTACGACCACAACCATAGATGGAAACATAAAAGACCAAAAGACATACTTGTAAGGACCCAACACCTATGGCCTAGCACACGCAAACACAACGGTACAGGTGAGCCCATGTTAATCAGACGCCATTACTGGATATCCAGCTGGAATACACTGCCGAAAATCTGTGCACCACGCAGGGATGCCGTACCGTACACTGCATGCAGACAAGCTCCACACATTGCCCGCACAGAGAGATGATCTATGGCCGATCTCCCACTACTGTATAACGATCTTGATTGTTCCAGGAATGTAGGGGCTGCAGCAACTGGGATACATCGCCATCGCTCGCCACGGTAATGATGCATGATACCCATACTAACAAATCCAACCTTGCTTGAATTATCACAGCTAGTAAGCCACCACTGCTCTTATTACCCATCCCACTGTCGCAGAGGTTTTTTTTCTTTCCCACGGCACGAGCCTTGGCACTTTTTTCCCTATGCTCTTCAAATCGCTACTCTCACTCGCGTTTCGTCCACTATCTATCACCTGATGGACCGTGTTAATGCGTAGTCTTACCCAGACGCACGGATAACATCACAGCCCAGCATCCTGTGATCCATTTACTAGATAACTAACATGTTGACGGAGGTGACATTAGAACTTTTGGTTTGGTCACCACGTTGGTGCGGGCGTGGAGGGGCCCCATCTCTATTGACCGTCTGTCATGATCACTAAACTCATACTTTCGGCCGCTTTGTGATTTAGAGGATGATATTTTTCCGTTTTCCCTGCACGCTATCTAAGTCTTAGTTACGCCGTCTCTTGAGACACAAAATACTTCCATACCTTGGTTACAAAGCACCCACCATACCAGCAGCGACAATTTGCCCTCGTTCGAGTTCACTTAGCTAGGACGTGGCCCACTCACAATTACCAGGACGCTGTTCTGACTATGACCGGTATTTGCTACGTGTTGAGAACATTGCACAGCGCCATTCGTAATCGAATACAGCAGCGCCATCTTCAGGCCTGACTAGTGTCTGCAGAATTGCATTGAAGAATGCACTTCTCGTTGTGTTTTCATTTTTTCGTCCAATCCCTGTACATTATTGACGGTGCTCTAAGTGCTACCCTGTGCACCCCTCCGCCATCAGCCTTGTTACGGACACACCACTACAGCATACTGAAGAATAATTAAGTGCTATAGATTCCATTAGATTCCATCAGGATAGTGAGATGTTCGGTACTGAAAGAGGAGTCAGTGAACGAGATTCCATATTACGAGTACTATTCTTAGTAGTTTTAAAGTATGTTTCAAGCAAGGTAGTGTGTCGTATGTTACGTGTTTTCTAGTTAGATCATTTGTCCATTATGTAATTCCCTTATTTCCCCAAAGTGTTTATCATCTTGATTTGGCGAAACGTGGGCGATATGTTTTAAATTTCAACAGAACATAAATGGTTACTGGCATTATTGCATAGAAAGAAAAAGGCAAGTATGGATGTCCTGTCGAGGATGTCATTATATATGTAGCACAAAGCCCACTTCAGTTTGGTCGAGTTGGTAGGGTGTTGGGAGAAAGGGCAGAGGTGTTTGGGAGGAAACTGGTCTTCTTTTCAGAGGGACCATCCTACAATTTGACTTAAGCGATATAGAGGTCACTACACGTGAGGAGGAAGATTGTGGTATCAGTGACATATATGGCACTAAATAGAGGGTAACATGGACTACCTAAGAACACGTGTTCTAACTACTCTCATCCGGAACTCATGAATACAATCACCACAGCGACATCCGGATCGTCGTTTAACACAATATTAATATTAGTATGGGAAATCCAGCGTTTCCTCCGAATTTCAGGAAGCATACTTACAAATTGTTCACTTTTAATCGGACATCTTTGATATCATACACGTTCTTGATAACGTACTGGCTCTGCAGAAACTATCTGCAGTCAAAGATTAGCTTTCGCAGAATTTCCTGTACACCGAAAGGAAACTACACTTATCCGTCGAAGGACGTGGGTAAAGGAGGCCTTTCCAGAAGCGATATGTTTCTGAGTATTTTATCTTGCATAGAGCCAAAGTGTCTTCCACTATAATCCTCCGTTCAGACACTCACTCATAAACAAACAAGTGCACTGTGACTACGTCAATTAAAGTTTCAAGTTCCAGCACCTGATAAACGGGAAACACGAAATCTCCAAAATACGAGCATTGATAATGCTGCCTGAGAGCGTATTTGACATTTCCACGTCTGGCAAGTTGTTTCCTTATCTCAGTCGGCCAAAGAGCTTCAACAGATACTTAAACACAATTAAAATGAAGTCACAGCTCTTATTAATTCAGGGTCACTTAGCGATACTTTCATGGTAAAGGGACTCCGTTCCACCACCAGATGCGGGGGAAAAGAATGTTCTTTTTGTTCTCGAATACGTTCTTGCCTCCTTGTCTTGCTCCCTGTTTACCTTTTCCTTTTACAATTATTCGTCTTTTTCAAAGAAAAAAGATTTATGTTAGTATACACATCTATAAATTGTGGGTCAATTTCCGGAGATTCGAATCCTGGCTACAAAATAATTTTACGAGCATAATTAACTTTGTTGACAGTCTGAATACACTGTATTATCTGCCTATTAGTTTCAATACCCCGACTGAATTTCCGAAATCATCACACGACAATCGGTTCAGTAACAGTTCAGCACTCAGATGAGAACTCTGAAATCTGCTAATACCTGAGTATTACTAGAGGTCCCTAGCATTCGAAACAGCTTAAGTTTCTATATTCTTCTTTTTTTCAGTTCCATCTTCCCTCACGACGTCAACAATTACTAACGACACTTCGAAAGCACTTATTACAGCTGGCCATATCATACAATTAAGAGGGGTGCTGAAAACGGCGGTCTCCGAATTTTTTAGGTGAAAGCTTTTAAACCTTTTTCAGTAAAACATGATTTATTAACATGTCGAACAATCGGGTCTACTACCGGATGTT
Organism: Schistocerca americana; assembly: GCF_021461395.2. NCBI lineage: Eukaryota > Metazoa > Arthropoda > Insecta > Orthoptera > Acrididae > Schistocerca > Schistocerca americana. The sequence continues at coordinate 320,134,787 of NC_060120.1, read as the reverse complement.
TGTGTCACTCTGGCACAATATTTCGGCCACGTAACTCGTTGCCTTCTTCAGGTGCTACCTGAGACTGCCGTGTTGGAGGATCTTGTCCAGTATTTATGCCCAGAGGGCGCTGGGTGCTCCCTTTGCCGTCCGCGCCCCCTGGCGCCAGGCGGGCGCGGACGGCCGGGAAAGCCTGAAGAGTTACATGATTTATTAACATTCTACATCTTTATTTTTCATGTCTACGTATTTATTTCTTTGCACTCGTCAGTTGGATTTCATGACACCAAGTCGAAATAAATGTGTATTGGATCGGGTACAGTATATAGTTTTAATTGAGGCACGTGCGGTAGTGAATTTGAGATAGATTGTGGTATTGTCATTTTGTTTACCTTTTGTGTTTTAAAATCAAGTTAGTTAATGCTATTTTGCATCTGATGTTCTACAGTGAATTGCAATTTGTTTGTGTGTTTTTCTGTAATACTATTATTTCTTGCAGTGTGCAGTTGTATGGGATCAATGTGTCATCTACATATATTTTGTAATAGACGATGTTGAAACTAATACGGCGTTATTCCCGAGTATTTTTTTTTACTAATTCAATAACGTAAAGAATAATCTTGTTATTGGGCTGCACACTGCTAGGGCGCTATTCTCTATGTCCAGTGTATAGCTGAAGAAAAACTATCTATCGTCTTGAATTATTAAAAGAAGTTCTACCCTTTAATAAATTTCTCAAACAGAGTATCTTTTTGTACTTGAGCAGCTTTCTTTGATTATTTGAAGTTGATTTTACTCGAAAGATTAACTACAGGTAATGGTGCAAAACTGGCTGTAGTTGGGATTGTGGCATTTTCAGTATTATTTATCATCTGAAAGCTGTATTTAACACTGGAATAAATTTCGAATATAAATGGGTCTTGTAGAGGACTTCCTGTACTTTTCTGCAGGTGTTGTGTTCTGTGCATCCGCAATTTCAGCAACGGTAACTTTCAACAACTATCATTTTAATATGAACGCTGTGAACGACAAATAGAAATAAAGGCCTTTCCTCAATGAAACGGATGATGGAAATGAATATTTATTTGATTTGTTTAGCTGAAGCAGTGTTGTTCTCCCCAGTTTTCCGGAAGAGTAAGGCCTATTTGTGGTGTCACTCATTTATGACGAACACGTACCACAAGCGCTAATTTGCATGATTAAGTATCTTAGAATGTTATTCAGCCTCCAGGTTATTGGCTGAATCAAACAAATACTTACACGTAAGAGTAATATCACAGTCTAACATACAGTCACGTAGGACTATATTCTGTGAGACTGCGTAGCGGTCGAAGCATCAGCGCATGATGACGTTTACCCAATGTCAGTCCCGTCCCAGCCCTCCCTACTGATGCACTGAGGAGTCGCACCACACTGCCTCAAATAAGATGTTTTCACGAGGCACCCTGAGCACAGCCCTCGTAAATACTCTCGCCCAGACTAGACAGCTGAGTGTATGCTACTCCGTCGCGCTAATTGTTAACACCGCTTTCACCCAGGCGGCTAGGTTCACAGAATTCTGCAGAAGACAGCCTTCATTAACGTAAGGAATGCTATGTAAGAGTACAGGTATACATACCTTGACGAAAGACCACAGTAAGTGCACAACCGGATGCAAAATTATTCCCAATATACACTCCTGGAAATTGAAATAAGAACACCGTGAATTCATTGTCCCAGGAAGGGGAAACTCTATTGACACATTCCTGGGATCAGATACATCACATGATCACACTGACAGAACCACAGGCACATAGACACAGGCAACAGAGCATGCACAATGTCGGCACTAGTACAGTGTATATCCACCTTTCGCAGCAATGCAGGCTGCTATTCTCCCATGGAGACGATCGTAGAGATGCTGGATGTAGTCCTGTGGAACGGCTTGCCATGCCATTTCCACCTGGCGCCTCAGTTGGACCAGCGTTCGTGCTGGACGTGCAGACCGCGTGAGACGACGCTTCATCCAGTCCAAAACATGCTCAATGGGGGACAGATCCGGAGATCTTGCTGGCCAGGGTAGTTGACTTACATCTTCTAGAGCACGTTGGGTGGCACGGGATACATGCGGACGTGCATTGTCCTGTTGGAACAGCAAGTTCCCTTGCCGGTCTAGGAATGGTAGAACGATGGGTTTGATGACGGTTTGGATGTACCGTGCACTATTCAGTGTCCCCTCGACGATCACCAGTGGTGTACGGCCAGTGTAGGAGATCGCTCCCCACACCATGATGCCGGGTGTTGGCCCTGTGTGCCTCGGTCGTATGCAGTCCTGATTGTGGCGCTCACGTGCACGGCGCCAAACACGCATACGACCATCATTGGCACCAAGGCATAAGCGACTCTCATCGCTGAAGACGACACGTCTCCATTCGTCCCTCCATTCACGCCTGTCGCGACACCACTGGAGGCGGGCTGCACGATGTTGGGGCGTGAGCGGAAGACGGCCTAACGGTGTGCGGGACCGTAGCCCAGCTTCATGGAGACGGTTGCGAATGGTCCTCGCCGATACCCCAAGAGCAACAGTGTCCCTAATTTGCTGGGAAGTGGCGGTGCGGTCCCCTACGGCACTGCGTAGGATCCTACGGTCTTGGCGTGCATCCGTGCGTCGCTGCGGTCCGGTCCCAGGTCGACGGGCACATGCACCTTCCGCCGACCACTGGCGACAACATCGATGTACTGTGGAGACCTCACGCCCCACGTGTTGAGCAATTCGGCGGTACGTCCACCCGGCCTCCCGCATGCCCACTATACGCCCTCGCTCAAAGTCCGTCAACTGCACATACGGTTCAAGTCCACGCTGTCGCGGCATGCTACCAGTGTTAAAGACTGCGATGGAGCTCCGTATGGCACGGCAAACTGGCTGACACTGACGGCGGCGGTGCACAAATGCTGCGCAGCTAGCGCCATTCGACGGCCAACACCGCGGTTCCTGGTGTGTCCGCTGTGCCGTGCGTGTGATCATTGCTTGTACAGCCCTCTCGCAGTGTCCGGAGCAAGTATGGTGGGTCTGACACACCGGTGTCAATGTGTTCTTTTTTCCATTTCCAGGAGTGTAGAAACGACAGTCCTGCACCACATGGTGAATTTCTAAGGGAATAGGGTTAAGCATGAGACAGGAGTGACCCATAAGATATCGATTTATGTGGCAATTGCAAGATCACGTTGGAAATATCACGTATGGCTGGCGCATGTCAGACTGTCATAGTGCGAGATAGTCAGGGTCGCCGTGAGAACGAAGCGGCGTGCGTACGCGAGTGGGGCTTCCGAGGTATGTTCAAATTACGACGCTGAAAAAGAAACGGGAAGGGGCCGTCAGCTGTACAAGAGACGGACGTGGTGTTCTCGCGAACTGTTGTCTTGAAAGATGAATGCACTGTCGGAATATATGGATGTGCAATAGGCTGTTCAATCCTCTACCGATAGTATACTGCCCACAAATTACTCTCGATAATGAAGAGAGGCATCCGACATCTATATTCGGTGTTAACTCGATAGATGACCGACTCATCTCATTGTTGTATTCCATAACTGGGAAATGCATTGATACGTGCCTGCCTCTGCTCTCGTTTACGACGATCATCAGGCGTCAGACAGCCGGCCGGGGTGGCCAAGCGGTTCTAGGCGCTTCAGTCTGCAACCGCGCGACCGCTACGGTCGCAGGTTCGAATCCTGCCTCGGGCATGGATGTGTGTTTTGTCTTTAGGTTAGTTAGGTTTAAGTAGTTCTATGTTCTAGGGGACTGATGACCTCAGAAGTTAAGTCCCATAGTGCTCAGAGCCATTTGAACCAGGCGTCAGACAGCCCTGGACTCGTTGGTGATGCAAGTCTTTGAGCATCTTGGCAGGTAAAATGAATGTATAAGTAAATAAATAATGTTATATCCTAGGCCAAGTTATTCGTGCATCATGATGATGTGGGTTCGGTATTGTTGTTCGTAATGGACGCCTAAAGTACCTACGGATCGAGGGAAACGGACTCATAACGCGATTGTTCAACACCCCTCGGCATTATTCACTACGACTTTGTTCACGTGTAAACGGACGGATATCATTATCCATAGGGTGCAATAAATGGGGGTGACAAATGTCGTGGATTACCTCTTAAAATCGAGTCGTTGGTAGTCCTCTGCAGAAATATTGAGCCACGCTGTCTCTATAGCCGTCCATAATTACCTAAATGTTACCGGCGCACGATCTCTCGATTATGTCCCATAAATGTTGGATGGGTTTCATGTCCAAACCATGGCCAAACCATTCATTCGCATCGTTGATAATGTCTTCAAACCAACAGCAAACAACTGTGGCCTGGTGACAAGGCGCATTGCCACCCATCAAAATTCCATTGTTGTTTGGGGACATGAAGTCAATAAATGGCTGCAAACAGTCTCCAAGTAGCTGAACGTAACCAGTTCCAGTCAATTATAGGTTCAGTAAACACAGCCCGCCACCAGCCAGCACAGTGCCCTGTTGACAACCAGAGTCCATGGCTTCTTAGGGCTGCGCCACACTCGAACCCTACCATCAGCTGTCACCAGCTGAAGGCGGGGCTCATCTGAGCAGGCCACAGTTTTCCAGAAGCCTACTGTCCAGCCGATGTGGTCACGGACCCAGGAGAGGAGCTGCAGGCGTTGTCGTGCTGTTACCAGAGGCACTCTCGTCGGTCGTCTGCTGCCGCAGCCCATTAACTCCACATTTGGCGGCACTGTCCTAACGGATACGTTTGTCGTACGTCCCACAATGATTTCAGCGATAATTTCACGCAATGCTGCTTGTCTATTAGGACTCACAATTCTTTGAAAACGCTGCTGCTCTCGGTCGTTAAGCGCAGGCCGTTGGTCACTGCGTTGCCCGCAGTGAGAGGTAATTTCCGAAATGCGATGTACCATGCATCTGGCTCCAACTATAATTCTGTGTTCAGCGTCTGATAGTTCCCGTCGTGCGACGACAATCACGTCGGAAACTTGCTCACGTGAATGACCTCAGTAGAAATAACAGTTTCGCCAAGGCAGTGTCCTTTTATTCCTTGTGTACACGATACTGTTGTCATCCTTCTATGTGCATATCTCTATCCCATGACATTTGTGACCTCAGTGTATTTCGATACCCGACAATGTTGCATCATCAGGTGAGCACCTGCGTCCTATTTGTGGTACATATGGGGCATAATTAGTCAGTGCCGATCATCAGCAACTGCTGTTTGCGGAGGACCACTAAGAGCTACATGTTCTTTCTCACAATGTTGACTGAATTTTCCAGTAACTTTGTAACTTTTGAAAAGAGATTTTTATATTGAGTACGACTCATAAGCTTGTGCTAACTTTCAAAAGAGAGGTTTTACTTTCGCATCTCAGTGAAACGTTAGAACTTAGCCTGACTGTGCGCTTGATGCTACTCGACGGATAACTAGTGATTGCATGTAATTATTGCTTGTTTTGTATATGAACATTCTACGTTGAAAGCACCGATGTGCGTTAGTACATTAAATGCAATTCTTACGCACAATACGCATATGACCTACCACTATATTACTCTCTAAGCTTTAAGCGTTATCTGAATATTTGCATCTCTAATCCACAACACACCAAATAATATCACAATTTGTATCGAACCAATTATTGATTCACTGAATGTGATCTGAATAGATAATCACTGTTTCCTTAGTGCACAAAACAATGATTATTTCGTGCCCTTATAAACATTTGGCTTATCTGTTGCAAATGAACTGAAAGGAATCGCGCTGCTTTTGCCATTACTGAAACGCGACTTGCGGAGCGCAATGGTAATCGGATCTTGCGGTCTGGGGCGCCTTGACACGATCCGTGTGGCTCCCCAGTTGGAGGTTCGAGTTCTCGGTCGGGCATGGGTGGGTGTGTTGTCCACAGCGTAACTTAGTTTCAGTTAGATTAAGTAGTGTGTAGGCTTAGGGACCGATGACCTAAGCAGTTTGGTCCCATAAGACCTTACCACAAGTTTCCAGTTTCCTGAAATGTTCTAAGGCTTTTAAGTAGAAAATAGGATGTGAGGTTCAATGACGAATAACTCCCTAATTAATTTTGTTTAGTTGTATAGTAAGCGAAATTAGAGAAGTATGAACACGATAGCATTACTCGTAATTCCAGAATGAGATTTTCACTCTGCAGCGGAATGTGCGCTGATATGAAACTTCCTGGCAGATTAAAACTGTGTGCCCGACCGAGACTCGAACTCGGGACCTTTGCCTTTCGCGGGCAAGTGCTCTACCAACTGAGCTACCGAAGCACGACTCACGGCCGGTAATCACAGCTTTACTTCTGCCAGTACCTCGCTAGAGTTCTGGTTCTGCAAGGTTCGCAGGAGAGCTTCTGTAAAGTTTGGAAGGTAGGAGGCGAGGTACTGCAAAAAGTAAAGCTGCGAGTAGCGGGCGTGAGTCGTGCTTCGGTAGCTCAGTTGGTAGAGCACTTGCCCGCGAAAGGCAAAGGTCCCGAGTTCGAGTCTCGGTCGGGCACACAGTTTTAATCTGCCACGAAGTTTCATTACTCGTCATTGTTAGTATAATATGAATACTAAACACAAATCTCATAAAACTAATATTTAAGCAAAACTTCTAACATTCATAGATTTAACTCTTTAAACAAAACTAATATTCTTTGATTTAATTGGAAGAAGAAACAGCATTGGTCGTATTTTTTTGTTTTATTATCCGCAAAATCGACTTTCGGTCACTTAGTGACCAGCCTCAGTGATGTAATATACATTTCAAATTGGTAGGCACTGGTATCAACAAGCTTAGAGCCATCACATATCTGATCGCTCTAAGCTTGTTGATACCAGTGCCTACCAATTTGAAATGTATATTATATCACTGAGGATAATAAAACAAAAAAATACGACCAATGCTGTTTCTTCTTCCAATTATATCCATTATCTGGTCGTGGTGCACAGAACACTCAATGGAGTCGCCAATCAATTCACTGGTTTGAAACTGAAAAGGGCAAAAAATGATGTGTTCATTTCCTGAGCTCAAGAGTTCACTACATATTTGAAACAACAGTATCGTAATAGTCAAACAATGCAAGTTACGAAAATTTACAAACCGCAACTGGAAGGTTCGTTAAACACGATACCCTACTTTCTACAAACTTAGCGCATGCGGCAGATCACCTTCTTTCATATATACCAAGCAGCAGCAATAGCATGCCGAATGCAGGCCTCCACATCAGTACACACGTATACTTCAGCTAACGCTCCTCACCGAAATCTTGCTTGTACCACTGACTACTTGACAACGACATAAATGTTGGAATCCAGAGAGTCTCCTTCAGACATGTTCTCAGGAAAAGTGTTTTAATGTAGTTAATATCACAAACAAAACTGTCTCTTCTCATAATGTAACAACCCTTCGACGTCGCTACGGTGTTCGCTAGTTGGGCAGGCAACTTCCCATGCTGACCACGCTTCTTGCGCAAGGAGACAACGCCCACGACACAATGGAAGAAACTTGAAATAAGCTTTGAAGGGGCGTTAACAACTGAAGGCGTACACAATCCGCATTGTCCCAGTCACGACACAACACGTCCTTTTGAAGTGCACTGTAAATGGAGGTTTACTTTCGTAATTACATTACACAGGTGGACGTACGTAGAATTTGCTGTGGTTAGAAGGATGAACACTGAGTAAGAGTTCTCTCGCTCAAAAACATGACGACGATGTGAAATATTTTTGAATACTTTAGTTTGAATATTTTTCCAGCTACGACTAGTCGAAATCGAAACCCGGCTGGATAACAGTGCGCGTTAAAGCACCGCTTCCGGGACGGGGAGGTGAACCGGTCCCGAATCGAGTCCGCACGGCGGATTAACGTCTGTGGTCGGTGTGGCGGCCAGCCTGGTGTAGGGGTCGTAAACAGTTAGAAAACTTGCGCTCACTTTGACTACATGGGGACACTTGGGTTACACGTATTCCGTCCTGGGGGTAAAAGGGGTTAAGGCAGGAACGGCTTCCGGTCACCCATTAAACTAACCATGCCAATTCTGTTAATAAACATGCCACCCCTGCGTCGATACGGGACAAAAGCACAAGAAAACAAGGAAACCAAATTGAAATCACATCGTTTACCCTAAAACAGATTATCTGACTGCTACTTGAACAAATGATAGAACAACTCTATGCAATTTAATTCAAGAAATCACGGTAATCGTTTAGTGCTCCAAACTAAATAATAAGAGAAAATAAATCAGACGAAACCACAGAGAAATCAACTGTTTATATAGCCAAAATTATAAATGGAATAATAAATAACTCTCATGTGTTTGAGGTCGCGTTTACGATTTATATATCAGGGCCATTTATTTTGCACATTAAGATAAAAGGTTGGTGCGGGATTTCGATGGGAGTGGAGAATGTGCAAGCATGGACACTTAACCAATTATAATTTAATGTTATTAACTTATGAACCATATGGTTACCAGAACGCTTGTAAAATATGAAACAAAGCAAGAGTTCACGATCAGTTTTCCAATTGAGCTAATAGCTGATATAATAACATATAAAAATTCAGGGAATTCAACTTTCGCACCACAGTAATAATAAAAATTTTAAGGGAGCATTCTATAACGATAAAATTTTAAACTATTGTAGATACGTCATCCAGTATAAATACTTCGCCTTACTGAGATTATCTTAACAAATGAGGCATTCAGAATAGCCTATAGCATCACACATTTGTCAACAAGATAGCACAAAGGCACCCAAGTACGAACCACACCTACGAAACACAAGATAGACAACAGAGACGACGTACATTCCCTACACACGCAATAACCAAACGTGCCTCACTTATCAAGGTACATAGGAAAGATACTTAAATCACTAAAAGCTTAACACTAAAATACAATCCTCAAACAATTTACAGCTTTACAATGTGCAGGCGCCACACGGCCTTGCAGTGTTTCGTCGAAATAGAATACAGCTGTACAAGGCTCTGCATTTCAAATTACAGATGCAGTAGCAACCCTGCCATGTTTCACTAGTTCAAAATCATGTCAATACACAAGGGCCACCGCAAACTCAAAAGCCAGTGCAAAAAAAATTCACTCTTATCCACACCCCTCAAATCGTGTAAACCGGAACCCTTTTTCTGAAAATGCTCCCTGGCTGCGAGCTGCTATATCCTCTGGCCGTACAGAGACCAACACTGTCCGCTGCTCTAGCCGATCGACGCCTCACATTACCAGCAGGCTGCAACCAGCGTTGGTGGTTCGCAACGCCACTGACTTGCTTCATCATGCTATATGCTCCGACGCCGGGCATCACCGCTGAGGTTCCTCCAGGATGCCTTCGCTGTCGCCGGTGGATTCCAATTGCAAAATCGCTCCGCCACATCTCCTGTCGCTGAACAAAGGGCACTTTCGTGGGACTTACGGTGCGCTGCTGGCAACTTCACATGTGTCCGGCGACGGAATCAAATCGAGCACATCCAGCCAGGGGTGGGAAAGACAAATGTAAAACATTGTACTGAAAAAAATGTGATAAATGATTTTAAAAGTGATGTTTTAAATTACACAAAATTGACAGTACGAACAATTAAAGAAGAAGAGACGTTGTGTTGCAGACGGGCACAACTTTCAGCCAAAAGGCCTTTTTCTAAAGCAGAAAACACACACACATTCTGCGTTAGAAAAAGGCCTATTGGGCCTTAAGCTTAAATGTACAGCAGTCTTTGCTGTCTGCACCTCAATGCCTCCTCTTATGGTGAGTAGAAATCCGTCCTTTACACAATACTGACAGTATGAATAATTAATATTTTTGGACTATACTAGACTGCATATATGTGCAATGGACGCTTTTTTTTTTTTTTTTTTTCATCAGCCTACTGACTGGTTTGATGCGGCCCGCCACGAATTCCTTTCCTGTGCTAACCTCGCTACAAACCCTATTATCTCCCTAAGATCATGGCGGTTAGTGACCCCGACATAAACTGGAGGTTGTAACACTCCGGTTTAATCTTACTGACTTATCCCGCTCGATCGGGATCTGATAGTAGCCCAAATAGATAATAATTAATGTGACCGTGTACCTAATGGGGCTGACAATCGGATTGGACTGCTACGGAGTTGTTACATTCCATTTTGTCCTTCTCGAATGCTGTAATAATAAAATGTCTGGTGGCAAGAAGAACAACAACACAGCTTCATTAATCAACGACCTATATTCATCACAAAAACACCAAAGTAAGGAGACAGCCACTGCCTTCGTCGTACAGAGTTAATAACGGCTAATCTCAGCACAGGCCCTTTCGTTATTCATTATCGTCACACGCAATTTCAATCATTGTATTCCAACACTACAATCCAACACTGCAATCCAACACTGCAATCCAACTGATGCCGGCGCGGTAGACGCGTAATTACAAATATCGGCACAAAAATATCACTGAATCACACTAGTAATTATACTTTTTCACTTTCCCGAATATTCCTAACACAAAGGGGTTAAACCACGGCGATGGCCATTCCCTTTGTCGATTCGGTCTTGCATTCCAGCAACAGACCTCCACCCGGCTCGGCCCACAGCGCGTACCACACCCTACTGTCTCAACACTCGCTCTCGCTCTCGCAACCCGACACACACTATCGATTGTTTGTCCTGTCGACCTGTGCTGTCGCAAAACTTATAGTAAGGGCCTACGGACCCCTTACAAGGTCGAACTGCAACTGTCTCAGTTTACCAACCAGATATCTCAAACTTCGCTTTTGCCAGCTCAATAATGAATTTTCAGGAACATTATTTGCGTTTATGGATACTAAAAGTGGTTTATTTTGACAACAGAGTTGTGAGAGGCTCGAGGGAACAGAATGGTAAAAGCCACTGCCGTGAACGGGAATTGCCCAGAAAGTAATGCACCGGATTTTTTTTTTCTTCAACAATTCTTTGCTGAACATAATGAGAATTACACACACACGAAAGAATAGTGTTTTATCTACACACCCTATTTTTTCACGTAATCTGTATCCCGTTCTATGGCCTTCCTCCAGCGCGTTAAAAGGGCAGACATGTCCTGTCGGTACCAATTCTTGTCCAGGTGGCGGAGCCAGTGCTTCACTGTGTGCATCACCTCCTCATCCATCGTCCTCAAAATGACTGCCGAGTCGTAAAATGTCTGTCCTCACGAATTACAACAGCAGCTCGCTGTAACATGTCAAGTGCGACAGCCGTGGATGGTCTCCCCGACCGCTGCAAATCGTAGAGCTCCGGCGAACAGCCTTCTGACGACCTCACCCTTCCTGCCCAGCGACTAACTGTTTTTCCGTAAACAGCAAATGCTCCATACAGTTTGCACAAGCGTTTGTGAATATTTCCCACAGTTTCTTTCTCTGTAGCGAGAAATTCAATAGCGATTCGTTGCTTGTAATAATATCCATTAGCTACAGACACCATTTTGAAACTGTTCTGCAGCTATGCTATCGGTCGGAAATGACGGAAACTTGGCGCGCCCACTCAGGAGACTTCAAGTAATGCATACGTAACGTTTCGCATTGTTTTCGGCTCAGAAAAAAATGCGATGCGTTACAATTAGGGCAATCCTAGTATTTTCAGTTTAAGCCAATCAGCGCTATCTATAAGCAGCAGAATATAAGGCAACAGGGAAAAGTTCTAATTTCACTCAACAGAAATCACGGCGATGCTTAATGGTAAGTGGGTTCCTGCTGCGGGAACATAATGGCAAGCGACACGTAAAATTGTTAGGTTCACGTATATTTTCTGCTTTTGCAAATCATTCACTGTTACTGTACTGGGACAAACATGAATGGTCGCACTGCAGGAGTCGTGCACAAGATCCTTGATTCTGTGTCCAGTTTCATCTGTGGTTGACTTGCTGGTCAGTCTGTTGTTCTGCGTTGGAACATTCTTCTTTGAGGCACGGTGGAGTGCAGCTTAGTTTTTCAGAGAAATAGGTCTCTAATTTGTGAATATGGAAAAAATTATCTCGAATACTTTATTACCGAGATTTATAACATTTTGGAGGAATTTTGAAGAAATGTTTATAGTTTCTTTGTAATGAAAAAAATTTTTAGTGGTTAAAGTAATCAGAGTTTGATTTCTCAAAAACGGTTTCGTTTGAAGTGAAACCCACTTCCATGATTCATTACAAAATTTTGAATTTTTATCGTGTGTGCATTGCATCTTGCACCACATGAAGGGACAGAGTACTTCTGGCAGAAAAAATACAGAGCGGAATATCTATCTCTAGCTGTTTCTTCCGCTGATTTGTATTTGCTTTCAAGAACGGCTGTACTCCAGACACAAAAACAGCGCCCTGAGCAAGAGGTAAGCCACTTTTATGTCAGCGCAATTCTCACCTTGCATTCTTGTGCACTGTGCAGTCAATATGTCGTGCTATCAAGTACATTAATTTTCAGTGAGCAGTGTTGATAATTTCCAACAACTAATTACTGCCGATTAGAGCAGTAACTTAAAAACAACGATATGTGAATTGTGAGTCCTACTTGATGCAAAACACTCCGTTACCTGTTTACTTATTTATTCCCCAAACTAGTTTCAGGGACAAATATCACTATCATCGAAGGTTCTTTAAATCTATAACATGCAGAAAATATCGTAGTTATACAAACACAGTAACACATTATTACAGTTTTACTGTTCGTTTTTTGAAATATAGTTTTCTGGGGATACTTCCATGTTGTTGTTGTGGTCTTCAGTCCTGAGACCGGTTTGATGCAGCTCTCTATGCTACTCTATCCTGTGCAAGCTGCTTCATCTCCCAGAACGTACTGCAGCCTACATTCTTCTGAATATGCTTAGTGTATTCATCTCTTGGTCTCCCTCTACCTTTTTTACCCTCCACGCTGCCCTCCAATACCAAATTGGTGATCCCTTGATGCCTCAGAACATGTCCTACCAACCGATCCCTTCTTCTAGTCAAGTTGTGCCACAAACTCCTCTTCTCCCCAATTCTATTCAATACTTCCTCATTAGTTATGTCATCTACCCACCTAATGTTCAGCATTCTTCTGTAGCAACACATTTCGAAAGCTTCTACTCTCTTCTTGTCCAAACTATTTATCGTCCATGTTTCACTTCCATACATGGCTACACTCCATACAAATACTTTCAGAAACGACTTCCTGACATTTAAATCTATACTCGATGTTAACAAATTTCTCTTCTACAGAAACGCTTTCCTTGTCATTGCCAGTCTACATTTTATATCCTCTCTACTTCGACCATCATAACTTAGTTTGCTCCCCAAATAGCAAAACTCCTTTATTACTTTAAGTGTCTCATTCCCTAATCTAATTCCCTCAGGATCTCCCGAGTTCATCATCTTCGTTTTGCTTTTGTTGATGTTCATCTTATATCCTCCTTTCAAGACACTGCCCATTCCGTTCAACTGCTCTTCCAAGTCCTTTGCTGTCTCTGACAGATTACAATGTCATCGGCGAACCTCAAAGTTTTTATTTCTTCTCCATGGATTTTAATATCTACCCCGAACTTTTCTTTTGTTTCCTTTATTGCTTGCTCAATATACAGATTGAATAACATCGGGGAGAGGCTACAACCCTGTCTCACTCCCTACCCTACCACTGCTTTCCTTTCATGTCCCTCGAATCATCTAATTGCCGTCTGGTTTCCGTACAAATTTTAAATAGCCTTTCGCTCCCCGTATTTTACCCCTGCCACTTTCAGAATTTGAAAGAGGGCATTCCGGTCAACATTGTCAAAAGCTTTCTGTAAGTTTACAAATGCTAGAAACGTAGGTCTGCTTTTTCTAAATCTAGCTTCTAAGATATTTCTACGAAATCCTAACTGATCTTCCCCGAGGTCGGATTCTACCAGTTTTTCCATTCGTCTGTAAAGAATTCGCGATAGTATTTTGCAGCCGTTACTTAATAAACTGATAGTTCGGTAATTTTCACATATGTCAACACCTGCTTTCTTTTGGATTGGAATTATTATATTCTTCTTGAAGTCTGAGGGTATTTCGCCTGTCTCATACATTTTGCTCACCGGATGGTAGAATTTTGTCAGGACTGTCAGTAGTTCTAATGGAATGTTGTCTACTCCCGGGGCCTTGTTTCGACTCAGGTCTTTCAGTGCTCTGTCAAACTCTTCACGTAGTATCATATATGCCATTTCATCTTCATCTACATCCTCTTCCATTTCCATAATAGTGCCCTCAAGTTCAAATGTTTCAAATGGCTCTGAGCACTATGGGACTTAACATCTGAGGTTATCAGTACCCTAGAACTTAGAACTACTTAAACCTAAATAACCTAAGGGCATCACACACATCCATGCCCGCGGCAGGATTCGAACCTGCGACTGTAGGGGTCGCGCGGTTCCAGACTGAAGCGGCTAGAACCGCTCGGTCACACCGGCCGGCTGCCCTCAAGTACCTCGCCCCTGATATTCATACAAGTGGTTCCCTTTTCTCCAAAGGTATATTTAATTATCCTGTAGGCAGTATCTATCTTATCCCTAGTGAGATAAGCCTCTACATCCTTACATTTGTCCTCTAGTCATGCCTTCCATACTTTCATACTACGTTATTTATTCTATGTTATGGCATGTTTTTAAGAATTGTTGCGCTGCTGGCGGCATATTTTCTGTGCTTTTCCAGTTGCCGTTTTTTCTAAGCGTACATCATGTGAACTGCAACGATGAGAGCGGCTGTTAGTAAACAAATACTGAAAGGTGAACTTTCGTATGTCAGCTTTATACACTTGGAGTTGCGGTAGTCGTGTGCAATACAGTTTTGGTGTATACTGGGCTGTTACTTAGTTATTCGTTAATCACGTTCGTTGGACAGTACGTAGCTGATTCTACACTCAATAAAACAAAACTTTCGCACTTTGCTTATGATCCCCAACATTACGCCATCTTGCAGTTCGCGTGTGTCGCTAGAGGTGTATCGCATGTTGCAAGAAGGCTATGAAAGCGGTAGCGCGAGTTACGATGACTTCTGTTCCTTATTTACGTCTCTGGGTGTGATGGGGAAGTGGTTCTTTTGCGTGTCTGTGCTTTCTGTTCTCTGGGTCAATTCTCTCAGAGCGGCAAAGAGTGTGTGCTTTCGTTTATTAAATTTTTCCCTTCCACTATAGCCTTTTGTATGTAGTAATTTTCTTCTATTGTTAGCTGTCGGTACAGCCTGTTGCTGTGTTTCACAATGTGTAGCTCGCTTTCGATATTAGTGGGGTTACGGTTTTTGGTCATTAGGTGTTCTGCGGAAGTTGAATGTGTGCTGTGACTCCTTAAAACTTGTTTATGATTTACGTTTTGTAGCCGTTTTAAACAAGAATTTGTTTGATTTTATTTAGGGAGTGAGGTCAGGCGATCGTGCTGGCCAAACGTTTGGAAACGATAGACTAGCAGTTCGATCGTTTTCAAATGTGATTTGGAGAAGCGGGTGAACTTCACGAGCGATGTGTGGTGGGGCTCGATCTTGCATGAAAACTGTTGAGTTCGCCGGCCGCGGTGGTCTAGTGGTTCTAGGCGCTCAGTCCGGAACCGCGCGACTGCTACGGTCGCAGGTTCGACTCCTGCCTCGGGCATGTATGTGTGTGATGTCCTTAGGTTAGTTAGGTTCAAATGGTTCTAAGTTCTAGGGGACTGATGACCACAGATGTTAAGTCCCATAGTGCTCAGAGCCATTTGAACCATTTGAACCAAAACTGTTGAGTTCAATTCGTCTCTCTCCTGTAGGGCGGGTATGAGATGCTGTCGAAGCATATCACAGTAACGCTGGCCAGCCACACTACACGTCTTTGGCCCTTGAGCGCCAACCAGTTCAAAAAAGAATGGACCTGTGATGAATGCAGCCGCGAAGCTACACCGTACGGTGACACGTTCACCATACAGTGGACCTACATGCACATGACTGGAGGTGAAGATCCCCACACTCGTCAGTTCGGTGTATTCACCTCACCCGTCAGAGAAAAATGAGCTACATCTGTCCATAGGATAGTCCAGGGGCAGGACTCGTCAACTTTAACCCTTGAGAGAAAGTGGAGAGCGAAGTCAACACATCGTTGTGCGTCCTGTGGTGCAAGCTGCTGTACGAATGGATCTTGTACAGATACCATTTGAGAATTGGTTCAAATGGTTCTAAGCACTATGGGACTTAACATCTGAGGTCATCAGTCCCCTAGAACTTAAAACTACTTGAACCTAACTAACCTAAGGACATGACACACATGCATGCCCGAGGCAGGATTCGAACCTGCGGCCGTAGCAGCAGCGCGGTTCCGGACTGAAGCACCTAGAACCGCTCGGCCACAGCGGCCGAAATTTGAGAATTGTTCGAAGCACCTTCCGTACGGTGGACCGTGGGACGTTCAACTGTCGTGCCACAGCACGCGCACTGCATGCCGATCGGGAACTGCGCGCAGCGTCGTCTGCCATAGCAACAGCGATTTCATGAACCACATATGGTGCATTGATTCGAACTTGTTCATCATGCTCCGCACAGCAGCTGGAGAAAGATGACCCTTCCGTAATCCTTTCAGCAGGAAATATTCTCGAAGTGCAGCTGCAGCATTACTGTTGTTTCGATAACAGAGCTTCACCAATAATGAATGCACTGCTCCTGTAACGTCCCCTTAGAAAAATTAATGAATTACTGTGCTGATAAACCTCTTACATTATTTGATTTTCAAACAGCTGAGCAGAACTGAACGTACTCAGACATTTCGCATTTCGCTCTTTACCTATTCTGATCAACACTAAACTGACACAAAATATTTCTAACGCAATGCAATCAGACTTTCAACAATCCCTACAAAAGAATGGTCCTGACCAACATTAAACTATACCTTTTACAAATCACTTACCTCACAAAAATCTTCGTTACTCGAACTACTGCGTTACAGCGAGCGCCAATACTGCCAGCTAAATAAAAGATTCTAACTACTGAAGGCACTAACTACTGATAGGCATAGTTAGCAAATGGAAGAGTTTCATAGAGAACAAACAATGTATTTACCTTAATAGTGTTCAAAAGACATAATATATATATATATATATATATATACGCACTCCTGGAAATGGAAAAAAGAACACATTGACACCGGTGTGTCAGACCCACCATACTTGCTCCGGACACTGCGAGAGGGCTGTACAAGCAATGATCACACGCACGGCACAGCAGACACACCAGGAACCGCGGTGTTGGCCGTCGAATGGCGCTAGCTGCGCAGCATTTGTGCACCGCCGCCGTCAGTGTCAGCCAGTTTGCCGTGGCATACGGAGCTCCATCGCAGTCTTTAACACTGGTAGCATGCCGCGACAGCGTGGGCGTGAACCGTATGTGCAGTTGACGGACTTTGAGCGAGGGCGTATAGTGGGCATGCGGGAGGCCGGGTGGACGTACCGCCGAATTGCTCAACACGTGGGGCGTGAGGTCTCCACAGTACATCGATGTTGTCGCCAGTGGTCGGCGGAAGGTGCACGTGCCCGTCGACCTGGGACCGGACCCCAGCGACGCACGGATGCACGCCAAGACCGTAGGATCCTACGCAGTGCCGTAGGGGACCGCACCGCCACTTCCCAGCAAATTAGGGACACTGTTGCTCCTGGGGTATCGGCGAGGACCATTCGCAACCGTCTCCATGAAGCTGGGCTACGGCCCCGCACACCGTTAGGCCGTCTTCCGCTCACGCCCCAACATCGTGCAGCCCGCCTCCAGTGGTGTCGCGACAGGCGTGAATGGAGGGACGAATGGAGACGTGTCGTCTTCAGCGATGAGAGTCGCTTCTGCCTTGGTGCCAATGATGGTCGTATGCGTGTTTGGCGCCGTGCAGGTGAGCGCCACAATCAGGACTGCATACGACCGAGGCACACAGGGCCAACACCCGGCATCATGGTGTGGGGAGCGATCTCCTACACTGGCCGTACACCACTGGTGATCGTCGAGGGGACACTGAATAGAGCACGGTACATCCAAACCGTCATCGAACCCATCGTTCTACCATTCCTAGACCGGCAAGGGAACTTGCTGTTCCAACAGGACAATGCACGTCCGCATGTATCCCGTGCCACCCAACGTGCTCTAGAAGGTGTAAGTCAACTACCCTGGCCAGCAAGATCTCCGGATCTGTCCCCCATTGAGCATGTTTGGGACTGGATGAAGCGTCGTCTCACGCGGTCTGCACGTCCAGCACGAACGCTGGTCCAACTGAGGCGCCAGGTGGAAATGGCATGGCAAGCCGTTCCACAGGACTACATCCAGCATCTCTACGATCGTCTCCATGGGAGAATAGCAGCCTGCATTGCTGCGAAAGGTGGATATACACTGTACTAGTGCCGACATTGTGCATGCTCTGTTGCCTGTGTCTATGTGCCTGTGGTTCTGTCAGTGTGATCATGTGATGTATCTGACCCCAGGAATGTGTCAATAAAGTTTCCCCTTCCTGGGACAATGAATTCACGGTGTTCTTATTTCAATTTCCAGGAGTGTATATATATATATATCAGTTCATGACATCCAGTCTTACAAATTTACTGTCTCTGTCCAGATCATCCGCTCTCACCACTGCTCCACCACTGCTAGCGGCTCACCTCCAACTGCGCAACGCTACGCGCTGTTAACATCCAGCTGCGCAACACTACAATTGCAACCAACAATGCAAACCAGCCACAGACTGCACACAGCACAGCCAGTGATTTTCATACAGAGCGCTACCTGGCGTTACCAATAAAAAAAACCTAAACAGCCTACTTACACTCCTTTTGTCCAAGCTCGTGTTGACACGTCAATAAATACACTGTGGCTGGTCAGGTGTGAGAGACTACGAATGACGATGACTGATCAAGGCACCTGGTGGCCATAGTTGGAACTGGACGGTGGCGCTCTGACGCTTGGAAATCATGCACCACATACTCTGGACATTAATGCTACCAAGTTTGATACTCGTGCGCTAATCAGTTTGCGGCTATAACTTGCTAAATAGGGAAAGTATAGTTATAACTACCCTGTATATTTCAGAAATAATGTTGCACTGTGTTCTTTGTCACTGCGAGTATGACATATAACTGTGGGGGTGTTAGTTAATTGCAGGTCGTACGGAAACGAGGTAACTGAGCTCCAGGCGGCGTTAATGATGTCTGCGCGGGTGTGTGAAGCGAACGAAGGCGTGAAGTGCGCCACGACGCGGCCTCCTAATCCCGGGAGACGAGCCCCCTAGTCCCTCTTAATCTGCAGCGCTTACCTGCAGCGCCTGCGGCGACGCAAATCCCGGCCGACGACACCGTAAAACAAGACAGCCGCGGCTGCTCGCGGCAGGCGCTGATCCCGCCTGACGCAACGCTCGGGTTAAGTCGCTGGCACACAGCCGCCGGCCCACGTGGAGGCCACGGAGCGGCCCGTCAGCAGGTTTTGGCGCCGTCGCTCCGGGAGCTGATTTACGGGCTGTTGGCGCAGCGCGACTCGGCTCGCCGCAGCCCGCTGTTGTTCTGTTGTCGCGGCCGTCGCCGAGTTTACCCGCGATGGCAAAACAGGGACTGTGTCGGGATTAGCTCCAGAAACGGGGACACACACTGCAGGGTACACACGGGGGTTCGCGGACGTAAACCTCAGAATGACGACAGCCTTAATGTAAGTACTTGTACATGTGAGAGACAAAACTCCGTCCGAGCAGGCCTCCGAATGCCCAACGGACCGTCACGTCATCTTCAGCCTGCCGCGAAGAGTGGCCGCGCGGTTACAGGCGCCATGTTACGAATCGCACGGTCCCTCCCGCCAGAGGATCGAGTCCTCCCTCGGGCATGGGTGTGTGTGTTGTCCTTATCGTAGTTAGTTTAAGTTAGTTTAGGTAGTGTGTAAGTGTAGGGGCCGATGACCTCAGCAGTTTGGTCCCTTACGAATTCACACACACACACACACACACACACACACACACACATCTTCAGCCGATATGCGCCACTGGATGCGAATATCGAGATGCGTATGGTCAGCACATCGCTCTCCCGACCACCGTCAGTTTACGTGACCAGAGCAGCTACTTTTCAAGCAAGTACCTCCTCAACTGGCTTCACAATGGCTGAGTGCACTCTGCTTGCCAAGAGCGCCCGGTAGACCCGGACGGTCACCCATCCAAGTGCTAGCCAAACCCGACAGCGGTTGACTTAGGTGGTCTGGCGGGAACCGGTGTTACCATTGTCTTCTTCTTCATGTCGTGCCGTCGACCTCGCGTCATGTAGGCGGGGACGGGTGTCCGTCAGCAGTACAAACGTCCCACTCTTGAAGGAAAAGTCTAAAAAATACGTAGTCATGAACTATTATAATTAAAGACTGAGATATGTATATTACACCTTTGCTGTCAATGGTTGTAGAGGAATCCATGTCAGAGACACTGGACAAAGCAGGTCCAGTGGCTGTGTACCTAGCGGTGGTAGCTAAGCCATGTTAACGCCGGGGAAGCAAGACTGCCACCAGAGGAAATACAGGGTGGCGCACAAAGAATTGGCTCCGAGTACTACACTGCTCAATGTCGCACCCCAGTTGTGATTTATTGTTTCACAGCTGTTGCGACTACGGTTTGTATCGCCATTACGAAAGCCGTTGCCATTTTGTTAAGACGTGTGAAGTAAATAACTCAGCTAGATGTACTGTCTTCCAGAAAGAATCGCGCTCGTGGGGGTGTACGTGCCTGCCGGTTCATTTAAGGAAACGCGTTACATTTTTGCAAATAAGTTTCCTGGCGTTTCCATACCACCAAAGTTCAGTATACAGGATTTGGTGACAAAGTGGCGTACTACAAGGACAGCTGAAAACGCAAAAAGGAATGGAGCCCCGTCCGTCGCACAGCTGCTGTCATCATGGATATTCCAGCATGAATGAATCTGAGAACAAAGAAATCGACACGTAACTCTTTGCAGCAAATGATTAGAGACAAGTCACACTATAAAAAGCAGCTTATATTGTAGTGAAAATATCTGTATTTTTTCTTATATTCGCAGTACCCTCGCTTCAGAAATAATCAACCTACCAACGTTTCACTCGCTCGTCCACTAACTCACAAAAAGTTACCAAAAACCTACTAAATCTAGCTACTATAATCCCACTTTAGGTCTAACTCACTTAATTTCATTAAAAAGCCTCTACTACTTAGAAAATTAAGAAAAATGAATATTTTTCCTTGTCACATTCACTCATTATAAGAATATTATTTTCTCTCACAAAAGGTGAATGTAGGAAAATAAATTTAATATTTTTTATCAAAGGCGAATGTCAGAAATAAATAAAATGAATTATGGTGAATACAAGAAATCTATTCTACACCTAAAATTTTTCTAATACTTTCTTCATGAGTGGTCGTAATATTTTTATGAACAGTTAATTTTTCATGTTTCTTGAGATAAGACTTGACTACAGTTCTACCATATTCACATGTGACTTTTATGTTCATTTATTTATTTTTACATTCTTTACAAACACAATGACAATCATCTCTCTGATGTTTATGTAATTCATTAATATTGTAACCACACTGTTTCGTATTGTCCACATAAAAATTATAAAATTTAATAGAAAAAAATAAAATTTTAAAAAAATTTCACAGAGTGAACTTCAAATCATGAAATTCATTATTTCTATTTTTAAGTTTCTTTAATTGTTAGAACAATTCAATCCCTCCATCGTAGCATTTGTTTCACCATGCAAGTGTAGAAAAAGGGAGACTTCCTGTGACATTTTGTTTTAAGTCGCTATTAATATTTGTGAAAATACGCTCATTTCCATGGGGATGTGAAATAGCAATAAAGTTAATATTTACCACAAGTGCCAACATTGCTATCAGCTTGTTGTGGAATGCTTTACTTAGACAATTCTTCAGTTTTGCCCATAACAGCTGTCCTTTACCAACAATGATTTCTTTATACATCAGTTTCATCTCTCCTTCTTCAAGTAATCGAAAATCCCAATCAGTAATTAATTCCAAATATCTATCTGGTAAAATAATCTTGAACTCATTATTAAACTCAGTATAAATTTTTTCTCCATATCTAGTGTTTAAATATTCACATCCAGTAGTATTATATAAAACAGTTACCTCCAACTCATTTATTTTTTAAATACCTTTTGAGACATTTGCATTGTTGAGCTTCTTGATTAGAGTCTTAATTTGTATAGGAATAGTTTTATTAAATTTTTTTATAATGTATAATGTCCATATGATAATGTATTTATTTTAGTTTCCAAAATATACTTTTTATCATCATGTGGACTCATAGCTTTCTTGTTTATTTCAACTGAATAGATTTCATGTTTTTCACTTCGAATTTTATCAACTTTTCTGTAGTTTTCTCTATTGTTGAACAAATAGTCTTTGTAATTGTCTAAACTTATTCTATTTCTAACAACAGATTTCTTAACTCCTTCAGATGTTTTCTCTACTTTCTCACCAACTTTATAAGCATACATTTTTGCTCTCAAATCGCAGAATTCTTCCATTACTTTTCCATTACATTCCTCTTTCATTTTTCCTAAAACTTTCTTGTTTACTTATGGAATTACATAAATATTATCTGTTGGACAATCACTTTTATCAAAGTATTTCGATCATCGATTTCATATCTGTACAAAAATATTCAGTTTCAATATCGTAAATCTAACTGTCTGTGTCTTGATAACACATCTTAATAATTTCTCCATATTTTGGTTTCATTCTTTTATAGTGAAAATCATACATCAGTTCTTTACATAAATCAAGTATACTCCTAGAAATGTAGATTGGTTTATTAAATGTAATGTTTCTTCATTCATATGAATAGCAAAAAGATTTTCATTAAATATACTTCTTCCTTTAAAGTTTGGTTTACCCATAAGTTTATCACACTTTTTTCCATCTGACACTAATTTTATATCCACTCTATTTCTGATATTTTCAATGTTTTTTTCCAAGCACTGAACTGCTCATTAATTTATAGAAATCGTCTTCAGTATCATTTTTGGCTTTAGTTGTCATATCTGTGTTTAAATCTATATATTTCTTCAACCAATCTGATTGACTGAATTTTATGACTCTATATACTGTTGTTATTTCATCTTGGTTATTTCATCTTGAAGAGACAGATATTGTTTGAGATTTCCACAGTGAACTACATAATTATGTTTGCCATTCAGAGCAGTCTACAACTTGCTTTCTTTATTTCCTGGTACCATCTTATTTTCAGGAGATAATGCTAAATCTTAATGCAAATCATGTAATTCTATTGGATGTTCTATATCTACTTCAAATATATATCCAATTACAACAGTATCTGACATTTCACTTAGTTTTGTACAATCAAAATTATTTGGTTCATCCCATTCAAACCCAGAATGGGGTAATATTGACTCATGGCATAACCACATGAATTGTTTGCATCAAAATATGCTAAATAATTTGATATTTTTTCCTGTCAAAATCTTTCATATATTTATTATTTGTTTTGACAAATCTTTTACAACACTGAGATATACCATCTCTTATTCGTTTTTCCACCATTAAAATCATAAGTAATTTTCAATATTGCATCCCAAGGTAAAGCAGATGCTGTAAAATACAAAGAGGGATCTACATCATAAGCTTCAATATAAGTTTTTCTAAAATTATGAAACACATCAACCAATAACAATACATCAGTTTTAAGATACAGATCATGATATTCACCAAGATTTTTCATATTAAATTTTTCTCAAATTAATTTTGCATGTTTATAATCTTACCACTTATTTTGTAGCCATTCAGTTTATTGTAAAATTCTTTTTTTGATGGAAATTGTGTCTTTTCAAGTTTTATCCAAGAAACCATGTAATCATATGGATATATACATTTTCTGACCACTGGATTGAATAGTTCTTCTGAAAAAAAACTATTTAATATTTTTCTTTTGGTCCTATTTCAAATTTCTTGAAATTCTGTCAAGTGAAAAATTCATAAATTTAAATCTATCGATAAACCTCATCTTCAAATTGTCTGTATTCTTACCAAAACTGTAGTATCTGGGTATAAACTCTATGTTTTTTTACCTACTAAGTTACGTAAATAAATAGGTACAAAACATGTGTCAGTTTTAGATTACAATTATTACATAACGGATTTATAAATTCACCTTTCTCATCTGGCTATTACACTGATTCTCAGTTACTCGAAACTTATTGTTGCAAAGACTTTCCAGATGTTCTACATATTTTTCTAAATAATCACCTCAAAAATTAACTTTGGGTCTGAATCATGCCTAATGTTAGTAAATATTTGGTTCATATACTTATAAACGTTTGGTCTGGGTACTGCTTAGCGCTGAAAAAAATTGATTCATAGTGCAAAAGATTTGTACTGAGTTTTGTTTAATGTTAGCAAACGTTTGGTTCATAGCTTGTAAGACCGATCATACACTCCTGGAAATTGAAATAAGAACACCGTGAATTCATTGTCCCAGGAAGGGGAAACTTTATTGACACATTCCTGGGGTCAGATACATCACATGATCACACTGACAGAACCACAGGCACATAGACACAGGCAACAGAGCATGCACAATGTCGGCACTAGTACAGTGTATATCCACCTTTCGCAGCAATGCAGGCTGCTATTCTCCCGTGGAGACGATCGTAGAGATGCTGGATGTAGTCCTGTGGAACGGCTTGCCATGCCATTTCCACCTGGCGCCTCAGTTGGACCAGCGTTCGTGCTGGACGTGCAGACCGCGTGAGACGACGCTTCATCCAGTCCCAAACATGCTCAATGGGGGACAGATCCGGAGATCTTGCTGGCCAGGGTAGTTGACTTACACCTTCTAGAGCACGTTGGGTGGCACGGGATACATGCGGACGTGCATTGTCCTGTTGGAACAGCAAGTTCCCTTGCCGGTGTAGGAATGGTAGAACGATGGGTTCGATGACGGTTTGGATGTACCGTGCACTATTCAGTGTACCCTCGACGATCACCAGTGGTGTACGGCCAGTGTAGGAGATCGCTCCCCACACCATGATGCCGGGTGTTGGCCCTGTGTGCCTCGGTCGTATGCAGTCCTGATTGTGGCGCTCACCTGCACGGCGCCAAACACGCATACGACCATCATTGGCACCAAGGCAGAAGCGACTCTCATCGCTGAAGACGACACGTCTCCATTCGTCCCTCCATTCACGCCTGTCGCGACACCACTGGAGGCGGGCTGCACGATGTTGGGGCGTGAGCGGAAGACGGCCTAACGGTGTGCGGGACCTCAGCCCAGCTTCATGGAGACGGTTGCGAATGGTCCTCGCCGATACCCCAGGAGCAACAGTGTCCCTAATTTTCTGGGAAGTGGCGGTGAAGTCCCCTACGGCACTGCGTAGGATCCTAAGGTCTTGGCGTGCATCCGTGCGTCGCTGCGGTCCGGTCCCAGGTCGACGGGCACGTGCACCTTCCGCCGACCACTGGCGACAACATCGATGTACTGTGGAGACCTCACGCCCCACGTGTTGAGCAATTCGGCGGTACGTCCACCCGGCCTCCCGCATGCCCACTATACGCTCTCGCTCAAAGTCCGTCAACTGCGCATACGGTTCACGCCCACGCTGTCGCGGCATGCTACCAGTGTTAAAGACTGCGATGGAGCTCCGTATGCCACGGCAAACTGGCTGACACTGACGGCGGCGGTGCACAAATGCTGCGCAGCTAGCGCCATTCGACGGCCAACACCGCTGTTCCTGGTGTGTCCGCTGTGCCGTGCGTGTGATCATTGCTTGTACAGCCCTCTCGCAGTGTCCGGAGCAAGTATGGTGGGTCTGACACACCGGTGTCAATGTGTTCTTTTTTCCATTTCCAGGAGTGTAGATCTATAACCAAGTTTGAATGACATGCATTACTTACACTTGCAGCACCACATCTGTCATTTTCTCTGATTCAGTTTTAAGTCCCAGGTAAAAATAATAATAATGTCGTGTAACGAGGGCCTCTCGTCGGGTAGACCGTTTGCCTGGTGCAAGTCTTTCGATTTTACTCCACTTCGGCGACTTGCGTGTCGATGGGGATGATATGATGATGATTAGGACAACACAACACCCAGTCCCCGAGCGGAGAAAATCTCCGACCCAGCCGGGACTCGAACCCAGGCCCTTAGGATAGACATTCTGTCGCGCTGACCACCCAGCTACCGGGGGCGGACTAAGTTCCAGGTGAGCACTATTCTTTAACGTAGAGCGTGGGTATTCCTTTCTGAAATATCGATCGCTATGTTCTCGTGATATTCCAGAAAATTCGGTAACAGTTTTAATTTCAAAACATTTTCACTTTTTATCTCAGCCGTCTCCATCAGTTACATCAATACAACACAAATAGATTCAAAGCTTTACGAAAAGTTTTTTACCTTTTATCGTAGTCCATATCTCATGGCTTGCTCTTAATCCTTCTATTTCCAATCCTGAATCTGTATATTATTAATATTACTATTATTATTGTTATCATTATTCTTCAGGCACACACTGTCACTTACACCTGCGATGCTATACACTCTGACCACAGAGCTTTGTTTTTCTTGCCTAGCTACTAGTCTCGAAAATAGCGCTGCCATTCTCTGAACTTTCGCGTACAAGCATATTAGTAACGTGCGTGAAAAAAAATAAGACACTACTCTCGAATTTCACTCAAACAAAGAGGTATATTACTGTATTTTGCAAACAACATGTACCAAAACAGCGACATTGTGTATTAAGTCTCTCTTAATGTTTGTGCAAATTTTAGTTCATTACCATGCTGGCGCGAAAAAAAAATATAACTAATCCTCAGCCCAAATGTCGGCAACTGCTGTTGGGTTATACACCGTTTATATGACTGTCGTTTAATATCAGCGAGTTTCGATTCTAGGTAAGTCATACAACATAAAGTAAGCAATACTGAAGTAAAAGATTGTGTATTCTCATACATCTACCTAAGAGCCCTGCTTCATATACAATCAAAGCAGCATAAATTTAATTTCAGCTACTTTTAGAGAGTATAATTTGGAGGAAACAAGAACAAAAATGAAAACGATATTTTTACTACGATAGTACAACCATAGAGTTAACGACATACAGCAATCACAGATGTTACCTTACACAGAGTACAAGCTAATATCTACATCAGAGAGTTGTTTTAAACAAAACTAAAAAAATTCACGTAACGAAGACTACAATAAATTCCTATTCCTGTCCCATCGTTAAAAAAGGTATAAAACATCAACGAACGCACTGCAGGCAGCAGCGCAACGCCTCAAGATGTTCAGACTTAGGGCGTTTCATTTCTTTTCTTGGTATCAAGGTCCGTAGAAAAAAGACGATTACTTGAGTCACAATGCGTTTCGTAAAACAACCCACAATCACTTGCATTCACGAGCTACCCTTCCGAATGCAGCAGTGTATTGCAGACAATCGTTCATAGATCTCGAGCCATCTCGGATTCAGAGTGGCTGCCAATAGAGCTTAGCCATATCCGTTCTGTTTTTGTCTACAAATGGTTCTCCTAGGAACACAGTTACTATGTATTTCGACGAGCACCCATTAAACGTCGAAAACAGACAGAAGCAACTTGGGACACGAGGATGGCTTTCCTTCCTTATGACGGCGGTGCGTCCTCTCAGACAGGCAGGCTCATCAAGAATCAGTGTATGAAATGTTTCTTCCGTCCTGTGGCGCAAGTTCGAACTACAGGTATGACATGGTAAGTTTGTTTTTCAGATATATGGGTGAAACGGAGAAGCATAGATTTAGAGTTCGGGATAGGTACCACCAAGATGGTAGACGTTTTAGATCTTGAATTGTCATTATAGAATGATCACAAGAATTTATTATTGAGAAGTGTTGCTTATACTAGTGACAAATAAATCGCTGAAGAGCAAAAAGCCTAAGATTTGCGTCATGTTGAACTATATCCGAATATTACACATTGGGCAGGACTAATGCCTAGACTATATTTTACTGTTCTGTAGGTGGAAATGTATTTTCAGATCTTTGATTCGCAAACTCATAAGCATGAAAGAGATTCAATGAATTCTGTGACAGTTTATTATTCACAGTTTACGTGCTCACTAGAAGTAGTGTCGAAAACTTTTTACTTTAGGTAAAACTGGCATCATCAAGCAGTGCACAAGGAACCATATCACGAAAATATTTGCCACTTAACTTCCAGTGCGATATGGGGATCACATATGATTTGTTAGAGTTTAATTTAAAACCTAGATCTTGGGCCCTTCGTGACACTGAGCATAGGCCATGAATTCAAGCTTGATGTGGCAGAAGCGCTATTCTTAAGCCTCGTGACGAAATCTTAATGATGTACATGGACAAAACCGATGGACCAAGCACTCAACACGAGGAAGCATCTGTGAGTTCACTTTCCAAGACGACTACTGCGATTCACAAATGACTCGTTCCTATTTATTTTGCGGGTACCTGTCAGATCACAGTATTGACACTTTTTGAGACATTCAACTGTTTCGCTTTCAATCATGAGATATCGAATTCAACATCACCAAAAGCCCTGCTCAAATCATTGTTAAGACGGTCGTTTCAACTCTGCCTTATATTCTTTAATATCGTTTCAATCCGATTAAAGCAGAAAATTCACATAAAAATTTCACCATAAGTGATTTTTTTTTAAATAGACCAACGTGCAACCGTATATGGGGTAAATAACCATAATGACTTATGCGATTTACAGGAATCAGGGAAATCCCAAATCTGAACGTCCGGACGGGAATGTGAAGTACTGTCCTTCGACTGCGAGTCCACTACCTAACCACCGCGCCACTTTGCTCAGTTGAACGCTGCTAAATATACAAATCGAAAAACAGAGATGAGAAATTTAAGACAGGTAATTGAAAACATATATTTGATGGCTCACAAAGATGAGATCTGGATTAGATCTCGCTTCCATTTTGCACTATTGATTTATACCGGAAGTTTATCACGTAGTAGACAGGTCACACGAGTCAGCCCATTCTATCACAACTTCTCCACTGTTGTCGGTATTTCAGTAGCCCGGTATAGTATCACGGCTATTGAAATCATCAAAACCGGATTTGATGTGTTGATTCTGGAAGTTACTTAGTTCCACAAATTAAAATTCCATGCTCAGTGACTTTTAAACGTATATTACGGAACAATTACTGAATTCAACTGTGAGAATTTCTGTATAGTCTTCACTGATATTCACTAATCATGAGATTAGACGAAGGTTTCACATCAACAACTTTGCTGGGTGTGTTCTATCACCGGACTCATTCCTTTGACACACCTCTGCTAACGGGAAAATCTCAGTTTCGGTATTTTCAAGAAATAATGAGAGGAAGACGTACGTTTTATGGTGCCGTTGAACTTGGAAAAATATAAGGATATAGAGAAGCATGTGGCAACTAGGTTTATTAGTTTGTATAAGGATGAAACAATTCTGTGACTTGAACAACTGAATGTACACGCCCGTTCCAGGAGACGGTCGCGATAAGGAAATAAACGTAACGTGCGATACGACTCGGTGGTAGGGCGCTCGCTACAAGTATATGACGAGGAACTTAGCAACGCATTCAGCTTTCGTATTCATTCTGATGATTTACTAGCAACACGAGAGAAGGCTACTGACAACAGCTGCCATATGAGGTCGAGAGAGTCCGTCAGCCAATAGTCGGCTTCACATGGGCCAGTAGAAACTCCGTGGTAGGGCGCTCGCTACAAGTATATGACGAGGAACTTAGCAACGCATTCAGCTTTCGTATTCATTCTGATGATTTACTAGCAACACGAGAGAAGGCTACTGACAACAGCTGCCATATGAGGTCGAGAGAGTCCGTCAGCCAATAGTCGGCTTCACAAGGGCCAGCAGAAACAGTTCCGTAGAATATACAGGGCGTCCCAGTATGATATGACAGGAACAATCATTCGAAGGAAAAAACTCTAGTAAATATGTGTTCTAAAATGCATACCTTAAGAACTACCCTTAAGAGCCAAAGATACTGCTACACCTGCCTAATATCGTTTAGGGCCCCCGCGAGAACGCCGAAGTGCCGCAGTACGACGTGGGATGGACGGCTAGTGTCTGAAGTAGTGTTGGAGGGAACTGACACCATGAATCCTACATCTACATCTACATACATACTCCGCAACCCACCATACAGTGCGTGGCGGAGGGTACCTCGTACCACAACTAGCATCTTCTCTCCCTGATCCACTCCCAAACAGAACGAGGGAAAAATGACTGCCTATATTCCTCTATGTCCGCCCCTCGTGGTCTCACGGTAGCGTTCTCGCTTCCCGTGAACGGGGTCCCGGGTTCGATTCCCGGCGGGGTCAGGGATTTTTCCTGCCTCGAGATGACTGGGTGTTGTTGTGTCGTCTTCATCATCATCATTCATCCCCATTACGGTCGGAGGAAGGCAACGGCAAACCACCTCCATTAGGACCTTGCCTAGTAAGGCGGGTCTCCCGCAGCGCTCCCCTACGCTCTGTAAAGAAGCATGGGACTTCATTTCCATACACATATTCCTCTATACGAGCCCTAATCTCTCTTATCGTTTCTTTGTGGTCTTTCCGCGAAATGTACGTTGGCGGCAGTAAAACTGTACTGGAGTCAGCCTCAAATGCTAAAGGCCTATCCACAAATCCGTAAGAGTACGAGGGGGTAGAGATCTCTTCTTTATAGCATGTTGCAAGGAATCCCAGATGTTTCAATAATGTTCATGTCTGGGGGGTTCGGTTGCCAGCGGAAGTGTTTAAACTCAGAACAGTGTTTCTGGAGCCACTTTGTAGCAATTCTGGACGTACGAGGTGTGGCATTTTCCTGCTGAAATTGCCCAAGTCCATCTGAATGCACAATGGGGATGAATGGATGCAGGTGATCAGACAGGACGCTTACATACGTGTCACCTGACAGAGTCATATCTAGACGTCTCAGAGGCCCCACACTAGTCCAACTGCACACGGCCCACACCATTACAGAGCCTCCACCATCTAGAAGAGTGCCTTGCTGACATGCAGGGTCCATGGAATCATGAGGTAGTCTCCATACCCATAAATGACCATGCACTCGATACAATTTGAAATGAGACTCGTCTGACCAAGCAACATGTTTCCAGTCATCAACAGTCCAATGTTGTTGTGGACGGTCCCAGGCGAGGCGTAAAGCTTCGTGTCATGCAGTCATCAAGGGTAAACGAGTGGGTCTTGGGCTCCGAAAGCCCTATCGAAGATGTTTCGTAGAAGGGTTCACGGGCTGACACTTGTTGATGGCCAAGCATTGAGATCTGCAGCAATCTGTGGAAGGGTAGCACTTCTGTTATGCTGAGCGATTCTCTTCAGTCGTCGTTGGACCAATCTTGCAGGATCTTTTCCCGGCCACGGTGATGTCGGAGATCAGATGTTTTGCCGGTTTCCTAATATTCATGCTACACTCGTACGGGAAAAATCCCTACTTCATCGCTATCACAGGTATCCTGTGTCTCACCGCCCGTGGGTCGACTATAACACTAAGTTCAAGCTCACTTAAATCTTGAATGAGATTTTCACTCTGCAGCGGAGTGTGCACTTATATGAAACTCCCTGGCAGATGAAAACTGTGTGCCGGACAGAGACTCGAAGTTTGGATGGAGGATGGGTCGTGAATGTGCTTGGGTGGTTCAGTCAAAAAATGGTTCAAATGGCTCTGAGCACTATGGGACTCAACTGCTGTGGTCATAAGTCCCCTAGAACTTAGAACTACTTAAACCTAACTAACCTAAGGACATCACACACATCCATGCCCGAGGCATGGACCTGCGACCGTAGCGGTCGTGCGGTTCCAGACTGTAGCGCCTTTAACCGCTCGGCCATTCCGGCCGGCGGTAGTTCAGTCAGTAGAGCACTCCCCCCCATGGCATAGGTCCCAAGTTTGAGTTTCGGTCCGGCACAATGTTTTAATCTGCCAGGAAGTTTCATATCACCGCACACTCTGCTGCAGAGTGAAAATCTCATTCTGTAAAAATCGTCCAGGCTGTGGCTAAGCCATGTCTCCACCATATCCTTTTTTTCTAGGAATGCTAGTTCTGAAAGGTTAGCAAAAGAGCTTCTGTTAAGTTCGGAAGGTAGGAGACGAGGTACTGGCAGAATTGAAGCTGTGAGGACGAGTCGTGAGTCGTGCTTGGGCAGCTCAGTTGATAGAGCAATTGCCCACGAAGGTCAAGGGTCCCGAGTTCGTGTCTCGGTCCTGCACACAGTTTCAATGTCCCAATAATTCACTTAAATCCTGATAACCTACCATTGTAGCAAAATTAGCCGATCTAATAACTGCGCCAGACAGTAGTTGTCTCATACAGGAGTTTCCGACCGTAGCAGTGTATTCTGCCTGTTTATGTATCTCTGTATTTGGATATGCTGCCTGTACAAGTTTCTTTAGTGCTTCACTGTATGAGCACTCTTCATCTTCGATATGGTGAAACAAATCTCTTCCACTGCAAGCCCTTTGCTTTCCATATTTTGGGAGGTGTTAGTAGGGATCAAAACAAGAAAACGTTGTCTAGTAAACATGAACCCTAAAATACATAGCTTAAGAGCTATGAGCACTTGTTCAGTAGAAGAGATGTGGATCACAGAAGCGAAGATGAAGAAATGCTCACAGCCCTTAAGGTATGCAGTTTAGTGCCCACGTTTACATGACATTTTGCTTTTGTTTTGGTCCATACCACAACATCTCAAAATATGGTAAGCAAGGAGCCTGCAGTGGAAGATATTTCATTCAAAGTATCAACGACGAAGAATACTCGTATCTAGTAAGGTGTGCATTTTAGAATCCATGTTTACCAAATTTGTTACTTCGAATGATCGGTTCTGTCGTATTCCTGAATGTTAACCATTCCTCCTGGGATACCCTGTAGACAGAAAAAGTAAAAACGGACACAACTTTAAATACGTGCACTTCTCCCCAAAGGGGTTTTGGAGGTGCTGCAGACTGGTGTCTAGGACCATAAATGGTTTCTTTTGCTGACAGACGGTAACAGTCAGCAGTTGAAAACTCTCTTTCAAGTAGTAGGTATGCTATGTGGTTATTGCACGAATTGGGGTTTGTCCTAATATTCCACACCTTTGGCGAATATGTGAAAGCGTTTTCTTTTCACATCCTAAGCGTTACTTTAAGTAATTTCACAGTGATATCGGGAATGCAGAATCCTAAGCTATTTTTAGAATCCCATCTTTAGTTAGCGATGTCTTAGGTTACATGTGATAGATACATCTGGCTTAGATGTGGTGGATGTAAATATGAGCCCTTATTTAAACACCGTAATATTTCATGGAGACTTTAAAAGTATTTTCCCTGTTCGACATAAGCCCTGCCCGAACAATAAGAATTGAAGCACCTCACGGTTACACAAAACTGCAAGCATTAGCCTCAAAGCTGGACCCTACACAATGATGAAAAAGACGAGATGGATGGTATTTGTTTCATTAAACACATTCTGCTTTTCGTTCTCCAACTTTCGAATCTGAGACTTTCCTATATGACCTGAGCGCAGATTTGGAAATATAAACTGAACCTGTGTGACCCCTCTTTGTAAATTTCACTTTGTTGTTTAACTGTTTGTTTCCGGATGTTCTGTCGAGCTATTGTCCCCATTGTTAGCACAATACTTCGATCACTGACCCAATCGTCTTATTTAGGTTCTGCGAGGTTCGCTGTTACGTGTACTCGGTGCCTGGGCTCTGATAAGACTGTACTACGTACGAAATGGAAGCAGCAACTCCTCACAACATCCAGAAGCACACTGTCAATCAATGACACCGTGAAAACTGAGAGATCACCTCATCGTGTCGCTGTTTTGGTCATCGACTCCTAGGGTCTGTTTGATAAAGCTCTCCATTCCTGTCGCTTGCCAGCTCTTCAGTTCTGCATCACCGCTGAATGATTTTGGGTGGTCCGTTTGAAAGGGGTCCGCTACTTTCGATTTGAATCAACTAAGCGCAATTTGTCAGGTAGTAGAGTAACACTATTATACATAATAATCTATAATCATAAAGTTTGTACAAACAATAAACTTTATCAACTATTTCACGGTCTCTTTCTTATGAGGATGATGATCAGTGTTTTAATGATATTAGTGTTTAAACGAAAGATAATCTTTGTCAGATACCCTCCTGTCACATCAATTATCATGCAAATCTCCACTTCAAAATCTACAACTAAGGCTTAATGTAACGTTGTTATCCATACAAAATTGTGCACATGTAAATTCACACGGTAGATGTTACAGAAGTAGAGGCTCCTCAATTAATTTTCTGTAATTATCAATGACAATAAAACTCACCGACAGCCGTGCAACGTGACAAATTATTTTATTTTGTTGTGAAGGCTACAAGTTTCAGCATTACATTACGCCATCTTCAGGCCCCATACGTATCTATCCAAATAAACAAACATGTCGTATTGAGTCATAAACCTCTGGATATCGTGAATTGGATCGTTACAATCTATCTTGCTATCACATCTTCGAATGAAGCAATAGTGTAACGATCGAATTCATGATATCCAGAGGTTTATGGTACTATACGACATGTTCGTTTATTTGGATAGCTGCGTATGGAGCTTGAAGATGGCATAATGAAATGCCGAAACTGGTAGCTTTTACAATAAAATAAAATAATGTCTAAAGTTACACTGCTGTTGGTGAATTTTATTTACATTGACAATTACTTAACCATCCATGTCCCCTGTCCATGATGGACCAATAAAGATTAGTTTTCTGGGTTGGAGAGGTAAAACAACAAAGGAGGGATTTCGTGAACCCTTCATAATTTTTATCCTTCGGTGACCTACTACTTTTTTATTGTACATACCTGTAAGGTACATTTCGATATTCACATGCAAATGCTTGGAGGAGAATTTCATCTGACATCTGAGTTTGGTTTATTTATATTTCGTTATTGGGATCAGTAGCCACAGACATTTCCATATGCCAAGTCCCAGTATGTTCACCTGCATGAGATGAGAACATGACGATATAGCTTCCAGTTGGAGGTAGTCCCTTTCATTTTTCTCTGGGAACCGTGGGAGAATTCGTTGGCTGTCTTTACGCCTGCCTGGTGGGAACATAAAGGCAGAGCCGAGCCTTCACTCCGTTTATTAAACCAAATCCATTGACTAGCCATGTGTAATCCCTTGCAGAACTTTCTAGAACTTTCTGGATCCTTTCTCCGTTCCGGAACAACCTAGGGGCAACAGCCACCCGCCATTTTCCAGCCTCTGTGTTTGGCTCAGCATCCTGCACTTTTTAACAGACACTGCGGTTTGGTCACTTGCTGCCCCCATATTAAGTAAATGGCTATGGACACGGTGTCCGAGAGATGTTTGTGAACTGTAGCCAGTGACTCACACCAGAGCAGCCGGCAAGTACACACTTTCTGGTGGAATGTGGAGTTAGACGTTAAGTGAGGTTGAGATTTTGTGTTAGATCACGTTCAAACCTACTGCTCTCAGCTCTATGAGGGGAAGAAAGTGACCCAGTTTACTTGCTTTTTGCCTATGCCTGTCAAGTTTGAACATTTCGCGTGGAACTTAAAATCATAACGTTCAGTTGTTGCGTTGACTTGCACTAAGTCGTGAGGTCGCGTTGTGGATTCAGTGATCAATTTTGCAACAGTTCTTTTCTACTCTCTCTCTCTCCCTCTCACGGTGCAAGTGAGGCGGGACGTCGACAAGCACAAAAATGAAATCATTAGACTCTTCGTGAAGTTGAGTTTTGCATCATGTCTAGGTATGAAGTTCCTGTCGTAGTTTCCTCCGCAAAAAAGAAAAGTCCATAAGTTTTACGAACAGAAACGGCACAAAGCGCATTCACTTTCAGTGAGTCTCCTTCATATTCGACGACGAGGCCAGGATTCTGCGACCCCTAAATTCTTACTTTATATCGATTTACTTTACCCGATACATGAAACGTCAATTCTTTCTAGAAGATGAGGCGTATGGTAAAAGTTTCGTTGTCATATCCTGGATAATTGAAATGCAAAATTCGTACCTTCTGTTATGGTCGCCAGGACGCAACCGCCGCAGTAGCTACGACTTCTAAGGCTTCTTATGCAGGGTTATTTCAGACCAAGCCACGCTGATGTTTGAGGAAGCTGACGTTCCTAGTTTATCCGTCTTGTGGACTTCCGAGGGCTCCGTGTGAACACTTCTCGTATACGCACGACGTATTTATCAGAGGTGCGTGGCTGGCCAGTGCTCCTCCCTTTGCATTTGCAGCCAACTTTCAAGGATTTTGTATTCCAGTGATCAATGTGCTTATGCAGAGGCGTCTTCATACTGAATCGACGGCGGAATGCACGTTGCACTTCAGCAAGGTACTGACTTCATGCAAATTCCAATACACA
The DNA here is from genome assembly GCF_021461395.2 of Schistocerca americana. Taxonomy (NCBI): domain Eukaryota; kingdom Metazoa; phylum Arthropoda; class Insecta; order Orthoptera; family Acrididae; genus Schistocerca; species Schistocerca americana. The sequence continues at coordinate 320,098,445 of NC_060120.1, read as the reverse complement.
AATTTTTTTCTCTTGAGTTGTAGTAGCCATGTTGCTATAACAAACAACAGCGCAGCTGTGTGCAAACTTTCAGTCTTCCTCTAACCAGTGACATGCACAGTATATGCATATATCTCATATTTGTAACAAACAGTTGAAATCTGTTCTTTCATTCTGAATCACCCGACAGATAATTTCATCACTGCTTGGTCGTGCCGAAGCATAACGTATCCCTAGCGTTTTCCTTTTTTCCCTTTTTTTCTTGTTTTTTTTCCAGATGATCTATAAAGCCCAGGGCTTAGATGCTTTACCCTCGTAAATCAGGACATCGTACGACCCTTGCACAGGCAGCGGGCGACTTATCCGTGAAGTTTGCTCATTGTAGTAACTTAAAGAAAATTCCTCCGCACTGCTATCGTGACAACAACGCTGATATTGGAGAGAAACTGATCAGACAATATGGTACAATTAAGCGCACTTTATTATCAATGGTAAATAATGACAAAAATGAAGATGCTCCTCTTTTCCCGTAGGGAGTTTTCTTGGGCTTGCAGTAAGAAATATGAAGCCGTTCCCCTCCCACGTTGTGCTACATGTCTTTTATGTTTTTCCTTGTGCGACGACAGATTCAGTACAATAAGTTTCCACTCCCGGTATATCAGCTACTTTGTGAATTCCTCCCTCTTGTCAGAAGTCGATCTTTCACATCTCAAGTGCTTCAATGTTTATACAGAGCGTAAAATTCCGTTATTTTCCATCACTCCTGGTTTGCAGTTCTTGTAGCTGGCCACTGTGGACGAGAGGCTCTAGGCGCTTCAGTCTGGAACTGCGCGACTGCTATGGTCGCAGGTTCGAATCCTGCCTCGGGGATGGAAGTGTGTGATGTCCTTAGCTTAGTTAGGTTTAAGTAGCTCTAAGTTCTAGGAGACTGATGACCTCAGGTGCTAAGTCCCATAGTGCTCAGAGCCATTTGAACCACTTTTTTGCAGTTCTTGTGGGAGGTAGTGCGATTAATCTGGACCTATATAATTTCAAAGATTAAATTGGTGGTAAGTAATTGCATTCAGATGTCAATCCAAAGACTTTGAGGTGTTGATTTCTTAATTGATTTTGATGGTCGCCTCCTTTAGGAGGCAGATATATTCAAAAAGAAACTGGACTTACTGCGTGCTGTTGTACAAATTAATTATTACATCGAATGAGCAGACTAAACGTGTAACACTGCATGAGCTACTGAACTGAAGACGAAGAGGAACACAACGATGACGAAATTAACCAGTATCATTTAATTGTAACTTTGGTCCACTTTTTCCTAGTCCTATGTAACTTTTGACAGTACTATCAGCTATCCCATCTTTGAGCAAGGGCGCTGTTTACAACCGATGCGAATGAAATTGTGAAGCATTGTCCGGTGTTGCGGCTATTTGTCGCCTTAAAATGCGAAGGCGATAGTGGCGAGTGTGCGGCGTACATGTGACTTCAGTGGAACTGGAGACTACCAGTCGGCGATAGCCAGCAAGTGGGCAGTTTGACGCGGTAGGGAGCCGCAGGCGGCCGCACTTATCAGACAGAAGAAAGCCGAGCGGCTGCGATTACCCCTGGCGGTGGGCCGACCGACCTTGCGGCATTGTGTACACGCCACACTGTGTCAAACGACTGGACTTATCGTGGCGAGCCCAAAAAGTACATGCCTCGTCTTGCAGTGGACAGCTAAATATCCCTTACGAACTGCAATGGGGCCAAGCGTTTCGAAACGCGATTTACGACTCACTTGAGAAGTGGCCAGAATTGTGTTAGTCAACCCGTCCGGTGGCTAACCCCCACTGCTGTTTATAGAATTGACTATAATTAGAAACGGAGGTACTTTCAAGCAAATCGTCATTATAAAGCAGCAACGTGTAAAACTGTGTAGCATAGGATTTGTGTGGAGTGGGTTTCAGATCGGGTTGCGTGAGCGTGAATTTTTTTTTAACTTTTTTTACCAGCGTATATCATAACGTGCAAACATATAACAACTTCAACAGAAATCTCTTCCACACTTAAAAGGCGAAATAACGAATATTCTACCCAAAAACCATTTTTACTTAAAATGGGCAAAGAAAAATAATAATAAAATGTTATTCTAAGCAGACGCAGATATTCATAGACCATAATCTTACTCGGTCTAAGTGAAATTACAAGTGTGCATCACTCAAAGAACAGAGGCTACATCACAACAAGAGCCTGCAATTGATTTACAAGCAGGCACCAAGACTCACACTGTGTAACTAACAAGTGGAGGCCACGACTCTGGGATCACAGATTTACTTTAAACTTTGTAGACCTTTAGTAGGCCATTAAAGCAACATAATGTGCGAGTAGCAACGTGCATAATGCTGGCAATCCCGAGAAAATCGCGAGAGAAGTTTTACGCCTCTATTATGTACCTGATGTATCTGTGAGAAGGGGCTCATCGTAAGAAGTCATCACATTCAAGCGGCTCAGCCGGCAAGGTAGCTCAGCGTATTCGTTCACAGTGGTAGCTGCCTTCTGTAAAATAAATAAATAAATAAATAAATAAAAACTGAGTGACTGGATCACCTATGAACGTGAACAAGCGTCTTGGGACGTCCGCCCCGCGTAAATATAACTACTAATAACGTACAAAATGAAAGCGGGTAGCGCTCGCGCGTTGAAAGCGGCTTGTGATCGAGACGACAGTTTATATCCCTCCATCATGCATTTTTTTAACCAATATTTTTTTTAGCTACTGGTCACAATATTTGTAATATAACTAAAAAAAACACATGCATTTTCATTAAGTTGTAGAGAATTTTATATATTATTTGAATATTTGCTATTCGTAATTGAATTTTCAAGAACGAGAAACAGGTTTGGAAGGCCCAAGTCAAACCTCCATTAATAATGATACGAATGATGATATTCATAATCAGTAATACAGTAGCTCACAACGTGCCAGTCCACAAGATTAATTTAGAATTACTCGTCGGATGTGCTCTCGACATTACACGTTGTAGGATGGTACTTGTCATACAGACATCGAAAATATAAATTGAAACATCGTGCAAATACACGTGGTTTTCTTTCATTATATTGTCTCTCACGTGTCATATAAACTAAATAATATGACCAGTGACTACTACTAGCTAGGGCATAACTACCTATGGTGAGCTAACGTGCACTGACAAGCGATAAGATCGCACGCCCCTGCAAATCAAATGGTTCAAATGGCTCTGAGCACTATGGGACTTAACTTCTAAGGTCATCAGTCCCCTAGAACTTTTTTTTTTTTTGGTCATCATTCTACTGACTGGTTTGATGCGGCCCGCCACGAATTCCTTTCCTGTGCTAACCTCTTCATCTCAGAGTAGCACTTGCAACCTACGTCCTCAATTATTTGCTTGACGTATTCCAATCTCTGTCTTCCTCTACAGTTTTTGCCCTCTACAGCTCCCTCTAGTACCATGGAAGTCATTCCCTCATGTCTTAGCAGATGTCCTATCATCCTGTCCCTTCTCCTTATCAGTGTTTTCCACATATTCCTTTCCTCTCCGATTCTGCGTAGAACCTCCTCATTCCTGACCTTATCAGTCCACCTAATTTTCAACATTCGTCTATACCACCACATCTCAAATGCTTCGATTCTCTTCTGTTCCGGTTTTCCCACAGTCCATGTATCACTACCATACAATGCTGCACTCCAGATGTACATCCTCAGAAATTTCTTCCTCAAATTAAGGCCGGTATTTGATATTAGTAGATTTCACTATGCCAGAAATGCCTATTTTGCCATAGCGAGTCTGCTTTTGATGTCCTCCTTGCTCCGTCCGTCGTTGGTTATTTTACTGCCTAGGTAGCAGAATTCCTTAACTTCATTGACTTCGTGACCATCAATCCTGATGGTAAGTTTCTCGCTGTTCTCATTTCTACTACTTCTCGTTACCTTCGTCTTTCTCCGATTTACTCTCAAACCACACTGTGTACTCATTAGACTGTTCATTCCGTTCAGCAGATCATTTAATTCTTCTTCACTTTCACTCAGGATAGCAATGTCATCAGCGATTCGTATCATTGATATCCTTTCACATTGTATTTTAATTCCACTCCTGAACCTTTCTTTTATTTCTATCATTGCTTCCTCGATGTACAGATTGAAGAGTAGGGGCGAAAGGCTACAGCCTTGTCTTACACCCTTCTTAATACGAGCACTTCGTTCTTGATCGTCCACTCTTATTATTCCCTCTTGGGTGTTGTACATATTGTATATGACCCGTCTCTCCCTATAGCTTACCCCTACTTTTTTCAGAATCTCGAACAGCTTGCACCATTTTATATTGTCGAACGCTTTTTCCAGGTCGACAAATCCTATGAAAGTGTCTTGATTTTTCTTTAGCCTTGCATCCATTATTAGCCGTAACGTCAGAATTGCCTCTCTTGTCCCTTTACTTTTCCCAAAGCCAAACTGATCGTCACCTAGCGCATTCTCAATTTTCTTTTCCATTCTTCTGTATATTATTCTTGTAAGCAGCTTCGATGCATGAGCTGTTAAGCTGATTGTGCGATAATTCTCGCGCTTGTCAGCTCTTGCCGTCTTCGGAATTGTGTGGATGATGCTTTTCCGAAAGTCAGATGGTATATCGCCAGACTCATATATTCTACACACCAAGGTGAATAGTCGTTTTATTGCCACTTCCCCCAATAATTTTAGAAATTCTGATGGAATGTTATCTATCCCTTTTGCCTTATTTGATCGCACGTCCTCCAAAGCTCTTTTAAATTCCAATTCTAATACTGGATCCCCTATCTCTTCTAAATCGACTCCTGTTTCTTCCTGTATCACATCAGACAAATCCTCACCCTCATAGAGGCTTTCAATGTATTCTTTCCACCTATCTGCTCTCTCCTCTGCATGTAACAGTGGAATTCCCATTGCACTCTCAATGTTACCACCGTTGCTTTTAATGTCACCAAAGGTTGTTTTGACTTTCCTGTATGCTGAGTCTGTCCTTCCGACAATCATATCTTTTTCGATGTCTTCACATTTTTCCTGCAGCCATTTCGTCTTAGCTTCCCTGCACTTCCTATTTATTTCATTCCTCAGCGACTTGTATTTCTGTATTCCTGATTTTCACTGAACATGTTTGTACTTCCTCCTTTCATCAATCAACTGAAGTATTTCTTCTGTTACCCATGGTTTCTTCGCAGCTACCTTCTTTGTACCTATGTTTTCCTTCCCAATTTCTGTGATGGCCCTTTTTAGAGATGTCCATTCCTCTTCAACTGTACTGCCTACTGCGCTATTCCTTATTGCTGTATCTATAGCGTTAGAGAACTTCAAACGTATCTCGTCATTCCTTAGTACTTCCGTATCCCACTTCTTTGCGTATTGATTCTTCCTGACTAATGTCTTGAACTTCAGCCTACTCTTCATCACTACTATATTGTGATCTGAGTCTATATCTGCTCCTGGGTACGCCTTAAATCCAGTATCTGATTTCGGAATCTCTGTCTGACCATGATGTAATCTAATTGAAATCTGCCCGTATCTCCCGGCCTTTTCCAAGTACACCTCCTCCTCTTGTGATTCTTGAACAGGGTATTCGCTATTACTAGCTGAAACTTGTTACAGAACTCAATTAGTCTTTCTCCTCTTTCATTCCTTGTCCGAAGCCCATATTCTCCTGTAACCTTTTCTTCTACTCCTTCTCCTACAATTGCATTCCAGTCGCCCATGACTATTAGATTTTCGTCCCCCTTTACATACTGCATTACCCTTTCAATATCCTCATACACTTTCTCTATCTGTTCATCTTCAGCTTGCGACGTCGGCATGTATACCTGAACTATCGTTGACGGTGTTGGTCTGCTGTCGATTCTGATTAGAACAACCCGGTCACTGAACTGTTCACAGTAACACACCCTCTGCCCTACCTTCCTATTCATAACGCATCCTACACCTGTTGCACCATTTTCTGCTGCTGTTGATATTACCCGATACTCATCTGACCAGAAATCATTGTCTTCCTTCCACTTCACTTCACTGACCTCTACTATATCTAGATTGAGCCTTTGCATTTCCCTTTTCAGATTTTCTAGTTTCCCTACCACGTTCAAGCTTCTGACATTCCACGCCCCGACTCGTAGAACGTTATCCTTTCGTTGATTATTCAATCTTTTTCTCATGGTAACCTCCCCCTTGGCAGTCCCCTCCCGGAGATCCGAATGGGGGACTATTCCTGAATCTTTTGCCAGTCATCATGACACTTCTTCAATTACAGGCCACATGTCCTGTGGATACACTTTACGTGTCTTTAATGCAGTGGTTTCCATTGCCTTCTGCATCCTCATGTCGTTGATCATTGCTGATTCTTCCGCCTTTAGGGGCAATTTCCCACCCGTAGGACAAGAGAGTGCCCTGAACCTCTATCCGCTCTTCCGCCCTCTTTGACAAGGCCGTTAGCAGAATGAGGCTGACTTCTTATGCCGGAAGTCTTCGGCCGCCAATGCTGATTATTAATCAAAATTTAGGCAGAGGCGGAGATCGAACCCGGGACCGAAGACGATTTGATTATGAATCAAAGACGCTACCCCCCTTTTTTTTTTTTTTTTTTTTTTTTTTTTTTTTTTTTTTTTTTTTTTTTCTAATGAACCGCTGCAGGAGCAGGACGACGCGTAGGGCAGGGGTCGACACCCGAAGCCTGGCCATTCCGCCGCCACGCCCAAGCAACGTGTTCGAGTTCGAGGATCGAAGGATAAGGAAGAGGATGGAGTGGGTTTGTCGATGTTGTTCTTTTTATTTATTTATTTATTTAATTTTTATAACATTTTTTTGTGTATTATAGATTTATTTTTGTTTCATTACAAAGAGAGATCCTACAACTGCCGTAGCCGAGCGTCCGAGTCGTCTTCTCGTCTGTTGGGAAGGGTTCCCCCCTATTCCGTCCGTAGAGGATCAATATGCTCCAGGATTCTTCTTCATTCTCAACGTCTCATACCCGGAACGCCCCAGTGAGCAGGAGGATCCGCAAATAATGAACCTAAATAATTTGCGAAACGAGTTCTGTACTTCGGGTGGCGGCTGAAAGCTGCATGTGTCGTCATCAATAGGGACCAAAAGTCGAGTGTGCCTTTGGGAGCATCGCAAAATATGTAGTAAACGGCCATGCCTTTTAGCCAGTTAACGGCGTTCGTTCTGGTTGATGGAAAGTATACGACGTCGGGGCGCAATACGTCATCAGGGGAGATAGACTCCGGCAATCGCCGCAAGAGTAATGCCAGCATGCGCTGCGTCAGTAGCCAGCACTCGCTGGTCGCGGCACACGTCAGACGGTGTGCATCCGAGTCAGCGACTGAGCATGTCGGACACAAGGGGTCGTCCGTCAGATGTATGGAATGTAACCTCTGACGTGTAGCGAACTTCCCATTCACAACTACGTACCACAATGAACGCACCGTCGTAGGTAGAAAAGGCGTGTGTACCGCTCGCCACACCGTGTTCCAGGCAACTTCAGGGTGTCTGTGGGTGACCGTATTTACAGGTTGCCGCTGCTGATAGAGGCGATAATAGTCTTTTGTGCTGGGCTTCCGTGTCGTCGGAAGTTCTGAACGTAAGTAGCTGAAGTCAACAAAGAAGTCTCTGATGTGGGTGAGTGCCGGCGAAATGTGTCCTACAGAAACCGGGGGATGCAGAGAGTGTGGTGCCACTTCCGCTATCAGGGTGCCCGTCAGAGTGGCGTGGGCAGAGGTCCACGTGCGACGCATAGTGTTGAGATAAAGCGATCGCGCACGGTTATATACGTGAATTAAACCGATACCGCCCGCCCGCTGCGGCAGCGTCAGGGTGGCGTATCGGACTTTAAAAACCAGACCGGTGCTTACGAAATGTCCATATGCTGCTTGAAATCTGTCGGCCATCGTAGCTGTCAAGGGAAGGATATGCGCAAAATAGTTCAGTTTTGAGACGAGATAGATGTTCACATAACGTGTTCTGAGGAGCATATCCAAGCGACGCAGTTTGTTGTCCTGCAGCAGAGCACGTGTCTGGTGTAGGAGCCGGCGGTACGTAGCCGCCGCCGTGCGGCGGACATTGCTATAGAATTGCACTCCTAAACACTTGAGTACGGGCACTTTGTCAAAGGGCACCGCCGTTGTGTGGGAAATCCCCCCTCCTACATCCATGTATTTTGTCTTCTTCACGTTGATGACGCTCCCAGCGACCGCCCCGTACTGGCGTAGCCACTGTAGCGCCATATGCATTTCATCCTCTGATCTGGCCAGGAACACCACGTCATCGGCGAATGCACCACAACAAAAGGTCACGTCCCGCAAGGAGATACCAGTTAATCGCTGCCGTAGACCATGGTTCAAGTGCTGCAGCAAATAATATGCCCGACAGGGGGCACCCTTGTCGCACTGACCGTCCAACAACAATGTGACTAGACTGATAACCGTTGACCATCATGCGGGAGCGCGCTCCGTGGACCAGTCGAAGGACCACCTGTGCAGACTCCGGAGAGAGGCCCATGCGATGCAAAACTGCGCGTAAGAAGCCGTGGTCGACGCGGTCGAATGCGTGGTCAAAATCTACGGCGACAAGGGCGCCTCGTATTTTGCAGGCCGCCGTCAAAGCAATGACGTCGCGGTATGCTCCTAACGCCGTATGAATGTTGCTGACACCACCTAAACATGTCTGATCGGTGTGGATGGCTTTCCCGATAGCGGTGTGGAGACGCGCGCGGAGGATACGGGCGAAGATCTTGTAGTCGTTGTTGAGGAGTGTGAGTGGGCGAAAATCCTGCCACCTACAACCACCATTCGGTTTCGGAACTGGAATCAAGATGCCTTCTGTGAATTCTGTGGGGACAGTGAAATCAGGGCGGATCAGGTCTTGAAACATTTGGAGCCACTTGTCACCCATAAGGTGGTAAAAAGTGCGGTAGAATTCCAGGGGTAAACCGTCCGGTCCAGGCGACTTGTTCGGTGCTCCACGTGCCAAGGCCGATGTCAGCTCGTCGGGTGTAATGGGCAACAGCAGACTATCATCGGGTGCCACGTCCCGAGGGGCGGGAAAATCGTGCAACAGCCCGTCATAATCACGTACATTTCGCGGATCTTCCATGTACAAGGTCCCATAGTGTCTGGCGAACGTGTGCGCGATGTCCGCTTGTGTCACTGCGCGCCCGCCGTCCTCCGTGTTTACCGCCGTAATGAGCTGACGTTTGCGGTGGCGCCTCTCGCGCACAATGTGATACACTGACTCTGTTTCGTTGGGGATACAGTCTTGCACTCGCGCACGGATGAGGACACCGTCTAGCTGCTCTGTCCTGATGCGAAGTAGACGAGCTTTGATGCGTTGTACGGACATCTGACGTTCGGGAGACGGCGGTTGCGTCGCCAGCTCACGTAACGCTGTATAGTAAAATTCCGATGTTGCCCTTTGCCAGTTCGATCTGTCACGCCCGTAGGCCATCAAGGTCTTTCGGAGGGCAGGTTTTACACATCCCAGCCACCACAGCAACGTGGAAGCATACATAGGCAGGCGCCTGATACATCGACGCCACGTGTCAGTGACTGCTCGCCGACACGCTTCCTCGCGAAGGAGGGAGACGTTCAGCGTCCACGGGCCCCTGCTGCGTCTTGTGAGTTGTCGGGGCAAGGTGACAGTGCAGATGTACGCGAGATGGTCCGTGAAGGCCGTCGGCCAGAGTTCTGCATCACGGGTTGCTGTGCGGAGGGCACGCGAGACGTATATCCGGTCCAGACGACTGGCAGAATGGCTGGTAAAGTGCGTATATCCACTCTGGGTCCCATGATGCAAGAGCCATGTGTCGTGGAGCGCGAGGTCACGTATCAATGCTTGTAGAGCGGGGCATGGGACGTAATGCGGTATCTGGTCCTCGGGCCGCAGAACACTGTTAAAATCGCCGCCCACTATGTAATGGTCCATATTTCCTTGCAAAAGTGGGGCCAACTCCTCCGAATAGAAGACATGCCTGTCACCACGGTGCGAATTACCGGAGGGAGCGTAGACGTTAATGAGGCGCACTGCGCCAAGTGTGAGTGCGATGCCTCGCCCGTTCGGCAAGTACGTCGCGTCCGTCGCGTCTATGCCATCTCGGAGAAGGATGGCCGTTCCTCCTGCGCCATCACCTACGGGTAGGCTGTACGTGGTGTAGCCATATAGGTCTAAACACAGCTCGGGACGGACCTCCTGGAGAAGGGCAATGTCCAAGTCTGCCGCTCTGATCATGTCGTGTAACATGTGGGTCTTGACAGTGGAGTGGACACCATTTACGTTGACTGTTCCCACACGGTATGACTGAGACATATCAAGTGGCGGAGGCAGTGTGCCGGTGCAATCCCACAGTGATTTCACACACCACACGCCACACAGCCATCCACCTGCATGCTGTGCATTACTGTGCCGTAGGAGTCCCTGACTGGCAGAGCCCTCCGGGCTCATTGTCAGCCATGGGCTCTGGTGGAGATATCGATGTTTGCTGTGCATCATCTGCCTCCATATCGTCTGCCCAATCACCAAGAGACGATTGTGATGTCATTGGGGGCTGGACGCTTTCACAGGAGCCCACATTTTGGGAGTCGACGCAGTGCGCCTCGTTGTCTGGGCCACCAGATTTAGGGGACTGTTCCTTGTCTTCAGGCACCTTCTGGTGAATGATGCCACTGGAGTCCGTTGCAATTGTGGGCGAGTCAACGAAGTCGATGTCTTCCGCCGGCTTCACATTCCTGTCCTGTTCGTCAGCTGACAATCGCCTCTTCTTGTGTCGCTTGGGTGATTTTTGCTTTCGGGTCCGAGATTCGACATCCACTGGAGGGCGGGGCTCGACACAGTCTCGGTCGCTAGGAACCCCTGTGTCTGATCCCGACAGTGACGGTGGCTGGGTGCCCACGACGCTGCGGTGGGCGGAGGCTGTAGGAACCTCTGCACCGCTGGGCTGCGGCGTCGTCGACGGCGCTGACTCTCCAACGGAGCTGGCAGCGGCTTGAGGAGGTAGCAGGTTTTGATCATCCATCACATCATGTCGTGCCGCCTCCACATATGTTAGCGGGAGAGAGGTCATAGTGGATCGTTGGGGAAGTTCATTGCGGGGCACCTGAACGAGGCGGCGCTGCAGACACTCAGTTCTAACATGGCCCTCCTGGCCGCAGCCCGAGCAGGTCCTCGGTTGTCCATCATATATAACAATTGCGCGGCAGCCACCAACGAAAACATACGATGGAACGTGCTTCTTAAGTTCTATGCGCACTTGTCGTACCCCGTTAAGCACAGGGTACGTTTCGAATGTGTTCCATTTCTCCTCTGTGTGGCTCAGAACTGTGCCGTATGGCCGCAGCGCATCAACGACTAGGTTGGCAGGGACTTCGAACGGTAGTTCAAAGATGCGCACAGTACGCACCCCCAGACCAGCATGGTCAACTCCTACCACGCTCACGTTACCGTCTGCGTGACAGAAGCGAAAGCCGTTTGCAGATCGTTGGAGTAATCTGTCGCAGGCCGCTTCGTCAATCAGTTTGAGGTACACTGTGCTGGTTACAATAGACAGATGAATTCCTATCAGTTCTTGTGGTTCGATGTGCATGATGTCTCGTAGAAACCGTTCAATTTCATGGGCCTTCGGTCTCGTGTACGATGCGTTGAACGTTAGTTTGATTGTAGCTTTTCGATATGAGAACGCCATGTCGGGTCGGTACAGGTACTATACGGCAAGACAACGACGCGACCGCGCGCTAGCGGGTAAACAACAACACCTGCGGAGCACTGCCCGGCGCGCCGAGCCCGTCCGCACAGTAACACGGCTGAAAGCCGACTGAACACATCCACGCCCGAGGCAGGATTCGAACCTGCTACCGTAGCGGTCGTGCGGTTCCAGACTGTAGAGTCTAGAAACGCTCGGCCACCCTGACCGGCCCCTGCAAATCAGCAACATTGACTGGATATGCCAGCTACTACTAAAGCCGACCAACAAGCTACAGCAGGAAGCCGACAAACTCTCGGACTAAGGCACAAACAAACCGCTAAAGCTACCCTACGCTGTGAATCCGATATATGACCTATCGGACAATAAGCGATGATTAACCAAACTGTTACAGGAATGCTGATGCTGACGAAGAACCCAACACCGGTACCCAGCTGCAGCCGCCGAGTAACACAGCCCCACAAAGGCAAAGGTAGCCGCCGCCATGATACCTACTAGTAACAAAGCCTACCCTTGCATGACCTGTTGCAGGCAGCAAGAAAGCCGCTGCTGCTCTTACAAGCTGACCCAACTATCGCAGAGATTTTTTTTTCCCTTGGCTCTTGCCTTGGCACTTCTTTTCCTCTGCCCTTTGTGCCACTTTCGACCCAATCTACAGATGAGCGCGTATTAATGGTAAATCATAACCAGACGTACGCAAAATCGCAGTACCCACATCCTGAGAGACTTCACTTTGTGCAAAACTAACCAATATGCGGAGATGACAGTAGACCTTTTGTGTTATCCATCATGCCGGTATGTGTGTGGACTGAAAAAGTGATGAAAAAATAGATTAATAAATAAATTTCAGCGGGAGCCGAACCGTGCCTCACATACGTTCGTTTCACGGAGCTCGAACGCTAATCAGCTGACCGCCATAAACTCTAAAATCCGGCACCTACGTATAAATATGTAAGCACATAATAGACGCGTAAATCTTCTCTTGGGATTTTCTCGGAACTGCCGGTGTAGATCACCTTACTACTTGCACATTATGTTGATTTAATGGCCTGTTAAAGACGTGTCCGCAGCTCGTGCTCTTGCCGTAGCAGTCTCGCTTTCCGCGCACGGGGTCCCGGGTCAGATTCTTGGCAGGGTTAGGGATTTTTCCTGCCTCGAGATGACTGGGTGGTGTTGTGTCGTCTCCATCGTCATCACTCATTCTCATTACCGCCGGAGGAAGGCAATGGCATTGCGACCCTCGCTAGCACCTTGCCTAGTCGGCGGTGTGGGTCTCCCGTATCGTGCCCTACGTTCCTCGGAGTGTGGGACCTCATCATCATCATTAAAGACGCACGAAATCTGAAATAAAACTGTGACCCCAGTGTCGTGACCTCCTCTTGTAAGATAAGCAAGTGCCACATAAAATAGGTACAATCTACCATTGTCCGAAGACCGTTTCTCTGGTAAGGGCACTGGATTTCGTCGTTCTCTATCATTTGTTTGAGACGACTTTACAGCCCTAACCCTTGGTTCCTGCACTTTTCTAGTGATCCAGCGCATACAGTGGCAAGTCAGAGCAGCAGCACGTCAGTACGCACCTGAAGATGGCGAACTGCTGTCTCGTTGAAATATAGTGCAACCTTCACAACATAATGCGACGTGACGCCTGTAAATCACTGAAGCCGTGTTCACATGCGAAAGTTTCAAACAGCGCATCAAGTAAGTCAATAATCTAGAAGAAGTTAATAGTAATTTGAATGATGAGCCAGATAATATTTTTTAAAAACTTCATCTGGAACATACGAAGTAGCTGTATCACTTTTATTTGGCTCGTCATGGCAGATTTAATGGCCAGTAATGTACCTGTTTTGAGCCGAAAGAATATTCAAGAAATAAATAATTTACTAAAAACTCTAGTTGGCACACAAAAAATAGCTGGAACTAATCGCTTTTATTTGCCAGAAACAGGACTCATATCACTTTAACATACTTACTTCGTAAGGTTGAAACGTCCTCTTAGAAATATCATACATGACTGTGCTTAAACTGACACCAGTATTTTTAGCGCAACGCAATCTGACTTTCAAAAATCCCTACAAAATAATGGCCCTGACTAACATTAACCTATACCTTTCACAAATCACTTACCTCACCAAAAATCTTCGTTACTCGAACTACTGCAATACAGCGAGCGCCACTACTGCCAGCTAAATAAAAGATTCAAACTACTGAAGGCACTAACTACTGATAGGCATAGTTAGCAAATGAAAGATTTTAATAGAGAACAAACATTGTATTTACCTTAACAGTCATAATATATATATATAGCAGTTCATAACATCCATTCTTACAAATATCAAAACTCCGCCATTTCTCTCCCCACATCCACCACTGCTGGCGGCTCACCTCCAACTGCGCAATGCTACGCGCTGTTAACATCCAGCTGCCCAACACTACAATGGCAGACAACAATGCAAACTAGCCACAGACTGCACACAGCACAGCCAGTGATTTTCATACAGAGCGCTACGTGGCGTTACCAAAAAGAAAACCTAAACAGCCTACTTACAAGGTGCGTGATTTTGCAAGTGAATTTTGATAAACTGGACGTGGGGAAGACAGGTAGTGGCACTAAGAATCAGTTTATTGACACTAAGAATAGCTGCGATGATTGGAGGCGGCAAGTTAACACGAAGGGCCGAACGAGGATTCGAAACCGCAAACAGCGTCACGTGTCCTCAGTCTCCATGATACTACTAAGAAGTTCGGAACTGAACCCAGCTTATTGACAATTATTATGAAGATCAGGAATACCACATCATCACCTCTCCTTTTTTTGCCTGTCAAACAGTCCCTGTGGCAATTTCTTCCAAGACCAGATTACAACTAGCTACCACACAGTCCACAGCTACCACATAAGGGTGCGTCAGCGGTCTATGCTACTAGATGTTGTTAACGGTTCCCCAGCCTCAATTCATACTCACCTAGAACATTCGCTGAGAATTTCTGGAGCCCGTGTATATTTCACACTGACATAACTGCAGTTGCCGGTGTTTCACGTACAGCAGTGTTTTCTGTTCACTTGCGCGTCCATAATGAACAGATACAGAAAGACTGGTCAAAAAAGCGAGACCGAGTAATGTGTACAGGATGAACATTGATAAAACATACAAACTACAGGGACGGATTCCTGACTGGAAATATCATCACACTTTTTCAGTTGCAGGCCACATATCCTGTGGATACGTTTTATGTGTCTTTAACGCAGTGGTTTCCATTGCCTTCTGCATCCTCATGCCGTTGATAATTGCTGATTCCTTCACCTTTTAGGAGAAATTCCCAGTGCAAGGGCAAGACAGCCCCCAGAACCTCTGTCCGCTCCTCCGCCCTCTTTGAAAAGGCCATTGGCTGAATAAGGGTGACTACTTGCGCCGGATGTCTTCTGCCGCCATTGATAATTATTTTTATTCAAAATTTAAACCGTGGTGGCGTTAGAACCCGGGACCGAGGACGTTTTGATTAGTAGTCAAAGAACTGTCTAAAATTAGTTTGAGGCCGTTTTCAGGGGAAGAGTATTTTTAAAACTGAAACAATGGTATACCTTCTCTACTTGTAATAAATGAGGCAGGCAAATGATGAAATAAAAACGAAGTACGACCATCCTCCTCTCGTAGATATTCACTAAAACTGTTATCACTGGGAGAGAAAAAACATGCAGTTTTAATCAAGCCAGAGAACAAACTGACGTAAGAAGAGCATGCACCACTGTCCACCCTTGTAAGGCGTGATAGAAATCATAAAACGAAGCCGTGACCATGACTTTGCCTTTGAAAAAGCTTTTTGCCTCTTTCAACAGTATGTGCTTGCTTAGTACCGTGTTAGTGCAAATTTGAAACGCTATAGTGCAACAATGCCGGCTTGCATGGATTCGACAAGTACTTCTTTGGTACAGAGAGGTACGTGACGCACAGGCCACGATAGTCTTGTAAAATAATGGTTGGTTGTGCACCGCGTGAGCTGGCTTCCAATATCGTCCCAGATGTTTTCTACTGCGTTCAGATTTGGCAATTTCGGTCGCCAAGATATGAAAATGAGTTCACTACCGCCCTCCTCGAACCACTATAGAACCATTCTGATAGTTATCTAGCTTAAATAGAGACAGAAAGTGCCAGTTGCTGTGTAGAACTTTATTTAGTCAATTACCGGTTTCGGTCTTCACATACTCCGCTGTTATGGTGCATTCGATTACTACCATACATACCGCGAAAACTCATGTGAATGTTCCTTATAGAACTATGAAGAATATTGTAACTGAATGACTGAATTAGCTCAGGCCAAAAATGCGTGGCAGCAAAAAAGAATTTTACTGCAACTGTTCAATAAAAGGTGGCAGATAGCGCGCTATAACTGTCAATTTAAACACTTGCTCCACAGGGCGGCACTAGAACAGAACAGCGGCAACACGATAAGAAATAATTGATATAATTATTAGAAGTATATTGCAAAGGTGATACCTTGCTATAGATTGATGTGAGGGATGTTATGTCCTTTACCTAATACAATGAAAGCTAGGGAACTTTGCTGTCACTTGGCAGTCTGTGACATTGTCCCTACTGCAGAATGCGATAAAGCAGAAACACTTGTGGAACTGTCCTGTTACTCTTTAAATAGCGACTACCAAGTCGTTACGTTGTCTTGTCGACGGAACTCGTACACTGTCCTACGTAATATAATTTCAGGAACTGCATTGTGGAGGCTGCAGGCACAGGACTGTGTCATCTGACTGCAGGATAGAAATTGTGAGAGTATCCACTGCGTCTCATGTTCTGCGCCCGTCAGCAGAAGGATTTCCATCAGCGCCGGTACAAAGCGAATACTGTGTAGTCAGCAGGTGACAACGCTCCGTTTGTTGGCTGGCAACACTATTGGTGGATAGGTACGATGCGCTGAAGGACGTGGTGCAGAAGCAGAAAGAAGTCCATACTGAGAGCGAAATCTGGAGGCTGCTGCACGAAAGTGGCAGGCACGAGGCGAGTGGGTGTACCTTTGTGGCGGTATTTACTGTGATCTATCTATCGCTTGGTACACAGCAACCGTAATACCGACTCCCCAGCCAGTGTCCGCGACATGGCATGGTGTATGTTGCGAACAGCTGCTTGTCAGGATGACAGAGTACAGCGATGCGTCACTCAGCCTGGTGTAATAAGAAACTTGGTTGATGTGACCAGGCAGCATGTTCCATTGACCTACGGTCCAATCTCGATAATCCCATGCTGACTGTACTGACGGCGTCAATTTGGTAACATCGGAACACGTTTGGTTTGGCTGGTGCTGTGGAGCTGTGCACTGAACTTTGTGCTCTGGAACACTTGTGCCCCCACCAGCATTTTACTCTGCCGTCAGTCTGCGTTACAGAGCCGAAGAGGCTGCAACCTCCACTTTCTGCGATAAAGCGTAGGCGTCACCATGTCACCATGTCACCTACTGAAGGTTTCACCATCCGTCCACCACTTTCTGTAGATGCTCACGACAGTAACATGTGAACAGGTCGCCAGCTTCGCCGTTTCTGAACTACTAGTTCCCAGGAGCCGGAATCGTTATGATCTGCTATTTGTCAAAATCATTTATATCAGTCTACTTGTCCATTTTCGGCCTGATATCGTCGCTAGAATGGTTCTCAGTTTGCTTCTACTCTGCTTGTACAGCGGGTGGTTATAATTAAAGTGCAGCCACTCACAGAGGCCCTACATGGGCTGTAATTATCGCATAGTGACGAAACTCGGTAGGTTTTCTAAACGGTTCATATGAAATCAATTTACACTGGAAAAAATTAGTTCCAGTTTTGGCTACCACCAGCAAATCTGGCGCTGTACAGCATCTCGTCGATGTCGCAGGTCCTCGTATTGAAGAAACGGTGTAACCGGCGGTTAATAATAACTTCAATATTATGTCTTTCTCACTTGTTTGACCTTTTCTGCTCGCATCCTGCTGCTGATCCATTATCTATGGAAACATTTTTATACGCCTGTCTTGCATTGCCGGCCGCTGTGGACGAGCGGTTCTAGGCGTTTCAGTCTGGAACCGCGCGACCGCTACGGTCGCAAGTTGGAATCCTGCCTCGGACATTGATGTGTGTGATGTCCTTAGGTTAGTTAGGTTTAAGTAGTTCTAAGTTCTAGGGGACTGATGACCTCAGATGTTAAGTCCCATAGTGCTCAGAGCCATTTTAACCATTTTGTCTTGCGTTCATAGAGCCAGAGTTGCGCCAGATAACCAAAATTGGAACTAATTTTTTCCAACAGAAATCGGCTCTGCATTGACGCATTTGAATTTCTACCAAATTTTGGTGCTATACGACCATTAAAGCCAACACTGGACCTCCGCTGCGTTTTAATTTTAACCACCAGGCACTTTCCCCACTGCGTCACGTTCCCGTGACGCCACTAGGTGGCATTCAGTATCGCGGTAGCCTGTGGTGATATCGTTTTGCCTTATCAGTGTGTATGTTACCTCCGTTGCCGAGAATGTAAGCGTTGTTTCGTGTCATTTTAAGAGAAGAAACCTAATTTTTAGACTCTCAAATCACGTCGACAGCGACTCCTATCGATACTGGTGGAAAGTCAGTTGTAAAAATGACGGATTTACTTTTCAACAGCCTATCCGGAGAAACAATGGGAAGTTTACAATAGCAGAAGAGGCCGACACCGATGAAGGAGATTCTAGCGAGCGACGCCTGTGCTGTAAGCGGAAGATGGAGCCCTAAAAAGAAAAAAAGAGAAATAAACAGGCTCCTACCATATGCTCTTGATTCGGAAGTGAGCCGTTTCCTATTCCGGTCTAGGATAAAATTTTCACTACCATTATTAGGTCGGCAAGATGAGGAGAGGGAGTGGAGTAAACTTCCTTATCGCCAGTCTCTGCACCAATGAATTGGATTAAATTCCAAATCTCTCCGCAGTATCTCATGAAGTGAAGGCAAGTGATACTGTTTATGGTGATCCGTTCGCTGGATAGGGACGGTGCTATTCGGAAGGAGCAGTCTGCCGGGCGTCACACACTTCTTTCCCCGTCAGCCTCATATAACACAGAAATAACACCTCACTCTACACGCGTCCGTTACACACTCACCTACACGCCACAAATACACGTACGACTCTCACAAATCCGTAAGGAGAAGGCCAGTGTTCGCGGAAGAATAACACCTTTTGCGACATGTGGCTGAACGCGCCCGTAGAATGTCCTAGCCAATGCCGTACGCCATTTACAGGTAAAAATGTATATACCAAAGCAATAGCATCCATTAGACATCAACAAGGATTGTGAGGAATCCTAAACTGAAAAAGGGAGGCAGGGAAAAAAATTCCTTATCGTCAAAACTATTATGAGCAGCCCTACAATAGGTCTCGAAATCTGTAAACGGGGCAAACGAAGACTGAAGTCGTGTGAACGAATCAGTCTGAAATGTCTTTGTTTCTTGATGACATCATGAATAAGCTCATCTTTGCAGAGACATTGTAAGAAAAAATACCCTGCAGTTTCCCAGAAAATCCTACTTCCTGTTCCTCTGCTTTCTGGCTTCCTAAATGATGAACCCAAGCACTTTAGCAGCGATCCTGTGCTAGCGGCCGAACTCTTTCCTCGTGGTATACTTGTTCTTGTTCCTCTTCTAGTGCCATCATAGCCACGTTACTCTTGTTTGCTCAAAAATGTTACGTGTTCCTGTGTATAACCATGTCTTTAAGTTTCCGAGCCAAGATATTGATCTCCTTCGTCGACGTCTGTTATCAAGTATCTTTCTTTGAAGAATGTTTTGCAACAGTTTACATCTTTTCCTGTTCCTCATTACATGGCCGAGATATTGTAGATCCTGCATTTTACAGTGTTTCAGACTTATTTACTGGTATACGACAGCAGTAAATTTTTTAGCTTACAACTGTATACCTCAGTCCGGCACAGATGATGGCTTCTAACGTGGTTAAGTACACAGAATGGTCGTTTGAATAGTAATCCAGTACAACGTGGTTACGTGAATGGAATGATCGTTTCAGTCTTCTTGTAATGATACAGAATGGTTGAACACCAAACTGTCTCATCGGCAAATTTCACTTTAGATGTAATGTATTGCGAATACATAGAAAGGAGGATCCTTTATTGTATGATCATATGATAGCGGAACAAACACTGGTAGCAGTTACTTCTGTAAAATATCTGGGAGTATGCGTGCGGAACGATTTCAAGTGGAATGATCATATAAAATTAATTGTTGGTAAGGCGGGTACCAGGTTGAGATTCATTGGGAGAGTCCTTAGAAAATGTAGTCCATCAGCAAAGGAGGTGGCTTACAAAACACTCGTTCGACCTATACTTGAGTATTGCTCATCAGTGTGGGATCCGTACCAGATCGGTCTGACGGAGGAGATAGAGAAGATCCAAAGAAGAGCGGCGCGTTTCGTCACAGGGTTATTTGGTAACCGTGATAGCGTTACGGAGATGTTTAATAAACTCAAGTGGCAGACTCTGCAAGAGAGGCGCTCTGCATCGCGGTGTAGCTTGCTCGCCAGGTTTCGAGAGGGTGCGTTTCTGGATGAGGTATCAAATATATTGCTTCCCCCTACTTATACCTCCCGAGGAGATCACGAATGTAAAATTAGAGAGATTAGAGCGCGCACGGAGGCTTTCAGACAGTCGTTCTTCCCGCGAACCATACGCGACTGGAACAGGAAAGGGAGGTAATGACAGTGGCACGTAAAGTGCCCTCCGCCACACACCGTTGGGTGGCTTGCGGAGTATAAATGTAGATGTAGATGAAAGTATCTCAGTTGGCCAATGATTGTTTTGACCAATGACCAGTTCAATACAATGTAGAAAAGTGACATTCAATGGCGTTTTTGTTGAATAACTTGCAACTCTGGCCTCCAGCGAGAACGTATGCCAGTACACAACTTTACTACATTACATTTCATACAATAAACTCCTGTTGATTGTTTCTGTAGAACTAGTATTTTGCGAGTACCGCGCGAGAGAATGTGATAATCTCACGCGTGGTTTTTGAAGGCGTTGCTGCATTGTTGCCTGTAGGGCGTATTCTGTACGCCGTGAGCAGGTCAGTGGATAGAGAGTACGCCCGTACCGGGAGGCGGCGGGAGCCGTCGTCTCGTAGCGCACGCCGGCAGCCTCGTTTGCATCAGGAAGCGGCAGAGTCCGCCCCCGTCGCCACCCCCGCAGCCGCCAGCCGCCGTCTTGCCCCGCCCTCGCTCCGTCTGCCGCCTCAGTGGCCCGGGGCCAAGTCGTTTCCTCCGGAAACTCAATTTGCAGTTTGCAAACCAGAGCCACCCAGGCAGCGGCGCATCCCGGGCCGTATCCCAGCTCTGCGACCTGCAGCCCACCTCAGGCAGCACTGCGCGGAAGGCAGGTTGACGCTCGTCCCGAGTCACCGGAAAATAACCTATGCAGTCAATAAAAAACTAAATATTCAGATACTGACACCCGTTGCTGTGTTGAGAAGACAATCAAACACTTGAGCAAGTTCTCACGAATAGGCAATCTGAAGACATCACGTTGTAGAAAGGAACGTCGAGTTTATTTCTGCACTTATCTCGCTTGGCAAGATTAAGACATTCAAGCCCTCTCTTTGGTCTATCAGGTACACGCACAGTACGTAAGAAAAACATTTTGGGCTTATTAATATATCCCACTGCTTGATATGCCTCAAATACGGGATGACAATTATTGAACTATATGAAAAAATGAAGAACAAACCGCCTTCAGTCACAAGTTGCGTTTATTTACTGCACTATGCATTTCGAGCCCTGGAGGCTCATCTTCAGGTGCTTTCTAGTGATTTACATCAGGTCTTTTAGTTGTTTGCATGTTGATATTACATTTTTGTGTTACAACATGGTATATTGCAGATATAAGTTTAACAGCGTTAATACTATGAAACTAACTTACAATTTAACATTGTATGATGTCTGCTTCTGTTGTGCAGTTGGTATACACAATACACATCTTTAATTTTGCAGTACATACTGGGATATATACATAGTCACACACTTTTTCGCACATTGTAGTAGCAGAACGTAAACATGCCAAAGATTCTCGTTCATACGTATGTTCTACTTCTAAATATAATCGATTTTCTTGTTTCACAGAAGATAATATGGTATAGTATTACTAGTATACAGGTATTATTAAAATAATTGTTTGGCACCATGTTGTAGGTTGTCAGCTGTTTGTATTATTATAGATTTGATTCCTCAGGAAAAAAAATATTTTTAAGGGTGTAGAATAATTGTGGCTATTAAACTCTGTTTGGTCATTCAACAAGTTTTCGGAATATTTTTCTTTGTGTAGCATTATTTCTAATTAGAATTTCTTATTAGAAATAATGCTACACAAAGAAAAAAGAAAGAAAGAAACATATTCCGAAAACTTGTGGCATGAACAAACAGAGTTTAACAGCCACAATTTTTTCTACACCTTTAAAAATTTATTTTTTCCTGAGGAATCAGATCTATAATAATACAAATAGCTGACAACCTACAACATGGTGCCAAATAATTATTTTAATGATACTTGTATACTAGTAATACTATACCATATTATCTTCTGTGAAACAAGAAAATCGATTATTATTTAAAATCCGTCTTGATTGCAAATTTTTTTATTATTATTCATATGTGACGTAGCATGTGAAAGTTGCTGGATTTGGACTGGTTACTCCTGTAACTGAAATATCAGATCTGAAGATGGTTCTGAATGAACCGAAAACGGGCATATGAATAATAAAAAAATTTGCAATCATGACGGATTTTAAATAACATTATAAAATCACTGATTGCTGTTATCCCATAAGACATTATGTCTGTTTTTGCAAAAAATCGATTATATTTAGAAGTAGAACGTATGTATGAACGAGAATCCTTGGCATGTTTACGTTCTGCTACTACAATGTGCGAAAAAGTGTGTGACTATGTATATATCCCAGTATGTACTGCAAAATTAAAGATGTGTATTGTGTATACCAACTGCACAACAGAAGCAGACATCATACAATGTTAAATTGTAAGTTAGTTTCATATTATTAACGCTGTTAAACTTATATCTGCAATATACCACGTTGTAACACAAAAATGTAATATCAACATGCAAACAACTAAAAGACCTGATGTAAATCACTAGAAAGCACCTGAAGACGAGCCTCCAGGGCTCGAAATGCATAGTGCAGTAAATAAACGCAACTTGTGACTGAAGGCGGTTTGCTCTTCATTTTACGAAAGTAACAATCTTGCGGACGAAACACTGAAAAACAATGGATAAAATTAAGTTATATGAAAAAAGTCGTAAATTAGCTACAAACTTGAGCGTGCACACAGTTTATTCAACATTTAAACGTAATACACATAGGATTTAGAATATGACATGTTCGATATGCCTGCCATCATTGGCAATGATGTGGCGCTGACGAATAGCGAAATTCTGCCTGACCCGCTGAAGTGTCGGAACATCGATGCTGTCGATGACCTCCTGAATGGCTGTTTTCAGTTGTGTAATGGTTTTAGAGTTATTGCTGTACACCTTGTCTTTAATACAGCCCCACAAAA
Source organism: Schistocerca americana (assembly GCF_021461395.2). Classification (NCBI taxonomy): domain Eukaryota; kingdom Metazoa; phylum Arthropoda; class Insecta; order Orthoptera; family Acrididae; genus Schistocerca; species Schistocerca americana. The sequence goes on along the minus strand of NC_060120.1, from coordinate 320,075,164 downwards.
AAGAGTTGCATGTGTTCAGATCAGGCGAATATGGCGGCCAATCGCGACTCATGTCAGTGGCTTCCGGGTGCCGCAGAGCCAAAATGCGGTCCCCAAAGTGCTCCTCCAGGGCATCACTCTCCTGCTTCGATGGAGTCGAGCTCCGTCTTGCGTGAACGACACATCTTGTCGAAACCAGGCTCAATTTGGATAATGGGGATAAATTCATCTTCCAAAACCTTCACGTACCGTTCGGTAGTCACCGTGCCTTCAAGGAATATCGCACTAAATATTCCGTGACTGAATATTCCACACCATGCAGTCACACGTTGAGGATGAAGAGATATCTCGATCGCGAATTGTGGCTTCTCAATCCCGAAAATGGGCGAAGTCTACTTATCGACAAACCCATCCAAATAAAAGTAGGTTTCGTCGCTAAACCAAACCATATTCACATAATACTAATTCCTATCATGCCCCGCGGCCAACTGTGCAGTTTGAACGTTCTAGCGCAAACCGTTCAGAAGTTATGACGATTTTATATCATATAGTTCAAAAATTGTCACCCTATAGTTGACGTATAAATTGATTTTAAGAGGATATGAGCCTGACCACAACGATATTTTAAAGAGCTTGGCTTACTGTTTTAATTTGCGAACGCGTGAAGTAACTAAGGACTTTAAGCAGTCTCATTACCTATCGACATACAGCACTGCCAGATTCAAAACATGCTAATTGGATTACAGTGCCACAATAGCATAGTGCTCACAGTGCAGCAGGTTTCTTTGTGGTCCTCAGTGATCGTCTAACATCAAAGATCATCGATGCAGCCTTTCACAACTGCACGTTACCTATGGCGGTTGGTTACCGCCTCCGTGGCTGGTCGATTAGCTGCGACACGGCGTGGAGAACGCACGATGCAGCGTCGCTGAGAGCCCCAGCCTTCAAACGGACACTACTCGCACAAACATGGAACTAGACATACGGCCAAAGATTGTCAGCAGACGGTTGCAAAGTAGCACAAAGCCACAGGACGTCACTATTACCTCCAGATACTCTTTTCAATAAATATTAGTTTCTAATTTTTATTCTGTAACGCTGTTATTACGACAATATTTCCTTATTTTAAAGATAAGTGGTCAGATCGATGTTTTATATTGGTATGAACCGTGTATGATGGTAAAATGTAAAGTTAGATAAACACTAGGGTGTCCCAAAAATTCGAAGTAATGTTTATTTGAACGCATACCCTCTTAATTTATTTGTACGACGCCAAAACAACTATACGTAAAACTTCAGAACCTTAGGATGATGGCAACCCGTGCCGACTCGCATTGAAACATGCCAGGCTGGCTGTACTTGGTAAGAAAGGCTAAGGCGCACGCCCTCGTGTCGGTGCGTCTCTAACATTGTTTGTCTAAGTTGTTGTCAGTGAGTGAAAATGTCATAGGAATTTACGTAGTAGTTCTGAAACGCTTATATTTTTAATAGGTACGGTAAAACATCACACAAAAGCTTCAAAACTGACACCTAATGGACAAGTTTAGCAGTTTTATTTTATAATATCCGGGAAATGAATTTAACTGTCAGTGAAACTGCAAATCTCACTATTCGTGAATGTATGATCTTTTGGGAAAAGGCGCGTATACCTACCAAATCTGTACCTAATTGTGTGAAGCAATTAGTGAACCTATATCAAGTTTGGAGGGAGTTACAAATAAATTCACAATAAACCCAAAAGGTATTTGAGCAGCGCAGACAAGAGTTTGTCAACAGGTTGGATGATTTGTTCGACATTGCACACGCCTATGCACTTCAGTTAATGAAAATAAATGAAAAAAAAAAAATCTTTTACAGCGACAGAGAGAGCCAGATCGGCCTGCTCACTGAGCTGGAGTGGACAAGAAACTGACCAATAAAGAGGAAAGGTCGCGCATCAGAACTATTGAGGAAGAAAACCGACGTACTAAATATTTCTCCACGTCAGCTCCTCCGACAGCCACTTGTGAAGCATTACAAAATGACTCATCTTCAGATTGTAATGAAAATGAAATGTGTTTACAAGAAAATTTCCAACTGTGATTGAGAACATGAAATCTGTAACCAGTAAAACAACTATGCGGAAAAATTTTATTACTTCAAAATTAGTAGCAGCGCTAGTAGGTGTCAGTTGAGTGTGAGAGATTCAGTGTATATTCTTGAAGCTACCACTGAGTCACTCGGATATAATACTAATGAATTTCCTTTAAGTTAGTCCTCGCTTCAAGGAATTCGTACAGAGAAACGGAAAGAGCGTGAGGAAGCTATAAAAGTTAATTTTCAAAACGAGGTACCAGATGTCACTGTTCATTAGGATGGCAAACTGTTGCCTGCTACACGTGATCGGAAATCAAAAGAAGAACGTCTTCCCATAGTTATTTCATATAGTAATAAAGAGCAACTTATTGCTGTGGCAAGTTTGGAAAATTCTTCGGGATGTGAAAAGGTGAAACCTGTTTGGAACGCGACTGTGGACTGGAATCTCGAAGACAAAGTGAAACTTCTTTGTTGTGATACTACAACTTCAAATAGAGGTCATGTGTGCTACTTGAGCAAAAACTTAACAGAAGTGTCATTCTTTTTCCTTGCCGCGACTACGTGTATGTACCAGTGTTAAAAAACGTGTTCCACCTAGAAACCAGTTCAGTAACAACAAGTCCTGATAGTCCAGTCTTCAAAAAGTTCTGAGATAACTGGAAAAGTGTAGATCCAGATAACATACAGTGCTCCAAAGGAAAGGTCGTCATGCACTTGACTGTTTCAGAAATTGACACTCTGCTTAAGTTTTACCGCACTGAACTGACAAAAGAAGTAATCAGAGATTATTACCGAGAGTTGATAGACCTTTCTGTTATATTTTTAGGTGGAGATACAGGCAGAAAATTCAAGATACGGCCTCCAGGTGCCGTACACCAAGCTCGATGGATGGCGAGAGCTATATAATCCCTAAAAATATCATTATTTTGTGCTGAATTAAAATTTTCGAGCAAGGAGAAGGTAGCGCTGTTTGACGTTTTGCCTGTTCATCGTGACATCCTACGTTAAGCCATGGCTCCAGTGTATTTTGGCAGTAAAGCCACCCTACCAAGATTTATAATTTTTGAAGGCAATGAAACGATACGAAAATATACATAAAGACATCTCAAAAGCAGCTCGACAGAAGATAAGCCAGCATGTATTTGACTGATGAAGTTTCTGTCTTGTCACTGTTTGATGATGATGCGGATCTAGAAACAAAAGTAAAAATGGTTGAAAATTTAACCAACGATAATTCATCAGCTCATGCTAACCGTTACATCCCTTCCAAGGAAGAACTTTGCGGTCCATTAAATGGTGAGATAAATAAATGTATAGAGACGTTGTTTCTTACGTTTTCTGTTTACATCTCAATTTCGTTAACTAGTTTGCTCTCTCTTAATTACAGAGAAAAATATCTACGACTTCATTTCAGTCAGAAGCAAGTCATTGTTCCATCGTCTTGAAACTGACGACAGTTTTCTCCTCGAATGTCCTGCCGTGTGGTCAAATAATGCTTCCTTTCAAGAAACCAAAGAAGGTTTCAGCACTGAGAGCAATGAATGATGCAGCTGAAAGAGCGGTCAAGTTGATGCAAGACTTTCATGGTTTAATCTCGGTTGAGGAGGAACAAACACAATTTTTGTTACAGTTAGTACAAGAGCACCGAAAGATTTATCCTGACTGCAGAAAACAAACTTTGAAACGAAAATTTAGAGACTAATGTTTTTACATGTTGGATAGTGAATAAACACGATTTGGGCAATTTTGTGTTTTATTTACCAAAGAATCATTAAGTTTCAGAAGCCCTCCATTCCCACATTCTAAAAGTTTTCAAGTCTTATGTTTAGTGTCAAGTCGGCACGTGTTATAATAATTTAATTGTAATAATATATAGTATGTGAGTTATTAAGGTCAAATAGGAAAAATAGAGGGTATGCGTTTTCGACTTCACGGGAAAAAAAATCCCCATTATGTCCTGGGACACCCTAATATACACATTTGCGATTTCCCTTTTAATCTTTGCCGGCCAGTGTGGCCGAGCGGTTCTATGCGCTTCAGTCTGGAACCGTGCGACCGCTACGGTCACAGGTTCGAATCCTGCCTCGGGCATGGATGTGTGTGATGTCCTTAGGTTAGGTAGGTTTAAGTAGTTATAAGTTCTAGGGGACTGATGACCTCAGATGTTAAGTCCCACAGTGCTCAGAGCCATTTGAACCATTTTTTTAATCTTTGATTCCAATAGATATCTTTCACACTGTGACATTTTAGAGGTAAAATAATAATAAATAAATAAAATAAATTCTGTGCATAGGGGGCACTCTTACCACGACTGGCGACAGTTTACTTTCATTTGAAGCTCAACATGAATGGTGATGCAGCAGACGAATAGCGAAACTCTGTATGCCCCGCTGAAGTGTCGGAACATCGATGCTTCGAAAGCAAGCAACACGACTGCTCTTGTACTACACATCTAACTACGCAAACGTGTTTTTCCGATCATAGGATAGCTGGACGATGGTAGTATGCACCAAAACATTTTACCACTAGGCAAAATAATAAACTGTGGTTCAAATGACTCTGAGCACTATGGGACTTAACTGCTGCGGTCATCAGTCCCCTAGAACGTAGAACTGCTTAAACCTAACTAACCTAAAGACATCACACACATCCATGCCCGAGGCACGATTCGAACCTGCGACCGTAGCGGTCACACGGTTCCAGACTGAAGCGCCTAGAACGGCACGACCACACCGGCCGGCAAATAAACTGTGACTGTAGACTCAAGCATATACTTTTTCATTTCTGTACTGATCACTACCCCACCGGCAATAAGTCGGGAATTTGTAATTAAAGAACAGTCGCAGTACAGGAAACAACATATTAGTAAACTTTAAACGTAGACTGAAAAAATTACAGACACGATTAGCAAAAGAAGCGTAGCTTTCTACGGCCACATATAGGGATACATCTCAGCAGGCTGACAAAAAAACCGATCATTTATTTCGGTAAATTACAAATGGATAACAACACATGGTGCAAAGAAGCCGGAAGGGTCATGGAAGAACTGAGAACTATTTTACAAGATTCTGAAAGATATGCCACTTAGAAAGAAGAGATTACAAATGTTTCAGAAAAAAATACAAGAAAAAGAGTGCAGTCACGTTGACAGAAGAAACAACAGAGGAACATCGGAAATGATGACAGTAATGCGGAAGAAAAGGAAGGAGGAACAACTTAAATAACCGTAGTTTATAGTGGCTCATACATAAAAAGAAGAAGAATAGATTTCTTAATGAATATATGATATTCAAGAAGTATCAGTCTAGTTGATACCAGTTAAGTAACTTCATCAGTACGTTAGTCTCGAATATGAACAAAGACATCTGAGAGAAATGTAGAACAGCAGTACAGAAAAAATTAATTTAAAGAACAGGCTGACTGTCTCGAAACACTGCAAGAAATAATAGTCCAACAACAGAAGTTGAAATGGACAAAAACAATGTATAAGAATGCGGAACAGTGTTGACAATGTAATAAAAATATTTGTCTGCTGTTGGACCGAAGGGAGACAACCCAATACGTCGAGAAGGAAGGTACACCGAAGGTAACAGGTAAAACAGTAACCTCGAAAGATGGCTATTAACGGCCTCTTTCATTTTCCCACAGAAATTTTTATCTTTTGCCATCTGTAATATTTACTTTGCTACTATCTTTGAGGTCTAGTGCTAGCCAGTTCGGATACACACATCAAAAATCTCATGCATTACCTCGGTTCCGAGAGCTCCGGAACCTGTACAGAAAACTGGAATAGAGATCAACATAAACATCATTTCTGCCCTTTTTATTGCTCATAAAAACCACAAATTGCATGTTGTACTACCACACAGCGAGACCTTCAGAGGTGGTGGTTCAGATTGCTGCACACAACGGCACCCAGTTGCACGTCCTCTTGCATTGATGCATGCCTGTATTCGTCGTGGCACACTATCCACAAGTTCATCAAGGCACTGTTGGTCCAGATTGTCCGACTCCTCAAAGACAATTCGGCGTAGATCCATCAGTGTGGTTACTGGATCACATCGTCCATAAACTACATTTTTCAATCTATCCCAGGCATGTTCGTAGGTTTCATGTCTGGAGAACATGCTGGCCACTCTAGTCGAGTGATGTCGTTATCCTGAAGGAAGTGATTCACAAGATGTGCACGATGGGAGCGCGAATTGTCGTCAGTGAAGACGAATGCCTCGCCAATATGCTGCCGATATGGTTGCGCTATCAGTCGGAGGACGGCTTTCACGTATCGTACAGCCATTACGGCGCCTTCCATGACCACTAGCGACGTACGTCGGCCCCATATAATGCCACCCCAAAACAGCACGGAACTTCCACCTTGCTGCACTCGCTGGACAGTGTGTCTAAGGCGTTCAGCCTGACCGGGTTGCCTCTAAACACGTCTCCGACGATTGTCTGGTTGAAGGCACATGCAACACTCATTGGTGAAGAGAACGTGATGGCAATCCTGAGCGCTCCATTCGGCATGTTGTTGGGCCCATCTGTACCGCGCTGCATGGTGTCGTGGTTGCAAAAATTGACCTCACCATGGACGTCCGGAGAGAAGTTGCGCATCATACAGCCTATTGCGCACAGTTTGAGCCGTAACACGACGTCCTTTGGCTGCACGAAAAGCATAATTCAACATGGTGGCGATGCTGTCAGGGTTCCTCCGAGCCATAATCTGTAGGTAGTGGTCATCCACTGCAGTGGTAATCCTTGGGCGCCCAGAGCGAAGCATGTCATCGACAATTCCCGTCTAGCTGTATCTCCTCCATGACCGGACAACGTCGCTCTGGTTCACCCCGAGACGCCTGGACACTTCACTTTTTGAGAGCCCTTCCTGGCACAAAGTAACAATGCGGACGCGATCGAACCGCGGTACTGACAGTCTAGGCATGGTTGAACTGCAGACAATTCGAGCCGTGTACCTCCTTCCTGGAGGAATGACTGGAATTGATCGGCTGTCGGAACCCCTCCGTCTAATAGGCGCTGCTCATGCATGGTTGTTTACATCTTTGGGCGGGTTTAGTGACGTCTCTGAACAGTCAAAGGGACAGTGTCTGTGATACAATATCCACAGTCAAGGTCTATCTTCAGGAGTTCTGGGAACCGGGGTGATGCAGAAAGTTTTTCGATTTGTGTATGTATACATCGATACAGACCCTTTCGCAAACTCTGTGCTATATCACTGGGTCAGTATTAAGTCCGGCGTGGCGGTTTTCTCTCTGCCAGTAGCATTTGTTGGCGGTTTGCAAGACATGTGACATCCTTGTTCGAAGTAAGTTCGCCGTTACATTACAGAGTGCTACGTCTAATAATTCCGGTCATAAGTTGGAGAGCTAGGTATGAGACCGCACGCTGTTCTGGTGGAACACCTTTGTTACCAAAGCGATGTTGCTGAACATTCCTTAAAACCTGCAACGGGTCTCGTAAGGTCAACTCAGTTTATATTTAGTGCTGAAGTAAAGTTTTCCTTGTGAGGTTAGTTGGCTTGGTCTACAATTATCGCTCCGCGCACTAGTATTCGGTCGCGTGTTATCGTGCAGCGGAATAGCTGCGAAGAGGTTATGAATTTTACTCGCTTTGAAGCTGGCTACTGCATCATTTGTAGCTCTATTCCATTCAGTGTTATCTTAAATTCTTCAACGATAAATGCTCATGCAGTGTTAGATTACTTTCTGTGTTGATGATTCTGGTTAACTTATATAAGGCTGCCTTGGTTGTAAAGGAGAAATATGGGTTTGGGCTATCACCACGAGGTTGTAAACTGTGTCAGTTGTCTTTAAAGATAACTGCGTTAACCACCGAAACAACGTGTTGCTAGCTTCTTTACCAGAAACATGTTATCGTGTATGCATGCTTTATTTACCTGTGCCACTTCAGTGGGCCGCCATCTTGTGTTGTTAAGGAGCTCAAATATACCATTTTCAGTCATTCTAGTAAGCTACCACTCAACTGTGGAAATGGCATTGAGACTTCTATTCATCAGTAGAAATTTTTCCTCACGATATCAGAATTCTGGAACTGAGTAAGGTAAGAAGACTACGTAGCAAGGGCGCGCATGCTGGGGAAAAGGGAGGCACCCCCCTCCCCTTTTCCCCAGCTCTCAGCGGAAGGAAAAAAATATGGTGTAGCCAGGTGTTTTTCTTCCAAGAAAATGATTTAAAAGTCGGAATCAGATTTTTAACAGATTCGGAACTGGACCTTTCTTATGGCTGCTTTTACAAGTCACCAAAGTATTAAAAATACTCCATACGCCCATGTCTAGCCCCCGCCCTACAAACTATCGTATTGACTCCCTTGTTACGTAACCCCACCTTAGTGTAACGAGGTAACTCTAGTTTTTGCAATTTTGAGTTATCTGTATGACTCTTGCATACCTAATTTTCTCTATTCAATGTTATAAGTGGATATCTCTCAGGATTTGCTGTTAGGACGCTATACCCATTCCAGCAAATAGGTAACTAAAGGTACAATAGCTGCTGGGCCAAAAATCACATTTATGTAAAATAGATAACGACATTGTTAGAAGTAGATAGCTTGTGTTATCTGGCTGTAATACTTAACCAGTGTTTGCTGAGATATTTATCTAGCATGTGCGTCAATAATACTGTCTACATTGTCAACAGCAGTTGGTGTACATTGAGCATTGTTTTGGTCCATTCTTTATGCTGTAAAGAGTGGAGAAGTGAGTATGTTTGGTTTCGCAGCTTCCTTATAGTGTTCATTTTTAGTTGTGAGCTCCAAAGGGGAAAAATGGTGGAAGCCGTTCTACACAATTAAAAGTCTCATGCTGGTATGTATTACAATATTCTTCTGACGTTCTGTAGTTTTAACAGCATATTGCGACACTTTATTTCTCTTTCCCTTTCTTTATTTTTTAGGAACGCTAAGTGGAAACATACAAACTATCTTTTTAATTTCTTGTAATGTCTGTTACGCTGTACTTTAAGGAATGTTTTAAATATAAAGTGGCAATGTACCGAACTGTGTTCCTTTGCTACTGTAGATAGCGTTGGTTTTCTTCGTGTCCTGAGGGATAACCACCAGACTCATCCACTTTGTCTTCATTCCTTGTCAGTTACGATGATCTTAATTGAGATTCGCCATCTGATTTATCTTTCCCTATTTCGAGATACCAACCGCCATCTGTTGACGAATTAGAAGAAGAGCCGCAAAGAAAAGCGACTGCCAGTTTGAAGCATTTAAAGCCAGCCGAAATGGAATAAGGGCCTTTGGAAAGAGCAACGAGATAGTAGAAATGTATCAATAACGAGACGGAAACGTTGATAACTAACGCACGATTTATTGAACAAACACGATATGTGAACCACGTCTACACACAAGCATAGCTCACAACGCGCCATTGTAAGTCTTCGCTTACCATCAATGCTCGTCGATGTTGATGTCCCCAGAGTGTCATTACTGGTGTGCAACCCTTTAAAGAAGAGAATTTAGATGGTATGGAAGAAACGCCTTCAAGAACAAACAACGCTAGAAAAATACTGAAACAGCCTGAACAGTGGGCTAGAAATTTTTCAAAAATCAGACGGCAGTACGTAGAATACTACATTTAACCCAGGAAAGTGCACGATAGAAGAGTATGCATGAGAGAAGTCTTATAAAAAGATTACACCTGTAGAAAGGTTGACAATTTTTGAAAAATATTATACATTAGAAAGAGAAAAATAGACTTTACTTTCAGAAATATAGAAAAGATCTTAAAAAAGAGTAGCACACGAACGAATTCAAAAAGGAGCTTCATTGTTACCTTCTGCTTCCACGAAGAACAAGACGAATCAAAATCTGTAAAACCAAGAACACACTCGAAAAAGTAAAGGAGTTGTGGATATAGCGATGAAGAAAAGAACATCCGAAAACACAACTGAGGAAGACGAAAAGGGCCATCACATACAGAAAGCCACTTCGCCAGAACTTATGTATAGTGTGAGGAATGACATTCAAAATTTTGATATTGTGCTGAATCCCACTATCGTCTCTCGGGCACAAAAAGAAAATTCCTAAGTCTGTCACTTAATATCACACTCATGTACTCCTTGTGGAAATCTGCACGTACAAAAAATAATCTTGAAGCAGCTAAACCCCAATTTACGGGAAGATATTTCCCTTACAGCGCTACCTGGGCTTTCATCAAACTAAAAACACCAGTGTCGTCTGTGTGTGGACTAGATTGCTGCTAGGTTCATTATAAATGAACTTACATATTATTATGACGCAAATGATTGAGCTCGACAAGAGAAGAAACAAGACAAGGAGCAAGCACAGAACTCACTGTCAGACTTGACTTTTATGAAGTTTTGTTGGCACCAACTGATCCCACCAACAATGCTTTGTTTTATAGCCAACAATAGAAATCATCTAGTTTTACAATGTATGACGTAAAATCAGACCAAGGAAATTGTTTTCTGTGGTCCGAATTAGAAGGAAAACGAGGAAGCTATGAGAGAGAAAGCTGTACGAATACTTCAGATCTCTCCTTTCAGTGGTAAACGGCATTTCATGTTTTAGCAACCGCTATGGAAGACGAAATCTAAGCAAATTTATTGCTACAATGTGTCTGATCGCTGTTTAGGAAATACCTAAGCTAGAAACAAATGACTTAAAATTAATAATTGTTGGTCATAGTGAAAGGGAATGCGACTCAATGCATCTGGCAATGGCCACAGAACAAAAGATAAGTGGAAAAGTCAGCTGGTCTAAGGACTGTCAGAATTGCAAGAAGACAGGGTGACAAACCTTCTAGTGTTCACGAAATAACTCATGAGAAGATTGTCGATAGGAGGAGTCATCTAAGGTCGCCGCATGACTATTATTAAAAACGAAGACGCGGACCAGAAAGCCAGTCGGGTGGCGGAGCCAGGGCTGGATAAACTTCACAAAATAGCATTCATTTGTTATGCTATATAAAGCTTACTTTGACGAGTAGTTTAGAGCTCTGGACTGTAACAAGAAAACAAGAAAAATCAACAAGATCTCAGAGACCAAATGTTTATACACGTCCAACATGCCTATAGCGAAAGAATAATACAATGACTTGATGTCCCTTGTCAAGTCAGTGCTTCCCGCACTTGGATAGGAATATCGGCCATTTTACGAAAATCTACCACATCAAGCAGATCCAGACGGAAGTGAATCATCATCTGAAGGTGCAGTGAATGACGTCTGAAAATCACAACTGTACTTGAAATTTTATGGTATGTTTGAAGGTGAAGGATTCGACATTGTAGTATATGATTAACACAATTGTTGCTTATTTAAACATTACTTTGTATTTATCTGCAAACATATATGTTTGTGGTAGCGGTCACTTTTTTTTTGGAAGTTACAAGTAGTTAACTCCTGTTTTAGTAAAAAAAAAAAAGTTTTGGAAGAAAAATCACAACGAAACCTGAAAGTACTGACCTTTTCAAACTAAATAAACACAAGAGAGAAAAGTATTTTGTGTGCAGTGAAGCTTTAAAAATCCGAGAAATTTTCAAATGCATCTCTTTGAGTAAGAGCTATGTAAAGTTATCTAGTTGTAGAACAAAGGTGGCGGTATGATGTACTGCTGAAATGAGACTTTTGATTGCCCTTCTTCACTAACCTACTATGATAATTTCTCTGATAAGAAGTTAAATGATCATTCAGCCAATTAACTATTCATACTTTCACAACTGGAGAGAGAGCCCCACAGGACAGCCGGACGCTACAAGCAGAAAGCGAACACAAGTATTCAAAGTAACCTGCAACTTCCATGGAACTAACTACTTATTCCTGTTATATAAACGATATTTCAATATGCAAACCAACTCTTCCCGTAGCGCTATGAAAATGTGCTGTCTATGACTAATTTCAAGGTACTCGTAAATTCGAGTTAGACGAAGTTACTAACTTTATTCACTTGGGCATTACATATTTCTAGTCTACATATCATTGAAATATTAGGGTTTATTTTTAGGGCTTATTTATCACTTTCTGAGTAGTGCATGCCTTTCAAACAGAGCAAGCTTACGACATCGTCTGAAATGCACGAGCTTTCAGGTAAGTTACGGTTGTTTATTGCAGAGACGAATAGCTGCATAACGGTGCCGAGAGTGTCTGGGCCCTTCATCATTGGCTACAATGAGATTTCCCGTATGGCTAGTTTCGGCAAAGATTCTTTGCTGAAGATGGATTAGATGTGCAGCCGGAAACTTACCGGTCAAAGAATAACTTCTTTATTGCATCTTGTTAACAATCATTGTCTTGGGGCAAGAGTACCCATGCGATCTTTTTTATGGGGGAGACGGAGAAGTAGACCTGGGGCTATAGAGTAATTTTAATGCTTTGGGAGATGAGTGGCGACTTGCAAGTTGGCATTAAAAGTTTCCGTTCCGACCCTGTAAAACCGTTTTCTACACTACTGGCCATTAAAGTTGCTACACCACGAAGATGCCGTGCTACAGACGCGAAATTTAACCGACACGAAGAAGATGTGTGATATGCAAATGATTAACTTTTCAGGGCATTCACACAAGCCTGGCGCCGGTGGCGACACCTACAACGTGCTGACATGAGGAAAGCTTACAACCGAGTTCTCTTACACAAAGAGCAGTTCACCGGCGTTGCCTCGTGAAACGTTGTTGTCATGTCTTGTGTAAGGAGGAGAAATGTATACCATCACGTTTCCGATTATGATAAAGGTCGGATTGTAGCCTATCGCGATTGCGGTTTATCGTATCGCAACATAGTTGCTCGCGTTGGTCGAGATCCAATAGCTGTTAGCAGAATATGGAATCGGTGGGTTCAGGAGGGTAATACGGAACGCCGTACTGGATCCCAACGGCCTCGTATCACTAGCAGTCGAGATACAGGCATCATATCCGCATGGCTGTAACAGGTCGTGCTGCCACGTCTCGATCCCTGAGTCAACAGATGGGGACGTTTGCAAGACAACAACCATCTACACGAACAGTTCGACGACGTTTGCAGCAGCATGGACTATCAGCTCGGAGACCATGGCTGCGGGTACCCTTGACGCTGCATCACAGACAGGAGCGCCTGCGATGGTGTACTCAACGACGAACCTGGGTGCGCGAATAGCAAAACGTCATTTTTTCGAATGAATCCAATTTCTGTTTACAGCATGACGATGGTCGCATCCGTGTTTGGCGACGTGACGGTGAACGCACGTTGGAAGCGTGTTTTCGTCATCGCCATACTGTCGTATCAGCCGGCGTGATGGTATGGGGTGCCACTGGTTACAAGTCTCGGTCACCTCTTATTCGCTTTGACGGCACTTTGGTCAGTGGACGTTACATTTCAGATGTGCGCTGGCCAACACATTCTCCAGATCTCTCACCAATAGAAAACGTCTGGTTAATGGTGTCCGAGCAACTGCCTCGACACAATGCGCTAGTCACTACTCTTGATGAACTGTGGTATCGTGTTGAAGCTGCATGGCCAGCTGTACCTGTACACCCAATCCAAGCTCTTTTTGACGCAATGCCCAGGTGTATCAAGGCCGTTATTACGTCCAGAGGTGATTGTTCTGGGTACTGATTTCTCAGGATGTTTGCACCCAAATTGCGTGAAAATGTAATCACATGTCAGTTCTAGTATAATATATTTGTCCAATGAATACCCGTTTTCCATCTGCATCTCTTCGGTGTAGCAATTTTTATGGCCAGTAGTGCAAATGATTGACTTAAAAGAAAAGCACCTGACTGCGCTATATCTTTTTCTTGCCTTGAGAGCTATGGGGGGGGGGGGGGGGTTGCGCACCTTGCCCCTGGGTATAATGCTTCGGCCCCTACGTGATGACCACGTGTGCTGCTGCTGCGTCGCCGGATTTTCCGATATTCTTGTCAGGGAAGGTGTGGACTGTGGCAGTCGCTGCACTAACTTTGGTCACGTCGCGCCCCACTGCCGAGAGCGTAGTCTCGTGGTGATAGCCTGGCGAGGGCGGGGAAGGCTGGTCCCTCCCGAGACGGCGTTGAAGTACAGGAGTGCTCCTGCGGTTAGCTGCTTAGGCGGCAGGCAGCAATTGATGTCCGGCCAGTAGTAGATGAATCAGCCTCATCGGTTCGACGTCAGATAATTGCCCAGCTGCATGCGAGCTGACAGGCTGGTACGAGTAGACTTAAATGCTGGTGCTCCCCGCTGACTCAGCGGTGGTGGTGCCGTTTGTGTGTCACACAAAAGTATGTGGAACAGAGGCAAGGACTGGCTGTCGTCATCGGCAGCGGGTCGGACTGTGGTAGTTCCTGGTGACTGGCTGGGTGATACGAATGTGATGTTGGCTCACTCAGCACAAGGGTCGTTGGTGGGTGCTTGGCTGACCCCACTGTGGCCTGATTACTGTCCTTGTGCCCCATCTCTGGCTCCAAGTTCAGTAACAGCCTCTTCCCTTCATAGCTAATTTGAATAAGGAGGTGGAAAATGATGATTGGGATGCGGCTGTGTGGAGTTATAGTTTTCGCTATGATTACTGTGTGGTGTCATCGTTCACCCAATGATGTTCCAAGACGAGAAACCTAAACGCATAGATGAAGTCTTTCACAAATCTCCACCGAAGGATTATGACACGATGCTCCATCCTGTTCAAAAACCAAATTTTTGTGCATGTATTCGCAACTGTAGAATAAGCCGTATCTTCAATACATACAAAGATCTCATCTTTGGTGTGCGGCTGGTGTGTTTCCCAGAACATTCCAGGAACGGTGCTGACGGCACAAAAAGGTTTGAGAGGAAGACTAACAGCCTCCAGAAGAAAAGTCCCTTGTCGCAGAAGACTATCAAGAGTCTTAAGACTTAATGTACTGTTCCCCCAAGGTTGTACGGCCTTCTCGAGATCCACAAAGAAAGGGTATGTGAGACTGTGAATAACACTGGTTTTTCGACACATAGGATAGCAAAACACCCCGCTATCCTCTAGAGCCCACTAGTTGGTCGGTATGAGCATCGCATTAAGATCTAGGCGTATTTCTTTCGTCTATTGGAGGGAATATATTTCTATGAGTGGTATTCTAGTAAGTTTTAATGTGTCCCTCTCTTCACTCATGTTCCTCTATGTGCTTCTTTTCGGTTAATTGATGTTAAACCTAACGAACTTATTTCGACATGTGTTGATTTCCACTTACTTTTTACATAATGACAAGTACTATGAGCAGACAGAAGGAGTTGCGATACGAAGTTCATTGTGGCTTGCTTATGGAAGACTTCGAGGAATGCCCTTTGGAGTCGATGGCTTTGAAACATGAGTGTTTTTCTTCAGGTATGTAGACGATACTTTTGTTGTTTAGCACCATGGGAGTGAGAATATGATCGACTTTTTAGATCTTCTGGAATCAACCCATCCGATTATTCGTTTCACGACGGAGGTGCGAAAGGATGGCTGCCTTCCTTCCTCCCTTGATTTTTTGGTCAGGAGGAAGATTGATGGTACGTTGCGACATGCTGTTCATAGGGGGGCTGCTCACACTGATTTGTATCTATAGGCTGACAGTTATCACCATCCTACTCAGCGTAAAAGGGTTACTTGGTTAAAAGGACCCACGTCATTTCAGAACCTGAGAGTTTGTCAGCTGAGTTAATATTTCCTGAAGTCTTCGTTCGTCAGAATAGGTATAGATACGATTAGCGTTTCCCTATCGACCAACCGTGCACCGGGTGAGTGATGATAATACCGAGTCGGCATAAAGGTCTACGTTAGGCCGGTATTACACTATCAAATTTCTTTGTCCAATATCTTTGTCCAAAATCTTTGTCAAAGATATTTGATAGTGTAATAGGGACTTTGTCAAATGTCGTCCAATATTTGATCAAATCTAGGGCCTCGCTGTATATTTGATCAAAGAAACCGCTTGGCTTCTGTTCACTGCAATGTGACATGTTACCACATGGAGCGCTAGCATCGCTGCAGCGTTCTGTCGTCTGTAGTGTTTTTATAACCATTGCCGGTAAATACAATTGGTGTGTGCCGACAACTACAAAATTAATAGAGATGTCTGAAGCTGATGAGGCGCTTTACAACGTGAGGCACCCTGAATGCAAGATAGATTAAGAAGATTGGAGACCTAACCTGACCTAACCTAACATAACCCTCTCCTGTAGCAGGGAATCGGAGTGTTATAGTGAGCCTGTCTTCTGAAGATGTAGCAGTTCTTAAGTGAATATTGTGCTTTGTGATATGAGGATACACTTCATTGAGCACGTACAGAAATGTATGCTCATCCATTCTTAAGTAACCCAGATTAGATTAGTTTTTCGTTCCATAGATCCGTGCTGAGGAGATCCTCGTGGATGTGGAACATGTCGATTTTTTTTAAGCTGAAATAACAATACTAATAGTATGAATAAATACAATACATCATTTGTTTCTATTAAAAATTTCGCCAATGGAGTAGAAGGAGTTGGCCAGTAGTAAGTCTTTCAGGCTCCTTTTAAACTGATCTTTATTTCTAACTAAATTTTTTATGTTTCCTGGCAAATTATTGAAGATGAGTGTTCCTGAGCAGTGGACCCCTTTTTGAACTAAAGTAAGCGCTTTTAAGTCCTTGTGCAGATCATTTTTGTTCCTGGTATTGTATGTATGAACTGAGTTGTTTGTTGGAAAAAGAGATATATTATTTACGACAAATTTCATTAAGAAGTAAATATACTGAGAGGCAGTAGTTAGTATACTCAGTTCTTTGGAGAGGTTTCTGCAGGAGGTCCGTGAATTTACTCCACAAATAATACGTATTACACGCTTTTGGACCTTGAAAACTTTTGTTTGACTTCAAGATTTAC
This sequence comes from Schistocerca americana, assembly GCF_021461395.2. Classification (NCBI taxonomy): domain Eukaryota; kingdom Metazoa; phylum Arthropoda; class Insecta; order Orthoptera; family Acrididae; genus Schistocerca; species Schistocerca americana. The sequence continues at coordinate 320,058,298 of NC_060120.1, read as the reverse complement.
CCCAAAATATTATCCCATATGACATTATGGAATGAAAGTGTGCAAGCTTTTTCATTTTTATGTTGCCTATGTCTGCTAACACTCGAATTGCAAATACAGATTTGTTAAGGCGTTTCTGCAGTTCTGTGGTGTGCTCCTCCCAACTATTTATTATCAAGTTGTCATCCCAGGACTTTTAAGACTGTCAACCTCGTATGTGTGGTTCCATTTTTTCCCCCCCACTTCTTTTCCGCATGTGCACACATTGCAATTGGAGTACGTAGAACTGCTGCGGTTAATAACAAGTTGTTGTCAGCCATCTTGAACTTTGACGAAAAATTTGATGACAGTGTAATACCCCTTGTAGCGCTACGTCAAAGATCTTTGTCAAATATGTTGGACGGAATATTGGATCACATCTTTGATCAAATCTTTGACAAAGAAATTTGATAGTGTAATACCGGCCTTACGCAGGGGGCATTTCCAACAACACTTGTCATATTTTACGTAAATGTGAAGAGTAATGTGTTTTCCGGCCTATATTTAAGATTACGGTCCTTTTAGGTTGAGTTAAGGAAAGTCTTCATTTGCGGAAGGGCGGTGTCTTACATATTCCTTCCAGTATTGGCATGTCGTATATTGATCAGTCTGTGATGACTGTGGAGGACCAGTGCACTGAAAATAAACGCCACAAACGCTTACAACAGCCGAGCAAATCCTCTATTGCTGAACATTGTCTTACCACCAGCCATGCTATGGAATATAACAAGGAGATTCTGGCATGCACTTCCAGCTATTTGGATGGTGTAATTAAGGGTGCAGTAAACTTGTAAGTACAGACGGAGGTTTTTGCTTAAATTCTGCGTGAAATCCCGCTCTTTATCGTAGCAGAAACAGAAGGACAGAGTTAATGCTATTCCATCCGTTATTTAGTAATTTTCACTATCGATAGTTTCAAACGTCTGTCATTTTTGGTTGGTCTAGTGGCGCTAGTATTTTCAGTGTTTGTGTGTTTTATCCTTCAGGAATTGCTCTGCAAAGCGAGGTTTTAAATACCGTCGCACAGCGTTCACTTGCTGCAGTTTTGCCTTGAAAATGACAGCTTTGTCACCTTTAGAAACATCAGCGGATGTAGACGACGTCACTCGGGTACATTTCTGAAAGTTATTTGAACAAGAAAATTGGTATCTTCCGTCTCCATGCCCAGAATGAAGTCAAAAGCTCTGCACGTTGTTCCTTATCACTGCCATGTAGTGCTAGTGGCTACCGAATCCTGTGTGGTTTGAAATACAGAGGGCACCGCAAACCACTGCAGACACATACGTGAGGAATGGGTAACTCTCGGCTTACACTACTCCTGTGGACTACTTATAAAATTATGTTCAATGCGCTATACGTCTTGAACGAGCACACAGGAGTGGTTTGCGGGTAATTTTCCCTTACATAAACAACGAGTTTCTTGAAACTACTGGTGCCATTGTTGAATGCTTTGAGCTGTAGGAGGTTTCGTGCCTTATTCTCGAAAGTTGTAAGCCCCGTAAACGCATCGTACACTGCGCAGTGAACGAACAAGCTGCTGCCAGAAGGGATGCTTTCCAGCAGTCACATGAACTACAAAATTACAACTGGCACTAAATAAACGTTTAGTTTCGATGCATAAGTCAAATTTACCACAAATTTCTACATCCACATAGAAGACATAGCCTTGTGTATCGGACGAATATTTTTGAAACATACTGTTCGCTCTCATCTGCAAGATACGTACGCATTCTGCCAAAATGATATTGACAAACCAAGTTTCAGAATACTCACAACGAAATGAGTGAACTTTGAACAAATAAAGGGTAATAATGGTTATACGAAGTGGCTATCCTCATGAACAGGATTTGCGCTTCTTTCTTTTTATTACAGTGGTCCGTCAGATTTACGGTAATATTTTCATCAGCTGTAGTTTGGAGATAATGGCCAAGTTATTAGTATGCCAGCGGCTAATACGCTGGCCTCGGTGCGGCGAGGGCGCGTTGTGCGTCGGGAAGTGGCTTATCGGCAGTGCGGCCGGCAATCAGTGCGGGGGATTACGACGGCGCGGCGGGACTGGGGCAGCGATAGCGAGCGGCAGGTGTAATTGTTGGGATTAGCGCGGCAGGTGTCATTGTTGCGGCCGCAAACACGCTGAGTGACGGCTCCCATCAGGCGCGGGCTTAGCGCTAGCGCGGTGCGCCCAAGTTCAGCAGCGCTGCCACCTGCTGTTTGCTACCGTTCGCTCAGCATATGAAGCAGAGGACACAAGACGTGCGAAATGAAACACGGTACAGGCCAGGGAAAATATGACTGAGGAACTCACACCAGAAAAAGGGACATCAACAGTCGATGGTCCAAGAATATCATCTTTGGAAATTTGAACAGAATCTGGCGAATATAAGAGAGAACCGGACAACTGGAATGAAGAAATGAAGCGATTGTTATATGTTAGAAAGGGTTTAAGCAAGGAGTCGAACTCCTCGAAAGATTTATGTAACTAGTTGAACGAAGAGAATATTCTACTGTATGAAAGAATGGTTTCGCTCTGATTCGGCTTCAAACCGTGTCAAGTGGTTGCACATTCGCAGGCTTCCGGCAGAGTGACCCTCAATTGCTAACTGACGGATTTTGTTTCCTTTTTTCCGTTTCATTATTTTTATTTCAACTCCCCACTGGCACGCGGTTTAGCAGGGGATAAAACTGTTCTTTAACTATAGCTTTTAGATGAATAACAGAACTTTAAGTTTATTTCAAATAAATTTAAACAAAACAAAAATTTAATCATAGATGATGTTGCTGCTTTGGCACAACTGTGACGCCGCTAGTGCTTAAAATTGGTGATATCCATGATAAAGGTGGAACAGAGAGTCCTACAATGGTGTTCTTCGAACTGTTGGAACCAGCAAACAGTGGGTGACGGTATGGATAGAAACGGAAGGAGGGGTGATGTAGAGTACTGCTGTCCTAAGAGGAAGGGTATATTTCAGGATGGATTCCACCATTGTGTTGAAGTTCCGGTGGGAAGGATGGCTAAGGCATGCAGGTGTGTGGAAGGTGAGATATGGATGCAGTGGCAATACAGGGCACCTAGATCCATGTTTAGAGCGTAGGCTATTGGGTCCTGGGAATTCCAGTTAGTCAAGTGGATCTGAAGGTGCTCAAATTACAGAAAAAACTAGTAGGAAGTAGGTCTGGGATGTAAGTTGAAAATGTGAACAGGTGAATAAGGCGACGCGAGATGCGTCTGTTTTCAGGATTTCCAGGAAGTTTTAGAACAGGTATAGTTCCAGGCAACATTGGCATAAGTTAGGATAGGACCAGTGAAGGCTGTATAGGTTATAATAATGGCAAAAGGGTGTAACCCAAAGCCGTGGCCTGTCGGTAGGTTCCGGGCCTTGTGTTGGATGGCAAGGTGACGTGCGTTCTATGTTAGGTTTCAGTGAAAGGCTAGTTCTAAATTCTTGTCTGTTTTGGTGAGCGGAACGCACTGGCGGCACATGGAGAGATGGACATCTGGCGACACAAACGCTCTATGGAGCAGCCAATGAATGCGGCTTGATATTCATACGTATTTACTTGACGCTTGTACACGATCAGGAGATTACGGTGATGCTGGACGGACGGACCGGAAAGTTGAAGGGTTGGTGGGTAGCTTGGTAGGTTGTCCAGTACTGTGGAATTTTCCCAGCGACCAGCTAGCCGTTGTTGATAGGAGGAACGTATACTCTCTGAACGTTAAGGAACTGATGCGGCCTGACGGCGTTCGGTACAAAATGACCAGAAGCACTGCAGCTCTGTGGATAATCGTACATTCGGCCACATACATCTCTAGACAATCGACACAAAAAAAATCCACCGATGAGACTGTGTAACTACTACCGCTCTTTCATGTATGTAACACAGTTGTGTGTGGAAGAATAGAAGTAGGCAAGCGTGGAAAAACCTCTGGAATCACAAAATACCTTGTCTTGATGCTTCTGTATTCTGATATTGTAAAGTACAGATGCATGTCTACATACTTGTGTTTTTCCTCGTATTAAGGTGTGGAACCTTGTAAATTGCCCTTGGGCAAATAAATTACTGATATATACGAAGAACGATGTGGTTACTGACCTCGTCTTTATATTTCCGTGGTACCGGCTTTGACGTCGATGGTGCTCATTCCATAGCTATATAACGCAATGATTTCTCCTTGCATCTGCCACGTGGGAAGTGCTACAATAAGACGAAATGTTTTGCGATGTTTGCGATGGGTAGTAAGAAAGCTCCAACCATAACCAACCTTTTCATGACGCATTTTGAGGATATCACTTAGGACAAAACTGTCGTAATGTTGAGTAGTTTTTACCATCATGCTGACAAAACATCCGATGTCTGGCCACACGGTCCTATTAACCGGGATTGTTCTTGAACCACTGCAGTATCACCCGTCACCATATGAAGTTTTCGATGGAGGTTGAAAAGGAAGGTGTATTGACGTTCTTCTATTTCTTTGAGAACAGCATATACATTGGGTGCCTCGGCGACAGTGTGTACCGAAAAACCACCGATACGGACCAATATCTGCATGCTTTCAGCCACCACCACTCAGTACAAAGGCACACCAGATGAGAATAGACATGAAATTGTATCCAGTGACACTTCTTTCATCACAGGGTTATAGGTGCTAACTGTTTCTAAGATATCGTTGTAGTGATACTGGCCTGTGCAAGCGACTATTTCTGTAACCATGCTGCTTGCAGTAATCAGTTGGCGCACATTTCGCCCTTGCATCCGCCTCGGTACATTGATATGGCCACTCGGCCGCCAACTAGTGATGATAGCGAAATCAAAAATGTTTTTGCATTGGTGGGACAGGGGAGCTACTTAACGTCTTGGACATCCTGGTGCGTACAACTACTTGCTGCCCATCCGGGAAGAGATATCAAATCGGTGACCACTGCTGAGTCAGATAGCATTGTGTGGCCTGGAGACGCATCATCACTATAATGCTGGCAACCAATGCATCACTATCCGTTATCCCATGAGACTGCTGGCCTTACATTCCACTGAAATCTCAGAAGGCCAAGGGCGGATCTAGGACCACCCTAATCACCCACCTGCTTGGTGTCTACAGTGGTCAGAAGCCGTCAGCCAGACAAAAGGGGCAGGGGTTTGCACCCAAATGCCATCGCTTCCGCTGTCGGCAACTGCTGGGTAGGCCATTATATAGCAGTTAAAACTACCTTGTTATTAACAAACTACAGTGGTGGGGGTCAGTTTTGATGGGATGTAGCAATCCACACTAGGTAAGGTTCTGCATATACCAACAAAACTGGTAACACAGCGAGCACGTGACACTTGAAAAGAACCTATGATCGACTGGCGGCTGACTGCTACAATTCCAATCACTCGAACGTCAATCAGAAAGTAGTTTTAATCGAAGTGTAGCGTGCTCTGCTCGCTGCATAGCCATATTCATCAGTGGCAGCACCTAATGCAGACCACCGCTTGCCGAGAATGTCTACTATGTAGGGTTGCTGTGTTCCCAGGCCACGCTGTATTCGAACCTGCGACCGTAGCCGTCACGCGGTTCCAGACTGTAGCGCCTAGAACCGCACGGCCACACCGGTCGGCTGAACATAATCAGGAAAATAAATATTAATATCTATGTGCTTATAGACAATAATAGCGCTAAAGCAGTCCTTCTACAGGAAACACAACAATGGATTCTGTATGAATTCCTAAGGGGTTTGGAAGACGAAGTATGACATGGAATCCAAGATGGCCACTGGGTTTACCCTGACAGACATCACAGGTCACTTGCCACACCTAAGAATCCAGTCTAAAATGGCTGTATTAAACAACTGACTCTGTTATATATAGTTACCACCACCCCACATGTCCTGTGTAAGCATTTGCTAAGAGCTGAGATGGCCTAAATGTAAAACTGTATCTGTTTAAATAACTTCCACCACTCTTGGGACAGAATAAGGACGTTTATGTTTTTATTCAAACAAATGCAGGAGAGCTCATTCCATGGGCATAAAGTCTGAGAGTGTCGTGCTGCTTCCATCCTTGCCAGAGAGCTTTCGTGTCATCACTGACCAGGCTGAGCTGCCTTGCAACCGGTTGCGTGCATGTAGTCAGCCGCCTCTAGTCTGCCATCTGCTACGGGAAGTGCATCATAGTAACCCCTCCTGGTGCTACCCTGTACGAGGAACTTCATCACACTAATCCATTTGGGTACTATCGCCTAAGACTTCCTCTCTTCCATCATACAAATTTCCAAAGAGACTTAACTGAACTAAAACATTGCAGGTAGTAAACTTATTTTAGAATAATAATAATAATAATAATAATCTACCCAGAACTGACGGAAGATTCTGTTAATATTATTGTAGAATGTTATACAATGCTGGAAAAAATTGTAAACCATCCTAGAGGTTCCCAATTCACTCAAGATATACTGTTGCAACACTGCTTATGCAGTATATGAGAGAACTGCTTTTACAGGTAAATAGCACAAGCAGTTCATTAGTATCAGGTATCGAGCCATGCTGAAACACCCATATTAGTTCGTGGTGCAGCCTCCACTGGTGGTAATTACAGCGCTGGCTATGGCATCCTGTCGATCGTACAGATAGCGAATACTGTCCTGGTATGTGTTATGCCATGCCTGCTCGACCTGGTCACGCAGTTCTGTAACAGCTTGTTGACGAGTCGCACGAGTCACTTCTCGTCCCACCATGTCCCACACATGCTCGATTGGACAGAAGTCCAGAAACTGTGTTTGCATGGAAGTTGCTGCACATCTTGCAGAGCACGTTGAATTTTATAGGCAGTAGCATTATCCTGTTGGAACAACACATCTCCTTCCTGTTGCAAGAATAACAAAAGAACGGGTATAACAACACTCTGCACATACCGAGCTCTGATTAGCGTCCCCTCCAAAAACACATCTCCTGACGCAGCTGGGTCCTGCACGTTGATGCTATGGTGTGAGTAGGAGACTGGCTAGAGATGTGTGTACCTGTTGTCCCACTGCTAGCAACCAACTCGTCACGCCTGCGCTGACAAGCCCTCGTATCTCTACTGTGGTAGCTGTACGATATGCCTCTGATGTCCTTACAATATGACGATCCCGGCGAGCGTCTGTGCTGCATGGACGTCCAGTATCTGTGAGAATGTTCACATGACCAACGTCGCTGCACATGTGACACAGCGCCTCCGACATGTGCGGCAATTCTCCGAAAGGTCTATCCTGCCACTCGGAAGGCCACAATCTGACACCTTTCAAACTCGCTCAGTTGACTGCAGGAAGAACAAGTGTGTACCTGTGGCATGGTAGCCTGCTTGCGTCATACGTCTGCACCAAACTGATCCTTTTAGCTGTGAGCATTCCCTAGTACAGAGTAGACACAAATGGTGCTCTGGTAGCTATACCACTATGCTATCATTTGACAGAAGACGCTGAAACCACTACCAGTACATCTACTACCCCCAGGTGGCATATGCCATCATCGAATCAAAATCGACATCGTCTTTCTAGGTGTACTAATTTTTTCTGGTAGTACATATATTTTGGTAAAATTTTATACACTGTTAATATGCACTTTGTACACTGCTAAGTATGAAAAATGAATCACCATGATTAAAACAGTCATCCTTTTCTCTCCTACAGCAATCACAATCATCACTATGCAATATTTTCCAAATACCTGTTTTCTGACTGCCTTCAATTCGGCTTGCATTGCATTCGTACCAACAGGACCACTAATGGATGCATGTAAGCTATCTGCAAACTCCGCTTCATAAAATTTCTGTTAATAGAAATAACACTAGCAGATTTAGGTATGACATCTGAGTCTGCAAGTATTACGTAAACTTATAAACTTGTTTAAATGCTCATCCTCACGGGCATCATGTTGCAATACATACCTGACAACATCAGTTAAAAAATATTTAAATGTGTGTGAAATCTTATGGGACTTAATTGCTAAGGTCATCAGTCCCTAAGCTTACACACTACTTAACCTAAATTATCCTAAGGACAAACACACACACCCATGCCCGAGGGAGGAGTCGAACCTCCGCCGGGACCAGCCGCACTGTCCACAGCTGCAGCACCTTAGACCGCTCGGCTAATCCGGCGAGGCCTGAAAACATCAGTGAAGAGTGGCTTAACATGTGCTCATCATGGAGTCTTTCCATGGCGATCCTTATTTCAGTATACAAGTGGCAGAAGTTCATATCAGTTGGACACTTTAAAAATATGTACAGGGTCTTGAGATATTAACTACACACGGTTCACCCCCAAACATGTTGACGATGGATACACTGCTCTTGCCTAGGACACTAATGTCTCGTAGGAATGGAACCGAACTGCTTGTTGTAGAATGTATTTCAACTTACTGCACAGTCGATTCCATTCCATTTCACTGCACTGGACCGTTGTAGCCTGTCTCAGATTCTCTGCCTGTACTGTGACTTAAAATTCTATGTCATGTGGTATACTGACACCAACACATTTGAATCTGTTGGCAGTCATTCGAGAAGAGGTAGTGGTGAACAGTAGCATTCTGGAACGACTTGGCTGTCACTCAATGGCTCAATGAGTGGTGCTTTTGTTAGAGATGGCAGAAACTCAAAGCATTTAAACACTTCTGTGTGGTGACTTGAATTTCATTCGACGTGTTACGATGTTTATCAGCCGGAGTATCTGTATGAGGAGTTGATTTCTGCTCCTGCTCAAATGTGCGAGTCACTGAATCTCTAGACCAGAGAGCTATTGTGCTCAGAGAGAAATAAAAAAATCACTATGAAAACACATTAACATTCTCTATGAATAACAATAAACAATGAGAGAATGGACTGGTAAACACAATCAAAAATGTTCAAATGTGTGTGAATTCCTAAAGGACCGAACTGATGTCATCGGTCCCTAGACATACACACCACTTAAACTAACTTATGCTAAGAACGACACATACACCCCCATGCCTGAGGGAGGACTCGAACCTCCGGCGGGAGAGGCCGCGCACTCCGTGACACGGCGCCTAAAACCGCGCGGCCACTCCGCACGGCCAAATACAATGGACATTACAAGTCAGTTTTTACTTAATGGCGGTGACTGATCTCTGATGATGTCTCATGGTGATCAGCTTTCACTATGGTGTACGAATACGAAGCATGAATGTTGACACCACCTGGTGGCTAGTAATTCTGGAGACTGTGGATGTGTGGTGGTGTGGCAGGAACCTGCTATACCACAGAGAATGGGACAACCATTTAGGGCCAGTAACATCGTACGCTGTTTCTGCATCTCCAGCTCCGCCATCTAAATAGCCATCTTGGATCATGATATCATGAGTTAGATTATCAAAAGTCTCGTGACAATGCAGTGTGTTCGAGTATTATTATGTGTGCCATCTGACAAATGGTCATCTTGGATAGTGAAGTTGGAACACTTGAAATCTGACAACCATGTCGGCTGCACCAGCTATAGAATGTTCGTGAGGTATAATTAGCTTACACAATAATTATATACAAGTTAGCATTCCTGCAGAGAGTATTACCATATTGTCACACTCCTGAAACTGGAAATAGGATATAGATTGTATTTCTACAGGTCAATAGTGATTATGAACATTCATACAGAGTGAACCATCAATTAAGTCGGTTCACAAACAACAACTCAAGTACACATGTTAATCCAAAACGTTATCGTGGAAGTAGGGGCCAGGAGGTGCTGGTGAAATAACACACACTGTTAAAGATACATCTTCATTTTGAAAGACTTTCCCAACAATAAATTTTTAAGTCTGGCATTTAAAAAAATTTCAAAAACAATTTCCAATAGCTGACAAATTTTCTTTATGAAAAGGAGATTGCAAGGTATGACGTTAACAACTTCCCAATAATAAGATTTTAAACTTATCATATTTATTCTTTAAAAATATCTTTAAGTAGCTAGTTTGTACCCAATTTAAAATAGTTGTCTCGTGCCAATTAAATAACTTATATTATACCTGTCAGTTGCTACAAGATAAATGTGAATAAGCCATCACGCAAACCATCACATTAAAGGCAGTTCTCAAAAAAAAAAAAAAAAAAAAAAAAAAAAAAAAAAAAAAAAAAAAAATTCGTTAGCTCGGTGTGGGAGTGACACGTCTAAAGGGGCCCAGATTACAATAGTCGGCATAGTTATTGGTAGCCTACAGGGCCACAGCAGATCAGCCCCAAAACTTGCATTACAAGACACCATCTCCCCGAGTTACCCAAAACCAGAAGATGTAGCAAGGGTGGTGCCTGTACAGACTCTGAACCACAGAGACACGCGACACCGACCCTGAATCACCCAATCAAGGTGTGACTGAAACAGCCCGACCAAGAAGCAGTTACCACATTCCCGCGGACAGGCAAACAAAAACTGTGATGGGAAGACCCCAACAAACCACTGGTGAAGAAACTCATACACTTGACTAGAACTTGAAAAACCCCTCTTATGTATGCATATATAACTAACTTGAAAAACCCTTTTTATGTATGTATGTATAAATAATTCTGTTACATAAAACAGTACTCAACTTCTCACACTCCACCACAGCGCCGGGAACGCGTTGCACTTCCTTATGCTCGTCAGAGCCAACCGCTGCCAGTGGTTTCCAAGGCCGATAAGAAGACATACAGTCCCACGCGCTGATCTCCTGCACCACGGCTACTAAGCTTCATAAGCCAAGTACATGCGGGTAAGGCAGACTTAACCCCTGACAGCCAAGAGGTCGGCCAACGCACGTGGCGAGCAGTTGACGACCCCCAACAACAGGGCCCCGCTCGCGCCACCACCTCTCTCGGTCACAGCCCAGTACGTAACCGCCAATCGTCACGCGACCGTCCACTTGCGCCACCTCCCGCCAGAGGGCGGTAGCGATCCAAACAGCGCGCCAAACCGAAAGCGCCGCCACAAACACTAGACGCGAAGCGAAAGCACTTCTCCTGGCGCGCTTTTCGAACTACGGCTCACGGAGGAATAAATCGCCACAGCAAGAAGGAGCTGTGCGACTTGAACAAAGCTATGTAGGTGCATCTCTCTTAAAGATGATATCTATTCAAATCTCGCACCAGTCGCACAAGAGTGACGGTAGTAGCGCCACTATCAGGATGCACACCAGGAGTTCTTTAAACACACGCTGTAACGGACGTGAGCGTGTTACCTCTGAGAATGAACGTGGCGAGTTGATGCTAATCAAGAATGCCGACAAGGCGTTGCTGATGCTATAATCAGTGCCACACTGAGTTTGAGTAAGTTCGTGTGATGTGGCTCCGAGAAGACAGATGTTTCTTCTGCGATATTGCAAAAAGGATTGGCAGGATATAACCACTGTAGATGACTGCTGGCAGCAGTGGTCATGAGAATGTGTGGTAGTAAGAAGGCCGGGTTCCAGACGGCTGCAAGACACTACCAAGAGAGAAGACCACCACGTTCGGCGTTATGTCTCTCGTGCATTGTACTGCATCTGCAGCAGCAATTTCAGCAGCAGTTGGCACCACAGTGACACAGTAAACTGTTACAAATCAGTTACATGAAGGACACCCCGTAGCGTGAATCCCACTGACTCAAGCCACTGTCATCTGTGACTTCAGTGGTGCCAAGCGAGAGTTCACTGGTGGGCAGGATTTAGGTTTTCTGATGAAAGCTGGTTCTGCCTCATTGCCAGTGATGGCCGTGTGTTGGTAAGTAGGAGGCCAGCTGAGGGCCTGCAGTTAGCTTGCCCATATGCTAAGACGCACTGGACCTTCACCTTGAGTTATTGTCTGGAGTGTGACTTCATATGACAGCAGGAGCACTTTTGTGATCACCCCAGACACTTGTACTTCAGTGTGGTGATTCGACCTGTTGTGCAGCCATTCATGAACAGCATTCAAAGGAGTGTTTCTCTGCAGGACAACCCTTGCTCACGTACCTCTATTGTAACCGAACATACTCTACAGAGTGTTGACATGTTGCGGTGGCCTGCTCGATCACCATATCTGTCTCCAGTCGAGCAAACGTGGGACACTATGGTGGGTTACCTCTTCCGCTACATCCGCTATGCTGAGATCCTTCCTCTCTGCCTTTACTACAGTTGAGGTACCAGAGCCAGGAGAAAATGACTCGTTCGGCTTCTTTGCCGTTGAGATTAATATCTTCAATCGCCTCAGAAGCCACTGATCTTCATCTGAACTCCCACCTTACTGACTAATTGGCTTCCTCTCTCCTCTTACCAAGCGACCATCTATCAGGAATAGACTGCCCCGCATCGGTCATCTGGGTCATTGAGTACTGAGGCCCCCGCCAAGTCAAGGCTTAATCTTTGGGGGAATCGCAACATATATACATAAACGGTTACTAATATGAAATGAGGGTGTGGTCTGTAGTTTATGTGTGTGTGTGTATGTGTGTGTGTGTGTGTGTGAGTGTGTGTGTGCGTGTGCGTGTTGCTCCCTATGCGCCAGCATACACATTGAGAACAACAATATCCACCAATTTCCATTTCTCATGACCAACGACCTTAAGATTTTGTTTGACAATTTCCTCCAATACTGAGCAACTATTATTAATATTCTAAATAAATGATTTTGAACTAAAACTACTAAGCTATCTGTGCAGACAGTCTAGGTATTGGATAACTGTCTGTGTCTGTGCACATGCTCCGACGACATCATCTCATCCTGTGGAAGTACTCACAAATAAACAACGAACAGTGACAGATAGGTCTCATTCTCTAGTGCGCAGTTGGCCTATATAAGTCATGTATGATATTATGTATACCAAAGTATTGTTATTTATTAAACTTATGCTAATTTAAGTGGATTCATACTTTTTAACACTAATTACTTACGCCTTCCATGGTCCTCAGTCACGTCAATGACAACGTGCTCCGTTTGGTCCGGCAGGTGTCCTGGTTCAAATATATAGTGGTACAGAACAAACATGACCGATCTCAGCACGGCTTGTAACTTCCCCCTTCGTAAACGCCCTACTGGATTGCCATATAAGTGACCGTGATCGCATACGCCTAATGAAATTCTACACTGAGTAAGGCTATGGTTAGTGAAGGAAAATAACATCGGTTAGTTGGAGGAAAGTGTACAACAGACGCCACTGAAGGAAGAATCTATTCTAAGCCTAAATACTGATGATAATTTTGAAATAGGTGGAATATACTGCAATCACTCACGGACCACACAGGAGAGAAAAGGATACCACGTAATATATAATACAATAATTACTGATAATACAAATAAAACATTTATTCACTAAAAAGGAGGTAATTAAACGGTATCCAACCCGTTAGGGCATTGGATATCCAGCATTGTAAGAAAGGTAATAGCAAAGAAATTTAAGCAAATAATCACTGGCATGGCAACAGAATGTTGTCACTCTTTTTCACAACACAACAATTCACGAGAAAATAAATGAATCAGAAAGCATTAAGTTAGCAGTTACTTATTCAGAAATAGTAAATTTTGGAAGTAAAATTAAATGGAGGGACTGGTTAAATAAACGTAACTAAAACTTTTGTTACTTTAAAAAATATTACTTTCTGTAACCTCAGTGTAACGTAACGCAAAATTTAGAGAAAGATAAGCAAGTTCCTTCTGATTACTGAAAGACTGAATTAAATTTACTTTAAGCAAGTGAGCAACTGATTTTACTTTCAAAATAATAGCAATAAAATACTTAACAAGCCAGAAGAAATCAGTCGCTAAGCTAAACACAGAATAAATGAAATTGCGCACTCTTAATTTGTTCTGTATCTTTAGTTATTAGTTTTGCCAGTGAAATTTTACGTTAAGTGAATGAAGTTAATACTAGGAATTGCAAATTAGTTTAGTCTCTGTTACGAAATACGAGAGTGAACAGTTCCTGAGGCAGAAAATTTAGACTAAAACTGGTCATTAGCAAACACACAAAACTGGCAGTAAATAGATAATCAATGTGCTTGGTTATAAAGTCTGAGGACAATGAAACATAGAAGCCCTATAAATTTTAACTATTGTATATTTTTCTTCTAGATGGTCGTACTTTGTGAAAGAAATGAAACTGCGTGAAGTCTCTACAGCACTATATCTGTCACGGTGTTGAATCTGTGCGGACGACGAAGAACGCAGCTGACGACAATGCTGAACTGCCGCTGTTGCTGCTGTTTTAGAACCCCGAGTCATCTCCAGAGCCACGGATAGTTACGGGACAGGCAATAGTTAGAGTTGCAGCTCCCTCCACCTGCCCACTCCTACTGTGCTCTCCATACCCGTGGGTTAACGAATCAGGCGCGTTTGCACTGGCGCGATCATAGCTGCACGCCGCGTCTGCGGGAGCGCCCGACAAACACTTCCGCACTCTTTCATCACTCAGGCTGCTCTGCCTCCTCTCTGCTCACTTCGCGACAGGGACTCTCCGTACGCAAAGATACACAGCAGCGCAGCTACTGCCATTTCGTCGTTGCTACCGATACATTATTTAAATGTATCAAGTTCCCTTGGCTATTACCCAGCAATTTACAACATTTTCATTAGAATTCCAATCAATTAACTACAGTCAGAAATAAATAGACTGTTAGATCAATTACGTGTTAAATATAGTTTCTGTAAGAAAGCTTACAGATTGAGAATCAGAAGGGCTGTACAAGTTATCAACGGATATTATTTTGGTTGGTGCAGAAGATATTTTATCTGCGTTTTCGGTGTTACAGGCTCACTGCATTATGTTTCTCTTTCACCCTGAAACTTACCCCTGAGTGTGAATGACATGAGAGAGATTTTCATCCATGCAAAAACTATAATCGGATGTGCTCATGACTCCTCCAATCGTTAATATACAACATATAAATTGCTGTCGCTCGTGGTGACGTTCGTGAAGTCCTTGCTTTTGTCTACCTAATCATCTGACGCTGCTTGATGTATTGCATTTCCGAGTAACTCACATTATCTGTGCCATCAATTAAGCCTCCTCAAAAATTAAACCGACCGCCTTACACTTGTACTGAGACGAGGGACATTCACAGGGGACGTAAGAAGGGGATCCAACGCTTCCTAGCAACAGCTGCCAAAGCGTCAGACACCCATCGACTCCGGACACAATACAACCTCCTGCGAAAAATTACTAGCAAACACGCAGTTTCGGCGTGGCCGATAACAGCAACACAAACGGACATTAATGATGCCAACAACAAGAAAATAGATGACAAGGTTCCGGAAAGTCAACAAGAGTAGTCTGCAGCGGCAGTAGGATGATAAATGTTCTGATTCTGCCAGAGAAAACGGCAGAAGATATGGGTATATGTCTCTGCATAATTTTGTAACTTAAGATCAGTTAACAAATTGCTTTGTATGAATTGGTAGCACATACACCCTCCTTCTTTCTCAACGCAGTAGCCGGTTCTTCCTGGCTGGATGACACCACGATAATAATTGCAACCCAGGGATGAAAGGTAACCACATACAGTACTAACACTCAATAACTATCTAAATCTAAACAAATTACTCCTAACTTAATTTGAATTTACGTTCTCCGCTTCCGTTAACCACTGATCCATCAGAAAAAAAAAAAAAAAGGTTCAAATGGCAGAGCACTATGGGACTTAACTTCTGAGGTCATCAGTCCCCTAGAATTTAGAACTATTTAAACCTAACTAATCTAAGGATATCACAAACATCCATGCCCGAGGCAGGATTCTAACCTGCGACCGTAACGGTTCCATACGGTAGCGCCTAGAACCGCTCGGTCACCAGGGCCGGCCACTGATCCATCATTCATCACCATTTTCAACTGCTGGATTCGGAGGCCACACCTCCACAATTTCGACTTTTTCATCTCCCGTCAGGAGCGCTCCAGTTTCTCTCGAGATGTCCATTCCCGTTCCCTCCATGAAAGTTGCTCCAACTATTTCGTTTATCAGGAGGGTACATCTGCTTGTTGTCTCCCATATCCGTCTCCTCCTGACAATCCCTTTCTATAATTACTATTAATCCCTCTCTCGTTATTCCTGTTCTGAATTCGTGGAAGTTTCCTTCCCATTTCCTCCTCTTCTCTCCTACATTGTTTTTTTTAATGCGTACACCAATTTATGGGGAGTACTTTAAACGCTTCAGTATTGTATCCACACCTTCCAGCAAATATCTGCTGGTAACCGAATGGCAGTTTCGGGTAGCAAAAGCGGATAATTTTGCTGGTACTGCATGGCTCGCCCAAAAACTGGTTCTTCTTAACAAATGATTTGAACAGTTTCACAGGGCTCTTCATTCCCAATGACTCCAAGTCTTGACACATCATGATCTCTTATTCTGTCCTGCACCTCTCATGACCACTAACTAGCGAGGAATACATCTCGAAATTCTTTCTACGTTGCGTAGGTATCTGGAACGTCATGCATCTTTGGCGCCACTGAATTTTCCATGTGTCCAGAAATGACTTCCAACTTATTCCTTAATGGCCAGAAAGGGAGCATTGACCTTTCAAATTGTTCAGTCCAGGGCTTTTGGCGTAAAGTATTGCCGCTGTCCCGACAGTTTTATAAGTTTCGAATAGGCAGAATATGTTTGTGGTCGAAGACCATATCGTTGTTTTCGATTTTTCGTTATCTTGCTTCTGAAATGCGAAATTATTCCGTGCTGTGTATGGTACCATTACACGAGTCGTTGCTACAGATTCCTGAACTGTTTTCCTCACTAAGGGTGTGATACATGTCTTCACAAAGGTACACAACTGGACGACGGTTTGGACCCTGAATCGCGCCTCATGACTAGTGGTGTGTTTATTTGCGTGGGCACCTGTAGGCCACATGAGTCACTGGTGATTCTATGGTATGCACAGGTGTCATTATACTAGAATGTGTTCTTTCCATATCTTCCTCTTGCTGTATTCATTTTCTGCAGTCGCTGTTCAGCATCAGTTTCTTAATGGAATGACTTTCGATCTTGCATCTCTTCAACGACTTTAATAATTTCGCTCAGCTGTGTACTAATTCATGAGTGATTCTCCCATACTTCAGTCAGTTCTTCATGCAGCAACTCCGGTTGGTCTGTCTTCCCAGAATTCTGAGGTACCTGTTATTGTGTTCCTTTTACAGTTTTCTTCCCACACCTACTGCATTAAGCATGCTGTTTGTTGGGCTATCCTTGGGTGCGTTTTCGAGACTCGTGCCTCCTAAGAGCTACACTTGCGTCTTTTTTTGTGTCAATTGTCTGTGTATTGATTCTGTTGTTCTGCCGAACTTTGGTTATTTCCTCATTAATATCCACCATATCTCTCCTTAATTCTTTCCCAAACTGCCGTCTTCCCTCCTCTGCTTGTTTAAAAACTTCTTTAGTTTTTTTCAGTTTCCTTCCGCTTGTTATCTTCCACGTGTTTTAAAAATTCTTTATTTTCTTCACTTTCCTTCCGACTTTTATGTTACTCCTGTTTTAAAAAGCTCTACTTTGTCACTTTCCTTCTACCTTTTATTTTCTGCCTGTTTTAAAATTTCGGAAACTGCATCGATTTGCGTACTCTTTCTTTTTACTAATTCTAAGATAGGTGCACATGAAATTACTGCACTACATTGTTCTGTTAGTGAACTCGATCTCCAATTATTTCTTACCGTCGCGATTTCTATGCTACCTACTGTTTCTACATGGCAAGAACCTACTCCTCCTTTGTCCCCACTGTCATTGCATACATCGGACAGTTCCTTGCAATCTAATGCTACTTTCTACTGCTGTCGCGAATCTGACCTGACTGCTGTGCATGAAAGTTAATCATGTCGTCTCCGGATTCGCCTACCTCCCGGTTTTGCACTTCATCCATACAGTTATCTCTATTTCCACTCTCCTTACACTCTAGCGTGCTTTGTTCCTTGTTGCCATTCGCATGATGTTTTACCATATCGCTCTTGTCAACCCAAAAGGGGAATTGCCTTCTAACTGAAAGGAAAATCTCCTGTATATTGAAACGTGTGTAATGAATAACTGTTCCAAAAGAACATCGTGGCGCCGATGCAATAAAAAGTGCAACACCTGGTGAAAAAATCACAGGCCGACACACACACGAAATTGTTCACTTAAAAAAATATTTGGTTCATTAAAATCGCACTGGCGATTGCAGTTATCATGGAACTAATGGTTCATAAACCTGTCGTACGAAATTGAATGGTAATTAATTGAAAAATTATCACTCAGAAATTTAATTTATAAAGCAAAACACGATTCTGCCAGGCAATGACTTCTACTCAAAATTCATTCAACAGTACTGGCCTGAGAACGTCACAAATGTTACAGAACGTTCTATATCCTGGCAGGGAATGACAGTTTATGAAAAGTGTCTGTCTGGTGGGCAGAATGTGGGTACCTCTAATGAAACTCTGTCTCTCAATAACCCTAAGATTGAGTCACCGCTTCAGTGACAGTACTACGAAAATTAAACGCAACGGGTTTGAATACGAGTGAGTATAAAATGTCGCCCTGTATAGTCAAACTGAAGGCAACACAGTTCATTTATTACTGAAAGACTACTGCTATTACCTCCCACATAAGTAAGCGAAATAAAGTTGATAACGGGGCCTTGTGAACTTCAATGATAGGTATAATTAAATACCACGACAGATTTATTCGTAAAAACCTGAGTTGAATTGAACATGGACCAGCATAATACATTTATTCTTCTCTATCTGGTATTCCTATTAGCAGTGATCCTATTAGCAGCTGATAAAGTAGAACCAAGAGTGATGACTGGACTTTAAATGTGACTTTAAATGGATAAGGCGATCTGACTGTGATTAATATGAATGACAGTGACTGTGAACTGAATCGGACTGCAACTGCTGCAGCTGTGGGAGTGAAGTAAGAGAATTCACTATGAAGATTCCTAGTGCCGGTGCTGCGAAACGCTCGCCATCCACAGGTACAAAACTAGAGATGTGAAGTCCAGCGCGCCTCGCCGTCGAGTCGGACGGTGGACTTGCGTCCCCTCCTCTCGTTCAGCTGCACCTTCACGCCCAGACTTCAAGTACAAAAAATAAAATCTCCTTTGGAGGACGCTACCGAATCTCGTCCACAATCCTCTTCGGTTCGAGACCGAATCTCCTGCTCCTCACATTATCTGCCCGGTTGCAAAAAAACTCTGCATGATGTTTCAGCCAAGAAAATTAAAACCTCCAGTTCAAAACTCAGAAAACAAGTTCTACTCATATCGTGCATCATTTCGTGTGCTGTGCAGACTCCCTGTATATGATGGTGTAAGGTGTCAGGCAAATCCAACACCTTCCACGAAAACCCTGACATGATAGCAAATCCGGCAGTATGTCACATAGCTCCGAATAAATCCTGTCATTAAATTAACCAAAGTAATAAGATCAACGAGTGAGCAAATGGAATATCACAGACTAACAAAAGAAAGCCTAAATGCATGTCATACCTTCCCACCGTGAAACAGACGCAGTTCCCAGGGGTAAACGAGAACAGAAGCCGAGAGCAGAGTCGTGTAAGCTAGGAGGCCCTACGATAAGGGATGGACACCAACATCCCCAAGAGCAGCCCCCAGCCCATGTTAAAAGATAGAGCCCTCCAGAAGAACAGAATAGATCTTACGATAACACTAAAAGGGCCACACCAGCTGCAAGTTTTAGCGTGAGACTATACGCGTCTCTGTTACGTTGCAAACATTAAAAACATTGCCCACCACGAAAAGTATAACGTTTCTAATTGGATAGACAGAATTTTTGTAGGCGGAGCTTAAGGTTAACATTGTGACCCTGATTGGTCAGTTGAAAACACAGCCAGATCCTTTTTCCTAAACCCACTTCAGTAAATTGTAGTAAAGAGAAGTTACAGAGAGTTGCTATCGAAATGGCGAGGTGTGTGGAGCTGCGTCGCCCGCCGCTCCCTGACGCCGCCTAACCACCGACAAGGTAATGAACTCACGCGATGCCGCATAAGAGCGCATAAGACTTCACTCAGAACTGCAGAAGACTCATCTGTTATATCCCCTTTTTGCATAATACTAGTGTCGATCGTCAATTAAAGCTCATGGTATTCACATTTGCTACTTGAAGTTAAAATCTGAAACGCGATGATTTTTCTGTTATATAATTATTGAGAAGCCACATCAGCCACTGTAATTTACGAAAAGTTAAATAACTAAATAAAGATAATTGAGGGTAGACCATTTTTCATAGTTTTCTCTTTTATGAAACTTAACTTAAACCTAGATTATAGATGTGATATGGCATAGGTCATCCTTCGATCCATTGTAGAACTTGGAAACCCATTCAGGGAATATTCATTCACATTTTTGTTGAACACAGTTGGTTTTTATCATCCTGTATTAAAATATTTCCTTTTTTCAATAGTGCAATTTAAAAACAATGTTTTGTGAGTAGAATAAAAATTCCAATGGTAAACTTAACTGCTTTTTCGACGTTATTTTACCAGGTAATTGAAAACAGGAAAGCCTTGAACCCCTTCCACTAAATTTAGTTGGTATTAAGATTCTTTTACAGGGAGTGCAGTGGAGCTGACTCTGAAATCATTAAGTAATTGATTTATATCATCTCTAGTCTCACTGAACTCCTTTGAAGTCTACATGTCATGTGTGGTCCGGCGTCTCCTTACCAGCAACAGGTCCCAGGTTCAAACTAGTCAATTCCCTAAAAAACACGCTCAGAGCGTTGTTGCGCGAAAGTGGTAGGGAGACACGACTTAGAACAAGCAGACACCACACAGAATGTTAGAATCGGAAAAATTGTTCCTCCAATTTTTATATACAGGCAGGCGTCCACTGTTATGATTTGTGACATCACGGACCCCATTCCAATCAGCACCCTGTTATGTGAGCAGGGAAAAAGCACGGTCTAGAGTGTCTACGTGACCCGCAAAAAACGAAACCGTGTCCCGCTACTAACAGGGCTATCTGGAAAAATTGTTGCCGTTGAAGCTGATAACGATTTCCGCATAAGCAGGAAACAGTATGATGTCCTCTGGCAAAACGATGGACTACATTTCGCCTCGTCCAGCAACAACTGCTGCTTATACGAATACGTGGTGTCTGTTATTTCGAACATGTGCGAAAGAACAGACACCACACATTCATATAATTTGTCAGGCCTAGCTGGGCAGTAATCCACCTTCTTCAGTGCGGATGGACAAACACTTCCGACCCCCAGTGGGAATCTCAAAGAGCGAACTTAGAGGAAGTAGACAGGGACAGCTGATAGGTGGCGCTCGATGGGAATGTGGATCAGCCTTGAAGCGTTCCGAGGTAGCGGCGCATTTCTGATACCACTGTGTCCCAGATGGTTCGAATCCCCGTCCGGCACACATTTTTCGCTCATCGCCCCTGATTCCGCGTCATTTCCAGATGCAGCTGGCAGCAGTGACCCCTTTCCTTTCTTCCTTTCTCCACCTTCAATTTACATACAACAATTGCTGCTCTCACGTTCCTACGGAATTGTGAGAACTATGTTTTTCTTCCTCTGGCTGCAGGAAAAATTTGCTGAGGTGCTCTCTCTCCTGGCTCTTCGCTCCCTGTGGGCAGTGACTCCCCGTGGCTTGTGCCGTGTCCTCTGCGATAGCTTCTGCAATGCAAAAGTCTACCCATCTCAAAATTGGCACCATTAAGCCTCCTCACCTGCCATAGCCGTGGCTGCCTGACCAAAGCAAGTGCTCGTCACGTTAGGTAACTGCATGCATCTAATTGTAACTAAATTCAGCATTACAACCACTACCAGACCTCTCTAATAACTTCACTGACCATAGAGTATGTACGAGTAATTATCAGTTCAACTAAGTAAATAGAGTGAGAGAAAGGCGAATCGAAAGGACCTGCCATCTTTCAAACTCTTAAACTACCATACTTTTTGATCACTGTCAAAAAATGGTAAGTCAGTCCCTTCACTTCCGCTAATAACCATACTACCCACCAAGAATTCTCCTCAGGTATGGGTAGCGCAAATTTCTATCACACCAAAGTCTACGTAAAGAAAAAATCAGTGTTAGCTGTAGAATAATACTGTCATCTATTAAAGTGTGTAGTCACGGTTGTACAGCTAGCTTAGAGTCTATCTGAATCCATGGTATGAATGTACTACTTCTACTGCGACTGCTAGTTGGAAAACATTATGAAGGAGCAAGTGTACTGGTATTTCCCCTCCCTAAAGTTTCCTCCTTTTCAGCTATCTGTGTTGCTGTGCTAGAAACACATTTTCACATTTCACTGATGACCCAGTCTACATCTCTTCGACGTTTCTGTGCAATCTGCCAAAATGCTTGAAAAAATCGTAGCCGCACAACTGGAATGTAAGCAAAATTCCTTCTGACATGGTGTCGTATACCCCTCGTAATTTACCATGTGCTTGTGTCACACAGAATCGCAACTGTGTTGTGTGCAGGAGGAGGCCTGTAAAGTCATCACAAAACACTTGCTAGTAAGTAGAGGTACTACTCCACATCGGTGAACTAGGCCTATGAAAACTAGTTGCTCATCTGTAGCACTGGACTCCTATAGCAGACTCTACAGTTTATAACATGCCCCCTCAGTAATAGCCTCGTTGGCTGATGGGGCTTGAGTGGACCCAGCTGCTACGACTCATGTGATCAGCTCGTGTCATCTAACGTTACCTGTTGGTATCTCTCTTCAGCGGCAGTCTCCAGGCCCCTAACACGAGGATGTGCTTTGGTACAGCGTCTGTCACGGCTCAAACTTCTTTCGTCTTGAAATGTATTGTGCATGTAGGTTACTGACTGATACTGTCATAATATGTCGTTCTTTTCATCACATGCATTTGTACTGTTTTTGATGATCATGATCCAACTTTCAAATTACTTTAAACGTGCTTAATTATCAAACATGGTTGATGCATCCCTGGTGTATATAATATTGAAGTCGTTTTGACAGAAGTTGGTCCTGCCTACAAAAAGATAGGTTACTGATTGTTTAATATCTGCTTCGCATCCCACACATGAATTTATTAGCAGTGAATTTTAAAACACAGTACTTCAACATTCCATAGTCCGCTTCAGCCATGTTTTGATTTTCCCTGTAGGCTGCATGTGTGGGGCATTGGTCGTTTATAATTTGCCGCAGTTTCGAGTTTCTCACCATTTTTCAGTATGGGCTAAAGCATAAGTGTGCTTCCTGCACTTTCTAATTTCCCTACTGTTTTTACTTAGGTCATATGGGCTGTGACTGCAGCCACATTGCAAACAACACATGAGCACTAGAAGTGGAAATTGGAACAAATATCTGGAATTTTTTAATGTTCCACAATTTTTAACTTAGGCCAGGTGTGCACTGTGATGGTTTAGAAGATTGCCAAGTGCTCCTCACAGTTCGCATCAGAGAGCAGATGGCGAACATATTGCTACTGGCTGCACACACACAGCTAGGTGCAGGCAGCTCATCCTGGTAGGTGGTGGCACAGACTGGCGCAGTATGACATTCAAGATCTTTGTTACAGTCGAACGGATTGTCATGCATTTCTTCAATTAATGACATAAATATTTCCAGACTATCTAAGCAGTGATGGCAATTGTTTAAACAGAACACAATCTAAAACTTAGACAAAGTAAGCTCTTAGGATTTTAAACTTTGAGTGACAGATGCTTAACTAGCACTAGTGGTGTGTTGGTAATTGTTTACAATGCGACTGAACTTCTGAA
Organism: Schistocerca americana; assembly: GCF_021461395.2. Classification (NCBI taxonomy): domain Eukaryota; kingdom Metazoa; phylum Arthropoda; class Insecta; order Orthoptera; family Acrididae; genus Schistocerca; species Schistocerca americana. The sequence goes on along the minus strand of NC_060120.1, from coordinate 320,034,643 downwards.
TTTCCTGCCATTGTTCTTGGATCTGGCAAGTGGCCTGTGATGTCAGGTAAAAGCCCAGTCGTCATCATGTGTTCTATACTAAGCATAAGCGACCTGGCAAACATGTAACCTGTGCTTGTATGCCTAGATCAACCCACTGGATAGCTAGCACAAGTGATCAGGCGACCATGGAGCCTGTGCTGATATCTCTAAGTCGTCCATCTTGGATACCATCTTGGACTCTGCTCTCATAGTGCTGTGCTCATATCTCCAGATCAGCCAGCTTGGATTATGATGTCATAGAACATGGAAAAACCAATGAGGACAAATGACCTAGCAACTATACAGCCAGTACTCTTAACTCCAGACTCATCACCTTGGATTTTAAGAGGGTAATTGCCCGTCTTGAATTTTTTTAATTTCCTACCATGTAACTGCTTTCCCATCATTTTATAATTAGTACATTTTGCCTGTTTTGTATTTCCTATTTTTTTCAATTTCCTGTCGTTTATACATGAACAAATTGGTCTGTGTCATCAGAGATGTGAGAGAGCAGTGAGGGAGAAATCTGGCAACGTTTGATGGTGATATTATCCATGACATCATCGGAAATATGTTTCAGAATCTGCTTGGCCAGACTACTTCTGTTACCATAAACGTCGTTATATTGAAGGTCCTGGCAGATTTACCCACTGGGTGTGGGAGGCTACTATATACATTTTTTGTTGCGGAATATGGCGATCTGCATGTACATGCTCCATCACTTGTAGAATGGTGGTAAAAAAATTTGTTCCAGTTTGATGAAAATGAGGAGTGCATGGTGCATTATCCATGTGATGGTGGTTGGTCTCATTGTTTGAGAACAGTGAGTTCATTGACCTGACTCGTCAGCTAGTCAAGATGTGACATGAAGTCGTGCAGCCTGTCTCTGGCCATCACTGTAGTAAATACCTGCAGAGGAGCAGCCTCAGTTGCTATGTCTGTGATCTCTACCAGTTTGCTGAAGTTCACTGCTTGGATTAATGTGAGCAAGACATGATGCATGTTCAGTAAGCGAGTTATCCATACAGATTGTAGGAATGGGCTATAGACGTCCAGTACAGCCAGTATACAGATGCTGCAGCAACTGTGACGATTTCCTGTGACAGCTCCCTGTGCAGCAGCTGTCCTAAACGTTATATGTTAGACAGGCAAAAACACCAAATAAGCTCACATTTCAGTTACTCATACTTCATGGAGACTGGCATATTTTTGATAACACTAATAATTCCATTGGTGGAGAAGCTGTCCAGTAGTGCCAACATGTACATTTTTATTGAGTCTTGTGTTACCTTGGGGTGATGAAATAGCTGTCAATGTGTGTGTACCATACTGATGGATGTCTATGGCTTTGTGTCAGTTAGACCCATAGCTGGTACCAGTCGTTTTAGGTGGTGACACTACGTTGGTGACTTCCCTGTTAATGAGGATGACATGACATCACAACCTAAATCACTAAGTGAAGAAATCAAACCCTACCCCTCACATGGCTTTTTGCCACACTAACAACTCAGCTATGGAGGCAGACACGACTTGTAACAAATACTAATGAACATACATTCATCAGCCAAAACATCATGACATGGAAGCAGTGAGGCCTTGATAGGTCTCTGGAGGGAGTTGGCACCACACCTACACACACAGGTCACCTAATTCCAGTAATTTCCAGTGAGTAGGGTGAGGAGCTCTGTCACCTCATTCAGTCACATCACAGATGTGTTTGATGAGTTGAGATCTGGGGGGTTGAAGTCCAGTTCATCAACTGGAACTTTCCACTGTATTCCTTGAACCATTCCATCACACTCGTGGCCTTGTGACAGGGGCAGTATCTTGCTGTTAAAATGCCACTGTCATCAGGAAACATAATCGTCATGAAGGGGTGTATGTGATCTACAGCCAGTGTTTGATAGCCGTTGGCCGTCATCGTGCCTTGTATGAGCTGCACTGGACCCATGGATGACCACATGAATGTTCCCCAGAGCATAATGGAGCCGCCACCACCTTGTCTCCAAATTGTTATACAGGTGTCAAGGATCATTTCCTCTGGAAGACAACGGATTCACACCCTCCCATTGACATGGTGAAGAAGTGTCAGGATCCAACAGATCATACAACACACTGCCATTGTGACATTGTCCAATGCCGATAGTCATGTGCCCATTTCAGTTGTAGTTGCTGATGTCGTGGTGTTAACATTGGCACATGCATGGGTTGTCAGCTGTGGAGGCCCATCATTAGGCACGTTCAGTGCACTGTGGTTACAGACATACATTTACACTGCTGAGCATTAACTTCTGATGTCAGTTTTGCCACAGTTCATTGCCTGTCCTGTTTTACCAGTCTTCCCAACCCACTATGCCCAACATCTGTAATGAGAGGTGGCCACCCAACCCATGAAATGGGTTCGGTTCTATAGTCAATAGTACTGTCTACGTGAAAATAATTGATGACTTGGCATGTGACAAAGTCATACAACATGCCCACAGTGGACTACACTTCTGTGACTCTGACAGCATCATAGGATCTGTCACCATTGACCATGCTAGTCTTGGTGTCAGAACAATCAGCGTGTTCAAACTACCATTTGAGCTCCCTCTGTACACTGTGATCAAAGACCCCCAACCCCATGTTACAGTCATCAAAAAAACTGCCAAAAAGTGGGCACAGTGCAGGACATTTTCCATCCTGAACAGTGTTCACAAGTTCAAATCGAACTTCAGAGCCATATAGCTTCTGACCTAAAGATCGGAGGTTGCAGGGAAATAAATTTCATACAATGGTCAACCATGCACATGCTCTGGTTGCAGGAAGAGGCCCATCTGCTGTCAGAATGTATTCAACGATGTGTTGCACAACTACCTCTTACTGACATGCCACCATGAGAGTTGTGCCGGTGACATAGGTGGTGGCACTCACCACTGCGACAAAACTTCGCTTTGCATTGCCACCTCGACCAGTGCCATACGTCTCCATATCATCACTTGGACGTCGTTGAGGTCACTAACAATGATGAGGCTGCAAGGAAAGGAGTGACTCCACCCAATGGCCACTCAGCACATTTATCATGTCTATGGCACCCTCAAAGTTGGGACATCGCACCTCACTGCCATCATTTGATATGGAAGGACACATGCATAACCAATGATCACCATGGTGAAGCAAAAGTCGCCAACAGTCAGTCATTGGGCTGTTTGGCCTTCCCTTCATGATTACCCTGATCCTGCTCAGCCAGAAGACACTCCACCATGATGTTAGCCGATAGTGACAGCGACAGAAACCTTTGTGTGATGGTTACCTTGGTGTCATCGAATACTATAGATGTTTCCCCATCAGACACATAGATTGACACCACAGTCTCCTTGCCGTCGTCACAAGGTCCCATCCCTTCACAGAATATCTTATAGACACAGCACAGTGCCGTCATATAGATCGCCTTTGAGGACAAACAGGTACCACAACCAGAAATGCTTCCACCATCCTGCACAGATACCCAACAGAGCTTCCATCCACACCATGGAAGAAGAGGTGGCGACATCAGTCAAGGACACTTTCCACCACCTCTGATGACGGCAGAGCCACTCCCGGCATCAACACAGCACAAATACAAGTTTGGAACGCTCAACGCTAATATGGTCATCAATACAGCAAAGTTGCAGCTCCTTCACGACATGCACAGGGTGTCAGAAGTTATTGTTGCACTTCAACAACAGATGTGTCTTGCTACCATTCCAACTCTTTACCGATTTGAATTGTTTTCTTCAGTCGGCAATCATGCAGGGTGTGGAGTGATCTTCTATGTGCGGGAAGGTATCCTAGGCAGAGATGTGGTTGTTCTCCCATCTGGACGGGATATGACCTTCACAATGTTTGATGCTGGGTCATCAATTTACACACTCCATCAGGTTCAACACACTGACGTCAATAAAGTACGTTCTATGAAGAAGAAACAGCGCTGTTATTTGTGGGGCGATATGACCATTACGCCGTAGGAGTCAATTTCCGTTGTGTACTTCATCTGAAGGTGAAGATCATTCACGGTGACACACCTGGCTACACCCACCATACAATTCATTTAGCAATGGGAATCGATCCGATTTACGTTTCTGTAACCTCTGTGGCCTCTGGCCTTTTCTGACCACTGCACGTTCATCTACGCCGCCGCAACAAGTTTGGCGCGGTTGAAGTACTTGGAAGCTCCATACCTGTCATCTTCACGACCCAGTTTGTCCAGAAAACATCACTGCTACATGGACATCATGCAAGCAACATCTTGCCATAAACACTGTTGTGGTGGATGAATTTCGCAATGCCAGCAATTAAGAAGGAGCTTACCCAATGTGACAGAGATGCAGCAGCATGACACTGGGATATTGCACACTTATATTACATCATCTTATGAGAACTTGATGTGCTCCAACCGAAGTCAGATGCCCATCACGAACGCCAAAATACCAGAGCCAACTTCTGCCCCTTCGATGCAACAACGTACAAGGTATGGTTATGTGAGCTCACCATCAATACTCCACTGATGAGGAACCTCCAACCATTCTTCATGTCAATCCGACCTCTATCATCAGCGATGTTCCCTCATGTCCACCCTTACTACTCAGACTGGAAACTGTGTCAATACTGAAGTGGCCCTTACTGATCATTACCAACGTTTTTACCATTAAGAACTGGCGGCGGCAGAGGCAGTTACTCCAACTCCTCACCCACACCCTTAACAACACAGAAGCGGCATCATTGGACATAGCCATCACAGTGGCAGAGGTGGCAGACATGATTGCCAAAGGTGCAGTGAACAAATCCCCAGGCCCCAATTGATTTCCAGTTGAATTTTGTCAGGCCTTGAGTGCAATGATGCTTCCACATTGGACTGAGATATTCCAGGAGTTGTTCAATCCTTCCTTCACTGTAGCATTCTCATAGTAGTACCCAAAGTGACAGGGGGAATGTACATTGCCAACTTTCGCCTCTCACAATGCTTGATGCGAATTACAAAATCTGTGTGCATCTTTTGGCAGCAAGCAAGCATGCAGTGTTACCTGCAGTACTTTCTTCAGAGCAAACATCACAAGATAGCGAAGCCACTCTCCAGACAGCAGCAGTGATGTTGGGACCTAACTGCACTGGCTGCATGCTGCCACCTCCTTGTGGCACTGGGTTGATAGATTTCAGCAGTGCCTTTGACCAGGTCCACCACCATTTTCTCCTATCGGTAGCAGAATGCACAAGGATTCCCCCATCATTCCTATACACCATTTGCTGCTTCCTTTGCAATGCCACATCCATGGTACAGGCAAACAGACGATTGCCTGGGCCATTCCCTGTCTATCATTCAGTCTTTGTCCACTATATTTTATCCAGCTGCCTTCAATACTCTCATCAAAATCCTCCTACCCTATCTTACTGGACTTTCACAACACATTCTGCTGCTGGGCCTATGCAGACGACCTCCTACTCCTTACACACTAACCCACATAAATACACAATGCCATAGCATGGATCTAACATTATGGACAATTGTCAGGTAGTCACCTGACAGTTACCAAGTCAAGGCTCATGGACATTAGATGCAGACTCCAAGTTGAGGAACTACTATCGTTGCTCACTGTCCCATTGCTCCATTATCTAGGTCTCGACTTCATGGCACTACTCAGTGTACCATAGCGAAAACATACTGTCGATAACTGCACGCCATTTACCACATTCGCCACAACCTCCTATGCCATCTGAACCTACAACAGAAAGTGACTTATGTCAACACATAATGATGCTTTAATCGCTCCATGCCACCCAAGTACCTTGATCCTGGGACATCAACTCCAGCAGGCCAGCAGGCCTTCATTTCAGCTTACACCATCTTCGGAATCCTCCCTCTCACAAAAGGTGACCAAAATCTTATTCATTTTAAGGCCAGGGCCACTGCATTATATACACACGTCATATTGAGACATAAATGGGAACCTTGACCATGAAGTCCTCATGCCAGACACACCTGTCCCACCAGTAAACATGACGAACTTTGCTCCAGCGCTATCTCACATTTCTACCTATTTCACTGAACTTAGGCCAACCGGAGTGGCCGAGTAGTTCTAGGCGCTACAGTCTGGAACCGCGCGACCGATACAGACGCAGGTTCGAATCCTGTCTCGGGCATGGATGTGTGTGATGTCCTTAGTTTAGTTAGGTTTAAGAAGTTCTAAGTTCTAGGGGACTGATGACCATTTGAACCATCACTGAACTTAGTTATGCACACAGTCTCTTCCAACAATGCGCCCACTGCAGGCAAAGAATTTTTATTAGTTGTTGTTGATGCACACCCTGCAATGCATTGGAGGTACAATGCCTAGACATCCTATGGTCATCTGACATCAGTGGTTCCAACTGACATTAGGGCATTTTGGTACCACATTATCAGTGACAAGTTTCCCAACAACCAGCAACCACCCATATCCATCTGGATGCATTGCAGCTTTGCATGAGTAGTCTATATGTCAGGACACTGACAAGCACTACCTTACATGCGCTACAAAACGCAACGTGTAATTCCTAATACAATGTGCATTGACCTGCTGTCCCTGCGCCTCACCAGCATGGTCCACCCCAATCTCCTTCTTCAACAGACTTCTAATCCCCCCCCCCCCCCCCCCCCCCAGCTAAACACCACATTATCACAAGGTTCTTATGTAAGGCGATCACCAGCCTTTTCTGTGATAACCCATGCTCCACACCTGATTTTTGATGCCATATACAGGAAATTCACAGTACTCTCGAACGTTCCCCCACATATTGTTTCACTCTTTTTCCAACTATTTGTGCAGTGTGATCAATAATCTCCCCCATAGTTGGGGATTACCCAACTTCCTACATTCTTCCATGTGTACGATCAGTATGGAACAGTGCAGCTTACCTACATGTCCAGGGCAGCATCCAAAATGTGTGCAGGGGGAACTGCAAGGCCGAATGCACATTGCTTTTTATTTTTTAATTAATTTTTTTCTGTCCATAAGCGAAATCACGGCTCACTGCATGACTCCCCTCCCCCCCTCCCTTTCTGGGAATGGCATAGATATATATTTAAAAAATCCAAAAACAGAAACAGAAAAGTGGTGAGAGCAACTGCCTAGTAAGCAGGAGACTTGAGTCTTAATCACAGTCCGGCACAAATTCTCAACTTTCACTACTGCTTTTAAACAGTGCATGATTGTAACCAATGTCTTGTAATTCCTTTGCGTCTTCACTGATGAACACTTATTTATTTACACATTCATGTATATCACAATGGTGTCATACTGGACTATGAAGACTGTATTTGTACTGTTTTGGACCATGAATAAAATTTAGATGTGTCTCTGGATAGTGGGCCTGGGCTACGTTATTTCCTGTCTACTGTGTTACACGCCGCTTTATTTCGGAATTGTTAGCTAACAGTTGATATCTACTGAGGACTGTATACTGCAGAGGTACGTTTACCATGCTTTTGAAACTGAACCATTACCAGGACATTCAATCCGCGAATGAGGAACCATCATGTGAGTCTTTCGTGGAAGATTTGAAAGAACAGAGAAAAAGCTCAGTACCGAGCATACTTTTAGCCCGGCGCCGTAAGGCTTGGTGGGTTGCACCGACGCCTCTGCTCAGCTGCTGGCGTTCACGTGTTGTGTTCTATACCTCTCTTAAACTTTGTACCTTGATTTCTCGGAAATGCTTGAGAAGTGCAGCGATTTAATTTACAGTAGCATTTGTTGCACCTACGTATTTAGCACAAGGGTCGTACAATAAGTAATGCAAAACCTTTTTTTGTAGTTTTGGTCGGAAAAATGCATAATTTGTTGTGGGACATCGTGGAAAATTTCCGTTTCAACCAATATAGTTTCATGACGGCGCTATATACAGCCATCAAAATGGCGTCTGTGACGAAGGTGCGATCCAAGCAGAGGGCTGTCATTGATTTTCTTTCGGCAGAAAACCAGAAAAAATGTTCAAATGTGTGTGATTTCCTAAGGGACCAAACTGCTTAGCTCATCGGTCCCTAGACTTTCACACTAATTGAACTAACTTATGCTAAGAACAACACACACACCCACGCCCGAGGGAGGACTCGAACCTCCGGCGGAAGGGGCCGCGCCGTCCGTGACATGACGCCTCAGACCGTGCGGCCACTCAACGTGGCTGGAAAACCAGAGCATCACAGATAGTCATACGCTCATGCAGAATGTCTACAGAGACTTGGTCGTGAACAAAAGCCCGGTGAATTGTTGAGTTATTCCGTGAGACGTCTGTCGTCATCGCAACAACGTCACACAAACCCGCCCGTTTTCCCGCATGCCAGCTGTGATTCCTGTAATGTTGTAACGCGCAGATATTGGAAGTGATCAACGTGTCATAATCACCTCGCTACACAACTGGACTTCTCTGTCCATAGTCCAAACACACTCATCTACCAAGAGAGGTATTCGAAATTTGGCCGCAGTCGCCGAGTGGTTCTACGCGCGACCGCTACGGTCACAGGTTCGAATCCCGCCTCGGGCATGGATGTATGTGACGTCCTTAGGTTAGTTAGGTTTAAGTAGTTTTAAGTTCTGGGGGACTGATGACGTCAGATGTTAAGTCCCATAGTGCTCAGAGCCATTTGAACCATTTTGAAGTTGGGTGCCCGCTGCGTTCATCGCCGCGTGATACAAGATTATAAAGAGCAACGAAGGACCGTCTGTGCAGGATTGCTTACGTGTTACGTGGCTGATCGTGACGGTATATGTCGTACATCGTCACAGGCAATGAACCATGTGTTCATCCCTTCGAAATGAAAACGAAACAGCAATCCATGGACTGGCGCCACACAACGTCTCCTCCCAAGAAAAAGTTCAAAGCCGCACCCTCATCCAGTAAGTCATGGCGACGAGATTCTAGGGCACTGAAGGGGTTATTCTGTTTGATGTCCTCCCTCATGGTGCAACGATCAACTCTGAAGTGTATTGCACTACCCAGGGACTGAAGAAAAACTTGAGCATGTTCGTTGCCACAAAATGGAAAAGAACCTCTCCTTCTCAATGACAATACAATGTTTCACTCAAGTCTGCTTATTCGAGAGGGGCTCACAAATCTTCATTGGACTGTTCATCTTCGTCCACCGCACAGCCCGGATCTCGAACCTTCCGAGATACATCTGTTTGGCCCAATGAAGGATGCCTAATGGGGCAAGCAGTACATGCACAATGGAGAGGTTACTGGCTTCGACGTAGACCAGTGGAGTGGTACCATGTTGGCATTCAGGCCCTCCCAGTAATGGAGCATAAGGCTGTTGCATTGAACGGAGATTATGTTGACCAATAAGGTTTTGTAGCCAAAAGAGTGGGATATAACATGGTCGAGCTGTGTATCGACTCGTGCTAGACCTTGTGTTTAGATTGCATTGGTTTTCCTTTTCTTCCCCTGACATGTTTGTTTGATATGTTGTCATTAAGTGGCTGCTTTGTTGTCTTTTCCCTCTGCTATCGATATCTGCGTTTTTGCTTCCGGGAAGCTGCTATGGAGGAAGTGAGATCTTTGACCGGTTGTAACCTCGTGTGGTGGCGCGGAAGTAGGAGGGTTGCGCGCAGAGAGTGTGGTGGACACGGGAGGGCAGTGTGGCTCTCCAGCGCGAAGCAGGCGTGGTCGGTTGTACCGAGTCTCCACGTGATGTATGTCGGTTGTGTGTGACGAGCGGGTCGAGATGACGGAAGAGCTTCCCGCGTGTTGGTTGTATACAGAATCGCCCCACGAGTAGTTGCTGCTCATTTCGCCTTGGTGGGACGTTAACAAGCTACTTTAAATCCTCGTTTCAACACTGGAGTTTAAAACGAGACACCTAACATGAAGGAGCGGTCATTACCCGTCAACGTTGCAGATAAGACATGAACTCCGGTGACAGAGCGTGTTGTCGCATGACCGTGGCTTGTTGGGTACGCTGGCGACGCGTTCACGGTCGGATGTGTGGATCCTTGCCATCGGAGGTCTTGTAGTGCCTGTTCGAGCATAATTGCAAGTTAAGTTCGTGGAAGGTTTAATCATTAAGTAATAATTTTGTGTAACCAGCGTCTCTTCTGCCTTGTGGCCTCCGGCGACCGGGTTTCCTGTCCCTGGCACCGGTGTAATTGAAGACAATGATCTTTCCTCCTCCTCTCGTTACTGTCCGATGGGAGGTGCAGTTTTGGCAGTTTAATTGTTTCGCTATTCTGTCGTGGGTTATGAGTAAATTCATGCTTCTTGTTGGCTGATCATGTGTTCGCTCATTCAGGACTGTGTGGTGTAATGTTTCCTTGCACGAGGTTAGCTCTAATTCTGTCAGCAAGTTAAACCATCTTATAGCAAGTTTCCGCTGGCTAAAAGGCGGTGCAGTGACCAGCCTGGGAGTGGCAATTGTGTTTACGGGCGTATTTAAATTGGTCAGTATTCTGTCTAGCCTGAGCATCCCTGAGTGGGTGATTTGTGGCCGCCTTATACGCGTCCGTCATATCTGTCATGTTCTAATGATATCCCAGGACACTTTTGTTTAAAATTTTTTTAAATTCCTCCAAGTTTGTAAATTCCTTTTACTGCCATTAATCGTGTGTTTGCTGAGACCTGTTTAATTTCTTTAATGGCGGTGTTGGTAGCTTCACTACCTCACCGTACCTTATTAACAAAGTTCTGTATTTACTTCAGTAGCCTGTTTACTAATGTTATTTATATTTTTTTAAATTGTTGTATTGCTATAAGTTACATTGATTGGCGTTAGTGGCGTGTTTTAAACGGTTGTTTATTACCGTACTGCAAGCTTCTGTGGTTTTTATTTAAATTTTAAATTGTTGTATTGCTATAAATTACTTGATTGCCGTCAGCGGTATGTTTAAAAAGCTGTTTGTTGCCGTACTACTAGTTTCTGTAAGATACGAATAAACATTTGTGAAAATCTCAACTCGACAGTAAACTACTAGAAATGTGGCCCCGTTTCCCAACTTGTGGTGTGGCTTGTAGTAACCGAAACCACTTTGTGTGTCAATGGTGTATTTGAACACTGAAAAAAAAAATTAAAAAAAATAGCAACCTGCTTTAAAAAAAATGTGTTGTATGACCTGTTGAACGCCGCTCCTATACGAGTTTGGTGTACTTCCAACCTGGTTATTACCTGCCTGGACACGGATATGTCTCGCGACCCTACAGCCGGGATTCTGTTTGTGGAAAGATAGTTGAGCAGATCAGTGAGCACGAGTTGGCCCAGCACTTGAAGACGGTGCGGCGGCCCCCAGGGCGCGGGCGGCATATGGCGGTCCTGTGACAGCGCAGGTAGGCCGCTGATGGATGCGCCGGCAGATGGCACGGTGGCGGGGGCCGGCCGCGCCCGGACAATGCAAATGCTCTCTGATGCGAGTCCCGTGTCCGCTTATCGCCGCAATTAAGAGATAGTGCGAGGCGGCGCCTGTGACCGCGGCCGGCGCTCCCTGCCAGCTAATAACCGCCAATTGACTCTCCATTCTCTTCACGGTGACAAGCGCTCCTGCTGTCCACTGAACCGGCACACACACTCACGAGGGGCGTTCAGTAAATGATGCAACAATTTTTTTTTTCCTGAAAGAAAGTTGATAATATTCTGGATTCATATACACCATATTGTTTCCCACTCTTTTGGCTACAAAATCTCATTGTTCAGCATTATCTCCGTTGGATGCGACGGCCCTACGCCACCTTATTAGGAGGGCCTGCATGCCCGCATGGTACGACTCTATCGATCGACGTCGGAACCAACGTCTTGCTCCCTCAATAACCTCCTAACCTCCCCTTCAAGTACTACTTCCCACGGAATTCATCCTTCATTGTGCCAAACAGCTGGAATTCGGAAGGTGCGGGACCCGGGATGTGGAAAAAATGGAAACGAGAGTTTTGCGCCATTGGCCGGGAGGCCCCTACGGGGCAGGTCCGGCCGCCTTGGTGCAGGTCTTATTACAGTCGAAGCTACATTGGGCGACCTACGCGCCGGATGGGGATGAAATGAGGATGAAGATAACACAACACCCAGTCCCTGAGCATAGAAAATCCCCGACCCAGCCGGGAATCGAACTCGGGCCCGTAGGACGGCAATGGTCACGCTGACCACTCAGCTCAAAAATGATTCAAATGGCTCTGAGCACTATGGGACTCAACTGCTGAGGTCATTAGTCCCCTAGAACTTAGAACTAGTTAAACCTAACTAACCTAAGGACATCACCAACATCCATGCCCGAGGCAGGATTCGAACCTGCGACCGTAGCGGTCTTGCGGTTCCAGACTGCAGCGCCTTTAACCGCACGGCCACTTCGGCCGGCTGACCACTCAGCTATGGTAGCGGACACGGGCTGTGGAGTGAATGAGGAAAAAGACTCCAATGAAGTTTTATGAGCACTACCAGCAGAGACATTCAGTTCAGCAGTGAAGTGCTTGTGATCAGCCGATCAGCTCTAATGAGAGTGTCCGCACGTAGCAATAGTGAAGGAGCCACAGCTGTGTGCGGGCACTCGGCACGCGGAAGATCGGGCTTTTTTGCGCGAAATTGTTGCGATGATGATGGACGCCTCGTCCTGCGACTCACCGTGCTTTTGTTCACTGCCGTGTCTCTGTAGACATTCTACAAGCGCCTATGAATATCTGCGATGTTCTGATTTTCCACCAAAAGAAAATCAGTGACAGCTCTCTGCTTGAAATGTACGTCCGCTATAGACACCACTTTGAAGGTTAGTTAAGCGCCGCCGCCTTTCGGAACTTCACGAAACTATAGATGCTGAAGAGGGAATATTCCAGGATGTCCCACAACAAACTCAGCATTTTTTCAACCGAAATTGGCCGAAGAAACAATTGTTGCCTTAATTCACACCCATCGCTGTAATGCTTCGAGCCGTCACATAGAAATAATCCGTTGTTTGGCACTGACTCAAAAGCGCGAGAAATAGTTGTTTCACGTTTTTTGGAGTAAATGGTCATAATCTAACAAAATATTTATATTTATTTATTTAAAAAATATAGAGGATGTTTGCAACGTTATCGCAAACTGACATGGTGACAGCGTGACTGGCGATGATTTTGGCGAAGGTTCTTAGCGTGATGGTGGTAATATTCTACAGAAGGAGCCGATTTAATAAGGACTACTTTAGCGTAAACTAGCGACCCCATCTGGCCTCGCATGGGCAGCACTATCAAGGAACTTTAAAAACCTGTACTCGACCCGAACAGGCCGTCAATGCTTGACTGTACCGATCGGCCGCCGCGACATCCTCAGTCCACAGGCGTCACTGGATGCGGATATGGAGAGTACACCGATCTTCCGGTAGTATGTCTGTTTACGAGACCGGAGCCGCTACTTTTTTACCATGCATCTCCTCGTTTTGCCCCACAAGGGCTGAGTGCACCCCGCTCGCCCACAGCGCTCGGCAGACAGGATGGTCACTCATCCAAGTGTTGGCCCAGCCGGACAGCGCTTAATTTCGGTGATTTGACGGGAACCAGTGTGACCACTCCGGCAAGGCCGTGGGCAACAAGGGAACATTTCCAGGTGTAAATAAACGATCCTGATTACTCTTTGCAAGTACGTAGAAGAGTGAAAATAATGCAATCCGTATTTTTTCGTTTTTGCCCTAATTCACTTTTAATGGATAAAACCGCAGCCTACGGGATATAGAGCCTGCGACAACGGTAGCGAACCGCGAGGTAATCGCTTAGGCTTCCAGTGCAGGATTCATGCGTTTAGGAAGCTTTTACGGCTGTGTGAGGACCATTCCCTGAATTTGAGCTTTTCTTGACTTGAATTTGTTTCAGTTCATATTCGGAAGCAAACCATAAGCTGACGGAGATACTAGGTACGTACACAATGTGCTGTCAATGTATTTTCAACATACCTAATTTAAACATCTAGAAGTTCATTATTGCTCTAATTATTTGTTTTATTTAGTTTTCTTTTATGTTTTAAACTGATATTTTGCGTTTAATTATTGTGGTATTGTTTTTAGTTTACCATTTCATATACGTAAATTATATTAATTGAAAATAATAACTCACTATTGTGATAAAAAAATCATTACAATAATGGCATCCTGCAAAAAAGAAAAATCTTAAAGCATGACTTTTTTACGCTGTGTCCAGTGGGTGAACGTTGGCGTTGTAGATGATGGGTACTAAATTCACTGAAACGCTGCGACAAGACGACGCCACCACTCGGCTGATAACCCGAGAAGAATTCATCAGTGGAATACGCCGAGAAAGACTGAAATAGCATATATAATTTCTTCACATAATACACGCGACAGACAATACTACATAAAACAATGTAGTGCATGATTTCGATTTGTGATAGGCGATCCTGTAAATATCTTGGTTTGTACCTGGGACTTTGCAATACATTGGGAAACCTCAGCGAAGAGAACTAATTATACATCAGTGACTGCAGCTTCATTATATTGTTTCTCAAATGGAGATTACCACCATAATCATTCAGCAGAAATAAATATTAAAATCTTTTCACAAAGTTCCTCTAGCATAGAAAACTCTATACGTCCGACGGCTGTGCATCTGCCGTAGAGTCTTTTGGGGCCAGCAGATGAACAAGTCCCTTGTCCTCGGGAACGAGAGCCAAAACTTTTTCTTCACTCTGACCGCCCCCTTTTTATAGTTCTAAAGGAAAACTAAGGGAGATTTTGGATCGAGAATTCAAGAATGTCTCTATGAAACCACAAATATTCTTGTGATGATATCGAGATCTAACCACGTGAAGAGATGTTTGACAGAAAATTTCTTTCTCGATGCATGAGAACAGTTTGTATCGTTAGATTTCTTGGGATGGTCAGTATGAAAGAACCATTTGGAGCCTCGGACCCAACGACAAGGGAGCTGTTCACCAGGTATTCTCAAAACGCTCGAGGGGAACGCACAACCATTGGTCTTGCAGGCTTTCTATGTCCCCCCAGATTTGTGAAATTATTTACAGATCTAGTTCTGCTGAATAACTACGATGTTAGTTTCCACTTGCGAAACAATGTGATCAAGTTGCAATCGCCGGCCGAAGTGGCCGTGCGGTTAAAGGCGCTACAGTCTGGAACCGCAAGAGCGCTACGGTCGCAGGTTCGAACCCTGTCTCGGGCATGGATGTTTGTGATGTCCTTAGGTTAGTTAGGTTTAACTAGTTCTAAGTTCTAGGTGACTAATGACCTCAGCAGTTGAGTCCCATAGTGCTCAGAGCCATTTCAACCCTTTGAACCAAGTTGCAATCACTGGTACGTAAACAGTTCCCTTCGATGAGGTTTTCCACTGTACTGCAATATGCACGGTACAAATTAGGATATTTAGTGGATTACCGGCCACGATTATAAATACTGCTGAATTTTATTTTACCATGTGAGCGAAGAAACGTCGTTCATTTTATGGACGTGGTCTCAATAAACGTTATGTTTTAAGCATTTCTTTACGGATTACAGTTATTCTTATGATTTTGTCTCAGAGCAATAAGTTATTTATTTTTTCAGTTAACAAAATACACGTACGTGAAAAGGTGAACTAAAAAAAATTAAATGTAAAACAATGCTTTAAAACATGAAACAAAGATAAGGAAAACAAGTAATCAGAATAACAATCAACTTTAAAATAATTTCATCAAATATGCTGAAAATATTCAGATAGCACATTGTGTATAGCATATTTCCCAAAAATGGTATTTCAGAAACCAGTCGTACTACACATGGATGGATGCGCCGTGAAAGTTCCGTTAAAGTATATTGTAAAAGAAGTTTTTACTGCAGAGCGTAGACTTACGATTAAAATTTAGAGTACAACGTCAGGTAACTGAATATAATCACTTCCATACAGCAACCTGCGACATCATGAGACGCGGGCATCAAAGGCAGTTCGTCTCCGCGCCAGCGCATCTGTTGTCGGGGCCGTCCCAGGCCCTCTTTGTACCATATACTGGCTGTAAGCACCTCGTGGCAGTAACCGATATGCCATACCACCGGCGCTGCAGGCGGTACTGTAGCTCATCGCAGTCACCGTAATTGTCACGAGATGTCACTGAAAACAGGACCGAAATAAATACAGCGGCTGTAAAGAGTATTAAAGGACAACCGAAGAGAAACGGAGTTACTGCATGTAAAATGTGGTAAGTGATGTGTCTTATTCGTATTAGTTGATACTTAGGGGATGAGCCAGCAGGTAGTAGCTCTATCACTGAGATTCTTCCTAATGGTAACTTTATCAGGATACGTGGGGTTAAACAGCGGAAAGTGCCAAGAACATGGATGCCGATGGTTGTAACACATACGGTGTTGGTATCAGGAAAAAGCTTTTGAGGGATGATTTGTGCGAATCATGGGTTGTGGGTAACTGAATGTGTTCCTGAACATAAATTCGTTTCAAAAGTTGTTGCTAACAAGGTAAATATGTTTATGTAAGCAAGTAAACAATGTTGTGTCCCTTGCTGTGGTTTACGGGAGTTTATGTGACTGTGTGATGGCAGAAGTGTTAAGGGACATCCTTAACATCGTTCACGTTCTGTAGTAAGGTATTTGCCCAAAATGGTTCAAATGGCTCTGAGCACTATGGGACTTTACTTCTGACGTCATCAGTCCTCTAGAACTTAGAACTACTTAAACTTAACTAACCTAAGGACATCACACACATCCACGCCCGAGGCAGGATTCGAACCTGCGACCGTAGCGGTCGCGCGGTTCCAGACTGTAGCGCCTAGAACCGCTCGGCCACTTCAGCCGGTTAAAGTATCTGCTAAAATCAGTGTTATATTGTGCTGCGACACAGATTAATTTTTGAGATCGTTATACTCTATTATTGCAGAAATTGTTAATGCAAATCTTAGTAACAAAAAGTTAAATCATTCGGGGCTTTTTATGTACGTAGTTTTGACAGGTTTTGCATTTATGTTTCCCCAGCTCGCCCAACAAGTAGACAGTGGTAAGTCAGTGTTAACCCATGTGAAGTCCACTCAGTTTGCAAGTAAACAATGGTAAGTACCAATTAGCGAACTGTAAAGTTCAAAACTGAATGCAACTTACCATTTTAAAAATACGTTGTAACTATAAATACGTTTGAAAAAAATGACTTACCCGACTAGGAAATTCACATTGCATTTACGAGGGGCGGAATACAACTTTTTTTTCTGAAAGCAGGTTGTTTTTATTCAGAATTCCAGTACACCAGGCTTGGAGGAGGGGACAAAATAGTAAGGTCATCGGAAATCGGCCATGCCCTTTCAAAGGAACCATCCCTGCATTTGCCTGAAGCAATTCAGGGAAATCACGAAAACTGAAATCAGGATGGCCCGACGCGGGTTCGAACCGTCGTCCGCCCGAGTGCGAGTCCTGCGTGCTAACCACAGCACCACCTCGCTCGGTCGATAGTCACGGGGTATCGATATGCGAATATACAGATGACGGTAGTAACGCGTGCACAGAGTACAAAAGGGCAATCCATTGGAGAAACTGTCATTTGTACCCAGGTGATTCATGTGAACAGGCTTCCGGCGTGATTTCCCGTGATTGTGGCAGCTCGACCGGAGTTACGGCCTTTGAACGCGAAATGGTAACGAGCTTGACGCATAGGGCATTCCATTCCAGAAATTGTTACGGAATCCAAAGCTAACAGCACGCAGCGCCTGCACCGCCTGCCCTGGGCTCGTGATTAGAGCGCTGCATCCCCGTGGTGATGTCCCCACAACGAATTCCGCATTTTCTCAACCGAAACTGGCTGAGAAAACAAATGTGTTGCAGCACTTATTGAGCGCCCCTCGTACTCTGAATATCTTACTTTCGAAAGATTATTGAAACTTCACGACCCAATTTCTCAAAATTACCAGCATGCCCTTTATCATTGCTTTAGAGTCGAGGTTTTCAAGTATGGGACAAGTAACATACGTGCCTTCTGCGAACTTGCGTAGTCCAGCGCCAGTCGCGTGCGAGTATCAAAATCTCTACAGGAGTTACTGGTTCAAATGGCTCTGAGCACTAAGGGACTTAACATCTGAGGTCATCAGTCCCCTAGAACTTAGAACTACTTAAACCTAACTAACCTAAGGACATCACACATATCCATGCTCGAGGCAGGATTCGAACCTGCGACCAGAGTGGTCGCGTGGTTCCAGACTGTAGCGACTAGAACCGCTCGGCCACACCGGCCGGCAGGAGTTACTGAGATTCGGCTTCACATACAAGCATAAAAAGGAGGCGAGAGTCTTTAATGTGTAACACGTAAGGAGGGAGAATATATGTATTTGCATGTAGATTCTGTTCACAATAATTTTGTGTAGCTGAATGGCGTGGAGAAAGTGTTTCAGTTGGACGTCATTTCATCGACTTGCATGTCCCCGACTAGCTATCTAATCAAAGATAGGAGATCTGCAGTTTAACGTGAAATTCGGACACGTTTCTTTTCTGGTGAATGTGTGCATTATTGTGAGATGGTAGCTAGGTTAAAAGGGAAAGTGAAAAATACGTAGTCCACCAGCGACTAGATCTCGCAACCTTTCAATTTCGAGCCAGGCATTCTAGCACTTTTTTCCTTTTTTATTTTATTTTTATCCTCGTTCTTTTTACCCGTTCCTTTGTTGTTTTTTCATCAGTGATTCTGTGCGGATGTCGTATGGCATCTTTCAAATGCCGCCCATCAGTATCTTACTCAGTTTCTTTTTATAATACAGAATGATGTATCCACTGACCAAACACTTTGAGCTACCGTGCAGGCTCAACTAATTGAGACCCAGTACTGATTTTGGTAAAGTTTCGCTGCTTTTTTGAAGTAGCAGTGGCTGTATAGCTATGTGGCAATAGCGCCTTTTTTACAGCGGCAGAAGAATTTAATTCATCATAGTTAAGATAATTTTCTCGAAATATTTATAAATTATAGACAAAAACTTTCCTCGTGAATTTGTGTGACGAAGTCAAAACTGGATCAACATCCTTACAGTAGTACATGAGGTTAACTCGAATATACAGAATGAAAGCGCGTCACGGGCTTGAACTTACCATATACGAGTAAACAGGCAGATAGGCAGCAGATGTACATCTATGGGAATTATAGAAAGATGAACTATTTCCAAAGATTAGAACTGAATTACTGTTGTGTTACCTATATAGGACATTGCTCGTAATCTGTAATTACATTCAATCAGTACATAAAACATTCTTTTATTTTTGTGTATTTGAATCATGTTAACATACCTTAATATGTTTTATAAAAGTAAAATGATAACGTCTGCGTAAAAATCTTTCCCCACTGAAGATCAAGCTAAAGAAAACGTGTTGTCTGGAAGCTCACAGTTCCTATGGAACATGCTATATGTGTGTCAAAATATTACAAAGAAAGGAGACATCACCTGTGGCCTGCAAGTTAAAATGCGTTAACTCTGTCGGTGCTTCTAAAATGGCTACTGGTTATCAATGTTGTTTGAGTACAACAACGTTAATTAAAGTGTTATGTCGACAGGTCTGCTGTAAGTAGTGTAGGCCTATTTGCTCCCGAGTAAGCAGTGTAACCTGGAAGTCAGAACTGTTGACGGACGTGACTAATTCATGAAAAATTGGTGGTTCTCGACTCGGAGGCAGAGGTCGCGCAGAAACGCATTCTCATCCCTGCCACTGTGCAAGTGGATGTCCACGTCATCCGTCTCTTGCTGCAAAGTAACGCCAAAATGACATGCCTTCTATGAAACTATATTCGAGCACGAAACCAGTGGAGCGAACGACTTCTCAAAAGTACGAGGGCGTGCTGAAAACTAATTCTACCTCACATTTTTCCGAAATGAAACTATGTGTGAAAAATGCAACTGGCCTGTGATGCACCTACGTTAGGAGTTCACACAACGAGCAGGAAAGCACAATCCACTTATGTAACCAATCATCACTTTCAACATAAAGTTAGTTTTTTTTTTATTCATACATGTGTGTTTCTTCTGACGAAATGAAAATTACTAACGGTAGACTTCGTTTCAATTCACTAAAGGCGGTAAACTCAACTAAATACACTACTGGCCATTAAAATTGCTACACCAAGAAGAAATGCAGATGATAAACGGGTATTCATTGGACAACTATATTTTACTAGAACTGACATGTGATTACATTTCCCGCAATTTGGGTGCATAGAACCTGAGAAATCAGTACCCAGAACAAGCACCTCTGGCCGTAATAACGGCCTTGATACGCCTGGGCATTGAGTCAAACAGAGCTTGGATGGCGTGTACAGGTACAGCTGCCCATGCAGCTTCAACACGATACCCCAGTTCATCAAGAGTAGCGACCGGCGTATTGTGACGAGCCAGTTGCTCGGCCACCATTGAACAGACGTTTTCAAATGGTGAGAGATCTGGAGAATCTGAAGGCCAGGGCAGCAGTCGAACATTTTCTGTATCCAGAAAGGCCCGTACAGGACCTACAACATGCGGTCGTGCATTATCCTACTGAAATGTAAGGTTTCAGCGATCGAATAAAGGGTAGAACCACGGGTCGTAACACATTTGAAATGTAACGTCCACTGTTCAAAGTGCCGTCAATGCAAACAAGAGGTGACCGAGACGTGTAACCAATGGCACCTCGTACCATCACACCGGGTGATACGCCAGTATGACGATGACGAATACACGCTTCCAATGTGCGTTCACCGCGATGTCGCCAAACACGGATGCGACCATCATGATGCTGTAAACAGAAACTGGATTCATCCGAAAAAATGACGTTTTCCCATTCGTGCACCCAGGTTCGTCTTTGAGTACACCATCGCAAGCGCTCCTGTCTGTGATGCAGCGTCAAGGGTAACCGCAGCCATGGTCTCCGAGCTGATAGTCCTTGTTGCTGCAAACGTCGTCGAACTGTTCTTGCAGATGGTTGTTGTCTTGCAAACGTCCCCATCTGTTGACTCAGGGATCGAGACGTGGCTGCACGATCCGTTACAGCCATGCGGATAAGATGCCTGTCATCTCGAATGCTAGTGATACGAGGCCGTTGGGATCCAGCAGGGCGTTCCGTATTACCTTCCTGAACCTACCGAGTCATTGGATCTCGACTAACGCGAGCAGCAATGTCGCGATACGATAGACCGCAATCGCGATAGGCTACAATCCGACCTTTATCAAAGTCGGAAACGTGATAGTACACATTCCTCCTCCTTACACGAGACATAACAAGGCCGTTCAACTGCTGTTTGTGTATGAGAAATCGGTTGGAAACTTTCCTCATATCAGCACGTTGTAGGCGTCGCCATCGGCGCCAACCTTGTGTGAATACTCTCAACAGCTAATCATTTGTATATCACAGCATCTTCTTCCCGTCGGTTAAATTACGCGTCTGTAGCACGTCATCTTTGTGGTGTAGCAATTTTAATAGCCAGTAGTGTACTTAGGGATTATATTTACGAATAACTTAAACTAAAGCGATCACAAAGGTGATGTTGTAGGGAAACCAAATCAAATATTGTGATTTATCGGCAGAACACTTAGAAAATGTGATAAGTCTACTAAAGTGACTACTTACACTACTTTTGTCCGCCTTCTTCTAGAGTATTGCTGAGCGATCTGGGATTCGCACCAGGCAGGATTGGCGGAGGTCTTCAAAGAAGGCAGCTCGTTACGTATTAACGCGAAATGAAGGAGAGAGTGTCATGAATATGATACGCGGATTGGGGTGGCGGCCATTAGAACAATTGCCCTTTTCGCTGCGGCAGGACCTTCTCATGAAATTTTAATAACCAACTTTCTCCTCAGACTGTGAAAATATTTTGTTAGCGACCACCTACATAGGAGGGAATGATCATCATCTTAAAGTAAGCGAAACCAGAGCTCAAACGAAAGTGTTCGTTTTTCCCGCGCGCTGTTCGAGAATGGAACGGTAGAAAAGTAGCTCAAAGGTCATTTGATGAAACCCCTGACAGGCATTTCATTGTTAATTGCAGAGTAACAATATAGATTTAGATGTAGCTGTAAAACTTTCTAGAATACTTAGACTTGAAGTAGTGGAAACGCTGCCATATTCTCTGCAATACCATAATGCCACAATGCCTGTCATGAAGCCTCCTGTAAGCAATCCTTGCTCTGCGCGTCACTTCACAAACTGTAGCGTCGTTGCCATCTTTTAAACTGTACCTCTAGTTTTCATTTCCGTAGAAAAACCATACATGTGCTGAATGTGACGTTTGTTTACGTTTATAGATTGTGCATTCAACCTATTGTGTGAGCCCCTGACATAGATGCATCACCGGCCAACAGCAATTTTCATATTTTGTTTCGTATCGGAAATATATGAGGTGCCAGAGTCGCAAATTCCATAAGGCTATTTGGAAATGGTGCGGTTGCCTACAGTAAGGTAGCAATGACAGATGACTAGCAATTTGCAGAATCGTCTGCAGAAGAATGAGGAATAGTTTGGGGACTGGCAATTGACACTGAACGTAAATAAATGTAACATATTGAGTATATGTAGGAGCAGAAATCCACTATTGTAGAACTACGCCATTGATGAAATATCTGGGAGTAAAATATCTGGGAGTGTCCATCTCGAGCGATTTTAAGTGAAACGATCACATAAAGCAAACAGTAGGGGAAGCAGGTGCTAGACTGAAATTCACAGGCAGAATCTTACAGAAACGTAACTCGTTCGCTAAAGAAGTGGCTTATAAAACACTTGTTCGACCGATTGTTGAGCAAGTGCTCATCATTCTAGGACACACTGCGACGCTTACCTGTTAGGACTAATAAGAAAGAGTAGAAAAGATCCAGCAAAGAGCGAGGTGGCGCAGTGGTTATCTCACTGGACACGCATTCGAGGGATGACGTTTCAAAATCGCGTCCAGCCATCCTGGTTTAAGTGTTCCGTGATTTCCCAAATTCGCTTTAGGCAAATGTCGGGATGGTTCCTCTGAGAGGGCACAGCCGATTTTCCTCCCCATCCTTCCTTAATCCGAGCTTGTGCTCCGTCTCTAATGACCTCGATGACCTCGTTGTCGACGGGACGTTAAAAACTCATCTCCTCCTCCTCCTCCCCTTCCTCCCCCAGCGAAGAGCAGTGAATTTTGACATAGTACCGCTTAGTCGGCGAAAGAGCGTTACACATATCCTCAACAAACTCGAGTGGCAGACGCTACAAGAGAGTCGTTGAGCATCACGGAGTGATTTATTATTGAAATACTGAGAAATTACGTTCCGGGAAGAGTCGGACGAAACATTACTTCCTCCCACATACGTCTCGCAAAAGCCTACAACGAGAAAATTCGACAAATTAGATCCAATACAGAGTTTTACGACACTCGCTCTTCACATGAGCATTTCGCCAGTGGAACAGCGAAATGGAGAGGGTGGAGGGGGGGGGGGGGGGTCAGATAATTATATCGGTGCTCCTCTCCGCTACACATCATTAGGTGGCTTGCGGAGTAGTCATTTAGATGTAGATGCAAATACAGAATTTTAAAACAGCATTATAAAGCAAGGTGATGGGCCTACTGGGAAATTTGTGAAGTGATTTCTGTTCCAGGCACCTGTTTCAAAAGAGTAATACAGACGAAGAGAAATGCAGCTATGTCCATTCATTTCAAATGAATAGCAGAAGCTGAAATAATTAGCTTGAAAAATTTACAGCAGTCATTTCCACACGCTAATCTGCCTTTTTACTCCTTGGAACCAAACCAGATTTTCCTCCTCTGCAGGGAATCGGGTCCTTATTTTCGAGGCCGGCCGCGGTGGTCTCGCGGTTCTAGGCGCGCAGTCCGGAACCGCGCAACTGCTACGGTCGCAGGTTCGAATCCTGCCTCGGGCATGGATGTGTGTGATGTCCTTAGGTTGGTTAGGTTTAAGTAGTTCTAAGTTCTAGGGGACTGATGACCACAGCTGTTAAGTCCCATAGTGCTCAGAGCCATTTGAACCATTTTTTTAACCTTATTTTCGAGACAAGAGTAAATTTCTTGTATTAGGCACAATTGTACATTCACATGATACACGGGTTTACACTTGCATTAACTACACTATCCTGTTGAAAGAGCCACTATTACTGCTACACCTGATTCATCTAACAAATGGTTGCTTTTATGTGACGACCATTAATACATCTTTCATTGACATATGCGATATATGCCATCTTTACAGTAAACTCTCACAGCCGGTCGCTGTGACCGAGCGGTTCTACGTGCTTCAGTCCGGAACTGCGCTGCTGTTGCGTCGCAGGCTCGAATCCTGCCTCGGACATGGTTGCGTCTAATGTCCATAGGTTAGTTAGGTTTAAGTTTTTCTAAGTCTAGGGGACTGATGACCTCAGATGTTAAGTCCCGTAGTGCTTAGAACCAAACTCTCACATTATTGAAAAAGCTAATACTTTTAATTCCTGAGTCCAAACGTTCAACTAGCACCTCCCTGTTCTGTGGCAAGAAAGAACGTAAACGTCAAGAACATAAATGTCAACAACGTCGTAAATCGCAACATATTTGGGAGAAACAGCTTGTCGTAGCGTTGTAAGCAGAGGCATGAAACAGAACGTCCTGCTGTATTCTAATATGTCCAGCTCATCCTGGGCGTTCGCTATTAATGGAATAGAACAATGTTCTGCAATATTCGACGCTGTACTGGTTGTTACCCTCAGCTGCCTTCGCTTAACAGTAGTGGGTATTGTGATGATGGATGGGGAGTATGTAAGCTACCGCATGTGCAGTAACATCAGCTGCCCTAACGTGTTGGCCTGTTCGGTTAGGTATAGCTCATGATGAGCTACCTCTCAAAGTGCACCAATGTGCGACGACGTGGCATACATAGCATCGCTTCCGAGCGTTGCGTGCGGAAGGCAGGCAGGGGGGGGGGGGGGGGGGGGAGGAAGAGCATGCATCAATTCATGGTGCTGTTGAAACCCAAGAGTAAATATTGTTCCATAATTTCCGTAATATTCTTCAAACCAATAAATATCTTCTACTACACATTTTCTAGTCTATGTACTTTCTCAGGGTTCAAACTATCTCCACACCACATTTCATCGAAATAGGTTCAGCAGTTTAGGCGTGAAAACTTAAGAAAGTCACTGAACCATCTATTAGGGCCAGGAGGTGCTGGTGAAATAACACACACTGCTAAAGATACCTTTTTATTTAAAAGACTTTCTCAACAATAAATTTTTAAGTCTGGCATTTTTAAAAAAAAAAACAATTTCCAATAGCTGACAAATTTTCTTTATGAAATGGAGATTGCAAGGTATGACGTTAACAACTTCCCAATAATAAGATTTTAAACTTATCATATATATAAGAGAACAATTCCTTTAAAAAAACTTTTAAGTAGCTCGTTTGTACTAAAGTTAAAATAGTTGTCTCTTGCCAGTTAAATAACTTATATTACACCTGTCAGTTGTTACAAGATAAATGTGAATAAGCCAGCACACAAATCTTCACATTAAAGGCAGTTCCCAAAAAAATTTTCCTTAGCTCGGTGAGGGAGTGACACGTCTAAAGAGACCCAGATCACAATAGTCGGAAAAGTTATTGGTGGTCTACAGGGCCACAGCAGATCAGCCCCAAAACTTGCATTACAAGACACCACCTCCCGAGTTACCCAAAACCAGAAGATGTAGCAAGGGCGGAGCCTGCACAGACTCCGAGCCACAGAGACACGCGACACTGACCCTAAATCACCCAATCGAGGTGTGAATGAAACGGCCCGACCAAGAAGCAATTACCACATTCCCGCGGATAGGCAAACGAAAACTGTGGTGGGAAGACTCCAACAAAACCGCTGGTGAAGAAACTCATACACTTGACTAGAACTTGAAAAACCCCTTTTAGGTATGCATATATAACTAATTCTGTTACATAGAAACAGTACTCAACTTCTCACACTCCACCACAGCGCCGGGAACGCGTTGCACTTCCTTATGCTCGTCAGAGCCAACCGCTGCCAGTGGTTTCCAAGGCCGATAAGAAGACATACAGTCCCACGCGCTGATCTCCTGCACCACGGCTTCTAAGCTTCATAAGCCACGTACATGCGAGTAAGGCAGATTTAGCCCCTGACAGCCAAGAGGTCGGCCAAAGCTGGTGGCGAGCAGTTGACGACCCCCAACACCAGGGTCCCGTTCGCGCCACCACCTCTCTCGGTCACCGCCCAGTACGTTCTGCCTAGATCGTCACGCGACCGTCCACTTGCTTCACCTCCTGCCAGAGGGTGATAGCGATCCAAACAGCGCGCCAAACCGAAAGCGACACCGCAAACACTGGACGCGAAGCGAAAGCACTCCGTCGGGCACGCTTTTCGAGGAGCCGGAGACAACTACGGCTCAGTCACTTTCGTGTTAAATATTATTAATATACACTGATCAGCCAGTAACCTGCTATCGATATAAATCCATCCAGGCTATAGCAGCGTCACCTAGCACGGAATGACTGCTAGTCAGACACACGCATGGTGCATGCAGTATCAGTGAGCGTGCTCTCCGTGTGTAAAATGGCGTAGGCGCGTGATCTCTTTGAGTTTGACCTAAGGCAGATTTTCATGACCCGGAGGCTCGGCACTAGCATTTCAAAAATTACACGACTTGTCGGGTGTTTGAGGAGTGCTGTGCTGAGTGTCTTCAACACGTGGCGAAATCAAGGTGCAAGAACGTCCAGACGTCATGGGGTTGGGTGGCCACCCCTCTTTACAGATGTCTCGACGTAGAAGGCTGGGCAGATAGAGAAAACAGAACAGGTGGTGAACTGTGGTGCAACTAACATCAGACTTCAATGCTGGGTTGAGTACAAGTGTGAACACACAGTGCACCAAACGCTCCTAACGAAGCGCCTCTGCAGCCAAACGACCCATGAATGTGCCGATGTTAACACCATGACATCGGCAACTATGACTCAAATGGACACGTGATCATCGGTACTGGACGTTGGCGCAGTGACAAATGTTTGCATGGTCTGATTAATCCCAATACGTCCTTCATCATGCCGATGGGAAGGCGCGAATCCGTCGTCTTCGAGGGAAACAGCTCCTTGACACCTGTACTGCGGGACGGAGACAAGCTGGCGGCGGCTTCATTATGCTCTGGAGAACATTAACGTGAGCATCCATGGGCCCAGTGGAGCTCGTGCAAGGCACCATGACGACCAAGGCGTATCGAACACTTGATGCGTATCACTTACACTCCTTCATGACGATCACGCTTCCCGAAGGCAGTGGCAATTTTCAACAACGTAATGCACCATGTCACAAGGCCAAGAGTGGAATGAAGTGGTCTGAGGAACACAGTGGCGAGTTGCAATTGATGTGCTGCCGCCCCCTCCCCTCAACTCGCAGATCTGAACCCGATCGAACACAACTGGGATGTGACAGAATGTTGGGTCAGAGCTCATTGCCAGCGTCCCCATAATTTACGAGGATCAGTAGATCTGTGTTTGCAGATGTGGTGCAAACTTCCTCCAGCGACTTAGGAAGACATCATTGCTTCCATGCCATGACGCTTCGCCACTGTTATCCGCGAAATGGTGGACATACCGGCTATTCACTAGGTGGTCATAATGTTCTGGATGATCAGTGCATAAGTATAGATTAAGCGCGTCGCTGGATTTATAAGAATTGTATTCTTTAGAATAAATCGTATCACGCAGAACATATCAATCAATAAATGCGTTTTCGCAAACATGAGAAATTTCAAAAGTCAAAGAGTAACTAATTTTTTCAAATAGTAAATATTTTTCCATTATTCGCCTAATATTCTCCAAATCAATAAATAATTTGTAGTACATACTTCCTAAAGTAGGGTCCGTGCTGTCACCATACCAAACTTCAACCCCTTCGATTCAGTGGTTTTGACGCAAAAAAATGGTTCAAATGGCTCTGAGCACTATGGGACTTAACATCTGTGGTCATCAGTCCCCTAGAACTTAGAACTACTTAAACCTAACTAACCTAAGGACATCACACACATCCATGCCCGAGGCAGGATTCGAACCTGCGACCATAGTAGTCGCGCGGGTCCGGACTGAGCGCCTGAACGGCTAGACCATCGCGGCCGGCGTTTTGACGCAAAAATATAATAGACAGAGTTACTTTTCCATTTATAAGGGGCGTTTCTTCAGCGTATATGCGCGACTCAATGGGGTTATACAGGGTGTCCCACTCAAACCTCCCTGATTTCAAGGACCCAGGAGAGAAATTGGAAATTTGTGATAAGGACTATGGGACCAAACTGCTGAGGTCATCGGTCCCTAGACAACACACTAATTAACACTAATTAAACTAACTTACTCTAAAGACAACGTACACACACATGCCCAAGGGGGCCTCCGACGGGGGGAGCCGCACGAGCCGTGACAACACGTCTCAGACCGCATGGTTGCCACAGTAGATACGACACTGAAAAATGCACCACATTGCAGAGCATCTCAAATAATTCATGTTCCCGCGTCAGAAGTGCCAAATATCGTCGCCAGAGTGCAGCATGGTCGCATGAAGTGAAAATGGCGACTCCACAGCAGCGTGCACAAGCAGCAGTGTGGTTTGCAGAAACAAAATCGCCGATAACTGTGCAAAGAAATTATCGTCGTGTGTATGACTGTGATCCACCTGATGTGAAAACAATTAAGGAATGGTATAGAAAGTTTCTGGCGAAAGGAAGTGTCCTGAAACATTCTGGCGGTGCACGTTACTGAGTTTCAGAAGAGACAGTGGAGGACATCAGAGAAACGTTTCTCAGAAGCATCTAGGCAACTTGATGTACCTCGATCAACATTGCATCGTGTAGTTCACTAGTGTCTTCGTATTTGTGTTTACAAAGTGCGAATTCTGCAGCATCTGACGCCGAAAGACAAACCATGCCGACAACAATTTGCTTTGGATATGGTGCAGCGTATTGATATGAATGCCAGCTTCCTGGAAAGATGTTTATTTTCAGATGAGGCAACCTTCCATTTATCAGGAAGGTTTGTAGGCATAATATTCTGATTTGGGGTTCGCAAAATCCGCACGTTGTCACTGAACATGTTTGTGATAACCCTAAACTAAACGTCGGGTGTGGGCTAATGCACGGCAGGATTATTGGACTGTTCTTCTTTGCAGAACAAACAGTGAATGGGTCAGTGTATCTGGATATTTTCGAGCAGTTTGTATACCCTCAGATGCAAGACTTGCAACCCAACATCATTGTTCAACAAGATGGGGCTCAACCACATCGGTCAACGGCTGTTCCCAAGTTTCTGGATAGGAAATTTCCCAATCGTTGGGTCGGACGCGGAGGACACATTGCCTGGCCACCACGTTCACCCGGCATTACGCCGCTTGATTTCTTCACGTGGGGATTCGTGAAGGACCGCGGGTATACGACAAAAGTGGACGATATTCCTACGTTGCGACATTGTATTACTAATGCGATTGCAACAATAACAGAGGAAATGTTACAAAGGACTTGGCAAGAAATTGAATATAGATTCGATATTTTTCGTGCTACAGATGGTTCACATGTAGAGGTGTATGGATGATAAATAAATAAATTCTTTGAGATGCTCTACATTGTGGTGCATTTTTCATTGTCGTATCTACTGTGTTTTTATCCTGGGTCTTTGAAATCAGGGAGGTTTGAGTGGGACACCCTGTATAAGCACCAACTTGTAGACGATGGACTAGTGTGACATTTGTGTCTTTCCGACGTACGTGCGGTAAATGCAGGAACGTGAACTATGGCGATGTTATTACCAAATGTATCCAAACAGGACGAATGTGCTGTTACTCTATTTTTGGCTTCCGAGAGACAGTCACTAAGATACATCCACCGGAGAATGAAGAATGTGTGTGGGACATCACGTCCGTCGAAAACCACCTTTGTGGAAAATTTAAACAAGGGGTGCTGCTGCATGTCCTGGAGATAGTGAAATGTATTGGTCGACCCCAGGATAAAACAGAGTGCAAATAGGTATTGTCAAAGCCCCACCTCTGTCAGAAATTAGATTAGAATCGTACTTGGAATACTTTAATGATATGTTAAACAGAAATCAGCACATAGCCCATCCATAAAACAGTGGCGAGCTGATTGAAATTTCCAAAAACAATACGCCACCAGAGCACAGCACACACAATCCCTGTTAAGTATTGCACAAACTGAGTAGAAAGATTCAGGTTAATTTCAACTGACATGAAGGGAAGGCAGGAAGGAAAATGTTTGTGCAGAGAAGAAATCAGCATGTCAGCCTTAACAGGGGTGAGCAGACAAATGGAAATTTTCTGGAGACCAGCAAGAACAACATATTGCAGAGTCACAGAAACAATTGGTCTTATCAGAAGTAACGAAAGAAATAATTATGAGAGATTCCATCTGCTGCATTTTGCATAAGACCGACGAAGAGAGTGGGAGAGTGAATGGGAGGAAGGGAGGGGGGAGGGGGGGGGCTTTGGGTTGGGTTGTTTTTGGGGAAGGAGACCAGACAGCGAGGTCATCGGTCTCATCGGATTAGGGAAGGGTGGGGAAGGAAGTCGGCCATGCCCTTTGAAAGGAACCATCCTGGCATTTGCCTGGAGCGATTAGAGAAATCACGGAAAACCTAAATCAGGATGGCCAGACGCGGAATTGAACCGTCGTCCTCCCGAATGCGAGTCCAGTGTTTAACCACTGCGCCACCTCGCTCGGTGAGGGGCGGGAGGGGGGGGGGGGGTTGGTTAAGCCATCATCAGTGAGGCAGCTCCTTGCGTTCCTGCAGCAGATCGTGCAAGTACACCGTTCGTTTGTAATGTATTTTTTTGAGCTTTAAACAGCAATGGCTATTTTGAACAGCAGTGGCTATTTTCAGTTATCTGTGTGGTTGCTGCCTTGAGTGTATTTCCGCCATCTTTGGTAGGGACAGGGGTATGGTAGGTGTGTTTCGATTCGAGCTGGATTGGCGACCATTTGCTCACAGCTCCAGGTGGCATTGGCTTCGGTCAGTAGGTATCAGATTGGGGAGCTGGACATGCCGATCCAAAGCATGTCCAGCATGTCCCACGTGTTCCGCCACTGGTCCACTACTGCAGTTTCCCCAGGCACTGTCTACACTGAGATTTACCCTCACTCCTGGTCTAGTGGGAGGTCTTTCAACAGTTTAGCAGGCAGCAAAAGATTTTCCGGGGGACTGGTCACAGGGCACCTCGACTCGTCTGGCGAACAAGTTTTTGACACTGCCTGTATCTGATAAACACTGAACTATGTGCAATCGCTCACCCTGCTCCAAAGGAAGTCTCTCGGTCTGCAAGGTCTGGGCATTCACAGACCCTTTGACTACTCGTAGTTGGGGGCACGAACATTAGACATGGTGCTCCTCAGAGGCATAGCTGCCTAAGAGAGGAGCAATCCAGTGTGCACTCTCCGTAGATGAGTCATTCCAGATCTGGAAAGGCTGTTTGTGGATGCCATGAAAAGCACAGG
Source organism: Schistocerca americana (assembly GCF_021461395.2). NCBI lineage: Eukaryota > Metazoa > Arthropoda > Insecta > Orthoptera > Acrididae > Schistocerca > Schistocerca americana. The sequence goes on along the minus strand of NC_060120.1, from coordinate 320,003,249 downwards.
GTGCACCCAACTGCAAGTAGTGGTTCGTGTCGGTACTAACGATGTGTGTTACTTTGGATCAGAAGAGGTTCTGTCTGATTTCAGGCGACTATCTGAAGTACTGAAGACTGCCAGTCTTCCTTGTGAGATGAAGGCGGAACTCACCATCTGTAGCATCGTCCAAGTAGTGACTGTCAGAGGGTGGGGGGTTCCAGAGGTTCTCGGCACGCAGGAAACTGCTACACGTGAAGTGGAGGCTGTGTGCACGGGATCGGGAGGGTTTTTTAGGCTACAGGGTCTCGGGAAACTACAGGAAGGGCGTCACTGCAAAAGAGTATGGGACAAACACAGGAAGGTAGAGCTAGCAAGAAGCAGTATTGTAAATTGTCACAGCCGTGTTGGGATAGAATCAGAGCACCGAGCACTAGTAAAAAGCACTGAAGCTGAAATCATTATAAGTTGACTGACGTTTGAAATAAGTTCCGCCTAAATTTATACACAGGATATAACCACATTCAGAAATTGTTAATGAAATGCAGTAGATGGTGCATGTTTATTGTTGTCAGAAGTATTTTATCTTGTAGTGAAACTGAAGTCGATAGTTCGTGTTAGTTAGTGTGGGTAAAGGCACTGAAGCTGAAATCATTATAAGTACGGAAAGTTGACTGACGTTGGAAATATGTTCCGCCCAAATTCATACACAATCGAAATAAATTAATAATTAGAGCCATTTATCGACCCCCTATTGAGATGTTACAGTTGTTAAACAGTTCAAAGAAACCTTGAGTCCTCATTTCGAATAGGTACTCCACTCAACTGGAGGTGATTTCAATCTACCTCGTTATGTTGGCGAAATTAAATGTTTAAAGTCTGTGGTACTCATAAAACATCGTCCGAAATCGTACTGAACGCGTTCTCAGAATATTATTTTGAACAATTAGTTCAGACAATGTTCGAAAATGTTGCATCCTTTCGCCTATGCTCTTTAATATGTACACTGACGAAACTGCAGAACTGCTAGGTCAGAACAATCCACTAGGGACATAAATAACCTAATAGAAAACAAGATCATACAGGAAGCTAATAGATTTAAATTTTTAGGGACCATTCTAACGTAGAAAAGAGGCCTAGATCAGAAAGAAGAAACTGTCAAGTTTCGTTGCCTAATGATACTACTAGAGAGACTCATAAAAATAATGTTGTATCAGGAATTATCTTATATTTTATAATGTTAAGTCGTTACCAACTCTGCTGTATAAAAGTGCACCTTGAGCAATGAAAAATATGTAAAATAAGATTAGAGGCCAACGAAATGGAATTCCTCGTGAACTTAGCAGGACACACGATATTCTTTTATAAAATAGACATAGATGTTAGGAATGGACTGGAAATATTTTATATAGAAGAAAAGTTTGAAAAAAATTGGGAGAAATGGATACACCATATGTTGCGAATGGAGGAGTCAAGATTACCACAAAATATTATGGTAATATATTCTACAAAGTAAAAATGCACTGCAAGATCAACAAAAAGATGGAAGCTCAAAATGTAGCTGCAACAGGCCAAGGAAGGCCTAACGTATGACAGAAGAAGAAAGAGAAGAAGAAGAAGAATATGTTAGATTTATTCTCTTGCAAGGTCAGCTGCGAGTCCCTACATCGACACTCGACCCTCTGCATGTCTTCCTACGTTTCACTACAGTGTGCTGGCGTTGCATTCTTCCTACAGACAACAGCATCGGCCGCGTACAGCCACACAATGCATTCGGTGTTATCCACTTCGTCATTAATATAGATTGTAAATAGTAGCGCCCTTATGACTCGACCACGGGATACTCTCAAAGTTAACTTAGCATTTGTCGATTTTGCTTCATTTAGAACGACATGTTGAGTTCTGCCTGCGAGTGAGTACTGTGTCCAATCATAGATCCGGTCCGTTATTCGGTAACTTCGTATTTTGTTTCCTAAACGACTATGCGTAACTGTTTCTAAAACCTTCCTGATGTCAAGGAACGCCGCATCAGCCTTAGCGCCTTTCTCTACGCCGTTCTCGATCTCATGGACGAACAGAACGAACTGAGTTTCGGGAAACCTCTGCTTGCGGAATCCACGCTGATTTTTATAGATGACATTTTCGTTCCCCAAGAACGTCGTAATGTGTGTTTTAGAATAGTGGTTTCACACCTGTATTAATGAGTGACTGTTTCAGTGAGGAACGGCTGCTATAGAAAGTTTCGAATGAGTAAATACTTTATAATATTGTTAATATTTGCTTACTGGCACGCAGATAATACACTGACTGCAGTGATCTATCAGAGGGTGACTGAAGCTGCCTATTACAGCGATAAGGTACGAATAGTAATGATGTGCTTACAATTACTGGGACTTTAACAATAATGAGAAAAGCATTGCATTCGGTATTCAACAGTTTTCTCATATCTATTTAAAAACGAGAGGGATGCTGAAAATTCGCTTTTCTGTTAGTGAATTCAGCCTGTCAGCGTCCGTTAATGAGTGGGGGAACGGGGTTTACCTCCTCCTGGAATTTGGTTGGTTCAAATGGCTCTGAGCACTATGGGACTTAACTTCTGAGGTCATCAGTCCCATAGAAATTAGAACTACTTAAACCTAACTAACCTAAGGACATCACACACATCCATGCTCGAGGCAGGATTCGAACCTGCGACCGTAGCGGTTTTCGCGGTTCCAGACTGTAGCGCCTAGAACCCCTGAAATTTGGGATGCAGAGAATTCTTACGTGTTTCCAGAAGTGACTGTCTAAACTGCAGGTTTAACATTTCTAAACGTAGTGGGGTACACTGTGGCTTTAGCAAGCGCTCCATAACTTGCATTCGATTGCGTGTCATTGACGGAAAATGATACCTTTTATCCAATGCTTTGTCGGTTTCAGTGCTGTTTTGCAGTCATTGCCGAAATAGAGCTACCGAAAGTTCTATATCTCTTCCTTGCACAGTTGTTATCGGTCTGAAATTCCCACAGACAGCAAAAGCGTATCTGCTTGACATCCATCACCTATACCCACTCCCATATGGAAAACCCCTTCATCTGATGTACAGCTTAATCACAACAGTGTTTACTATTTGTCAGCGGACAAAAAAGAAACGTCAATCCAGTAGCTTTCAGTTTGACATGGCTGAGCTATTGTTGTAGAATTTGAAGAAGACGGTCATGCTTTAGATGTGTTCGTCTGTATATGGGCCCAAATGCATCAGACAAAAAGAGAAAGTAGGTTTTTTTTTGTTTTTTTTTTTGCTTCAGAAGAGGGGAGAAAAGTGTGAAATTTCAGAATCGACACTGTTATAAGAGTTACGAATTTTGAAATCCACTTTGCATGGATGCACACAGGGGAACAAGGTTAGCCTCCGTTCAGTGGTTCACTTTTAAGAGTATGTTTTATCGGGGAATTCGAGATCTGTGTGGGAGGTTTCCCAAACTATTTTCATCGAATGGTGGCCACGGATAACCCTTCACCCAAACAACCCAAGAAAATGTTGTTTTGATAACACTTTTATTGAACATTTGTCATGCCAATCACCAATGAAAAATTAAAGATATCAAAATAACGCATTGAATCAACGTACTGTTTCAGATGTGGATTTTAATAAGCAAAATATACAATTAAAGTTGTATAACCCTTTTATATACTCGCAGTTCGTTTTCTGTCTCTCCAGTTTCATAAATACTGGTGAGTTGTATGCTTTGATGCTCAATTTATGACTTTCTTTCTCTTTCATGATTTCTTTATTAGTTTCAGCCTGACATTGTGGACATATGAATAAAATGTTTCGTGAATATATTCTAGCTTTGTTTACTAAAAGACTGGGATGAAAAAAGGGAGATCAGCATATTTCGTCCCGTCGACGACGAGGTCATTAGAGCGTAAGTTTTGATTGAGAAGTGAAATTGATTCTTCTCTTCAAAGGAACGATCTCGATATTCCACTTAATCGTTTAAATGAAACCATAGAGAATATGATTTTCGATGTCCAGATGGAGATTTGAAATGCAGCCCTCTTAATTACGAGTCCAGTCTTGCAGAGCAAGTAACACACGTGTTCTAAACAAACCACTGCGGCACATAATATTCATCATATAATTTTCAGTCTCAGACATGCGCTTTACACTCCGTGTTTTTGTTTTCACTGCAGATACGATATGCTAAACAAAGCTACCATTTATTTACAAGAAAATCTCAACTATCTTTTGTTAAGCAAGGAATATTTGGATATTGTGGTTATTTCAACACTTTATTAACAAACATGTTTCCTCTATAGCAGTCTTTAAATAATAAGTTAACTCTCACTGATAAAGCATTGTTCATGTTATTATCGTCTTGCAGCTCCCGCACATAGACTTTGATTAACCTAAAGTAGTTGAGATCTCTGCTTACTGGGTCATGACTAATGTCTTTGCACAATCGTCGAGCTTTGCATTGTGAGAATATTATCAAATGTATAACAAATGCCTGAGGGTGCATTTGGGATAAGGAATATTCGGGAGTGTTTGTGTGTCACAATGAGTGTGTGTGTGTGCGTGTGTGTGTGTGTGTGCGTTATTTGCATTGCAGCAATTCGTGCATGGTCCTGAAAAGGCGTAAGGAGGAAAGTAAGACGATACGCAATTCACTGTAACATGCAAACACATTAGCATGTTTTTCCTGTCGATACAACATACACTGTTTGGACAAGTTCAAGGACGAAAGTAACATTCGCATGATGTGTGACTGCCAAATAACTTACCTAGCTGAAACATGGACCACATATAATAAGAACTACTACAGTATACTGCAGAAGGTAATTGACAGAAATACACAATGAGACGAAGAGAAAAGACACTCTTATTCGGAGACAGTAATCTACATCTACATCTATACTCCGCGAGCCACCTTACGGTGTGTGGCGGAGGGTACTTATTGTACCACTATCTGATCCCCCCTTCCCTGTTCCATTCACGAATTGTGCGTGGGAAGAACGACTGCTTGTAAGTCTCCGTATTTGCTCTAATTTCTCGGATCTTTTCGTTGTGATCATTACGCGAGATATATGTGGGCGGTAGTAATATGTTGCCCATCTCTCCCCGGGATGTGCTCTCTCGTAATTTCGATAATAAACCTCTCCGTATTGCGTAACGCCTTTCTTGAAGTGTCCGCCACTGGAGCTTGTTCAGCATCTCCGTAACGCTCTCGCGCTGACTAAATGTCCCCATGACGAATCGCGCTGCTTTTCGCTGGATCATGTCTATCTCTTCTATTAATCCAACCTGGTAAGGGTCCCATACTGATGAGCAATACTCAAGAATCGGACGAACAAGCGTTTTGTAAGCTACTTCTTTCGTCGATGAGTCACATTTTCTTTGAATTCTTCCTATGAATCTCAACCTGGCGCCTGCTTTTCCCACTATTTGTTTTATGTGATCATTCCACTTCAGATCGCTCCGGATAGTAACTCCTAAGTATTTTACGGTCGTTACCGCTTCCAATGATTTACCACCTATGGCATAATCGTACTGGAATGGATTTCTGCCCCTATGTATGCGCATTATATTACATTTATCTACGTTTAGGGAAAGCTGCCAGCTGTCGCACCATGCATTAATCCTCTGCAGGTCCTCCTGGAGTACGTACGAGTCTTCTGATGTTGCTACTTTCTTGTAGACAACCGTGTCATCTGCAAATAGCCTCACGGAGCTACCGATGTTGTCAACTAAGTCATTTATGTATATTGTAAACAATAAAGGTCCTATCACGCTTCCCTGCGGTACTCCCGAAATTACCTCTACATCTGCAGATTTTGAACCGTTAAGAATGACATGTTGTGTTCTTTCTTCTAGGAAATCCTGAATCCAATCACAAACCTGGTCCGATATTCCGTAAGCTCGTATTTTTTTCACTAAACGTAAGTGCGGAACCGTATCAAATGCCTTCCTGAAGTCCAGGAATACGGCATCAATCTGCTCGCCAGTGTCTACGGCACTGTGAATTTCTTGGGCAAATAGGGCGAGCTGAGTTTCACATGATCTCTGTTTGCGGAATCCATGTTGGTTATGATGAAGGAGATTTGTATTATCTAAGAACGTCATAATACGAGAACACAAAACATGTTCCATTATTCTACAACAGATTGACGTAAGCGAAATAGGCCTATAATTATTCGCATCTGATTTATGACCCTTCTTGAAAATGGGAACGACCTGCGCTTTCTTCCAGTCGCTAGGTACTTTACGTTCTTCCAGCGATCTACGATAAATTGCTGATAGAAAGGGGGCAAGTTCTTTAGCATAATCACTGTAGAATCTTAAGGGTATCTCGTCTGGTCCGGATGCTTTTCCGCTACTAAGTGATAGCAGTTGTTTTTCAATTCCGATATCGTTTATTTCAATATTTTCCATTTTGGCGTCCGTGCGACGGCGAAGTCAGGGACCGTGTTACGATTTTCCGCAGTGAAACAGTTTCGGAACACTGAATTCAGTATTTCTGCCTTTCTTCGGTCGTCCTCTGTTTCGGTGCCATCGTGGTCAACGAGTGACTGAATAGGGGATTTAGATCCGCTTACCGATTTTACATATGACCAAAACTTTTTAGGGTTCTTGTTTAGATTGTTTGCCAATGTTTTATGTTCGAATTCGTTGAATGCTTCTCTCATTGCTCTCTTTACGCTCTTTTTCGCTTCGTTCAGCTTTTCCTTATCAGCTATGATTCGACTACTCTTAAACCTATGATGAAGCTTTCTTTGTTTCCGTAGTACCTTTCGTACATGATTGTTATACCACGGTGGATCTTTCCCCTCGCTTTGGACCTTAGTCGGTACGAACTTATTACACTGAAAGCACCGCTATTTGTGATGGACCCATGGACATTATGAAAAGCGGGACTTACTAGGGTGTGTTATCACCACGGACTACGATGCTTGCTCTGTTACGTGCTCCCATGCTGAGCACTAGACTGGTAAGGACTCCTTATGATAGAGCGTTCCATCCCTCCATCAACAAGGTGCACAGCTGTTGGTTGGTCGTTGGCGCAGGTGGACGTTCTACAGTACTTCTCCCCAGTGCATCCCACACGTGCTCGATGAGCTTTAAGTCGGGTGAACGGACAGGCCAGTCCATTTGATAAATATCCTCCGTTCCAAGAGCTCCTCCGCCTGCGCAGTCGGATGCGCTCGCGCTCTGTCGTCGATAAAAGCGAAGTCAGGGCCGAATGCACTCCTCAAAAGACGCGCTCAGGGGAGCAACAGTGTCACAATGACGATGACAGGTGAGTGTACGGGGTTCAAAGATTGGGAGGTCAGTACGTCGATGTAAAATTAGCTTTCCCACGCTGTAACACCAGGACTACCAAAACGATTACGTTGACAGTTTTCATGGGTTTATTACGTACCCTCACATGGCGTTAGATGGGAACACGTAATGCATCCACATTGTCGAAAATGATCCTTTTGTTGGTCTGGGTGTTATGGTGTGAGGGGCTGGGGGGCATAATGTTGCATGGGCATACCGACCTTCAACTCTTTCAACACGAAACACTTGCTGGTCAACGTTACCGTGACACTCTTCCGCATGTGCTTTTTTAGAGGGATTCATTCGACCCTGAATTAATTGTTAGGGGTCCGTACTACACTCATGCTCATAAATTAAGGATCGTGCTGATACATGGTGGAACAACGCTCTGGAGGGCGGTTTGCGGATTTAAATTACCTCAGGATATGACCATGCGGTGCATTTGACCTGTGCTCGTAGCTCGGTGGCGCTGGAAGCAGTCCACATACGCAGAGGTGTGTTGGTGCATGTCCGAGTACGGTGCAGCGAGTAAGTGTGCATACGTTTCCAGACTTGCTAATGAAGACGGTGTGTTGAAAATGGCTCAAAGAACACATATTGATGGCGTTATGAGGGGTAGAATACTAGGGCGACTGGAGGCTGGTCAAACACGGCAGGTCGTAGCACGGGCCCTCCGTGTGCCACAAAATGTGATATCAAGATTATGGCAACGATTCCAGCAGACAGGAAACGTGTCCAGGTGCTACAGTATGGGACGTACACAGTGTACAACACCACAAGAAGACCGATATCACACCGTCAGTGCCCGCAGACGGCCAAGGAGTACTGCAGATAGTCTTGCTCGGGACCTTACCGCAGCCACTGGAACAGTTGTCTCCAGACACACAGCCTACAGACGACTGAACAGACATGGTTTATTCGCCCGGAGACCTGCAAGGTGCATTCCACTGACCCCTGCTCACAGAAGAGCCCATAAAGCCTGGTGTCAAGAACACAGTATATGGTCATTGGAACAGTGGTCCCAGGTTATGTTCACGGACGAGTCCAGGTATAGTCTGAACAGTGATTCTCGCCGGGTTTTCATCTGGCGTGAACCAAGAGCCAGTCTACATTTTATATCCTCTCTACTTGGACCGTCATCAGTTATTTGGCTCCCCAAATAGCAAAACTCTTTTACTGTCTTAAGTGTCTCATTTCCAAATCTAATTCCCTGAGCTTCACCCGATTTAATTCGACTACACTCCATTATCCTCGTTCTCCTTTGGTTGACGTTAGTCTTATATCCGTTCAGCTGCTCTTCCATGTCCTTTGCTGTCTTTGACAGAATTACAATGCCGTCGGCAAGCCTCGAAGGTTTTATTTCTTCTCCATGGATTTTAGAAATGGGAGATATGATCCTTTGTAAAGAATCTGACAGAGCACTGAAAGACCTAAGTCTAAACAAGGTCCCCTCGAGTAGACAACATTCCATTAGAACTACTGATAGTCTTGGGAGACCCAGCCATGACAAAACTCTTCCGTCTGGTGAGCAAGATGTATGAAACAGATGAAATACCTTTAGACCTCAAGAAGAATATAATAATCCAAATTGCAAAGAAAGCAGGTGTTGACAGATGTGAAAATTACCGAACTATCGGTTTGATAAGTTATGGTTGCAGAATATTAACACGAATTCTTTACAAACGAATGAAAAAACTGGTGGAAGTCCGGGGGAGATTAGTTTGGAACTCGTAGAAATGTTGGAACACGCGAGGGAATACTGATCTATGAATTATCTTAGAAGGTAGGTTTTCTAGCATTTGTAGACTTAGAAAAAGCTTTTGACAATGTTGACTGGAATACTTTCTTTCAAATTCTGAAGGTTTTATTATACACTACGCATTTCGGTCACTGTGGATCTGTGATCAGGTGTAATTTGTCTTAATACATGATTTATTTTTTCTGTTGAATGAGGTGAACTGAATATTCCTGTCATGGAAAGGTTTGATGTTAGTCAAACGCGAAAAATATGTGCGAAATAGCGGAAGAAATGAACAGTGTAAACTTAACATATTATCTTAGAAAAGCGTTTGTCACATACATTCTTTTCTCCATCCTGTTTCTGCATATCCTGTACGCAGTTCGTGGTCTTGCGGTAGCGTTCTTGCTTCTCGGTCCGGGGTCCCGGGTTCGATTCCCGGCGGGATCAAGGATTTTCTCTGCCTCGCGATGACTGGGTCTTGTGTGTCTTTCATCATCATTGATTCGCAAGTCGCCGAAGTGGCGTCAGCTAAACAGGACTTGCAATTTCGGCGGCCGAACACCCCGCACCGTATGGCGTCTGTCGACCAACAATGCCGTACGATGATTTCAGTATTTCCTACATATCGTAAATAATTAGATCTTTGGCACTGCGTATAAATTCATCTTTGATCACATCCTGTACAACAACATCAGTGAAGTGTTTACAAAGATGTGTATGCTAATGTGCCTCTTGAGTGAAGTGATATTTATGAACAGAAGGTAGAAAAGAATGTGTGATGGTGCTAAGAAGTTAAAAACGCTTCTCTTGGATTATGTGGGAAGGTTTTCCTCTATTTCGCACATATTTTCCGCGGTGGCTTACTATATTCATAACCTAACACCAACCCTTTTCATGACGAGAATATGCATTTCACCACATTGGAGAAAAAAATAAATCGTGTATTAAGACAAGTTACACCTGATGATGAACCCACAGAGTCCGAAAAGCATCGTGTATTTAATAAAACAGGAATATTTGTAACTAAAGGCGTTTTTTAATTCATACTTGCAGAACGTTGTTGCAATTACAGTAGATATTGTCCAGCCATAGTCGGCTGCGTGCGTGGCTGGAGGGAAGGGAGCGGAAGTATTCCGGTGGGGGCGCTGCCGCCCTGATCCGGGTAGGGGGCCGGCGCGGCGGCGCGCTGATCCGCCTAATCCCGCCACTGACGCCCGGCGCCAATAAGCGTCGCGGCGCAGATGGCGCGCCTAATTAGCCGCTGCGCCCTTATGGCGCGCCGTCGACGTCGTCGTCGGCGCTGTCGCCGCGGCTGACACTGCCCAATCCTCCGCGTGTCGGTCGCTCTGTGCGAGCGAATGCCACGCGCTGACAGCTTCGTGGAAGTGTCCAGTTGCCGGGGACGGACACCAAAGGGATGCCGCCTCCACTGAGTGGGACGTGCCCCGCGGTGATAAGCGCCGGCAATCACAGGCGCCGCCGGCGCGACAGGGACAGCACCGAATAGCGGGAAACATTTGCGTGTCATCCCCGGCACAGGGCTCGCGTGTGCTGTTTATTTGTACCGTGCTCCTGATATCGCGCAACATGTGGCAACGGTCGGACACCTGGCTCATATCGAGACGAGTACAGCGAAACGCTCGAGCATTCAGCGAAACAGAGCCCTATCTTTTTCTTGTTAGAATTTAGCATTGTCTCACTAACTAAAACATTAACGTTTCTATCTCTGAGTTCTAAACTAACAAAATTACTCATTGTAAAATGTAAACTTTCGTGGCCGGAAATGTCACAATTTATAAAGTATTCCGGGCTATTATGCTGTGATTGGATGGATTCCCCATTAAAACCCAAAGCTTCGGCCCCATCTGCAGAGAACATGTCCAAGGGCGATCGTAGCTTCTTTAGATACCCAATTCACACCCTGAATCGCTACTGATACGCCAGTCAGTATCGAGCCAGGGTCTCAATCGGACACACAAAAAAGCTATGACCCCCCACCCCCTGCAAACATCCACCGCATATGGCGACGAAACGTTGCGTTTTAATGGAAAATCCATCCGACCATGGGGTAATAGCCGAGAATATTTTATTAATTGTGACAAAACTACTCAGTAAAATCTATAATTCATGTACCATTCCTCAAAATAGACTTCGGAATTTCTAATCTTGCAACACAGATGAGGAGCAATAAGCTTGATGAGCCATCGACTGTTGATATACCCCTCTACCCCCCACCAGCGCCCTCACCCATTATCATGCCACCGGAAGCCGCGAAACGGTAGGGCTGAAAAAGCATAAACGCTCCCCACCCTTTATACCGGAACAAAAATTGCGGTCGCGCTACACTCCGTAGCGGTACGATCACGTTCAGTGTGGCTGTAGGTCCGCGATGTCTTCAGAGAAGGATTGAATCCCCCGGGGGTTTCAGCAATTAAAATGTTGTTCTGAACAACGTGGACCTCTTGCGCATCGTGCTACGAACTAACGTTTTCGACAGAGGAATGTGTGGCAATCAACGTTCCGAGGGAAGGGATCGTTTCATTGACGCCATTTATGCCATCCTCTGAGGCCTTGTCGTGTCGGCACTGAGCGATGGTGCGTCTGAAATGTTTTCGTCAGCCACATATGCACTGAAGCTCCGAAGAAACTGGCATAGGCATGCTTATTCATACACAGAGATGCGTAAGCAGACAGATCACGGCACTGCAGTCGGCAACGTATCTGGTGCAGTTGTTAGACCGGTTACTGCTCCTACAATGGCCGGTTATCAAGATTTAAGTGAGTTTGAACGTGGTGTTACAGTCGGCGCATGAGTGATGGGACACAGCATCTGCGATGGAGCGATGAAACGGGGATTTTCACATACGATCATTTCACGAGTGTACCGTGAATATCAGGAATCCGGTAAAACACCAAACCTCTGACATAGCTGCGGCCGGAGAAAGATTCTGCATAAACTGGACATTGCTGTAGATTTCTTTGCTGGGCCATCAACAAGTGTCACCGTGTGAGCCATTCAACGTAACATCATCGATATGAACCATCGGAGACGAAGGTCCACTAATGTACCGTTGATGACTGCACCGCACAAAGGTTTATGCCTTGTCTTGGCCCGTCAACACCGACAATGGACTGCCGATGACTGGAAACATGTTGCCTGGTCGGACGAGTCTCGTTTCAAATTTTATCGAGCGGATGGATGTGTATAGGTTTGGAGATAGCCTCATAAAGGGCCCTGCATGTCAGCAGGGAACTGTTGAAGCTGGTGGAGGCTCTGTAATGGTGTGGGGGCGTGTGCTGTTGCAGTGATATGTGACACCTGATAACTCTAGATACGATTCTCACAGATGACACGTACGTAAGCATCCTGTCTGATCACCTACATCTATTCTTGTCGATTGTGCATTCCGACGGACTTGGGAAATTCCAGCAAGAGAATGCGATCCCCCACACGTTCAGAAGTGGCTCCAGAAACACTCTCCTGAATTTTAACACTTCCGCTGACCACCAAACTCCCCAGACATGAACATTATTGAGCACATCTGGGATGCCTTGCAACGTCCTGTTCAGAAGAAATCTACACCCCCTCGTACTCCTATGGATTTATGGATAGCCCTGCAGGATTCATGGTGTCCATTCCCTCCAGCGCTGCTTCAGACGTTAGTCGAGTCCATGCTCCGTGTGTTGAGGCACTTCAGCGTGCTCGGGGGGATCAGTTTCTTGGCTCTTCAGTATAAGAAAACCGCGTGGTTTCAACGTTTAGCATCGTAATTCCTAAGTCCATTGTGGATCTGTTACAAGAAGGAGTGAAATGTGAGTAAGAGATATTGTGACGCCTTTATTGTTGTGTGACAATTCCACGGTGGCGTTGGGTAGAATTGCGGTGGAATTCGTTGCCGATTTGTCAGCATTAACCCACCTAACGTCTCACATAAGTTTTTGAGCTCTGACATTTTTACCGTGTGGCGATACTTTGCTGTTTGCAGCGTCGCCGAGCCTGAGGATGACAACGCATTACGCCACTTTTTTGCAGCAATACAGAGGAACCTTGTAGGTACCTATGAGCGAAATTTCAAACTTGCGCTTTACACTTGGAGACAGTTATGTGTTTTCGAAGATGTAATCCATTAATTATACTTTTCCGTGTATTTCTAAAAAAATTTCACAAAATAATTTACCAATTTTATCAGAAAAAAACAGCTCCTATGCCGCTCGGCTTCAGAAATGCTGTCAGTATCCTAGAGCATCTGCCGGCGTTCAGATCTTATTTCCCAGGTGTGGAGTGTATGTTTTGTTATCAAAAGGCTCATGGTAGAGTATAAAATTACCAAACGGCCGATTTGCTAAAAATTGTGAGATGGATGATGGAAATCTTCAAATCATAATCAGTCTACAGGGTGGATCAATGATCGTGACTGGGCCAAATATCTCACGATGTAAGAGTCAAACGAAAAAACTTCAAAGAACGAAACTTGTCTAGCTTGAAGGAGGAAACCAGATGGCGCTATGATTGGCCCTCTACATGGCACTACCATAGGTCAAACGGATATCAACTGCGTTTTCTTTAGAAATAGGAACCCCCATTTTTTATACATATTCGTATAGTACGTAAAGAAATATGAATGTTTTAGTTGGACTTCCTTTTTCGCTTTGTGATAGATGACGCTATTATAGTCACAAACATATGGCTCACAATTTTAGACGAACAGTTGGTAACAGGTAGGTTTTTTAAATTAAAATACAGAACGTAGGAACGTTTGAACATTTTATTTCGGTTTTTCCATTGTGATACATGTACCTTTGTGAACTTATCATTTCTGAGAACGCATGCTGTTACAGCGTGATTACCTGTAAATACCACATTAATGGAATAAATGCACAAAATGATGTCCGCAACCTCAGCTGCATTTAGCAATACGTGTAACGACATTCCTCTCAACAGCGAGTAGTTCGCCTTCCGTAATGTTCGCACATGCACTGACAATGCGCTGACGCATGTTGTCAGGCATTGTCGGTGGATCACAATAACAAATATCCTTCAACTTTCCCCACAGAAAGAAATCCGGGGACGTCAGATCCGATGAACGTGCGGGCCATGGTATGGTGCTTCGACGACCAATCCACCTGTCATGAAATACGCTGTTCAATACCGCTTCAACCGCACGCGAGCTATGTGCCAGGCATCCATCATGTTGGAAGTACATCGCCATTCTGTCATACAGTGAAACATCTTCTTCTAAAATCGGTAGAACATTTAGAACATTACGTAGAAAATCAGCATACACTGCACCACTTAGATTGCCATCGATAAAAAGGGGGCCAATTATCCCATAATACCGCACGATACATTAACCCACTGAGGTCGCTGATGTTCCACTTGTCGCAGCCATCGTGGATTTTCCGTTGCCCAATAGTGCATATGACGCTGGTTTACGTTACCGCTGTTGGTGAACGACGCTTCGTCGCTAAATAGAACGCGTGCAAGAAATCTGTCATCGTCCCATAATTTCTAAAAAAAAAAAAAAAAAAAAAAAAATGGTTCAAATGGCTCTGAGCACTACGGGACATAACTTCTGAGGTCATCCATAATTTCTTTTGTGCCCAGTGGCAGAACTGTACACGACGTTCAGAGTCGTCGCCATGCAATTCCTGGTGCATAGAAATATGGTACGGGTGCAAACTATGTTGATGTAGCATTCTCAACATCGAAGTTTTCGAGATTTCCGATTCTCGCGCAATTTGTCTGCTGCTGATGTGCGAATTAGCGGCGACAGAAGTTAAAACATCTACTTGGGCATCATCATTTGTTGCAGGTCGTGGTTGACGTTTCACATGTGGCTGAACACTTCCTGTTTCCTTACATAACGTAACTACCCAGCGAACGGTCCGGGCACTTGGATGATGTTGTCCAGGATACCGAGCAGCATACATAGCACACGCCCGTCGGGCATTTTGATCACAATAGCCATACATCCACACAATATCGACCTTTTCCGCAATTGGTAAACGGTCCATTTTAACACGGGTAATGTATCACGAAGCAAATACCGTCCGCACCGGCGGAATGTTACGTGATACCACTTACTTATACGTTTGTGACTATTACAGCGCCATCTATCACAAAGCGAAAAAGGTGGTCCAACTAAAACATTCATATTTCTTTACGTACTACACGACTATGTAATAAATAATGGGGGTTCCTATTTAAAAAAAAACGCAGTTGATGTCCTTTTGACCTATAGCAGCGCCATCTAGTGGGCCAACTATAGCGCCATCTGGTTTCACCCTTCAAGCTAGGCGAGTTTCGTTCTTTGTAGTTTTTTCGTTTGATGCTTATTTCGTGAGACATTTGGCCCAGTCACTATCAATGGACCAACCTGTATATTGAAATCAGTATGCTGCCATGAGGACTGAAAATGAGAAATCTGACATATTAAAAATATGACCAAGAGTGAGACAGGGTTGTATTTTGTCGTCACTGATATTTAATCCTTATCTGAAATATGTCTTGAAATTAGCACTTGGAAACGTCGAAGAAGGAATCGACTTGAATGAAGCCGTACAACATCCGCTACTGTGATGACATTATAATACCTATTGACAGCTTAAATAGTCCTGAACATGTTGTACGCCAAATGAACGAAAGTAATGAGCATGATGGCTTAGAAATCAAAATAAGTAAAACAAAATTAATGGTCATCAGCAATAATAACACAACGAACTGTCAGCTAAGCGTTAACGGCAAAATTATTGAACAAATAAAGAACTAAAAGTTTCTGGGAACTAACATTAACAGCCACTGAGATAACATGCAAGAAATTAAAATCTGTATTGAGAATGCCAGAGACTCTTTCTATAAAATAACTCATGTGTTCAAGAGCCATCACCTCTCGGTCGAAACAAAACTAAGATTTCTACGTTGCCACATATTTTCTATGCAGCATAGACCTGGAGTTTGACCGATATGACAGGCGAACAACTTCTGTCAATCGAAATGTGGCCTGTAATTTTGGTCAAGCAGCTTGAGACATTGGAGACGTAACTGTAAAGGAGAATGCTATGCTCCTTTGGGTTCTCCGTAAGCCCTAAGTGGTATGTGTCCCACACACTTCAGCAGTATTATAGGGTGGGTCGCACTAGAGTTTCGTAAACAAACTCCTTTGCAGATTCGGTGTATTTTACCAGTCTACTAATAGTGAGGTAACCCTATCACATTCTTTACCTACTATTGAATTTATGTTATCACTCTGTTTCATACACTTTCAAATAGACGTGCCCAGCTACTGATACGAGTTGACAGATTGTAATCGTGATTCAATGATATTTTGATTATTAGACAGCACAAATAGATAGTAGGTGGACTAATAAAAATTTTCGTTGCATCCCAAGGGAAAAGAAAAGATGGGGGATACGACGTAATGGAAGGTTGTTGGATGAGATTAGGAAACTTGTCATAAACTCACGGGTATGTATACCAGCATAGCATGAAGGACAGACACCTTAGAAGGTCATCTTTATCCAGCAATGGATAACTAACTGCTGCTACTGCTGTCGATGAAAAAAAAGAATCTATGAAATTGTAAATAGGAGAAGAGTGTAATTATTGTAAATGTCTATAGTTATTTAAAATTTATATCTGCTGAAGTTACACTCCTTACGCACTCTCACCACTTTTTTGGGGCAGCCACTCCTACATACACATCTACACACATACTCCCTAAGTTACTGTGTGGTTTGTGGCGGAGGGTACCACGCACCACTGCTAGTCATTTCCTTCCCTATTCCACTAGAAAAATGGGTGAAGTGAAAGCGACAGTCTGTATGCCTCCGCAAGAATTCTGTTATCTGTCGTCTTGTCTTTGTGATCCTTGCTAGTAATGTACGTTGGCGGCAGTAGAGTCGCTATGTAGTCAGTTGAAAATGTCTGTTCTCAAAATATTCTCAATAGTGTCTCGTGAAAAGAACGTCGTCTCCCCTTCATGGATTCCCATTTGAGTTTTCGAACTCACGTGTTTATCGAACCTCCTCCCTCTTTCTTAAGTTGCCAATCCTAAGATTGATTTGCAGCAGCTCTCCATTCAGTGCGATTGTCGGCCAGCCTCTTCAATTCCGTGAAACTTCCGCATCCTAGGTCCTGCATTATCTGGCTTATGTACTTTCTTCTAGGTCTGCCTCTTGCGCTTTTGCCCTCCACAAGGCCTTCCGTTATAGTGTGGAGAAGACTTTCATGTCTCAGAATGTGTCCCATCCATATATCTCTCCTCTTCTTGACCGTCTTCCAAAGAACTGGAACTTCCTCCGCTCTCTGCAGGACTTCTTCATTTGTCATCCTGGCCGTCCATGGAATTTTTAACATCCTTCGCAGACACCACATTTCGAATCCTTCAATCCTTCTTCTTTCGTCCCCTCCAAGTGTCCAGGTTTCGCTGCCGTAGAGAAGCACACTCCCAACAAAGGTCTTTATTAACCGCTTCCATAACGACAGACATATCATATTTGATGTGAGGAGTCCTTTCCTTTTATAGAATGCAATCTGCCTGATTTATTCTACTTATTACATCTTTCCTACTACGACCATCTGATGTTATTCTGCTTCCCAAGTAGACAAAGTCTTGTATTTCTTTCAGCTTCTCTCCATTCAGCCTTATATTCGTAATTGCTTGATTATTTTGTTTGCTTGCAACTAAGATTTTTGTTTTTGACTTATTAATTTTCATGTTGTACCGTGTAGCAAGAGTGTTTTCCATTTCCTCCAACACTACTTGTAATTCTTCCTCATTTTCCGCTAGGACAGCAATGTCATCCGCAAAACGCAGCATATCAACTTTTTTTCCCTGGATCCTGATTCCATTAGCTTGTCCTAACTTTTCTCTGACCTCGTCCATTGCTTTCTGTATGTACATATTAAAGAGGACAGGGGAGAGTGCACATGCCTATCTCACACCCTGTTTAATTTTTGCTTGTTGTTGATGTTCCCCACATCTCACTATTGCCACCTCTTCTTTGTATATGTTCCATATCGTTCTCCTGTCCTTGTACTTAGCTCCAGTTTCCCTCAATATCTGGAATAGTTTTTTCCATTCAACCTTATCAAAGGCTTTTTCGAGGTCAATAAATGCTATGTAGGTGTCCTTTCCTTTTTCCATTCTTTTTTCTATTATGAGCCTTAGGGCCATAATGGCTTCTCGCGTACCTCTCCCTCTTCTAAAGCCAAACTGGTCTTCTGTGAGCATGCATTCCACGTTCCCTTCAATTCTTCTGAGGAGGATGGTCGTCAAACTTTCTGATGCATGTGATGTTAGGCTGAGGGTTCTGTATTGTGCACACGATTTTGCTGGCATTTTCTTTGGTAATGGAACAATAACACACTTTTTGAAGTCCTCAGGCAGCTCTCCAGTATCATATATTTCGCAGATTAATTTATACAATTTATCTTTTATTTCTGTTCCAGCTGCTTTGATGATTTCTGCAGGCAATGAGTCAATTCCTGGTGCTTTTCCGTGCTTAAGTGCCTGTAGTGCCTGATCAAATTCAGACCTTAGTATGCTGTCTCCTAGTTCATCTTTATCTACTTCGTCCTCACTTTCAATCATGTCATCTTGTACGTTGCCTCCATATAATTTCTCTAGGTATTCCTTCCACGTAAGTGCTATATCTTCATGATTATACACCATCTTATTATCCTCTCTTATTAGGGCATTACATCTAATCCTTTGTCCTCCTGAGAAGAAGCGTTTCACTGTTTTGTATGCTAATTCAAGGTTCCCTTTCTTCAGAAGGTCTTCAACTTCTTTGCATCTGTCTTCAAGGAATTTTTCTTTTACTTGCTTCAACTTCCTGTTGATTTTGTTCCTAAGCACTCGGTATGCCGTTTTCCCTTCTTCCGTTTCATTATTTTTGAGCTTCCTTCTTTCCTCAAACATAAGTATTATTTCATCAGTTATCCACTCCTTCCTCTTTTCAGGTTTTTGTTTTCCAATTATCTCTTCAGCTGCTTTTATTAGGCCATCTCTCACATTTTCCCAATGTTGTTCTACATTCTCTATAGGATGCTGTTGAATTAGATCCTTAGCCCTTTCTTGGAACTCCTTCTGCGTCTCACGGTTTCCAAGCTTCCCTATATCCAGTCTTCCATTTCCTATTTTCTTCCTTATGCATTTGAACTTGAGTCGGCAACCTACCGGTAACAAATCTAGCAACATCCTTCCAAAATTGCTTCGAAGTCTGTCTTTAACCCTACCTGGTTTGAATTGGAACGAGATCGGTTCGCACAAGTATTCAATAAGCGATATCCTTTGTAGGTGAGGCACACTTTCCTAGAACTCTTCCAATGAATAGAAGTCAACCATTCGCCTTCTCCACTAACGTCCTTACGTGCTCGTCCCATTTCATATCGCTGTGCAACGCTACGCCTTGATATTTAATCGACGTTGAATTTGTCAAATAGCACACCACTAGTACACTATTCGACCATTATAGGTTTGTTTATGTTACTCATCTCCATTAACTGAAATTTTTCTGTATTTAGTGCTAGCTGCCGTTCAACACACACCAAACATAAATTCTGTCCCTCATCCTGTATCTCTCTACAGTCACTCAACGACTTTACTTTCCCGCATACTACACAGTCATCAAGGGACAGATTACTGCTCACCCTGCCCATCAGACAATTTATGTAGACTGAGAACAAAAGAGACGTCCTATGTGATGCTTGGGGAATTCCTGCGATACCCTTATTTCTGATGAACACTCGCCGTCGTATTGGGTTCTATTACTTAAGGTGTGTCTGAGCCATCCATGTGTGTACCAATGTGTTCCATACGCTCGGACCTTCAACAACCTGCAGTGGGGCACCGTGTCAAACGCTTTCCGGAAATGTAGGATTATGGGATATGTCTGTTGCGCTTTATCCATGGTTCGCAGGGTATCGTGTTAGCAAAGAGTAAAGCAAATTCCACAGGAGCGACGCTTTTTAAAGCCGAGCTGATTTTTCGACAGCTCTTAAGTCGTAAAGAAATCTATTACTTTCGAATTTACAATATGTTGAAGAATTCTATAGCGTACCGAAGTTTTCTTTGCATCAACGTTAAGATGTTTCGACCGTACATAGTTTGATTGTCCGTTGCTCCCTTCACTCCTTCCTAACCCAACTAATGTGAAATTCAATCTGAAAACAAAGAGGCGTGCGTCTCAGTACTTGTACTTTGACCGAGACATCAGCCCGATGTGATTAAAATTAATTTAAGATTGTTCACCACGAATAATGACATAGTTAATAGAGTTAATAGAGCAGAAACAATTGTAGCCACCCTCGTAATCAGCTCCTTTTAATAGAATCTAGAGAGACAGTTTGATACTCCTCTTAAAAAGTCAAGGAACAAGCAAGTCAGGTCTTACTGAAGCAACAGTTTTTAGTTCGTGTGTGGTAATGCATCAGATACCCAAGTTTCACATGTGAGTCACGCGCGTCTTTCGGCAAGGCGGTCTCTTGTGCGTTGTGCTTCATACAGAGCTCAACTAATGTATACAGCCGAGCCACTGCCCAGGGCGGTCACTTAATACAAGCCCGGTAGCGATCGCATGGTCCGCTCTCTGTGGTATATGCCGGGGAGGAAATTTCACTGATTAACAGTGGAGGCTCGTCTCTAGACTACAGAAGGAAGTCCAGAAACTAATGATCGTTTGCGTCACCAGGCGCTCCTGGCACAGATTGCAAGTTGACAGCCTCCTAATTTGGTAGTGTGTTATTGCCCTTGACAGGTGTACAGACGCCAAAGATATTTAACAACACCGGGGAGGAGCTAAGCAGCTTTCCAAAAGAATTCAGGATGGTAGGGAGAGAAATGAGCACATGCTTAATATGTCCCATAAGCTAACGCCCAGATCTTTCATTGGCTGCTGATGTGAGGCGTGGATCCTTCCGAGGCTCATAAGATGTGGGGAGCGGAATCGTGTGGCAAATTTCCTCTCTTCAAATGGTGCACATAAATAAGCACGAGTGTTGTGGGCTGGAGTGGGTTTTTGGTCGAATTATTTTTGCTGAGACGCCAGAGTTAGAGAAAAGAAATCCCACAAAGAACATTCAGCTTTGGAGAGGAGCAGAGAGACGATTCAGTTTCGGAGAATGGTAGAGAGAAGATCAGTACAGAGCAGTCGCTTCCTGGTTCGGAGATCGATGAAGAACCATTCGTTCGGTACCCGAGATGACAGCCGAAATGGTGAGTTTTGTTGCCGCAGTACTGCGATTTAAGGAATCGTGCGGAGTTTGGGAATCTTGCAATCAAGCTACAGCGGTTTAACAGCCGTAGTCAAGAATCTTAATTTTATCTCCTCAACTCTATCACCATTCAGGACGCAACGCGTGTTACAGTGAATCCTGAGTTACCATGACTTCCTCGTTAACTAGTCCAGTGCACATATTAATTCTGGTGCGTCCATGGGTAACACAGTTATACCAGTCACATCATTTAAAGGTGTTCAGTCCCAGTCTATGGAACTAACGGATCTTTAAAACTGTGTTTCCCAGTAGCTTACGGACCTACCATAAGTGCATTGCTTGTAACTGAGAAAGTTTAATATTTCATGTATTTCTTGTTACTTACCAATAAAGAAGTCCACCATGTTTACATTTTTCCCACGCGTGTAGATCTTTGTAAAACTAATGTATGGTAATCCAATTCAATTAATGTATGGTAATCCAATTCTTTCTTGATATCATTTCGGTAGTTAATTAATCCCATATGACTTGAATATAAATTAGTTAATGCCATCAGCCATATGTATATATGTTAAGATCTCCTCTTAAAAGCCGGACGACGTGGCCGAGCGGTTCTAGGCGTGACCGCTGCGGTCGCAGGTTCGAATCCTGGCTCGGGCATGGATGTATGTAATGTCCTTAGGTTAGTTAGGTTTAAGTAGTTCTGAGTCCAAGTGGACTGATGACCTCAGAAGTTAAGTCCCATAGTGCTCAGAGCCATTTGAACCATTTCCTGTTAAATAACAGATAGTTCATGATCAGCCTGCGGGCCACAATATATTTTCATTTATTTGG
This sequence comes from Schistocerca americana, assembly GCF_021461395.2. Taxonomy (NCBI): domain Eukaryota; kingdom Metazoa; phylum Arthropoda; class Insecta; order Orthoptera; family Acrididae; genus Schistocerca; species Schistocerca americana. The sequence continues at coordinate 319,981,184 of NC_060120.1, read as the reverse complement.
TATTAATCAGTGATGCTCAGGCATCACGTCACTCTTGTATAGGGCCATGGTTTCTTTTTGATGACCGTGTTAGAAGACTTAGCTCCTCTCCATATATTCGTTAGTAGTAGTAGGTGTCTTTCATTGATATCACCCTGCCAAGATATTAACCTTTACCCACAGCGCAGTGAGCTCTCCTAGTTACAAGGTGTTGGGACAACTGCAGTTTTCAATTTATAGGCTGAAAACTCTATTCCTGTGCCCAAAATGAATTATATTCGCCATTCATCGAAAACAAATATCATATTGCATTTAATAGCTAAAAAAGTTTATCTGAGTGGTTAAAACTACTAGGGTTTGATTTGTTCCTGGGAGGAAGCTAAAAAAAATTTTGTTACGGATCTGGGGAGGCGGGTTCGGTTTTCACCGACAGGACCATTTCTCCCCCAAATCCAGCCCCTGTTACAGATATGATGAGGGAATATGATGAGGGCACATATTTATGTGCTTCTAGAGAGTGGGAGACATCTACGTAGGTTGGTATTTAAATAGTGACAACTATTTATTCACAAACGATAAAAAAGGGTTTCATGTTTGCACCTGTTGCTGTCCTTCAAAGTAGTCGCCAGCGTTGTGTACAACCCCTTGCCAGCGATGTGGACGGCGTAGTATACCGTTAGCAGAGCCTGTTCTATTGATGGTGCGAATGGAGCGGTCTGCTGCCTGTCGAATCTCTGGAACAATTCTGAAGAGAATACTACGAAGTGGTTCCTTCATCTTCAGAATCAAATCAACGTCACAAGGACTTAAGGCCGGGGCGTATGGTGGATTGTACAGTACTTCCAAGTCCCATCGACCGAAGAGAGCAGCCACAGCTTGCGCTGTATGCGCCCGCGCATTGTCGTGCAAAATGATGCAGAAAGTGTCGCTGCTCCTTTTGCAAAGGTGATCCCAATTGATACTCCAAAAACGACCAATATCCAAGATTGGGATACATCTATAATATGAGGTATCCCACAGAGTGGATGCATGCATCCTAGATTGTGATGACATTTTGTGTCATATTGCGCGATATGACAAATGCCATGTTGGATGACACGATGGCATGTGAAACTGTATACGACGTCACACCTTATATCACGTTATTTTATTTTCCACGATGCTTTATGTTATATGACATTGATACTAATACTAACAATTAAAAAAGCGGGAATATGTCAACGTATTTCAATTTAAATCTCTTTGAAGCTGCCAGATAAATCTAAAAGCTGTTTCCCTTCTTTTACACCCATAATTCTGCCCAGACTATATTCGCTCTTTGTGCTATGGTAGGAGAACCTTTCATTCCGGTATTATGATGGGTGTATAATGTTATGCAACACTTTCTTTCTGAAAGCAGATTGGTTTTATTCTGGATTCCTATACACCACATTATTTCCCACTCGTTTGGCTAAAGAACCCTATTTTTCAATACAATCTCCGTTCAAAAAATGGTTCAAATGGCTCTGAGCACTATGGGACTTAACATATGTGGTCATCAGTCCCCTAGAACTTAGAAGTACTTAACCTAAATTATCCTAAGGACATCACACACATCCATGCCCGAGGCAGGATTCGAAACTGCGACCGTAGCGGTCACGCGGTTCCAGACTGAAGCGCCTAGAGCCGCACGGCCACACCAGACGGCTAGAAGTCTCCGTTCAATGTAACGACTTTGCGCCACATTACTGGGAATGTACCGTTTGTCTACATGGCACCACTATACTCGTCGACGTTGGAACCAATGTCTTGCTGCATCAGCAAACAACCCCACCATCCAAGTACTGCTTTCCACGGAGCGCCTTCTTCATTAGTCCAGCCAGATGGAAGTCGCAAGGCGCGAAATCTGGGCTGTGTGGTGGATGAGGAAGAACAGTCCAATGAAATTTTGTACCTCCTCTCGGGTGCGGAGACTTGGGTGAGACGGTACGTTGTCACGGAGAAAAAGAATTTCGTTTACATTTTTGTGGCGACGAGCGCGCTGGAGCCGTTTATTCGGTTTCCTGACGGCAGCATGGTACACTTCACAGTTCCAAACAGAATAAACTCTTCAGAGTCCCAGGAGGATGTCGCCATGACTTGACCGGCTGAAGGTGCTGCTTTGAACTTTTCTTTGAAGAAGCGGTGGTGGGGCGCCACTGCATGGATTGCCGTTTTGTTCCTGGTTCTAAGTGATGAACCCATGATTCAGCACTTGTGACTATGTTTGACAAGCAGGTGTCACGATCAGCCTCTTAACGCGTAAGCAGTTCCACACGGATGGTCCTTCGTTGCTCTTTATGAGCTTCTATTAAGCGGCTTGTAACCCAGCGGGCACACATACTTGAGCTCCCTAGCGGTGGACGAGTGTGCCAGCGTTACCAACAGAGACGTTCAGTTGAGAAGCGAGCTGTTTCATTGAGATCCGTCGAGCAACTCGATTGAGAGTGTCCGCACGTTTCAACACTGCAGGAATCTCAGCTGTGTGCGCCCGGCCGGCACGCGGGAGATCGGACAGGTTTCCACTACCTCGTTGCGATGATGACAGACGTGGCATCCAACGACTCACCCTGATTTTGCTCACTGCCAGATCTCCATAGATATTCTGCTGGCGCCTGTGAGTATATGTTATGCTCCGGATTTCCAGCAAAAGACACTAAGAGGCAGCTCTCTGCCTGGAACGCACTCCCGTTACAGACGCCATAGTTAGGTATATGTCACCACCTCCCAGAAGTCCATGAAACTATAGGGGCTGAAGAGGAATTATCCCGCGATGTCTCACAATAAATTCTGCATTTTTTCAACATAAAATTGCCAAAAACAAGAAATGTGTTGCATTACTTATTGAAGGTCTCTCGTACATAATTGTGTGTAACATCCATACATTGCACGTCTCTACAGTTTGTTAGTCACTTAACAAATAATTTTAGTGTAAAAGTGAAACTTTTGTTAATAATAATATATGTGGTAATAATTTTAGTCAGCTCGTCCTACTATCAGTAGTCGACACTGTGTTTACGTTATTCGTAGTATCCATGGAAGCAGTTTTAGTGTTTTCAGCGAATGTTTAAGGTTTTAATTTTAATGTGCTGAGTTCCTGGACCATCTTGCCTCAATTACTTAAGCATGTGTGGGCCACTGCGCATCTGTCAAGAGTAGTATAACTATGTGGTGGTGAAGATGTAAACAGACTGTGTGCACTAGCAAACACTGGGCCGGCCGCTGTGGTCGAGCGGTTCTAGGCTCTTCAGTCCGGAACCGCGCTGCTGCTACGGTCGCAGGTTCGAATCCTGCCTTGGGCATAGATGTGTGTCATGTCCTTAGGTAGGTTTAAGTAGTTCCAAGTTTAGGGGACTGATGACCTCAGATGTTAAGTCCCATAGTGCTCAGGGCCATTTGAACCATTTTTGATGAAATCAGGGCTCGCACGGAAAAATATATATGATGGTTCATTCCGCGTACTATTCGAGATTGGCATAACCGAGAATTTGAAGGTGGTTCGATGAATCCTCTGCCAGGAACTTAAATATGATTTACAGAATATCCGTGTAGATGACGTACAACGGAGAAATATGTTTGACAGTGTCTCCGTTATCACCAGAGGGGTTGTGGGAACCTCATGTGTAGTAGTGACGTACATGGTTAAGTCCTATAGTGTTGAGAGCCATTTGAACCATTTGAACACAGTGGAGAAGACGCAAACAAGACATCCTTAGTGCTACACTGCCAAAGGCAGACTGACCGACTGAGCTACCCAAGAACGACTCACAAGCTGGCCACACAGCTTAAAAAAATGGTTCAAATGGCTCTGAGCACTATGGGACTTGACATCTATGGTCATCAGTCCCCTAGAACTTAGAACTACTTAAACCTAACTAACCTAAGGACATCACACACATCCATGCCCGAGGCAGGATTCGAACCTGCGACCGTAGCAGTCGCGCGGCTTCGGACTGAGCGCCTAGAACCACTAGACCACCGCGGCCGGCCACACAGCTTTACTTCTGCCAGTACCTCATCTTTTATTTTCCACATTTCACAGGAGCTCGCCTGCGAAACTTGCAACAGTAGCAGTTTTGGAAGAAAAAAAATAATGCCGCGGCGTGGTTTAGCCACAATCTAGGGGACGTTTACAGATTGAAATAATCACCCTGCAGTGGAGTGTGCTCTGATACGAAGCTTCGTGGCAGATTAAAACTGTGTGCCAGACCAAGGCTGGAAATCTCATATACTGCACGTCTCTGTAGTTTGTTAGTCACTTTACAAACTATTTTTAGTGTAAAAGTGAATAGTTTTGTTAATAGTAATAAGTGTGGTAATAATTTTAGTGAGCTCGTCTTATTACCACAAATTCTACACTTCGTATTTCGGCGGCAAGTGGAACGCAGGAGATGACGTACAAGCTGGACGGGTCGTGAGTCATGCCTGAGTAGTCAGTCAGTAATGTAACTGCCCGCAAAAGCCGAAGGTCTCGAATTCGAGCCTCGGTCTGGCAATCAGATTTAATTTGCCAGCGAGTTTCATGGTAATGAAATAGCTTAAAGGTTGTTCGATGATCTTCCTGCCAGTACATTATTGTGAAGCACAGAGTAATCACGTACATGTAGATGTAGATATGACTGTAATTATAAGTTCTGATTTTATCAGTAATGGATGCCAGATCGTTGTTCTTACAATCAGTGTTAAAATGTCAGCTCAAGCACGTTTTCACACCGTAAAAGTACTAAGATTGGCACGTTGCGATGGTCAAGCCTTAATCATCAGAATAATTATACAATAATTTAAAAACGATCAAGATAAAAATATAAACAAAATATTAATATCATTAAAAATTATATTTCATTTATATTTTTGCCTTGATCGCTTTTTGAGATTTTGATATAATGATTCTGATCGCGTCTATTTTAGTGTTTTCATGCTGTGAAAAAATGGCTCAGCAGTCATTTGAATATTCACTGCAGTAAAAATGCTTCACTAGTAGCGAAGCTCCGAACCTGTCTGTTGCCAACTGATTGAGAGTTCTTAGCGAATATTCCAGAATGGGAAAATTAGTATTTCAATGAGAATCTTAGATACTGACTCCCCATTTCCCAGTCATACACGCTGTTCCCTGCACTACAAATGTTTGCCTCCAAGGATCTTCATTAGTCGCTGCGTAGTTGTATCACCTGAAACACCAGGCGCTCCGTCAGATCAGGGGGCTCTGCCAGCCAGCCAGGTGTGTGGGCCTGTGTAGCACGTTATCTGTTTGCTGCTCAGGCATTCCGACAGATGTGACTCTGTACGCAGCTGGGTACGTCGGCGAAGATGCCACCCACCGCTCTGGGTGATTTATACCGCAATACTGTTTGCTGTCAGCCGCCGAAGACAGGGCGCCAACCGCCGCTCGTCGCTGCGATGTCGCCTGTCAGCGATCCGTCATACTCCCTCCAACCCGGTGGCGCCCGTGGTCGGCGGCAGATGCGATCCACACGTCCGTTACACCCATGTTAGAGTTGGAGTCGCCGTGCTAGTACAACAGGCACATTATTAGTGGTTTTGCAAACTCCATTGTAGGGCGGTGCTCACAGGTGCCAATGTTACGCAAGCATCAGTTTCAGACGTCGCAGTTGTAAAATAAAGTAAAATGTAAATGTCGTGTGACTAGGGCCTCAAGTCGGGTTGACCGTTCGCCGGGTGCAAGTTTTTCGATTTGACGCCACGTCGGCGACTTGCGCGTCGATGGGGATGAAATGATGATGACTAGGACAACACAACACCGATTCCCGAGCGGAGAAAATCTCCGACCGAGCCGGGAATCTAACCCGGGCCCTTAGGATTGACATTCCGTCGCGCTGACCACATTTTTTTTTTTTAATCTCATTTTGTTCGAAATTGTTCGTCGTGTATGTTCGGGGCGGAGGTCCCACGACACCCGTTCAGGTTGTTCACTGAGTAGTTCACTCAGTTTTTTGTTACAGACGGTAGCTAACCCTCTGACCGAACACGCTGAGCTACCGTGCCGGCAACCACTCAGCTACCGAGGACGGACGTTGTAAAGTAATGATACTATTTATTTACTGAATAATGGAAAAACTGTTACAAGCTGACCTCGGGGAGGACCAGTTTAGTTTCTGGAGAAATATGAAAATAAGCACAGCAGTACTTACGGAATGCCTCATCTTAGAAGACAGGATCAAGGAAGGCAAACCGACGTATTTACCGTTCTGTAAAACATTGTCGAAGTTTCTGTATCGTCAGTTTAGGATAAAAACTCTAACTTTCCTCCATCGTCTACGTCAAGGGCAATTGAGTAAACTGCTGTTGTGGAGGCGTTATATAGCTAATGGACGACTTGAGATTGATCGGCAATTAAGTACTGCTGACACGCGCAGAGTGGCAGCGTGGTTTGAGGCGCCATGTCACGGATTCCGCTGCCCCTCCCGCCGGAGGTTCGAGTCCTCCCTCGGGCATGGGTGTAGCCTTTAGCGTAAGTTAGTTTAGGTGGTGTGTGACTCTATGGACCGATGACCTCCGCAGTTTCGCCCCTTAGGAATTCACACACAGTAGAACAGTTCAAGTATTGTTGTCACAGATGGTGTCAACGTTTGGTGGTGGCGCCACCGAGCCAATTGTCGCGTAAACGTTGTGACGAATATCTCTGCCCCTTCTTGGCATCGAGAGCTCGCTTCCATTCTCAGATAAGATTATATCCTTTGTCACGGTTTAAGTTCCTCTTACACATTCTTATTTCCACATCATCTATAGTTGCAAAAGCCCAGTACATAGGGCCCTGAAACATAACTTTTGTTTCGTAAGACAATATTTGGTGTTTGTTTGCAAGGCTGCGATAAGCAACTGCAGATTTCTCCAGTTCTCGATTTTTGATATGCGTTTGATGTTCTGCAGATCGGTATTAAACGACACGGATGGACTGACCGCATTCGCAGTAGATGTTATAAATCCCAGGAAGGGTGAGGTTGCGACTGTCACAAGCCGTTTTCGGCCTATGTAAGGCCACCACACCAGCAGCTGAGGTGATCAAGTACTATTTACGCTGACGATAGAGGTAATCGTCGAAACTCGGTGTTTTACCCTCAACTGACACAGTAAGAAGTCCGAGAATATTTTATACGGGGGTTCCAATAAGTAATGCAACACACTTGATGCATCGGCCAGTTCCGGTTGGAAAAATGCATAACTAGCTGTGAAACATCGTGGAATATCCCTACTTCACCATCTATAGTTCCATGAAGTTCCGAAAGGTGGCCACACAGTACGTAGCCTTCATTGGCGTCCGTAACGGAGGTGCGTTTCAAGTAGAGAGCTATGAGTTTCTTTTGGCAGAAAACCAGAGCGTCGACAATATTCATAGGCAATTGAACGATGTCTACAGAGACCTGGTAGTGAACAAAGGCACGGTGAGTCGTCGGGCGAGATATCTGTCATCATCGCAACAAGGTAGCGCAAACGTCTCCGATCTCCCGCGCACTGGCCGGCCCCACACAGCTATGACGTCTACAATGTTGTAACGTGCGGACATTCTCATTCGAGGTGCCCGACGGACCGCTATGAAACACCTCGCTGCAAAACTAGCCGCCTCTGTTGGTAGGGCTGATATACTCGTCCACCATTTGGTACTCAAAGGTATGTGCCCTCTTGGTTCAAAAAATGGCTCTAAGCACTGTGGGACATCTGAGGTCATCAGTCCCCTAGACTCAGAACTACTTAAACCTAACTAACCTAAGGACATCACACACATCCATGCCCGAGGGAGGATTCGAACCTGCGACGGTTGCAGCAGTGCGGTTCCGGACTGAAGAGCCTAGAACCGTTCGCTCACAAACCCACATAAACCACACACCACTAACACCAAATACAATTCAAACTCGCGCGCCTCACCCAGCAGAACACGCTACGAAACAAACGAACGCCACACAGCCACAACAACACGTAATGGCAGCGAAAACTCCGCCTATGTTTTGGGTAATTGGAAAAACTGCATTGCCACTCGAACACTGGCAAAGAAGTAAGCCTATTTACTTCGCCAACAACACAAGAAAACGTTCCACAACTTCAAAAGTGTAAGTTACAGAGAGAAAACGTGATACAGTCTTATTTCCGTTCGTAAATGCATAACAAACAGAAAATAAATTACGTTTTGCTGTTTGCAGATGACAAGTTGTACATTGTGTAGCATAACAGCTACCAAAACAAGAGGACAATAACATAATGTAATTTATGTTACTTTTCGCCAATTAAATTATAAATGCACCTTTTACATACTGTTGTAAACGACGCAAATGTTAATATGGTAACAACAAATTTACAGTTAAAAATAAAAATAGAACCCACTGACGATAGCACAAAAGTGCTGAAACATGTATGGGTGAAACAAAATAAAAAACGGTGTCTTGCATAAGGCGGAACTTCTCATCCCATTGTTTTAGCAAGCACGGAGACAACAAGAAGAACTGCACCACACGATGATTATTTCTACACCAAGCCAGGTATTTCCATCGCAGCTCTTCAACAAATATCTGAACACAACCATCAGAATTCATAAAACCATACTCAACATTAAGTTCAATAAACTATGTTTGGCTTATAAAATTGTACCTAATTATGTAACAATAACTGTAAACAACATGTCACCAGCAGCACAGCAGACAAAATGTAAGGCAGAAATCATGTGGATAAAGCAAGAAATCCGGTCTCTGTATTCCAAAAAACAGACTCTGAATACTGAATTATACAGATTGCATTTAGAATTAGCTAATCACATAACATATGCACCATATTTTGATGAACTAATATACAGGGTTAGAACATACACTGAGACCATAATAGGTAGAAAACAGACAATCCAACAAAAGAAACTCACCAAAATGTTAAATCACACAAACACCCACCAATCCCACCACCAATACAACAAATATGCCTTTCACAAACGAGTGATTAATCTAACAGACATACAATTATCTGAACAAGAAAGCAGCCTACTTGAAAAGGGTCCCAAACAAAACATTAACACAATGGTGTCACATAGGACAGTAGAAAATATCATGACAGAAACTGAAAACATCATAAAGCAACAAGAAAAACTAAACACACCGGAATTTAATGCAAACCTAACAAGAGAACTAGTTGCTGAGGAAATAAGAAATATAATCAAAGAGAACAAAACCGCCATAAAAGAAAACACTAGGACTCCTGAAGAAAAAACCTACAGAAAACTACAGAATAAATTAACGCAAGAAAAAGCCATCATCACAAAATCTGACAAAGGTAATTCAATAGTAGTCATAAACAAACAGGAATACATTCACAAAACATTAGAATTCATCCAAAGCAACAACATCACAGAATTAACAAGTGACCCAACAAACCGATACCAAAGTAAGTTACAGAAAACCCTGAGAAACATAGAAACAATTTTTTGCAGAAACACAGACTAAAAAACTGATACAGAAAAATCCCAAGGCCCCCACTCTAAAATCATTGCCTAAAGTTCACAAACCTTGAATACCCATATGTCCATTAATTAACTTCACCAAAGCACCAACATACCACTTAGCCAAACACACACACAGTCTGCTACAGACAATATACAAATACACTGACAACAGAAGTCTAAAGAACTCAAGTGACTTAATAGAAAAAATAAATAATGGAAACATACCAAACACAGCAACATTGGTTTCATTTGATGTAATTTCAATGTACACACACATCCCAACAGAAGAAACTATCAACATAATAGAAAGAAACCTCCAACTGCAAGGAAACATACCCACAACAAACATACAAGAAATATTAGCTATACTCAGGCTCATCACAGTACAGAACTACTTCACATTCAATAACAGTTTTTACTCTCAACAAGATGGACTACCTATGGGATCCGCATTCAGTGGCCTCCTAGCTGATATTTTCCTCAACCAGATAGAAAAACAAATCTTTGACAAAATAGTAATACGAAAACATTACAAAATAATATATTGGTACTGATACGTAGATGACATAATTTGCTTAATAGGTGAACCACTGTCCCTCATAAAAGAACTTCATGATAATATAAACTCCATCCACCCACAAATACAATTCACCATAGAAACACCAACAGATGAAAAACTTAATTTCTTAGATGTCACTATATACAAGAGAAACAACATACACGAATTCACAATCTACAGAAAACCCACACTCACCAGCACCACTATTCATAATCAATCCAGTCACCCCATAACCCACAAAGAAGCCAGCTCCAGATATTTACTTCACAGGCTGAACAAAATACGCATGAATAAGCATGACTACACACAAGAACTGAACACAATGAAACAAATTGCACAGGAGAATGGATATGACGCAAAGAGAGTAGACAAAATAAACCACAAAATACAAAAGCAAACAGCACATAACCATGAAACACACACACATACAAACACAACTCATCACACAATAAATCAGCAGACAGTAGGCAACAAATGGCACATAATGACTTACAACAAAAAAGTCACACACAGGGTGGGTAATATACTAAAGATACAAGGACTCATCATAGCATACAGAACCAACAACACAATACAGAGCAGACTTGGAAGAATTACCACCAACACTGACAAATACAGCCAGTCTGGCATCTACCAACTTACTTGCAAGTGCTGTCAATCTGTATATGTGGGCCAAACATGCAGGACCTTCAGAACCACATATAATGAACACCTCAGAGCACTGAAAAGCAATAGCACACACTCAACATTTGCAGACCACCTGGTAGCACACAACCAACACCCAACAAACATTGAAACTGACCTTCACATCCTAAAAACTAGCAGCAGCCTATACCAAAAATTAGCTATAGAAGAAAACTACCACATTCAAAAGTCAATAGCCCAAGGAAAGAAAGTACTCAATGAATACACAATACTGTGCAACAAAACTCTCTTCCCCACAATAGAAGAACTATACAAGTAACACACACACACACACACACACACACAGACACACACACACACAAACAAATCCTCTCTCTCTCTCTCTCTCTCTCTCTCTCTCTCGCTTTTCTTTCTTCCTTTCAGTCTCTCTCTCTCTCTCTCACTATCTCTCTCTGCCCCAGTATTCATCACACACACGCAAACCCACATAAACCACACACCACTAACACCAAATACAATTCAAACTCGCGCGCCTCACCCAGCAGAACACGCTACGAAACAAATGAACGCCACACAACCACAACAACACGTAATGGCAGCGAAAACTCCGCCTATGTTTTGAGTAATCGTAAAAACTGCATTGCCACGCGAACACAGGCAAAGAAGTAAGCCTATTTACTTCGCCAACAACACAAGAAAACGTTCCACAACTTCAAAAGTGTAAGTTACAGAAAGAAAACGTGATACAGTCTTATTTCCGTTCGTAAATGCGTAACAAACAGAAAATAAATTACGTTTTACTGTTTGCAGATGACAAGTTGTACATTGTGTAGCATAACAGGTACCAAAACAAGAGGACAATAACATAATGTAATTTATGTATCTTTTCGCCAATTAAATTATAAATGCAACTTTTACATACTGTTGTAAACGACGCAAATGTTAATATGGTAACGACAAATTTACAGTTAAAAATAAAAATAGAACCCACTGACGATAGCACAAAAGTGCTGAAACATGTATGGGTGAAACAAAAGAAAAAAAAGGTGTCTTGCATAAGGCGGAACTTCTCATCCCAAAGCAGCAGTCTATGGAGTGTCGCCACACCAAGCCGCCTCCGAAGAAAATGTTCAAAGCAGCTCCTTCAGCCAGTAAAGTCAAAGCAACGGTATTCTGGGATTCTGAAGGTATTATTCTGTTTGATGTCCTTCCTCATAGTGCAACTGTCAACTCTAGAGTGTATCGAGCTAACCTCAGGAAACGGAAGGAACGACTTCAGCGTGTTCGTCTCCACAAAAATGACAAAGATCTCTTCCTTCTCTATGACAATGCAAGGCCTCACACAAGTCTCCACACTCGAATGGAGCTCACAAAATTTCATTGGACTGTTCCTTCTCATTCACCCACACCGTGGATCTCGCACCCCCCATCTTTCATCTGTTTGGTGCAATGGAGGATGCACTGTGCGGGAAGCAATACGTGCATGCTGGGAAGGTTTCCGAGGAGTGTGCAGGCCCGGCCTCCCTCTCTTGCCACTGCTTTCATCAGACATCGTAAACACGCGAAGCTACAAGTCACTCGAATCTCTCACCGGCACGTCTACAACGGCTCGGTCAGGACTGGCTGGCCCAATGCCTCAGTCAGCTCAGCAGAGCGAAGTGGCAACGCAGTGGCAGCCAACAGCGCCGACTACCAATTGTTTATTGGTGGCGTGAGCCCTGCAGCCCGTTGCCTGTCAATTGACAACTAGTTTAACTAATAGTATAATGCGATGAAAAACTACTTACCTTAGATAAAACATGCGACAAGTTTGGTAATTAACGATGTACAACAGTTGTTTTGAGGAGGAAATGTATTCAACAACAAACATTTTGACATGTTCCAAGGAAATGACTGAACAAAACTGTCTTGTATTTATCAAGTCCAGCAACACGAATAGGTAGCGCAAGTGCGATTAAGCAGGTAAGAAAAGAACCTGTGACGGTTCAAAGAATTTTTTTTTCGCAGGCAAGTGAAAGTAAACCGAAATGAAGAAAAATGAAGGACGTGAGTAGGAAATCTAATTTACAACATGGTAAGAATGTGATTATGACTAGTTTCTACAGTTGGTTGTGGAGAGTAGGGAAACTGTGTCTCATGATTCAGTACTAAGCTTGCGCAAATGGACATATGTTTACTAAGTTCCGTTATTTCAAGGCTGTTCATGTTACTCCCTTCATCAATTTCATGTAAGACTTCATGTTGCACCTTGTAAGTAAGACTTTGCAAGATTGCAACTGATTTTTTACATAAAAATTTTTCTACAGCTAAAGTGCAGTCCTTACCAAAGGAAAAAAAAGAGTTCAGTAACAATGTGCGCATAAAATAATGGCTTAAAATTCCTGTTTTTAAGCTTCCTGGCCACCTCTAGAGAGACTTCTCCTATATGTTGACCATTTGTTAAGGTCTTCAGGTGTGGTCTACAACAGGATAAAGAAGAGACGATACCTGTTGTTTCTGCTGTATATGCGTTGTGGAGTCCACCAAAACAGGAGAGGAGCCATTTGTAGGTGCTATTTGTGTGATTGTACTTAATTTATTTTGGAAGCTGTCGTCACTATGGGGACGTATATTAGACAGTATATCATTGAATGAAAGGCAACATGCCTATGCGTCACTGGGTAATGAGAATTGGCAGGTATTATAATGTTCGTGGTGGCTGAGTTCCTACAAATCTTGAAAGTATGACTGTAATCACTGATATCTGTGGTTAAATCTAAATAATTTATGGAATTACCCTCAGTTTCTATTGCGCATTCGATAAGGATGCGCTTAGAGTTTTAGTTGCTTGAAGAATGTTGAAAGTTTTCTGGTACTACTAGCCCATAAGAACAATATATCGTCAACATACCCAAACCAGTTTCCAATCTTGGAAGAAGGTGGGCTATTTTCCAAGTTTCTCAAAACTGCAATACGTGATGATATCTTCACTAAACATCTCGTAGTCCACGAAATGGAAAAATTGAACCTCGTTTCTACTGCCCCAGCATTGAAGAAAGACAGATTTTTGACCATTTTAACAAGAAAATGTATCATAATAATGTTAAAGCAGTCAGATTAAACAATAGGAAACACCAGTCTTAATGAACACAGGTGATTACAAACCGGGAGGTTTCCTAAACTCTGCCAACGTCCAACACATGCAGAAATACGCTACATAATCTTATAGTAAGTTTTACTAAACAATATAAAAGTGTTATTCCAACATGACATTTTTATTCTGCAACAGAGTATAGAAACTACCCGGCAGATTAAATCTCTGCCAGACCGAGACTCGAACTCAGCACCTTTGCCTGTCGCCGGTAAATGTTCTATTAACTGAACTACCCAAGCTCATTCCTTCCAGAATTTCCAGTCCTGGAAATTTTGCAAAAGATCATGTGCGAAATTAAGAAGATAGGAGGCGAAGTGAGGAAGCTGTGAGGACGAGTCCTGAGTCGTCTTTGGGTAGCTCAGTTGGTAGAGCACTCGACTACGAAAGGCAAAGTTCCCCAGTTCCAATCTCTGTCCGCCATACAGTTCTAAGCTTCCAAGAAGTTTCATAGCAGCAGACACTCTGCTGCTGAGAGAAAACGTATTTTAATGCAGAATTAGTCCACTCAAAAATTTAACATTGGAGCACACAATAACACAATAAAACCAGTTTCATTAAATCTACATCCTAAACAGCTTCTGGATCATACTGGAGGAGTCTGATGGTGGTACAATAGAGTTTAATTTCTGTGACGGATTATCTCACATGCAACCGAGCGAGGTGGCGCAGTGGTTAGCACACTGGACTCGCATTTGGGAGGACGACGGTTCAATCCCGTCTCCAGCCATCCTGATTTAGGTTTTCCGTGATTTCCCTAAATTGTTTCAGGCAAATGCCGGGATGGTTCCTTTGAAAGGGCACGGCCGATTTCCTTCCCAATCCTTCCCTAACCCGAGCTTGCGCTCCGCCTCGAATGACCTCGTTGTCGACGGGACGTTAAACACTACCCACCGCACCTCTCACATGCAGATCTTTTGTAGTTGAAGTTTCCCAGTAGGTGCTTGACATTCAGTTGAAGTGCCGCACTGTTTCGTGAAGAAATGTTTAATAGTCAGCAGTGCTGTCTTCTTTACCAGTTGATTATAGAACTCATTGTAACATTTAAGATAATATTCAACTTCTCTGATCACTGTTGCGCTCCCTACTTCTGCAGGATAATGTTCCTCAAGAACTGTCACTGTAGCATCGATCATTCTTAAAGACTCAGCCACTACCTATGTAGTTCTGACAGGCTGAACTCCCATGACTTCTAATTCTTCTTTGTCACCATTCTCACAGAAAACTATGGAATCTTCAGTGCTCAGATCCTCAGAACGATAGTTTAAGAGAACAGATATATTCTCTTCACCGACATCAGTGAATGGAATATGCTGAGCCATATTTGCAGTTTTTCTAATTTCGACGATGATATCAGTGATCGTCTTCTACCACTGACACAGCATCAAGGTACAGTTTCCTCCACACACCACTCGTACATTTTGGAGTGACGTCAGTCCATGTGTCTTTAATAACATCAATTAAAATCTTAATGTTAAATTGTCCCCATAAAATTTTGATGGTAAGTTCCTCACTCGAATGACATATTTCTGTGAGATTGGAGAAATTTTGACACGCATAATAGCCTTCGATTTGCAAATAACTCCCTCATCCATGGATTGTGGGATATATGTTGGGTTTGGTGGCAGAAGCTGAACTCCAGTGTTTTGTACTTTAATCAGTAATGGAAAGTGGGTGGCTGGGAACATAACCAAGGAGGAGAAGAATTTTTGAAGGAAGTTTCTCTTTCTCGCAGTAACCCTTCAGCTCCATATGTAGTTCATTAAAAATACCCATTTAAAATAGTAGAGCGCATCCAACGTATCTTATTCCGTCTCCAATGAACGCCTAGCCTGCCGTTGTTACAAATTTTTAATGCCCCATGGTTTTGAGAGTAGTGGATAATGTCTCTTAATTTCCAATCTCCTGCATTTACTTCGAAAAGAAGGGTGCATTAGTCCTAGACAGCTTTAAATCCTGGTGCTGTTTTCTCTGCAGTGGAAATGAACATGTGGCTAAGTATTGATTTCGAAAATAGCCCCTTTCACCAAGGTTGACAACTTGCTTCACGGTGTAGTCTTTTTCTGTCACAATTTCTTTTAATATGTTTTTGAATTGTTCAGCTACGACTTCATCTGCTACAGCTGCTTCTCGTGTCATTTTAATGGAAACTGGAAATTTGTAGTAATTTCCTTCGGGACCAAACTCCTGAGGTCATCAATCTCTAGGCTTACACACTACTTAATCTAACTTAAATTAACTTACGCTAAGGACAACACACACACACACCCATTCCCAAGGGAGGACTCGAACCTCCGACCGGGGAAGCCGCGCGAATCATGCAAGGCGCCATAGACCACGTCGCTACTTCCGCGGCTCATTTAATGCTGTGAAAGTTAAGCTGCCTGAGAAAGGTGTTCGACCGACCCATTCGTTCGCTAAATCTGCGGACTGAGTCTTTACTTTAGCTTGAATAGCAGCTGCAGAGAGACGCACCCATTGTTGATTGTCGTGCTCAAAACAAAGGCTTAGCGTTTTATCCATTCTTACCATCACTTCTGAGTGAGATTTGGTCACTCTTGTCACAGTTCCCTCGACAGGCACAATTTCTTCCCTGTTACCCGAGGTTTTAAATACAGACCCTGTCAAGTGCAACTTCACAGCTCTACTGACATGGACTAAGGATTCGTGTGTAGACAAATATGACAGGAGATCTGCGCTGTGATACGATAACGCATTACTGCTTCCGCATACCATTAACAAATAGTAACACCGGACTCAAAATTAAAATCGTGTATGTGCAGAAACGTGGATAACTAATCTTCACATAACGAGGATCTATCTGTATTACCCAATACACCACTATGTTACAGTGAAATTCAGTGATCACCTGCAAGCTATATAGTTTCATGAGAACTTTAGGGACAAATCAAATACAACAGTTGTGTAAAATCTCTGGGCCGCCAACATACCGACCATGGTGATATGGAGCTATTAACAGATGCAATATTATATCTTTAACAATTGTTCGGTTCTGTTACCAGAGCTCCAACACTTTTTACGCTGCTGGCTTACAACATAACATCTCTGTGGAAATTTGTCACTTGTACTAAGTTTCAAATCTAAGATGGCTGATCTGTGATGTTACAAAGCAAGATGACGATCCAGGACGTAATCAGTGCCATCAGAATCCAAGATGGCAGTCCATCACTCGTCATGTGTCCAGACTTATTAGTTTTCAAGCCATTAGGTGGATCACCATTTGTGCTTATATACCGTAGTGACAGCTTGATCATTATTGAGAAGTGTCATTAGAGATCCACTGCTTCCACAAAAAAAAAAAAAAAACTGACTCACATAGCTTGAGGAATTACTGATCCATTCTCTGTCTGAATGTTTTTATTATTTATTACATGCGTAGGATCAAATATGTACTCATGTTTATCTTTTATCCTTCCTCAATACAACAGCTCCCTCATGCGCATGACGTAGTGCCCGATCCATTTGAGCAGCAGCAGAAATAAAGTCAGTATGTAGACATGCTCTGTGATGCAGTTCACAACATGTTTCGGTGGTAAGTCAGAATGCAAAGCTGTTTATATACTGTGAATTTCCGCTATATCCATCACCTGCACCACTAAATCTGCACATAGACAAGCTCTCTGTTGCAGCGTGTGATATAATGGAGCATACTCAGGATTGTTTCCAGCCCTAAAGTTCCCAGTATATCCAGTTCCTCCACCGCTACTCGAGCCTCAGCTATGTCATTTCAGAATGCTGCTAGTTCAGCACTACTAATGTTGACCACCAGTGGATCGAAGTGTATATATGTTGCCTGGAACAGAATTCGAAGTACAACAGAAGCAGGAAACTACTGACAAGGCACAAAGGTACATTTCACTGATACGGAATGGGATCAACTGTGCAGCAAGCAGGCATGTATCGAGTACTGCATGTTAAAACAGACTAAAATCAATTCCCTTGAGACATTTACACCTTTCACGCCCGGGTTCCCGGGTTCGATTCCCGGCGGGGTCAGGGATTTTCTCTGCCTCGTGATGGCTGGGTGTTGTGTGCTATCCTTAGGTTAGTTAGGTTTAAGTAGTTCTAAGTTCTAGGGGACTTATGACCACAGCAGTTGAGTCCCATAGTGCTCAGAGCCATTTGAACCATTTAAACCATTTACACCTTTGGTAGCAACGGTGCATCCATTCCCAACATGTCTGGAAATGATACAATGAAATTAACATCTTGGGACCCAAGACAACTCATACACTTAAAGCTTCCAAGTGACGTCATGGACCTGCGTGGCTTATATGCTGCAGTATGGTTCGTCGCGGACAGATTTCGTCTTTTGTGATTGGATGTTACACTGCTCTTCTATGATGTTGTCAATAATGTATGGAACACTGTGAGACCTGAGTTTCTACTGGCGTATACAATTTCCAAACAACTCGCGGGAATTCAACCAGGTAATATTTACAGTGACCGCTCGTATTTCGGCGGGAGTACACCCCGCCATTTTCAAGGCGCAAACTGCAACGGACAGACGACGTACAGGTAAATTAAAATCTGTTCCTCTCGTTTTTTTTTTTTTTTTTTTTTTTTTTTTTGACAAGGGAGAGAGCAGGATTCGAAGCACAGTTTAAACAAAAACCTCCATCCCTGTTTACAAGGTTGCTCGCTAATTTAATCTCGACTGCCTCCTTAATAACATTGTCCCAATAGCTCGACTGTTATGCCAATATCTCTTGCCTCTCTTCTGTTCCATGTTTGAAGACTTGCTTGGAGCTGTAAGTCTCAAAATCTGAAGGAAGAACGCTGGAACGAAACCTGTACTAAGAAAAGAGATTAAAAATATTTGAAGAAGAAATTTTATTTTGTGATATAAAGACGCTGTAAGACATCACGGAAGAAAAAACTAAGCTAAAGGCAAGAGATACTCTTGTTCACTGCTCGCATTATGTGCATGATGATCTTTTCCTTTTCTAAACATTTCATTGAGCAATTCATAGTTCAAACTAAATTATTATAAGTGCTATGATGAAAGACATTAAAGTCTTTTAATATTACTGTTATAAGAGTTCATGACCAAAATGGCTGCTTTTAGGCAGCATGCAAATACGCTGTACCGTAGATGACGTTCTGCTGTTTTAAAATGTGGCATTCATATTGTTCAATAGTAATTAGAAATAATTTTTGTTGGACATCATCTTAATGTTTGTAATTAGTATCACAGCATAAGTTAGTTTCGAATAACATTGATACTTCTATAATATGACCAAAATAGGGAAAGAAGTACCGATGAATGAAATAAATCAAACGAATGTTGAACTTGATATCGATGCCGGTGGTAACGCGTATGAGGCAACAGAGGACCTGAAGCCCACCCTTCCTGAAATAGAGTCAAACGTATAAGCCGTGTCTAGTGAGGAAATTGCTGCAACGAGTGAAAATGCAGATCCATTCATAATAAAAGGTGATTCAGATGGTTCTGAGTACTATGGGACTTAACATCTGAGGTCATCAGTCCCCCAGAAATTAGAACCTAACTAACCTAAGGACATCACACACATCCATGCCCGAGGCAAGACTCGAACCTGCGGCCGTAGCGGTCGCGCGGTTCCAGACTGAAGCGTCTAGAACCGCTCGGCCATACCGGCCGGCCCCTTAATAAAAGAAAATAGCAGTAATGATTAATAACCGTAACCAGGCAATAGCCCCACAAATTTTTGCGCATGTTAATACCACTCTTCCCGAACACGATCATGAAATGGCCACACAAATGGACAACCGTGACAAACATTTCGCTGCTCTAGCCGAGCGACATAAAGAGTTAGCCGCACGACCTGGCATTAGTTTGTCAAGCATTTCCACCAAAATTTCAGAACCAAAGAAAACTTATGAAGGCGTACCGGAAGCAGTAAAGCAGTTGACGAACGAGGTACAGACACCACAGACAGTGTAGACAATAGAAACTATGATGCAATAGCTTCTCGATTTTAGCGGTTATTACTTGACCCTGAAGCACTTAGCTGCTCAAGGCCAAAGATTTTCCAACGAATTTACGAAATGGTAGTAAAGACAAACAGATAAACAAAATGTTAAATACCCGATTGAGAGATACTATACAGCCACTTAATGCCGACGCAATGTTCGAATCGGGTGCTGAAGGGGGGGAGGGGGGACTATTGAGAATGACCTCGAAGATATAAAGCATGTATTGACAAGTGGCACTCCTGAGTGAAACGACCTGTACCGGGAGATTATGTCAAATAAGGCACTGCCGCATCGTGGCGAGCCCGCAGCAGCTTGAACTCATGAAATGTGTGGGACCGGTGATCCTTATCGTCGAACATAAAAAAATGGCTCTGAACACTATGGGACTTAACTGCTGAGGTCATCAGTCCCATAGAACTAACCTAAGGACATCACACACATCCATACCCGAGGCGGTCGCGCGGTTCCAGACTGTAGCGCCTACAACCGCTCGGCCACACCGGCCGCCCGTCGAACTTACCATAATCAAGCTGGATCGGATAGTCCCCACATACGAGGAATACATGAATGAGTCGGTGGTGGCAACACTCACCTTAGCGGCGACACTCTTAGAAGAAAGCTTACTGTAAAGCTTACTGTAAATCGCCATTTTGAGGTGTATTCATCTGAAAAGAGATCACTGCACCCTGTTGTCTTCACAAAGGCGCTCAAAAGAGTTCTGCCTAGATCTCAGGCTGAAAGGCAGGAGACTAAATTTATCACAGCATATACTCAGGGCGATGGGGCCATGTGGGCAACTGATGCTGCCGAAAGATGTACCACGTGTGGTGAGTTTGAGAAGGCTTCGCTGGCTAAGTTTGGATTAGGAACTGCCCAGAAGCACCTTGGGAAGAAGGAATTTAGCCCCGACATTTATAATACAAAACAGTGTAGCTTGAGAAAAAACTTCGCCTGCTTCATTAATAAGACAAGATATTGGGACAGTCCTGTCGCGCACAAAGATGTGCCACGCATTTTAAAGGCAAAATTTCCGATCCACATACCTGAGAAGCTACTCATGATATCAGACGAAAATTTTGAATTCTTGCTCTCCGTCCTGAATGCGGCCGAGTTGACACACTAAAATTTCCAACCTGCAGACGGAAACGGAGGTGCGCAGCCTGTAGTGCCGGGCCAGCTATCACGGCCGTGGGGACGGATGCTGTGGCAATGGCGCATCGCCGCAGGCTGCGCCGCCGGATGAAAACTGTCAAAAAAAAAACACTCAGAACTCGGTGCCTTTTCACAAGCGTCCGAGGAACAACAACAGAATGCTCAATCTGGGATCTACATCTGCATCTAAATCTACATTTCTACTCCGCAAGCCACCCAACGGTGTGTGGTGGAGGGCACTTTACGTGCCACTGTCATTACCTCCCTTTCCTGTTCCAGTCGCGTATGGTTCGAGGGAAGAACGACTGCCGGAAAGCCTTGGTGCGCGCACGAATCTCTCTAATTTTGCATTCGTGATCTCCTCGGGAGGTATAAGTAGGGGGAAGTAATATATTCGATACCTCATCCAGAAACGCACCCTCTCGAAACCTGGACAGCAAGCTACACCGCGATGCAGAGCGCCTCTCTTGCAGAGTCTGCCACTTGAGTTTGCTAAACATCTCCGTAACGCTATCAGGCTTACCAAATAACCCTGTGACGAAACGCGCCGCTCTTCTTTGGATCTTCTCTATCTCCTCTGTCAACCCAACCTGGTACGCATCCCACACTGATGAGCAATACTCAAGTATAGGTCGAACGAGTGTTTTGCAAGCCACCTCCTTTGCTGATGGACTACATTTTCTAAGGACTCTTCCAATGAATCTCAACGTGGCACCCGCCTTACCAATAATTGATTTTATATTATCATTCCACTTCAAATCGTTTCGTACGCATACTCCCCGATATTTTACAGAAGTAACTGCTGCCAGTGTTTGTTCCGATATCATGTAATCATACAATAAAGGATCCTTCTCTCTGTGTATTCGCAATACATAGGGTCAGTTGCCGCTCCCTGCACCAAGTGGCTATCAGCTGCAGATCTTCCTGCATTTCGCTGCCATTTTCTAATGCTGCAACTTCTCTGAATACTACAGCATCATCCGCGAAAAGGTGCATGGAACTTCCGACAATATCTACTAGGTCATTTATATATATTGTGAAAAGCAGTGGTCCCATAACAATCCCGTGTGGCACGTCAGAGATTACTTTAACGTCTGTAGACGTCTCTCCATTGAGAACAACACGCTGTGTTCTGTTTGCTAAAAACTCTTCAATCCAGCCACACAGCTGGTCTGATATTCCGTAGGCTCTTACTTTGTTTATCAGGCGACAGTGCGGAGCTGTATCGAACACCTTCCGGAAGTCAAGGGAAATGGCATCTACCTGGGAGCCTGTATCTAATATTTTCTGGGTCTCATGAAGAGATAAGGCGAGTTGGATCTCACACGATCGCTACAGAGTAGATTCTGGGTTTCCAGAAATGACATGATACGTGAGCAAAAAACATGTACTAAAATTCTACAACAGATCGATGTCAGAGATAAAGACCTATAGTTTTTGCGCATCTGTTCGCCGACCCTTCTTGAAAACTGGAACTACCTGTGCTCTTTTCCAATCATTTGGAACTTTCCGTTCCTCTAGAGACTTGCCGAGCACGGCTGTTAGGAGGGGGGCAAGTTCTTTCGCGTAGTCTGTGTAGAATCGAATTTGCATCCCGTGCAAAAGGTGATGGGACCCCACAGAAGCAGCGGCATTCATATTTCGGCTATCAGTGGTACATAAATAACGGAAATCCGCCACCGCCTCGAAGTTCTAATTATGGTAACAATCAGATGAACAATGCAAGACCTCCACCACATTCGTCACCGCCTCAAAACCCTAACACGCAAACAAAGCGGAGCGTTCTCCAAACTGGCCGAGAATCATGCCGTTCGTATTGTTGAGATGACAGGTGAGCACTCCTCGACAACGGACAAAGCGCCTAACTATTTACGACTACAGCACGCTCCCTGATGAGAGTCGTGGTACGGGAAGGGAGCATCATTTCCATCGGACATCTATGTACGTTGCGATACGATGACGTCACAGACAGTAAGAAAGAGCTCTGTGACAGCTCTGGATCGTGCAGGGAATCTGCGAAAGAACTTGTCCAGGCGGCGGTTAATGCGGTTGCGGGTAGAGTTCAGACCATGGTTATACTTGACACGGTTGCTAGTATGAACGTTGTTGCTGATAGTTTCCCAGAAGGGTTACCAATATTGCGAAATTACCCACCCTAACAGTCCGCCTGCTTAGCTGAGTGGTAACGCGCTCGCCTTGCAGGCTTTCGTTACGACTGCGCACCCTCCGACTCAACGTTGAAATATCAAAAGTTTTGGCTGGTTTCGTTGTCTAGGGGCTGGGATACGTAGTTGCCGCATTACAGGCCAAATACTGCTGAGTCTACAGTATACAATAAGAATATACACACGAATCGAATGGTCGAAGGTTTCTATCACTCGGCAATTACAATTAAATAAAATCTAAAGGTACTATATTAACGACTCTAAATTATAAGTACGATAGGAGAAGCACTTTTGATAATGTGGTATGTTTCTGCAAAACACTTATTGGTGTCGATGGTCCAGCAATTAAATAAAATATAAGTTGAATAACAGGGAAAAAGTAGATTTCTACTGCACGTAATTAGTCATGAACAACAACATAGCTTGCGAGATATTCACTTCTAAACGCACACTACGTCTTCACTGTAGAAGCCACGGAAATCTCACAAGTGCAGAAGCCGGCACTCCGACGTTTTTCTATCTGCCGCAACCGCTCGCAAACCGCTCCACACTCTCCAAGTCTCTCCCCCGTGACTCCGCGCCCGTCGCCGGACTGTCCGCGTCCAGCAGTCATTCCCGTGTCCTGTGCCCTACTCCCCGTCCAGAACTGCCCCCGTGTCCTCTCTAGAAACGATCCTCCTCCCCCACTTCCATACAGTCTCACCATTAACGAGCGCTGTGATTGGCTAGAGCGCTCCCTCCATGTCCCCAAGCGAACGTACACTCACAAACATATTTAAGCACGTACGAAATACTGGAGCTACATTTAAGTAACTTGAAATTAAATAAATATTCCTCCGGCTAGACCAGAAACATGCTCTAACACCCATTATTAGATACATAAACAAATTAAATAAACGTACATCAAACGAGTAGAACAAAGGGTAGGCCAGTAGCCTAATGTCTCTGTGCTTTCTAAAACACAGTGAATATTTAACCAATTTCTTCATGAATAGTATATCGGATATAAACAAAGACATAGATGAATAAATATATTTATAAGCATGCTGCTACCGTTTTTTCGTGTAACTCTGGAGTACTTATGACCTGACGCGATCCATAGTAATCGACCACTTTGACATCCAATAACTCATGTACTATTCAAGTTACGTGCCTGTAATTCATACCAATTTAGGTTTACACTAATAGCTCTCTAAAGACACGTAGACGACGAAATCGGAAGAACTGTTTTGATTTTGGAAATTCGTTGCAGGGTGTTACTTGTATAATTCATATATTGAAAATCTGATTACACCATCAGGATCTTCGTGCAAATAATAGTAATGTACATGTTGCTTTTCGAGGTATAATGATTCATCTGGCTACTATCAATTTCTATACTAACTATGAAATGTCTGAAATGATGCTTTCACAAAGTCCGCCATCTTTGTCACTCCCGGCATAGACATCTCCTTCATCAACACAAAGCACCGCCCTCGTCACAGTGGAATTCCCAGCCACGTGGCTGGACCATGGGCTGGGGCTGCCCCTCTCGTCCGGCTCACGTTTGGCACCACGTGTTTGCTGCCGGGCCGCGGTTTTGACGAGCGTCCTGTGCGGCCGCCCCAATTCCGAACATATATTATTTCCAGGGCGCCACAACTCGCCCGTTATCTCACAGCCTCGCATGTAAGCAGACCCGGGTTAGATTCCCGGCCGGGTTAGAGATTTTCTCCACTCGGAGAGCGGATGTTGTGTTGTCCTCATCATCATTTCATCCTCATCACCGGCGCGCAAGTCGCCCAGTGTGGCGTCGACTGAAATAAGACCTGCACTTGGCGGCCGAACTTCCCCCCATGGGGCATCCCGGCCAACGATGCCATACGTTCATTCCCATTTGTTTACCCACTCTAACAGTACTGAATCGTTTGCTATCAGATGCTACTGGTGCCAGGTGCCAGAGGGTAGATAAACAAGTGCAGGTTGAGGTTAAATTCGAGGACGGAGCCACTAGTAGCAGGTTTCTCGTGTTGAAGGGTTAAGAGTCAGCTGTCTTTCGGACATGGAGTTCTTACGAGGAAGGAACGCAGGATCGTCTTTACGAGCGGTCAGTGCCATTTGGCAGTCAATGATAGAGAGATTGTCTTTAATTTAATTAAAACAAAGACGCCTTGCGGTAAATTTTTCCCCAGAGTCAAAGTAAGAATCACACGATCTCGGGTGTTGTACACACACAATCACCCTAAAAACTATGTCCGAAAAGGCCTTGGAAGGCCAACCGACCGGCCGCCGTGTCACCCTCAGCCCACAGGCGTCGCTGGATGCACATATGGAGGGGCATGTGGCCAGCACACGGCTCTCTCGGTCATATGTCAGTTTACGAGACCGGAGCCTCTACTTCTCAAGTAGCTCCACAGTTTGTCTCACAAGGACTGAGTGCACCCGGCTTGTCAACAGCGCTCGGCAGGCCGGATGACCCATCCAAGTGCTAGCCCAGCCCGATAGCGCTTAACTTCGGTGATCTGACGGGAACCGGTGTTACCACTGCGGCAAAGCCGTGGGAAACATTACCCTGATCACGGTAATACCGCATCTGGTCTGTCAGCTTATGAGCATGCTATGTGTGACCCGGCCCGCATATAAAAAAAGAAGTGGAAAAAATCGAAGTATTTGACGCACTAGTAGAGACTCGAGTTAGCATACTTCTTGATGCATTATGCTAAAGTTTCCTCCAGAAAACCTGGAGTGTTTGAGGGATATTATCTTGTAGAGGTGGCCCCTACGAAATATACTGCACACATTCCATTCCGTCTCGTGGACTAGAAGGGAGGCAGTAAAGCACTGACTTCAGACGATACTGCAGTGGGACATAACAGAAACACCTTTGTCCCGGTACAGTGGTCCATTGTTAGGCTTACCAAAGTCTGGAGGAAGTGTGCACCTCGTCTTGGCTGCAAAGCCCTTTAATATAGTTACGGTAAGAACCATACCGGACAGACTGGAGGAGCAAATGCAGAAATTCAGCGGAGTACAGCATCTACCTACGATAGATTTCCGCTCCTCCGACGAGCGGGTGTGTTTAACAAAGAAATCACGCAAGTACACTATGTTTATTTTCGGGAGAAGATCGTACCAAATTAGAGTATTGCCCTCCGGGCTGAATGTGGGCGCTGGGTCTTCATAAAGGGCCTGAACACTGTTTTAGGACCGGAACTTTTAGATAAATAGATGATCTGCTGATCGAAACTGCGACTTGGGAGGAACGTGTTAAACTGCTTGAGGAAATATTCCCGAAATTCCCGAATAGTGAAGTCACAGATAATTTAGAAAAGTCAAAATCTGCAAAGGACAAGGTCAAATTCTTGGTCACATTGTCTCGCCCCAAGGAATTGTACCGGATCCCGAAAAGATCAAAGCCATTGAAAACTATCCCACTTCCTCAACCAAAAAAAAATTTGAAATAATTTCTAGGGCTTGCCTCAATTTTTAGACTATTCGTTTCCAATTAGTTACTGAGCAGTAGTGAATTGTTGATTCCCTTGCATATGAATGTAAACTGGTTTTGGTACGTAAGGTGCGTGAAAATTTTTAAAAAGATGAAGCTGGCTTTAGTCACATAACAAATTTTACACGACCCTGACATGTAGAGAGATTCCTGCATAGCCTGTGACGCCTATTGCTCCGAATCGAGAGCACGCGTATCCCTGGTATTAGACAGAGATAGGAAAACTGAAGTAAGAGTCATTAGTATCACTAGGCGAGTTCTCACTGAATACGAAAGAACCTATTCTGTAACCGAATCCGTGACTTTTACCATGCTTTGGTAATTTAAGAAATTTAATTTATACATGTATGGCACAGAATCTATTCTGATCATCAAGCACTAAATTTTTTCCTCAGATGTAAACTGCGCCATACGAGACTCGCTACGTGGTCATTCTTTCTAAAGGAATATGATAATTAGATTGTTCGTATCCAAGATAAATAAAATGTAATCGCAGATGCTCTGTCCAAACTTCGGCAAGTATTACCTGAAGATTCAATTCTGATGGAAGAGATACCCAATTTTAAAATCATGTTAATGGAAGACGTGTTTCACCAACAGTATTACCTTGAGTTGTGACAGGATATGAAAGTTTTACAAAATGCTGATCTTTGATTGAGGGAAGTTAAACAATGAATACCACAAAACCCATGACACAAAGTAACCCTTTATTACAGTATATATGAAAATGTTCTATTTCATAGACAATAACCCAATTTAAATATATGGTGCGTATGCATTACTTTTGCGTAACGTGACCATCTTGTACGCTACACTCATCTGGCTTGGGGGCACATCACAGTAGCAAAATGTAAGAGGAAGATCTCACTACACTCCTAATCTGCATCATCGACTACACCAACTCTTGCGCACCTGCGTTCTCTCAGAAGGCAAAACCCATGAAAGATCTAATAAGATACCACGGCATCCGATTTTGACATCAAAACCAGGGCAAATCGTGTCACTTGACATCGCAGGACCACTATCTCTGGCTCATTGTCTAGGATCATGCATCGATACAACCCCACGGGCGTCGTAGCGACAGAATTGCAAGTTTCCGTGAGACGCCAATAGTGGTTGTGTGGGATGCGGTGGACCCAATGAAGCGCACCCACTGTGCCACGCCTCTAAGCGGCTCGGTCCCTCGAGCACCCTCCCCCACTGCAATACACACTATGTGACCAAAAGTATGGGACACCCCCAAAAACATACGTTTTTCATATTAGGTGCATTGTGCTGCCACGTACTCCATTTCAGCGACCTCAGTAGTCATTAGCCATTGTGTGAGAGCAAAATGGGGGCGCTCCGCGGAACTCACGGACCTCAAACGTGGTCAGGTGATTGGGTGTCACTTGTATCATACCTCTGTACGCGAGATTTTCACACTCCTTAACATTCCTAGGTACACTGCTTCCGATGCGATAGTGAAGTGGAAACGCGAAGGGACACGTGCACCACAAAAGCGTACAGGCCGATCTCGTCTGTTGACTGACAGAGACCGCCGAAAGTTGGTCGTAATGTGTAATAGGCAGATATCTATTGAGGCCATCACACAGGAATTCCAAACTGCATCAGGATTCACTGCAGGTACTATGACAGTTAGGCGGGAGGTGAGAAAACTTGGATTTCATGGTCGAGAGGTTGCTCATAAGCCACACATCACGCCGGTAAATGACAAACGATACCTCACTTGGTGTAAGGAGAGTAAACATTAACGATTGAACAGTGGAAAAACGTTGTGTGGTGTGACGGATCACGGTGCACAATGTAGCGATCCGATGACAAGGTGTGAGTATGGCGAATACCCGGTAAACGTCATCTGCCAGCGTGTGTAGTGCCAACCGTAACATTTGGAGGCGGTGGTGTCATGGTGTGGTCGTGTTTTTCGTGGAGGGGGATTGCACCCCTTGGCACTATCACAGCACAGGGCTACATGGATGTTGCAAGCACCTTTTTGCTTCCCACTGTTGAAGAGCAGTTCGGGGATGGTGATTGCATCTTTCAACACGATCGAGCACCTGTTCATAATGCACGGCCTGTGGCTGAGTGGTTACACGACAACAACATCCCTGTAATGGGCTAGCCTGCACAGAGTCCTGACCCGAATCCTGTAGAACACCTCTGAGATGTTTTGGAACGCCGACTTCGTGCCAGGCCTCACCGACCGACATCGTTACCTCTCCTCAGTGCAGCACTCCATGAAGAATGGGCTGTCATTCCACGAGAAACTTTCCAGCACCTGAACGAACGTATGCCTGCGGGAGTGGAGGTTGTCGTGTAGGCTAAGGGTGGGCCAACACCATATTGAATTCCAGTATTACCGATGGAGGGTGCCACGAACTTGTAAGTCATTTTCGCCCAGGTGTTCGGATACTTTTGACTGCATAGTGTAGGTGGACCAGCGACAGCAGCTTGGTGCCGCATGGCTACATGAAGCTACGCAGACGCCACCTATTGGTGGCTCCGCCACCATCACTGATGCTTTTGTAATAATTGAGCTGTATTATTTGCAATGTCTTCGTTCACTTGAAGAAATACAAGTTAAGTAAACCTTCTGATTATTGTGTTAACTTGTTCGCTAATCATTTCTGCTCTTTCCTGCGGCGACAGTTGCCGCGCCACTATGTAGCCCACCTCTCCTTGCCGTTGTATACCACCAAGTCGTGCACAACATCTGGCGACGAGTCATCGAGCATACCTGTGGAAGCCAAGTCTGATTGCGTTCTTTCTGTCCTGTACTCTTTTTGTTTGCTTTTTTGCTTTTATCCATTGTCGTGGGTACCCAGTGTTTACCTTACTTGTGTTCTTTATATTCTAGGTTTCACCTTTGCCGCTTTTGCACCCCTTTTCGTTCTCTCTGTGGTTAACTGCCTTGCTATTTTTGCTTTTCGCTGTTTGTCTTCGGGTTTTACTTAATTCATAATGCCTGCCAAGCTTCAATCGCCTGCTGTGAGCCGGCCGGATTGGCCGAGCGGTTAAAGGCGCTACAGTCTGGAACCGCACGACCGCTACGGTCGCAGGTTCGAATCCTGCCTCGGGCTTGGATGTGTGTGATGTCCTTAGGTTAGTTAGGTTTAAGTAGTTCTAAGTTCTAGGGGACTTATGACCACAGCAGTTGAGTCCCATAATGCTCAGAGCCATTTGAACCATTTGAACCTGCTGTGAGTTGATCCAACACGGTTTATTCACTTCCACATTCAACAAATGGCGCAACTGCCTGAAGTGATGAATTGCTTCATGACGGCTTAGATGGTTTCACACAAGATGCTGGACCCCAGCGGCAGCGCCATCGCCTGCACCGCCTGCGGATGTGCCGCCATTTCGTGACTATGAAAAGACGAGGGAAGGCTGGATGAAATACCTCGCACAGATCAACATGCACATGGCGGCGCATCACATACCACGTATCTACATCTACATCCATACTCCCCACTGACGGTGTGTGGCGAAAGGTACCTTGAGAACCACTATCGGTTCTCCCTTCTATTCCAGTCTCGTGTTGTTCGTGGAAAGAAAGATTGTCGATATGCCTCTGTGTGGGCTCTAATCTCTCTGATTTTTTCCTCATGGTCTCTTCGCGAGATATACGTAGAAGGGAGCAATATACTGCTTGACTCCTCGGTGAAGGAATGTTCTCGAAACTTCAACAAAAGCCCGTACCGAGCTACTGAGCGTTTCTCTTGCAGAGTCTTCCACTGGAGTTTATCTATCATCTCAGTAACGCTTTCGCGATTACTAAATGATCCTGTAACGAAATGCACTGCTCTCCGTTGGATCTTCTCTATCTCTTGTATCAACCCTGTCTGGTTCGGATTCCACACCGATGAGCAGTATTCTGTGGGCGAACAAGTGTACTGTCAACTACTTCCTTTGTTTTTGGACTGCATTTCCTTAGGATTCTTCCAATGAATCTCAGTCTGGCATCCGCTTTACCGATGATTAATTTTATATGATCATTCCATTTTAAACCACCCCGAATGTCTACTCTCAGATAATTTATGGAATTAACTGCTTGCAGTTGCTGACCTGCTGTATTATAGCTAATTGATAAGGAATCTTTCTTTCTTTGTATTCGTAGCACATTACACTTGTCTACATTGAAATTCAATTGCCATTTCCTGCCCCATGCGTCAACTCGTTGCAGATCCTCCCACATTTTAGTACAATTTTCCATTGTTACAACCTCTCGATGTGCTACAGTGTCATCCGCAAATAGCCTCAGTGAACTTCCGATGTTATCCAGAAGGTCATTTATATATACTGTGTACTCGCTTCCCACGCCCGGGTTCCCGGGTTCGATTCCCGGCGGGGTCAGGGATTTTCTCTGCCTCGTGATGACTGGGTGTTTTGTGCTGTCCTTTAGGTTAGTTAGGTTTAAGTAGTTCTAAGTTCTAGGGGACTGATGACCATAGATGTCAAGTCCCATAGTGCTCAGAGCCATGTGAACCTTTTTTATATACTGTGTACAGCACGGTCCTAGGACACTCCCCTGCGGCACACCTGAAATCACTCTTACTTCGGAAGACTTCTCTCCATTGAGAATGACAAACTTTCTTATTTCTTGACCAAGACGGGAGTGACTATCTATAGACTTTGCACGAAGTTATTTCTCACTTCCCGCCCTGGACTAATAACATACGACAACCTCTTGCAGGCGCCGGCCGGTGTGGCCGACGGTTCTAGGCGCTACAGACTGGAACCGCGCGACCGCTACGGTCGCGGGTTCGAATCCTGCCTCGGACATAGATGTGTGTGATGTCCTTAAGTTAGTTAGGTTTAAGTAGTTCTAAGTTCTAGGGGATTGATGACCTCAGAAGTTAAGTCCCATGGTTCTCAGAGCCATTTGAACCTCTTGCAGGTGCTTACATAGCATTATCACAGGGTTCAACTGGCGGCTGCCCATTGCGAATTCTTTGGGTTGCGTAAGAAACAAGGAAAGACATGCCGTCAGTAGGTGACTGATTTGCAAGGCCTTATTAGACGATGTAGATTCAAACGTGACTGTGACAAATATTCCAGCGATTCAGTGGTTCGTGATGCCGTCACTCACAGTTGAGCTGACTACTGAATTCGCTTTCTTAAATACGCCGATCCTTCTTTGAAACTGCTTCTGCAGATTCTAGGCTATCAGGATTGCTGCGAAAGTGCAGCAGACCGTTTTGAGGCAGTACCTGTTTGTTCTGTAGATAGCCGTGGCGACAAACAGGCCTCGCTGTCAGCTCGCAAACTGCGGCCTGGCCGGCCAGTCACAGCGCTCACGTAAACACGTATCGCGTGTGGCACAAGGTGTGAAATCACGCGCTCGCTAATAATACGGCACATGCTCGCTGATCTTGCCGCTCGCGTGAAGTGACTTGCTTTATTTGTGACAAACAGGGACACGAATAGTCTGTGTGTTTACAGAAGCGTAAAGCATCACCCTTTCACGGCCTTCCGGAGTGGCCGAGCGGTTCTAGGCGCTTCAGTCTGGAACCGCGCGACCGCTACGGTCACAGGCTCGAATCCTGCCTCGGGCATGGACGTGTATGATGTCCTTAGGTTAGTTAGGCTTAAGCAGTTCTAAGTTCTAGGGGACTGATACCCTCAGATGTTAAGTCCCGTAGTGCTCAGAGCCATTTGAACCCCTTTCACGTCTCTGCTACACCTTCACACGAACCTAAGTCAAGAAGAGTGTGTAATGTGTTCTCAAAGCCCCGCAGTGTCGTTAGCACAAAACATCAGTGCAATAGCCGTTCAGGAAAGGGTCCAAGCTCCTCTGCAGTTCTACTCAAGGATAACAAACTTTATGTGTCTTTTACTATTGCTGGACAATCATTCCGTTTGCAACCTGACACTGGCGCTTAGTGAAATTGCTCAACAGTAGACTTGCTTGGCAAACCTTAGTTGTGCTCATCGCGCCGTACGCTGACGGCGTGTAACTACCAAGAGATTCCTGTCTTAGGCTCTTGTAGCATCCCTGCGACTTTCCGAAATTTGACAAAGACAGTGACATTTACAAATCTTTCCTCCTGAGACACTGCTAATAATTTTGGACTAGACTCTTCTGATTTGTTTGGGGTAAGCATTCAAAATGTACTATCTGTTTCTTCCTTTGATCCTTTGGACAGTGTTGTCAAACGATGTCCCGAATTTCAGAATTTACCCTGAAGAGGCAAAGAAACTGGTACACCTGTCTAATATCGCGTAGGGTCCTCGCGAGCACACAGAAGTGCCGCAACACGACGTGGCATGAACTCGGCTAATGTGTGAGGTAGTGTTGGATGGAATCGACATCATGAAACCTGCAGGACTGTCCATAAATCCGTAAGAGTACGAGGGGATGGAGTTCTCTCGTGAACAACACGTTGCAATGTATCCCAGATATGCTCAGTAATGTTCATGTTCCAGCGTAACGACAAGTGCCGGCACGAAGATCAAGAACGCAAGAGCAGGGAGGGCTCTGAGACGACGTCAGCCAATAGTACGCTGACCAGGAGGAGACAACGACTGGAGAGGCCTCTACATGAAGAGAATAAGAGCGACGCACCGCCTAGCCACGGCCGCACTGGAAGAGCTGTACTAGAAGACGAACTGTCATCCTAACAATTTGCGTGAGACTTGTGCCTTATATTAACTGCTTTCATGAAAATTGTGTATAGCGAAGGACATTGATTATTTGCATGTCGCCAATTGCTTGCGACCCATCACGTAGAAACGAAAGTTAAGTATTGTCGGTTCCATTATTGTAAAATACTCCATTAATATAATTTGCTTTTATGTTGTCCAGCTATCCGAGAAAACAGCAGCCTACGCATCCTATAAGAGACCAGTGGGTAAGATCCCAAATCTGGGAAGTTTGGTGGCCAGCGGAAAGGTTTAAACTCAGAAGAGTGTTCCTGGAGTCATTCTGTCACAATTCTGGGCATGTGGGGTGTCGCATAGTCCTGCTGGAATTGCCCAAGTCTATCGGAATGTACAATGGACGTCAACGGATGCAAGTGATCAGAAGGATGCTTACGTACGTGTCAATTGTCAGAGTCGTATCTAGACGGGTCAGGGGTCCCATATCACTCCAATTGCGTACGTCCCAAACCGTTACATAGCCTCCACCAGCAACACATTTCGAGTCATCAACAATCCAATGTCGGTGTTGACGGATTTTGTTTCGTGCAGTCATCTAGGGAACACAAGTGGGCTTTCAGCTGCGAAAGGCCATATAGATGACGTTTTGTTCTATGCACGCCGTCACTTGTTGATGGCCCAGCATTGAAATCTGCAGTAATTTGTGGAATGGTTGAACTTCTGTCGCGTTCATCAATTCTCTTCAGTTGTTGTTGTTCCCGTTCTTACAGGATATTTTTCCGGTCGCAGCGACGTCGGAGATTTGAAGTTTTACCAGATTCCTGATATTCACGGTACACTCGTTAAATAGTCGTTAGGTCGTAAAGTATTTCATCGCTACCTCGGAGACGCTGTGTCCTGTCGCTCGTACTCCGACTATAACGCCACGTTCAAACTCACTTAAACCTTGATAAACTGCTATTGTAGCAGCAGTAACCGTTCTGACAACTGTGCCAGACACTTTTCGTCTAATAAAGGCGTTGCCACCCGCCGTATTCTGCCTGTTTACATATCTCTGTATTTGAATACGCATGCCTATACCAATTTCTCTGGCGCTTGAGTGTATTTCTGAGGTTTTAGCCAAAGTCAATAATTTTGTTGCTCAAGTCACAATGAAGGGCAATGCAGAGCCTTGTTTTGTTAGGGCTAGCCCTGTCTCTCAGGCTCTTCAAGAGCAGGTGGTTTACGAATCTACTGCTTTCCAAGACAAAGTAGTCAAAGCACCCATTACTACCAGTCAGTGGGCTTCCCCTCATGTTATTCTAAAGAAACCATCTGGGAGACTCCGATTTTAAGAAAAGTGTGAATCTTCAAACAGTAATCGACATTCCAGAATGAGACTTTCACTCTGCAGCGGAGTGTGCGCTGATATGAAACTTCCTGGCAGATTAAAACTGTGTGCCCGACCAAGACTCGAACTCGGGACCTTTGCCTTTCGCGGGCAAGTGCTCTACCATCTGAGCTACCGAAGCACGACTCACGCCCGGTACTCACAGTTTTACTTCTGCCAGTAGTAATCGACATTGGAGGATAACCTGGGTGCCTGTCTTTTCCAAAACTGATTTGCACGACGCTTACTAGGAAATCATTCTGGATGAGTAGTCGCAACCAGTCTTTGTCATTAACCTTCATGTGTGTCTCTTGCAATTTTTGAGATTGCCGTTTAGCAGTGCTTCCGCAACCGCCATATTTCGGCGCTTCCCGGAGCAGCTGACTGCAAAAGTTCCTATTTACACAAATTACTTGGATAATATTGTCGTTTCAGGTCGCACTCCTGAAGAACACATGAGCAGTCTTTGTACTCTGTTTCAACTGTTATCTGCAATTGGCCTTAAATGTAAGTGAACCGCGCAGTCCTTGCGACAAAAAAGCGAAAGCTGTGAAGAAACAGCAGAGGGATCCGCCTCCCCCCCCCCCCCCCCCCCCGCCACCCACCCACCTCCCCAATGCCGCTGCTAACTCGAGACTCCTTCCCCGCCCGAACCATACCATCTCGCGGACCACAATCACACCACAAGCCTCTCTGTCAAAGAGCTTCTACACAACCAGTGATTTCACCAGAGAGGTACAAAGTCGAAATATACCAAACTTTGCGGAAGGCTTCGACACAGTAACACAGACAAATGTCTGTTTTTTTTTTTTTTTTTTTCTCAGACTGTACTTGAGTGTTCAGGATACGTCATTAATAGGCACTGTGTTCACCCACTGCAATCATATTTGCTTGCTACCCGTGACCTTCCACCCCCACGCAATGTGCGGGAATTGCAGTCTGTCTTAGGAAAGCTCAAGTGTTACATCCGATTTATTTCTAACGCCGCTCAAATAGCGGTACCCTTTCACCACTTGCACAGGAAGAATGCTCCTTTTGTTTTTCCGGTAGAGCGTCTGTCTTCTTTCCAGGAGTCGATCAATGCTTTGCTTACTGATAGGTAGGATAGATGTCTTGTCCATTTGGATCCAGCCAAAATTGTGGTCTTGGATATCGATGCTTCCTCTTACGGCATCAGAGCAGTTTTGTCACATAAATTTGTTTGTTTTGAACGCCGATCGCCTTTGGTTTGATGTTGTAGAAACAAGCATATTTTAATTATTCGGGCAGCCGGGGTGGCCTAGCGGTTCTAGGAGCTACAGTCTGGAACCGCGAGACCGCTACGGTCGCAGGTTCGAATCCTGCCTCGGGAATGGATGTGTGTGATGTCCTTAGGTTAGTTAGGTTTAAGTAGTTCTAAGTTCTAGGCTACTGATGACCTCAGAAGTTCAAAAAATTGTTCAAATGGCTCTGAGCGCTATAGGACTTAACATCTCAGGTCATCAGTCCCCTAGAACTTAGAACTACTTAAACCTAACTAACCTAAGGACATCACACACAACCATGCCCGAGGCAGGATTTGAATCTGCGACCGTAGCGGTCGCGCGGTTCCAGACTGAAGCGCCTAGAACCGCTCGGCCACCAATGGTCGGCACCTCAGAAGTTAAGTCCCATAATGCTCAGAGCCATTTGAACCATTTTTGTAATTATTCGCTAACTGAAAAGGAGACTTTCGCCATTGTTTGTGAAGTCATTAAGATTCAGCAGTACATTTTTGGGACAGAATTCTACATGGTTATTAACCTATACTCTAAAACCTTTGTTTATATATGTGTCGATACTTAATCCAGGACATGTCGATCTTTTGCCTCGAGGGATTGTCCAACGTGATTGGGCTTTAGTTTGTGCTGCCGAGTTGAAATAGTTTTGCACCGCCTCTGGCAACAGGCACATCAAGAGTGAACCGCTCCACCCTAGGTCCAACGGCGAGGAGGAACGTTATGTACTAATATTTAATCAACATTAGGACAAATTTCGCGCCGCCCACACACAGTATGTTGCTGTACTTGTCTTCCTAACGCTCCCAGCTACGTGACAGACCATCGCCGACGGAGTTGTTACATGGACGGCGCCACCGCACCTTGCTTCATTTGCTATACCCGCCATGGCGGGCGGCGCCCATTACGCACAGTCAAAGTGTCACGATCAGGAAGGATTCGATGTTCTACAGATTGTGTGGTGGATGGAGGTGCTTGGAGCGAGGCACCACTGTATGACGTACTGGTCGTTCTATTTCTCTTCTTCAGGGACCGAAATGACTGTTGAGATGCCACCAGAATGAAATTTGTCCGTGTGAATTGTGTGATCCTACCGCAGGCTTTGTGCTTGCAGATTTCGTACCTGCTTGGACGCAGCAGACCTAGCTGTGTCTGGTTCCCACGGGTCCAGCGCCGTCGGCACTGGTCCCGGAATCGATGGCAGTCAGTCGTTGCTATCTCTATAGCCACGGTCGTCTGGGAATGAGTACTTCTTTTCGGCGGCTGTTATATGTGCTGTCCTCTTCAGCCATCGAGATATCTCCATCGTCATTTGGTATTATGCCTCTGGATGTGGGTGCTGCCCTCTGCCCAGTTTTTTGGTTGGTGTTATTGGGATGGCTCCGGGTGTATGCCGAAGCACGAGTGAGAGCTTAGCATCAGCTCCAGTTGTTGCAGCTCTCATCTTCTCATTGCCACTTGCATCCAGCCCTGCCCCTTCACTACACGAAACAGTGAGGAGGTTTGCCGGGGAGGGACGTGGTATCACATGTCGATAGCACCCCACGGGCGTCGTGCAAGAGAACATCATGTTTTCATGAGGCGCTGATAGCAGTCACTCTGGATCTGGTGCATCCACGCCTCCAGCGGCTTGGTAGCTTGAGTCCCTCTGCCGCTGTAATCTAGGAGGGCCCGCTGCAGCGGCTGGACTCTCTTGCGCACAGAGTCACATTGCTGCATGAAGCTAGGCAGACGCCGCCTAGTAGCAGCTCCGTCACCATCGTTGTTGCTGTTGTAATAGCTGGGCTCTGTTTCTTACTGTATTATTTGTAATGTCTCCGTTCTGTTGAACAAATACAAGTTAAGCAAATCTCCTGTTAATTATGTTCACTTGTCCGTTAATCATTTCTGCTCCTACCCAGCTTCCTTAGGACGACAGTTACCGCATCACTCCGTGGGCCACTTCTCCTTACCGCTATGTACGAAGTTCTACACATCACATGGTGTCTTGCTAAATACCACATATATGTATATGATTTATTTTCTAAATATATTAGACTCCTTGTTACAAAAGATGCTACCGCAGCCCCGATAATCAGAGGGATGAGGGAGAACTGTATCACGAGGTTTGGGAAACCATGGACTCCACAGTCATACAGCCCCTTCCTCCACCCCCGTCTACCCACCCACCCTCACTCCTTCCCCGGAGGCGGCCCTCACCGCCGGATTTTACATGTAAAGCGTGGAAAACCTCTCTTCAAGAACAACAGATTAGGCTAATTTTAATTTCGAAACTTTATTGCGAATGCAACCCAACTGGAAGGATTTTCAGTGAGTTCAACATTTTCATTAGGAAGTACATTTCCTACCAACATGAAGCTACAGTCTAGATGGGTCGAGTTTATAGCCCCTTTTGAACAAAAAGTGGAAGTCCTGTTACAAGTTAAGGAGGTGAACCAGTATTTAAACTCTGTCTCGCACGTGCCAGGGTGTGACATATCAAGAGAAGAAAAAACACATCAAGCTCTCATTTCCCTAATAGCCTCTGCGCGTCTAAAGAAGTCCGATTAAGATAAAGAAAATGGAATGAGTTCAGAACTTTCTGGTTGGTGAGAAAATTCTACTGAAAACTCACCCCAACCCCTCAATTCTGCAAAAGAAAAACAAGAAATGGCAGTTTCTATACAGTCTTCCATACAAGATTATAAGAATACTGCATAGGGTCTTTATCTCATAGCCTAACCAGAGCCAGAGAAAATACTGGTGAGAACTCACCCCAACCTCTCAATTCTGCAAAAGAAAAACAAGAAATGGCAGTTTCTATACAATCTTCCATACAGGATTATAAGAATACTGCATAGCCTAACCAGATTCCAACAAGATTGAAGGATTATATCAGCATAAAGCACCCCGTCTTCAGGTCACAAGTCGCCCCTCGGACAATCCGACCGCCGTGACATCCTCAGCTGAGGATGCGGATAGGAGCGGCGTGGGGTCAACATACCGCTCTCCCAGTCGTTATGATAGTTTTCTTTGGCCGTAACTGCTACTGTTCGGTGGAGTAGCTCCTCAATTGGCATCACGAGGCTGAGTGCACCCCGAAAAATGGCAACAGCGCATGGCGGTCCGGACGGTCACCC
Organism: Schistocerca americana; assembly: GCF_021461395.2. Classification (NCBI taxonomy): domain Eukaryota; kingdom Metazoa; phylum Arthropoda; class Insecta; order Orthoptera; family Acrididae; genus Schistocerca; species Schistocerca americana. Next base: position 319,942,293 of record NC_060120.1, on the reverse strand, counting down.
ATCCAAGTGCCGGCCACGCCCAACAGCGCGTAACATCGGTGATCTGACGGGAACCGGTGTATTCACTGCGGAAAGGCCGTTGCCGTATCAGCATAGAGATTTAAATAAATATGTGCAGAAGAGATTTTGTTTGGAACATATACTTTCTTACTTGCAAATTTTTTCTTGTGTTTATCTGTTTTGTTTGTGTGTTTTGTTTGTATGTGTATTTAGGGCCACAAGTCATGTTTGCTGTTCGAATATGATAAGTATGGATCATTACAGATCTATCAACACTAAGTATTCACAATATTCCTCTCTCTTGCACACAGTAGTGAGTATTGGTAGGAGACTAAGAACCAGCTAACCAGACAGTAAGTAATCCATGATTGACTAGACAGAATCCGGACTTAACTAGTACCTTTAAAGTTATGGACATTTGGCTAAATAGTGGACCGTCTGTTCAGCACGAAGAGATCATTTGTATATAGATGTATAAATGGTATAGGGGAAGAGACATTCGTTCATAAACTCCAGTAGAAAGCAATTTTCCTGCTTGAGTGATGCTAGTAAGAACTGGAAACGCCAATTTGGCATCCTGCAGGGATGTGATCAGTAATAGCCACAATAAATGCAAAGTACTGCTATAGAAGGGCTCCCATGAGGTTGTTTATATGTATATATGTAGTATAGGGTAGGTATCTTCTGTACATATTTGACCATTTGGACAAAAAAAAATACACAGGCACCTACGCGTCCGTACGACGAGTAGCAAAGAAAAAAATAAGAAAACTCTTATGTTAGTTTCAAGCAAAGCTGCCGTTCACAAGAAATATTTTAATATATTTTTAATTAAAAAGTATGCCATGTAATGTTTTACTTAGAGAATAAGAGAAGCAAATGATTTTTATTAGCACATGAGTTTCACCTTAGTTTCGAGTCTTTGATATCTTTCGCGATTGTGATTTTTTTCTTTGTTTGGGTTTCCTTGTCGTATCCAATCCTCAGGAATCCATCATGTGCGAGCATAGAACAATCGTATCCCTAGTACTGGAATTAATACCTCTATTGCTCCATGTATTGAAGAAAAAACTGGAATTACTTGTAAGTATCACGTCGTTGAGTTCTATGCGAGAATTACGGCCATAAAGGATTTAAAAAAAAGCGTTTGTAAAGACATAACATGGGGTCACTATATTCTGTGTAATTTAAAGAAGTATTGTAAATATTCCTTGTCCTACTTACTGTAACCAGTGAGACTACCAAGGAAAGAGACTTTGTGTATGTTCGTACATGAAGCTATTGGAGTCGGATTTGTGTGTGTGAACCTAGTGTTCTTTCACTCACGTTTGAACGGAAAACGTATTCATGTGGGACACTTATGCAGACAAAGATTCTACCTGCTGCAAGCAAACAACGTTAAAAAAAATCTGAAAGTGCACAGTACCTGTTTACTCATCTCTGATGAAACAGAAGAGAAGTCGAACTGAATGATGAATCTTAGTACATCTCTAGCTTTTTGTGTATCCTGAAGATGTGATAAACACTTGCACTCACAAGAACACGTGATACCGCTGCTAACTTCCTGCTCTAACAACGAGAGTCAGTAATTCCACGTCAGGGCGGCCGGAGTGGCCGTGCGGTTCTGGGCGCTACAGTCTGGAGCAGAGCGATCGCTACGGTCGCAGGTTCGAATCCTGCCTCGGGTATGGATGTGTGTGATGTCCTTAGGTTAGTTAGGTTTAATTAGTTCTACGTTCTAGGCGACTGATGACCTCAGAAGTTAGGTCGCATAGTGCTCAGAGTCATTTGAACCATTTTTTTAATGCCACGTCAGACACAACTGTCGACGTATATCTAATAAGCTAAGTTGTGTGTAACTGCATTAACTGTGAATCACGCACCGTTACACTACACTGACATTTGCTTGTTGTCCTTGATGAACAATTACGTGACTTCTAGGCCACGAAATATTTCATGTATTAAATATATGAGGAGTACAGTCCTGTTTGTAAATATGTTACGTGTTGAATCCAATAAACAGGGTTACCAACTTATGGCTAAGGGCTAGTGAAAAATGTATGTCCCCAACCGATTCAGGCTGTTAGTCAACTTAGCATAGCGTGTCAAGTCTCAATGTAAGACTATTGCTACCCTACGATTGGTATAATAAACAGAATTTGCTTCTAATGAGATTACTACAAAAGTACATCTCGTATCTTCATGCTAACTAAACTTTACATTCAATATGAAAGTGATAGCAGCGTGCAAGAAGAAAAATTAAGTTTGAATTATCTAAAAAATAACACTTGTAAGTGTGCAGTCCTAATCAATGATGAAAACAAGAACAATGGGAAAAAGACGTGAACAGCAAAAAATGTAAAGTTAAAGTACACAATTTGGTTCCATATACATTATAAGCTGAAGAAAACCCGTTACATGCGTTAAAGCTGATATCCATGTAAGACATGAATTTTCAGTTAAGTAACACTTTATCCTAAGTGCGTGTGGGCTTTTTCACGAGGAGAACAGAATATTGGCGGAGAAAATATTTGATGACGATACTGGCAGACAAAGAAGTAGCCGATTTCACCTTCGTTGAAAGGGAGAAGCTGGTGCAAAATACTGGAAGTACTAGAATGTTCAAGAATAAGTAGCCCTATCAAATGCACCAGTTTAAAAGACATACAGTGATTCTAAAAAAAGGGGGGTAAGAGGTCTAGTTGACGTATTGTAAATTTTTTTCCTTAAATGCGAATTCAGTAGCATTTTGAAAGGTTTTGATACCATCATCATCATCATCATCATCATCATCATTTAAGACTGATTATGCCTTTCAGCGTTCAGTCTGGAGCATAGCCCCCCTTATACAGTTCCTCCATGATCCCCTATTCAGTGCTAACATTGGTGCCTCTTCTGATGATAAACCTATTACTTCAAAATCATTCTTAACCGAATCCAGGTACCTTCTCCTCGGTCTGCCCCGACTCCTCCTACCCTCTACTGCTGAATCCATGAGTCTCTTGGGTAACCTTGCTTCTCCCATGCGTGTAACATGACCCCACCATCTAAGCCTGTTCGCCCTGACTGCTACATCTATACAGTTCATTCCCAGTTTTTCTTTGATTTCCTCATTGTGGACACCCTCCTGCCATTGTTCCCATCTACTAGTACCTGCAATCATCCTAGCTACTTTCATATCCGTAACCTCAACCTTGTTGATAAGGTAACCTGAATCCACCCAGCTTTCGCTCCCATACAACAAAGTTGGTCGAAAGATTGAACGGTGCACAGATAACTTAGTCTTGGTACTGACTTCCTTCTTGCAGAAGAGAGTAGATCGTAGCTGAGCACTCACTGCATTAGTTTTGCTACACCTCGCTTCCAGTTCTTGCACTATGTTGCCATCCTGCGAGAATATGCATCCTAAGTACTTGAAACTGTCCACCTGTTCTAACTTTGTTCCTCCTATTTGGCACTCAATCCGTTTATATTTCTTTCCCACTGACATTACTTTCGTTTTGGAGATGCTAATCTTCATACCATAATCCTTACATTTCTGATCTAGCTCTGAAATATTACTTTGCAAACTTTCAATCGAATCTGCCATCACAACTAAGTCATCCGCATATGCAAGACTGCGTATTTTGTGTTCACATATCTTAATCTCACCCAGTCAGTCTATTGTTTTCAACATATGATCCATAAATAATATGAACAACAGTGGAGACAGGTTGCAGCCTTGTCTTATCCCTGAAACTACTCTGAGCTATGAACTCAATTTACCGTCAACTCTAGCTGCTGCCTGACTATCCATGTAAAGACCTTTAATTGCTTGCAAAAGTTTGCCTCCTATTCCATAATCTTGTAGAACAGACAACAACTTCCTCCTAGGAACCCGGTCATATGCCTTTTCTAGATCTATAAAGCATAGATACAATTCCCTGTTCCACTCATAACACTTCTCCATTATTTGCCGTAAGCTAAAGATCTGGTCCTGACAACCTCTAAGAGGCCTAAACCCACACTGATTTTCATCCAGTTGGTCCTCAACTAATACTCGCACTTTCCTTTCAACAATACCTGAGAAGATTTTACCCACAACGCTGATTAAAGAGATACCTCTATAGTTGTTACAATCTTTTCTGTTTCCATGTTTAAAGATTGGTGGGATTACTGCTTTTGTCCAGTCTGATGGAACCTGTCCCGACTCCCAGGCCATTTCAATTTTGATACCACACAGAAAATTGTTAAAATGTCTCGACTTGTTCAAGCTTGTATATTCTTCGTTGTGCCCTTCAGTAAATGAGCAAAGAACGCTGTCATACCGTATCCATTGTCCTTACTGTTACGAGTTACGTCACCGCGCAATTACGTGGTTTTGTCGGCGGGAATTCACTGTGCACTATCGTCATACACGCTTGTTCATTAGTGAGAGGATGTCGTTTGGTCTTAAAAAGTCAGTCACAGTCACAGAAATTACTTGTAGCTAGCTATCGTTGTCCTCACTTAACAAATTAACCTAGACTAATTACTCTAATAATTAGAACATTGTTGTAAACGTAGGTTGTGTTATCAGTAATCTCTTAGCTTACAAAATTAACCTCAAGTTTCTCCTAAATTCCTTATTCACGATAAGGGATCTAATTTCTTGATTGAAATTCTTTCATTCAGTTTTAAATTTGAGGCACCCACTGAAATTTCGGACTTTTAGTAGCCGTGGTAGTTCTGTACGAGCCATCAATGCGTTTAAATTTGTCAAACGTCTATCAGCATTGAATTAAAGCCAGTAATTTGGCCTTTAATAAGAAATACGATAGGAGCACACATTCTTCAACAAGTATTCGAAATTTATGTGGCCCTGTTTCGTGATGGCGAAGTACACAAATGGAAGAGCTTGTTGAAGAATGACAGAACCAATATCGGTGTCGATATTGTCAGTAATACTCCAACAGCTTACAACATCAGTTTTTATGAAAATAGACCTAAAAAGTTACTTTCAGGAAAGAGAACTCGTAGTAGATTCCACAGCTGCTCACTGAAGAATACAAAGAGAAATCATCGTTTACAGTCCTGATGTCCTTCTTCAGTTGTAATAGGAAAAGAGTATATGAGTCTGACCATCACGACACCAGACAATTACTATGTATTACGATTATCTTCTTTCCAAATGGAGACGGCCTCTCCAACTAAACAGCAGTCTTCTTTAATTGTGAATCATCACTGGTGCTGACATTTTGTGACTTGTAGTCGGCGCTTGCACAAGCTATGAACACAACTCAAACAGCCGTTATGAGAATCTTGCATGCACTATAACTGCAAATATATTATCAACATAAGGTGCAGGCAGTGTAAGAAACCAAATTCCGGTGACCAATAGAGTTGGTAAATTGATTCCTACAGCAATGCGCAGAAAATCACAATTTTCCTGCTATGTTTTTACAAGAGAAGGCACGTTCAACTATTGGAATAGCCACTTACCGGTGTGTCGGTCCTATTACCACCAGGTCACTGAGTATGCATGAGGTTGCATTACATACAACTCCAGTCAAAAGTTTTCGATTACCTATCACAGCTATGCATTTGTGGCTGAAACAGGAATTTCGTTTCAAATGTTCTGATAACAAAACGTGTGTAAATATGCAAAAACTAAGCGCGTATGTTCTCTATCTGACAGGTTGCTCACATAGAGGGGCGCAGATGAGTATGCACAACATCAATGACGTGCCTGTATGTAAGGAGCTTCAATTCGAAATGGCCTCATTCCTTCTGTTGTCCGTGTGGCAATCAGTCCACATTAGTTTACAGTACTTTGGTTGCATATAGTAGTGTGTTTGTATACCTGATCAGGTTCGTACCATATTATCTCCTATTGCGATGGAAGCAGTAGAATAGAATTGATAAACGTGCTGTAATTGTAGCTCTGCATCAGGAACATCATTCTACACCGAAGCGTCAAAGAAACAGGTATAGACATGCTTATTCAAATACAGAGATATGTATGCAGGCACAATACGTCGCTGCGGTCGGCAATGCCTACATACGATAACAAGTTTCTGGCGTAGTTGTTAGATCTGTTACTGCTGCTACAATGACAGACTTTGAACGAGGTGTTATAACCGGCGCATGAGCGATACCACACAGCATCTCCGACGTAACGATGAAGTGGGGATTTTCCCTTACGACCATTTCACGAGTGTACGGTGAATATTAGGAATCCGGTAAAATATCAAATTTCCGCCATCGCTGTGGCCGGAAAAAGAACTTTCAAGAACGGGACCAACGACGACTGAAGAGAATCGTTCAACGTGGCAGAAGTGCAACCCTTCCTCAAATTGCTGCAGATTTCAAAGCTGGGACATCAAAAAGTGGCAGCATGCGAACCATTCAACGAAATATCATGATGACTGCGCGACACAAAGCTTTACGCCTCGCCTGGATCCGCCGTCACCGGAATTGGACTGTTGGTGATTCGAAACATGTTGCGCGGTCGGACGAGTCTCGTTTCAAGTGTTATCGAGCGGATGGTCGTTTACAGGTATGGTGACAATATCATGAATCCTTGGTCCTTGCATGTCAGCAGGGGAATGTTCAAGTTGGTGGAGGCTCTGTAATGGTGTGGGGCGTATGCAGTTGGAGTGATATGGGGCCCCTGATACGTCTAGAAACGGTACTGACAGGTGACACGTACGTAAGCATCCTGTCTGATCACCTGCACCGTTCATATCCATTGTGCAACACCAGCAGGACAATGCGATACCGCAATGCTACAGGATGCTTCCAGGACTGCACTGCCTCGCCGGAACTAAATTCCAGCCTTTTTTTTTGTGGTGGTACTGAAGTCTGATCAACTTCGTTGATTTTTACTTCTGTAGGGAATGGAAGGGGTAAAAATTTTCTCTTTATTTATTTATTCTTCTTTCAGCTTTAGTTTGGGCACACAGAAGGGTCCTTTAACTCGCTGCTTTTGGTGTGTGTTTGAAAGCATGTGTGAAGAAGTGCTAAAGGACGATATGTCCTTAAATTATGGAGAATTACGTAGGGATATCATTCACGGAGGTTCAAATACTATCGCCTTCGGTACTTTATGTTTGTGATTGCATAAGGGTTCTACCGCACCTACTGTGGTGAGTTGTGGTGTACTGTCACCTATCATGTCCAACTTCCGAAATAAGGTTCGTGCTTTCTCCTTGACCTTGTCTGAGAGGTAAGATTCGCTTAAGGCTCGATGAATGTCATGATTTCGGATCCACCATTGGGCTCCTGTGATCCATCGTAGGCATCTGCTTTGTACAACCTGTAACTTCTTGTAGTTAGTGGCACACGTAGTACCCCAAGAGGTCGATCCATACAAAATAGATGGTTCGACTGTGGCGTGGTACAACTGGAGTTTCATGCGTTGGCTGAGGTATGAGCTCTTCAGAAATGGGAGGAGAGCTCCCAGCATTTTGAGGCCAGACGTCTTCTTCTCCATAATGTGATGACTATACAACAGTTTCGCGTCCAGATGCACTCCCAGGTATTTTACAGTTGTTGCCCAGGGGAGTGGCTGGTCTGATATCCGTAGGCGTTCATTGACGATGGGTCTCCGACGTGTGAAGACAATAACTTTGGTTTTCTCTGCATTGACCGTTATTTTGTTCATGTGGGTCCAGTGGTCCACTAAATCTAGTTGGCGCTGCATCCGTGTGACGAGGTGGTCCATTCTGGTGCCTGCAGTCAGGAGCGCTGTGTCGTCGGCATAGAAACTGGCAGTAACGTGTGGCACCATCGGGAGGTCGTTAATATATAAATTAAACAGCAGTGGAGAGATGACCGATCCTTGTGGAAGTCCTTCAAGGACAGGCCGTGTTGTTGAATTCTTGTCATCAATGCGAACATATAATCTGCGATCCTGAAGAAAATTGTAGAGAAGTTTTAAATAGCAGTCTGGTAGGGGAGTGGTACGTCGGAGCTTGACGATCAAGTTGCGTCGCCATACTTTATCGTAAGCCTTCTCTACATCGAGAAAGACTCCAATAGTATGTCGTTTCTTGTTGAAATTGTCTTGGATAGATTCCGTGATGCGCAGTAGTTGTAACTCAGCCGATAGCTTCACCTGGAAGCCAAACTGCTCCGGTCGGATGATGTGTGCCACAAGGATGTCCAGCATGCGTTTCAGTAGGACACGTTCCAGTACCTTTCCCAGCGTCGGCAGTAAACTTATGGGTCTGTAGCTGTCAGGGTGTGAGAGATCCTTGCCCGGTTTTGGTATTGGCACTATTCTGGCAATCTTCCATGCCTTTGGGAAGTATCCAGTCCTGAGGCAGCTGTTCACTATCCGGGTGAGAAGCACAACAGGCTTTCTCGGGAGGTGTTTCAATTCCGTATTGCTGATTCTATCTGCTCCAGGTGAGGTGTGTTTGCTATACTTGATAATCCTCCGAATTTCCTCCGGCGTTGTCAGCCGGGGCATAGTGTTAGTCAGGGCGTCCCGAATAGCTTCCCATTCCGCCGCTATGTCCTCCTCTGCACGGTGGAGTGCATCATCTCCATCCTCCGTGGGGGGCGTAGTCATCTGTTGTTGGTATGTATCCGCATACAGCTGCGTCTGCGCCAGTGAGTCGTACAAGAGGCCATGGGGTCCTCAAATTGCCCTTTTTGGGGGGCTGTTGCTGTCTGAGACTTTTAACTATTCGCCATTCATCTTTGGTGCGTAATAGAAAGTTGTCCATTTTGAGTTCCCACGTGTGTTGCTTCCAGTCCTGAACCTTCCGCCGGAGTTCTCGGGTTAGTCTGTGAGTCTCCCGTCTATCGTCTGGATGGCGGTAACGGACCCATCGTTTCCGAAATCGATTGCGCCTTGCCTTAAGTTTCTGCAGTGGTCGTGGAAACTCGTCATATTTGACTTCTGGTTGCAGGTGCTCCGTGAGTGCTCGTTGTTTCGCATTGTTAATCTTCTTCGTGAGTACTGCGACTGCAACATCAATCGCTTCTCTGGTAGTAACAACCTGGGTTGGTAGCACATTGTTGTTGAGGTACGCTTCGAACTGCTGCCAGTCGTTAAGTTCTTGTCGTCGGCAGTGGGAGTTGCAAAGTAGCCCTCCCTATGAGTCCTAACACCGGTCTGTGGTCCGACGAAAGATCATCCAGCGTCCGCAGATGGAGATTCGGGTTGATGTTCTTGATTACGGCGATGTCTAGAACATCAGGGTCTTGTGTCTGGACGTAAGGTAACCTCGTCGGTTCCCGTGGTCCATGGACGGAAACATGTAAATTCTCAGCCAGTGCAAACAACATATGTCCTTTTGGGTTAGTCTTACGGGAATTCCAGGCAACATGTTTAGTATTAAGATCCCCTCCAAAGAGGATCTTGTCGTAATCCTCTGTAACGGAGTAAAGATCTTCTGGGTGGAGAGGCTTCTTTGGGCTAAGGTAAGCCGCAATACAGGTAATGTTTCCGAGCGTCGTTTGGATTGTTACTGCCGTGGCCTCTAAAGTCTGGAGTTGGGGTAAACGTTCTTGGTGCTGACGAATACATTTTTTGATCAGAACTGCGGTCCCTCCACCCCGTTGGTCCCGTCTGTCCGTCCGGTAGATGTGCATGATCCTGAAGCGGAGGTCGGTTGACTCGCGGAGATGTGTTTCGGAGACAAATGCTACGTCTATCTTGTGGCGATGTAAGAAGTCCGTGAATTCTATTTTCTTCAGTTTCAGGCCGTTGGCATTCCAAATGCAGAAGTTAAGATTCCTCGTGTGATGCCGTCTATCCATTTAGGGTGTTTGAAAAGCTGTCAGTACGCTTTCTACAAGCGAGAGGATAGACGTCAGCTTCTGCTGGAGGGCGGTGAGTAGTTGAAGAATATCTGTTAACGCCGGTGTAAAGGTGGTCGACCAGGCAGATGACGTCTCCGCTGGTGTTGGCGTCGGTGGATGGGCACGCATTGCTTCGGAGTACGAGCGCTGTTGTCTTGTCTGCCGTAGAGTCACTCTGGGTGCCGGTTGAGGTCGAGAGGCGATTGTTTCCACAGGGAGAGGTGGCGCTTGCTGTTGGGTGGCCGGAATCGCGGCCGTGGCCGAGTTCTTAACAATTATAGGCCGTTGTGGGGTCGACTTCTTTGGTGTCCGTCTAGTATATTTCCGTAGGAGTTCTTGAAATTTTGGGCAGCCACGGAAGGTCGCTGTATGTTCTTGTTCACAATTGGCGCACTTTGGGGGCGCCGTCCTAGGATGGGTACAATTCGATGATTTATGGGATCCACCGCAGCGGACGCAGCGTGCTGGCATGCTGCAGTAGTTCGCTGTATGCTCGAAACGTTGGCAATGTCGGCACTGGACTGGTCCTTCTTTACTATTACAGGTTTGTATTATCACTCGTGTGTAGCGTAGGTATTTGACATCATATATCTTGTCACTATCTTTTCCGGATGGGAGGGTGACTCGGTACACAGGTTGCGGTATCAATTGTTTCGTCTTCTCGTCGCGTTCCTTAAATTGGTAGACTTGTAGCACGTTGAAGCCTTTTTCCTTGACGGCATAGTAAAGTTGTTCTTCGGTAACTTTCGCCGGAAGGCGTTTGACAACTACTTTCAGTTCCCTGTCGTCTGGTGCTTGATGCGTAAAATAGGAGAAGCTGTGGTTCGTGAAGAATTTTATTGCACGCCTTTGGTCTTCGAAGGACTCAAAATGGTATTTGATGCGGTCCTTTTGGTATATAGCTTTAAGGTTGCCCTCTAGAAGTCCGTTGAGCATTTCATTGAGGTGAACGTAATCCTTTGTGTAATAAATTGTGACTGGTGGCACTTTGCGAAGCACATTCTTGTCTCTGTCCACGGCTGCTGCGGCATTAGAAGTTTGTGCCTGCGGCTTGTTGGTGGTTGATGGAGACGCAGCTTGAGGTGTCAGTGGGGCGAATCGGTTCGTTGTGGGGATGGTCTCCGTTCGTCTCTTAGCCGGGTTGGCTAAGTCCTTGGCTAATGCGTTGCTTCTGCGCCGTTTGTTGTGTACGAGCGTAAAGTCCCCCTCTGCGTGTGGGAAGTCGTTGTCGTTTTCTGCTGGAAAGGCCGCTGCCATCTCCGCGTCGTCGACCGTTTGGTGGGAGTGCTGTGATTCGACATCTGAGTCAACAGATGGAGATGCGAGACAGGTGTCGTTATCCTGCTCTTGCGTTTCCCGTGAATAGCGGATAAGGCGTTGTATGTCCTTCAGCGTTTCTTTGTCCTCCTCCCGACATATATCGAGTCTTCTGGCGTAGTCCTGGCGGTCGTCTTCAATGCTGCGTCCGTCGTGATGTGATGTATGGCCGACGTCCGAATACGGTTTCTTCGTGTGGTGTGTAGTCTTCTGCGGTCGAATAGCGCCTGTCGATTGTCGTTCTATCCTGTTATGAGCCGGTGCCGTAGCCTAAGTCGTCAGCCTGGGATCCGTCCTGTGTGGAGCGGCCGCTGGGTCGTCCGGCGGGCCAGGCCCAACAGACCGACCAGCGGCCGACTCCGGCGCGTCCGAGGCGGCTGCCCCGGCCGCGCGCGCATCGTCCTCGCTCGTCGGCATCGCGAACTCGAATCTTGCTTCCAGGAACACTCTTCTGAGTTTAAACACTTCCGCTGCCCACCAAACTCCCCAGGCATGAACATTGGTGCCTTGTAACATGCTCTTCACCCGCCCTTAATCCTGGGGATTTATGGACAGCCCTGCAGGATTCATGGTATCAATTGCCTCTAGCGTCAGATTGCAAAGCCTGGGCTACTCTCAGGTTGGAATCTCCGTCTTCGAAGATTGTGTCCGTCTGTCTGTCTGTCTGTCTGCCCATCTGCCCGCCGCTTACTGCTGTAGCTGTTCGTTCGTCCATCCGTCCGTCCGTCCGTCCGCCTGCCTGCTCGCTGTCCGTCTCCGCTGCTGCCTGCTGTCCGTCCGTCCGTCTGTTCGCTGCCGCCGCCGTCGCCGCCAGCCGGTGCTCGCCGCCGCCGCCGCCGCCGCCGCCAGCTGGTGCTCGCCGCCGCCTGGTCGCCGCCGCCGCCGCCTGGTCGTCGCCGCCGCCGCCGTCCGACCCTGGTCTTCGGCCGTCCTCGTTTTCCTCCGTCTTTGTCTTCGTCTGTCCCCGGTTTGTGTCCGTTCCTTTTCGTTCTGTGCGTTATTGTTTCTCCCTGTCGTCATGTCCGCCCCCACCACCACCACCACCACTACCACCACCTCCATAGTTTACACTTCCCCTTCCGCCGCCTCCACCACTATAACGTGGTGTGCCCAGTCCTACCCCCCTCCTTCCATCCCACCTCTTCTCACTCTCCCTTCGCCCTCGCTCTTTGTCGCCCCCTCTCCAGCTTCTTCCTCCCGCTCCTCTCGATCTGATCCTTTCCCCCCACTCCCCCAGCCTGTCACTGCAGCTCCGGCTAGGGTGGTGGCCCGTCTGGCCACTGTCCATGCCCAGCTCTCCCCGTCGCCATCGCCATCACCGCCGCCTCCGCCACCGTCATCGTCATCGTCGCTGTCGCCTTCGCCCTCGCCGTCACCGTCACCATCACCATCTCCGGCGCCGACTCCAGCCCTGGGACCTGCCACTCCCCGCCACATTCTAGTCATTCCCATCCCTCACACCTCCTCCGCCGCCTCAAGCGCCCCAGTGGCACCCCTGCCTCATCTGCTCCAAAAAAGGCTCCGCCTCGTCCCCCTTCCCCCACCCCTGGTGCCATGGATGTCTCCCCGCCCGTCCCTGCCCCCTCCTCCTCCTCCTCTACCCCCTCCTCCTACCGCTACCTCCTCTCCTGTCCGGATCCCTCCCTCCTTGAAGCCCGGAACCTCACCCTCTTCCTTCGCCAGAATTGTCCTGGTGCCCCCATCTCCCTCCTCACTCCTCGCCGTGATTCGGTACTCATCTCCTCCCCCAGCCCTACCCTCCACACAGACCTTTCCCGCATCCCTGTCACCCACTTTGGCCCCCATGCCTCTCTCACCCCTCCTCCCTCGCCACCTCCCTCCCACCAACCCCAACCTCCGTGTCGCCCGCTGACCCTCACCACCGTGATCACTCGGCTCAGTCCAGTGATCACGGAGGAGGTGTTGGCGGAGCTTCAGGCCCATCCCCATCTGGAGGTGCGTGCGGTACACCGCATCCATAACGCTGCCGGCCCCACCCGCCTTATGCGGGTTTTTTCTGAGCACGCCCCCTCCATAGACCGTCTCCTGAAGGAGGGTGCCCTCCTTTTTCACCAGCGTTATAAGGTTGACCCCTCCCGTTCCCCTCCTCAATCCCTCTGCTGCCAAAGGTGCTTGCGGTATAATGCGCACCCAACATCTGAGTGCCGCGAGGCCCCCACCTGCCCACACTGTAGGCAAGCCCACTTTTTATGGCAGTGCCCCAATCTCCAGTCCCCCCCCTCCTGTAATACCTGTAACCTCCCTCATCCCACCTACTCCCAGAAGTGTAAGGCCCGACCCCCTCCTACCACTCCTGAACTCACCATTCCTGTCCGCCCTCTGGACGCCCCCACCCCTCCTGGCAACTCCCTTCACCCACCCCCTACCGCTAAGGACATCATCAGATTCCTCACCATTGTCCTGCAGAATGTTCATCCTTTTCAGCGCCCACACACCCTCCAACAGATCTCCCTCGCCGCCTGTTCTGTTTTCCACCTCAAAATGTATGCCACCTACTCGAACAACCAGGCCCATTTCACCTTCTCCCGTCTTGACACCCTCGTTTAAATCCCTGTCATGGCACGGCAGCACCGTATCCTTTTCAACAACATCCACTCCCTTCCCGCCAACAAGAACCTCTTCCTACACACCCTTGCCACCCACCACGTGGACGCCTTCCTCCTTAATGAAACCTTCCTCCAACCTCACCACACCATCCACACTTCGCCCTACCTCCTCCACCGCTCCGATAATCCCCTCCCAATTGCGCGTGGCGGAGTTGCCATTGGGCACCATCGCCAGATCCCCGTTCGGCTCCAACCTCTCCTTCCCGACCCCACTGAACACCTGATCCTTAGTCTCTTCTTCCCCGGCCTTACCGTTACCTGCGCCACCATCTATGTCCCCCCTAACGCCCCTATTCCCTTCGACTTCCTCTCCCACATTGACCGTACCTTCTCCTCCTACGTGATCGCCGCCGACCTCAACATCCATAGTCGTTCCGCTGCCCAGTTACGGCGATGGCATCGGTTCCTCTCCTCCCTTCAAGGTGACCTCATGCCCATCCCCCAGCACACCCGTCCCGAATCCAACTCCACTCCTGATGTTATCCTCTCCTCCCCCATCCTCCTTGGCCGCATAACGGTGGATGTCCTGGAGCCTATTGGTAGCGACCATCTCCCTGTCCTCCTCACCATTTGAGACGGTCGTCGCCCCCGCCCCGACCCTCGTAATGACCATCCCCCTAAGTATGTCCATGACTATTCCCGTGCCGACTGGAATGCCTACCGGGATACCCTTTCCACCCAGGTCGACAGCCACCCCTTCACCTACCACCACCCTGATGATGTCACCCATGCCGCCTCCTTTCTCCAGCAGACCTTGTCTGAGGCCATGGAGGCCCACGTCCCTACTGTCGCCATCCACCCCCACCGTCCTACCTTACCCCCACAGGCCGTCCTCCTCCTCCGTGAATCCCGTCGTCTCTACCGTGCCTTCCTCCGAACGCGTGACCCGGACACACTACGATGCCACCAGCAACTCCAGCAACACATTCGTAATTTGCTCGCGGCTAAGAAACGCCGGGACTGGCGACAGACATGCACCCGTTTAAATGCTACCCTACCAATCAACTCGTCCAAGTACTGGCCGGCCTTCCGTCGCCTTACCAGAACTAAACCCTCCCCCTATTATCCTCTTCTCCATGATGATCACCCTTTCCCTGACACCCTTAGTAAAGCCAATCACTTTGCCTCCTACCTCTCCGATGTATTTTCCATCCCCGATGATCCCCGGTTTGATTACTCCCTCTTCCCAGATATCCGCGATCGAACTGACACCTCTGTCCCTCCCCTCGCTCCTGGTTTCCAGTACTTGGACAACATTGCACACATGGAACTCAATGCCCCTATCACTACACAGGATCTCATTGCTACACTCCACATAAAACGCAACACCGCTCCTGGTCACGATCGTGTCACCTACCGTCACTTTCGTGAAGCTCCTGTCTCTTTCCTCTCCACCCTGGCCAGGCTCTACAATGTAGTCCTGTCCACCGGTTACTACCCCGACCTGTGGAAAACCGCCCATATCCTCATGTTCCTTAAACCTGACAAACCGCCATCTGCCGTCTCCTCCTACTGTCCCATCAGCCTTACCTCGGTCTTCAGCAAGGTCCTGGAATCTATCCTCACCCGAAGCATCCACCAGCATCTCCGCCAGCACCGCCTCCTTCCCGTTACCCAGTGTGGCTTTCGGCCGTCCTTCTCTTCCGACGACCTTCTCCTTCACCTCACTCATCTCCTTTCCGAACAGCTTAATTCCCGTCGCTCCGCAATCTTCCTCTCCCTGGACCTTGAACGTGCATATGACCGCATATGGCATTCTGGTCTCCTCTTCAAGCTCCAAACCTTCACCCTTCCCATTAACTACGTCCGTCTGATCGGCTCCTTTCTCTCCCGCCGTCCTTCCTATGTCACCATCCATAACACCGATTCCTACACCTTTTTTCCCCTCTGCTGGTGTGCCCCAAGGCTCCGTCCTCTCCCCCCTTCTGTACCTTTTGTACATGGCGGACATGCCGCCGCCGTCACCCCCTGTCCACCTTCTCCAGTTGGCTGATGACACTGCCTTCCTTGCCCTTGCCCCCACCCTGCAGCGCTCCCAACACCTTCTCCAATCCCATCTTGACCGGTTCACCGCTTGGTGCAACCAGTGGTTGCTCAAGGTCAATCCTTCCAAAACCCAGGCGATCATTGTAGGCAAAACCACTCCTTCCTTCCGCCTCCTTGATTTCTACATCACCATCTATGGCCGTCCTATCGCCCTCACTCCCACCCTTAAGTACCTTGGCGTCACCCTCGACCGTTGCCTCTCCTGGACTCCCCACCTCCGGACAATTTAAGCCAAGGCACGCTCCCGACTTAGTCTCCTCAAGCTCCTCTCCGGCCGTACGTGGGGTCTGGACCCCTCCACCATCCTCCACACCTATAAATCCCTCATCTGCCCTATCCTTTGTTATGCCCATCCGGCTTGGATCTCCGCCTCCCCTACCTTTTATAAATCCCTCCAAATCCTTGAACGCCATGCTCTCCGCCTCGCCTATCGCATCCGTCTCCCCTCCCCTACGCGGATCCTGTATGATCTCGTCCCCTTCCCCCACCTCCTCCTTTTCCTTGAAAGGATACGGATCCTGTACACCTCTCGTAAACTCGATCCTCCTCACCCGCTCGTCTCCCCGATCCTCTCCCACCCCCGCCCGCTGCCGCGCCTGTATTCCCATGTCCCACCCGGTCTCCATCTCTCCACCCTCCTTACCCTCTCCTATGGTGGCTTCCGCCAGCTCCCCCTCCCTGATGATGTCCTCCTCCCCTCCATCTACCCCTTCTATCAACTTTGACCCTGCCCCCCCACTTCCAATGTCCTTTCCTTTAGGCACCCTCCCTCCCTTCTCTTTCCTTTTCCCCCTTCCCCTCTCTCCACCCCTCTTCCCCCGGGCTTCCCCTCCCCCTTCCCCCCTCCCCCTCTCTCCCGTGCCCCTGGCATCTCTGCTCTGCTCTGCTCTCCCCTCTCCCTCTCCCACTCCCCTTCCTCCTCCTCCTCCCTTGGCAAGTCCCCGGACTCGCACACGCTCAGTGAACATTCGCGCGCCGGAGGTCATCGCCATCAGTGTCTCGTGTGTGTGCCTTCGTCTGCGTTTCGTGTTCTTTCGCCGTCACGCCTCATCTGTTCACGTGTGCCGTCGCCGTCGTCCGTCTTCTGCGCGCCGTGTCAACAAGTGTTAGTGTTTTTTCGTCCAGCGTGAACGGCTTCATGTTTCTTGTTTTTGTATCTACATTCTTTGCCCGCCATTTTTTTGTATTGTCTGTGTCACCTATATATCGTATTATCGTACCCCTTAAGGCTGAAGAGCAGCGTATTGTGCTGCTGCCAGCCCGCCTTGTATGAGGTGCTTAAAATTACAATAAAAAAAAATAGTATGCAAGCAACTCCTATCTATGTGCCAGCCGGGGTGGCCGAACGGTTCTAGGCGCTACAGTCTGGAACCGCGTGACCGCTACGGTCACCGGTCCGAATCCTGCCTCGGGTATGGATGTGTGTGATGTCCTTGATTATTTAGGTTTAAGTAGTTCTAAGTTCTAGGGCACTCATGACCTCAACTTAAGTCCCATAGTGCTCAGAGCCATTTGTGAACCTATCTACGTCAAGGTTGAAAGGGGTGCACAGCGGCCAAAATACCTTTATTACGCAAACAAAATAAGGTGAAAAGATTGTAATGGGCAGAGCAATATAAAAAGTAGAGCGTTGAGCAATGAGGAAAGGCGTTATTCACGGACGAATCTAAATTTGAAATATTTGGAACCAATTATAGAATGTTTGTTCGTGGAAACGTTGGAAAACGTATGAACATTCAGTACGTGACGACAATGTTGAAGCATCGTGAAGTTTCGGTCATGGTGTTGGATGTTTTGCAGGTTAGAAAGTCGGTGATCTAGTGAGAATTAACGGAACATTAAAGAAGGATGGATACCACAGACTACTGACCAAAATGCAGTTCCTTGTGACAAGGGACTTATTGGTCGTGGATTTGCTCTGAAGCTGGGCAATGAAATCAAACAAGCTACTAAATTGTGCAGAAGGTGTGCGAATAGAAAAGAGAAATGTGGGGAACTGATGAATATGATTTGGCCACATCAGTCACCTGATTTAAATCCTGTTTAACTCTTACGCGATGTAGGTCACAGGGGAATCAGGAGATCGAGGTCGCCTAATGCTGAAGATCTGTGGAACACTCATAATTTACTGGTGTCGGACTGCAACATCTACAAAAACACTATCAATATAATCTCCAGAATGCCAAGACTTGGTGCAACTGTTCTGAGGATAAACGGTGGGTACTTTGAAAGAGGCTAGAATCTAAACCATATTGTATTGCACTTAATGATAGAAAAATAAAACATTTATTTCTTTTGGTCCATTTAGTTCGTACAAAGTGTTTGTACATTGAAATAATGTATATACGAGGGGGTTCAAGAAGTAATGCAACACACCTTTCTCGCAGTCAGTTTTGAATGAAAACGTGCGAAATTTTTTTGTATATTATCGTGGAATATTGTCGCTTCAACCCTTGTAATTCTACGAAGTTTCGGTAGGTGGCAGCGCTACACGTAGTCTTCAGAGTGGCGTCTGTAACTGATGTACGTTCCAAGCAGAGAGTAGTCATTGAGTTTCTTTTGCTGGAAAACCAAAGCATTGTGAATATTCATAGGGACTTGCAGAATGACTACGGAGACCTGGCAGTGAACAAAATCACGATGAGGCATTGGGCGAGGCGTCTGTGATCATCGCAACAACGTTGCATAAACCTGTTAGATATCACGTGAGCGGTCGGTCGCACACAGCTGTGACTCCTGCAAAATAGGAACGTGCGGACATTCATACATTTCATACACAGACTTTCATTCGAAGTTGTGCCTGCTCTGTTCCTCGCCGCCAAACAGAAGACCAGGAAGAGCAACAAAGAACCATCTGTGTGGGGCTGCTTCCACATTATGAGTTTCATCGTGGCAATTTGTTGTAGAACATTGTCGCATGCGGAGAAACAGTGATTCATCACATCGAACCAGGAAAGAAACGGCAATCCATGGAGTGGCGCCACACTACCTCTCGTCCGAAGAAAAAGCTCAATCCCGCACCCTCTGTCGATAAAGACATGACGACAGTCTTCTACGATTCCGAAGGGGTTATTTTGTTTGATGTCCTTCCTCATGACGCAACGATCAATTGTGAAGTGTGCTGTGCTACCCTGAGGAAACTGATGAAACGACTTCAGCAAACGAACTTCTTCTCCATGACAATGCAAGGCCTCACACAAGTCTGTGAATCAGTGCACCAGAGAGGAGCTCAGTATACTTCATTGGACTGTTCTTCCTCATCGACACTTCGTTCCGGATCTTGCCCCTTCCGATTTCGATCTGTTTGGCCTAATGATGGAAGCACTCCATGGGAAGTAGTACGTGGATGATGGGGACGTTGCTGATGCAGCAAGACATCAGCTGCGACGTCGACAAGTAGAGGGGTAGCATGCGGACTTAGAGACCCAACCAGCAAGGTGGTGCATTGAGTGGAGATTATGTTGAAAACCGGGTTCTATAAAAAATGGTTCAAATGGCTCTGAGCACTATGGGACTTAACATCTGACGTTATCAGTCCACTACAACTTAGAATTACTTAAACCTAACTAAGCTAAGGACATCACACACACCCATGCCTGAGGCAGGATTCAGGTTCAATAGCCAAAAGAGTGAGGAA
Organism: Schistocerca americana; assembly: GCF_021461395.2. Taxonomy (NCBI): domain Eukaryota; kingdom Metazoa; phylum Arthropoda; class Insecta; order Orthoptera; family Acrididae; genus Schistocerca; species Schistocerca americana. The sequence continues at coordinate 319,922,892 of NC_060120.1, read as the reverse complement.
TAATGTGGTGTATCATAATCTTGAATAAAGCCAACTTGACTTCGCAAAAAATGTGTTGCAGTACTTATTGAACACATTTCGTAGCTTTATAATGGGCGATTAAAAACTTTTAATTGTTAGAATATGTTCCGATAAGCTTATTGTATAACATTTAGTAAAGGTAAAAACACACAGGCGCCAGCAGCAATGAGTGTGAGGGAAAACGATGGGAGGGGAGAACGAAAGGAACGTCAGAACACACAGGTAATGAATATAAGTCAAAAGAAAACGGCGAGACACATAGTGATAGGAAAAGAGATTTTTACCGTAACTGTGAGGAATTCGGAGCATTGGCTTTGGTGTTTGACATAGGAAAAATTAGCCCTATATGTTAATTTTCGGCGAAACGTTATGAGGATGACAGAACGAAGAACTCCAACTTTTTCTTGTAAACAACAGGGAGTTGAGCTGTGAGCAGAGTGCAGACCAACTGGTTAGAGAGCCAGACAACAGCAACAGTGAATCCCCGTGCGAAAGTTTTTGTTTTACGAATGTGCACCGTTAGGATACAATATAATCTGGTTCTTGTATTTCGATTATGATGATACTTCCGGCATTTAATCTCAGATGCGAGCTACTGGGTTGTTTGAGCACGGGGCAACCGATGAAGTAACTTGTCTGGCCGCAACCATCCTTAATGGGCGTGTAAAGCACTGACATGGTCATCCATTCTAACGAAAAAAATTGAAACATAAGAAGGAGTTGTGCGATATAAACTAAAGTCCATAGGCGTGTGCGTGCAACTGAAAGATGATGTCTGTTAAAATTTCGCCGCAGTCACATAAGATTGGCGCTAGTAGGACCACTATGATGATGCTACTCTCTGTAAAAGTCGTGATCGTTAGATACGTTTCAAATTGGACGTTGTGAGTTAACGTTAGTCAGGAATGCCTTTAAGGCGAAAAAGACGGCATTATCAGCACCTAACTGTGTTTTAAGTGGTAGTGTAATAGGGCTATGAGAAGCTGGATGTTCCTTCTGCGATTCTGCAGAAACACGTTGCAGGGATGTAGCCACTGGAGATGATGGCTGGCAACGGTGTTAACGAGAACGTACGGTCGCAAGAAGAGCGGGCTGCAGACGGCCATGTGGCACTACCGAGATGGAAGACCATCGTGCACGGCGTGTGGTTCTGGCACATCGTACTGCATCTGCAGCAGCTATTTGAGCTGTAGCTGGAACCACAGTGACGCAACGAAATGTTACAGATCGGTGCCAGTGATGGCCGACTGTTGGTTAGAAGAAAACCAGTCGAGAGCTTGCAACCAATCTTTATGCGTGCTAGGTACATTAAACCTAAACCTGGAGCTGTACTCTGAGGTGCCATTTACTATGCCAGCAAGAGAGTTTTCGTGGTTATTCCGCGCACTCTGACTGCAAATCCGTACTTTAATCTCGCTATTCGTCTTGTCATGCTGCCATTCGTGATCAGCATATCAGGGGGTCTTTTCCAACAGGATAACGCTCACCCACATACCGCTGTTGTAACCAAACGTGCTCTACAGAGTCTCGATATGTTACCTTGGCCTCATGGATCACCAGATGTGTCACCAATTGAGCACATGTGGGACATCATCGGATGAGAACTTCAGCGTCATCCACAAACAGCAGTAGCCGTCCTTTTATACAGTGAGCATATGCAAGAGGCATGAAACTCCATTCCACAAACTGCTATCTGGTATCCTTACAACACAATGCATGCACGTTGGCATGCTTGTATTCAACATTCTGTGGGTTACAACGGTCATTAACGTACAAACATTTCACATTTGCAATAGCTCATCTCTCGCTTACAATAACCTGTGATCTTGTAATGTTAATAACCTAAACACGTAATCTAGACAATTTCATTTGTTGTTGTTATGGTCTTCAGTCTAGAGACTGGTTTGATGCAGCTCTCCATACTACTCTATCCTGTGTAAGCTTCTTCATCTCCCAGTACCTACTGCAACCTACATCCTTCTGAATCTGCTTAGCGTATTCATCTCTTGGTCTCCCTCTACGACTTTTACCATTCACACTGCCGTCTAGTACTAAATTGGTGATCCCTTGACGCCTCAGAACATCTCCTACCAACCGATCCCTTCTTCTAGTCTAGTTGTGCCACAAATTCCTCTTCTCCCCAATTCTATTCAATACCCCTTCATTAGTTATGGGATCTACCTACCTAATCTTCAGCATTCTTCTGTAGCACCACATTGCGAAAGATTCTATTTTTTCTTGTCTAAACAAGGTATCGTCCACGTTTCACTTCCATACATGGCTACACTCCATACAAATACTTCCAGAAACGACTTCCTGACACTTAAATCTACACTCAATGTAACAAATTTCTCTCCCTTAGAAACGCTTTCCTTGCCATTGCCAGTCTACATTTTATGCCCTCTCTCCTTCGACCATCATCAGTTATTTTGCTCTCTAAATATCAAAACTCATTTACTACTTTAAGTTTCTCATTTCTTGATCTAATTCCCTCAGCATCAGCTAATTTGATTAGACTACATTCCCTTATCCTCGTTTTGCTTTTGTTGCTGTTCATCTTATATTCTCCTTTCAAGACACTGTTCATTACGTTCAACTGCTCATCCAGGTCCTTTGCTGTCTCTGACAGGATTACAATATCATAGGCGAACCTCAAAGTTTTTATTTCTTCTCCGTGTACTTTAATTCATACTCCCATTTCTTCTTTTGTTTCCTTTACTGCTTGCTCAAAATACAGATTGAATAATATCAGGGATAGGATACAACCCCGTCTCACTCCCTTCCCAACCACTGCTTTCCTTTCATGCCCATCGACTCTTATAACTGCCATCTGGTTTCTGTACAAACTGTAAATAGCCTTTCGCTGTCTATATTTTACCCCTGCTACCTTAAGAATTTGAAAGAGAGTATTCCAGTCAACATTGTCAAAAGCTTTCATTTAGTCTACAAATGCTAGAAACGTGGGTTTGCCTTTCCTTAATCTAAGATAAGTCGTAGGGTCAGTATTGCCTCACGTGTTTACTCTACATAATTTTTTACTTTTTTTTCTGCGTGCGGTATATTCCGTCATGTATGTGAATTTTACAGATGTATCCCATACAAGCATTCATTATGAGTTCTAATTGTTACTGATATCATTTCTCGTGCCGTGTTGGATTATATCATAATAGTGGAGGTTAAGTTGAACGATTGACTGAATAATTGATTTTTATTGCCCAAAAACAAAACATTTACAGGGATGTAAAGCTTTTATAAGCAACATCAATAAATGTACAACCAACAATGACAATAAATTCACAAATAATTAATCTATATTAGAAATTATGCTCACAGAAATCTTCCATTGTATGAAAACAATTTTGAATTAATAAAGTTCTTACAATTATCTTAAATTTTTTTCAGCTCCAGAGTCTTAACTGCCTCTGGTAGTTTATTAAGTAGCTTTACAGATGTGTGTTTGAAGCTATTTAGAATTTTGGTATATGAGCAGTAGTATTTTCATACATCATTACAGTGTCGTGAGTTATAACTATGTACATCAGAATTCAAATCAAAATTAGTCAAGTTCTTTTTAATGTACAAGAGACATTGAAATATGTATATACATGGCAAGGTCATAATACTAAGTTTAATGAATAATTCTCTACAGTGAATTCTAGGTGGTACTTTACATATCAGTCTGACAGCTTTTTTCTGGGCTGTAAATAAGCATTTTGAGTAGCAATTATTTCCCCACAGGATTGTCCCATACGTCAAATGAGAGTGAATGTAACTATAATAGACAGAAAGCACAATTTTCTCATCTACTGTTGCTTGTAATTTTCTGAGCACAAATATTCCTTTAGAAATTTTAGGTGTTAAATAATTCACATGTGCCTGCCACCCTAAATTATTTTGCAGAACAATGCCAAGAAATTTTACAAGAACTGTTTCTAAGGTGATTCTATTGTTATAAGAAATGTTTAATTCCTGTGTTTTATTTATGTTCATAGACATGCTATTGGCATTGCACCAGTCAGAAAGTATATCTACCTTGAGTGAGGTAGAGTTACTTATGTCATTATTTGTAGGTACTGTAACACTTGAACTGATATCATCTGCATACAAGTGACAGTTTGTAGTATCATCTATTACATTGCTAGGAAGTTCATTCATATATAATATGAACAGGAGAGGGCCCAAGATTGACCCTTGAGGAACACCATGGTTAATGGGTAAGAAACTAGAATATTGGTTATTGAAGTAAACAGTTTGAGATCTATTAGATAAGTATGACTGAATAATTTTAACAGCAGAGACTGAGATATCTACAGTTTTTAATTTCAGCAGCAGAGTGTTGTGGCACACAGTGTCAAATGCTTTTGATAAATAAAAAAATGTGTACTTAAATTTTTTTTCTTTTGCTTCAAGACAGTTACATATGTAGCTCATAGCAGCATCACATGTTGATAAATTTTGCCTAAACTCAAACTGGCTATTTGAAAGTAATTGATGAGAATCTAGAAAACTGATTATTTGAATAGTCATTAGTTTCTCAATGACCTTGGATAAAAGAGGTACAAGAGAAATTGGCCTATAATTGCGAGGCAAATTATTGTCACCTTTTTTGTGGACTGGGATTACTTCAGCTACTTTTAATTTTTCAGGGAATCAACTTTCATCATAGCAGTAGTTTGTGATTTGATAGAGAACCTCCGCTATATTATGACTATTATGTTTCAATATTTTAGAGCTGATATTGTAAATATCCAGTGAATCAGTTTTGCTAAGAGACATAATGTCAGAGTGTACATCTTCTACACAAATGTGTTCAAAATAAAACACATTTTCCATAGCATTTTGGTTTTTATAGGCAACATCAAAATAGTAGCTAAGTTCATGTTTACTATTAGGTATCTTAGTAACTACTCTATCTACACTATAATTATTAAAACTATCAGCACTAATTTTGGATCTAGATACAAATTCTTTTCTACCTGATGCTAGATTCTCATTAATCATCTTCCACATTTTTTTTGGTTTATTAATAGCTTGTGCAACCAATGTGCAATTATATTCTAATTTAGCTTCCTTAATACCCAGTCTGTACTGATATTTGCATTCTTTATATCTTACTTTGGCATGCATACAAGATGAATTCTTTGCTAGGTAGTAGAAATTGTTGCATTGATCTTTAAGTTTTCGTAGTCCCTGTGTGTACCACTTATTTTTATTGATAGTGGATACCCTGCTCATTTTAACACATTTGTTCGTTAGTGGCAGGCCAATGTTAACTGCCCACATGAATAATTCAAGAAAGTTGTTGAACTGGTTGTCTGCTCCAGTGTTACAATACACACACAACCAATTAATTTCTCTGAGACATTTTAGAAAAACTGATATATTACAGTCACTAATTGCACATTGTGTCTTATAAATCACAAAAAGGCTTGGTGACATTAAAAATCATTGCATCCATGTTGACATGAGTAATAATTCCATGATGAACAGAAAGAAGAGTGTCAATCATATTTGTATCGTATTTTGAAGAATGAAAAGTTGTAACAATATTGTCTGTACAAATACACATGTTTACACTACCAGGTCTGATGATTACATTCTTCAGTATGATATTCATCCCATAGCTTTTAACTAAGCAATTTATTTCCAAGTTGTCAGAAGTACTGGAGTTGAAATTAATATTAAAATCAGCCATTAGAAATACATTAACTTTCATTAAAAACAATGTGTTTAATAAGATGTCCAACCTTCCAAAAAATTCTCTCTTATTTTCCAATACTGGATTTCTGTAAATACAGATAAAGGCTGTTCCATAAGTCACAATGTAACAGTCAGATATTTCAAAAGTTTCCTCCACAGATAAATTTGTTACACTAGGTAGTGGCTCAAAAACAAGGTGGTTCTTAATTAAAATAACAGAGCCACCTCGTTTCTTATCTTTACGGCAAAAGTAAGAGGCCACTTTAAATTCTGGAATGCCTGTCAAGTTGATGCCATCAGGGTTCTTCCAATGTTCAGCTAAACCAAGGACTTCTACTTGCTTTTCCTCGATCAGAACATGCAATGCATCTGTTTTATCTAATAAGCCCGGTATGTTAAGAAACATAATCTTAGCAGTATAGTTAGGTATAATGTTATTAGATTTGAAGATACTGCTTGCTGAACTATTTATTTGCTGTTTTTTTAGTATGGATCAACAGGAAGTGACCAAGCCTGGTCTGGACTAGGCTTGGTCAGTGACTCACGTTTCCCTGGTTCTTTAACCTGCTTTCATTTTACTATATTGGATTGATGTAGAACTACTCTCACTTAATTTAGTGCCAAAGTCTAATACTACTTTTTTGGAAAATTCGAGAATTCTTTCACTTACGTATTTTTTACCAAGACTGTTGAAGTCCATGTAATGCATGAAATCTACTTCCTAATCTACTGATGTCTACAAATAATACATTTGTATACTTCTTACAAATATTAAACAGAATTTCATTTGCTTTTCTTGCTTCTAAATTGACGCAGGACCACATGGGTAGATCATGGCGTTGAGGCACTGAGAAAACTAGGATGTTTCACGCCCTCTGGAAATATGTACCGAATCTTTCTGAGAGCATATAAAGGTATTAAAAATATTTTTTTCAGGCGATTTATTAGTTTTTCACGTCCCAAAATGAAAAACATTTTCAAAGTACATGTCTTCCGTATGTACATATCGACGCCACCGCTTCGTATAGTCTACATAAGCTTTCCGGGAGGCGTAATCAGGAGAACCTTCTTAAAGCAGTGCCTTGAAACTTCTTTTAACCACCCATCAATCAGTGATGACGTCCCTTCAACTTTCTCTTTATCATTGGATACAAAAATAAGTCCATTGACGCCAACGCAGGCCTGTCCTCGCCATTCCGTTTGGTGAGAACCTCTTCGCACGACAACGGTATTGTGGCTCGGTGCGTTGCCGTGATGCGAAATCCAGTTGTTTGCGACCTGTCCTGACGCGTTTCACCCCATCCCGCTGCTGGGCGATGACTCAAGTATAATACTGGCCATTAACTCTTTGTTCCTGAGGCATAAATTCACTGTGAATCACACCTCTAAAGTAAAAAAAAAAGGAGATTTTCTTGACCTGGGATTTGCTCATGCGGGCCTCATTCCAGTGAGGTGAGCTTTTCGTATGTCACCCGTTGCTTTGCCATTTCGATTCGGGATCTTTCTCGCTAATACAGACCTCGTCGTCTTTTGCTACTGCGTCCGAAAAATTAAGGTCACTTATGAGGCGTACCAACAATTCGCGGCACTTTAGCACAAGGGTTTTCCTCTGTTTGTCGGTCAGCGCTTTGGGATCCTGTTGTGCACGCCTCCCTCATCTCCAATGCGTCTCTTAAAATTCGACAAACATTCGAGTTCGGCGTACTGCGATAGTTATTGCGATATCACCGCCAGACACCACACTTGCTAGGTGGTAGCTTTTAAATCGCGGTCCGCTAGTATACGTCGGACCCGCGTGTCGCCACTATCAGTGATTGCAGACCGAGCGCCGTCACACGGCAGGTCTAGAGAGACTTACTAGCACTCGCCCCAGTTGTACAGCCGACTTTGCTAGGAAAGGTTCACTGAGAATTACGCTCTCATTTGCCGAGACGATAGTTAGCATAGCCTTCAGCTAAGTCAATTGCTACGACCTAGCAAGGTGCCATTTATCCTTTGCTATGTATCTAATGAAGCATGTACAGTAACCAGACCAATATTCACCAATTGTGGATCAAAGTGAAGTATTCCAGCAGCTACGTACTTTTCTTTATAGCATTCATTACGTATCCTGTTTCAGACCTCACGCCAGCCTGCGTGAGTTTAAGCGCGTGCCTTTCGGTTACCCGTCACTGTGGATTGGCTGTCTTGCCAGTCCACAACAGTTATTGCGCTCAAGTGTCGTTCAAAATTCTTTTGTTCTTTCTCTACATTTTCGCTGAGCGATGCAGCGCATGTGGTTAAGACCCTCGGCTGGCTTTCGGGAGGATGACGGTTCAAATCCACTGTCCAGACAAGCTGATTTCGGTTTTCCGTGATTTCCTTAAATCGCTCCAGGCAGATTCCGAGGTGGTTCCTTTTACAAGGGCGCTGATGATTCCCTTCCTCATCCTTTCGTGATGCGAGCTTGTGCTCGGTCTCTAAAGACCGCACTGTTGACATGACGTTAAATTCGTACTTCCTTCCGAATTTTTGTGCGTTTGTGATGATGTAAAACGCCCGAAGCTCTGTTTGTCGTCTGCGTTTGCTCTGCCCTCCTGAAACATCTTGTGCCACTCGTAAATTCTTGTCTGTGGCATGACATCCACTGCGAAGGCTTGCCGAATCAGCCTCAATGTTTCATAGCCCGATTTTTTCTTTTTCTTTCTTTTTACTTCCAGTCAAAATTTGATTGCATGTCGCTGTTCGGTTCACCGCTGCACCTTGCATCGCGAAAGGTAACCGCAACACACTACTCAGCACACTACTCGCAAGACGCGATCCTCCCTCTGTTGCTGCCCGGAATCGTGTAACCTAACCCTCTTTCGTTAGCCCAGATCCCTCATTAACGTTCCCGCTAAAAATAGACCTTTTGGTTCGCTGGAGAATTGAGTTCGCAAGTTTTTTGGGAGAAATCCGGCAGAGGGCAGCGAAAGTCTTCCTGCGCGTGGTGACAGTATTTTGCTTGCAGTTGATCCGTGGTCATAAGCCAATTCTCCGCTGTTTTCTAATATGGTACCGGAACACCGCCGAGAAGGAGAGGCAGCTGTTCGTGGAATTATGAGCTTATAAGTTTCTTACGGACTATTAAGATTACTTGTGAATTTTTCACATTCAGTTTAAGTCTCAGGTATTGCGCCCATGTTACCACTGACAACGGATCATGATTCATCTGAACGATTCAAGTGCTGATGCCTTTCTGTCTGGCACTTGAGTAAAACTAGTGATTATTGGAACAGAAATGATAGTTACAGAAGGTCAGAACCGACGAGATGCCATTGACGTAATATGGAAGCGAACGTGGGCCTAAAAGACTCTTTGGCATTCCTGAGACAACGTGCTTCCAGGACTTTTCACTCCCACAGACAACACATTGCAGTTTACTTCTCAAGTACTTTAAGACCACCTCAGCGTACTTATCATAAATATTTGACTATCGCGTTGTTCTGTGCCGCACTTGTAAGTCGGCAGTATCAAAAGCTTTGCTGAAGTGTAGTAGTGTCGGTATTGTGGCCCCACCGTTGTCCATGGCATAACGCAGGACATTATTTGCCTCAGTTAATGCATTATTTGTGCTACGGTTTTTACAAAGGCCGGGGTGACATTTGTCATATAGTCCCCTAAGGTGAATTCGCATTAGAGTTCAGTAATTTGGTTGTCAACAATATATTCCATGGCTTTAAATACAGCGGATAATATACCGATTGAGTGGTAATCATAAGGTCACTTTAGTTTTTCGAAAGTAGGGGTAGGTTGGACTCTGCTTTTTTTTCATGGAAAGGGATACGTTCCAATTACGAGTGAAAAATTAAGTTTTCTGTTAAGACAGGTACTTAGCTATCGGCAACGTTCCTGATCATGATTTTTCTGTCATCGGCTTTGCCTATCGCTCCAATAGAGATTCTCATTACTAATTTTGTTGTATTTATTGTTATGTGTGTGAGGTGGTGAATGTGGTGATTAGCTATACAGACTGGGCATTCATGTGGGCGATAGTTCTTTGCAGCATGAGGGTTGACCGGTGCTGAGGAAAATTCCTTCAGCTCATCAGCTGAGGTCACAGAAACAGTTCTGATTTTGTTTTTCCAACACCGAAGCTACGGAGATTATTTCACAAAATTGCGGGTGTTGTATCATTGCACACAAAGGAACGAGAGTGCCTGATTTTGCAATTGCGAACTTTTTGTTTTACCTTGTTTCGCAGCTTTCCGTATTCTTCGTAAAATTCGGGTTTCAGATTTGCTTTGAAACGTCCACGGGCAGCATCCCTATTGACATCATTTGATGTAATTTAGTTTTCAGTCAAGGATCACGTGTTTTTCTTAGACAGACTGTACATATAAGAGTGTGTTTGTGGCGCAGAAGAGTGAATTTATTACTAAGTTCATGGATTTTGTAATAATAATTCAAGCTTTCTGATTATGTGATTCATGAGGTTTATGAGATGAGCAGTCGGCTGTTAGCGAGACCAGGAAGATTGCATCACGTGCTGAGAGGCCTACAGCCAAAGTTATCTCCGTATTACGTTTGTTTGCGTGTCCCTCTTCCGCAGCAGCTGTTAAAATCAATTACTATAGGTTATCCGTCTTGAGCTGACTGCAAATAATCAAGAAGAATTACACTAGACGCTTTTCCCTTTTATTTATAAAGCATCTTCCGTGATATTCTGCAAACTGGATACACATGTTTGTACATTTTTGGTTGTTTTAGGTTAAAACCACCGTTTTGTTTATATATTTGGTGAGCAGGTTACTTACAGCGTCTCTTGCACATCAACTTTATAAACAAAACGCTTTTTTTAACCTAAAACAAACAAAAATGTACAAACGTGTGAATCCAATTTGCAGAATAAAACGGAAGCTGCTTTATAAATAAAAGCGAAACGCGTCTGTTGTAGTTATATTTATTTAAATTGCAGTCAGTTCAAGACGTGTAGACTATAGTAACAGATTATCTCTATCTGTCTTACTTGGTCAATCTCTTTTCCGACATTACATTCATAAGAGTGTGAATGTGCGCCGTGTGGTGTGTAGGTCGTAATGGTAGAATGCTCATGTTGTTGAAACTGAACGATCTTTTTAGGTTTGTCGTGAGGTGATGTCTCTTGACATGTCTCTCATTGCGATGGTGTGTTCGTAACGACGTGAAGTAATCGTAATGCCTACTGAAAGGAAGCCCCGGAATTAAAAATTACTCCCCGAGAAATTCACATCTGTATTGCTTTGACAAATATCAACAGTGCCGGCAGCCGCTGTTCACGAAGGTTGGAATCAACAATGGAAAATTGTGTTAACTCGGCATAAACTGATACGCGCAAAAAAGATCTATCTAAAAACAAAAGCTGCCGCCTGCCACACGCTACGACAGTAATAAGCTTCCATGTCCGTAATAGATTTCATCTTGTACGCAGCTATTTTGATGGTTAGCCACTCGACAGCTTAGTATGAAATAATGATGTGGTTAGGCAATGTTGAGTGGTCTAAGTCAGTTCGTCGTATAGAAAGCAGTGTTAGTGCCAAAATACAATGTAGAAACAATAAATATTTTTTGTTTTCTTTTCTAATAAAACACAGCATATTTGCAGAAGATGTGGGTGAGTGTGAGCCTATTGAAAACAATGCTAGTGAATGCGATGGTCAATTGCCTACGGTAGGCATAACAGATTGTACTTCTACAGATTGTACTTCGGGGTGGAGCTTTATGAAAGTGTTTAAAATACGTTTGAAAATGATATCGATGCTATACAAAAAAAACAAAGGAAGTGTTAATATCTTTACCTTTTACTAAATTTAGAAAAGTTTCTGGAAGCAGTGGACAACTAGAAAAACAGGCATACGCCGTTTCATCCGAAAACTGTAAATTAAAGGGGGTAAAGTACCTCCCAGTAAACTGAACGGAGTCACGTAGAAATCATTCCTTCAGCATGTCCTCCAATAGTCCGTAGGAGATGTACCACTGAAAACTCGTCAGTTTACGTTGTTTTACCATGACGGAGCGCTGGCATATTATTCATTCGATGTTACAAACAACATACAGTAACAGACCTGTTTAACGGCTAGCTCGGTCACCAGAAATGACACCAGTGGACTTACTGTATAAAATAGCCTGGTTTACCCGACTCCAGCTGATACTTACTTGGACCTCTTTCCTAGGTTTCGTTGCAGTCGTCCAAGTACCGAAGTGATTCTTTAAAGTGTAAGACCATGAATTTTACATAAATGCATACTCTGTAGCGATCATTGTGTCCAAAATTTTTAGCAGCACCTGTGCAGGAAAAGCTCTAGATTTGAAAAATACTATATTGATCACTGACAGAACTTACGGAACATACCGCCAAAAAAATGAAGCACGTTGCATAAATTTGTGATCTGTGTCATACATTTTGGAGGTGGCGAATTACAGTTGTTTTCAGTGCTGTGAAGGAATTTTCGCAGAAGCATATGTAATCTGAGTAACAAAAAATGGCTCTGAGCACTATGGGACTTAGCTGCTAAGGTCATCAGTCCCCTAGAACTTAGAACTACATAAACCTAACTAACCTAAGGACATCACACACATCCATGCCCGAGGCAGGATTCGAACCTGCGACCGTAGCGGCCGCGCGGTTCCAGACTGTAGCGCCTTTAACCGCTTGGCCACCACGGCCGGCTCTGAGTAACAAACCGTATAAATGGTAGTTAAGTTACTACCCTGTAAACGGTTACAGTGTCGATGAGGTGCTTGTACCAAAATACTCGGAAAATATGCCTTAATAACCTCCAGTACTTTGTCGGTTGCGTTCGGTGCTGACTCTGTCTATTTGTGCTACCCATTCATCAAGAAAATATCGGTATAAATTCATATCAGTATTACATAATAGCTGGTATGAATTGATATAGAAGGGTTGCCCAGAAAATAATGCACCGCTTTTTTCCTTCACCAATTATTATTTATTGAAGACAATGAGGATTACACACACGAAATAATGGTGTTTTACCTACACACCGTATTTTTCCACGTAATCTCCATCCCGTTCTATGGCCATCCTCCATCGCGAAACAAGGGCGTCTATGCCCTATGGGGACCAATCCTTGTCCTAGTGGCAGACCCAGTGCTTCACTGTGTGAATCACCTCCTCATCGTCCTCAGAAGTCTTCCACAAATGACATGCTGTAATGGCCCGAACGAGTGGAAGTCCAAGGGGGCTAGGTAAGTGCGGTAAGGTGGATGGGATAACACTGTCTAATTCTGTTTTGCGATGTGTTAGCAGTCCTCAGACTTGTGAAGGGCAGAGCGCTATCGTCCTGCAGCAAGAGATCTCCTCGGTCTCTGTGGCGCCGAAGTCTCCAGAAGCGCGTCTTGAGTTTTGTTAATGTGTTGACATATGCTTCTGAATTAATGGTTCCGCCTCATGGCATCACATCAATGAGAATCACTCCTTACTCTCCCAGAACACGGTGATCATGACCGCCGGCCGCGGTGGCCGTGCGTTTCTGGCGCTGCAGTCCGGCACCGCGGGACTGCTACGGTCGCAGGTTCGAATCCTGCCTCGGGCATGGGTGTGTGTGATGTCCTTAGGTTAGTTAGGTTTAAGTAGTTCTAAGTTCTAGGGGACTTATGACCTAAGATGTTGCGTCCCATAGTGCTCAGAGCCATTTGAACCATTTGATCATGACCTTACCGGCGGGAGCTGTCGCTTTGAATCTTTTCATCTCTGGGGAGTAGGAATGGCGTCATTCCATCGATTGTCGTTTTGTTTCGGGCTCACAAAGGTGGTGTCACAATCCGGGACAAGAAGACCTCGCCCTGAATTTCAAAACGTTGCAACAAATCAAGGCAAATGTTTTTTGTGTGCAATTTGTGATCCACCGTTAGACACCGCGGGACCCATCTTGCACACACTTTTGAATATCCAAGAGTGCGGATAATTGCATCCACACTTCCCTTACTGATTTGACAGATGCAGTGTCAGCTGCCGAGTCGTAATGCATCTGTCCTCGCGAATGACTACATCAGCTCGCTGCAAACGTCAGGTGTGTCAGCCCTGAATGGTCTCTCCGACCGCTGCAAATCGTGGATCTCCGCCGAACCGCCTTCTGGGACCAGCGACTAACTATGCTTCTACCGACAGCAGATCCTCCTTAGACTTTGCACAACCGTTTGTGAATATCCCCCACAGTTTCTTTCTCTGAAGTGAGAAATTAAATGACAGCGCGCTGCTTGTAACGTACTTCACCTACATACGCCCTTTGAAGTTGTCCTGCAGCTACGCTATCTGTCGGAAGTGACAGAAACAGGCGCGCTCACTCACGAAACTCCCAGTTACACATACGTAGCACTTCGCATTCGCAGCATTGTTTTCTGGTGAGGACAAAAAAGCGGTGCATTACTTTCTGGGCAACCCTCGTAATTATAATTCCTGTACCTAAATTATTGTTCTTTAGACATGCATCAAATTTTTTCGTAGGATACATTTATAACACGTTACGGATTACCCAAATGAATGAATTACCATAACTGCCACAGTTCTAATGAATACAGATACCTGTCTAAGTTAGGGTGTTCATATGATGAAATGTGCAATATTCAGGGAACTGCCAATTACAGGGGTGTAAGAGGAACGGTAGTTGAAGCAAAAATGTCCATACGGGGCGTATGCCCTATTTCGAATGGCTTACAAGCTGGAACACATTTAATGTAAATTTTATTCATTTTCTGTATTATTAAATGTAGTGTCAAGTTTACCCACGTACACCTGTAGAACAGTTAGTAAACATTAAAACATACATTACATAAAGCATTAATTAAAAATCTGTATTTTTAACACATGCACCTCAACCATTATCATACACGTCACATTACAGATTTTTTTACAGTTCAACAAATGTTCGAATGTCTCACCGTTAAATTCAGTGCCTTTGTGTGCTCTTAAGAGAACATGATGTGTTGCTAGTGTAAGTACCTCTGCCCGTTCCCTGCTGGGGGCAACAGACGCCATGACGCGGTAAGCAGTTTAATTCACATATTCATCTCTATAGTCCCTACACACGCTCTGGCGACCTTGATGGCCAGTTCATTGTGAGTACCATGACAAATACAGCGATTAGGCTAAGTGCTGCTGAGATGTTCCTCACACACGTAGTAAAATGTGGACGGGCACCGTCGTGCTGCAAGTAGATTGCAGTCCGCATGGGCGGAGGCCTTCAAGTTGCTCAACAAGGGAATGTTCCAAAAAATACAAGTAATTGTGTCCGGTCACAGCTCTTCTAAAATGACTAACCTATCAGCATGATATCCATCATGCCGCAACACAACATTGATCGAAAAATGAAGACTGAAATTGATTACCACTATAGTGTGTGGATGATTATTACATGTGTTCTTGAATCCATTCCAAGTAAACGGACGTTTATCAGCGGACAGTAGTAATGGAGGCAAACGACGATTGTCACCAACTGCGGACACGCTCTGTTTGAAATGGGCACAGGTTTTCCGCAGGTAATATTCGTCATACACGTGTTTGTGGGACACTGATGTACGCAGAAAGTCGCCTTGTGCTGGTACTAGGACTACGCTGCACGTTTTCAACAATGAGTTGCCGTTCCTGCATAGGTGTTCAATCACAGGTTCAGAAAACAAATGGGAACGTGAAACAATACCAGTTCCGCGCAATGTTCTGAAAACTGTACGAGCAGGCATTTGACAGGTCGGATAGCGGCGACGGTATTCCTCGTCATCATCAAGAACACTACCATAGTAGAAGTCACCAACATACTCCATATCTGCATGTTCATTATTAGTGTATTTATGTGGTACTGCGCATCCAAAACGGTATCTCTTCTAATGTTACAAACGCACTGTTTTTTACTAAGTATTTTAATCATTTTTTATCATAAATTATTTTAAAAACTTCTACGTTCTTACTTCGACGTTTTTACTGCCTTGGGGATGGCCTTAGCCCCCAATACATTTTATCATATACGCTCGCACATTCGTGAGACACAAGATTTAAATACATGGATATAAATGTTGGGAATGGCGCTATTCAGTTTAAATATACCTTTGGACTTTTTACTGTGTACATCTACAACTACATTTATACTCCGCAAGCCACCCAACGGTGTGTGGCGGAGGGCACTTTACGTGCCACTGTCATTACCTCCCTTTCCTGTTCCAGTCGCGTATGGTTCGCGGGAAGAACGACTGCCGGAAAGCCTCCGTGCGCTCTCGAATCTCTCTAATTTTGCATTCGTGATCTCCTCGGGAGGTATAAGTAGGGGGAAGTAATATATTCGATACCTCATCCAGAAACGCACCCTCTCGAAACCTGTACAGCAAGCTACACCGCGATGCAAAGCGCCTCTCTTGCAGAGTCTGCCATTTGAGTTTGCTAAACATCTCCGTAACGCTATCACGCTTACCAAATAACCCTGTGACGAAACGCGACGTTCTTCTTTGGATCTTCTCTATCTCCTCTGTCAAGCCGACCTGGTACGGATCCCAGTCTGATGAGCAATACTCAAGTATAGATCGAACGAGTGTTTTGTAAGCCACCTCCTTTGTTGATGGACTACATTTCCTAAGGACTCTCCCAATGAATCTCAACCTGGCATCCGCCTTACCAACAATTAATTTTATTTGATCATTCCACTTCAAATCGTTTCGTACGCATACTCCCAGATATTTTACAGAAGTAACTGCTACCACTGTTTGTTCCGCTATCATATTATCATACAATAAAGGATCGTTCTTTCTATGTATTCGTAAAACATTACATTTGTCTATGTTAAGGGTCAGTTGCAGTCCCTGCACCAAGTGCCTATCCGCTGCAGATCTTCCCAGTGAAACCTTCCCGTCTCCTCCATATCTCTTTTGTTACGCAACCTTCCCTTCTACAATAACCTATGAAACCTTTCCTTAGGATTTCTATCTCTTTCTTAATAATAACAAATGATATCTTCCCTTTGAAATTCATTTTCTTTCTCAATCTTCGCATACAAATTTAATTGCTGCTTATTAAAAGTGATTTTCTGATTATTTCGACGAAACATAGAATGTGTCGTCGTCGTGACCCTCAGTCGTTATCTGCAATAACCCGAAACTGTTTATTACCTTTTTTACTGTTACTGGATCGCCCTCTGACTGCTACACCGAACCGCGACATGAATATACTTACTCTGGTTTACTATACTCTATTAACTGCTGGTGGGCTGTCATAATAGGTGGCTGTATTTATTACCAAAGCTGACGTTATTTATTAATAGCAAAGCTGACGTTATTCTTAAATTAGTTTGACTGAAGTTACGTAATTCATAGTTACACTTTTTCTTGACAACAATAAAATTTTTGCGAAGTTTTACGTTGATGGTTTTTGGGATGGATTATAATCAGTAATGCAACATTGCTGGCAAAAATTAATTATATTCTGAAAACGTTTCTTCAAATATTTACTGCTGATAATGAAATGATTTTACAAACATTCAAATGGGACTTACTTTTTACAATAATCTTACAACTAGCATTGCGCAAACATATATTCAGTAGTCTTGAGTTCCGCAAAGAAAATAATTCAATAATATTAGTTCCTCTTATGATAATAGATAGCTGATGTCTCTGTACATCCGTTTATAATCTCTTGTAAATCATAGCTGGTGGCTGGCAGGCACACTGCTCCTCTCAACCTCTCGCTTCAGACCTGCTACCAACTCGCTTCACATCTCGCTTGCTACTGACTTCCTACGAAAGCTAAAGTGCGGTCTCTCCTGCCAACAATGCTTTCTGGTGCAGACAATCCCTGCTACCATTACAAAATATATCAATGCGATGTCTTTCCCGCTCTTTTCTTAAAATGTATCCATACGCGGTCTCTCCCGCCCTTTCAAAAATTATATCAATTTGCCGTCTCTCTTGCCAACAATACTTTGGTGCAGACATTCACTGCTACCACAATCATTTCCAACATGACAAATATTAATTATTCCTACTTAATCCTATTAATAAAATATAAACATCTTTCATAAATTGTGGTTTGACAATAGACAATAGAAATATACACGTCTTACACCAGGTAAAGCCATTCTCTCTCTCTATCTCTCTCTCTGTCTGTCTCTCTCTCTCTCTCTGTCTGTCTTTCTCGCTCACACACATCCACACGCACACACACACACACACACACACACACACACACAAAGGCACACATTGTTCCTCTTCTACAAACTTTTAGGTCATTCTACACTTTAACAATTTTATTTTACAGTGGTTTGTAACCAGGACTAAGTACTTCTGTCATGATTTTAACTTTCAATGACACTCACTAAGGAACATACATTCTATTACGATTCCTCCAAAAAATCAATAACGAATGAGATGTACACCTAAATGATCATTTTATTTTCAGTGTAACGATACTCCACTGCTTTACGATGTTAAATTCTTATTTCACTTTCACTAACAAGTCGAACTTCCAGCATGTCAACTTATGTTCCCTATCATTAAACTAGGTTACTGACGTTCAACAATAATTCGTTTATCATAATGGAACTTTGAGCTCTTTTTCTGCTTGAAAGAACACAGTTGTATATTTCACTTAATCCCCAGCCTGGCTCACCGCCGTTATGACATCTCCAGTGGGGTTTTTCTTTCATAAATAGTAAAGGAATAAAACCCACTGAAGATGCCAAACTGCGGTGAAATATGTTTTGAGATTTAACAAGACATAAAGCTGTGTTTTGGCAGGAAGGCGGAAGCTCTTTAATTCACTATAATTATTTTAATGTATTTACACCTAATGGTGCTTGTATGGGCAAACTCATTCAGAACTCTCGCTGTTTGAAGCATTGTAGATTCTAAATATTGTTTCGCAGTGGCTCATATGAGTCTATCATGTGATTGTAAAGTGGGAGTTGTTCTACCACGTGGGCAATTAAGTTCAGCAATGGAACTGTTTAAACCTAAGCCTACAAGTTCCCTAACTATTAAATCAATGCAGCTCTATGGGTATACGTATTTGCCACCCCAACTGCTGCAATGGAACACTTACATTTACATATATATCAACACTACGTGCAGGAGTAATAAGAGCATGACCACCATTTCTCTGTATGGTTGCTATCATCCCCCAGAGCACTTGCATAGAGTTCATTGACAATTTTTTCTCTAACCGCTCCTGAAGTGAACGCGTGGTTGAGCTTCCACGCAATTAAGTATTCCTATTGGAGGCATTAACATACCCTGGTAAAGCCGTTCTCTCTCTCTCTCTCTCTGTCTTTTTCGCTCACACACACACACACACACACACACACACACACACACAAAAGCACAGATTTGTCTCCTTCCTATATTTCTTTGGTTTCCACTACTTTAGTCGCAGTGCCATGATCCACAAGCTTCCCCCTGCTGTAGCCTTTGGCAAACTGCCTATTGTAAACACAAAAGTCAGAAGCCGCTAAGTGAAAACATTGGGACGTACAGTCCACATTTAGATCCGAAGTATTAGTTTAACTGTGGAACGTAGCGATCAAAAAGACTAAAATACATACACACGATTCTCACAGCGTTTTGGCTTTGCTAATGTGGCAGAGTGCAAAAGTCACTGGCATGACGATTACAGCGCGAAGGCGTCTCAACAGACTGTAACCTCTTTGGTGGTAATGCACGGTCGCTGGCCGCTTCCTACTCAGCCACGCCAGGCGCGGCACCTCTGACGTCACGGGGGCGCCGCCATTTCATCTCATCCGACGGCAGAGCGCGTCTCCGGTCGATACGAGGCGCCAGGCCGGCGTCGGCGCCGGGACGCAGCTAACTGCGTGTCCGGCGGCGGTCGTAAAGTGGGGGAAGGGGGGGTTTCATTACAGGCGGATGGTGACGCTCTCCAAGAAGACGCTTCTGCCAGATGAGACTCCGTACGTGCTTAGCGAGAACCAGTTTACGAGGAAAAATGTCTCTTCGACAGCTAGGTCATTAACCATGAACAAATAGCTCAGTCAGGTAAGGAGTAGAAAAGAGTCAGGGAATCCATTCCAGAGGAAATAATCGCACGCTCTCTTTACGCCACTTAGAGGGAACACTGAAAAAACTTATTCAGGGTGGCAGTGCACATGTCCCAAACACTGCCCTACCTACCTCTGTCATTCAGTTCTTATACCGCGATAATCGGGTCTCCAATGAAAATAAACTTCGATAGACAAATATCTGGCAGCGTTCTTTATCAAGGATGGGGTAACGCAACGTCAATTGGAGGAACGTTTGTTGTTGTTTGGACTGGATGCTCATCATGGTGATAAGCGTCTAATGGTGTCAAACACAGTCCCTTTTCCTGACTGTTCATCCGCATCCTTATTCTATCGCTTCAGAGAACCGAGAAATGTAGCAAATATCTTCAAAACGCTCGTATTTGTAGAAAAGAGTTAGAGGTACATCTCGAACGGACTCGCTGGTAATTTTACGGTATATGGTAGTATATGGTAAAGACGAAAATCATCAAATTTAAAACTGGAATCACGACAGCCCCACTTGGTGGAGTGGACACCACACTAACCGATTCCGTTCACATTGTCGTTCAGTTATACCACATTTCACGGGTACTCTTACCAAAATGTCCACATAAACAAGCTTTATAGCACTGTACTCGTCATTTCCAGAGCATTCGAATAACATTTTTAAAAGAATACCCTACGGATGACACAGCAGGTGCAACTTGCCATTAGATTTCTTCCCTCGATGATGTTTGGTCAGCCTCTGCTGCTCTCAGAATGCGTTGATTCTGATGTGTGTCTGAAGTACGCGGGCGTCCAGAACAAGGTCGGTGGACGTGAGTACGTTACACAGACCACTGCTGAAAGCAGCGATACGCCCATTATACACTGAGCACAACATGTGCAACACTCCGTCGATACATCCATCCAGCTCCTTGCAAGTCCACAGTGTGACCACGTTCAAGTGGATGAAACTGTCGAACAGGAATTATAGTCGTCGGTGGGGTATGGTTGTATTCTAAAATGAATTTTGCAACACTGTTCGCCTCTGAACTCAGCATAGTTACTGTCTACAGTCAAAACAGCGGGTGCAAGGTCTCTTGAGCACCATGTGATCGCCGATGACCCTGAGAAATGGATCACTAATACTACAACCCTTCAGCAAACACATACTTAATCCTGGTGCCAATGAACGTAGTCCTTGAGGTTGATGCATTTTTTTTCGACGAGGTTTACATTTACATCGTAAGTGAAATGAAGAAACAAAGGCGTTGGTTCTTAATTGCAAAAGCAGCCACACTTGATAGTTGTCGATTAGAGCACCATCTACCACAAATGGAAAACAATGGTTTGAATAAACTGTACGACTTTTTGACGTGGAATTCGAATAATCAACAAAAATAGTTTGATTTCCATTTGAAAATGCTACCTTCACTCCTCCCATGCAGTAGAGGTGATTAGGTGGCCAGGTGTCGCACACACAATGTCTTCTTTACTCATATTAACTTTTCACCTAGAACCTTTTCTTCGTACGAGGCGTAGTTTCTGAGATATTTAGTTGTCTCAAGTTAAAACAAACACCCTGTATAGTCACTGCAAGTCAAAGTGTGTTCCATGACCTTCCAATATTGGTGGAATCGATCACTTGCTCATCACTACTGCACCAAGATTTTCCGGTAAGTCAATAAGATGGCTATTTAAAAGAAGCAGTTTGATTCTCATTTTGCAACCACGCATTTTTAAGCTTACAAAGAATTGCCGGACGATTTCGGTGTAATTCCGTGTTCTTGTATTTCCAATAAAGTCTTTCATCATGTTTTTGAATGAATAATTTGCTTCTTACTTACGAATGGCTGATGTAGAATGGTTGGATCGACAAGTTACATTTTAGATCTTGGCGGCCAATTCGAATGCAATCACTGCTTCTCACGAGCTCTACTGGCCCACACACATACCGGTGTTGCTGGCCAAGGAAGAAACAAACTATTTTATGGCTATTTTATGATCAATTGATGCATGGGATATTGCAACAAATAGACTGCTCACTTTTTCTGCACGCAGATGAACTGTGTATCGCATTGAGAATCCACCAAACAAATTTCCTTCGTGCGGGACGACAAACTTCAAGCTCCGTTTAGGGCTATCGATGAACAATCGCCATTCAGTTCGAATTCCCAACTCTTACATTAAACCATGAACGTTATGGCAATATACAAATCCATCATCACTTCAAAGATATTGCAGAAATGCACTTTTTCTTGATCGAAAGTAGAATATCTTAGCTCCTTCTTCAAGCACGTTTTTCATACAGTTTTGCTGCTAACAGATCTGGAGCGTTTTTCGATAGTCCCAAATCTCGTTCCAAATCATCTAACTCATGCTACTCAAATTCCTTACGAAAGTAGTCGTCTTGAGTAACAAAATCTTCGTCGTTGGGCTCATTTAGATCTTCACCTGACTAACATCCTTGTATTTCCAAAGAGAGTAGTTTTTGGTAAACTAGCCCTGGGATCTCAGCTGAATATAAACTAGGATACTGTATTTTACATTAGCTTTTCTTGTTGTATCCTAACGTTTTCATTATACAAAAATAACAACCACTTGAATGATCTCTGGGCTCTCGCCAAACCATAAAATATACAAAATAATTTATACGAAATGGAAATTTATCACGATTTGCCTTCGTTCACACTCGGAAAGTCTCGACATACTGCAGAATGAGATTTTCACTCTGCAGTGGAGTATGCGCTGATATGAAACTTCCTGACAGATTAAAACTGTGTGCCGGACCTAGACTCGAACTCGGGACCTTTGCAGAGGTCCCGAGTTCGAGTCTCGGTCCGGCTCACAATTTTAATCTGCCAGGAAGTTTCTCGACATACTGTTTGCACGCTTCGTCAGGGTCCCATTATTCGTCCTGATCACCAATTCTTACTTTAAAATAGGCAAAATAGGCTTTTCTGACAAATGTACTGATGTTTGTCTCTTGACTGGGAATGGTAAAACTGTCACATAAGAAACGAATCCGCGCTGTTTAAGCACTTATTACGCGAACTCCAAGACAAACACAAGGAAATGTTTCAATTTTTAAATAAATGAAAACTTAACACTGCTAACCTTGTACACAAACGAGAATTCTGACTCCTCGTGGGAATGTGTTTCACTAAGTCAGAGCGGCCCAAGAGTCTTACTTTAGTATCTCGAGATTACCTCGAGCGTCGGTGTAGGATTTGCGGTCTCTAGGTTTGTCATATTCTGTAACTGATTCACTAAAGCCTCTACGCCAATTCCCAGAAACCTGGACCACAAAGAGAGGCATGCGGGCAGTCTTTGGTGATATATTTCACGGCTTTATTTCCGGGGCATTACTGTTTCACCTGTCTATCTGTGCAGTAATATCGTCAGCTGTTACAGAGACACGTGGGACAAACCATCTGCTTCAGCCTTTTGGACAGGGCAGGTCGTAGAAAAGTATCGAGTGCCCAGCTATGTCAATCATTATGGTTATAATGTAGTTGTCGTATGTGGTGTTCACAATACAGGGTGACTCACCTAACGTTACCGCTGGATATATTTCGCAAGCCACATCAAATACTGACGGACCGATTCCACAGACCGAACGTGAGGAGACGGGCTAGTGTAATTGTTTAATACAAACCATACAAAAATGCACGGAAGTATGTTCTTTAACACAAACCTACGTTTTTTTAAATGGAACCCCGCTAGTTTTGTTAGCACATCTGAACATATAAACAAATACGTAATCAGTGCTGTTTGTTGCATTGAAAAATGTTAATTACATCCGGAGATATTGTGACCTAAAGTTGACGCTTGAGTACCACTCCTCCGCTGTTTGATCGTGTGTATCGGAGAGCACCGAATTACGTAGGGATCCAAAGGGAACGGTGATGGACCTTAGGTACAGAAGAGACTGGAACAGCACATTACGCCCACATGCTAACACCTTTTTATTGGTCTTTTTCACTGACGCACATGTTCATTACCATGAGGAGTGAGGTACACGTACACACGTGGTTTCCGTTTTCAATTACGGAGTGGAATAGAGTGTGTCCCGACATGTCAGGCCAATAGATGTTCAATGCGGTGGCCATCATTTGCTGCACACAATTGTAATCTCTGGCGTAATGTATGTCGTACACGCCGCAGTACATCTGGTGTAAAGTCGCAGCAGGCTGCCACAATACGTTGTTTCATATCCTCTGGGGTTGTAGGCACATCACGGTACACATTCCCCTTTAACGTACCCCACAGAAAGAAGTCCAGAGGTGTAAGATCAGGAGAACGGGCTGGCAAATTTATGCGTCCTCCACGTCCTATGAAACGCCCGTCGAACACCCCGTCAAGGGTCAGCCTAGTGTTAATTGCGGAATGTGCAGGTGCACCATCATGCTGATACCACATACGTCGACGCGTTTGCAGTGGGACATTTTCGAGCAACGTTGGCAGATCATTCTGCAGAAACGCGATGTATGTCGCAGTGCTCTCCGATACACACGATCGAACAGCGGAGGAGTGGTACTCAGGCGTCAACTTTAGGTTACAATATCTCCGGATGTAATTAACATTTTTCAATGCAACAAACGGCACTGATTACGTATTTCTTTATATTTTCAGATGTGCTAACAAAACTAACGTGGTTCCACTTAAAAAAAACTTAGGTTTGTGTTAAAAAGCATACTTCCGTGCATTTTTGTATGGTTTGTATTAACCAATTACACTAGCCCCTCTCCTCACGTTCTGTCTGTGGAATCGGTTCGTCACTATTTGATGCGGTTTACGAAATATATCCAGCGGTAACGTTAGGTGAGTCACCCTGTATACTTGCGCGCCACCAGTCTATCCGTCAGGCGATGGCATCGAACCGTCGACACACACACGTCCATACAAGTTACGGTGCTCAAACGTCGAGCCAACACTGTGGACGAAACTATTCTATCGGTTAGGATTGTACAGATAAGATGATACTCACCCCGCGCTATAGACACATTGTGTGATGCAGTACCCGCTAGTTGGTGTGTATGGCCCCTCTTCTACCCACTGGTTCCACACACGCATCACTGTTCGTGCAGTGTGACCTCTACGAGCCGCAGTGCCGCAGTACCATAAAACCATTTCCCGGGGATCAATCATACTGCCCAGTTACAAATCACACATATTCTTATTCGCGATCTTTGCTGTCGATAACGCACGCCGACACTTACTTTCACGTTTCCACTTCTTCTGACGGGTCTACATACGGGGGTGAAACTTGTAGAGAGATTTTCTGTAACACAACCCTGGTTTCCTGGCAGGCCACTTGGAGATCTGCCAACTTAATCATATCTTGTTTTATTGGGTCACTTAATATCTTCCATATTTGTTTTGGTTTCTTACAAGACAGAAGCTGGTTTCATATCATCTTGTTGCTGATCACGAGAAATATCCATGCTAGCAGCTTATGACATAGCTGGTATTTCACTTTATTACGTCTTGTCACAGACTGAGTACTGGTATGTGATCCTCTTTTGAATGGTGCTGCTTCTTGCCACTTATGGCCATGCATTTCACAATGGTTTGCTGAGAGGGGATATAGATGAGTAGGCTTTGCCTGGAGCATTCTTTATAGCAAATGCTAAAAATGCAAATAATTGCGAGAAAGTACGAAAAATAGTTGCGCATAAAAATAAAGTAGAATATGAACATTATATAACTACTTACAACGCATTTAATTCGGAAGGAGTAAACAATATGAGTCAACAGAACACTATCCTTAATCTCAGCTGCGTGAATTTAATTTGGTTTTTGATGGAAATTGCTTGATTATATTACTTTTCAAGGTCTCAAAAACCTTTTGTTTCCAGGAACGCACTTGACTACTAGACTGTGAGGCCCACCTTGAAGAACAAGTTGAAAGTATTATCATCTAAATCGGGTATTTAAAAATAAAAATACGGATTTTCAAGCTACATTATTTAGTGTTGAAAGTTCACTGCGAAGCCATTTGAAGCACTGTCAGTTAGTTAGTTGGCTGGTTTCATGTTCTATGGATCATTTTGAACGATAAATCTTAACGATATGCAATGAGGACTCTGGCGCTGTTTAATATGTCGACGACAACAGCTGGAATCCCGGCTAAAGCTGCGTGCACAAACCACTGTATATATACCGAGGCGACGGAAGTCATAGGATGTCACCAAATATCGTATCGGCCTTCCTTTCGCACGGTGTAGTGCAGCAGCTCGACGTGGCGTGGTCCCAACAAGTCGTTGGAAGTTCCTTGCAGAAATACTGAGGCATGCTGCCTCAATAGCCGTCCATAATTGCGCTAGTGTTGCCGGCACTGGATTCTGTGCACGAACTGACCTCCTGATCACATCCCATAAATGTTCGATAGGATTCACATCGGGTGATCTGGGTGGCCAAATCATTCGCTCGAATTGTGCGGAATGTTCTTCAAACCAATCGCGAACAATTGTGACCCGGTGACATAGCGCATTGTCACCCATACAAATTCCATCGTTGTTTGGGAACATGAAGTCAATCAATTGCTGCAAATGGTCAATGATTGGTTCAGTTGGAAGAGAGGACCCAGTCCATTCCACGCAAATAATCTCACACCATTATGGAGCCACCGCCAGCTTGTACGGTTGACGACTTCGGTCCACGGTTTCGAGGGGTTTGCGCCACTCTCGAAGCCTACCATCAGCTCTTACCAACTGAAATCGGGACTTATCTGACAAAGCCACAATTTTCCAGTCGCCTAGGGTCCAACCGATGTGGTCACGTGCTGTGGACGATGTCGTACTATTTGCAAAAGCACTCTATCGTCGGTCATCTGCTGCCACAGGCACTGACGCCAAGTTACGCGGCACTGCCCTAACGCATCCAAGATGCTACTCCAGGCAGGTGTAAAATGAATATGCGCAACGGAAAATAATACAAGCTAAAATGAAGGTTTCGCCATGTCTGACTACCGCCTGTCTCTTAATTCTATAAATTACAATCCAAACATAGATGAATGCTGAAGGCAACTAACCGTACTAAACGATAAACGTTGTTCCTGATTATATATTTATTGTAGATTTAAAAAAAACTTTATATCACAAAGTTTACATTTCCTAAGGAAAATTGCTAATCAATTGCCCAACTCTGCCCATTATTATGAGTGTGCGGTCTAATATCAATAACGCGAAATGACTGACGTCATGTACGTACCAAACACTAGAAGACACTACTTTCAAAGATGATCTGTGGTGGTGTGGAACCTCAGTGGAAATAAACTAACGTGATCACAGCTGTTTAGCTTTGATAGTCCTAATAAGCCGAACAATTCGCTATATCACCATATGCACTGCGTCCGGTTGCTTCGAAGTGATGGTTCTCGTACTCGTCTGCGACGATGGATGAACTCCAGCCACAAATAAACTCTTTCAAACACTAGGACGGCTGACTAATATGCTCCAATACTGTCTTCTCCTTTCTGTGTTCTACAGACGAGAAACGCGAACTCCCAGCCACAAGGACGGAGTTCAGATAACGTCTCGACGTAAGTATAGGCAGAGGAAGTGCTTCCAACCCGGAGGTGAAGTCCAGAATCGTATAGGTTCGCAACAGTACAGTTTCTAACTGTTCTAACTATAAACTCTACTGAGAGCAAAGACAGCAATTCCGTCTGTACCAACAAAAGCGGACATCGAGCGACCATCACACACGGGGGCTCACAACGGAAGACCGCGTCTCTCCACCGCTGGCCTCTCAGCAAGGCTTGGCACCCCACCATCGTAATTCGGAAAACGAACCATATTCCCGAAACCACGGAATATTCTCCCTCTCTACAGATTCTTCCGAGCGCCGACCAACCATATTTTAGTCTTTTGTCTTCCAGCGCGGAAAGTTTGCGAGGAAAAACCTATACTCGTACAATGCTACGCTTCTGAGTAAAAATCCTTGGAAATAACCCAGCCTGCGTGGTTTCAGAGGTGCCGCTGCTTCTTTCCTGTCACCTGCGTCCAGGATTTTTAACGTTTCCGAAGTATAATCCTTCGGTTCTGCTATAAAAACGGCTCTATTGTGCTCCAGCGCTTAGGCGCTACCACGCCCGTCTTGCTATTTCCTGTGTTTAAGCAGGACCAACACACCTTTGTCGGCCTTCCACCCAGGGTTTCAGTTCCGCCAGCCGTTTCATTTCCACTGGCGTTGCAACCTCTACTAGTATAGGCAATCATACATTACGCCGTCTTTATAATAAAGACACTGCGTCACCTTTCATGCAATAAACGTTAACAATTATTTACAAGACGTACGTGACAATGTCAGTCTCCTTTATATATTCATATATACGATGCACAACCTATCACGTGATACCTAATTGTGTTTGTAGATCGCGTCTAAGTATGTGGATGAGTGCTTTTAAGGTGCGAAATTATAGCCACCTGACACGTGTAACGTTCGTTGTACGTTTCACACTGATTTTTGCGGTTGTTTCACGCAATTTTGCTTCTATGTTAGCGCTGATAACTCTAGGCAAACGCCGTTGCTCTCAGTTGTTAAGCAAAGGTCATCGGCCACTGCGTTGTTTGTGGTGAGAGGTAATATTATGTTCCGCTTTGTCGTGAAATATGTGGAGTCTAAGAAGAATACTACGTGCTCGGTTCTCTAGACAAACAATTCAAACAAATCGTATTAATGAGGTTCATTAAAAAATGAAAAGATACAATACCTCGCAATTGCACAGATGTGTCGCAAGCAAAGAGAGATCTACGAAATAATGAACCTTCTTCAGTATAAACAATTCCAAGTCTGTGCTTCGTAGACACTATAAGCGAAGTCAATAGAGTTGACGCTGCTACACTTCTCACTAGTCTTGAAGCTACTATTTCACTGGGGCGTCGCCAGTCGGTTGTGGCGCTTAGCTCCTCTTCACATAGGGGCCGTTGCGGTCGCTCTGTCGTCCTGGACTGGTGTCGGTCAGTGTGCGCTTGGCTGACGTCTTGTCACAGCCATCTCTTCTCTGTCGTTCCCGACTGGCGTGCCGGCGCTTGACTTCAGGCCATAAAAGGTAATACCTGAATTTGGTATTCTCTGCACACCCTTGACACTGTGGACCTCTCAATATTGGATCCCACGACAATTTCCGAAATGGAATGTCCTTTACTTATAGCTCATATATATATATATATATATATATACCGGGTGATCAAAAGTCAGTATAAATTTGAAAACTGAATAAATCACGGAATAATGTAGATAGAGAGGTACAAATTGACACGCATGCTTGGAACGACATGGGGTTTTATTAGAAACAAAAAAAAATACAAAAGTTAAAAAAATGTCCGACAGACGGCGCTTCATCTGATCAGAATAGCAATAATTAGCATAACAAAGTAAGACAAAGCAAAGATGATGTTCTTTACAGGCAATGCTCAATATGTCCACCACCATTCCTCAACAATAGCTGTAGTCGAGGAATAATGTTGTGAACAGCACTGTAAAGCATGTCCGGAGTTATGGTGAGGCATTGGCGTCGGATGGTATCTTTCAGCATCCCTACAGATGTTGGTCGATCACGATACACTTGCGACTTCAGGTAACCCCAAAGCCAATAATCGCACGGACTGAGGTCTGGGGACCTGGGAGGCCAAGCATGACGAAAGTGGCGGCTGAGCGCACGATCATCACCAAACGACGCGCGCAAGACATCTTTCACGTGTCTAGCAATATGGGGTGGTTCTAATAAAACCCCATGTCATTCCAAGCATGTGTGTCAATTTTTAACTGTCTATCTACATTATTCCGTGGTTTATTAAGTTTTCAAATTTATACTGACTTTTTGATCACCCGAAAAGGTCTAATGAACTTATGTTCGGAAATGCATGGTTCCCATGCTAGAGACCATTTATTCAATCATACTTTGTTACAGAAACGCGCCAGGTTAGCAGAGAGCGCTACCGCGCTGCTTCCTGGACTCGGGTAGGTGCGCTGGCCCGAGCTCGAATCCGCCCAGCGGATTAACGACGACGGCCGGTGTGCCGGCCAGCCTGGATGTGGTTTTTAGGCGGTTTTCCACATCTCACTAGGTGAATACCGTGCTGGTCCCCACGTCCCGCCTCAGTTCAACGGCTCACAGACATCTGAACACATTTGCACTATTTCATGGATTACACTAGTCACAGACAGTTGGGATACACTAATTCCGTCCCGGGGGTTTTGGGGTGGCGGCAGGATGGGCATCAGGCCACCCTTCAACTAACCTTGCCAAATCCGATTAAGCATGCCGACCTTGCGTCACCGCGGGAATAAGGCACAAGCGAAAGCAAACTGTAGTCTAATGCGCACTGTATCAAATGTTCAAATGTGTGTGAATGTCTAAGGGACCAAACTGCTAAGGTCATCGGTCCCTAGACGTACACGCTAGTTAAACTAACACACTAAGAACAATGGACACACACACACACACACACACACACACACACACACACGCACATGCCCGAGGGAGGACTCGAACCTCCGATGGGAGAGACCGCGCAATCAGTGATATTTCGCCTTTAACCGCGCGGCCGCGCTGTACCATGCAACCACAGTTACAGTATACATGGTTTCCTCCTAGAGGGTAGTACTGTTCCTCATACGTTAAGCCCTAGTGCCCTTTCCTGCCACAATAATTGGTAATGTTTTGTCCGATTCACTTTTCTTGCTTAATCACCTTCTCGAGGATGTTATACAGTGTTGTACATAATGAATCAGTATTCGAATTGAGAGCTTGCCGACACTGTGTTTACTTACGGAAAAGCAAATGGTAACGGGCGGTAGGCAGCAAGGTTGTATCAGGAGGCCTGTCCCCACTGACAACAACCACGACATTCAATGTTTGCAACAGTGTTGCGCCGTTTGTCTGAGACAGGGTCGTTTCAGGAAGCAGGAAATCATGAAGGACGTACCCGAAATGTTCGAACACCAGACTTGGAGGAAAATGTGACTAACACTATGGAAGGCGACAGCCTTGTTTGTACCAGGCGGTTGGCCCGCCAGTACAGGGTAAGCCAGACGACTGTGTAGAACATTCCCAGTCATAATTGTTGCTAGCCTTATCACTTACAGCGTGTGCAGGGGTTACTAGCGACAGACTTTCCACATCGGGAGCAGGTTTGTCACTGGTTTATTCACCAGGCAACCACTTTCGTGGGATCTGTGTCATCCATCCTATTCACAGATGAGGCCACCTTTACGCTGAGTGGTTCTGTGACAGTGAATCGTCAGCATCGGTGCAGTCGGAATGTGTGGGCCGGTATAATTGGCGACCATATTTTGAAACCAGTCTTCCTTCCACATGGCCTAACAGGCCGGAACTATCGGTGTTTCTTGCGGGTGATTTTGCCCTCCTGCTGGAAGAAGCGCCATGGCGATTCGAAGGGATATGTGGCTGCTACCTGATGGTGCTCCAGCCCACTTCGCATTAACAACTGGACGCATGCCAATAGTGTCTTCTCTGGTCGATGGTTCGGACAAAGGGGTCAAATTGCATGGCCTGCTCGTTCACTAGACCTCTGGTTATGGGGCCATCTCAAAAGTATCGTTTATGAAGAGCCCATTCCAGATGTGGAGACACTGGAGCAGCGTGTTCATGCTGCCTTTGACACTGTTCGTATGTAACCTAGCTGATTTGAACATGTGAGACAGAACGTGCTATGGCGCGTACAGTCATGCGTTGAAGCACATGGAAACCATTTTCAACACATAGTGTAATTGTGGCTGCCTGGTACAGCGCGTATTAGACCGCAGTCTCTGTAACAATGTATGATTGAATAAATGGTCTCTAGCTTGTAAACCAAACATTTCAGAAAATAAGTTCATTAGACCTTTTTTGTTCTGTATCGTCTCATCGATCAATCCCTAGAGTTGTTTATACCTGGTGGAAAATAAAACACAACCCTTGTATACAACGTGTGTGTGGTTGTGTGTGTGTGTGTGTGTGTGTGTGTGTGTGTGTGTGTGTGATAGTAGTTCCTACCCAACACCTTTTGCACATTACAATAATAGCTGTTCTTTCACAGTATTAAAGGAATACTCCAGGAACAACTGTTTCAGTTTGTTTTAAATTTTGCTTTGCTGTCTATCAGACATTTTATATCTCTGCGTATGTGATCAAAAATTTTAGACGCAATACTGCGCACCGCTTTTTGTGATAAAGGCAACCTACACGTCGAGTAATGAACGGCATTTTTTCTTCTGTTATTGTAATTACATATGTCATTATTCCTTTTGAAATGTAGTGGATTATTTGCACAACTATAATGAGGAAATAAAAGTGTGTGAAGGTGAGACAAACGTCTACAAGGTGATCGCGGGTGAATACCACATATCATTCTTACAGCACGTTTTTGCAATGAAGACTTTCTTTCTTAAAAATGAATTTCCCCAGAACGTTATTCCTTATAACACTGTTGAATGAAAATGTGAAAAATATGTCAACTTACTAATTTGTCTCTCCCCAAGATTTGCAATCATTGTAGGTGTTAATGTGGCTGCACTAATTTGTAATAGCCGTTGCACAAAGTGCTTTTCCCAGTTTAAGTTCTCGTCAATACAGACACCTAAGAATTTTGACGTTTCCACCCTATTTATTATTCCTTCACCAGGTGTTACCCTTATCACGGTACCTCTAGGAGTACAGAATTGTATTAAGAATGAGACAGACGCCGAAAACAGAGTTAATGATGCTTCTAACAAAATTGTTCACCATACCTTCTGTTTCTGTATCCACGTTTGGATTGATTAAAATGCTAGTGTCATCTGAAGAAAGACTAGTTCTGTCTGTTGTATATTCGACGGAATATCGCTTACATATATAAGGGGTCAGGGATTTTCTCTGCCTCGTGATGACTGGGTGTTGTGTGCTGTCCTTAGGTTAGTTAGGTTTAAGTAGTTCTAAGTTCTAGGGGACTGATGACCATAGATTTTAAGTCCCATAGTGCTCAGAGCCATTTGAACCATTTTTTGAACATATATGAGGAACAGTAACGAGCCCAAGATGGAGCCTTCGGAACCCCATACGTGATTTATGTCCAGTCACAATTACGTCCCCAAACTACACTCTTGGAAATTGAAATAAGAACACCGTGAATTCATTGTCCCAGGAAGGGGAAACTTTAATGACACATTCCTGGGGTCAGATACATCACATGATCACACTAGCAGAACCACATGCACATAGACACAGGCAACAGAGCATGCATAATGTCGGCACTAGTACAGTGTACATCCGCCTTTCGCAGCAATGCAGGCTGCTATTCTCCCATGGAGACGATCGTAGAGATGCTGGATGTAGTCCTGTGGAACGGCTTGCCATGCCATTTCCACCTGGCGCCTCAGTTGGACCAGCGTTCGTGCTGGACGTGCAGACCGCGTGAGACGACGCTTCATCCAGTCCCAAACATGCTCAATGGGGGACAGATCCGGAGATCTTGCTGGCCAGGGTAGTTGACTTACACCTTCTAGAGCACGTTGGGTGGCACGGGATACATGCGGACGTGCATTGTCCTGTTGGAACAGCAAGTTCCCTTGCCGGTCTAGGAATGGTAGAACGATGGGTTCGATGACGGTTTGGATGTACCGTGCACTATTCAGTGTCCCCTCGACGATCACCAGTGGTGTACGGCCAGTGTAGGAGATCGCTCCCCACACCATGATGCCGGGTGTTGGCCCTGTGTGCCTCGGTCGTATGCAGTCCTGATTGTGGCGCTCACCTGCACGGCGCCAAACACGCATACGACCATCATTGGCACCAAGGCAGAAGCGACTCTCATCGCTGAAGACGACACGTCTCCATTCGTCCCTCCATTCACGCCTGTCGCGACACCACTGGAGGCGGGCTGCACGATGTTGGGGCGTGAGCGGAAGACGGCCTAACGGTGTGCGGGACCGTAGCCCAGCTTCATGGAGACGGTTGCGAATGGTCGTCGCCGATACCCCAGGAGCAACAGTGTCCCTAATTTGCTGGGAAGTGGCGGTGCGGTCCCCTACGGCACTGCGTAGGATCCTACGGTCTTGGCGTGCATCCGTGCGTCGCTGCGGTCCGGTCCCAGGTCGACGGGCACGTGCACCTTCCGCCGACCACTGGCGACAACATCGATGTACTGTGGAGACCTCACGCCCCACGTGTTGAGCAATTCGGCGGTACGTCCACCCGGCCTCCCGCATGCCCACTATACGCCCTCGCTCAAAGTCCGTCAACTGCACATACGGTTCACGTCCACGCTGTCGCGGCATGCTACCAGTGTTAAAGACTGCGATGGAGCTCCGTATGCCACGGCAAACTGGCTGACACTGACGGCGGCGGTGCACAAATGCTGCGCAGCTAGCGCCATTCGACGGCCAACACCGCGATTCCTGGTGTGTCCGCTGTGCCGTCCGTGTGATCATTGCTTGTACAGCCCTCTCGCAGTGTCCGGAGCAAGTATGGTGGGTCTGACACACCGGTGTCAATGTGTTCTTTTTTCCATTTCCAGGAGTGTACATTACCCCTGGTAAAATGGACCGATTACCAATTGCTACATCAACATCGATTGCACCCGTACCATATTTCTATGCACCAGGAATTGCATGGCGACGACTTTGAACGTCGTGTACAGTTCTGCCACTGGGCACAAGAGAAATTACGGGACGATGAAAGATTTTTTGCACGCGTTCTATTTAGCAACGAAGCGTCATTCACCAACAGCGGTAACGTTTACCGGCATAATATGCACTATTGGGCAACGGATCATCCACGATGGCTGCGACAAGTGGAACATCAGCGACCTTGGCGGGTCAATGTATGGTGCGGCATTATGGGAGGAAGGATAACTGGCCCCCATTTTATCGATGGCAATCTAAATGGCGCAATGTATGATGATTTCCTACGTAATGTTCTACCGATGTTACTACAAGATGTTTCACTGCATGACAGCATGGCGATGTACTTCCAACATGATGGATGTTCGGCACATAGCTCCCTTGCGGTTGAAGCGGTATTGAATAGTATATTTCATGACAGGTGGATTGGTCGTCGAAGCACTATACCATGGCCCGCACGTTCACTGGATCTTACGTCCCCGGATTTCTTTCTGTGGGGAAAGTTGACGGATATTTGCTATCGTGATCCACCGACAACGCCTGACAACATGCGCCAGCGCATTGTCAATGCATGTGCGAACATTACGGAAGGCGAAGTACCCGCAGTTGAGAGGAATGTCGTTACACGTATTGCCAAATGCACTGAGGTTGACGGACATCATTTTGAGCACTTATTGCATTAATTTGGTATTTACAGGTACTCACGCTGTAACTGCATGCGTTCTCAGAAATTATACGTTCACAGAGGTACATGTACCACCGAAATAAAATGTTCAAACGTACCTACGTTCTGTATCTTAATTTAAAATACCTACCTGTTACCAACTGTTCGTCTAAAATAGTGAGCCATATGTTTCTGACTATTACAGCGCCATCGATCACAAAGCGAAAAAAGTGCTCCAACTAAAACATCTATATTTCGTTATGCACTACACGAATATGTAATATAAAATGGGGGTTGGTATTTTAAAATAAACGCAGTCGATATCCGTTTGACCTATGGCAGCGCCAACTAGCGGGTCAACCATACCGCCATTTGGTTTCCCCCTTTAAGCTAGACAAGTTTCGATCTTTGTAGTTTTTCGTTTCACGCTTATTTCGGGAGATATTTGGCCCGGTTACGATCAGTGGACCACCCTGTATACGATACTGCAGTGCCTGAGTTGTTCTGATTACGATGTAAGTTTCCTTTGGACATGCTTTCATGTCCAAAGGAACTTTGAATAGTAATCAGAAAGGCACAGGTACTGGAACATCGTAATTATCTGCCGATACCGGGCAAGCGACTTTCAAGTACAACGTCTTACTTGTACGGGAATATACGTAATGAATGTACGAGTTCAGGACGTAGACCCATGGTTGACGACATATGGAGGTTTGGGTCTGGCCGTGAGTCGTGCACGGACAGCCAAATGGTAAGGCGACCGCTCGCGATAAGCGGGAAATTCGGGTTCGAGCCCCAGTGCGGCACAAATTTTCATTGTCATCATTCCATTACACAGCTGATTTAACCGACCACCCCCACCCCCCTGCCCCCCCCCCCCCCCCTCAACTCAGAAGACATAGTTGCTGAACAGTTCAAAGAAAATTAGTGTCTCATTTCAAATTTGGAGCATATACTGTATTCAAACATTATGAATCACCTCGAAGGAAACGATCTATTGATACGTAATCAGCATGGTTTCAGAAAACATCGTTCTTGTGCAACGCAGCTAGCTCTTTATTCGCACGATGTAATGGCCGCTGTCGACAGGGGATCTCAAGTTGATTCCGTATTTCTAGATTTCCGGAAAGCTTTTGACACCGTTCCTCACAAGCGACTTCTAATCAAGCTGCGGGCCTATGGGGTGTCGTCTCAGTTGTGCGACTGGATTCGTTATTCCCTGTCAGGAAGGTCGCAGTTCGTAGTAATAGACGGCAAATCATCGAGTAAAACTGAAGTGATATCAGGTGTTCCCCAGGGAAGCGTCCTGGGACCTCTGCTGTTCCTGATCTATATAAATTGCCTGGGTGACAATCTGAGCAGTTCTCTTAGGTTGTTCGCAGATGATGCTGTAATTTACCGTCTAGTAAGGTCATCCGAAGACCAGTATCAGTTTCAAAGCGATTTAGAAAAGATTGCTGTATGGTGTGGCAGGTGGCAGTTGACGCTAAATAACGAAAAGTGTGAGGTGATCCACATGAGTTCCAAAAGAAATCCGTTGGAATTCGATTACTTGATAAATAGTACAATTCTCAAGGCTGTCAATTCAACTAAGTACCTGGGTGTAAAAATTACGAACAGCTTCAGTGGGAAAGACCACATAGATAATATTGTGGGGAAGGCGAGCCAAAGACTGCGTTTCATTGACAGGACACTTAGAAGATGCAACAAGTCCACTAAAGAGACAGCTTACACTACACTCGTTCGACCTCTGTTAGAGTATTGCTGCGCGGTGTGGGATCCTTACCAGGTGGAATTGACGGAGGACATCGAAAGGGTGCAAAAAAGGGCAGCTCGTTTTGTATTATCACGTAATAGGGGAGAGAGCGTGGCACATATGATACACGAGTTGGGATGGAAGTCATTAAAGCAAAGACGTGTTTTGTCGCGGCGAGATCTATTTACGAAATTTCAGTCACCAACTTTCTCTTCCGAATGCGAAAATATTTTGTTGAGCCCAACCTACATAGGTAGGAATGATCATCAAAGTAAAATAAGAGAAATCAGAGCTCGAACAGAAAGGTTTAGGTGTACGTTTTTCCCGCGCGCTGTTCGGGAGTGGAATGGTAGGGAGATAGTATGATTGTGGTTCGATGAACCCTCTGCCGAGCACTTAAATGTGAGTTGCAGAGTAATCATGTAGATGTAGATGTAGAACTCACTCATACAATTATAGTTGGTGGTGACTTCAATCTAACTTAGATACGATGGAAAAATTATACGTTTAAAGCCGGTGGCAGCCATAAAACGTCATGCGAAATTATACAGAATGCTTTCTCAGAAAATTATTTTGAACAATTAGTTCTTGAGCCCGCTGGAGGCGTAAATGACAGGGAAAGCATACTTGACCTCTTAGCAACAAATAATCCTGGACAAGTAGGGAGTATCATGACGAATACAGGAATTTGGGACCACAAGGCAGTTGCTACTAGGCTGAATGCCATAAAACCCACAGGCGTCAAAAAGAAACGAAAAGTACATCTATTTAAAAAGGGTGATAAAAATCCTCTTAACGCGTTTTTAAGAGACACTCTCCACTCCTTTCGAAATGATCATGTAAGCGTAGAAAACATGTAGAACGATTTCAAAGAAATAGTATCGATGTCAGTTGATATATACCACATAAATTAATACGTGATGGTACTGATCCCCAGTGGTACACAAAATGGATTAGATTGCTGTTGCACAAGCATAAAAAAAAAAGCATGCCAGATTTAAAAAAACGCAAAATCCCCGAGACTGACAATGTTTTGCAGAAATTCGAAAGATAGCGGGTACTTCAATGCGAGATGCCTTTAACAATTTCCACAACGAAACTCTGTCTCGGATTCTATCAGAAAACCCAAAGAGATTCTGGTGATACATAGAGTACACGAGTGGCAAGACGCAATCAATACCTCCACTGCCCGATAGCAACGGTGAAGTCACTGAGGTATTAAACACGGTTTTCCGAAATACCTTCACCAAAGAGGACATAGTAAATATTTCTGAATTCCAATCAAGAACAAGTGCCAAGATGAGAAACTTAGAAGTAGATATCCTCGGTGTAGCAAAGCAGCTTAAATCACTTAATAAAGGCAAGGCCTCCGGTCCAGATTGTATGCCCGTCAGGTTCCTTTCAGAGTATGCTGATACAATAGCTCCATATTTAGCAATTATATACAACCGCTCGCTCATATAACGATCCGTAACTAAAGACTGGAAAATTGCTCAAGTCACACCAATATCCAAAAAGGGAAATAGGAGTAATCCGCTGAATGACAGCCAATGTAACTAACGTCGATGTCGATTTGCAGTAGGGCCTTAGACATATACTGTTTTCGAACATAATGAAGTACCTCGAAGAAAACGATTTATTGGCACATAGTGATCACGGATTCAAAAAATATCGTTCTTGCGAAACACAACTGTCTCTTTATGCTCATGAAGTAATGAGTGCTATCGACAGGGGATGTTAAATTGATTCCGTATTTTTAGATTTTCAGAAGGCTTTCGACACCGTTCCTCACAAGCATCTTCTAACCAGACTGCGTGCCAATGAAACCCCGCCTCAGCTGTGCGACTGGATTCGTGATTTCCTGTCAGAAAGGTCACAGTTCGTAGTAATAGACGGAAAGTCATCGAGTAAAACAGAAGTAATATCCGGCGTTCCCCAAGGAAGTGTTATAGGCCCTCTATTGTTCCTGATCTATATTAACGACATAGGAGACGATCTGAGTTGTCGTCTTAGACTGTTTGCAGATGATGCTGTCATTTACCGTGTTGTAAAGTCATCAGATGACCAAATCGAATTTCGAAATGATTTAGATAAGATATCTGTATGGTGCGAAAAGTGGCAATTGGCCCCAAATAAAGTAAAGTGTGAAGTTATTCACATGAGTACTACAAGAAATCCGCTAAATTTAGATTACGCAAGAAGTCACACAAGACTGTAAATTCAACTAACTACTTAAAGATTACAATTACAAATAATTTGAATTGGAACGATCACATAGATAATGTTGTGGCTAGAGCAAATCAAAGACTGCGATTCATAGGCAGAACGCTTAGAAGGTGCAACAGGTCTATTGAAGAGACTGCTGACACCACACTTGTCCGCCCTATTCTGGAGTGTTGCTGTGCGGTGTGGAATCCGCATCAGGTGGGATTGACGGATGACATCGAAAAAGTTCAAAGAAGGAAAGCTCGTTGTGTATTATCGCGAAATAGGGGAGATAGTGCCACAGACATGATACGTGAATTGGAGGGGCAATCATTAAAACAATGGCATTTTTCTTTGCGACGGGATCTTCTCATGAAATTTCAATTACTGGTTTTCTCCTCCGATTGCGTAAACATTCTGTTCACACCCACCTACGTAGGGAAAAATTATCGTAACGAAAAAATAAGGAGAAATCAGGGCTCACAAGAAAAATTTAAGTGCTCGTTTTTCCCGCGCGCCTTTGGTGAGTGGAACGGTAGAGAGACAGCTTGAAGATGGTTCAGTGAGCCCTCTGCTAGGCACTTCATTATGAATAGCAGAGTAATCACGTAGATGTAGATGTAGTCCTTATTCGCAGTTGCGAATTCATTTGATGTGTAATATCAGTGAACTGTCCCAGCAGCATGTCTCATATCACGCGCTGTTGTTGTTGTTGTGGTCTTCAGTCCTGAGACTGGTTTGATGCAGCTCTCCATGCTACTCTATCCTGTGCAAGCCTCTTCATCTCCCAGTACGTACTGCAGCCTACATCCTTCTGAATCTGCTTAGCGTACTCATCTCTTGGTCTCCCTCTACGATTTTTACCCTCCACGCTGCCCTCCAATACTAAATTGGTGATCCCTTGATGCCTCAGAACATGGCCTACCAACCGATCCCTTCTTCTAGTCAAGTTGTGCCACAAACCCCTCTTGTCCCCAATCCTATTCAGTACCTCCTCGTTAGTTATGTGATCTACCCATCTAATCTTCAGCATTCTTCTGTAGCACCACATTTCGAAAGCTTCTATTCTCTTCTTGTCCAAACTATTTATCGTCCATGTTTCACTTCCATACATGGCTACACTCCATACAAATACTTTCAGAAATGGCTTCCTGACAGATATAATCTATACTCGATGTTAACAAATATCTCTGCTTCAGAAATGCTTTCCTTTCCATTGCCAGTCTACATTTTATATCCTCTCTACTTCGACCATCATCAGTTATTTTGCTTCCCAAATAGCAAAACTCCTTTACTACTTTAAGTGTCTCATTTCCTAATCTAATTCCCTCAGCATCACCCGACTTAATTCGACCACATTCCATTATCCTTGTTTTGCTTTTGTTGATGATCATCTTGTATCCTCCTTTCAGGGCACTGTCATTTCCGTTCAACTGCTCTTCCAAGTCCTTTGGTGTCTCTGACACTCGTGTTGACTGGGTGTTGTATGATGTCCTTAGGTTAGTTAGGTTTAAGTAGTTATAAGTTCTAGGGGACTGATGACCATAGATGTTAAGTCCCATAGTGCTCAGAGCCATTTGAACCATTTTGTCTCTGACAGAATTACGTCATCGGCGAGCCTTAAAGTTTTTATTTCTTCTCCATGGATTTTAACACCTACTCGGAATTTTTCTTTTCTTTCCATTACTGCTTGTTCAATATACAGATTGAACAACATCAGGGAGAGACTACAACCCTGTCTCACTGCCTTCCCAACCAGTGCTTCCCTTTCGTGTCCCTCGACTCTTATATCTGCCATCTAGTTTCTGTACAAATTGTAAATACCCTTTCGCTCCCTGTATTTTACCCCTGCCACCTTTAGAATTTGAAAGACAGTATTCCTGTCAACATTGTCAAAAGCTTTCTCTAAGTCCACAAATGCTAGAAACGTAGGTTTGCCTTTTCTTAACTAGGTCCTAAAATAAGTTGTTGAGTCATTATTGCCTCTCGTGTTCCCGTATTTCTACGGAATCCAAACTGATCCCCCCCGAGGTCGGCTTCTACCAGTTTTTCCATTCGTCTGTAAAGAATTCGCGTTATTATTTTGCAGCTGTGACTTATTAAACTGATAGTTCGGTAATTTTCATATCTGTCAGCGCCTGCTTTCTTTGGGATTGGAATTATTATATTCTTCTTGAAGTCTGAGGGTACTTCGCCTGTCTCATACATCTTGCTCACCAGATGGTAGAGTTTTGTCAGGACTGGCTCTCCCAAGGCCGTCAGTAGTTCTAATGGAATTTTGTCTACTCCCGGGCCTTGTTTCGACTCAGGTCTTTCAGTGCTCTATCAAATTCTTCACGCAGTATCATATCTCCCATTTCATCTTAATCTAGATCCTCTTCCATTTCTATAACATTGCCCTCAAGTACATCGCCCTTGTATAGGCATTATATAAACTCCTTCCACCTTTCTGCTTTCCCTTCTTTGCTTAGAACTGGGTTTCCATCTGAGCTCTTGATATTCATACAAGTGGTTCTCTTTTCTCCAAAGGTCTCTTTAATTTTCCTGTAGGCAGTATCTATGTTACCCCTGACCATGTTTTACATTCCAGATTGAGATTTTCACTCTGCAGCGAAGTGTTTGCTGATATGAAACTTCCTGGCAGATTAAAACTGTGTGCCGGACCGAGACTCGAACTTTTGCCTTTCGCGGGCAAGTGCTCTACCATCTGATTCTGTAAACATCCCCCAGGTTGTGGCTAAGCCATGCCTCCGCAATATCCTTTCTTTCAGGTGTGCTAGTCTTGCAAGGTTCTCAGGAGAGCTTCTGTAAAGTTTGGAAGGTAGGAGACGAGGTACTGGCGGAAGTAAAGCTGTGAGGACGGGGCGGGAGTCGTGCTTGGGTAGCTCAGTTGGTAGAGCACTTGCCCGCGAAAGGCAAAGGTCCCGAGGTCGAGTCTCGGTCCGGCACACAGTTTTAATCTGCCAGGAAGTTTCATGTTTTACATTGTTTTCAGTTCCCTGAAGCCGGCAGCGGAAGGAGCGGCAGTGGCGTGGCGAAGCGCGGGCAGTGAGCACGCGGTCCACCGCGGTGACGGCAGGTGGCGGCAGGTGATGTAGCACCGTGGCTGCGGCGGCACGCGCTGGCGCGGTGTGACCTACTGGCGTGTAACACGTGTAAACAAGGGCCGCGCAGTGGGGGCCAGAAGGGGCCCGGCCATGCCACGCTCGCGTGCCGCCAATAACCACAAATCCCTGAGCCGGGCCACGGGGGGCATCGCGTGACGCGCCGCGCTGCCCGCCGGCGTGCTTTACGGCGGCGCCCAGACATCTGGAGCAGCGCAGGCCGGGGGTGCGTGGCGTGGGCGTCAGCACAGACTGGCGCGCCTGCGACTCCACGGCCACACTCCGGCACGGACGCGGCGACCACCGGCTCCCCTTGTGAGGAGGCGCCGGACGTAAGGCGCAGCGAATAATCTGGCAAGAGCGAGACTTATCGCACAGTCAGCTTAACAGTTCGTGCATTCAAGCTGCAGATGAGAAAAATATACAGAAGAATGGAAAAGAAAACCAAGGATCTGTTAGATGACGAACAGTTATGCCTTGGGAAATGTAAAGGCACCGGAGGGCCAGTTCTCAGTGTGCGAATGCAAGACTGAAGAAAAGTCAAGAGATGTTCATAGGATTTGTCGATCTAGAAAAAGCATTAGATAGTGTAAAATGGTGCAAGATGTTCGAAATTCTGACAAAAACAGGAGTAAGCTGTAAGGAAAGACGGGTAATATACAACATTTACAAGAATCGAGAAGAACAATACGACTGGAAGACCAAGAACGATGTGCACGGATTGAAAAGAGCGTGTGGCAGGAATGTAGTCTTTCAT
Organism: Schistocerca americana; assembly: GCF_021461395.2. NCBI lineage: Eukaryota > Metazoa > Arthropoda > Insecta > Orthoptera > Acrididae > Schistocerca > Schistocerca americana. The sequence goes on along the minus strand of NC_060120.1, from coordinate 319,880,105 downwards.
CCCTACTGTTCAATCTACAAATTGAAGTAGCACTGGCGGAAATTAAAAAGGTTGAACATTGGGCTTAAATTGAGGGTGTAATGATATCAATGATAAGATTCATTGATGGTTTTGCTATTCTCAGTGAAAGTCGAGAAAAATTACAGGATCTGTTGAATAATATGAACAGATGAGTGCAGAATATGGACTGAGAGGAACTCGAAGAAAGACAAAAGTAATGAGAAGTAGCCGAAACGTGAACAGCCAGAAACTTAATATTAGAAATGTTGATCACTATGTAGATGAAGTAAAGGAATTCTGCTACGTAGGCAGCAGAAAACTCATGACGGACGGAGAGAGGAGGACATGAAACGCAGACTATGTAAGTAGGCTGTTATGTTTTTATGTTGGTAACACCACGTAGCGCTCTGTATGAAAATCACTGACTGTGCTGTGTGCAATCTGTGGCTGGTTTGCATTGTTGGGCCGGCCGGAGTGGCCGAGCGGTTCTAGGCGCTACAGTCTGGAACCGCGTGACCGCTACGTTCGCAGGTTCGAATCCTGCCTCGGGCATGGATGTGTGTGGTGTCTTTAGGTTAGTTAGCTTTAAGTAGTTCTAAGTTCTAGGGGACTTATGACCACAGCAGTTAAGTCCCATAGTTCTCAGAGCCATTTGAGCCATTTTTTGCGGTGTTGGAATATTTGCTATTGTAGTGTTGGGCAGTTGGATGTGAACAGCGCGTAGCGTTGTGCAGTTGGAGGTGAGCCACCACCAGTGGTGGATGTGGAGAGAGAGATGCCAGAGTCTTGAGCGGACGATGTGGACGTGTGTCCGTCAGACAAAGGAAATTTGTTTAACTGGCTGTCACAAAATTAATGACTTTTCGACATTATTAAGTCGAGAAAATACATTGTTTGTTCTCTATCAAAAACTTTCATTTGCTAACTATGCCTATAAGTAGTTAGTGCCTTCTGTAGTTAGAATCATTTATTTAGCTGGCAGTATTGGCACTCGCTGTATTGTAGTAGTTCGAGTAACAAAGATTTTTGTGAGGTGAGTGATACATGAAAGGTACAGGTTATTGTTAGTCAGGGCCATTCTTTTGTAGGGATGATTGAAAGTCAGATTGCGTTGCCCTAAAAATATTGTGTGTCAGTTTAGTGATGATCAGAAAAAGTAAAGAGAGAACTGTCTGACTACGTTCAGTTTTACTCAGCTGTCTCTTTATCAAATAACGTAGAAGTTTACCAGCACAGTAAGTAATAATTTTTCTAATGGGACGTTACAACTAGCACTGGCAAAAAATGCATTCCTGGCCAAGAGAAGTCTATTAGTATCAAACATAGACCTAAATTTGAGGGGGAAATTTCTGAGAGTGCACCTGTGGAGCACAGCGTTGTATAGCAGTGAGGCATGGACTGTGGGAAAACGGGAATAGAAGAGAATCGAAGCATTTGAGGTGTGCTGCTATCAAAGGACATCCGTTAAGGTATGAGGATATAACCTCTAAGGTACTACAGCGACTGTAGTGGATAAAACCTGAAGAGAATGTTGCACTATGTTTGTGGATATTGACACCAGACGACATGGAATAGGAGAATAATCATTACCAGATTAATAATATACACGAAGTGCACAAAAATACGGAAACACTTTAGACACAACAAATTACCATTCCTGATACTCTGTAGGAAAAACGTTGCATTCGAAACAGCCTCCAGTCATCTCCGAATGGATAAATTCGGTCTTCCATACCATCGTTCCTTCAAAACAGTGACACGTTTTGGTAACGATGATGGAGGAGAATAGCGATCGGATACCCGTCTCTCCAAAGTTGGTCACAAAGGCTGAATTTGGTGACTGTGATGGTAACCGGAAATGCGACAGTTCATCCTCACTTTCACAGAAAACAGCTCTGGATGGTGCGAGCTGTATGAACCAGGGCCTGTCTCGTCCTGTGACACAGCGTCACCATCGGATAATAAACATTGTACCATGGGATGGACCTGATAAGCTAAAATGGTCACAAATTCCTTGATAGTCATGCGAGCTTGCAAAGTACTCTTGGGGCCCACGGAATACCACGTTATGGCTGCCGAAATAATCACTCAGTCCCCATATCCTACCTCGCCCCATCTTACACTCTTGGGATGTCAACTCGACCAGACTTTGGAAATAATCTGAAACAAGGCTCATCCAACCAGATGACTTTCTTCCATTGCTCCACAGCCCAGATTTTATGGCTTCGGCACGACATGGTATTCAGCCTTGCAGCAACTGCCTTGTGGTCCCAATTCCTGTATTCGTCATGATGGGCATTTACATCACTGATGCATTTCTCCCTGCTCCTTTCGTGTTGCTTTAGTGCTGAGAGGGTTCACAAGTGGGAAATTTAATTGCACAGTGACTTTTGCAGCTGTTGTCCTCTTACTTTTTTTTTCGTTTATGGTATTTCAGTTCCCCATCGGGGCGGGCTGGCAGCAGCATATGCGGTCCTCTTCAGCCGAAAGACATAGAACAAACAATAGAAGACATTTAAAAATAACAAAGGAGAAAACATGGTGAACATAGATATAAAATAGGGGGAACATCATGGAAGACAATAGACAAAAAAGGGGCGACTATAGAATGGAGATAAAAATCGTAAAAAAGTAGCATACACAAAAAACCACACACTGGGACAGTTAAAAGAACACAAGTCACAGTACGACTGAAGCATAAAAGTATCGACGGATGGCATAGCAGGTAACAAACAATGACAGTAACACTAAGTACAAGGCCAGCACACAATTAAAATCACACCTCTCGACACACAGGAGAAACAGCACTAAACACAACACTGACGTGGCTCACTGACAATGGTCAAAACGTGGGATCTGCCAGGTGCAAGGAGATAAGGGAGAAGGGAAGAAGGGAGGGAGGGATGGTAAGAGAGGGGGGAGATGGGGGGGGCGCTGAAGAGGGCTAGGCAGGGAGGGACGTGGGAGGGAAAGAGGCAAGGATGGGGTGCGTCGTCTCAGGGGGGTGGGGAAGGAGGAAACTCTGCTCTGGGAGAAGGAGGGAAGAGGAAAAAGGGGCCCTGGGGAGGGGGGAACAAGGTCAGGTTATAGTCGGAAGGAAGGGGATATATCATGACGAAGACCATCATCTGGGAGGGGGAGGCGCTGGAAATTGCCCTGATGAAGGAGACAGAGGGTGTGGAGGTGGAGAGAGGGAGGGATACAGCAATAGAGGTGTGGCAATGGGCAGGGGGTGGAGACGAAGGAGGAAACCAGGGGTGGGGGGGATCAAGCCTGTGGACAATGTAAAGGATGCGGAGATGTTGGAGGAACAGGAGGAGGTGGGGGAAGGGGATGAGTTCATACAGGAGCTGTGTGGGAGAAGGAAGGTGAATACGGAAGGCAAGGTGGAGTGCATGGCGTTTGAGGATTTGGAGGTCCTTTTAAAAGCGAGTAGGTGTGGAGATCAAGGCAACACTGGCATAACATAGGACAGATGAGGGATTTGTAGGTGTGGAGGATGGTGGAAGGATGCAATCCCCATGTCCAGCCAGACAGGAGTTTCAGGAGGCAGAGGCAGGAATGGACTTTCTGCTGGTCCAGGTGAGGTGATGGTGGAGGATGAGGCCAAGGTATCTCAGGGTGGGGCTGAGCTGGATGGGACGACCATAAAGGGTGAGGTAAATGTCATGGAGACTGAAGGAGTGGGGTGCTGCAGCCTATGATGATTGCCTGTGTTTTGGAGGGGTTGAGAAGAAGGAACCACTGGTTACACCAAGTGGTGAACTGGTTAAGGTGGGTTTGGAGGGTGTGTTAGGACCATTGAAGGGTAAGATATTGAGCCAGGATGGCCATGTCATCAACATACTGGAGAAGGTGGACAGGTGGGGGTGGCTTGGGCATATCAGCCGTATACAAGCGATGGGAGAGGAAAGAGCCCTGGTGGACATCAGCAGTGGGATAAAAGCTACGGGAGTTGGTGTTGTGGAGGGTGACATAGGAAGGACGGCGCGAGGGGAAGGAAGCGACCAGAAGGACAAAACTGATAGGCAGGGCGTAGGTTTGGAGTTTAAAGAGGAGATCGGGATGCCATGCATGGTCATAGGCATTTTGGAGGTCGACGGAAACAAAAATGGCGGAGCGACGGGAGTTGAGCTGGAGGGAGAGAAGGTGAATGAGGTTAAGGAGTTGGTCTTCAGCGGAGAAGGAGGGTCGGAAGCCACACTGGGTAAGGGGGAGGAGGTGGTGTTGATTAAGGTGCTGATGGATACGGCGGGAGAGGATGGATTCGAAGACCTTACTGAAGACGGAGGTGAGGCAGATGGGACGATGGGAAGAGGCGGCCGAAGGGGGTTTGTTGGGTTTGAGGAATAAGAGGACGCGGGAAGTCTTTCACAGGTCAGGGTAGAAGCCGGTAGAGCAAGGCTTAACAACTGGCCGGTTTTGAGCGCGAGTACTCGCGTCTGCTCAGGCACGTGCTCGCGAGCAGGTGCAAGGTCGCGGAGTAGGGAGGGAGGGGAGGGAGGGGAAATGCGCGCGCACGTTTGAATGTGATCTCGCGTTCTTAGCAGATTTAACTAGCCATCTGAATGCTTTGAACATTTTACTACAAGGTAAAGATTTGCTAATTACTCATTTCATAGATCGAATACGAGCCTTTAAAATGAAATTGACACTTTGAGTGAGTCAGCTGGGAACAGGAAACCTAGCTCAATTTCCTAAATTATCATCCATGCAAGATGTTCACAAAGACTGTGAACGTTGTTCCCATAGTTTAGTTGATCAGCGCTTTCAAGATCTGACAGCACTAGACAATGATTTTAATCTGTTCTCTCCATATTCAGCGAATATTTAAAAGATTCGTCCTGAGCTCCAGCAAGAAATTATTCAAAAATGGCTCTGAGCACTATGGGACTCAACTGCTGTGGTCATAAGTCCAAGAAATTATTGACCTGCAGTGTGACAGAATACAGAGACAAATTTCAGAACAAGAAAAACATTTTGGAATTCTACAGACACTTCCCTCAGGATAGATTTCCTCGTTTGCACAAACTGGCGGCTACAATAATATCAATGTTCGGTTCCACGTATGTTTGTGAACAACTGTTCTCTACAATGAAATGTAACAAGACGCGCCTGAGAAACGCATTGTCTGATCGAAATTTAAACTGCACTCTGCGCCTAAAATGCACAAAAACAATTACTCCGAACATAGACGCAATTGTAAAGGGCCAAAAGTACAAGATAACCGAGAATCCCACACTTCAGTGACACCTTTTATTGTGTATCAGTTCACAAACTAATGCGAATGTGGAGGCATGCACTAAGCTAATAAAATTATGTGGCATGTGTACATTCTCCTTTATTTGTTTCATTTGTCCCAGTAATAATTCGTGAGTGATATCCGTGCAGGTGGCCGCGGATTTACATTGACTGGCGGCAGCTGTTGTGTGCCCCACGTGACTTTCCCCACTCTCCGCTCTGGTCCGGTAGTGGGGATAACGCGCTCGCGCTGCTCCGTGCTCGCGCCTTGCTGCTCACAGCTTGCTCCGCGAACACATATGTTGTGCAGCCCTGCGGTAGAGGATGACGTTATAGAGATGGGCGAGGACAGAAAGGAATAGGGGCTTTCTCTAAGGTGGTGGTAGGTGACGCAGTCATGACCAGGGGCAATGTTGCATTTGGACCGGAGGATAAGTTTAATGTCTTGTGCTGTGATTGGAGTGATGATGTCGGAGAGGGGCAACTGCCCCAAGTACTGGATCCTCTTACTTTCTCTACAATCCTCTTCAATGTCCTTCTGTCACAACCGCAAGACAGACACTTTGGTCCACTCTGTAACTTAACAGATTATTTTTCCTGGTTTTCCTGTAAGCGGTGAAAATCTTCGAATCTCGTGAAACACTAAACACAGGACGACCCACAAGTCCGTTAATATTTGAAAACGCACTAATTCAAACAATAATGTAGGTAGAAAGGTAAAACTTGACACAGTGAAAACAAAAACGAGTACAAGAGACGGCCAACAGATGGCTATGGACTGCAACGCGTGAGTAACGACTCATGAGAATCGTGTGTGAAGTGGGAAATGATGGGAGTGGCAGTCAGATGCGCCAGCAATCACGTCATGTCGACTTGGAAATGTGAAAATACGTTCTGTTAATTTGGCCAGGAAGGAAAACGAGGATAGGAATTTAGCACAGTTCATTCATTGGTACAACATACAATTTTATTTTGCATAGACTGATTTACATTAATCATAATTAAAATTTAATTAAGCAGCAATTAATTTGAATACTGAACAATAATCAGTGAGGGCAGATATCTCAATTATAGCTCGCACGCAATCACTGTCTGCCAGACCACATGATTTAAAAGAAAGCGCTCCGTCTTCAGGCCACAAGTGGCCCATCGGGACCATCCGACCGCCGTATCATCCTCAGCTGAAGATGTGGGTATGTGGGGCGTGTGGTCAGCACACCGCTCTCCCGGTCGTAATTATGGTCGGAGCCACTACAATTCGGTCGAATAGCTCCTCAATTGGCATCACAAGGCTGAGTGCACCCCCAAAAATGGCAACAGCTCATGGCGGCCCGGACGGACACCCATCCAAGTGCCGGCCACGCCCGACAGCGCTTACCTTCGGCGATCGGACGGGAACCAGTGTATCCACTGCGGCAAAGCCGTTGCCACATGTTAAAAGACTAATGGTAAAAACTTCAAGTCAGATTTAAAAAACTACATAAGAGGCCACTGCCAAAAAATTCATATGCTAGAATTCAAAGTGACCAAAGAAGGAGAACAAAACATTTGAAACTTCATGAAACAGGCCTTTTTAACAGATAAATTCTTGCTTACACAATTCAGCCTATAAATTCCATGGAGGCGCGGGCATCTGTACAATAAACAGAACTGGAGCATCCAGAAGTTCCGATAAACACACTCTGGCAGCTTGGCGAGTTCTCAGTAATCCACTCGTAAGGTTTCTCCGAATACAGACCAACATGACTCCTGAAAATCTTTCCCATTTTACGCCAACACAGAGAAACGTGGGTGGAGGCAAAATGCTTCCTTTCCGCTCGGTTGCTCCACTGACACTCCCATCATCATATTGTCATACTGCCCTTGCGGGCACAGAAAATCGGTCGTCCAGGCCACGCCAGAGGGAGCTGCGCTCGGTGGACAACATCTTAGAGCCAAAGGTAAGAGCATATCGATATCGATACAGTACAAGTCGCCACGGCTCAGACTTCACCAGAAAAGTGCTTTACTATCTGAATGGAGATACCGCTACTGCAGCTTTATGATCCTATCGAACTGTACTCGAATGGATAAGGGTTTTGTGACAAATATTGTTGTGAGCAAAGTGATAACGAATCACAACTGCTGGAGGAGGACTTTTATGCAGTATGACGCGCCACTCTATATTGCAATGCGTGCGGAAGATCTCTTCCGTGAGGGTCGCTTGCTAAGCCTCTTCTTCCGTCATGCTTGGTCTCCCTGGACCCCAGACCCCAATCCGTTAAATTATTGGCTGTGGGTTTACAAGATCGTCCAAACTCATTAGGTATGCTAAAAGATAATATGCGACAGCAAATTCTCACTGTACCTTCTGATATGCTGTACGGTGCTGTTCATAATATTGTCCATAGACGGAAGGTATTGTCGATGAACCACAACCGACATGCTGAGCGTTTGTTATGAAGAACATCGTCGGTGCTAAAATCAATGTTATGCTAATTATTGCTTTAGTGTCATTCGAAGCGCAATCTATTGGTCACTTTTTTGGTTTCAATGAAACCCCGTGGCATTTCAAGCACCAGTGTTAATTTTGTCCGCTCTATCTTCATTATTTCAACGGCCTTGCCGCAGTGGATACACCGGTTCCCGTCAGATCACCGAAGTTAAGCGCTGTCAGGTGTGGCCGGCACTTGGATGGGTGACCATCCGGGCCGCCATGCTCTGTTTCCGTTTTACAGGGTGCACTCAGCCTCGTGATGCCAATTGAGGAGCTATTCGACTGAACAGTAGTGGCTCTGGTCAAAGAAAACCATCGTAACGACCGGGAGAGCGGTGTGCTGACCACACGCCCCTCCAATCCGCATCCTCATCTGAGGATGACACAGCGGTCGGAAGGTCCCGATGGGCCACTTGTAGCCTGAAGACGGAGTGGTTTTCATTATTCCACGAAGTATTAGGTTTTCATTTATTTTGTCACTCTCCGGTTACCATGATTACAAGGGTCCCTATCATATGAGCGCCATGAACAGACTTTTGGGTCACCTCTACTTCGGTTACCATGGTTTCAGGAGTCCTTGTCATATGAGCGCCAACAATTTTTCTACTTTCGTGTTCGCTTAACTCCGACATAACGCACTTATACAGAACTCTTTTCTGACCATGACCGGCACTTGTAATCTATTGAGGACACTGCACATGTGCTGTTCGTAGTCGAATACAACAATGCCACCTGCAAGTTTGGCTAGCACCTGCGTTAATGCGCAAAGGTGCATTTCTCGTGATGTTTCAATATTTTTGTCCATCCCCTGCATCTTCACTGTGAAAAAAGACGCCTGTTCGAACGTTACTGCTTCGCAAATCTGCGAAATCAAAATCTGCGACTGGATAACATTCAGCATCACGCTGCTCCGCCCCGTATAATTCAACATGCTTGTTTAAACCTTGATATGCTAACCACAAAGTGGTCCATAGATTACCACTCAAGACAGTCCCACTGTTCAACATCGTACTTCATGAGGTCGTACATTTGTAAGATGGGTTTCTGCAACGAAGTTCTGTAAATTTCACCTGGTCCTAAGCACGATCAATCCAGTTCATGTCACTGGATGCCTCAGGCCATTCCATTCGGTTACTTCCTCTCTCTTGATCTGAGAATCGGATGTGGAAATTAGTGAATTACAGTAACCCATGGTTATCAAAATCGGTGGTCGCTCACACATTAAAACATGTCTGAATTTAAGAGGAATTATAAATTGTATGTCTTGAAGTCAAACTTCTGAACCTCTCCATCGAACAGAGCTCTACATATTCAACAACTTCATGTACATTGAGCCTCTAGAATCTACGTTAGAATATCTGTCCTGCCATTGTTAGCATGAAATTTTACACTCAGTTTGACAAAGCACTGAAAGACGTAAGTCGAAAGTGTGATCCTGGAGTAATTAGATTCCCTCAGAGTTACTAACATCTCTGGGAGAACAACTCCGCGTGGTCCGACAAATATACAAGACAAGTTAAATATCTTCAGACCTCAAGACGAATGCAATAATTCCAGTTTCAAAAAAGGTATGTGCTGATGCGACTATTACCGAACTATCTGTACATTTAGTTTCGGTTACAGAATAGTAACACGTTTTGTTTGCAAAAGAATGGAAAAACTGGTGGAAGACCGCCTCTGGGAAGATCATTTTGGTTTCCGCAGAAATGTAGAAGCACACGAGCGATAATGTCCATTCGTTTCATGATATGTGGTAGACTGAAGTAAGCTAAATCTACATATATGGTTTTTGTAGATTGGCAGAAAGCTTTATATAGTTTTGAATGGAACACACTCTTCGAAACTCGGAAAATAGCGGGGTTAAAATGCATGGACCAATCGTTATTTACAACTTGCACAGAAGCCACACTGCAGTCGAAGGGCATGAAAGGGAAGCAGTGCTTGACAAGGGTGTGACACAGGGTTGTAGCCTGTCCCCGATGTTATTCAATCAGCACTCTGAGCAAGCTATGAATAAAACCAAAGAGAAATTAGGAAAAGGAATTAAAATTTCGGAAAAATATTTTGATCTTCGTCGATGATTACAATTTTGTCGGAGAGAGCAAAGGATTTGGAAGAGCGTTTACACAGTATGAATAGTTTCTTGACAAGAGATTATAAGAGAAACATCAACGAAGGTAAAATAAGGGTAATAGAAACTTACTTTCTTTCTTTCGCTTGCGCCATAGTCCCGATGGCAGGGTCGGCGTGGTTACAACGGACTTGGCAATGTTGGTTTTAGGGATGGCCGCCACCCCGTACCCCTCAGGACAGGATCAGTGTACCCCAACTGTCTGCGTCGAGTGTAAATTGTGAAACAGTGCGGACGTGTGTCAAATGTCTGTGACGCATGTAACTGAGGCGGAACGTGGTGACCAGCCCGGTATTCACCTAGCGGGATGTGGAAAACCGCCTAAAAACCACATCCAGACTGGCTGGCACACCGGCCCTCGTCGTTAATCCGCCGGGCGGATTCCAACCGGGGCTGGCGCGCCTACCCGAGTCCAGGAAGCAGCGCGTTAGCGCTCTCGGCTACCCTGGCGGGTCAAAACAAAGATAATAGAATCTAATCGAATTAACCAGGTGATGCTGATGGAATCGGATTAGGAAATAAGACACTAAAAGTAATACCTAAGGTTTGTTAATTGTGCAAGGAAGTAAGTGACGATGGCAGAAACAAAGAGATTACGAACAGACTAGCAATAGCAAGAAAACTGTTTCTGCAGAAGAGGAATACATCGAATATAAATTTGTGCACAATTCTTTTCTGAAGATATTCGTCTGAAGTTTAGGCTTGTGAGCAAGTGAAACATGGACAATAATAAGTTCAGACACAAATAAAATAGAAGTTTTTGAAGGCTGGTGGTACAGGAGAACAGTAAAGATTAGGTGAACACTGAGAAGATACTGAATAGAATTAGGAAGTAAAGAAATTGTGGCACAAGTTGACAACAGCAGGGATCGGTTGATAAGATACATCTATAGGCATCAAGGAATCGTGAATTTCGTAACGAAGATAAGTAATGGGGGCAGGAAGAAACGCAACAGGAGAGCAAAGCTTGAATATGGTAAACGGGTTTTATTGGATTTTTGTTAATTTATTTAACATGGTCCATTATACTGCAGTATTACGTGCGTGAAGTTTAATTTAAAATGTTATTATAGAGCTTTTAGAAGTTAACCTTCCAACAGTCATCTAGGTTTTTCAGGATACGTACTAAGTTGCTGTTGACAGCAAACTATTCTCATAAAACTGAAAATTTTATAGAATTACAAAATTGGTTATAGTCTATTGTGAATTTATAAACTAACTCTGATTTACTGATGGATCGTCGTCCTACCTATTCAGTTATTTACTTTCTGAGAGTGTGCCTCTGGATTTAAATGGATGGTAGTTGTAATTATGCATAAGTGAAATGGCATGCACATGCTAAAAGTCTTAAACAAAGCGAATAAACACGGTTGGATAGAAAGAGTTATTCGTTAGTGAACTGCGGCAGCGCCTCCTACCACCTACCTTAAAAATTTAATTAAGTGGGAGAAAAGTCAGAAGAGCGCTATTCATAGCAGCTCTGAAAGAAAGCATTGTTTTACTACTGTATTGCTATCAGGTACAATTATTTATTTCCCTTTACGCAATCTAATACTATTTGCAGCGCTACTAAGGTTAAGCTGTGATGACGTAAGAGATCGATAGCGGAAGCTGAGTTTTATCATTCCTAGTCCGTCATGCCCGTGAGCTCATCTGACGTTGGAGCAAATACTGATAACTACCGAAATGCGCTGGAGATACGGTACTGGATTTCTTGGGAAACCATCACACGTGGTATATCTTCCTTGCCAGTTCGTGTAGTCTCTGCAAACTGTAGCTTACAGTCTAAATATAGCTTTCGTTAATCGAAATAATGTTACTGTTATGTGAAACATATTCGAAGCTTATAAGAGCAGCATATGTACTTTACACTTGGGTCGTTACATTCGGTCTGAGCCGAGAAGAAACACGAAAAATCTTTGAGATTAAATAATGTCCAAAGTCGAACTGATTCATTAGCGAATCGTGGTTTCAGAGTACATAGAACGTCCGTCACATCGGTGAGAGAGGAAACTATATTGAAATTTTAGATAACAAATGTTTAACTATAAAATGTAATTCTCTCTCACGCTGTAACTAAGCACCGAGAACTTTTGTAATTAACCGACATGTACAAAAATTCAATGGCGGTGAAATTTAAATTATAAGTGCTCCAGTTTTTACTCACACTGTCAAATAGGACTTCGTCAAGATAAAACAAGCTGGTTCTGTACAATAAATATAAGTAGTAATTATCTCAATCATATAGCCACAGTGGCGGCCGAATAGATCACGACCAAGCCGGCTCATTTTAATCACAAAAACTCATCGCTTGAGCCATGAGATCAGCTATTAAAACGTGATGTTGATACGGTATGTGATGAAAAGTATCCGGCCACCTGGCTGAAAATGACTTACAAGTCCTTGGCGCCCTCCATCGGTAATGCCGGAATTCAATATGGTGTTGGCCCACCCTTAGCCTGGATGACAGCTTCCACTCTCGCTGGCATACGTTCAATCAGGTGCTGGTAGGTTTCTTGGGGAATGGTAGCCCATTCTTAACGGAGTGCTGCACTGAGGAGAGGTATCGATGTCGGTCGGTGAGGCCTGCACCAAGTCGACGTTCCAAAACATCCCAAATGTGTTCCATAGGATTCAGGTCAGGACTCTGTGCAGGCCAGTCCAGTAAAGGGATATTATTGCCATGTTACCACTCCGCCATAGGCCGTGCATTATGAACAGGCGCTCAATCGTGTTGAAAGATGCAATCGCCATCCCCAAATTGCTCTTCAACAGTGGGAAGCAAGAAGGTGCTTAAAAGATCAATGTAGGCCTGTGCTGTGATAGTACCACACAAAATAACAAGGGGTGCAAGCCGCCTCCATGAAAAACACTACCACACCATAACATCACCGCTTCCGAATTTTACTGTTGGCACTACACACACTGGGAGATGATGATCACCGGGCATTCGTCATACCCGCTCCCTGCAATCGGATCGCCACATTGTGTACCGAGAGTCGTCACTCCATACAACGTTTTTTCCACTGTTCAATCGTCCAATGTTTACGCTCCTTACACCTAGGGAGGCGTCGTTTGGCATTTACCTGCGTGATGTGTGGCTTATGAACAGCTGCTCGACCATGAAATCCAAGTTTTCTCACCTCCCGCCTAACTGTCATAGTACTTGAACTGGATCCTGATGCAGTTCGGAATTCCTGTGTGATGGTCTGGATAGATGTCTGCCTATTACACATTACGACCCTCTTCAACTGTCGGCCGTCTCTGTCAGTGAGCAGACGAGGTCGGCCTGTACGCTTTTGTGCTGTATGTATCCCTTCACGTCTCCACTTCACTATCACATCGGAAACAGTGGACCTAGCGATGTTTAGAAGTGTGGAAATCTCGTGTGCAGACGTATGACACAAGTGACACCTAACCACCTGATCACGTTCGAAGTCCGTGAGTTCCTCGGAGTGCCCCATTCCGCTCCCTCACGATGTCTAATGACTACTACGGTCGCTGATATGGAGTACCTGGCAGTAGATGGCAGCACAATGCACCTAATAAGAAAACGTATGTTTCTGGGGGTGTCTGGATACTTTTGATCATATAGTGTGTTAAAATGAAGAAGCACAATGCAATGAATTTATCATTACTTATTTTTCAATAAGTCTGATATACAAGCATGAGACCATGAACGTATCTAACTACAGAAGAATGAAACAAGTGACAGAAATTACATATTCACCGTATTACTCATGGAGATAAAAACTGAATGAACGTTATTATGCTTCAATTCCAAACACTATGTAAGTCCTTCTCTCGTCATAAAAGTATTGTTTTTTGTTCAATAAAACATCACTCTCTATTCAAGATAAGTTGTACAGGCTAATCATTGTGACACTTCAACCTTTTTCACTTTGAGGTGCACAACTAGATCGATCTCTTTCTGTGATTTGCTAACAAATAAAACTCACATAAATCCAAACAAAAATGAAGTACAGGGAGGAAACTGATGTAGTCGTGTTTACCTGCAAGTATAAATTAAGGGGACATAACAGTAGACTATCGATAACGCAGCTACGCCCAAAGGCCGTGGCGGGCCCATCAGTACCGACCGACCACCGTGTCAACCACCGCCAATGGCGTAATTGAATGTGGTATGGAGAGGTGTGGGGTCAGCACTCCGCTCTCCCGGCCGTTGTCGGTTTTCGTGGCCTGGTGCCGCTACTATTCGGTCAAGTGGTTCATCAGTTGGCATTAAGAGGCTGATTGCATCCCTTTCCAGTCCTCCCGTAAAGAAAAAGAAATCCTGTCTGTACCAGGAAGTGGACCCAGACCTTCCGTATGTCAGTCTGCCGCGCTGACCACTCAGCTATGACGACGGACAGACTATCGATAAGCAGATGTTAAGATTATTGGAAGGACCTATGAATAGTCGCTTCATTGAGCAGAAATCTAACGAGAAGAGAGTATCATTTATCGTGAAGAAAATGTGATAATATATCTAAGACCTTCTTAGTGATAGTAGCGATGAGCATCTCGGCATACCGTATGATGAGAACTCTGATGTCCTATGGTATAAAACAGTGTCAGCTGTTAAATGCGCTTAGTAGAGTTTGTATACGTGTAATCAGAAATATCCACTAATTCGTAAAGCCAAGAAAAAATAACTCGTAACAATGTAGAATCGTAATCCGACAGGGTATCAGAGTCAACGGAAAACCAGACTGTAAGTGGATCGTCATATCAAAAATCCAGAACGGTCGTGGCTGAACACCAGGATAATTACCTACGAGGGCTATTCGTTTGTTAAGGTCCGATTGGTCGCGAAATGGAAACCTTAGTGAAAGTTGGAAGAAGCGTTGCACAGACGTGTTGGACACTGTCTCTATCATGCCGACGATAGTGTCACGTAGCCCTTTTCAATTCTGAGCACACAGTGATGCCTAGAAAATCGTGTCTTCCGCCAAGTATGAGTGTATGCTGAGAGGTTTATCCTGATTTCATGCAGCCCTCATAACGCAACTTTCATGTAATGTACTTGCTTCTTCGTGATAGTTGAAGATCTCCTTCAGAGGAGGCTGTAAATCATAATTTCATAATTTCTCAGTAGGAAATATACATTGCCGGGAAATAAATCAGCCAGGCGGAGTGGCCGAGCGGTTCTAGGCGCTACAGTCTGGAACCGTGCGACCGCTACGGTCGCAGGTTCGAATCCTACCTCGGGCATGCATGTGTGTGATGTCCTTAGGTTAGTTAGGTTTTAGTAGTTGTAAGTTCTAGGGGACTGGTGGCCTCATAAGTTAGGTCCCATAGTGCTCAGAGCCATTTGAATCGTTTTTGAAATAAATCACAACGTCAAGAAGTAGTTGTGCGCCATAAATGAAAGGTGGTAGGCGTGTTTCTACATCTGAAAGATGATGTCTATTCAAAATTCGCGTCAGTCGCATATGAGTGGCGCTAGTAAAGCCACTATGAGGATGCAAATAAAGTTTGCTTTAAATATACCCTTTAACAGCCGTGATCGTTAGTTACCTTTGAAACTGGACGTGACGAGATGATGTTAATCAAGAATGTTTAATGTGGCAAAGACGCCATTATCAACACCTCACTGGGTTTGAATGAGGTCGCTAATAGGGCTACAAGAAACTGGATGTTCCTTCTGTGATACTGCTGGAAGACTTTATGAGCCACTGTTACTGACTACTGGCAGCGGTGTTCGCGAGATGTACGGTCGCAATAAGACAGGGCTACGGACGGCCAATTGGCCCTGCTGACGGGGAAGAACAGCGCGGTCGGCATTTGGCTCTGACTGCATCTGCAGCAGCAACTTGAGCGGTTGGGACCACAGAGACACAACGAACTGTTTCAAATCGATATTTCAGAGACGGCTCCGAACCAGACAGCGTAGCGTTCATTCCACTTATCCCAAACCACCGCCAAACGAGGACTCATTCTAGGGGAGGTCTGTTGTGTTTTCTGGTGAAAACTGGTTCTGCCTCGGTGCCAATGATGGCCCGGTGTTGCTTAGGAGGCCAACTGAGGGCCTGCAACCAACCTGCCTGAGTGCCAGAAACACTGGATCTACACCAAGAGATATAGTGCTAGATGCGATCTCGTATGACAGCAGGAGCACTCTTGCCATTATCCCATACACTCTGACTGCAAATTTATACGTCACTCTGATGATTCGAGCTTTTGTGCTGCCATTCATGAACAGCTTTCAAGGGGGTGTTTTTCAACAGGATAACGCTCGCCCACATACCGCTGTTGTAACCCAACATGCTCTACAAATTGTCGACATTTCGGCGTTGGTCTGATCGATTACCAGATCTGTCACCAATTGAGCACATGTCAGACATCATCGGATGACAGCTCCAGCGGCTTCCACAAACAGCATTAAGAGTCCCTGCACTGACCGACCAGGTGCAACAGGCATGGAACTCCATCCCACAAACTGACATTCGGTACGTGTACAACCCAATGCATGCACGTCCGCATGCTTGCATTCAACACTCCGGCGGCTACACCGGTTATTAATGTACCAGCATTTCACATTTGCAATGGCTTATCTCGCGCTTACATTATCCTGCGATCTTGCAGTAGTAATCATTTAAATATGTTACCTAGACAAATGTAGTCCCGAAATTTCATTACTCTACATCAGTTACTTTTTGGTGCTGCGTTTTTTTCCCGTCAGTGTAATTGTTGTTTTCCTTTAGTATGGTTTATTTATACGTTTTATTATGTATGACCAAGTGATACAATATATGTCAAGGAACAACAATACTCGTTTTTAGCCTGCACATCCTGTAGAACTACATTGTGGAGTGACGTTTTACATAAAAGATATGTAATGGGAAGTATTATCAGAATACATTATCTGACATACTGAAATAATAAAATGTAATGTTTGAGTCAAGCTCAGCCGGCCGAAGTGGCCGTGCGGTTAAAGGCGCTGCAGTCTGGAACCGCAAGACCGCTACGGTCGCAGGTTCGAATCCTGCCTCGGGCATGGATGTTTGTGATGTCCTTAGGTTAGTTAGGTTTAACTAGTTCTAAGTTCTAGGGGACTAATGACCTCAGCAGTTGAGTCCCATAGTGCTCAGAGCCATTTGAACCATTTTTTTGAGTCAAGCTCCAAACAAAACAAAAAACTAGTTTTTTACAGTGCAAAGAGCAATAACAAATAAAAAATTACACAGAGGTAAAATAAAGTGAACTGTTCACTCAGTTGACATAAAATTCCTGTATTCTACATAAAGATATTTACACATATCCAACAAGTCCCTCATTTTCTCTGCCAATAGAGGATGAAGCTCTTTATACAACAAAGAAATTTAGGACTGACAGAGTACATCGATAAAGTTCAAAGAAGGGCACCTCGTTATTACTGGCATGAAAGAGGGGAGAGAGTTCTACGGATATGATGCGCGAGATGGGAAGCCGTTCATTAAAACGAAGGAGTTTACCACTGCGAGAAGATCTTTTCGTGAAATTCCTACGAGTACGAAAATATTTTCTTCGCACCCATTTGCATAGGGCGAAATGATAATTGTAATAAAATAAGAGACATAAGAACTCGCACGGAAAGATTTAGGTATTCGTATTTCGAGAGAGAACGGAACGATATAAAAATAATGTGATCGTGGTTAGATGAACCCTCTGCCAGGCACTTAAATGTGAATAGCAGAGTAGTCATATAGATGTAGGGAATCACGTAACAGGTAGAGCGATGTTAACGAGAGGCTGATTTTTTCTTTGGTTTTTAGATGAGAATGACGTACCCAAGGATGAATGTCATTATGACTAAAACGCAAATACACTAAATTTAGACAATCTGCATTTAATTCCTCTATCCAACTAGTAAGTTTGCAGTTTGGGTTACACGTTCTAATTCTTTCAAGAACAATGACAGCGACAAAGTCATCCTGGCTCACTTGCTTTATAATGAAGGACGTACTTAAGCAAGCTTCAGATATTACATACTTCCATTTATTGATAATTGTAATATCTATTACTCTCCTGCTTTGTCCCGATTAATGCAAAAGTGCGGTCCTAGGGCAGAAAGCTATAGCCCGAAAGACAAACGTTTGCAGTATTGTTGTAAAAATCCTGTCAAACCGAGGCAGTTGTACAAAAGTGTCACTGTTCGTTGCTGTTTTGCACAAACCAACGGCTAGGCCAAACAAATTATTGTAGTGTACAGTTTTTAAGTTATAATCATATACAACGTACTTGAACGTATCACATTTGATGTAGTTTTTGCAGGCACTTTCTAAGCAGCAGTGAAATATAATATCTTCCTTTGTTTCTCATACTTTCTGCTTCCGCTTTTACCGATCTGTTTTCCTTTTTATGTGTTCATTTAACGAGACAATATCTTTTGGAGTGAAACGTAAGCCACAAGGGCCGTTTTCACTGATATACAACGTTCTTCCAGCGTGGTCATCCTTACAGCTACAAATAACTCAAATTTTGAAGAGAAAAAAATGCATTCGTTGTCATGGTAGCATATCTCATGTGAAGTAGGACTGACTACCACTTTATTCCAGTGAAATCTCAGTATTGCCAAAAACGTGATATGCAGCCTCCTTTGAGGATGTCGTCAACTCTCAGTCGCACATTGCAGGGCCAATAGTAACGCTCCCGCAGCTTTTCCGATGAGTAAGTGTTTGTTCATGCACAATACAGCCCGGACTTGGCCGCCTCTGAGCTGAATCTCTGTTCACGTAAACAGCTGGCTAGGAGACAAAATTTTGGCACAGACAATGAGCTGCAGACCACCGTTGAGAACTGAAGGAAAGCATGGGCAGCTGCCTTCTGTCGCGGGGGTGTTGTTGTTACCACGCTACGACGAATGCCCAAGTAGCAGCGGCGACTGTGTAATGTAGCAGCTGGGAGGTGTAGCTAACTGCTACAAATAGAACATTTTTTATTTTCACTGTGATTTCCACTCTGTGACCGATACTACCTTAATATATGAGTAGCTCTCGTGCAGCCACGCATCAAAGAGTAAAATAAGTGAGAAAGTAGTAGAAAGTACTGTTTATTGTACGTTATGTTAATGTTCTTCTCCGTTCCCCATTTCTACGTTTTGTGATGGGTCTGAAAAAGCGACAATAACAACAAGGGTCTTGAATCGTAACTGAGGTATTAGAAGAAGACGCAGATGCAACTCACTAAACTACGTGCCAAATGCTGAAGGAGAAGTCTCACTTAGCGAACCCTTCACCGAAGACGAATCTGAATTGTAAGCCTGCCATCAACTCGGTGGCTGGTGTTGACTTTGAAGAGGTTTACCAGGCATAGTTCTACTGAAGTGATACGCCTCACAGGTAAACGTAGTCTCTGAATCACGGGGAAATTTGGCATCTTTTACATAAAAAAAGCATTGCCGGAGATGAAACAACGATAGCTGACAGAAAAAAAATTCCTAAGATCGGACCTGGGGTATTCCCGTTTGTTAGACAGACGCTTATCCACTTAGACAATGATTCACATAAAAGAAAAACGAATTACATCTGACTCTCCATCACTTGCGAGGCTCTCCGGCGACAGTATGACTCAGAGGTTGTGACATATGTAACGAAAAACTGACCAAACTAAGCAATTCGCCATCGACTACCGTGCTTGAATACAGTAGACTGTGAGGAAGACGAGTATTCTCTTATTAAGCGATTAAGTAAACTTTTTTTTAAATACTCGTACAAAAGTTGCTCGTGTTTGTGAGGGTGAACTGGTAAAAGGTAAATAAAGCGTATCCGGTTGTAAATATCACAATACGTGTAAGATTCAGATCTGCTTCAGCAGTGAAAGGTGAGAAATTAGCTAAAATATTAGGGAATCTATCGCCTTAATAGCGAACATCTGTGGAATAGTGCAGAACATTCACCACGGGCTGGCACAGATCCTGTTCCATTGTCAGCAGAGCCTCAATCTCATAGCCTCATAACGGGGCAAACAGAGAAACCTAATGCGACTCTCCTAATTGTGACTCACTCTCTCCCTCGTTTCATAGTTGCTCTTTACAACTAACTCCACTTTCAAAATATTTGCACACAGTATTGATATATACCATTGAATTTAATTGCACAAATATATCATTGTAGGACAGATAATTCAGAAGATATGATCCCATAACCACTGAGATGCGTGAAAAACTTCCGCATCATGCAAAATTATATGACTGCACAACGCGTAGCTCAGGAGATTTTACGCCATAAGCACTGAGCTGCTTGGTAACGAAACTGTATGGCGCAGTTCGCTGGAGATATAGTTGAAATATGTCTACAGACATGCGTAAATATGTTAAATATATGTGACATGTACTTACGCGGGCGATGCCATGGGTGAAAACTCGACCTAAACCCCTCGATCGACTTCAGCAAATGTTGGTACTAATGTTACTTACTATGTGGAAAGAAATTCTATGGGTGTAAGAACCAAGAAGCGACTATTGGGGTAGAAGTGATAACGTGGAGAGAGCAGAGGGCAGAAGGAGATGGCCAGAGTGTGGACTGTACGAGGTGGACACAGATAGGGGCAAGAATGAGATGGACTGATAAAAGACTGCAATAAATACATACGGGGCAACTACAGGTACTCAGTGTTATTTAAAAATATTGTACACCGAATTTTGTATGTAGCATGCAGTCTATTTTAGAATTTAGATATCAGAATGAAAGTAAACAGCAAATAAGTAAATACCCAGTCAGCCAGACTTCGATGAATAATACTGAAAAAAAGTGAAGATAATTTCATTTGCTAAATAAAAGATAAAAGAAATATCAAGGCCCTCTCTGTCACCACATACGCGCGCGCGTGCGCACAGACATATTAGTATTTTATACACCGGCTGTCTCTCCGAAGAGTCGTGAGGCACAGTTTCTCTGGAGTTTCATCAGATATTTGATTTTCAGTTTCGTTTGTGAAATGTGTATCTGGAGTAAACAAAAAAAAACATTGCTTATACGTCTTTCCTGTGGCGTCCAGCCTCAACGGAAAGCTTTGGTTTGTTTCAAGTTTCCAGCAAGATGATTTTTAACGCGGAATATTACATCCTCATTTCGATAGAACAACGGAGACAAATAATTGTCACACCAAATTTGTCATGTCATAGTCGAGCAGGGATGTTCCAGTGCAGCATAAAATCTCTCTCCCCCCACCCCCACCCCTCCCATCCTCTTTGACCGAGCATTCGAGAGGACGACGCTTCAAATCTGCGTCCGGCCATCCGGATTTAGGTTTCCCTTGGTTTCCCTAAATCGCTCCAGGAAAATGTCTGGATGGTTCCTTCGCAAGGGCACGACCGACTTCATACATCATCCTTGAAACAATGCGGGCTTATGCTCCGTTTCTAATGACCTACTTATCGACGGGGCGTTAAACATTAATCTTCCATCCTTCTGATGTAATTGACATTGTTGTAACAACAGTTCAGCATAGCGTTGTTGCGTCGCTTTTCCACAGCATTAAGTTTACCAATACACGAAGTGGTTTCAAAGGAACCATCCTGGCATTTGCCTGGACCGACTTAGGAAAATCACCGAAAGCCTAAAGTGGATGACCCGCTGCGGATTTGAATCACCTTCCATAATGCAAGTCCAGTAACCCCATCAAAGGAATACTTTAGGCTCTAACACAAACTGTGTACTTTCACTTTAGAAGGACTGCATCATACAGGCTTTTTCCCTGTTTCCAAGGTATTTTCAGAGAGACAAAGAGAGCTGATCTAACAAGCCGATCAAATTGTAATTATATCGTTACTCTGTAGTCTGCCACTGCAGACAATGATCTCTTACACCAAAGCAGGGACGACGGTTACCGCTGAAACAACGGGTTTTCGGCTGTATCAGTTTTTAGCACGCCATTTTAACATGTCTGTTAAAACTGCACAAAATAGCCGGTTTCTGAAACAACCGATTATCGGTTTTTTGTTCTTGTTGCTTCTTTTAATAAACGTAAAAATCAAAGGCTGAAATTTTGATTCTCTCATTTTCAGAAGATATAGAATAAAAATATTAACTTAATTAGGCAAATAAAAGAAAACCTAGTCGTTCCACCGCTCGCTGCTTTTCTCGAAAAGTGTTAAATGGTTAAATGCTGCAAATGATCACCAGTAGTCTCCTACTAATTCTAATTTTATGGAAACGTGCTTAAAACCTTTCTGTAGTCGAAGATCATACTATTATTTGGACATTACTAATAGTCAATGCTAAATGGTGGAAACTGATGTTGAAGAACAATATTTTTCGTGTTAATTAGACCGTTTTCAAGACCTAAAAGTAGACAAATGCATATTACGTAGACACAGCCAGCAGATCAGATACTTTCTATTTCTACTGTATACTGTAAAAGAACTGATGTTAACTTTTTAATTTATTACTGTTGCCATAATATCCATCCTCTTTTTATTATTTCATAGAAATGGCAGGTAAACATTTGATCTTTCAAATCAAGTGAAGTATTCTACGAGGGTGAGTCAAATAAAAACCTTAAATTTGTAAAAACAAATCGAAATTTCGCGGCGTTATCCTGTAAGTTGGTAAGCGTGCTACAAACAGCGTGCAGAATGGCCTGTAGGTGGCAGCATAGTGCAGATGCACACATACCGTCGCAGTATCAGAATAAAGATGGCCGCCCCACTTGAGACTTGCTCCAGGAAAGAACAGCGTTCTGTTATTCGGGTTTTGCGTAGTGAAAGTGTGAAAACTATTGAAATTCATCGACGAATGGAGGTTCAGTAGGGTGATGCATGTTCATCACAGCAGCAAGTCTACGAATGGAGTGGGAAGTTCGCAAATGGTGTGACTTCAGTGGAATATGCTCCTCGTCCAGGTCAGGCACAACGAGTTGTGACTCCGCAGAACATTGCAGAAGTTGAAGCCATAGAGAAGGAAAACCGCCGAGTGACACTGAATGACATTGCAGCATGTTTACAGATTAGTAATGGGTCAGCACACCACATTGTGCATAATGTGCTCCAGTTTCACAAAGTGTCTGCAAGATGAGGACCACGGCAGCTGACTCCTGAAATGAGAGAACGACGTGTTGATGCTTGTGAAGAACTTCTTCGGCGCTTTGTACGAGAAGGTGATGTCTTCCTTGCAAAAATCGTTACTGGGGACGAAACATGGGTTCACGTCCACCAACCGGAAACAAAGAGAACGAGCAAGGAATGGCACCATTCCTCATCACCAAAACCAAAGAAGTTTCGAACAGAACCACCAGCAGCAAAGGCAATGCTGACTGTCTTTTGGGACGAAAAAGGCGTCATTTTGGAGCTTAGAGGGACCACTGTCACCAGTGCATCATACACATATCTCCTAAAAAATCATCTGTGGCCTGCAATCAAATCAAAGCGACGTGGATTGCTGTCAGTAGGTGTCCTTTTGCAGCATAACGATGCCCGAACAACAGTTGCAACAATCACAGACCTGCATTTTGAATGTCTTCCTCATCCACCATGCTCATCAGACCTTGCCCCAAGTGATTTCCATGTGTTTGGATCATTCAAAGACGCAATGGGAGGGAAGAAGTTCCGTTTTGATGAAGAGGTACGCCACGCGGTGCATGGGTGGTTGCGTGGACTACCAAAAGAATTTTTTTCTAAAGGAATTTATGTACTTTGTAAGCGCTGAGGACTTGCATTGAGCGTGGGGGAGATTATGTTGAAGAGTGATACGGCTTTGTACGACTTCTGCACAATAAATAATACTGTTAAAAAATATTTAAGGTTTTCATTTGACTCACCCTCGTACTTCAGTGTTACATGACTTCGTAAAAGTATTTCCAGACAAGGATTGGTCTCATTCTGCCAGACAACGGACGTCCAGCGGCGACAGGGGAAACTACCGCATAGACCGGGTCGGGCAACATTTGCCCACGCTGCACGTACTCACGTATTTTAGGCCACAATATTCGGCCACAGGGACACTATTGTCTCAACAATGTTGTACCAATCCTTCTGTCACGTGTTTGTTGATCGTTTCTCTCGATATTTCTATTAAAGTAGCACTGATATCTTTTCCCATTTTCTATAATAACGCAATATTTAAAACAAATGCCAGTTTTACGAATAATACTCTTTCAATAAACGTTTATTTAAAAACGAAAAATTTTAGCCCTGCTGCTGTAGCTTATTGGTATTTCGGCTTTTTTACACCGTTAGCAGTAAGAAATAGAAAACATCTTTTATAACCGATACCAAACAAATACCGAAAAAGAACTAAAATACCGTATCCGTTTTAACTGGTCGGTTTTCCGCAACCCTACACCAAAAGACTCAGAAAATGTGTCTCAACAACCTCTGCAGTTTTATCGACGGACTTCGGTTTCAACCTACAGTATATTTGTTACAACCTAGAAGTGCCTAGTTGCTATCATCGATGAAGTAGGCGTTGCTGTTGTGCTTGTTCCTTAGTGGTCACAGTAATCGAACTGGACGGCGTAGAACTCGCGAGCAAATCCACGCAAACATTTCACGTACACATGGAAGTGTAAACAGAGCACGCACATATAGCGTCTGCCGCCACCCCCGCCGCCCACAACTCCCGCGGCGCAGACACAACACCTGCCGCGGGCGTCTTTATGGCGGCGGCGCGCACGCCCGAGTAATTTATTGTTATATTGGCAGCGGCGCGGCTGCAGCCAGCTTCAAAAGCCGCCGCCGACAGATAACGCCTTCCGCGCCTCACCCGCTCCTGGCACGGCGCGGTTACCGCACTCGAGTGCCGCTTCCACGTATTCTTCGCGGTCGCTACTGGTGCGCTGCTCGTTAAACTGAGACTCTGCATAATGTGACGGCCAAATGAATGTCTGTCTCTCATCAAAGGCTGTTTCGAACTTGTACATCCCGTACACACTTCAGGCACGAAATATCAGATAGGTCTACGATACCTGTAAGTTTGATTTTATTTCTTGGGTTCATTCGCACATGTGATATCATCTACGATAGACACTGCATTTGCCGCTGCTCACTTTTATATTCCTATGCCGATCACCATGAGGTGACAGTACTGAATGGAAATTACGTGTTCCGCAACTGATCACCATATCTCAACGAAATAAAGGTAGCGACACAGCCCTTCTTTTTTTACGTGTGTTTCCATATGATTTAATATTTTATTAAAATTGTACAGACTTTCCTCATTTAGCAGCGAACTATAAAAATGGCTCTGAGCACTATGCGACTTAACTTCTGAGGTCATCAGTCGCCTAGAACTCAGAACTACTTAAACCTAACTAATCTAAGGACATCACACACATCCATGCCCGAGGCAGGATTCGAATCTGCGACCTTAGCGGTCGCTCGGCTCCAGACTGTAGCGCCTAGAACCGCACGGCCACTCCGGCCGGCGGCGAACTATAGTTTAACTTATAACGCATTTATAAGGTTTAAAATTTTGGGAATCACATACGATGCCTCGAGGCTCAACAACGACTTTGTTTACGTCAGTTCAGGTCTGGTTATATCTTTCTCCATTTAATTTCCAGGCTTGATCGATGAAGAGATAATTGAGTTGGTCAACAGAAGTAATCTAGATGAATCTGACTTGGAGTTTGGTGAATCTCTTGATGAAACCGCATCACAAGAGGGAACTGTGCCTCTCGCTCAAATTAGAGAAAGAAACAAGTTCCGGAGGCATACAAACGATAAATAATAAGTGTATTATCGTTTCAAATGGCTCTGAGCGCTATGGGACTTAACAGCAGAGGTCATCAGTCCCCTAGAACTTAGAACTACTTATACTTAACTAACCTAAGGACATAACACACATCCATGCCCGAGGCAGGATTTGAACCTGAGACCGTAGCAGTCGTGCGGTTCCGGACTGAAGCACCTACAACCGTTCGGCCACACAGGCCGGTAATAAATGTATTATTAAAAGAATTACAGTCCTCCACTGGGTACCTTACTCAGAAAACTTATTTGCCATTTTTAGTTTTCGTATTGGTGGCACATCTAGTAACCCCTAATCTAACATCGCTGCCAGCAACTTAGCAGCCACTGACGAACTCAGCAAGCCGTTTGAATTTTTTACAAATACTTCTTTGTCCAGTTTTTGAGAAGATCTCTCAGTTCACAAATATTAGCTTCGTCAGTAAAACAAAAACATTACTCCATGCTACTGTAGAAGAAATGCACATGTCTTGGGAAGCCAGTATCGTTGCAGCAATGTTAAGGTGTGCCACGACTAAGAACGCGCTGGGAGAGGAAAACTAGGTACCCACTAACTGCAGACAGTGTTTCAAGCAGCAGGTTTTACGTCCTGAGGAATTACCTGAAATTAATAGATGACTTAAATTTGTTGAAAGTTTAGGTACCAAGTCTGTAGTTTGACCCATCTTGAAATTTGCAGAAAATAGGAACAATGTGCATAATGTTCATGACATCACTTTTTTTTAGTGAAACCGTATAGTTCCAAGTATAATTGACCTGCTGAAGTCCCGAGGTATCCCATATGACACCATCTACAAAAATTCACTATGGTTTCAAACAAATTTTTTGTGGGTCATTCATTCTTAACGAGCATTAACCAAGGCAATTAACAAAGATATAGCTCACATGCAATTTTAATATGTGCTCGAGACTGAAGAGGGTATACTGAGTACGGTGCAGACATGGAAGACTTTCGAAGCCCGCTTGCTCTGCAAGCATGCCACGTATCCTCTGAGTACATCACCAGCCCTATCATTCTCTTCAACGATCTCATTGCCACTACTATAGCCGATTCGTAGAGACACCGACTTCTTCATTCATCTGATTACTGCTGTTTGAAAACCTACACATCTGCGTGCTTAAAGCAGGTCGTAAAATATATTTAATAGACTGAATACCCTTTATTTCATATACTGCTGTCCAGCAAAATGGCAAAGTGAGGGTGGAATGAAGCAAACGTCAAATTGCCTTAGAGGGTGCTATACCCTTGTATACAGATGTTTCCCAATTCCTATTACAGGCTGCCAGGGCTTTTATAAGGGACTTTAAAGTTTTGATAAGTAACCCATGTCCAGAAATGCACCATTTGGACATGAAAAATTGTTTCATGGTAAGATCACTTTCAAATCTGCCGCTTCACTCTACACTCACAGATTGACAAGACGGCGCCGTTGTCAGTCCCTATTATAATTACGACATCACGTACCGTTTCCGTCCGACTACAACAATGGAGGAGAGACAGTGTTATGTCCGCATGTAGGAGGTTTGACTGTGGTGCTCCAAGGAGTGCCACACTCGACTTTTGAAGAGGAGGTCCTTCGTCATATAGAAGAGACTCACGACGTTCATCGAAACATTGCTCATGCCATGGGCTATTGTAAAGCACACAGGTCAGAGGTCATTGTCTCCTCTGTGAGAGTACCGTGAAGCTGCAGATCTGAATGTGATCCGATCTTCAAACTTATTTCACAGCCAAACAGTCCATTTCTGCACATTATGAAAACTTTATCTAATAATTTCCCCCCACACCACTTAGAAGTTTACAATACGAATTGTAAAAAACCTTTTACAGTCAAATGATTAGCATTTCATCGCAGTCGCGCGAAGTAGGTAGTAACATTCCGTTTATAAAGAAAGAATGCGTAGTGGGAGCCTCATTCAGAAATCGCATTTAAATGTTATTTGTTCTTGAAAAGATCCCGTAATGCCTAGTGTAACACGGATCAACGATCACCCCTGGTTCGCATATACTGTAACTTCGACACCAGGTATTTCATTTCTGCTGTGTTTAGACCAAACCTGCCGCCTGTTTTCGAGGTTCCTGGTACATTATCTTTCAACATGATAACGCAGGACCGCCTGCTGCCCATGCTGTCGTGACCTACTTCCACACAGGGTGTTCAACTGTTGTTCTGGCCAGCCCGTTGTCTAGATCTCTTACCATCAGAAAACATTCGGTAATGGGCTACCGAGAGAGCGTCAAGCCACTTGTAGCTAGACGCTACGCTTGATGAACCATAGCAGAAATCTGAAGCACTGTGGTATCATGTACCCGTTTGTGTAATCCAAGCTAAGTTCGACTCGATGCTGGCCAGATCTGAGCCGCTGTAGCTGGTAAGGGTTTCAGCTTTGTGTACGAAATTTCGAACCGTATGTATCCCAAATCAACTTCAAATTTGATCATGTATTCTATCTGCTATACTATACAGTACGTAAAATTTCGTTACTTACTGTCCTTCTTTCTACCCCCATGAACCATGGACCTTGCCGCTCGTGGGGAGGCTTGCATGCCTCAGTGATACAGATGGCCGTACCGTAGGTGCAACAACAACGGAGGGGTATCTGTTGAGAGGCCAGACAAACGTGTGGTTCTTGAGGAGGGGCAGCAGCCTTTTCAGTAGTTGCACGGGCAACAGTCTGGATGATTGACTGATCTGGCCTTGCAACACTAACCAGAACGGCCTTGCTGTGCTGGTACTGCGAACGGCTGAAAGCAAGGGGAAACTACAGCCGTAATTTTTCCCGAGGGCATGCAGCTTTACTGTATGGTTAAATGATGATGGCGTCCTCTTGGGTAAAATATTCCGGAGGTAAAATACTCCCCCATTCGGATCTCCGGGCGGGGACTACTCAAGAGGACGTCGTTATCAGGAGAAAGAAAACTGGCGTTCTAAGGATCGGAGTGTGGAATGTCAGATCCCTTAATCGGGCAGGTAGGTTAGAAAATTTAAAAAGGGAAATGGATAGGTTGAAATTAGATATAGTGGGAATTAGCGAAGTTCGGTGGCAGGAGGAACAAGACTTTTGGTCAGGTGAATACAAAATCAAATAGGGGTAATGCAGGAGTAGGTTTAATAATGAATAAAAAAATAGGAGTGCGGGTAAGCTACTACCAACAGCATAGTGAACGCATTATTGTGACCAAGATAGACACGAAGCCCATGCCTACTACAGTAGTACAAGTTTATATGCCAACTAGCTCTGCAGATGATGAAGAAATTGATGAAATGTATGATGAGATAATAGAAATTATTCAGGTAGTGAAGGGAGACGAAAATTTAATAGTCATGGGTGACTGAAATTCGAGAGTAGGAAAAGGGAGAGAAGGAAACACAGTAGGTGAAGATGGATTGGGGGTAAGAAATGAAAGAGGAAGCCGTCTGGTAGAATTTTGCACAGAGCATAAATTATGTAGAGGCTTATCTCACTAGGGGTAAGATAGATACTGCCTACAGGAAAATTAAAGAAACCTTTGGAGAAAAGAGAGCCACTTGTATGAATATCAAGAGCTCAGATGGAAACCCAGTTCTAAGCAAAGAAGGGAAAGCAGAAAGGTGGAAGGAATATATAGAGGGTCTATACAAGGGCGATGTACTTGAGGACAATATTATGGAAATAGAAGAGGATGTAGATGAAGATGAAATGGGAGATACGATACTGCGTGAAGAGTTTGACAGAGCACTGAAAGATCTGAGTCCAAACAAGGCCCCGGGAGTAGACAACATTCCATTTGAACTACTGACGGCCTTGGGAGAACCAGTTCTGACAAAACTCTGTCATCTGGTGAGCAATATGTATGAGACAGGTGAAATACCCTCAGATATAATAATACCAATCCCAAAGAAAGCAGGTGTTGACAGATGTGAAAATTACCGAACTATCAGTTTAATAAGTCACAGCTGCAAAATACTAACGCGAATTCTTTACAGACGAATGGAAAAACTGGTAGAAGCCGACCTCGGCGAAGATCAGTGTGGATTCCGCAGAAATGTTGGAACACGTGAGGCAATACTGACCCTACGACTTATCTTACAAAATAGATTAAGGAAAGGCATACCTACATTTCAAGCATTTGTGGACTTAGAGAAAGCTTTTGACGATGTTGACTGGAATACTCTCTTTCAAATTCTAAAGGTGGCAGGGGTAGAATACAGGGAGCGAAAGGCTATTTACAATTTGTACAGGAACCAGATGGCAGTTATAAGAGTCGAGGGGCATGAAAGGGAAACAGAGGTTGGGAAGGGAGTGAGACAGGGTTGTAGTCTGTCTCCGATGTTATTCAATCTGTATATTGTGCAAGCAGTAAAGGAAACAAAAGAAAAATTCGGAGTAGGTATTAAAGTCCATGGAGAAGAAATAAAAACGTTGAGGGTCGCCGATGACATTGTAATTGAGTCAGAGACAGCAAAGGACTTGGAAGAGCAGTTGAACGGAATGGACAGTGTCTTGAAAGGAGGATATAAGATGAACATCAACAAAAGCAAAACGAGGATAATGGAATGTAGTCGAATTAAGTCGGGTGATGCTGAGGTAATTAGATTAGGAAATGAGACACTTAAAGTAGTAAAGGTGTTTTGATATTTGGGGAGCAAAATAACTGATGATGGTCGAAGTAGAGAGGTTATAAAACGTAGACTGGCAATGGCAAGGAAAGCGTTTCTGAAGAAGAGAAATTTGTTAACATCGAATATAGATTTAAGTGTCAGGAAGTCGTTTCTGAAAGTATTTGTATGGAGTGTAGGCATGTATGGAAGTGAAACATGGACGATAAATAGTTTGGACAAGAAGAGAATAGAAGCTTTCGAAATGTGGTGCTACAATAGATTGCTGAAGATTAGATGGGTAGATCACATAACTAATGAAGAGGTATTGAATAGAATTGGAGAGAAGAGAAATTTGTGGCACAACTTGACAAGAAGAAGGGATCGGTTGGTAGGACATGTTCTGAGGCATCAAGGGATCACAAATTTAGCATTGGAGGGCAGCGTGGAGGGTTAAAATCGTAGAGGGAGACCAAGAGATGAATACACTAAGCAGATTCAGAAGGATGTAGGCTGCAGTAAGTACTGGGAGATGAAGAAGCTTGCACAGGATGGAGTAGCATCGAGAGCTGCATCAAACCAGTCTCAGGACTGAAGGCAACAACAACAACAACTGTCCTTCTTGGTGCTATACTATTTCAAAGGCTTGCAATGATTTATAACTTTCCGGGCTGAGTACTAAATGTAAGAGAATTTTCTACTGCCATTTGTAAGTAATCAGAGACAGTATACTATTGACGTGACTCTGTAGTTTCTTCCATTATCGATGACACACTTCGAGCGGACGACACAACATATTTCGACAAGTGCTGATGATGGCAGCAAGGCCGCTTTCCAAACCTGTGACCGTGGGACACAGATACCTCGCCATATTCCCTTGAATAATCGGAGCTTCTTCTTCGTCTGAAATAAACGTCAGGTTAATCGCCAATTTTTCTTCCTGTTCTAATGATGGATCGGAAAGTGTCAATATCTATTTCAAAATATCCTTCCTGGCTTTCAATTGTTGAGGCTTAAGAAAAGCCCGAAAAACTTAAATCTGTTTACCAGACGGAGATATGAAAACTGACTCTCCCAAACGACAGTCTAGCAATATAAGTAATTGCACGCTTCCACAAGGTGTCCGAGGAGAAGTGTAGGTTCGCATACGTTGCAAAAGAATCCCAAAATTCCCAGCCAAACCTGTCATGAGCACCTTTCGCATTGATGGTCAGTTTCAGGAACAGAGACGTAACTAGACTGATGACTGTAACAGTGAAAAGCCTACCTGTCTGGCTGTTCACCTACTTTGTAAAATGTGAATAGACTTCTATGCACTATACCCAGCTAACTACTGTAAATACTTAGTTTGACAGACACTCAGAAATCCTGTTGTATCTAGATGAGCCAGCTAAATCACTCTACCTTAATTCCATGGAAAATATCTGAGATTATTTGTTATCTCTAATCCGTCAATGCGTGGCTTCAGCTGGGTACGTTGTAGTTGAAAAAAAAAGGGGGGATCTTCATGTTTTCAGCCGATTTGCTTACAGTAGCAAAACTATTGTTAGTATTTTTATGGTATTGTCTTACAGCTGGACATAGTGACCACGAGGCTGCGAGAAGTGGCGGCCTGGGTGGCCGAACAGTTCTAGGCGCTACAGTCTGGAACCGCGCGACTGCTACGTTCGCAGATTCAAATCCTGCCTCGAGCATGGGTGTGCGTGATGTCCTTAGGTTAGTTAGGTTTAAGTAGTTCTAAGTTCTAGGGAACTCAGATGTTACGTCCCATGGTGCTCAGAACCATTTGAACAATTTTTGATGCGAGAAGTAACTGGCAAATGCGAGAAGAAACTACATATAAGGAAAACTCCATCACAATATAACAGATAGTGCACATGCAATTTTAGGTCCTTCCTAACTCTATCTAATAGCAGCTAAGGGCAGTGCATAAAACAAAGTTGATCTCACGTGAAATGGCGACGTGATCTTCAGATTGTATGTTGACTTCAAGCCAACAATACACTTATCGGTAATCAATCATCTATAGAAATAAAAATGAACGTTTTTTTGACTGTCTGTGCTCTATGCAGTCCTAAACCATTAATCCAAATGCGATGGAACTTTGGTCTTTTGCCCACAAAAAAACAGAGTACGACACACAGTTCAGTATATGACGTCATAAACATGTGTGAGAAACTGCCGCGCCGGACATGCCCGAAAGAACAGACACCACACATTCATATAACTGATTCACCTGGATGATCAACGAATTGTTAGTGCAGATGCACAAATACGTCCAGCCTCCTGCGGGAATCTCAAAATAGCGAGGAATGCGGACAGATGGCACTCGGTGGCAATGCGAGTCTGACGAGATGCGTGCCGAGACATTCTATGCGGTTGCCCTGAACACTGTGGTGCAGTGGTTAACGCAGCTGTCTAGTATCCAGATGATCCCGAGTTCGAATCGCGATCCACCACACATTTTCACTCGTTGCCCCTGACTGCGCATAGATCCCGATGCAGCTCACATCAATCCTCCATTTCCTTTGTCTCCCTGCTGCACAGAAAACGAATAGAAAATGTAAATGTAAATGCTCCAAAGACTTTACAAAGTAAAAGAGTTTATATACTTTCTTGACAAAAGAAGAATCACCACCAAGTTATAACATTATTTTTGTATGAATCCAGAAATAAATTTAATAAATACCGTTCGATTGTGCAATTAATACTATGAATTTTAAGTATGCCAGACATTTCGTAATTTCAAATATTTATACAAGAAGAATAATTTTAACTGTACAGAATGTAACAAATTGATTTCTTTTTATACATTTTAGTCTGAAATTTAATATGTCGTATACAAAAACAAATGAAATTCTTTCACTGAAACAGCCGAGAATGTTCAGCTATGCCAGATTCGGGATTTATCCTGGTAGCGGCTACTTCTATAAAAAAAAAAGGTTATGTTAGAAAAGGGTGTCCCATAACATGCGGGAGGACGACCATTCAAATTCCAGTCCAGCCATCGAGATTTAAGTTCACCATGATTTTCCTAAACTGTTCCAGGCAAACGCCGGCATGGTCTCTTTGAAAAGGGCACCGCAGAACTCCTTCCCCGTCCTTTCGTAATCCAAGTTTCGTCTCTAATTACTTCGCTGTCGATGGGACGTTAAACTCTAATCTTCCACTCCACCTCCATAGCCGACTTCGATAAGCCACGTCCACTTGAGGGTTCTCGATTCGAAAGTAAGCCAGTTCTAATCCTGGTGTGTGATGAAATTTTCACCGCCAGTATTTGGCCGACAAGGGGGGGGGGGGGGGGGGAGATGGGTGGTGTAAAGTTCCTGACCAGCAACCGTTGCACCAATGCACGGGGACGTTAAGCGGTGCTGCCCTCTTGGTATTAGTCGAGAGGATCATCAACAACATACACCAAAAGCTACCACTACACTATACACGCATTCACAACACTCACCTGTTGTTGCTGTGGCGGCGTTCACTCCGGTACACTTGTTTGATATACCTCCCGATAATGCTCTATCCTGTGCAAGTTTCTTTATCTCCGACTAACTACTGCAACGTACATACTTTTGAAGATACTTACTGTATTCATCTATTGGTTGCTTTCTGCAATTTTTAACCCTCACACTTGCCTCTAATACTAAATTGCTGATGCCTTGATGTTTCAGAATGTGTCCTACCAACCAATTCCTGCTTCTAGTCAAGTTCTGCAACAAATTTCTTTTCTCCTAAATTATATTGAGTACCTCTTTCACGCTATCTACCCACTGATATTCAGCATTCTTCTGTAGCACTACATTTCAAAAGCTGTTTTGTCTGAACTGTTTGTCGTCCATGTTTCACTTCCGCACAAGGCTATACTGCAGACAAAGACCTTTAGAAAAGTCTCCTTAATAGGAAACTCTATTTTCAGTGATAACAAATTTGTCCTCTTCAAAAATGCTTTTCTTGCCGCTGCAAGTCTAGAATTTACATCCTCTCTACATCGGCCATCATCAGTTATTTTAACCTACTACTAGCAGAAAAACTCATTTACACTCACCTAAACTCCACATTTACACATACTACACACCTCTCACATATATGTACGCAATTGAATGGGCTGAACCCATCTTAACCGACGATAACATACGACATCTATATTTTTTACTATGTATACATTCTTGGTCATGAAGTTGACTAACGCGTGGTAAACTGTTGCAGGTGGTTTTCATTGATGTGGTATCATTACAACGAAACTCTGTGTGGTATTCTGTCTTTTTAAAATAAAAAAACCAAACTCTGGGAAAATACACTACCATGATGAAGGACGTTTATAACTGTACTAGAAATATTTGCCAATTTTATCACATTTTTATTTGACTCCACACGCGTAAAGTTTTAATAAAACAGCCAACGACGCAGAAAAATGCACTCGTGTGATTTCAATAAATTTGTAAATGTTTTCTTTCATGGCTGTAATTTTCGGCAAGTATAGCACTATCTCTTCAGGATAAATTTCTGTCATTAGTATCAAATAAATTTTATTACTTTTTCTCGCTTTGGACAAATTAATTTGCCTTCTTCAGAAGCTGAGGTTAGCGGACGTCAGAATCTCCTTCATAGAAAAATAATGCCATGGGATGTTCAGAAATTTACATATTGTTTGTGATTATTTTAAACACTGTTTTATCCTTAAAAAGTTTTGTAAATGGATTGTGTCTTGAGGTTTGCGATCGGTCCCCAACTTTAACTGTCGAGCCATGCTCCAGCTGTTTTTTTATTAACTGTGCACATCTTACCTGCCAGATGTACACTAGGGAGGAAATATCGATGTATATGTCTATGCCTCACTTGGTGAAAATTTTTCTTCGTTTGTTGCTGGAAAGTATGCTCTGTAAGAACTTTCTGTGAGAAATTTCTAAATAAAACTTCCCTTATTAAAATGGTTAATTTATTTAATTATTTCCCGCCTGCGTAGCCAGTAGACCAATTTTACTATATAAAAGTTCATGAAAGTGAGTCTCCTAGAAAGTGTTGTGCCAGCGACCAGCAGTCAGATAACACGTGAGCCGCAGTAGGCACCCTGCGACACGATATTCCACAGAATTTTGTTTTATGGTGACTTAGTCACGATTATCTTTTCCGGTTACAACCGTATCTGTGTCACAACGACGTGACGTTGTGTGTTAACAGCCAGATGACGCCTACGGTCCTTGTCTGGTTTCTTCGGAGGGGAGAGGAAGGCATTTCACGCGTTTCCAAGAGGCGATACCTAGTCTGTACTCAAAACGCCCGCTAACAACATTATCTCTATTAGTCGAAGCACTCTTTATTTCGTAAACGGCGTTTCATGATACCATAAATATCTGTGACATAGAATACCTCGAGAAACTTATAAATTCCTTGCTTTGAAATAATCCTTGGTGGTGTTCAATGTCTCGATTGACCATCACAGTACAGTCTTCCAATTTGAGACGATTTCGTCGTCTTGCATCACAGCTGATTTGAGACAATCTAGTCGGTAATCATAGGCTGATGATCGTCTCACGTAAACTCAGCCTATCCAGAAACTAGCGTAATAAACTATTCGCAGTAGGGTTTACTTGTAGTTAACCCCCAAGGGATTATTGGTTAACCATGTCACCAACCGTGATGAATTGTCCTTGAAGTGTATGCCGAACGTTACTTAACGCCATAAAATTAAGATGTCAAGAAATATATTTGGAGGATTCCTCCTGAGCTGAGTTTGGTTTCTTATTTACTTCTATTTACCAATATTTGGATGATGTTAAACCATCTTCAGTAAGTTCCTCTTTATTCTATAATAAAACACAAGTAAATTTAGGATGAAAATGCATGGGAGCTCATATCACGGTCATCAGATTCGTAAAATGGTTTGAACAGAAGCAAATTCCGCAACAGCACACTTGTGTGCTCATGCTGCTGTCTTTATCGTTCAGAACAGCAACTTCTTTATATTTGTAATTAATGAGGATTTTTTTACAATCTATCTTTCCTATGTAACGATTGTTTAGTGCTGAAATGGAATTACTGGTGTTTTGTACTAATTTCTCACAATAGCAATATTTCTCGTTGCATTTCATTTTTTTCCATTGTGCGCATCTCGAAACAAAAAATGAACAACTACCTCAAATTTGATGAAAGGGGCAAATTGTATGTGTGTCTTTGTAGGAACAAGTCTGAAAAATGTGTAGCAGAACTAGAGGAGCTGGTTGCACTGAAATTATCGCTGGTAAGAACAGTTAACCGGTGATTCTAAAAAAAAATGGCTCAAAAAAAAAATGGTTCAAATGGCTCTGAGCACTATGGGACTCAACTGCTGAGGTCATTAGTCCCCTAGAACTTAGAACTAGTTAAACCTAACAAACCTAAGGACATCACAAACATCCATGCCCGAGGCAGGATTCGAACCTGCGACCGTAGCGGTCTTGCGGTTCCAGACTGTAGCGCCTTTAACCGCACGGCCACTTCGGCTGGCCTAAAATGGTTCAAATGGCTCTGAGCACTATGGGACTTAACATCTATGGTCATCAGTCCCCTAGAACTACTTAAACCTAACTAACCTAAGGACAGCACACAACACCCAGCCATCACGAGGCAGAGAAAATCCCTGACCCCGCCGGGAATCGAACCCGGGAACCCGGGCGTGGGAAGCGAGAACGCTACCACACGACCACGAGATGCGGGCAAACCGGTGATTCTAACCCTATTGGAAAACGTTTCGATCGTGAGGAGGAAGGAAACTCGAACCATGAAGTACTTGATCATCTGTGAGACTAACGTTCGAGGTTAAATTACGAAACACTCGTCAGTAACCTACGCAGTAAGCCGAATGTCGGGTTTCAGGAAAGAAGCATTTTATTGCAGGAAACCAGCTGCCTATGTAATCTATGGAGCAGGTGGAAGACAGAGAGGGAGAGTGTAGAATGTCATAGAGAGAAATTACGAGATGCAAACAAATGGAAATTTATTGTTTTTGAAGAACTGCGCTTCCAGGAGTGCAGCGCTCGAGCGTTTGTTGTCAACAAGAGACGTTTTCCAATACAAGGAAAAAATTGTGGTGATAACCACGTTTGTTTTCAAGTAAGAAGAAGATTTTAGAATCATTAGTCATTCAACTGTTTCCTTGAAACGCAGTTTTGAAGTACGAGAGGAAAAGTCTGCCAGAAGAAAGTGGTACATGTTTATAATAGTATATCTTAACTGTATTTAGACACGAATGATACTATTGTTTGTTACGTACGTTACAATAAAGATTGCACTACGTAACAAATATACAGTAAGTTTTTTCGCGTTTACAACTCAAGTTTTCGATTATATTTTCCCTGCCAGTAGCTAGATTCGTGTATTCCGACGCTTTTCTTCGAAAATTCCAGCGTATGTATTTGTTGCATGTATCTGAATGGAGTGAGCATAGCCATAATTGTACCACTGTTTGTAACTACAAATTGTACTCCACGCCATATTGAAGACACAGATCCACGCAGCTGGACCAAACCAGAGATAACTGATCAAGTATTGCCATTCATCAAAGAGGTAGGAGGACCGTAATTTGTTTATTGTACGTTGAGAGAGATGAAAATCTATTGGTCATGGGGGACTGGAATGTAGTTGTAGGGGAAGGAGTAGAACAAAACGTTACAGAAGAATATGGGCTTGGGACAAGGAATGAGAGAGGAGAAAGACTAATTGAGTTCTGTAACAAGTTTCAGCTAGTAATAGCGAATAACCTGTTCAAGAATCACAAGAGGAGGAGGTATACTTGGATAAGGCCGGGTGATACAGGAAGATTTCAGTTACATTACATCATGGTCAGACAGAGATTCCGAAATCAGATTCTAAATTGTATGGCGTACTCGGGAGCAGATATAGATTCAGATCACAATATAGCAGTGATGAAGAGTAGGCTGAAGTTTCAGAGATTAGTTAGGAAGTACCAATGCGGAAGGAAGTGGGATACGGAAGTATGGATACGGAAGACATCTCTAAAAAGGGCAATCACAGAAGCTGGAAAGGAAACATAGGTACAAAGAAGGTAACTATAAAGAAACCATGGGTAGCAGAAGAAATACTTCAACTGAACGATGAAAGAAGGGAGTACAAAAATGTTCCGGGAAATTCAGGAATACATAAATACATGTCTCTGAGGAACGAAACAAATAGAAAGTGCAGGGAAGCTGAGACGAAATGGCTGTATGAAAAATGTGAAGAAATCGAAAAAGAAATGGTAGTCGGAAGGACTGACTCAGCATACCGGAAAGTAAAAGCAATCTTCGGTGAAATTAAAAGCAAGGGTGGTAACATTAAGAGTGCAACCGGAATGTCATTGTTAAATGCAGAGGAAAGAATAGATAGTTTGGAACAGCACACAGAAAGCCTCTATGATGGGAAACATTTATCTAATGTGATAGAAGAAGAAACGGAGTCGATTCAGAAAAGACAGGAGCTCCAGTATTGGAATAAGAATTTCAGAGAGCTCTGGAGGACTTAAAATCAAATACGGCAGAAGGGAATTCCATCAGAACTTCTAAAATCATTAGGGGAAGTGGGAACAAAACGACTATCCACGTTGCTGTGTAGAATGTATGAGTCTGGCAGTACACCGTCTGATTTTCGGAAAAAGATCATCCACACAATTCCGACGACTGCAGGAGCTAACAAGTGCGAGAATTATCGCACAACCAGCTTAACAGTTCATGCATTCAAGCTGCTGATAAGAATATTATGCAGAGGAATGGAAAAGGAAACTGAGGATGTGTTAGATGACGATCAGTATGGCTTTAGGAAAAGTAAAGGCACCAGAGAGGCAATTCTGACGTTGCGGTTGGTAATAGAAGCATGACTAAAGAAAAATCAAGATGCCTTCGTAGGATTTGTCGACCTAGAAAAAGCGTTCGACAATGTAAAACGGTGCAAGATGTTCGAATTTCTGAGAAAGGTTCAAAATGTTTCAAATGGCTCTGAGCACTATGGGACTTAACATCTGAGGTCATCAGTCTCCTAGAACTTAGAACAACGTAAACCTAACTAACCACAGGACATCACATACATCCATGCAGAAGGCAGGATTTGAACCTACGACCGTAGCAGTCGCGCGGTTCCGGACTGAAGCGCCTAGAACCGCTCGTCCACCGCGGCCGGCAGAAAAATTGGGGTAAGCTACAGGGAGAGACGGGCAATATACAATATGTACAAGAAACAAGAAGGAATAATACGAGCGGACGACAAAGAACGAAGCGCTCGGATTAAAAAGAGTGTAAGACAGGGATTTAGTCTTTCGCCCCTACTGTTCAACCTGTACATCGAAGAAGCAATAATGGAAATAAAAGAAAGGTTCAGGAGTAGAATTAAAATTCAAGGTGAAAGGATATCAATGATACGATTCGCTGTAGACATTACTATTCGGAGTGAAAGTGAAGAAGTATTACATGATCTGCTGACTGAAATGGACAGTTTAATGAGTATAGAATATGAATGGAGAGTAAATCCAAGAAAGACGAAAGTAATGAGGAGCAGCAGAAATGAGAACAGCGAGAAACTTAACATATGGATTGATGGTCACGAAGTAGATGAAGTTAAGAAATTCTGCTACCTTGGCAGCAAAATAGCCAATGACGGACGGAGCAAGGAGGACATCAAAAGCAGACTAGCACTGGCAAAAAGGGCATACCTGGGCAAGAGGCCTTAATTTGAGGAAGAAATTTCTGAGAATATGTATTTGGAGCACAACATTGTATGGTAGCAAAACATGGACTGTGGGAAAACCGGAACAGAAGAGAACCGAAGCATTTGAGATATGATACTATAGACGGATGTTGAAAATTAGGTCGAATGACAAGGTAAGGAATGAGGAGGTTTTGCGCAGAATTGGAGAGGAAATGAATACGTGGAAAACACTGACTAGGTGAAGGGAAAGAATGATAGGACATCTGTTAAGAAATCAGTGACACTTCCGTGGTGCTAGAAGGAATTGTGGAACTGTAGAGGACAAAAACTGTACAGGACGTAAGTTGCAAGAGCTACTCTGAGATGAAGAAGTTTGCACAGAAGAAATATTCGAGGAGAACCGCATATATATATATATATATATATATATATATATATATATATATATATATATATATATATATAACAAACACCACAAATTTTTATCGAGAGTGAAACTAAAGCACTTACGACAGGGAAATTTAATACAGAAAGAGTTTTCTTTCTTAAGAGAACGAGTGTCAGGAGTTTTTATGGATATAACTTGCGTCGAGGAAGAATTCTATGCATTCCAGTTTCAATTCCACGAAACATTACTATACGCTATCAGTCAAAGAGCTGTAACTTTCGCAGGGGTTTCGTTTTGGCACGAATATGCAAGTTCCCGATAAGAAGCACAAAACTACAAACGGCTAAAAGACTGCACAAACAACTTAGAAAACACCAGTAATCCAAAATACACTCGTTTTACCGCGTACTGCTATTATGCGTATTTACGTA
The DNA here is from genome assembly GCF_021461395.2 of Schistocerca americana. Lineage (NCBI taxonomy): Eukaryota > Metazoa > Arthropoda > Insecta > Orthoptera > Acrididae > Schistocerca > Schistocerca americana. The sequence continues at coordinate 319,839,516 of NC_060120.1, read as the reverse complement.
ACATGCTACAAGTCACGTTTGAAAGTTCTCATGATAACTGACAACAACACACTGCGTTTTGTATCATTAGCTATCTGTTCACTTTCGAGAAATAATCATCCACTTTTCCCTGTTTTTCATTCACTTTTTTCCTCTCAGTGGTCTTCATTTTCCGGAAAATCAAGACAATGAGGTAGTTAAATCATTTGTGTCCTGCCAACCTAAGAGGGGTGTTCAATAAGTATTGCAACACATTTTATAGGCCTGTTTCGATTGAAAAAATGCGGGATTTTTTGCGGGACATCGTGCAATGTTCCCGCTTCCACCCCTCTAGTTGCTTGAAGTTCGGATAGGTGACACCGCTACCGTTGGCTTCAAAATGGTGTCTGTAACGGAGGTTCCTTCCAAGCAGAGAGCTGTCACTTGGTTCCATTTGGCGGAAGACCATAGGGTCGCAGACAGCCATAGGCGCTTATGGAATGTATGCGGAGATCTGGCAGTGAACAATAGCACGGTGAGCAGTCGGGCGAAACCTCTGTCATGAGACCTCTCGCGTGCCTGCCGGCCGCACAAACCTCATTCGAGGTGATTGACGGATCACAATCAATCACCTCGCTACTCAACTGTACGTCTGTGTTGGTAGTGCTGACACACTCTCCACCAGTTGGAGTACTCACATGTGTGAGCCTGCTACGTTCCACGATGCCTAACAGAAGACCATAAAGAGCAACTAGGGACCATCTGTGCGGAATTGCTAGCGCGTTAAGAGGCTGATCGTGACAATCTTTTTCAAACATCGTCACAAAAGACGAAAAATGGACTCAGCACTTCGAACGGGAAACGAAATGGAAGTGAAGCCACAACACCTCTCCTCCGAAGAAAAAGTTCAAAACTGCACCCTCAGGCGTTAAAGTCATGGAGATGGTCTCCTACGACTCGGAAAGGGTTATTCTGTTTGATGTCCTCCCTCATGATGCAACGATCAATTTGGAACTGTGTTGTGCTACCCTCAGGAAATTGAAGAAACGACTGCAGCGCGTTCTTTGCCAGAAGAAATAAAAGAACTTCTTCTTCTCCATGACAACGTAAGACCTCACATAAGTCTGCACGCCCTTCAGCCGTGATTCGTAGCTTACCACTTCCATCTGTTTGGTCCGATGAAAGATGCACTCCGCAGGAAGCAGTTTCTGGATGATGAGGGTTTATTTGAGCAACAAGACGTTGACTTCGACGTCGGCCAGTTGAGTGGTACCATGTGTACATACAGGCCCTCCCAGTAAGGTAGTGTAAGGCCGTCGCATTGATCGGAGGTTGTGTTGGAAGATAGGGTTTTGTAGCAAAAATAGTGGAGAATAATATGGTGTATTAGAATCCTGAATAAAACCAACCTGCTTTCAGAAAAACTGTTTCGCATTACTCATTGAACGCTCCTCGTAATAATAGATCAATACATTTCTGCGTCTCGGTGAGTATAATAAAAATACAGAATAGATTCTTCAAAAATTTTCTTTCTAAGCATAACGTAGGACTTACGCATCCTTTCCGCTTTCCTTTTTTCAAATATCGACGAACTATGTGCGGATAATGTGCACCTGTATAAGCAGTATCTTGTTGTGCGAGTAAAGTTTTGTAACATTCCCAGCTGGGCCACTCCCCCTTGATCGCCGCCAGGTTGTTTGGCATTTGTCTGGAAAGAAGTGACACTCTGCAAGGGTGTTCCGGGAGGAATGGTCAGTCTTCAGCGACATGGTAAGAACGATTATTCGATGCGAAAAATGCTAGTAAAAATTGTCTCCTCTTGTACTGAAAGAGTGCTCATATCTCCTATCACATGCATTTCATAACTCATTTTTACCAAATTGTTTTACTTTTAATGGTCGTCCTTGCCATATTCCTTAAATATTAACCATTCCTCCTGGGCCGCCCTGTTTAATGGATCGTTCCTCAGACAGCGTGCTTACACCTCATTCGGAGTAGAGAATGAAATGGACACAAATGATTTTTATTTAGCGCAAAGATTTTAGAGCTTTAATGAACTAGGTCTGATGAGTTTAACATGCACGAAACTGCCTACAATCGAAATAAATACTTACAGAATTTACCAGGGCGAACTAACAACCAGCTAGATCTAATATTACATTTGTCGTATTTGAGCAATACACATTTATAAAATAAACATACTGACAGAACTCTGAACTTCTGCAATTATCTGGATGCCTGGACGGATACAGACTCCATAAGTTACTCGAAAAACAGTAGTTACATTTACAGTATTATGTTTTCTTTGATTGTTGTTAATTACTACCCCGCAAGCGTTTCGAGAAACGTAGTAGGCATACGGGAAAAATAAAAATATTGCTCGAGTTCCCTCGGTATTTCAGCAGTAAATTTCTGGTAGCGACCGCCACTGGAAATTTATAAGCTTGTCCACAACACCCTCGCGCTTATTAGAGAAACCTGTGAAGGAACACGCCTCCCTTCTTTGTATCTTCTCTACTTCATCTATTAATTGAAACGTAAGTCGCAGACTCAAGACACAAGACTTCGTTAAAAGAAAGTTTTATTAGCCACTTCTATTGCACGTGAATTACATTTCATTATGAGTCTTCTTGTGAATCCAACACGGAGTTCACACCTCCAAATTGTTTTGTGTGTTCATTCCACTTTAAGCAGTTACAGACGGATAGCCTGATGATTCAGGCTTATTAACGTTTTTAGTGATTTACCTCCAATTTTGTAATCATACAATAATGGATTGTGCTACTTCTTTAGGTGTAACACGTTACATTTGTATACGCTGAAAATCAAATATCGTTCCCCCACTAAAAGGTCGATTCTCTGCACGTTTCCTGCTTTCGGCACCATTTTCTGGCCTCTATGCAACAGCACCTTCTACTTACAGCATACAGAGTTTCTAATGCAACTGATCATATCTTTTTTTATGTGCTGCAAAAAATAGTGGCAGTATAACACTCCCTTACGATACTACCGGTAATGTATTCATTTTGCATGTGACAACTTCATCCCGTTAAGAACGGTCTTTTGAGTTCTATCTACATCTATATCGATACCCTGCAAATCACACCTAAGTGCCTAGCATATGGTTCATCGAACCACGTTCACAATAGTTCTCCGTTATTGCAGTCTCGAACAGCATTCGGAAAAAACGAACACCTATATCTTTCCGTGTGAGCTCTGATTTCCCTTATTTTATTATGATATGTAGGCCGGTGACAACGAAATATTTTCGCACTGTGAGGAGAAAGATGGTGAACAAAATTGCGTGAAAATATTCTGCCGCAACGAAAGACGTCTTTGTTTTAATGACATCCACCTCTAATCGTGTATTACACTACTGGCCATTAAAATTGTCACACCAAGAAGAAATGCAGATGATAAATGAGTATTCATTGGACAAATGTATTATACTGAAACTGACAAGTGATCACATTTTCATGCAATTTGGGTTCATAGATCCTGAGAAATCAGTACCCAGAACAACCACCTCTGGCCGTAATAACGGCCTTGATACTCCTGGGCATTGAGTCAGAGCTTGGATGGCGTGTACAGGTACAGTTGCCCATGCAGCTTCAACACGATACCGCAGTTCATCAAGAGTAGTGACTGGCGTATTGTGACGAGCCAGTTGCTCGGCCACCATTGACCACACGTTTTACAATTGGTGAGAGATCTGGAGAATGTGCTGGCCAGGGCAGCAGTCGAACATTTTCTGTATCCAGAAGGGACCGTACAGGAGCTGCAACATGCGGTCGTGCTTTATCCTGCTGAAATGTAGGGTTTCGCTGAAATGAAGGGTACAGCCTCAGGTCGTAACACATCTGAAATGTAACGTCCATTGCTCAAAGTGCCGTCAATGCGGACAAGAAGTGACCGAGACGTGTAATCAATGGCACCCCATACCATCGCGCCGGGTGATACGCCAGTATAGCGATGACGAATACACGCTTCCAATGTGCGTTCATCGCGATGTCGCCAAACACGGATGCGACCATCATGATACTATAAACAGAACCTGAATTCATCCGAAAAAATGACGTTTTGCCATTCGTGCACCCAGGTTCGTCGTTGAATACACCACCGCAGGCACTTCTGTGTTTGATGCAGCGTCAAGGGTAACCTCAGCCATGGTCTCCGAAATGATAGTGCATGCTGCTGTAAACGTCGGCGAACTGTTCGTGCAGATGGTTGTTGTCTTGCAAACGTCCCCATCTGTTGACTCAGGGATCGAGACGTGGCTGCACGATCCGTTATAGCCATGCGGATAAGATGCCTGTCATCTCGACTGCTAGCGATACGAGGCCGTTGGGATCCAGCACGGCGTTCCGTATTACCCTCCTGAACCCACCGATTCCATATTCTGCTAACGGACATTGGATCTCGACCAACGCGAGCAGCAATGTCGCGATACGATAAACCGCAATCGCGATGGGCTACAATCTGACCTTTATCAAAGTCGGAAACGTGATGGTACGCATTTCTCCTCCTTACACGAGGCATCAGAACAACGTTTCACCAGGCAACGCCGGTCAACTGCTGTTTGTGTATGAAAAATCGGCTGGAAACTTTCCTTAAGTCAGCACGTTGTAGGTTTCGCCACCGGCGCCAACCTTGTGTGAATGCTCTGCAAAGGTAATCATTTGCACATCACAGCATCTTCTTCCTGTCGGTTAAATTTCGCGTCTGTAGCACGTCATCATTGTGGTGTAGCAATCTTAATGGCCAGTAGTGTATGTCAGTGATACTCTTTCCCCTATTTTGCCATAATAAAATACGTGCTGCTCTTGTGTGTTTTTGATGTACTCCGTCAATTCTATCTGTTAAGGATCGCAAATCGTGCAGCAATACTCCAAAACAGGCCGGACAAGCGTATTGTGGGCATCCTCTTTAGTAGATCTATTGCATTTCCTAAGTATTGTGCCGACTACTGCCCAATAGGAAATCCTGAATCCAGGCACAAATGTGGCCTCAAATTTTTATTTATTGTCTAGGCGAGAATGTGGAACTGTATCATGAGTTACACGTTAGTGCGATGTCTTTTCCAACGTTCTGTTTGAGGACAAAATTGTTTTAGTTGTCGTGACACAGTTCGTGCACCGCTTGAAGATCGCACATAGAGTCCAGCATTGTCAGCCATAGCAACAGTAACTTCTTTAACAATTTGTGGAGCAATTCGTCGTGCGCGTCTCCTAAGAGCAATTTCCTAACCGCCAATTAATACGATCTTCCGAAACTAGTTCTTCAACCCCCGTGCGGAAAGAGGACCATACTCGATTCCTTCAATGAGCAGCAACACTATTGTTGTTGTTTTGACAAAACAGCTTTACGAGTAAAGTCCTGCTCACCTTGTCTAGAACCCTGTTAACTGCCTGGAACTGTAATGCTCACTGATGTTTGTGTTCATTCCCATGTCACCGTGCCAGTACCGGCGCAGTGCACAGCCTGAACACATTTCCTGTTAATTTTGGGATCCACACTCTGCATATTTTTTTGTCTACACTGCCTGAAATAGCGAAAGTTTAATTGTAACCACCTTGTACAGTAAAGTCTCAAATGAAAATTCTGCCAGCCGGCTATAGTGACCGAGCGGTTCTAGGCGCTACAGTCTGGAACCGCGCGACCGCTACGATCGCAGGTTCGAATCCTGCCTCGGGCATGGATGTGTGTGATGTCCTTAGGTTAGTAAGGTTTAAGTAGTTCTAAGTTCTAGGGGACTGATGACCTCAGCAGTTAAGTCCCATGGTGCTCAGAGCCATTTTGAAAATTCTGCCGTATCAGTTCTTCGTTAGATTGTCTGGACAAATCTACGAGATGATCTGTAGGCTTCTAAGAATAATTTTCGCTTTCAGGGGGTAGAACTATGCCTCCGAAGCAAGACTTTATCTTCGTTTTCCAGCATACAGAAACTACGTCTTTCCCCTACCACCGCTTTTAAATACTCGTGGTAATCTCTCTTATCTTATTCCCTGGCTCCCTATGAGCGACAACGATACTAACAGCAGAACTGTTGCACAGTCTTCCTCGAATACTGTCTTTCCAAAATTATCAAGAGAGTTTAGCGGGAATCACAGCCTTTCCTCCAAACATTTCCGTCAAACGTTTCTGTATTAGTTTACCTTCTGTGATACACCTTTGAATGGGCTGTACTTACCTCATACAATGCCAGCAACACATCTCTAAATTACTTCCGAAAGGTGGGAGTTACAAAATATTAATTGCATTGTTTATTACTGAATAGCTCATGCGCAGGTTAAATATAGGTTCTTGAGCAGGGATTTTAAACAAGAAGTTCTGATGTCTTTTGTGAAAGCTGTTCCTGAGCTTCCGAACACACAACATTCGCTGTCTAAAAGGCTGGTATCGATACAGAATTATTTTGACCCAATTTTGAAATTAAAATAGTAGCCAGAATCAGATTTTCACTTTGCAGTGGAGTGTGCGCTGATATGAAACTTCATGGCAGATTAAAACTGTGTACAGGGCCGAGACTCGAAATCGGAACCCTTGCCTTTCGCTGCTGGTAAGTGCTCTACCAGCTCTTTTTTTTTTTTTTTTTTTTTTTTTTAATTCCCTTTTTAATCCAGATGGTATACTTGCAGGTGCAGTGCCCATTCTTCTGATGAGTGATTTCTGTAGCTTTACTATCCCATGGTCACGTAGTTCTGTATCTATTTTGTCGTTCATGCGACAATTTATAGGGGGGGACGATGTTTCGTTTACAGGAATAACTGAAGTCCGTAATTAGTATGCACTATACGTAGAAAAACGAAATACAACTTAACACGATAAAGTTACAAAAACGTGTGTCTGATTAATTCAAAGTACCCCAAATTCGGCCGTGAAATGCTCCTTGTCTATGTTCAGTCCACAGTCATACAGGAGCGTCACAAAACCACCACAAAAGTTTGGAATTTAGCAGTGTGTACAGATACATAAAGTAATAAAGTACAAGTAAAGGAATAAATCTGAAAATTGTTGATTTTTAATGATATGGCAGGGAAAAATACATTTCCCGTACCATTTGTTATCCATCTGCCTGTCTTTCCGTCTGCTAAGTCCTCTTGTTCTCAGGCCATGTAAAGATATGAAGTAGAAATTTGTGTCACGTGTTAAGGTCTACGGTCCCGTGGCTGTGTAAATAAATTTAAGCTCGTAAGTTACTTCTCTCGAAAGATACAGCCTGGTATGTCAAACGTTCTGATACTCGCAAATGTGGGACGAATATTAATAGGAAGTATTGGGTCCGGTGGTTTAACGATAAGTGCGCGCCTGCGATTAGGTAAGTCTCAGGATCGAATCTCTTTTATACCATGGATTTTTCAGTCTTTATTTTAACATATTATTCACCTCTCAATGATGGAACGATTGGCCAGAAGCATAGCGTGTTTCGTTTTACCCATTTAACTGTATTTGGCTTCTCCCCGCTAGGATGACTGGAGTAGTTTAGGGACACACAAGTCACCGGTGTCCAATACAAAAACTTGCACTAGGGCATTAAGCGAAAGGAATTACTGTTATCTAAGTACGTAATTGTGTTTGTACAGAACTCACATAGTGCGAATCATACTCGCACTTTTCTGATTATTCGCTTTCGGTATTGTGTTTTCCATTCAGAATTAAATAAAAATAATCTCTCTTTCATGCTCCCGTCGATACTGGAGTCTTGCCTGCACAAATAACTCAAAGTAATATGCCTTCTCATTGACGTCAAACAAAATTAATTCTTTCACTTTGATAACCCCATCGGATTTGACGTCATTTGCCATGAGAAAAAAAAATCTTGTTCCTATAGTCGTCTAGATCTTCTTGATCAATGATCACAAAGTAATTTAAAATCAATTGTCCTTTGTATGACTGAAAAAAGAGTGAAATAGACTAATTGAGTGTACATTATGGTCTTCTTCTTTTAACTAAATGACTTAGCTGGTGATGATCAATCGTTTTCGATTTATATTATAAAACTTTCCTGGCAGATTAAAACTGTGTGCCGGACCGAGACTCGAACTCGGGACCTTTGCCTTTCGCGGGCAAGTGCTCTGCACTGTTTTAATCTGTCAGGAAGTTTCATATCAGCGCACACTCCGCTGCAGAGTGAAAATCTCATTCTGGAAACATCCCACAGGCTGTGGCTAAGCCATGTCTCCGCAATATCCTTCCTTCCAGGAGCGCTAGTTCTGCAAGTTTCGCAGAAGAGCTTCTGTGAAGTTTGGAAGGTTGGAGACGAGGTACTGCAGAATTGAAGCTGTACGGACGGGTTGTGAGTTGTGCTTGGGTAGCTCAGCTGGTAGAGCACTTGCCCCCGAAAAGCAAAGGTCCCGAGTTCGAGTCTCGGTCCGGCACACAGTTTTAATCTGTCAGGAAGTTTCATTAAATTAGTTCTTAGCATAACGGACAAGGGTAACGGGTCGTAAGCCACTGTGCGTCTCATCATATTACACATTCCTCATTCCATTCATTACTCCACTTCTTATGAGTCCCAGCATTGGAGACATATTGATCTTTTGGGATAAAAGAACCTGGAGTAAACAGACAATGACTTGGGTAAAGGAAAACCATCTAGATAATCAAATAATTTATTTCAGCGAAATAATTGGCGGCAACGATTTGGTACACACTTAAAGCATTCGTCACATTGGAAGAGACATTAAATCATACTAGAATAGATGGTTCCTTAATACCCTACTGGAATAGAATTATCTAGGTACACAAGGTATGCTGGGAGATGAACATTACTAATCACCAGTGTATGTTACTAATGCGTAAATCATATACACACTATTGCAGTCAATAAATAGCGGACCATCGTATCAACTACTGGGTGCTGAATGCAAGCTGAGCAAAGGGCAAATTGGTCAGATGGTGAAGGAAACACGTACCAAAGGCACATGCACATCTACAGAGTCTTAAGTGATCCAAAAATATAGTTATTCAGGGAAAATTCTGGCAGCATGTAGATATCGTTCTGCACATATTTTAATGTTCTACACAATGCAACGTTTCATTGCCTACTAACTGTGAAATCATCAACCCGTGGAGGTGGCGGAGAACAGAGGTTGGCATAACATTCACAAAGAAATAACAATTTTAAGAGGTCCAAGTCCTCGCAAAAACTTCTACTCTGTATTTACTAGTCAACCAAAAACAAGGAATGAACAAGATACGTGGTAGGCGAAACCCTAACTACGGACTCACTATCATCAGTGAAAATCTCGAACAACCAGAAGCAAAATTAACTGTTAATAAGCCATATGATTGTAGGTAGTTGCTCTAAGTGCAGTTTAATGTACTACAAAATGCAAAAAGATGGTTTACTAACAGTGAAATCATGAACATGTGTCGGTGGCGGCGAACAAATGCCTTCGTACTGGTAATAAAAAAACAATCAGTTATTTGGGATACGCTTCACCCTCATTAACACAAGAGATATCTACAAACATATTATTAAAGAGCCGTGACTCCTTAATGGTTAAGGTACGGGATGCTTTGGCATGTATCAATGGTTCAGTCACACACAAAGCGATGACCGTCAGCGTAATTTAATTAAAGATTCAAGATTAGGGGACCGCGACTCATTTCTCTAGTGCAAATGATGATGATGATGATCATCATCATCATCATTTAAGACTGATTATGCCTTTCAGCGTTCAGTCTGGAGCATAGTCCAATTTATAGAATTCCTCCATGATCCCCTATTCCGTGCTAACATTGGTGCCTCTTCTGATGTTAAGCCTATTCCTTCAAAATCATTCTTAACCGAATCCAGGTACCTTCTCCTTGGTCTGCCCCGACTCCTCCTACCCTCTACTGCTGAACCCATGAGTCTCTTGGGTAACCTTGCTTCTCCCATGCGTGTAACATGACCCCACCATCTAAGCCTGTTCGCCCTGACTGCTACATCTACAGAGTTCACTCCCAGTTTTTCTTTGATTTCGTCATTGTGGACACCCTCCTGCCATTGTTCCCATCTACTAGTACCTGCAATCATCCTAGCTACTTTCATATCCGTAACCTCAACCTTGTTGATAAGGTAACCTGAATCCACCCAGCTTTCGCTCCCGGACAACAAAGTTGGTCGAAAGATTGAACGGTGCACAGATAACTTAGTCTTGGTACTGACTTCCTTCTTGCAGAAGAGAGTAGATCGTAGCTGAGCGCTCACTGCATTAGCTTTGCTACACCTCGCATCCAGTTCTTTCACTATGTTGCCATCCTATGAGAATATGCATCCTAAGTACTTGAAACCGTCCACCTGTTCTAACTTTGTTCCTCCTATTTGGCACTCAATCCGTTTATATTTCATTCCCACTGACATTACTTTCGTTTTGGAGATGCTAATCTTCATACCATAGTCCTTACATTTCTGATCTAGCTCTGAAATATTACTTTGCAAACTTTCAATCGAATCTGCCATCACAACTAAGTCATCCGCATATGCAAGACTGCTTATTTTGTGTTCACATATCTTAATCTCACCCAGCCAGTCTATTGTTTTCAACATATGATCCTTAAATAATATGAACAACAGTGGAGACAGGTTGCAACCTTGTCTTACCCCTGAAACTACTCTGAACCATGAACTCAATTTACCGTCAACTCTAACTGCTGCCTGACTATCCATGTAAAGACCTTTAATTGCTTGCAAAAGTTTGCCTCCTATTCCCTAATCTTGTAGAACAGACAATAACTTCCTCCTAGGAACCCGGTCATATGCCTTTTCTAGATTTACAAAATGGTTCAAATGGCTCTGAGCACTATGGGACTCAACTGCTGAGGTCATTAGTCCCCTAGAACTTAGAACTAGTTAAACCTAACTAACCTAAGGACATCACAAACATCCATGCCCGAGGCAGGATTCGAACCTGCGACCGTAGCGGTCTTGCGGTTCCAGACTGCAGCGCCTTTAACCGCACGGCCACTTCGGCCGGCCTCTAGATCTACAAAGCATAGATACAATTCCCTGTTCCACTCATAACACTTCTCCATTATTTGCCGTAAGCTAAAGATCTGGTCCTAACAACCTCTAAGAGGCCTAAACCCACTCTGATTTTCATCCAATTGGTCCTCAACTAATACTCGCACTTTCCTTTCAACAATACCTGAGAAGATTTTACCCACAACGCTGATTAAAGAGATACCTCTGTAGTTGTTACAATCTTTTCTGTTACCATGTTTAAAGATTGGTGTGATTACTGCTTTTGTCCAGTCTGATGGAACCTGTCCACACTCCCAGGCCATTTCAATTATCCTGTGTAGCCATTTAAGACCTGACATTCCACTGTATTTGATGAGTTCCGACTTAATTTCATCCACCCCAGCCGCTTTATTGCACTGCAATCTATTGACCATTTTTTCCACTTCCTTAAATGTGATCCTATTTCCATCATCATTCCTATCCCATTCTACCTCGAAATCTGAAACATTACTGATCGCATTTTCACCTACATTGAGCAACTCTTCAAAATATTCCCTCCATCTGCCCAAGGAATCCACAGGATTCACAAGCAGTTTTCCTGACCTGTCCAAAATACTTGTCATTTCCTTCTTACCTCCCTTTCGAAGACTGCTAATTACACTCCAAAATGGTTTTCCAGCAGCTTGACCCAAAGTCTCCAACCTGTTTCCAAAGTCTCCCAAGATTTCTTCTTGGATGCTGCAATTATCTGTTTGGCTTTGTTTCTTTCTTCAAAACTTTCTCTGTCTACCTGAGTTCTAGTATGTAGCCATTTTTGATACGCCTTCTTTTTCCTTTTACAGGCTGCCTTGACTGTGTCGTTCCACCAAGCTGTTTGCTTCATCCTACCTTTACACACTACTGTTCCAAGACATTCTTTAGCCATTTCTAGTACTGTGTCCCTGTACCTTGTCCATTCTTTTTCCAATGACTGTAATTGACTACATTCAACTAACTGGTACCTTTCTGAGATCATTGTTATGTACTTGTGCCTGATGTCCTTATCCTGTAGTTTCTCCACTCTTATCCTCCTACATATGGACCTGACCTCCTGCACTTTCGGTCTCACAATACAAATTTCGCTGCAGATTAAATAATGATCAGTGTCATCAAAGAATCCCCTGAATACACGTGTGTCCCTCACAGCCTTCTTGAATTCCTGATCTGTTATTATATAGTCAATGACAGATCTGGTTCCCCTGCCTTCCCAAGTATACCGGTGAATGTTCTTATGTTTAAAAAAGGAGTTTGTGATTACTAAGCCCATACTGGCACAGAAATCCAAGAGTTGTTTCCCGTTCCTGTTGGCCTCCATATCCTCTCCAAATTTACCCATAAGCTTTTCATACCTTTCTGTTCGATTTCCAATCCTGGCATTAAAATCACCCATGAGCAGAACACTGTCCTTGTTCTTTACTCTAACAACTACATCACTGAGTGCATCATAAAAACTATCCATCTTATCTTGATCTGTCTCTTCACAATGCGAATATACTGACACAATCCTAATTTTCTTGCTAGACACTGTCATATCTATCCACATCAGTCGTTCGTTTACATACCTTATTGCAACTACGCTGGGTTCGATTTCTTTCCTGATGTAAAGCCCTACACCCCATTGTGCTATTCCTGCTTTGACTCCTGACAGGTAGACCTTGTATTCTCCCACTTCCTCTTCTTTCTCACACCTTACCCGAATGTCACTAACAGTTAAAACATCCAGCCCCATCTTACTTGTAGCCTCTGCCAGCTCTACCTTCTTCCCAGAGTAGCCCCCATTGATATTAATAGCTCCCCATCTCATTACCATTTGTTTGCCGAGTCGTATCTTAGCAGTCCCTGGTTTGTCAGTTAGAGGTGGGACTCCGTCACCTCCAAAGGTCCGAGGCATTTTGCTCTGATTGTTGCCAGCATCATATTTAAAGTACCGGGGAAGCACGTTGCTAGCCTTACTTGCCCCGAGTCCCATTGGGTTTTACCCCTAACGGTTGAGGGACTAACCGGTGGTTGGTTCAAATGGCTCTGAGCACTATGGGACTCAACTGCTGAGGTCATTAGTCCCCTAGAACTTAGAACTAGTTAAACCTAACTAACCTAAGGACATCACAAACATCCATGCCCGAGGCAGGATTCGAACGTGCGACCGTAGCGGTCTTGCGGTTCCAGACTGCAGCGCGTTTAACCGCACGGCCACTTCGGCCGGCGACTAACCGGTGGATTTGGTAGTCTTTGCCGTATGAGCACAAAGGTGACCACAACTCAGAATATGTCCGAGATGCTCAGCCTTATTCCAAAGTAACTGGTATCCCGACTGTCGGAACCACTTACTTGGCCACTCATACGTTGCCCGTGGTTCATGAACTAGGACATGACTACAGGAACCCACACCATAAACCACTGTGTAAATGATGCCGAAAGAAAAATAATTAGGTGATTCTACAATTAAATAACGTTTTCTAATACCTGTATCCACTGTTCTGCCCTACAGCGTGTGTCCGTCGACTTACCACCCCACAGCTAGAGCATCTTTCACTACGGTTACCGGGGAACGCATCCACTTTCAAAAGAGTAGCGCTGGATGAGGATCCACTGGGTCTGGTCGACTATCATGCGAGAAAGTTCTAACCTGACATATAGCCTTGGCTCATCTCCTATCCTTCGCTCTTAGCTAAACTTGCTCCTGAAGCTTGATTGCCAGTGGATCTACTTTACTCAAGCCTCTGCCGTTCTACATCTACATCCATACTCTGCAAATCAGTGAAGTGCATGACAGAGCGTACGTTCCACTATCCAGTTACTAGGGTTTCTTCCCGTTACATTGCGTAAAGAGCGCGAAAAGAATGACTGTTTGAATGCCTCTGAGCGTGCTGTAATTACTCTAATCTTGTCACCACGATCCCTATGTGAGCAATGCGAGGGGACTGTAGTATATTCAAAATCATCATTTAAAATCGATTGTTGAAACTTTGTTAGTAGACTTTCTCGGAATAGTTCACTTCTACCTTCTAGAGTCTGTCAGTTTAGTTTCTTCAGCATCTCTGTAACACTTCCACAGGGGTCAAATCTAGAAATGCTCAATCAGTTCGAAATCCCTTGCCAATAGCACTGAACACTTCAGGTGTGTAAGGAGCTAACTAGCTATTGACAAGGGATTTCGAACTGACTGAGCATATCTAGATTTCCAGAATGTTTTTGACTCTGTACCATATAAGTGGTTTGTAGTTAAACTGCGTTTCTCATGGATTATCATCTCAGTTATCTGACTAAATTCGTGATTTCCTGTCAGAGAGGTCACAGTTCGAAGTAACTGATAGAAAGTCATCGAGTAAAACAAGTGTTACAGGCCCTCTGCAATTCCTCATCTATACAAACCATTTTCACAAGAACCATGTTTCTTAAATCCGTGTTGACTGTAAGTCAATACACCGTTCTCTTCGAGGTAATTCACTATGTTAGAATACAACATATGTTCCGAGGTCCTGCTGCATATCGACTTTAATGACACGGGACTGTAATTTGGTGGATTACTCCTGCCATCTTTCTTGAATATTGGTGTGACCTGTGCAATTTTCAGGTCTGCGGGTACGGATCTTTCGTCGAGCGAGAGGGTGTATGTGATTGTCAAGGAGGGAGCTATTGCATCAGTATACTCTGAAAGAAACCTAACTGGTAAACAGTCTGGACCGGAACATTTTCTGTTATTAAGTGATTTAAGCTGCTTAACTACTTCGAAGATTTGTACTTCTAAGTTACTCATGTTTCCAGCTGTTCTTGATTCGAATTCTGGTATATTTACTTCGTCACCTTTGGTGAAGGAATTTCGGAAGGCTGTGTTTAGTAACTCTGCTTTGGCGACTCTGTCGTCGATAGTATTTTCACTGTTAACGCGCAGAGAAGGCATTGATGGTTTTTTGACGCTAGTATACTTAACATACGACCAGAATCTCTTTGGATTTTCTGCCGGGTTTCGAGACACAGTTTCGTTGTGGAAACTATAAGCATCTCGCATTGGAGTCTTCGCTAAATTTCGGACTTCTGTGAAAGTTCGTCAGTCTTGGAGATTTTGCGTTCGCTTAAATTTGTCCTTCCACTCGACTCAGAAACAAGGGGCCACGATCAGTTTTCGGACAACGCTGCAAATTATGAGCTCCGTGGAAGGCTAGTCTTCTCAACCTTCTCTGCCAGTCGGTAGAATGATCCAGGTATGACCTCGGATCCCAGACGACGGGCATTATTTGTTACAATGTGGTCACAGTCTGCAGCTGGTTGCACCCTAGTCCCTCAATGGCTGCTTAACATGCCGTATGACGCCTCGAAACATACATAGTGAGTGTACCCGGTGTTGCTTCCCATCAACTGCTGCCATTTCCCTAAGGATTGTCATCATTCGCCGTACGTTTGAGTGCCAACGATTATGAGACCCTTACCCTTTTGGGTTTGCCACCTCTTGACATAGGACAGAGCAGGTTTTCCCAAAACAAGTGAAGTGAATCCCACTGGCTCATTTTCAATTTCTGTGAAAGACAGCACGTCTGACTTGGTGGTTAGGGGCATCGGTATAACACCCTCAGTCTTCCCTGGTCCCCGTCCACGCTGTAGAGCATGTCTAGATCCACCAGTGAAACCCACTCGTAGTTAGCTGGACGAGTAATGACAGATCTTGTACTTTCTGCAGAAGAGTCAGCACCACAAGGGAGGATAGTACTTGGAATACCTTTGGGACCGGTACCATGGTACATGATTCTAGAGAGCTCGTTTGACACTGGTTCTCAGCAGCTGCCAGTCGTTCGACGGTAGACAGGGCGATTTCCAGGTGCTTACGAATGTCAACCAACTCATCCCATGTTTGAGGACAGCATCACATGGGGCTGCATTTTGGCTGATGCAGTGAATTACAGGACAGTGGACAAATAACTGTAAATTAAACGTTTTGATTATCTTTTATTCTGTTGCATTGCTAAAGGACCAGTTCCCTATAAGAACTGTAGTAATTACACAAAACGACATTTCTAGTGAGGCAACAGAAAAATCTATCACATACAATACTAGATGCCTAAAACTCACAGAGGCTAATTATAGTCGCTAACAAACCTGAAAATGGAGTTAATTTCTACATCTACATCTACGTCATTACTCTGCTATTTAGAATAAAGTGCCTGGCAGAGGGTTCAATGAACCACCTTCAAGCTGTCTCTCTACCGTTCCACTCTCGAACGGCGCGCGGGAAAAATTAGTCCTTCAGTTTTTCTGTGCGAGCACTGATTTCTCTTATTTTATCGTGATGATCATTTTTCCCTACGTAGGTGGGTGCCAACAGAATGTTTCCGCAATCGGAGGAGAAAACTGGTGATTGAAATTTCATGAGAATATCCCGTCGCAACGAGGAACGCCTTTATTTTAATGATAGTCACTCCAATTCACGTATTATGTCTGTGGCACTATCTCCCTTACTTCGCGATAATACAAAACGAGCTGCCCTTCTTTGTACTTTTTCGATGCTATCCGTCCGTCTCATCCGATGCGGATCCCACACCGCACAGCAATACTCCAGAATAGGGCAGACAAGCGTGGTGTAATCAATCTCTTCAGTAGACCTGTTGCACCTTCTAAATATTCTGCCAGTGAATCGCAGTCTTTTGTTGGCCCTACCCACAACATTATCTATGTGATCGTTCTAATTTAGGGTATTTGTAATTGTAACTCCTAAGTATTTAGTTGAATTTACAGTCTTCAGATTTGCTTGACTTATCGCGTAATCGGAATTTAGCAGATTTCTTTTAGTATTCATGTGAATAACTTGGGACTTTTCTTTATTCAGGTTTAATTGCCACTTTTCGCACCATACAGATATCATATCTCAATCATTTTGCAATTCGTTTTGGTCAACTGATGACTTTACAAGATGGTAAATGACAGCATCATCTGCAAACAATCTAAGACAGGTACTGAGATTGTCTCCTATGTCGTTAATATAGATCAGGAACGCCGGATATTATTTCTGTTTTACTCGATGACTTTCCGTCTATACTACGAACTGTGACCTTTCTGATAGGAAATTGTCAATTCCAGTCGCACACCTGAGGCGATACTCCGTAGGCGTGCAGTTTGGTTAGAAGACGCTTGTGAGGAACGGTGTCGAAAGGCTTCTGGAAATCTAAAAATATGGAATTAGTCGATAGCACTCATTACTTCATGAGTATAAAGAACTAGTTGTGTTTCGCAAGAACGATATTTTCTGAATCCGTGCTGCTTACGTGTCAATAAATTTAGGGTATGTTGTTGTTGTCGTTGTGGTCCTCAGTCCTGAGACTGGTTTGATGCAGCTCTCCATGCTACTCTATCCTGTGCAAGCCTACTGCAACATACATCCTTCCGAATCTGCTTGGTTTATTCATCTCTTGGTCTCCCTCTACGATTTTTACCCTCCACGCTGCCCTCCAATAATAAATTGGTGATCACTTGATGCCTCAGAACATGTCCTACCAACCGATCCCATCTTCTAGTCAAGTTGTGCCACAAATTTCTCTTCTCCCCAATCCTATTCAATACCACCTCATTAGCTATGTGATCTACCCATCTAATCCTCAGCATTCTTCTGTAGCACCACATTTCGAAAGCTTCTATTCTCTTCTTGTCTAAACTGTTTATCGTCCGTGTTTCACTTCCATACATGGCTACACTCCATACAAATAATTTCAGAAACGCCTCCCTGACACTTAAGTCTGTACTCGATGTTAGCAAATTTCTCTTCTTCAGAAACGCTTTCCTTGCCACTGCCGGTCAACATTTTACATCCTCTCTACTTCGACCATCATCAGTTATTTTGCTCCCCAAATAGCAAAACTCATTTACTACTTTACGTGTTTCATTTCCTAATCTAATTCCCTCAGCATCACCCGACTTAATTCGACTACATTCCATTATCCTCGCTTTGCTTTTGTTGATGTTCATCTTATATCCTCCTTTCATGACACTATCCATTCTGTTCAACTGCTCTTCCAAGTCCTTTGCTGTCTCTGACATAATTGCAATGTCGTCGGCGAACCTCAAAGTTTTTATTTCTTCTCCATGGATTTTAATACCTACACCGAATTTTTCTTTTGTTTCCTTCACTGCTTGCTCAATATACAGATTGAATAACATCGGCGAAAGGCTACAACCCTGTCTCACTCCCTTCCCAACCGCTGTTTCCCTTTCATGCCCCTCGACTGTTATAAGTGCCTTCTGGTTTCTGTACAAATTGTAAATGGCCTTTCGCTCCCTGTATTTTACCCCTGCCACCTTTAGAATTTGAAAGAGAGTATTCCAGTAAACATTGTAAAAAGCTTTCTCTAAGTCTACAAATGCTGGAAACGTAGGTTTGCCTTTCCTTAATCTAGATTCTAAGATAAGTCGTAGGGTCAGTATTGTCTCACGTGTTCCAATATTTCTACAGAATCCAAACTGACCTTCCCCGAGGTCGGCTTCTACTAGTTTTTCCATTCGTCTGTAAAGAATTCGTGTTAGCAATTTGCAGCCGTGGCTTGTTAAACTGATAGTTCGGTAATTTTCACATCTGTCAACACCTGCTTTCTTTGGGATTGGAATTATTATATTCTTCTTGAAGTCTGAGGGTATTTAGCCTGCCTCATACATCTTGCTTACCAGATGGTGGAGTTTTGTCAGGACTGGCTCTCCAAAGGCTGTCAGTAATTCTAATGGAATGTTGTCTACTGCGGGGGCCTTGTTTCGACTCAGGTCTTTCAGTGCTCTGTCAAACTCTTCACGCAGTATCGTATCTCTCATTTCATCTTCATCTACATCCTCTTCCATTTCCATAATAAAGTCCTCAAGTACATGGGCCTTGTATAGACCCTCTACTCCTTCCACCTTTCTGCTTTCCCTTCTTTGCTTAGAACTGGGTTTCCATCTCTTGATATTCATACAAGTGGCTCTCATTTCTCGAAAGGGCTCTTTAATTTTCCTGTAGGCAGTATCTATCTCGCCCCTAGTGAGATAAGCCTCTACATCCTTACATTTGTCCTCTAGCCATCCCTGCTTAGCCATTTTGCCTATCGATCTCATTTTTGAGACGTTTGTGTTCCTTATTGCCTGTTTCACTTACATCATTTTTATATTTTCTCCTTTCATCAATTAAATTCAATATTTCTTCTGTTACCCAAGGAATTCTACTAGCCCTCGTATTTTTACCTACCTGATCCTCTGCGGCGTTCACTACTTCATCCCTCAAAGCTATCCATTCTTCTTCTATTGTATTTCTTTCCCCCATTCTTGTCAATTGTTCCCTTATGCTCTCCCTGAAACTCTGTACAACCTCTGGTTTAGTCAGTTTATCCAGGTCCCATCTTCTTAAATTCCCACCTTTTTGCAGTTTCTTCAGATTTAATCTACAGCTCATAACCAATAGATTGTGGTCAGAGTCCACATCTGCCCCTGGTAATGTCTCAGAGTTTGAAACGTGGTTCCTAAATCTCTGTCTTACCATTATATATAATCTACCTGAAACCTGTCAGTATCTCCAGGCTTCTTCCATATTTACAACCTTCTTTTATGATTCTTGAACCAAGTGTAAGCTATGATTAAGTTGTGCTCTGTGCAAAATTCTACCAGACGGTTTCCTCTTTCATTTCTTACCCACAATCCATATTCACCTACCAAGTTTCCTTCTCTCCCTTTTCCTACTACCGAATTCCAGTCACCTGACTGTTAAATTTTCGTCTCCCTTCACTATCTGAATAATTTCTTTGATTTCATCATACATTTCTTCAATTTCTTCGTCATATGCAGAGCTAGTTGGCATATAAACTTGTACTACTGTAGTAGGCGTGGGCTTTGTGTCTATCTTGGCCACAATAATGCTTTCACTATGTTGTTTGTAGTAGCTTACCCGCACTCCTATTTTTTATTTATTATTAAACCTACTCCTGCATTACCCCTATTTGATTTTGTATTTATAACCCTGTATTCGCCTGAGCAAAAGTCTTGTTCCTCCTCCCACCAAACTTCACTAATTCCCACTATATCTAACTTTAACCTATCCATTTCCCTTTTTAAATTTTCTAACCTACCTGCCCGATTAAGGGATCCGACATTCCACGCTCCGATCCGTAGAACGCCAGTTTTCTTTCTCCTGATGACGACGTCCTCTTGAGTAGTCTCCGCCCGGAGATCCGAATGGAGGACTATTTTACCTCGGGAATATTTTACCCAAGAGGACGCCGTCATCATTTAATCATACAGTAAAGCTGCATTTAGGATATATGGAGATAATAAGTACTCTTCTTTAAGAGAAAGGTAGATGTAACACAACATTTGAGTTTACTAGAAATCAGATTATGCAGAGGACAATGTTACTTCTTATAATTTTAAAAAATGCACGATAAATTGCGTTATTATACAAAGAAATTCAGGGTGGTCTATTCTTTGATAGTAACTGTGAATCACAGACGCTGATTCCCTATGAAATAAGTTTTTATGCAAAAGTTGTGTACCAGCATTGGCAGTAACTGTGAATCACAGACGCTGATTTCCTACGAAATAAATTATCATACATAAGATGTGTACCAGCAACTTACGAAAATGTAGTTTCGTAACCGTACGATAATTTTCAAAAATAACCTATTTCTCACGTAGTTATACAATGACAAGAATGGGTCTACTGTTGTAAAAGAGTACTAATAAATTTGAGCCTACAGTTGACGATACAGTATCAGTACGAGTTTATTGCGGCACTCGCGAATGCTCGAAACTTCACATTACGAACGGATATTTATAGAGTCAATGAAATATTATACAGAAGCGACGCGAATAGTAAAATATCCGAATCTAGAATTTCAAATCAGCACACGAGTCTTGCACACGCGGTCTCACATAAAGGAAAATTCCGAAGTCGCCTTTTACATATAAATAAAACTGCAAATTGCACAGATTTTTTACTTAGCTGTTTGTGTGCCAACTTCTGCAACGGCGTGCCAAAACGGCTCTGAACACTATGCGACTTAACTTCTGAGGTCATCAGTCGCCTAGAACTTAGAACTACTCAAACCTAACTAACCTAAGGACATCACACACACCCATGCCCGAGGCAGGATTCGAACCTGCGACCGTAGCGGTCACGCGATTCCAGACTGAAGCGCCTTTAACCGCACGGCCACACCAGCCGGCGCAACGGCGTGCCGACGAAGAACTCTGCAGAGTGATGTTATCTCAATCAGAATCGAGAAAAGTGCAGCACCAACAAAGCACGTCTTCTGCCAGTTACACCTAAGAATGTAACCGTTAAGCATTCAAACTTACGGTGAACAGATTTTCATTCACTCATCAGCACAGAAAGGGGCGAGCAGGACCAGAAAAGAAGTGTATCTGTAAATAAAAATGGTTCAAATGGCTCTGAGCACTATGCGACTTAACTTCTGAGGTCATTAGTCACCTAGAACTTAGAACTAATGAAACCTAACGAACCTAAGGACATCACACACATCCATGGCCGAGGCAGGATTCGAACCTGCGACCGTAGCGGTCGCTCGACTCCAGACTGTAGCGCCTAGAACCGCACGGCCACTCCGGCCGGCTATCTGTAAATAAATGAGCAATTGGACCCATGCCTTCTGTGGAGGTTATTGGTGTGCAAAATAATTAAATACGCCACGGGAACCTCAGCGCGATAAATATGCAAAATGCATCAAAGTATGTCCTCTTAATGAATCATTAGTTAGGGACAGCGTGTTTTCGCGACAGTTTAATAAGCAGCCGAAACATGGGAACAGTACACCAGAATATGTCGAGCTTACATCATTTGTGACCTTTCTTTTACAGACGCACAGCTCTTTATTAGGAACCTCCCGTCCATCCTAAGGCTTTCATTTGTCTTCCCTACTGTCTACTTCATATGTATGTCCAGTTTGATATTTGCAATTCAGTGCACACACATTGCAGCTCGTGATTTTTCAGGCCTAGAGAGAAAGTTCTTTTTACAACACCGCAATACTGGGCGCATTTTGAGTGACAATCGACGAGAGAGCAGCACCCATGCAACAGAAATTGGATTTCTCACAACGGGGGAGTGATGAAGTACATTAGATGGTTGATAATACAAAGGGGGAATAGTCTTGAACTTAAAAAATAAACAGAAAAGTCTACGGCAGTAGGAACACATATGCTGTAGGTGTGATTAATAATAAGTTACCTTTCAGAATTAAATGCCGCGAATTGAACGTGACAGAGAAATCTGTTGGGCCAAGACAGAGATAGGGACCTATTAATTAAAGACAACTACTGCCTGTATTTTGTTAGTTATTTTTTCTGTTAATATTGAATTGCATATAGGAACTGGATGAAAGGGACAATTACCTGACACAGCATGTATCTGGTGAACCGCGGCGTTGCGGCTATAGCCGTTGGTGGCGACAGGAGGGTGGTTGGTTCGATTATCTCCTCCTCCAATGAATACTTTATTATCATTTAATATTAGTAATTCTAGGAGGTTCTGACACTCATCTGTGGAACAATGGAATTCCGTGGAACGTTTTTTTATATACCGTACCTCAACCGACAAAATTTCTGACCTTTTTGACAGACATTTTCAGAATATTTTGGTATAAGAGACGTCTCGTTACATTGTGACTGCCTTTCGGTTGATTTTTTACCACGAGTTATCTTCCTCTCTGTATTATGCAGAAAAATTTGTTTACAATACAAACGTCGGTAGCAGGGGCCGAGTGTTTTTATTCGAAAACAAACTTTTTGCATTCAAGTCACGGTACTTGTTGCTGACAACTGTAACGCTCATTTCATCCCTTGTCTTCAATTGTACATTAAGTACCAGTTAATTCTCTCTCGGGTCCGTTTTTCTGGCAGAGTTAACAGTGACACCTAGCAGTAGGGATACATTTACTGTGGCAGCAGGCAGCGTTATGGACCATGTTAATAGATTCTGTGAATGCAATACGAACAGCACAATGACGTTCTCCAGGACTGTTCCCTTAGCGACAGCAGATAAATGACAATAATTTGGCCTCTGATCGTTGTTGCATCACTGTGTGTTTTGTGTTGTACGTTTTGATGACTAGATATTACAGAATTTTTCATTGTGGTGAAAGTATATTCACAGATACAAAGGCAAATGGTGTAACGTAATGAGCAAATCATAATTACATTATCCTGTAGCGAGCCACCAGAGACTTGGGTACAAAGTTCCAAATCATACCGCAAGAGTAGTGGGACAAACTGTGTTTCAGCTCATTTTGTTAGTGCAGGTTGCCTACATCAAGGGGAGGTATGCACTCAGGGACAAACCTATTGTTCTCCTTTGACTGACAGCTCATTAATCTATTGTTCTCCCTTGATTCACAGGTCCTTAACCTATTGTTCCCCCACCCCCTGGCCCCCCTACCCCAACTCTCAGGAAACCTCCCCCCTCACAGCAACAGGTACACTTCCAGGTCTGAGTTACTGGAATATCCCCTCTCACTCATATCAATTTGAGTGACTACTTAATTAAATTGATCAACTATTTAACCTCTCCCCCTTTGGTAAACCCCTCTCCTCCCACTCTCCCTCCCACTCTCCCAGAAATTGGTGGGAGAAAGACTCAGCTGATCGGTGGAATTCGATTGCAATGTGTGAAATATCGTTTAAACAATTTAGACAATGTGTGGAATATTGTTTATTTAAACAAATTATTTGATTCAAGGCAATGTATGGAATATATGGAAACTGGTGGCTCTGTGGTGGAGAGGAAGAATCTCATAATAGGAAATTCAAGGTTATATTGTTTATTTTCACAAAATTCAGTTTGCAGGGGTTGGAAATCTCTTTCTCATCGTTCTCAGTTGTTTGGTAAGATGTAGCTCTCATAGGAAGTAATTACATGGAGCAAACATGCATAACCTAATGTTCAGCACTGCACTTTTTTCGAATTTCACACTCTTTTGATCGCCAATTCTGGTGCACTCTTCTTTTTACCCATCCTCACTCTCTTAAACTATTGTACTGTATTTTGCATAAAAATTGTGCAAATTAATTATGTGAATTAACCTAATGGTCTGCACTTAACCTGCTTCTCTGTTCCATTTCACCCACCCACTCACACCCTCCCCTTAACTATTGTACTGCTAACACCACATTGATAAAAAAATTTGTGAATTAATTATGCAAATTCCTAGTATCCTATTGGTGGGGGAAATCGATGGAATATAGTTTAAACAAAAGATTGCTACTAAAAAACACATCCCATCACCTAACTCCCAACAGCCGCCAATGCTGCCGACTCCACACATGCTCCCAGGAGTTGGGAAGCACTGGAGGCCTCCCGTGAAGTTACGAATGCTGGGGCATGAGCAACCGCAATCACAACGCTATTGCCTACAGCCATCAGGTTAAAGTTGCATCTGTTTTCAGGTATACAATTAGAGTTCTTCGAGTGCTTTACTGATGTCGCATGTCTGTGTAAATAAGAGCCAAGTCACCCTCTGGGCTGCACACATGTGTTTGTCATTGCTGGTGCGATAGCTCTCTACCTGTGGATACTGACGTCACAGGTCGCGCTATAGAAATCTGTTCCAACCACTGCTAATGGAACATGCAAGCTATATCCAGCCATGCCCATATTTACCTGCCAAGCTTGGCTGATGCATCACTGCGAAATGTTCACGTGACGACTTACTATCTAAAAGGTTCTCAATGATTTACTGACATCACATGGTTATGTAAATAAGAGCCAAGTCGACCTCTCGGAAATTGTAAAGTTCTGCAGAAATAGTTAACGATCGCTTTTGTAAGAGCTTTTGTGATGTCTCAGCATGTCTGCATGGAAATTCTTGTCCTATCAGGATCTGTTAACGAAAATAGCTCAGACTATCACCGACTGCTTTCTGCATCGCGACCCTTAAGAGACATCCCGTCTCTTATTGAATCTACCCATCAGACTGCTACTGCTGCCAGTGTGGAAGCTGTGTCCGCCTTTTTTTTCTGCAGACGAGAGTTTCAGTGCCAAAAAATTATTTTTTACAGATCGCCATATTGCACTAACAATTAAACACTGCTAAAAGTGGTCTACATATCGCCAAATCCATCCTACATACTCACCATGCCACAGTGATAGCACCGACGTATGAAACTGCAGCTGTAAACAGGGCCCGTGACTGCAGTTGCAGAGGTGCATATCAGCTGGAGAGAGGTCAATATGCCCACCCCAGGAGCACCTAAGTGGTAGGAGTTCAAACGCTATCAATACTCCCAGCCAAACACTCCTTGTATTGACTCTTCTCAAATTCCCTCAGAGTATACACATGACACACATGGTGCTGAAGGCACCCAGGTGCACACAAGTATTCATGCTAAAAGCCATACAGGCTTTATAAATCGAGGTATGGCATTACCTCTGAATGAAGTGGTTTTTCCAGACAAATACCGCAACACTGAATATAGACGGTGATTGCCAGAGTGTACATTATCAGACCAACAGTGCAGTTACATGTCGCTGACGATACAACCTTGTAATAAAATTACCGAATTTAGAAAGTGATTTGGCTAAGGAACGTGTTATGAAACCGGTATTTGCAACTCCCTCACACCACCGCTAGATATTTCTCCAGTATTTGTAACGCAATCTGCCTCAATGCCACGTCAGATGTTCAGCTATATTCCAACTGGGTTAAAGGTGATGGCTTATTGAGAAGGACCATCACAAACAGTCGATGGTGTGCTTATTTAGGTCGTAAGAAATATACACTAACTTTCCAGATCTCCAGTGCTATGCTTTCCGGTAGAAATGATGTCTATGATTTAGAATCAAGTCTTTCCATTCAACCACATACCTGCATTGGATCCTATGAAGAAGTCATTTAATGATTACAGCCACAAATGAATCGTATTTCTGGCACTCTCATATCTTGAAATGAGTCACCTTTCTCGAACCTGTCTGCTACAGTAAAATTCCAGTGTGGTTTTAGTCAATCCCTATGCATCCTTCGTCTGCTGCAATTTCTGCAGCTTTGTGCATGTGATCGTTTCAATTTAATTCGGAATTGAGCAGAAGTCAGAGGGAGCTGTATCCACCATCTTCTGCAACTCATGTCGAAACAGAGTGACCCGAGTTAGTGCGATAGGACCATGTTTTGACCATTCAGTGGAAATGCGAACAAGTTATTGTAGCTCCACCAACAGTGTACCATGTGTAAGGTCAGCGCCAAACGAAGCCTGCTCCTGCAACATGAGGTAGTTTAAAAGACAGTGTGGGAACTGGGGAGGGATGAGGATTTTGCAACTGTATTTTGGTGAGTCCCCAAACTTCATACAGATACTGCAGTCTGAAGCAGATCCGTGTCCCTCAGATATCATTCTTCTCTATCACCCCAACATACTATCAGTGTGATTCTGTACCATCCAACACAGAAAAATTACGAACTACATAAGCTACATGAACTTCATCCGATAGAGAACTCCACAAGGTTTTTACTGCATCTCTCTCCTCCCACATATCGAAAACAAATACTGTCTGTGTGCCAGCATCGAGCACATGTGGCGATCCTATTAAAGATACAGGTATTGATCCATTGCACAGACCAGTGCAAAGTTGCATCGCCTGTGTTATAGGAGGATGACTGTATCCCACAAACTACACAAAACGTCGCAAGAGACGCTCCCCATGACCCTGTGTTGTTTGAAATACTGCTTTCTCAGCTGTAACAAGCTTTGTACACTGCCATACATTTTGTTTTTCTGCCATGAATTTGAGGTCCAAGTCAGGTTCTAAACTGACATTAAGATATTCAGATCCATTGCTTCAGATCCATTGCCTCTCACAGAAAACCAGACCTTTCATGGTGTAAATCATGTTGTTACTGCTGCTACCACATACACCACACACATACTGGATGATTCTAAATAAAGTTACAACATAGGGAAACTGGAAAAGTTTGGCCATGTTGTGGAAAGTCTCCAAACTGCTGTCTAAAGGTGACTGATGACTTCTACATTTAAACTCATCTGTCACAGTGATGGAATAGCTGAGGGCTCTTCATTCCATTTAGACTGATTTCTCATAATGCAATCATGAACGTGATCACTGTTTTGGTGCTAGCCATCTCCAGAAGGTGTTGCCCCTCCACCAAAACTCTTTCTCCATCTCAAACAAGCGATGTCAGTCAATCATTATGTGGTAACGAACAGCATACCAGTGGATGGATGGGGTGGAAAAAGACACCATCGATGTACTGTAATAATAAGTACCACAGCTGATAGTACGAACGATTTTAGAAATTTTACGGTAAGTTCAACACAGACCAATGATGCAACAGAGTGTTACCCAATTTCCGTATGATCGACAATCTGCCTCTTCTCTAATTTTGCGAGTAGCATTGCGAATGTAGATAGATGACTGTGAAGTACATATATTCATTGTTAATTCTCAAACATAGACATAATCAAAGTATACCAGACAGTGCTCTACATACTTCTAGCACCTTGAGCATAGTGCATAATTTATGATCAATCTCTATGTGGATGGGTTGTCACAGAGCATTCTCGCTGACTTAGGATAAAAGTAGAGACTAAAAGATCCCCTTGCACTGTCTTTGACCTACCTGCTCTGCAGCGCCGTTACCGATTTAATCTGTAGCTGACCAAAAGTAGACTGCTACATTCAGTGTCTCATGAATGAGTGGAGCTTGCCGAGTTCTCGCTCATCCAAGTGCACAAGTTATCTCCAGATGTGCCCATTTCGAGGAGGTTAGGACCCCTTATCGGTGGATAGTAACAGATTTAAATATGTTGTGATGTAATAGCAGACGATCAAGAAGAACAAGAAACGGGTGGTTTTAATTCATGATGGAGCTCCAGACGGATGGAATTCAAAGTATTTTATATAAATCAAATACGCTATCAGTTTTAAAGTATAGTTCTAGTGTCTGGGATTAGTTCCAGGAGGGTATTGGTAAGAGAGGACCTGAACACACACGCTGCTAAGGCTACACAGCTCTGCACTTCAAGCTGTAATGTTAGATCGTTACAATTTCTAACCTATCAGTCATGTGGAATGCAGTGCTGTTAATATTCCAATGTGAGAAATATATTTCCAGCGTATTACATACATCCTTTGTGCAGGTTTCTCTACGATAAACTAAGGTAACAAATTGTAGAATGAAAACACTACTTCCTTAAAATATCGATTCTGTGTGATACGTGCACAATGTAGGTTTTCAGAGATGTATATCGTCCACTGTTCATATCTGATCACTGTTCATAAATTATACGAGTACTATACTCGCATCAGCCCTATATAAAATGATCGTTAGTAACTAAGAATACCTCTTACAAGGAAACAGATAAACACGTAGCAGAGATGTCCAACATGTGAAATTACACGTCATGCCACCACTAACTCTGTACACAGGACACCTGTCAAGCAGATGTATACATGGGGATTGCAGTGTCTCAGAAACACCTATTGCTAACTCACAGTCATCTTAGTTATGAAACTGAAGTCTCTATTTTATACCCAAGATGCGACAAGGAAATGGAGTACATCGCATAAATCTTTGTTCGTTTAGAGGAATGTGTCGAAACAGGATTGTCACGTTTCATAACACATAAGATGGAAGTCCTCTGATGGGAGAGATGTTTGCTGTTAACTATCTCAAGTAGACAGTACTCTAAGTCAAATACAGAACACATGGTTGTATACGAGTCAAACACAGGCTATGTCATGTGACTGATACATTCTGACAGAACTGCAGAATAATTGGTCAAATGACTTGTGCCAACATCTCCCTCACTCTCTAGAATGCATCGTCATCCTGCCGTTAAATCGTACCTCGTTACAGCTTCATTTCAATCGATCACCCCATCCAGTCTCTTTAACCTAGATGCATGTAAGTTTAGAGGCAGATGGTTCTTTGTTTTCCTTAAAAGCGTCAAACACAGTAGTCAACTCGCTTGCATCACTGTTACCCCAATAGATATACAGTAGAATGCTGCCTCTATGAAAAGAAAGTAACTGTTTCCCTGGTTCCCTTCGCTTCGATGTCGACGTTTTCTCGGATTCCTCTTGCTCTCGTATACTTGTTCATATCTACAAGAACTGTTTTGCGTCAGGTAGAAGACACGCAACTATTTCCTCAATTTCCCCGCTTTTCAGCGTATTTTCCATCAATTTATATGTATTTTCCATCACTTTTCGCAATCTAGAGATTTTTTATGTCAGTTCTACCTATGCGACTATGAAATAACATCTCGTTCTGTGTTCTAAAACTGCTTGTAAGTGTAGTACAGCTGCCAACACCTAGCGCAAATTTACCATTTTTCTAACCGGGAGGCATAGTGTAGCATTGTACTGGACTGCATCCATCACCTCCATCTACATATTCCACATTTGCAGTGCGTTTGCTATGTTTCTTCTATGTCTGTGTATGTGCATGTGTCATGGATGTCTCCCAGGAACTGCAGTAGACCCAAGATAGCATTTCAGTGTGGATCCTCCACGCGTTTTATCCAGAGCAATGTTGGGATGCAGATCCACAATATGCCACTTCCACACTTCTAGGATAGGGTTTGAAGGTGGATCTGCCACGCAAAATGTACGGAGCGATGTTGGGATGAATATCCACAATATATCACATCCACATTAGTCTTTGAGTGTGAATCAGCTGCGGACTACATATCCGGACCGATGTTCAGAGGTGGATGCACCACACATCAGTTCTGGGATAGGGCTTGCAGGTGGACCAGTCATGCGTTACGTCCGAATTCGTGCTCTATGTTGGGTCCACCAGCAGTAGCCTGGGTCCTGGCAGCCATGTCATGTATATGTCCTGTATATTTCATGTATATGTCATGTATATACTCTGCAGAAATTCGAGAAGTTTCAATATGAGGAGTGTTTGCATTGGGAGTATTGATAATGTTCGAACTCCTACCACTTAGGTCCTCCTAGGGTGGGCGTTAATGCTAGGCCAGCTGGCCTCTCTCTGTCTGATATGTGCTTCTGCGGCTGGGGTCATGGACCATTTTTACAGTGGCAGTTTCCTCCGTCGGCACTGCACTGTTTCACAGTGCTTACATGGGATGTATCTGACGGTCTGTAGACCACTTTTTGCCGGGTTTAATTGCTAGTGCAATATGGTGATCTGTACAAAATAGTTCTTTGCCGCTGGAAGTCTCGTCTGCAGAAAAGAAAGGGAAACAGTGCTCCCACACTGGCAGCAGCAGCAGTTTGATGGGTAAATTCAGTAAGAGGTGGTGTGTCCCATTAGGGTCACAAGGGAGAGAGCAGTCAGTGTTATTCTGGGCTATTTTCGTTAACAGGTTCTGACAGGACAAGAATTTCCATGCAGGCAAGCTGAGACATCGCAAAAGCTTTTACAAATGGGATTATTAGCTATTTCTGCAGCACTTTACAATTTCCGAGAGGTCGGATTGGCCCTTATTTACGTAGCCATCTGACGATAGTATAACATTGTGAACCTTTTAGATGGTGAATCACCATATGAAGATTTCATACTGATGTGTCAGCCATGCTTGGCAGGTAAATGCGTGTACGGCTAGACGCAGCTCGCATGTCCCATTAGGATCGACAGTAACAATGCACCCTGCGCTATTCTGGGAAGCATTGGAACACGACCTGTGTCAGTGGTATCCACAGGTGGAGAGGTATCGCGCCAGCAATTGTAAACCTGCATGCACGGCCCAGAGGGTGACTTGGCTCTTATTTACATAGACATGTGATGTCAGTATAGCACTCGAAGAACTCTAGTTGTATACCCAAAAATAGACATGACTTTCACCCACTACCTGTAGGCAATAGAGGCGTGAGGGTGGCTGCTCGCGCCCCAGCACTCGTCACTTCACAGGGGCTGCTGGTGCTTCCCGACTCCTGGCAGTGTGTGTGGACTCGGCGGCGGTGGCATCGGGTGTCAGGTGGTGGGATGTGTTTTTTAGTAGTAATCTTTTGTTTCAACTTTATTCTATCTATTTCCCCTACCAGTAGGTTGCTGGGAATTAAAAAAACTACCCCATAAATGTGAAGGATATCGACTTAATTAATTGGCATGAATTTTTTTATATCAACATGGTGTTAGCGGTACAGTCGTTAAGGGGAGGGTGTGGGCAGGTGGGTGAGATGGAGCAGAGCAGCAGGTTAAGTGCAGAACAGTAGGTTGATTTGCATAATTCATTTGTATAACTTTTATGTAAAACGCAGTGCAATAGTTTAAGAGGGTGGGGCAGGGTGCCAAGGAAGACTGCGCCAGAAATGGACATCAAAAGCATGAGAAATTCGAAAAGTCTACCGGAAAATGGTGGGAGGACATAACTGATAACTTAATATGGTATCAAGGCGGCACAATAGTTTCAGGGGATGGAGGTGACATGGAAACCCACTTAACAGAACAATAAGTTAAGTGCTGACAAAGAACCAAACGTTAGGTTAAAACACCCAGAGTGCAGTGCTGAATTTGGTTATGCAACATATTTGCTCCATGTAATTACTTCCTACAAGAGCTATATCTTTCCAAACAATTGAGAATGGTGAGCAAGAGATTTCCAACCCCTGAAAACTAAATTTTTCATAAATAAACAGTATAATCTTGAATTTCCTATTACGAGATCCTTCCTCTACACCAAAGAGCCACCAATTTCCATATATTCCATAGATTGCCTTGAATCCAATAAATTGTTTAAGTAAACAATGTTCCACACACTGTCTAAATTGTTTAAGCAATGTTCCATACACAGCAATCAAATTCCAACTAAATGACCGATCAACTGAGACTTTATCCTGCCAGTTTCTGAGAGGGAGGGTGGGAGAGGAGGGGTTTATCAGGGGGAGAGGATAATTAATTATTCAATTTAATTAAGTAGTCAATCAAATTGATAAGAATGAGAGGGGCTATTCCAATAACCCAGACCTAAAAGTGTACCTGTTGCAGGGAGGGGGGAGGTTTCCTAAGGGTTGGGATAGGGGGACCAGGGGATGGCGGAACGATAGGTTAAGGACCTGTCAATAAAACGGAAGGATCTTTTTAGTAGAACGATAGGTTAAGGACCTGTGAATCAAAGGAGAACAACAGGATAATGAGCTGTCAACCAAAGGAGAACAATAGGTTTGTCCCTGAGTGCATAGCTGCCCCTAATGTAGGTAACTCGCACTAACAAAATGCGCTTAAACATAGTTTGTCCCACTACTTTCAAGGTGTGCCCAAATGAGACAGAGATTGCAATATTTTATGTTAAGAAATTTAAATAACGTTATTAAACGTTCCTGTCACATCAGTGTGATCACCGCCTATGCTCTGCATCAACGTGCAATCACTACTCACAGTTTGGCAGTACTATGAGTTGATGGTATATAAAACTTGTTGGGGGTGATATTGAAGTCCCTGCATTTTTTGTCCTAATGATTAAATGGATCGATTTATCTGACGTCCGAAAGGGCCCAGGGTGAAAAATTTCCAACACAGCTAGGTTTGTAAACTGTTAGCTGCCACTGTGTTTAAAATGTATATCGTGCATGGCAAAATGGCGCTATTGAAAACCGGCCCTGAGGCAACTGCGGTGTACCTCAGGCCGTGGATGACAGGGGTGACAATGGCTGCAGAGATGTGTAAGGGCGAATAACCGTACAACTGTTGAGCACCTTACCATCCAGACAAACCAAGGGACTACCAACAGTGTCTCCTCAACCACCGTTCAGTGAACGTTACTGTGTATGTGCCTCTGCAGCAAGCACCGGGTTCAGGCACCCATCCTGACTGCTGTTCATCAACGACGTAGGCTGGAATTTGCACGTCCACTAAGTGACAGCACGTAGCCTTTTCAAATGAATCACGTTCTGTGCTGCATCGGACAGTTGGCAGTTGGCGTGTATGGCGCAAAACGTCTGAAAACAAACATTCCTTATGTATCTTATAATTAAACTTTCCTCGAGACGTTCAGTGTCATCTTTAGCTACGAGAATGTTGGAATGTGAATAAACGATTTAAAATTTGTGCCGACGCCAGAAATTGAACCCAGTCTCCTTGCCTATTACGCAAGAATACTTACCATTACGTCACTGCAGCACTGCAGCTAACACTGCTGGACGGAGTACCTAACTCCAGTGCACTCCCCACCACATACTTCAATTCTTGTCTTCAGCTTACTAACTCTCTAAGTTGTCACTATTTCGAGGGCTCTCTGGCATTGGAATAGCGCCCCAGCATTGGACGTAACGGGGAAATACTAAACCTCAGATAATCGTATAGATGTTGTAATTAAATTTTCCTCTAGACATTTAAGTCTTATCTTTATTTATGGTAATGATGGAAGCTGAATAAACGAATTAAAATTTGAATCACTGCCGGGATTTGAACCCCTGTCTCCTTTAATCCTGTAGTCTGGGGAACGTTTTCGTGGCATTACCTGGTAATATGGTCTTTAAGAAAGGCTCAATGTATTGATAAAAGTATGCTTCTATCCTTAGGGACCATGTCCACCCCTATAAGCCGTTAGTTTTGCCCAGCATGATGGCATCTACCAGCAGGACAACGCTGTGTGTCACATAGCTTGCTGTGTACGGTTATGTTCCGCAGAGCACCAGGATGAGTTCCATATTCCCGTGGCCACCATGCTCCCAAGATTTAAAGCCAGTCGAGATCTCTGGCAGCATTTCGATCGGCGCCAAGGATCCTCAATCAAGAAACCTAGCGCAGTCCGCAGTTGTCATGGCTCCACATCCCCGCTGCAAAAGTTGGTTATTCAGGCTTTTGAAGGTGGTCACATTAATGTAATTGAGCAGGTTATAATTACAGTTCATGTGGAACAGTACAACTATACATAATTACCATGGGTACTGATGTATCGATCCCAAGCACACGGGAAATGAGTGTATAACTGCAGCATGGAAACTCCTGGATTACTGACGGATCCAATTTTCCACTGTGTTTTGCCCTTCCTTGCCACAGGTGAACTTCTGACCCTTCAAACATACGCGAGTTACACGGAGAGAGTGTCAACAACTATACATAATTACCATGGGTACTGATGTATCGATCCCAAGCACACGGGAAATGAGTGGATAACTGCAGCATGGAAACTCCTGGATTGCTGACGGATCCAATTTTCCACTGTGTTTTGCCCTTCCTTGCCACAGGTGAACTTCTGACCCTTCAAACATATGCGAGTTACACGGAGAGAGTGTCAACAACTATACATAATTACCATGGGTACTGATGTATCGATCCCAAGCACACGGGAAATGAGTGGATAACTGCAGCATGGAAACTCCTGGATTGCTGACGGATCCAATTTTCCACTGTGTTTTGCCCTTCCTTGCCACAGGTGAACTTCTGACCCTTCAAACATATGCAAGTTACACGGAGAGAGTGTCAGGAGGATGCTCCAGGAACTCCTTTCGAAATTTTTGAGGGAGCTCGAGAGTTTCTTGGCCAGACATCCCGCCTCACAATGCTGACGCGACTGTTAATATTGTGCATCGTGCGAGACGCTGCTCTCCGTACACTTCTTTCCTCTTGTGATATATCTATGAAGCGTGCTCCCCTTTTGCGAGAAGAGATTGCATAACCGCTCTCCGTGCTGATCTGGGGGAATCCATTATGCTACGAACTACAAGGACAACTCTCTAGAAATGACAAAATTGCTGCGAAGCCGTTGACCCCGCTTGCACAACTGCCAGTACCACCACACCATCTCTCGGTGAAAACTTTAACCAACTGGGATTACATACAACGCCGCTACAACGAAGGTCTCTTTTTCAATTGGGCGTACCTTATATTCAGAAAATATCCCTGAAAAAACTCCGTAGTCTCGTCGGTGGAGTTCTGGTTTATCCTGTAGAAATAGGACCACGCACTGCTGATAGGAACACTTCAGCTCTGACTGTACTTTCGCGTGCACACAATAACGTGCTTTCAGCGTGAACTTTTAGTTTTTGTTGACTACTCTTCTGTCGTAACTTGTACTTGGTACCACATTCTGCATGAAAATATTTTAGCATAGTGTCGGCGACAACGTCGTTACATAGGAAACCGAATTCACACTGGAGATTTGAGGCTAAGGCAATTGGCATTGGATATGTTTGAACAACCACCAGAGCATTCGCCTCTGGTGACGAAGAAAACTCATGTAAAACGTTTGTCTATGTGTATGTAAATAATGTTTCCTCCAGTTTTTTGAAAGCTTTCATTTTGAATTAAGTATTTCGAAAAGTTCCGTTGCCGTGATTGATATGTTCTGGTGTTAATGCTAATGTCATTTGTAATGGTAGTACTAATTCTTTTCGGATATCGAAGCGTAATTTCTCTGCAAATGAAAATAATTTGCTCTCACGTGATCCCAGTACACTTGGTGCTCGCCATATGGTCTGTTTTGCTGAGCGTTGTTTTTTATTATGTTGTGGCGGGTGGTTAAGGAGTGAAAAAATGGTACTGCTTACCACTTTTACCTTCTTTTGAGACCGGGAGCCAGGTCCCTTCCCCCTCCCCCCCACCCCACCACCACCCCATTTGGCTAACATTCTCTTACGAGCAGTCCAGCGAATCAGCGGAGCATGAGCCCCATTTCGGAAACTTCATGTTGATGCATTAGAAATTCTGTTAAATACTTTTTTATTACCCAAGAAACGCTTGAAAATGAGATCAGAAACCAATTTAAAGCTGACGATCATCCGGATTTTCTTCTGGAGTCATTTTTATAAGGTCCTAATATTTAGAACATACAATTCCTCTTGCTTGAGCACCACCCCTGGAGACCTTACATGGAGCCCATTAGCACTCAGTAAATGCTAAAATATAGAATACGGGATATTATATACACTATCAGCATTTTTATAAATTAATTGCGTGCCTCTTACCTTCAGATCCAGAGACTGCCCATTCCTTCAATAGCTCTTCCTAGGCAGAACTCCAAATAGCAACCGATAAAACCCACATTAAAACGCTCACTCATTAGCGCTCAGCTTTCTCTGTGCGTTTCACAAGATGTGTGCTATGATTAACCTGCTTCAAAGTTTTATTTCAACTAAATCTATAAACACATTTTTTACGTGTTATTTTCAGAGAGACACGCATTGCCTCATTTTCTTTCCACTAACATGTTACGTTTAGCTCCACACTTATCCTCATGTCAATTCGTAGATCACTTTACTCTTTAATCCTAAGATATTCTGGAGTATCCGTGGAACCTTTTCATTATTCTTATATATTGTCTTATCCGTTGTCAGATATGTGATTTCTTTTGACTGCTTTCATCAGTTGTCTGTTCTTCCATCCATTCTCCCACTCTCCCGTAATGTACTCATTCTTTTCTTCACCTGTATTCCTATTTTTATCGAATCAGCGGTCTTATAACTACTTCACAGCTAGACTTCTTCACTTAATAATATGCTCCGAATATTCTAGGCTCTTTTTTATTTCTTTAAAAGAATCAGTTCAGTGTGTTTAATCCTAGCATATTCGGAACACACTCTTCAGCAGCTATTTTCGGTACCTTTAAGGTTAAATGTCATTTACATTCGTTAGTAATTCCTACCAACCCATGCTCCTGTATTAAATGGCGATTCAACTTGAACAATTATTTTGTAAATAGAGCAACGTTCTTGCATTATGTCTTTTAGTGTTTACTGGTAAATCCATCCTCTAAATAAATTGACTTCGTTGCTGTACAAAATACACGTGACTCCTTTAACAAGCTAGTCAGATTATGCTTCGATTTTTACAGATTAAACACGTTCTGCAGTATTTTCAGGTTCATCGCCTTCAAAATTCAAGAATAAATTTATATTTCTTCCGAAAGCCGTTATTAACGAAGAGCAAGAAAGTTTCAGTTTCATTCTTGACCAATACGTTTCACCAATCGTTTACATTAATCATGTTTGTACTGATGTTCGCGGCCCATCATTAAGGCAACTGATGGGTTCATTGAAGTGGATACTGCTGATATTCGATAAACGTAGGAATTTCATAAGAGCTAATCACCCGTACAGAAGCTTCGATAAAATTTCTCTGATAACGGATAATGCGCAGTAGCTGGCTGTAATGTAAGAGAAATCGTTCATGAAAATGTTTGCACTTGTTGCCGTAACTGTTCGTTTGTTTGCACGGGGATTATTTTTAACAGCTTCCACTTTGTCATGTTGCACTTCCATTCGAGCTTCTCATATGTGCTTATTTTAATAAAAATTTTACTTAAGGACGTTATAGAACACTAACATTCGGCTTGATATATTTGCTGTGAAGTATTATTGCATGTTACTGCACATGAGTTACGGCTCCAACGACAGTAGGAAAATCTGGCACTTATTTATCATTACATGATATATCTTCTTTGTATAAGACACACTACCAATAAAACAAAATCATTAAATAAATCAGGAATGTTTACAATTACATTGGACAACTGTGACATGATATTCGAGTATACTGATCAAACCAGAAGGAATTTTCGTATTAGAGTTCTCGTGAAACAGCATACGAAAACGAAGGAAAATAACCCAAGTGTATTTGCCATGCATCTAATACACAACAGAAATACATTATGAAAAAATTTTAATAGATTGAAACTCTTTCATAAGAATAAGTACAGGAAGAAAATGAATATTCTGGAAGAAATTGAAATTTTTAGTCATCTAAAAAATCTACCAGATAAACTTATCATTAGAGCCCGGATTTTCGTGCACTATCAGATCGAAAAAAAATGCATGTAGTCATTCGGTATTATACCATTAAATATTCACAACGAGGCAACAAAACAATAAAAACATGCAGTATCGGAATTCAGCTCTGTAATAAACTGTATTTTGCTGTATAACGGCATACGACAATCAATTTCTCCAAAAAGATTTTACAACTCTTCAGTTATTGTCAGAGATTCCACTGGTTATCTGTAGCTTCACACTTTGTTACTGCCACCGCCAACCGCGCAAATTTGATTTTATGTAAATCAGGTCTTGTTGGGAATCTGTTCTCTAGACTGACACTTCCGCGTCTGTATTGCAGACTGCATTATTGGTTTCGAAAGTGTTTACGACCCAAAACAGAAAAAAAACCATTAGGGGACATTAACTTGGGCTTTTCAATAGTATCAAGCCAACACACGTTACCTTTAATAAATTTGCGGGAATTTAAGGTCTCTCGCCGACTTACATTCACTAAGAAATTTAACAGTAAAAGATGGCAGCATTTATCGAGTTACTGAATTAGGTTACTGTGGCAATGCTAAATCTGGCAGGATTTTTATAAGCGTGGCTTTCAAGAAAACAATTAATAAGAAAAAATCCTCACCAGTTGACTTAATTAAAGCTGTCAGAATTATCAATCCTTTGATTTTATTCGTCCGTTTAGTTTGTTTATCGAGTATATCCGTATCCTCGCGCTGCCATATTTTAGACGCCCTGTTTCAGCTATCGACATAGCGGATGGGCTAAACATGTAGCGTGCTTTACGTTGCAGCATAATATTTTAATAACTTTCTCAACCTTTGTCATATATGAGAGGGCTTGACAACAATACAATCCTCCATTTTTTCGTTTAAATTTATCGGCACGAAGTATATTGGCCGAGCCGGACTAGGGCGCTTGAGTTCGTTGTGGAGTTTACAGACTGCAACAAAACTTGCGAAATTATTCACGTTCTGCACTTTCGCCGTAATTCATACGAAAAAATAAATAAATGAAACTGCTACAATGCAAGTTATTGCAATACATACACTGAAGACGGAAAAATGATATAATGTGAGTCATAAATGTGCCGGCCGCGGTGGTCTAGCGGTTCTAGGCGCGCAGTCCGGAACCGCGCGACTGCTACGCTGCAGGTTCGAATCCTGCCTCGGGCATGGATGTGTGTGATGTCCTTAGGTTAGTTAGGTTTCAGTAGTTCTAAGTTCTAGGGGACTGATGACCACAGATGTTAAGTCCCATAGTGCTCAGAGCCATTTGAACCATTTGAGTCATAAATGTTTATCATGCAGCTATATCGACGAAATATTCGATATATGTGGTTACTTCCCAAATGACCAAAACACGAAACATGCTTTTGTATGGAAATCTAGGCACTACTCATAAAAAAACAAACTGAAATTTAAAACATATGATATCTTGACAACTTTGCCGGAATGCTACCTACGGCTAATCAAGACCAAAATAGCAATTCCAATTGAGAATTCCCACACTAACAGATAAGATTAGTGATAGGTAATTCCCAGAGCGAGAGATAAAATTATTGATATTATCTGCATACTAAATGAAATTTACAATTTCGAACCCTCGATTTTATAACGTCTTTTGAATCTTTTTCATATCATTCTGTTAGTTCCCTTCTTTATGTATACACTGAGATTGTTAGAAATGCACACTTTTATTCTTTCGCCAGCCTTACATTTTTGCACAATTCCTGCCTTATGCGCACAAAGTAAATGTCAAAACACGACGAACAGTTCCATTTTGTAAACCATTGTGAATGAAGACAGATTTCTGAAGACGCTGTCAACTTAGACATATGGAACATTTAAAGGTAACTATTTATCAGCTAATTTACCTTCACTTCATTTTGTTCTCATTTCATATCAATAACCTACGGATAATCACTAGACAGTGGCTTCTTAAGTCGAAACTGTTTGCGAAAAGTAAGAAATTTAAATAAACAACAGTCTAAGTAGCAAAAATGTGACATTCATTCAATTACAAGATTCCTCTTCTGACTGAAACAGTTCATGGCAGCTTTAACACTGTTGCAGTTGTATCAGAAACGCACAGTGCGTGGACAGAACGAAATCACTGAGTCAAAATGAGAAGGGCATTCATTGTAAGTGTGCGGCAACTAATGGCGTTGTAATATCATAGCATACTGTATTTTACAACCAGATTGTCTTCCCAAAACATATTTGTAACAATATAGCGATAAATTATATCTGTAAAAGAGGTTTTGGTTTTCTTGCATTTATTTGTTTCCGAATTGTCTGTGAGACGGTTTTTATTTGAATCAGACGGTGGATTTAATTAGAAATAAGCTACTTTGAACCCTTTGGCCCTTCACAAACAACATGTAGGTAAAAAAATGATAAATTTTATGAGCAGCTTCTAATTAACAGTAAGGAGCAAAACGCTTGTCTTCGTCTCCTACTTCTTACAAAAGATACGGTATATGATTCCATTTATCAGCACATCATGTTGCACACAGTGCTGTGGGAAAGAACGGTATGTAACGGCATCCTTAATAAGATGCAACGAAAACATTGCGGATAAAATCACGTTAAGTACTGAAATCTAATAAATATTTCCTGCAACTGATATTCCAATACTTCATGCATAGTTGTTGAATGGTTTTCGTTTTAAAAGTCCATGTCTCACTACCATAACTCAAAACTTGTACATACGCTGCAACCATTCATAATGCTCAGTGATTCTTCATGTTACTGACCGTTAATTGGGGAACTTACTATGATGGAGTGTTTCTTTGCCGAAATTTTATGCTATGCCGACTACTCGACCTCCGCTCTTCAAAAACATGAATATATTAAAAAGACACTGCTTATCACGATACC
This sequence comes from Schistocerca americana, assembly GCF_021461395.2. Classification (NCBI taxonomy): domain Eukaryota; kingdom Metazoa; phylum Arthropoda; class Insecta; order Orthoptera; family Acrididae; genus Schistocerca; species Schistocerca americana. Next base: position 319,799,039 of record NC_060120.1, on the reverse strand, counting down.
TGTTGCCATGTAATAAAGAATCATCATGCACATATCTGAGGAAAACCATTTCACATTCTTCACTCTTCAGCTCAATGTTCCGATTGGAAAAACCAACGACATCTTGTTCTGTTAAATGTTTTATCGAGGACTCACTACTTATAAAACTTGAGATGTGGTAATCATCTTATCTTTCGGTTTGTACATGTGTCAACTTCGTACTATACCTTCGCTGAAGGTTTCAGAATTTCCTCAAACGTGAAGGCTTTGATCGTCTTTTGAATTCTTTCAGATAAATCGCTCTTAGTTTATGTTTTTCCAAATTTAGGGGCACGTAAATCTTCGTTAGGAGTTGCACAGGTTTCCCTCAAGAAAGCAATAAAACATTTGCGAATTTCTACAGTTTCATTCCATTGTAAAGGCGTTCACCCTATTATACTCATTAATTGCCCTGTGTAGATTTCTGTTCTCGCATGCGCACAATAGCACACATGACTCCTCAAACAGCATGCCTCATCATACAGTGGATCCCGACAATGGCCTTTCCGGACATACATCTGCCGCATTCTTTGGAAACCTGAACGAGCCACTTGCGAATCTACAGAGTCACAACGACTGTAATGTATGGCAGTAAGAGACCGCAGTAGCCATCAGGGCCGAACTTCATGGTTAAATGATATATTCTGTTACAGTTATCTGACGTGATTTGAGAAAGGCCCTACTTAACGAAATGGATGATTTTCCATAGTGTAGACACAGCAGCCTGTGCAAACAACATTATCTCCACTCCAGATAGTAATTTACCGCAGATCACTTGAGTAGAGATATGATTATCGAGACTATAAAAGATGACAGGTAACACACAACTACAAAAATAAAAGTAGAAGGCGTCCGCAGAACTATTTTAGGAGAATACGAGGATGTATTCTAAATTCAAACTTATGACATACCTGGAACATTTTAGTCTCCTTCAAGAAAATCAGCATTAATTCTGAAAATATGGCTCATGGGATACTCGATCCTTGCTAGTCATTTATGATATCCTCAGCGCCATAGATAGATGAAATCCAGTTTATTGGGCGTTCCTATACTACCGAAAGCTGTTGATTCAATAGCAAGTCGATGACTTCTAAAGATGACATGTTCCTCTAGAGCATCGAGATAGGTCTGCGACAGGATCGAACGTTTCCTGACAGGTAGAACATAGCATTTTAGTCGTTGAACTAATTTCCGGTGCACTCCAGTGGAGTACATCTTTATGGATCGTTACTATTCATGTTATACGTTAAGGAAAAGACTTTTTGTTGATGATACACCTCATTGACAATGAAGTTGTATCCCGTAAGAATTGAAATAATACCAGTTAGATCTCGACAAAATATCGGGAAGCTGCAAAGACTGATTAAAAGTTGTGCACTTCGCAATATGTAAAAATATCGTTGGTTACATTATTAATAAGTCACTACTAGAGACAGTCGCGTCAGACAAATACCTGCCGCCCAGGATTAGCCGAGCGGTCTAAGGCGCTGCAGTCATGGACTGTGCGGCTGGTCCTGGCGGAGTTTCGAGTCCTCCCTCGGGCATGGGTGTGTGTGTTTGTCCTTAGGATAATTTATGTCAAGTAGTGTGTAAGCTTAGGGACTGATGACCTTAGCAGTTAAGTCCCATAAGATTTCACACACATTTCAACATTTGACAAATACCTGGGTATAATAACATATGTTCGTCAATAATATAGGTATTTCGTAGATATAGCAGATGGCATGCTACGATTTATTAGCAGAATAGTGGGAAACTGTGGTTTGTCTATAAAACATTGCCTAGCAAACACTTATACCATTCATACCTGCCGCGCGGAGTAGCCGCGTGGTCTACGGCGCCCTGCCACGGTTCGCGCGGCTCCCCTCTTCGGAGGTTCGAGTCCTCCATCGATCATGGGTGTGTGTGTTGTCCTTAGCGTATGTTAGTTTAAGTTAGATTAAGTTGTGTGTAAGCCTAGGGACTGATGATTTCAGCAGTTTGCTCCCACAGGAACTTACCACCCAAGCCCCATTCATACCTGAATACTATTAAAATGTGCGGGACTCGTATCTGATCGGACATAAAACGTAACGCAAATGTTGCAAACCCATAACTGGTAGACAGTCGAAGAAAGACACTTCACAACTCGCGAGCCTTTTATTAGTCCATCTTCTGCACTCCCTCTATCTCTTCATCTCCCTCTCCCCCACAGTCTCTGTCCATCCTGTCCTGCCCCTCTCCCTGTTCATCTCCTTCTCCCCCTCTCTCTGACAATCTGCTCTCCCCCCCCCTTCCTCTGTCCAACTGCTCTTTCCCCATTTGACCATCTCCTCCTCCACCCTTTAATACCATCTCCACCTCCATCTCTTCCACCTCCCTTTGTACTCCTGCCCCTCTGTCTGTCCACCTCCTTCTCTCCCCCTTTCTGTTCATCTCCTCCTCTCCCATTGCATCTTCCTCCTGATTCCTTTTTCTGTTCATGTCCTCCTCTCCCCTCTTTCTGTCCATCTCCTCCTCTTCCCTTTATCTGTCCATTCTCTCCTCCCCATCTGTTCATCTCCTCCACCCCACCGTCTCTGCCTATTTCCTCCTCCCCTTGTTTCTCTCCATCTCTCCTGTTACTTTCCTCTCTGTCGCTGTCTATCTATCTCCTCCTTCCCCCTTCATATTTTAACGCCCATCCAGACTGGATGCTGATGGTTAACCCCACAGTATTTCTATCTAGATTGCGACTAACCTGTGTGCAAATTTTTCAGAAATCGTTCCAGGAGTCTAAGATGAGCTGTTTACAATGGCCTTTGTTCCCGCATGTACCTATACAAGATATTTCACATATATTTAACGTATTTCACACTTATTTGTACACATATTTCACCTGTATCTCTAGCGAATTTCGTTCTGCATTTTTATTTTCACACAGGTCAATATTTATGACGTCGTATCTCGTGAACTATTTGCTGTACAGTGACATAATTTTGCAGGTACATTCAGTGGTATATGTGACTACCGCTTACGAAATGTGTTATGTATACAGTTAGTACTAGATGCAATAAATTAAAACGTCATGCCTGATGCGGCAGTTTTTCACGCATGTCTGTATTTGACGTCTATCTCCTGAACTATGTGCCGTGCAATGATATACACTCCTGGAAATTGAAATAAGAACACCGTGAATTCATTGTCCCAGGAAGGGGAAACTTTATTGACACATTCCTGGGGTCAGATACATCACATGATCACACTGACTGAACCACAGGCACATAGACACAGGCAACAGAGCATGCACAATGTCGGCACAAGTACAGTGTATATCCACCTTTCGCAGCAATGCAGGCTGCTATTCTCCCATGGAGACGATCGTAGAGATGCTGGATGTAGTCCTGTGGAACGGCTTGCCATGCCATTTCCACCTGGCGCCTCAGTTGGACCAGCGTTAGTGCTGGACGTGCAGACCGCGTGAGACGACGCTTCATCCAGTCCCAAACGTGCTCAATGGGGGACAGATCCGGAGATCTTGCTGGCCAGGGTAGTTGACTTACACCTTCTAGAGCACGTTGGTTGGCACGGGATACATGCGGACGTGCATTGTCCTGTTGGAACAGCAAGTTCCCTTGCCGGTCTAGGAATGGTAGAACGATGGGTTCGATGACGGTTTGGATGAACCGTGCACTATTCAATGTCCCTTCGACGATCACCAGTGGTGTACGGCCAGTGTAGGAGATCGCTCCCCACACCATGATGCCGGGTGTTGGCCCTGTGTGCCTCGGTCGTATGCAGCCCTGATTGTGGCGCTCACCTGCACGGCGCCAAACACGCATACGACCATCATTGGCACCAAGGCAGAAGCGACTCTCATCGCTGAAGACGACACGTCTCCATTCGTCCCTCCATTTACGCCTGTCGCGACACCACTGGAGGCGGGCTGCACGATGTTGGGGCGTGAGCGGAAGACGGCCTAACGGTGTGCGGGACCGTAGCCCAGCTTCATGGAGACGGTTGTGAATGGTCCTCGCCGATACCCCAGGACCAACAGTGTCCCTAATTTGCTGGGAAGTGGCGGTGCGGTCCCCTACGGCACTGCGTAGGATCCTACGGTCTTGGCGTGCATCCGTGCGTCGCTGCGGTCCGGTCCCAGGTCGACGGGCACGTGCACCTTCCGCCGACCACTGGCGACAACATCGATGTACTGTGGAGACCTCACGCCCCACGTGTTGAGCAATTCGGCGGTACGTCCACCCGGCCTCCCGCATGCCCACTATACGCCCTCGCTCAAAGTCCGTCAACTGCACATACGGTTCACGTCCACGCTGTCGCGGCATGCTACCAGTGTTAAAGACTGCGATGGAGCTCCGTATGCCACGGCAAACTGGCTGACACTGACGGCGGCCGTGCACAAATGCTGCGCAGCTAGCGCCATTCGACGGCCAACACCGCGGTTCCTGGTGTGTCCGCTGTGCCGTGCGTGTGATCATTGCTTGTACAGCCCTCTCGCAGTGTCCGGAGCAAGTATGGTGGGTCTGACACACCGGTGTCATTGTGTTCTTTTTTCCATTTCCAGGAGTGTATTTTGTATCTACCTAGCGCCAGATATGGATACTGACAACGAAAAGTGTTGCGGATATAGAATTGTTAGTAACGAAGTATCAATTAAAACGTCTCGCATGATACGGCAGTTTTTCACACACCTCAGTGTTTATGACATGTCTTTTGAACTGTGTGTAATTTTTCTGATGTATTCACTAGTGTATGTGAATACTGTCTGAAGAATTTTTTCCAGATACTGTTAGTAGTAAAGAAGTAATAATTTGTAACGTCGTGATTCATGCGGCAGTTTTACTATGTGAACAGCTAAAATGTAGAAAGCGACAATTTTTTTTTTCCATTCGTCATTTTGTGGCGGTGGTCAGCGAGGAAAGCTCCATAAAGGCTTGAAATGATGTGTAAAGTCCGTTGCAAGGCTCAAAGTGCTGTTGTTCTCAAATAATGGATAACTAAATTATGGGTATTAAAGTGTCGTGAGTTACACTGTTTTTTCACCCCCACCCCTACCCCTTTGATAGATGTTTCTCACCCCCACTGCAATGATTTCCAGACAGTAAGTGAAATGTGTACAAATTTGGTTAATACCAATCAGTGGTTTAGGAGGATATATGGAACATATGTGCATACATCTATTACATGTTATGTATGGATTATGCATAAGTAGGCGAAGAATCCATTACGATTCGATTACGCTATTGGTGATAAATGACTAAGAATATAAACTAAAATATCTAGAAGCAACCATCTGAAAAATGAAGTGACCATATAAGAATTGTTTCAGGAAAAGCAAATGCCAGGCTAAGATTAACCGAAAAAATCTTAAGAAAATGTAGTTACCCGCGAAAGATGGGGCTAACAAACCACTCATTCGAGCGAACCCGCAATATCGCTCGTCAGTATGAGACACTTATCAGCTACATTTAATGAATGAGGCAGAGAAGATTCAACGAAAAGCAGCGCGTTTTTTCCCACGGGTTCGCTCATTAAGGAGATGCTCATAAAATTCAAGTGGCTTTGACACTCACATTCGACGCAATGATCACGACGAGCAAGTCTGTGAAATTAGAGCGGCTACGGTGGATTATCGACATTAATTCTTCCTGTCAAGAACTGAGGAAAGGACAAGAAAGAGGGGGAAATGATTGTGACGAGAGAAGTTGCCCCACCACAGGCCGTAAGGGAACTGCAGGTTGACTGCATGGTGAACTTGAACCCCACTGCCAAAATCTCCAAGGTTGTTCAGAGATATTTTCTGAGTATTTTGGTATAAAGCACCAGCGCTTTAAGTGACAACTTACTAAGCAAACGTAAATAGTACTTAGCCCCGTTCCAAGTGGCTGACTGCTGCCTGCAAGGCAGTACGAGGAACGATCTATGATCGTGGCGCATGTGATCAGCATGTCGCCAATACCTCCAACCGATATTACCAGTAGATGAAACCTGTTGTTGCCACTCCTTCGTTATTCAAGCAATTCCTCATGTGGTCTCAGAAGGGTTGAGTGGACCCCTTACCAGACCTCTCCACCACAGATAAAAAATAATTTAACGACGGTTTGCTTATTTACTCAAACAACAATGAGTGGATACTAAAAATCCGTAATCTCATACAGAACCATTTTCATCTAGAAAAATGTACCTATTATAAATACTTAGACATTTTATAACATTGTTCAATTGCAACCAACATGTGACATTAATAGCACATGTTACTTTTAATTATTCTTCGCACTGCTCAACTCAGTAGATTGCTTTGTTCCTTTAAGGATTTCTCACCACTGAAGATCACCGTCTGCAGAGCATACTCATCTTTCTCACTTAGACTTTTTTTAAAGTCATGTCTGGTTCAAAGGCGAACTTCTGCTTCACTTCATTCACCCAGTATTCTGCGTATTTCACGCAACATATCTCAACACAGTTTCAGAACTCTTGGAAGAACCATAAACTGTTTAACATTTATTGTTGCTGGGATCGTTGCTGGCACAGTTGCAAACTATGTACAGTAAGGCAAACATCAAAGAACTATGCAGCAACTCAGCGAAAAGGGAACATTTACCTCAAATAAAACCCATCTTCAGCCAGTCCCCAGCGAATATTTTAATTCTCCCTCCGCCTGCTCTCCTAGATTTATAGCAACAACGCTAGACAACCGGCTACATTCGGTTTATCACCCCAGGTTAGTTTTCATGCTTACTTCGATTCTACTTCCCCATTATGCGCTACAGTCTGGAACCGCACTGCTGCTACGGTCGCAGGTTCGAATCCTGCCTCGGGCATGGATGTGTGTGATGTCCTTAGGTTAGTTAGGTTTAAAGTAGTTCTAAGTTCTAGGGGACTGATGACCATAGCAGTTAAGTCCCATAGTGCTCAGGGCCATTTGAGCCCTATTATGTCGCAGTGGACAATGCTTCATTTACCGATATCTTTCATGTTCAGGACCGTATCGCCAGTAGCAACATCATAAATTTCGTAAATATGATCTTTCCCTTTACTCTTACCAATTAGTGTAATATTTCTTTTTCCGTTTGGGACATCTAAGGATCACGCCCCAATTTCAATCCCTTCTCCTTAGTTATTTTTCTTCTTCCTCCAGCATTATTTCATAGTCTCACTATGTATCCATTTTCTCTCCTCAGATCATTTTGACCATGTCTTCTTCTCCCTCCTTCTTGGAATCCTTTCACTTTTAACTCATTATTTTTAAAACTCTCTCTTCCTGTTCCATCTTTTTCAGCTGCAAGGGTTGTTCAAAAAGGAAGTTCCGATCGGTCACGAAATGGAAACCAAAGTGAAAACCACAAACGTTTTATTTGTGTCAGTTAGGTACACCTTCCACCTACTTGTCTAAGTAGTCGCCGCTCCACCTTCGTGTTTTTTCGTAGTGTTGTATCAACTTTCCAATATCCTCGTCATAGAAAGCAGCCGCCTGTGCTTTTGATCAGTTATCTGTACTGGCCTGCAGCTCGTTGTCTGTGGAAAAATTTTGTCTTCATAGCCAGCGGTTCTTGTGAGCAATGACTCAGAAGGAGACAATTACGGACTGTATTGTGGGTGATCAAACACTTATCATAGGAAACGCTGCAGGAGCGTCTTCATTGCCCCTGCAGCGTGCGGCCGAGAATTGGCATGAAGAAGGAACTGCTCGACAGTTGTGTTATGTGGGCTGCATGACACAGGCGAAATCTTTAACTAGGCCCCCACAACTGGCGGGAGCCAACATTCCCTACGCATCTTTACGTGCTCACTGTTCACTCAAAACTGAAAAGAGCGATGCGACACGATCGACACTGCCCAACACATTTTTGCAAAGCTTTACCGGATTTTCCCAGTAGTTTCCATTTCACGACCGATCGGAACTTACTTTCTGGACAACCCTCGCCGGCCGCGGTGGTCTCGCGGTTCTAGGCGCGCAGTACGGAACAGCGCGACTGCTACGGTCGCAGGTTCGAATCCTGCCTCGGGCATGGATGTGTGTGATGTCCTTAGGTTAGTTAGGTTTAAGTAGTTCTAAGTTCTAGGGGACTGATGACAACAGATGTTAGGTCCCATAGTACTCAGAGCCATTTGAACCATTTTGATAACCCTCATATATTGTTTCTAATCAAATATTTCCTAGCTTCTCGAATCCAGGCTGTCCTTGACTTCTTGTTCCTGTTTGATTAATCTGTTGCCGTTCATTCTGTATAATTGTCCAAACAATAGCAGTCGTCTCTTCTTTTGCGTTTCCTATGCTGCAATAGACTTCTTCATTACACCTTAATTTCAACGCCTCTGTATTTCTTATTGGTCCGAGTATCTTTTGAATGATCCTTCTTTCCAGGATTTAAAGTTTCTGTAATTTGTAATTCAGTACTAAACATTCACTTGTGTAGAGACATTCTGGTTTTACTACTGTGTTGCTGTGCTGTATTTTCAAATTACTAGACAGAGACCTTTTGTCGTTATTGTTCCTGGTTGTACCATATGCTCTTTCCATTTCAAGTACTTTTTCTTCTACAGCGAATTTTTCTAAGCCGCTTCCTAAACTCATTTCTTCCATATGTTTAAATTTATTAATCCTCTTTAGCTGTCTATTATCTGGTTACTAGTATTTCTGAAGAATTTTTTATGTTTTTCATAAATTTTGTTTTTCGTACAGGAATTCCTAAACGTGCTTTGTTGGCTACGTCTTCTAAGAAATTGATTTGTATTTCTGCATTTGTTATAAGCGAGGATAGCAAAATCACCCACAAATGTTAGACAGTGAATTTCAATATCTTTGTTCTTAGTCCCCTATGTTATTGGTGATACCTTATATTCTTTTAGTTTTTTTGTATCCATCCCCTTACTATTTTATTTTGAATACCTTAAATATATCACCGATAAACTTTACTATTGATCTGGTGTCTGTGAGCTTCTTACGAATAAGGTTTCCTAGTTTAGATTTAATGCCAAATTTTCGGATCACTTTATTCAGTATTTCTCTGTCAACCGAAACAAATGCATTTTTAAAATCTATAAACGTTACAACTATCCTTAGAGTTTGTAAGTCTGTGGCCGATTATGGACTTAGGTTGAAAACCCGTCTGAGCAAATCTGCCCTTTCCAAATCCATTCTGATATTCTATCAAATGGCTATCAAATGTTGCTTCTAGCTCGTTTAGTAACATTGTTGAAAATATTTTATAACCCACTGCCAATAGAGATACCTCTGTAGTAATTTCCATCACGCTTATCAGCTTTCTTCTGCGAAGGATGGATAAGTGCCACTTCTCAGTCGTCTGGAATCTTTTCAGTTTCCCATATTTCTTCAAACATGATTTGAAATTTAGTTATAATTTTTGGTTAAGACTATTTTATAAGTTCAGCTGTAATGCAGTCTTCTCCACTGGTTTTGTTGTTTTTCAGAACATTTATTACTTTTGTAATTTCTTCATTTGCAGGAGGTGGACCTGCTTCTGTCTCTTCATGAAGATCTGGAAAGTCTACCTTACAGCTCGGTTCTTCACAATTCAAAATAGTTCAAAGTTCCGTCTTGGTATTTCACAGTTGTTGATATTGCTTAGGCCTGTTTTACCATTCTCATCTCTGAAGCAAATACTTGGAGCTTGGTAGCTCTTTAGATGATTTTTAAACATCGTATAGAATATCCGGGAGATATTTTTAACAATGTTGTTTTGTACATCAAGAAGTTGTAACTTCTCAAAAGATCGTTTAGCTCTCTTCGTTATTCTTGCCGTTTCTTTCCTTGCATTCTAAATTCATTAAGGTGCTCCGTTTCCCAGAACATTTTCATATTTTTCACTGCTTTGTTATTGCTGCAACTGCATCTCCACAGTTTTCATTCCACCAGACAAACTTCTTCATTCTTGTTGCTCCAGTCTTTGCTCCCCTGTTAATTTCCTTGGATAATTCTTCCCATTTCTCAGATTTAGTTATTTTAAATTCTTCTTGAAAATGTTCTATTGTCTCTGTTGTGATGTTGAGTCTATCTGTGTTATATTTTATCAATTTTTTCTGTCTCTTTTGGTTTTTATTAGGGAGAAGCTTCAGTTTAATTTTAGTCAGGCAATGATCAGAATCAAAATGGCTCTGAGCACTATGGGACTTAACTTCTAAGGTCATCAGTCCCCTAGAACTTAGAACTACTTAAACCTAACTAACCTAAGGGCATCACACATATCCATGTCCGAGGCAGGATTCGAACCTGCGACCGTAGCGGTCACGCGGTTCCAGAACGTAGCGCCTAGACCCGCTCGGCCACCCCGGCCGGCCGATCAGAATCAAATTCCCTGTTTCTTGTAATTTTTACATTCATGATACGTTTAATACTGCTTTGAGAAATAGCCACGTGATCTAACTGGAACTCCCCTAGTATTATATCTGGAGATATCCATGATTTTGCTTTTCTTGGCAAATTTTTGAAGGAAGTTGACATTAACTTCAACTGAAATGTTTTACCAATATTGATTATTCTTGGGCCGTTTTTGTTCGTTCTTTGATGGGCTGGATATTCTCCTACTATTTTCCGAAAAGTTTTTCCCTCAATATTTGTGACTTTAAATCCCCCAGTAGTACAACAACATCTCATTTTGGAATTTTTGATATTTCGTCTTCCAAAAGTTCCCAGAATGAATGCTTCTACTTTACTCGGATTTTTCTTATTGTCATCAATATTTGGAGCATGACAATTAACAAAGATATACTGTTTATTTTTCCATTTCAGTGTGAGAAGAGAATTTTTTCGAACTGGATTTGAATGATGTAAAGTTTTCTACTAAATTTTTATGTATGTACAAGGCGGTACCAAGCATTGGCATGCCTTTCGCAATTTTTATTGCAGGTAGCCTTAAAAATTACGTGGTTTTTGGATTCTGTAATGTTTTTGTCCAAAAATCGTGTTTCTTGTATTGTTAAGTTTGTATTTCATGCTCATCTAAGAGAATTTCAAGTTATTTCTATTTACCAATTCTTAATAGTGAGTTTATATCCAAGGTGCCTTCGAAATATTTCCTTTTAACCTTGAGGAGATACAACATCTTCGTATCATTTTTATAATGATTCAATAGAGATTATATAGAGACTTGATAATAAATCGTCAAGAACTGATGGATTTAGCTACAAAATTAAAATCATGTCAGCACAGAAATATATGTGATGTAGCTGACAATGCGATCGCGGCCTTCTCCCGGGAGATGGCCGTTCACCTTATAGTGACCTACATTGCCGCACGCCACGTCCATAGATAAACAGTGGACGGCGCTGTCACGAACTAGTACGCCCGAAATATTGTTGTTATTTTTGTTGTAGTTGTGGTGGTCTCCAGTCTGAAGACTAGTTTGATGCAGCTCTCCATGCTACTCTATTCTGTGCAGGACTCTTCATCTCCGAATAACTACTGTAACCTACTGCTTACAGTATTCATCTCTTGGTGTCCCTTAACGAGATTTACCCATCCCCCCGACCTTGACGCCTCAGAATGCGTCCTACCAACCGATTCCTTCTTCTGGTAGTTGCGAAACAGATTTCTTCTCTCCTCATTTCTGTTCAGTACTCCTCATTAGTTAACGAGATTTATCCATATAATCTTCATCATTCCTCTGCAGTACCAGATTTCAAAAGCTTCTATTCTCTTCTTGTGTAAACTGTTTATCGTCCGTTCTTCACTTTTCTTATCATTGTCCGTCGACATCTTATATCCTCTCTACTTCTGCCGTCATTAGTTATTTTGCTGCCCAAATAACAGAACTCACCTACTGCTTTATGTGTGTCGTTTTCTAATCTAATTCCCTGAGCATTGCCTGATTTTATTCGACTACATTCTATTATATGTGTTTTGCTTTTGTTGATGTTCAATTTATATCCGCCTTTCACGACACTCTCCGTTCGTTCAACTGCTATTCCAAGCCCTTTGCTGTCTCTGACAGAATTACAGTCTCATTGGCAAACCTAAATGTTTTCATTTCTTCTCCATGAACTTTAATTACTAGTCCCAATAGTTTCTTATACTGTTTGTTCAATGTATAGCTTGAATAACATCGGGATAGGCTACAGCCCTGTCTCACTCCCTTTTCAACCGTTTCTTCCCTTTCATGCCCCTTGACTCTTATAACCACATTTGATATCTGTACAAGTCCTAAGTAGCCTCCCGCTTGCTGTGTTTTGCCCCTCCTAACCTCAGAATTTCAAAGAGTGTTTTCCACTCAGTATTGTCAAAAACTTTCCCTAAGTCTACAAGTGTTACAAACGCACCTTTGCCTTGCATTAACCTACCTTCTAAGGTAAGTCGTGGGGTTAGTATTAATTCGTGTGTCCCCACATTTCTCCGAAATCCAGACTGATCTTCCCCGAGCTTGGCTTCTACCAATCTTTCCATTCTTCTGTAAAGAATAGGTGTTAGTATTTTGCAGTCATGACTTATTAAATTTGTAGTTCTAATAATCACCCGTGTCAGCACCTTGCTTTCTTTGAAATTGGGCTTATTACATTCTTCTTCAAATCTGAGGCTATTTCGCCTGTCTCATACATCTTGCACACCAGATCGAAGAGTTTTGTCGTGGCTGGTTCTCCCAAGGGTGTCCATAGTTCTGACGGAATGTCGTCTACTCCCAGGGGCCTTCTTTCGACTTAGATCTTACAGAGCTTGGTCAAATTCTTCTCTCAGTATCATATCTTCCATCTCATCTTCATCTACGTCCTAAGTCAGTCCTATAACACTGCCTTCAGGTTAATCATTCTTGTGTAGACCCCCTTTATACCCCTTGAACCTTTCAGAGTTTCCTTCTTTGCTTATAACTGGTTTTCCACGCGAGCTCTTGATATTCAAACAGTGGTCCTCTTTTCTACAAAGGCCTCTTCAGTTTTCGTGTAGGCGGTATATATCTTTCTCCTAATGAAAAATGCTTCTAGATCCTTACATTTGCCCTCTAGCCATCAATGATTAGGCATTTAGCATTTCCTATCAATCTCATTTTTAGATGTTTGCATTTTCCTTCGCCTGCTTCATTTGCTGCACTTTTACATTTTCTTCTTACGGCAGTTGTGTTCAATATCTCATGATTTATGCAAGGATTCCTACGAGGCCTTGTCTTTATACCTATTTCATCATCTGATGTCTTCACTGTTTAATCTGTCAAACCTACCCATTCGTCTTCTGCTCCAGTTAAGCGTTGCCTAAGCAATTACTTCAGTTTTAGTCTAGAGTTCATAACCAATAAGTTGTGGCCAAAATCTACATCTGACCTGGAAATGTCTTACAGTTTAAAATCTGGCCCCGAAATCTCTGTCTTACCTTTATATGATCAATCTGAAACCTTCCGGCGGCTCCTCGTTTCTACCACCAAGCGTCAGCGACGGTTAAATTATGCTGTGTGCAAAATTCTTCCAGGCGCCTTCCTCTTTTATTTCTTTCCCCCTACCCATATTCACCTACTATTTTCGTTTTTCTACTATTGAATTCCAGTCCCCTATCACAATTAAATTTTCGTCTCCCTTAACTATCTGAATAATTTCTTTCATGTCATCATACATTTCTTCAGTTTCTTCATCATCTGCGGAGCTACTCGACATATGAACTTATACTACAGTTGTGTGTATGGATTTCGTGTCTGTCTTGGCTACGATAATGTTTTCACTGTGATGTTCATAATTGCTTACCTGCTTTCCTGTTTTCTTATTCGTTATTAAACCTACTTCGGCATTACCCCTATTTAATTCTGTGTTTAGAACCTTGTGTTTATCTGACCAGAAGCCAGAAAACTACGAATTTTTACTAGCGTAATCAACGAAGTAACATAGGAATTAGCTTTCTTTTCTCAAGAACTCCCTGATAGAGTAGAAGGACTGAGCTAAGAGGAAACTCTCCAGTTTGGTACTTAAAGTGCATGGATTACTGCTAAGGTTTTTAATACTTGTGGTAGCATATTGAAAATGGATGCAGGAAAATATAGCACGTTTTTCTGCAGAAGAGTCAAGGAGGTGTGATCCAAATGCAGACTGGATTTCTGCCCAGTATCAACTGAGTGAAAGCTGCTGATTCTAGAGAATAAGCCCGTGTTGTTAAGAACAAATACATTAAAGAAAACACGTACTGAGAGGCCATTGTCTGAAGTCAGCAGGGGTCGACAACAGGTTCGCGAATCTACACGATGTATTCTCTAACTGCCCGTTTCTGTTCCTAGAATACCCGTTGTGAATGGGAAGAGTTACCCCAGAATATAACTTCATATTTCATAAGCGAATAAAAATAAGCAAAATAGACTAATTTTCATGTTGGACTATATCTTACATCAGACACTGTTCCATTGATAAATACAGCAGCATTAAGTTTTTGAATATAATCACGATCATGGGAGTTCCACGACAGCTTACTCTCTATCTGAATTCTTCAGACTCACTAATCATATGCATATTCTGTGTAATCGAAACGACAGTTTTAGGTAATTATGTGCTAGAAGCTGTAAGAGCTGAGTCTTAATGTGATGTAGCATCAGTTTATTTTCTGTAAGACATCAACTTATATCTTGAACTGCACTTTTTGATACTTTGTCTACGTCGCACGCGGCATCCTTCACTACCGAGCTTGTGTCATCAGCATGTATATCTAGAAGTATGTGTAAATGTTGACTGCGGCAATTGTATATGTAGTCCTTTTAGAGCATTGTACATGTAATGGCGTACTCTTTTATTATCTCCGTCTCTTTTTTTCCGTGGCTTTAACACGAAGATGTGCCTCTCTGCTTTGGACTTCAGTTTGCCCTGTCGCGTAATAGGACCCTCTGTATTCATTCTCGAGTCAAGTACGGCAACGAAAGGAAATTATCGGGTGCCGCTATCTGAACAGTGATTGCGAATAAAGGCGGCTCTAAGCAGGGGCCGGGCCGCACGCAGCTGCCCCCAACCCGCTGGTGACGGGTTGGCGGGCGGTGGAGGGCGCGCTGCCTGCGCTCTGTTTGCCCTCCTGATTGGGACGCACCGGTTACTGGCAAGTGTCACACGCGCCGGAGGCGGAGGTGCTGCCTGATAACGCCACATCAAAGGCGCCGCCGAGCCTGCACCTCCGCCCACGAGCACGTCTTCACGGAAACGATAAGATAAGCCCGGCCCAGCCGAGCTGGGCCGCGAGCGCAGACGTTGCGGATCGAGACGTCTCTGGACCGTTCCGGTACTCAACCTAAAGAGCGGCAACAATTACTGAACCCTGCAGCACTCACGGAGGGTTGCGACGAGGGAGCGGTGGAGGCGATATCCCCTCATTACATCTGCTCTCTGCAATAATATCGCTTCAAAAGTACCCGCAACACAAACACAAACGCTCAATAAGGAGCATCTTACGAGTTACTGGGGACCGGGGCACGTTTGTGCACAGGGCACGTTTAGGCAGGGCCATTTTCTCTGGTACTATTCTTGCTAGAACGCTACTGACAGTGGAATATTAGTAATGCCATCTGCATTGCGAATACATAGAAAGAAGGATCCTTTATTGTATGATTACATGATAGAGAAACAAACATTGGTAACAGTTACTTCTGTAAAATATCTGGGAGTACGCGTGCGGAACGATTTGAAGTGGAATGATCATATAAAATTAATTGTTGGAAAGGCGGGTGCCAGGTTGAGATTCATTGGGAGAGTCCTTAGAAAATGTAGTCCATCAACAAAGGAGGTGGCTTACAAAAACACTCGTTCGACCTATACTTGAGTATCGCTCATCAGGTTGGGATCCGTACCAGGTCTGGCTGACAGAGAAGATAGAGAAGATCCAAAGAAGAGCGGCGCGTTTCGTCACAGGATTATTTGGTAAACGTGATAGCGTTACGGAGATGTTTAGCAAACTCAAGTGGCAGACTCTGCGAGAGAGGCGCTCTGCATCGCGGTGTAGCTTGCTGTCCAGGTTTCGAGAGAGTGCGTTACTGGATGAGGTATCGAATATATTGCTTCCTCCTACTTATACCGCCCGAGGAGATCACGAATGTAAATTTAGAGAGATTCGAGCTCGCACGGAGGCTTTCCGGCAGTCGTTCTTCCTGCGAACCATACGCGACTGGAACAGGAAAGGGAGGTAATGACAGTGGCACGTAAAGTGCCCTCCGCCACACACCGTTGGGTGGCTTTCGAAGTATAAATGTAGATGTAGATGTAGATGCTGAGAGCTCTCGCAAGTCTCACTGTACCAGATGAGTGAACATCTTAGCGCGAAGAACATTTTATTTTTGTGTGTAAATTTTGTCACTCTAGTATCGAAGCTCGCAGGGAGCACAACTTTTCGAATTGAGAATAGATAAATACGTGTTCGTTTACAGGAGACTATTCTACTTTACAAGTACATTTGCGTGATTTGAAAGCCTGAAAGATACTTCTATTCTTTCGAAATTAATTCAAGCATGGCGGTGGGCCACGTTTATACACCTCTGTTGTGGCGCGTTTAAGCACTGTTTTGCTTTGCTACCCTAACTGATATCCCAGTCAGGGAAACTTTAAGACAACAGCAGCTGAAAACGGAGTCTAAAAAGAAAATGAAGCCATAAGAGAATAAAAGGCAGACATAGCTAAAAAAAGCTGAATTTTCGTATTATGAGAGTACTGAAGGGCGATCTGCTTTAATTGTTAAATACCATTCAAAATCCAATTTTGCACAAAATTATTTTATTCAAGACAATCGGTTTCAACAGTCTTAACAGCCATCATTAAGGTCTTAAAATTTTTTTCGTAATAAACCATGTTCATTTTACGCTGAACGTCACGCACAAGATGTCAAGTGGATAAAACTCAGCACATTATAAACGTTTGTCATCGCTAAAATATTTTAAAACACACTGCACCTTGTCCAAAAGGCCATGTCCATATGCGTATTGCTTATAGATGCTTGTTATATGATACAAGTACGGTACACTACAGCACATCTCTTTAAATATACTGGACACATGCTCTGATTAGTATTTAGAAATTGCTATAAGGGAAAACGTGGATAGGCCTACTTCTGGTGTCATCATTAGCGTTGTGCTCAAAGGCAGGTTTTCACACGGTAACTCTGCTCGCTTTCCTGTCTTCTGCCATGCTCTACAGGTCCACCCAATTTCCGCTTCCATCTATTTCGTCTATCATCTTATATGTTCTCTTTGTTCTCAGTCTCCTCTCACATACTATTCGTTCCAAAGCGTTTGCTAGTAAGCACTCTCGACTCAACCAATATCAGATCCAATTCTTCTTCCTTTGTCTTACGTTGTACAACTTGCAGCAGTCTGATGAAAAAGGTGTAAATGGCTTTTGTATTTGCTGTTAGAAACTATACAACCTATCAAAAAAATCAAGAATGAGTCCACTGGCTTAGGATGTTAAAGGTAGTGATCTCACGACGATTGGGCCACAGGAAACACATTATCTTTTGTGTGCATGTACTGCAACTTGCACACTATCATGAGTAGGCCTTTAATAACGTTCAAAATCCTGTTTAGGTGATAATATCTAACTGGTGGAAGTTTGCAAAAAAATTGTTTACTACCAGTAAATTTTTTATACTTTTCCGTGTTAATTGGCGTAATTAAGTCTTTAATTTTTGTTTATGCCAATAAACATATTTAAGTGGTGTCCTTTCTTTACCCATTATTGTGTTCTTTGAGATGCTTAAAATTGCCGCCGTATGTACGTAAATCTCCTCCAGATACGTTTACGTACTCGACTATATAAAATTATTTAGCACCCTTAAGTTTAATGTTAAATTAGAAGTATAAAAACCAAACTGTACTTCAATAACCGTATTATAAGACTAAACAATTTTAAAAACGATAAATCGGACCAAAAAAATTGAAAAAGTTCCCAAAATAAATCCTCTAAATGTGTCCCCTTCTCCCGTACTTAAACATACAGAAAATTTACAATTATGTCTGTTTTCCGCAAGTCATCCAACGGTATACGTAATCGTGCTCCACAGCCACACCCCATTTCCTATTTCTAGTCGCGTACGTGCGCGGAAAGAGCAACTGGCTGAGTCTCCGTATGAGCTCTTCACTCCGTTGTCCCTTCGCAAGCTACACGTTGGAGGAAAAATTTTGTTGCTTGATTTCTCGGAGCGTACGCTCTCGGAATTTTATCAGAAAGGCGCACCATGAGGCGGAGAGCCGTTTTTGCAGCTCTGCCATTGGACTTAGAGCAGCATGTCCATGACGCCTATGCATTTATAAATGAGCCCGTGGCGAAACACACTGCTCTTCTTTGTACATTTCATATTTCCTCTATGAGCCTTACATGGTAGAGATCCGAGAACGATTAGCAGTACTCAAATATCGTTCGAACGATGGTTTTGTTAGCTCACTCATGCACGATATTGACTTGATCGCTTGTATGTACGCCAGAATTCTGCTGGTGAATCATGTTGGTGGTAGCCAGATGATGTGGCCATAGAACTTTAACCTTCTTCTTCTGATAGCTGCTACTATGTTTCAATTTTTCTCTGTAGTTTCCTAGAGTGTAGTCTGTATCACTCTTACCCTGACACGCATACTCCTGTATATTCAGTGCATGCGATCGTTCCACTGGCTATTATGCAATAGTGTTGTCAAACAGTACCAGCTGTTTCTGGCTACCTGTGCGCAGTACGTTACGTTTATTTATTTTCACGCCTACCTGCCAATCCCTGCACGAAGCGCGATCCTTTGCATGTATTCATGAATGTCGCTAAAATTTTACAACGTTGCGCCTTCTGTGTGCTCAACAGTATCATCTGCGAGGAACCTCATCGACTTTCCGAGTTACTGTATATATTACACCACACACGTTATTGTTATTAACTTCGGAGAGACCCTGTAGGACCATGGAAAGCATACCGCCTCTTTTGAACATTCTTTCTGATTTTCCTGGAGTCTCTCATTTTTCTTCATGTGCAGCCTTTCCATTTTCAGTCCACTTTATCACTGGTTTCTTTGAGACTTCGTACTCTGACATCACATCCCACTTGTGCATCTTTCCCCTGCGTATGTTTCTGTATTCTATTTCTGTCGGATCGATTTCTGGTTTTAATTTGTCATGACTAGTCTGAACTATGGTGTTACTGACTTGTCCATTGTATGTACGACAAAATTCTACTGGCGAGTCTTGTTACTGGTGCCCTGCTGATGTACTCGTAGAACTGCAACCTGCTTCTTCTGATAACTGCTGCTAGGTTTGAAATTCCTGTAGTTTGCCTAAAGTGTAATCTGTCTCGCTCTTCTGTCAGATTTGGGACGAGATTTTTTCTCACGCTTTTGCATTCTCGCTCTAGTATATAGTAGCAGAAGAAGCTGAGTAACACCGTCACTGTGATGTAGCGGTTTATGATACCAGACTGTTGCATGGAGGGTCCTGAGTTCAGAACTCACCTGAACTGCAAAATTCTAATTTCTATATTCGGTTTGCGGACATTCTGGAAGTATCCACAAATATCAAGAACAATTGCACTGGAATATTCTGTAACTGGCAGTTCGCTTCGCGATCTTGTATGTGCAAATGCTGAATAAACCTTCGTTAAGTAAAGTTACTGTTCGTCATTCATCTAATTACACCTTCTTCTACGTGTCAGTAATTATTTGGTTGCTGTTTCGGCGTTATCTGAAAGTATGACAGATCGTCTGCGAAACCTAGGTTTGAGATTTCAAGTTTGTCCCGGGATCGTCATAGTTGTGTTGATTTCCAGCGTCCTTGGATTTCAGGCCTTTTTGTCATTCCCTCATTACTTTTTCCAGTTGTAGGCTGAACAATAGAGGGGATTATGCGTCTGCATGTCGAACTCCAGTTTGGCTCATGAACGATCAGAGGTTTCGCTCACGAACTTAACTTTCGATGTCTTGTCAGCCAGTGTCAGTGCGACTAGTTGCAGTGCTTTTGTGTCCATTCCCTGTTCTTATAACATACTGAACAAGGATTGTTCTTCAACGGAATTATGATCCTTCTTGAAAGCTATGAAGGTGCAAATGATTGGAGTATTCCTGATAGCCTTCTTTTTTAAAGTTGTTTCCAGACTGAATATCTGTTCTGTACATGAACAACCTAGGGGAAGCCTTCCTAGTATTCTCCAGTTTTGTGTTATAATTGTTGATGTATCCTCTGGAGTAAACACACTGAGAGAATTTTGTGACGTGTATATTTCTCCGCAGTTGTCCGCATTCGTACTATCTCCTTTCTTGTGCAGCGTATCGATAAGTGTCCATTTCCAGTCGTCGGGAAGTTTTTCTGTCTGCCAAAAATGGATCTGGGTGCTAATGACTGTCTAAAACGCCATACAATCAGGTGTTTCACGAATAAGGGATGAATCTGCCAAACGGGCAACAAGCTCTTCTGGAGTATCCATCAAACGCTTCATCTCTCCCCATAAAAAGAAATCCATAGGAGAAAAAGTGGAGAACATGGTAACGGCTCACCTCTCTGAGTCCAACTATTAGGGGAAACTTTATATAAATATTCTCTGACATCAGTCCTAAAGTTTGATAAGCCCGTGTCATGGTTGCTTGACTGTTAGAGGAACATTTCCCAACATTTACAGCAGTACTTCACGGAGAAAGATACCGTAATTTTCTCTACCGACCATGATAGGCAGATCACACGGCTCAGTCAGATAAGAAACAATACCACCCCTCACATTTATGACAAATCTCTGTTGATGATGGAACACATGAACTGCCTTGAAATTTCCCAACTCCCAGAGACGGCTATTGTGACTGTTGAATAATCCTTTCCTCGTGAAGACAGTCTTGTCAGTAAACAAAATACACGTTCGGAAGTCACGGACATTTATAATTTGGTGTAGATACCATTGGTACAATTGCACGTGCCCGAGGGAAGTCATCGGCTGACAAGTCTCGTAACTTTCGATATTGGAGTGGCAACATGCCCGTCCTCCCGCCTTGTGCAGGACGTTCCACACACTGGGCTTGGAAGTATTTAGTTCCTTAGCTACGAACCGTGTGCTAATGCTGGGGTTATCTTGAATTAGCTATAAAACGGCTTCCTCAGACTGAACAATTCGCTCACTGTGAGGTATATCAGTTCCCCGTCGTCGGCCTGGTCAATGGTATCCTATTCCACGAAGACGGCTATCAAGTGTGTCAGAAGTGACATGATTAGGTAACCTTCTCCCTGCCAATGGTTTTGCATACAGGTACCCTGCCTCCCGATCGTTGCATTGTGCCTCCTCGTATATCACATGCGTATTAGCTAACTCGGTAAGAGTGTAATCAGCCATGAATAACCTGTAAACTTCAGTAGACACTTTCACGTAAATACAAAATAACAAAAACAATAATGAGGTACGAAATTCGCAGATACCCTCTTTCAATCCGGTATGGTATGTTTGTCAGAGAGTTAACTATTCCTTTAAGATTTCAATCCGCAGACTGTTAGTACGTGCACCGACAGCTGTGGGAAACTGCCGAAAACATTAGCGTAAGCTTACGAAGATGTTCTGAACTAACCTGGGCCTGAATTTTCTTTGTCGCAGGCTTGCAGGATGGGAAAATTCCTCAAATCCGAGCACACTGTGGCGCTCAGAAAAGCTTTCAATGAAGGCTGAGTTTCCAGTTTGAAATTTTCACTCTGGAGTGGAGTGTGGTCTCATATGAAACTTCCTGGCAGATAAAAACTGTGTGCCGGACGAAGACTCGAACTCGGGACCGTTGCATTTCGCGGGCAGGTACTCTATGGTCTTTTTTTTTAAACTTAAAGCATAAATAAGCAAACTTTTTTATTTGAAGAAAGAAAACAAATAGTCTGCGGATACAGAGCTGTGAGTGAACAGGATGAACATGTGTGAGGAAAAAAAACTTGGAAGATGAGGAAAAAGAAATTAGGAATACTCGCTGCGGCATGCTCCACCTTGGCGCGCATTATAACAACATGTATTCTATCATTGACCATTAGAAGGGGAATGTGGGATCGTCCAGTCTTGGTTGGCACGTTTCGTGAGATCCCAGCTCTGAGGGGGGTTGGCGAAAATACTCTGTAAATAATTCGCGAAAGTGGCCGATAGTGTCGATGTTGGTGAAGGGTGTGGTGCTGTACTTGGAGGCGCGTCCAAAATTCCACCGGATCGACGATGTCGTCCCGGAAGAGGCAGCTGATAGCCATGCCATTGATCCATATGATGGTGTGCCACTTAGACGGTGAAAAGCAGGACGTGTCAAGAAATATCGTCATGGTAGGAGAAACGTGATGTGAGAGTACTTTGAGGTAGAAAGCCACAATCTTCTGTACGAGGGTCCAGACAGCTGCCGTTGGCCCACACTCAAAACAATGTAAATCTGTATCTTCGACATTGCGCTTCAGGCACAAGGGCGAGTCCACCAGCGCTATTCGATGCAAATTCTGTCTTTTAGTATATTTGCCGAGAAGGTGCCACATCGCGTTCGTGTCAGTGGTGTGGTATGGTTGGTGAATCGTTTTCCAAACTGTACGCCAGGAAATCTGGGAGTGACGTGCTTCGACGGGGTTTCGGGGTGGGTACTTTCGGAGAAAGCGGTAGATGTCACAAGTGATCGTCTTCCTGGGGAGCTCGGTGCATATGTAGCTGTATTCTAAAAAGAAACGGCCGATGTGCGACATCGGAGGTCGGATGTGTGCCAAAGACGTCGGTGGGCGTCTCGAAACAGGTGCGAGCTCGGTAGTCAACATTCCAGTAAAACCAGCATTTCGCTTTTCCATAACCGGAGCATAGTATTGGTGTAAAGTGCCGTAGTCCTGGCTCTCAAGATGTGTCTACAACATAAAAAATCCCCGAAAGCCGTCTGTAGTCTGGCTGCCATTATCGCAGTGATGGGTAGAATCTGCGCTATGTGGGGTATACGGGCTACCAGATGGGTATTGACGTAGATGACTCTCTGGCACACATTCAGCGGGCTTAGTAGATGATTTTGTATGTTTGCCCGGATGCGTTGCAGTAGCGCCCGAAATTTGATCGCTGAGATGCACCGAACGTCCCGCGTGTACACCAATCCGAGACAGCGAAGTGTGTCCACCAGATGAAAGGGGACTACGCTGTCTGCGGGAAGGCCGCGGCCGATCTTCATGGCGCATGATTTTGTGATGTCCATTGCGCTTCCTGCCTCTGCACAACGGGTAATCCACTGCATCGCAGCTTGTACGTCGGCCGCTGAACGTAAGACGAGAGCCAAGTCGTCCGCATAAGCTCGGCAACGGAACACATGATCACGGAGTGGAATACCTGTCAAACGTCGCCGTAATCCGCAAACCAGTGGTTCCATCACAATGGCGTAAAGCACAGTGTGCAACCATGCCGCACTGAGCGTTACATCCGTGTAGATTCTGTAAGTCTGCCGTTGACGAGGAGCCTGGGCGTTGCCCCACGAAGGAGCCACATAATCACTTGCGTGAACGTCGGGGGTATCGACATCCGGTCCATCACTGTGCTGAGGAATGCATGACTGACGCAGTCAAAAGTTTCGTGGAAGTCGATAGAGACTAAAGCGCCTGGCAGTCAGGAATGTGTTGCCACAGCGATCACATCACGATATTCACTGAGGGCTGTCTGTACATTTGCCGCCTAAGGATGTTTGTTCGTGGGAAACAATTTCTCGTAATACATGTTTGAGTAGCACAGCTAGAAGGCGTATGAAAATCTGGAAGTCGGAACTGAGTAACGTGATCGGCCGATAACTATCGAATCGTGTTCCTCCTGCAGGTTTCGGGACTGGTACGAGTAAGCCTTCCATGAACGTTGGTGGTGTTAATGCCACGCCGGACGAAAGTTCCCCGTATATGTCTCTCCATTGTGACAACATCAAATCTTGGAAGGTTCTGTAAAATTCGAGTGGTAAACCATCTGGGCCGGGAGACCGATTCAGTGATCGTTTGGCCACAGCGCCATGGACGTCCTCGGCTGTCACTTCCGCAGTGAGGAGGGTTGCAGTTGCAGCGTTTAGTGCACAATGTGTCTCCGAGCAACATTAGCAGTGCCCTCTGCACCGTCAGGTACTTCTTCGTAGAGAAGTCTGGAGCCGGCCGGTGTGGCCGTGTGGTTCTAGGCGCTTCAGTCTGGACCGCGTGACCGCTACGTCGCAGGTTCGAATCCTGCCTCGGGCATGGATGTGTGTGATGTCGTTAGGTTAGTTAGATTTAAGTAGTTGTAAGTTTTAGGGGACTGATGACCATAGATGGTAAGTCCCATAATGCTCAAGCCATTTGAACCATTTTTGAGAAGTCTGTATTGCGTTATGAAGGCATCGGCAATGGTAGCTTGTGTAGTTAGCCGTAGTCCATCAGTTAGTCTCAAATTGTCATTAAGGCCTGTCGGCGTCGACAAACATTTTGAACAATGTGTTGCATAGAAGGTTCTGCACCGTTAATCCTATCTTGGCTGCGTGCCTGCACAACGGCACCTTCTGGACGGCACCTGGCCAAGGTTAAAATCTTTGCCTTCATGCGTTCAGCTTCTTTTAGACGACCCGGGGAAGGAGGATGATACATGAGCTCGCGTAGAGCGCTTTAATAGAAATCTGTTGTGTGGTGATTCCACCTGGCTTTGGCTCTGCCATAGTGTGTCAAGGTGCGTCGGATGGCCGGTTTCGCGCACAGTAATCACCACTGCAGTGTGGTCTCGTAACGCATGATGCGTTGAACACAAACGTGCCACATATCGTTGACCTATTGTCGACATTCAGGGTCCCGCTGTAGCGTGACGTTGAGTTTCCAAGGACCTGCACTGCGCCATATAGATTGCCTACGAAAGTTCATGGTACAGATGTAAATGCCATGATCCGAAAAGACAGACGGCCAACGTTCCGCGTCGAGGAGAATGGGTTTTAGAGCGTCAGAGATTTATATTCTATCGAGTCGGCTGGAGGAGTGGCTCGTGACGTGTGTATGCCCCGAGCGGTCACAAAAATGGTTCAAATCGCTCTGAGCACTATGGGACTTAACATCTATGGTCATCAGTCCCCTAGAACTTAGAACTACTTAAACCTAACTAACCTAAGGACATCACACACATCCATGCCCGAGGCAGGATTCGAACCTGCGACCGAGCGGTCACCGTGCACCACT
Organism: Schistocerca americana; assembly: GCF_021461395.2. Classification (NCBI taxonomy): domain Eukaryota; kingdom Metazoa; phylum Arthropoda; class Insecta; order Orthoptera; family Acrididae; genus Schistocerca; species Schistocerca americana. The sequence continues at coordinate 319,773,998 of NC_060120.1, read as the reverse complement.
CTCCTAGTGTGAAGGAGACGAAGGCGGTGGACGAGGAAGCGAATTTCCGGACATGTGGTGAAATGAGGGTATCGGTCTGTATGCTCGAGAACACAGTTGAAATGTCCACCTACGATGAGATGATCGTATCTACCGAGGAATAAAGGCGTGACCTCTTCTGCATAGAGCTGGGAGAGATCTCTCCGTTTATCAGTGCCCGATGGGACGTAGAGATTTACGATTCTGATTCCTTCAAGTGTTATGGCCACTCCTCGCGCCGTTGGGACATATGCGACATCGTAAAATGCAATCCGTTCTCGGAGGAGGATGGCTGTGTCTGTGTGTTCCATAGCCACCGGGGCGGCGTACGTCTCGTATCGATAACACCCGGACCAAAATTGCTGTCCTCAGTTCTTGTAGCAGGGCGATGTCGATGACCGCTGCTCTTAGCGTGTCACGGAGCAGTTGAAGTTTAACGTGGGAGCCGATATTATTGGTGTTGATGGTAGTTATTCGGTATGCCTGATGAGAGATCCGGGCTGGCGATAGGTTCGTAGCTGGTGAAAATTGTCGTGGTGGATTCTGGGAGTCCATAGTAGTCGCAGGAGTCGTCGTAGAAACATCCCACATTTTATTCTTGGGCTGACGAAGGAACAGATCTCATTTCCGCATCGGGTGGAGGTGGTAAAAACGTGTCATCCTCCCATGAAAAATGTCCGTCAGTTTCAACAGTGGTGAGAGGTGGCAGCCCTGGCCGAGTCGGCTCAATTGCGTCGGTGACATCGGGCAAGCTATGTTCCATGGCTTCCGGGCGCGGGGTTTATTTCGAATATCAGCACTACTATCGGTTCTCGATAAGACTTTGTTTTGTTCACACAATCTGTTCGTAAAATGCGCTTTTTAAAATTAAATACTAACCTTTTTTTAAATACATTAAAGCGTATCTGGAAACCTTTAATACAAAAATGAGTAATTTTACAAGTGAAATATTTCATTATTTGTGATTCCAGTCACTGCGTTGTATCAGTATATTTATTTCCTATATTATATTGAACTAAACTGAAAAAAGATTGTTCCAATGTGGTGTCATCAAACGGCAGCGACTGACAGATTGATAATGTGTTGTCTCTAGACACTTGATAGATAACCTATTAGAAGGTCTTGCCTTATTACAGATAGCGCAATGTCCTTGGATATCAGACTTCGAATTCGTTTGATTTTTGTGTGAATGTCTGAGTTACATACAGCATCGTGCCGATGAAGGTACTGAATACTCCATGTCATTTTTTTCGATTTAGTACTTCGCCGTCTTGAGTTCGTAGTTGATTCATGCACCAAAAGTGAGTGTACGAATTCCTAAGGGACCAAACTGCTGAGTTCATAGGCCACTAGAATTACACACTACTTTCAACTAAGTTAAACTAACTTATGCTAAGAACAACACACATATCCATGCCCGAGGGAGGACTCGAACCTCCGAAGGGGAGGGGGGGGGGGGGGGGGGCGCAATGCATTACATGGCGCCTCAAACCGCGTGGCCATTCCGCGCGGCTCACCAAAGGTATAATTGCTCATGTACCGTTAGTTCCAGTCTGTTCTTAGGCCCACTGGGCGTAGACTGAACTATGCTGCAAAGAAAGTTCCCAGGTGGATAGCCTCGTTCTGTTCTCTTACCGTACATGCACGCTTTGAACGAAACAGGCGCTAAGCGACAGAGGGCAAGCCAGAGTTGAGACGCCACGGGGCGGTATATGATTCGGATTCTGACGTAATCGGGTAGTTACGATATGGGTGCAGGAGACTGAGATAAAATGAATGAAGATTAGTACTTAATGACCTCTCGACGAACCGGTCAAGGTAGACGGACAAGAGACGCTGAATAAACAATGACAGACGAGGACACGGAAAGCAATCAATCCTGGTTTTATCACACTAACCACCGTGGCATTCACCATAAGTGGTGTAGAGAAAACAAGAAAATTTAACACTGGATGGTTGCTTTGAACACTGCTTATTCTGAATGTGACTGCTGTGTTTAGCCAGTACATCAATTAACTCAATGCAGGAGCTTGGTCATATTTTTCCTGCGCAGTAATCGATTTGTTGATGTATCTGTGAGACAAATAGTTAAACAATCAAGGTCTTTATACTGATAATGCAGAAAAATATGAATAATTTTTACAAATAACAACTGTAAATTGCATTTTACATGGATATTCATAACGATCACGATCAGACCTAACCTTCAACGTCCGCATTTGAAAATAGTTACTTTCTTCCTGTTGTAAGCTCCGTGGTTCTATACTGGTCTAAATTTCATCACTAAATCTATAGAGTACTTTTGTGTGGGGTGTTACAAACCCACTGTCTGAAAATGGTGCGTTCACTGATTGAGAAATGACTATTTTTTTTATTTGTTTCGGACAAGTCTTTTATTCTCCATGCTGGTGAGGCCTGTAATTCTCGATCAAGTATTTGCTTGTTTTCTGTATGATTATTTTTTAGAGAACTGTACATCTTACTGAATTTTAGGTGACGGCAGATACATACTTAATTGTCCTGCCACGGATGAACACGTACACGAGTGCGTAACACACTTCATATCTTTTACTTGGCTACTCTATTTCTATATTGCTGAGCTATGTATTGCTGTCATTTATTATGGACAAGAACCTTTACGTTTTTATGAGAACTAGAGTATCTCACTTATCCCTTCTGAAAGTTAAATATGTTTTTATGTGTAAATGTAGTTTCCCGCAGGCTTCATTCAAATTCGTGCTTTATACTGATAATAACACGTTCGTACTGTTAAGTGTTAAGTAAATTTTTTTGTATATTACTGATGATACTGTAAACCACATCTCTTTAATTGAGATTTTACTTACGCTTCTTAACAAAATTTCTGTGATCAACGGTTGATCTTCCTCTATATTTCTGTTCTCACCATCTACGGTCACCACACACCCTAAATAATCTGTACCACATACCAGTAACATTTCCATTCTCGGACCTTATCCCTTTCCATTGCCAGATTGACTTTTCCTATGTCTCAGCATACAGATATCAATCTTTCCTCTGCTCTTAGCAACAGATTACATGCTCTTTTAGTTTCGCAGTTCCACACTTCTCACACCGGTAGAACAGGGTTGGGATACACAGCTTTATGCAAAGAGTTCAATACCTCGAATCTTCCGCTTTACAGCTGAAGAACACATTTGTCCCATGTACAGGTAATACAAATCACCTCATGCCGAGGAAGCAGATGTTGCCCTAGATGAAACAGGTAGACTTATTATAGTATATATGGAACCAAACAACAAAAAACAACATTCCTTCGAAGGCCTAGCTGAACTTCAATCCGAGTGCGGTGAAGTTCGTGCCACGTCTAATCACCCACTCTATGGATAGCGTCCTGTATCACCTCAACTATAGTCCACGGACATTTGCCTGTATTTTAAAACAACACTTAACGCAGATACATGAAGCATATGGTAAGTGTTACACCACGATCATTTTGATCGAACGCCACCAAACTGGTTCTCTAGTATTTCCATGTCTTATTCGAACCTACTTTCACCACAGCAAAATACCATTAGTGCAGCCGAAAAATGATGTAATCACATGATGAGTAATTTGTGTGTAACGTTACAAGTGGATATCGCATCACAACATGCCCATAAGACGTGCGCGTGTAGCTTATCGCTATCTTTCGCACTTTGAGAAACGTTGAATTATTGACATGAGAGACACGGACCCAACCTACCGACTAAACGCGCACACACCTGCTTGTAGCGAAAATACTGCAAAACAGGTGGTGTCGAGATGTACTCAGAACAACAGAGAAGCAAGAGTAGACACGTGCTCTTCCATAAAGTCTACGCCAAAAGAAAGTCGTGGGACTGTTCGACTGGCTCTGACGAATGAACGTAAGATAACTGCGCACATCTAGGCTGAGGTTACACCCAATGTCACCATAAACCGTCTGGAACAGATTACTGAAAACTGGTTTGAGATATCGAGGTGCGTAGATCTATGTCGATCTATGAAGTCCTCTACTATTCTTTGTATTGAATTGAATTGTATGGAACTGGGGACCTAGAAACGACGGAAAGGCTTCGTCCCCGCCGTAGCCCTCAGTGGTTCACAACCCCTCAACAGGCTACAGCAGTCCACTCACCCCACCGCCGCCCCACATGGAACGCAGGGTTATTGTGCAGTTCGGCCCCCAGTGGACAGCCCCTCCCCCGAACCCTCCCTCCCCCCCCCCCCCTCCCGGGAACGTCCCACGCCAGACAAGTGTAACCCTAGATGTTTGCGTGGTAGAGTAATTATGGTGTACGCGTACGTGGAGACTGTTTGCGCAGCAATCGCCGACATAATGTAGTTGAGGCGGAAGAAGGGGAACCAGCCCGCATTCGCCGAGGCAGATGGAAAACCGCCTTAAAAACCATCCACAGGCTGACCGGCACACCGGACCTCGACACTGATCCGCCCCGCGGATTCATGCCGGGGACCGGCACGCCTTCGCGCCCGCGCCTTAACGCATTACACCGCACGGCTAACTGGGCGGGTTACTATTCTTTTGTTTCAATACGTTTCAATTTTTTCTCACATTTTTGTCGCCTTCCCTCCACGTTTCTGTTCCGTGAGGTGGTGTCCTAAAAACTTCCAATTTCTGCCGAAACGCTCTAAAGCCTACGAGGTAAGGGCTTTGACTCAGTTGTGAAAGGTCCTCTTCTTCAGGTATGGGCTAAACCAGCCTCCTCCAGGAGCAAGTAAGCGGTGTCGCAAGGGTTCCGACATTCGGACACGCCCGACAGGTGAACCTGCCGTGACGGACGTCTTGTGTGCTCTAAGAGCCGTTATCATACGATTTCGACGGAAGCCGTGAGACACGGTGTCTTGTTTGAGCTGCTACCGTGTAACGAAGCCGATAAGAGCATTTCGCTACAGGAAAAGACCGTTTACGAAACATGAAACAGTCTTCCAGCTACTGATGTCATCGTGAATCAGCCGCGGCTTTATCGAAAGCTGTATTCTTGAAAATAAGTAATCAGTGTCATGTCGCGCTATTCCTCGATATTATTGTGAAGCGATGATTAATGCTTGACAGATGTTCTGGTCCATCATACAGCTCACTCCTGCAGAGTACTGGAACATTATGTAAAATAAGGTGGTTTGTGTCTTCTTGAGAAGCCTGTGGCAGTGTTCAGCACCGTTAAACTGTTCAGCTTTCATCCTTACTGTTTGTAACTGCATTATCAGCATATATAGGTTTCAGGCAAGGTTTTGCGCGGTATTACTGGAGAAAAATTCCAAGTAAGGAAGTAACAAAACATATAAAATTTTCCCCGAAATAATTTTCATTCTATTTTGTTACTCGGTTCACACAAGACATGGCGCTATGAGTCAATATATCTTGGAATGTTGAAACGTTTCTTAAAAATGAACACGAACAGTCAAAACCACAAGAAATTCTTTTGTATGAGGTTATCGGTTTCCGTCTGATATAGACCATCTTCAAACCTTCCACCATGATGGTAGGCGGTGGCGGTGAGCGGAGTAGGTGCTACGATTCCATGTACGCTGACTGCTCAACTGTTCATGGAATCGTAGCGCCTGCTCTGTTCGCAGCCACCGTCTACCTTCATTGTGGTGGCTTGAAGATGGTCAAAAACAAACCGAAACCTGTAATCTCATAAAACGGAAGTTTCTTGCGGTTTTGACTGTTCGTGTTCATTTTTAATCAATAATAAAAAATAAAGAAAATGAAAAGCGCGCTCCGCTGAGAGAAGACGTTCTCAAAACTTACTAGAACTCTTCTGTTTTATATAGAATTAAAGCTGCCATCTATTCTCATACCCACCTTATGTTTTAATGAAAACAGCACAGAAACAGCTCCATCCAAATGTATTTACTATCTGTAGGTGTTATTTTACAATTTTTTTCCCTAATGAACAGGTGAAGCACCATGACCTTGAACTTGAAAGGAATAAACTACCCTCAGCCTGCATTTTATGGATAATTTAGACGGCCAGCGACATCATACCTGTTTCGAAGCTATCCTCATTGGTGATGCACTCATTTAATGCAGTAACACTATGATGTTTATACTATGACTTAATATTTACATATTTGTGTGCCAAGCCAGTATTTACATTTATGAAAAAGTCCTCCTGAAATAGTGGTGTTTGTGTAACATAGTCAGTTGCGGAAAAGACTTCTTGAATGTAGAGCGTCTATATACATTTATAATTCAGAAAGATTACGAATTTTAGACCAGTTGTTTGACGTGTACATATTTATCTGTCCGATCACTATTTTCACTTGTGATAGAAACAAAGTGAGATATTGATCGTTCTTTAACACAGTAGGCTGGGAAAAATGATTTGATGAATCTAGAGATGCTATGACAAGGTTAAAGCTAACTTGCTGTGTACAGTAAAGCGAAGCGGTCTTTGGAAACAATATGGAATATATTTTGTTTTTCCGATCATTTTAAGCTAGTGAACTGATGTGTTGGTGAATGCGTTCGCCATATTGTAGCAAACGTAATGCCTATTTGGGTAATATCGATATTCGTGGGTTAATTTTTTTGATTTGTTTTTTAAACTGAAGAAAAATGTTAAAGTGCACGCTCCAGTTGTTGCAACACATGTTCAAAGTCTTGTCTGACTACAAACAGGTAATGTTCGTCAACAGGCATGACATTCCCTCATTTTTTAGAATCTCTGTACTCTCAATGTCATACACTACTCCAAGGTCGTTATTCGACAATTTTCGTACATTTTCAAAGAATAAGGTCTCTTAAGGATAAATATAGAGATTTTAAATTAATTAACCTCTTTGTAATTTTATTTTTCACCTCCTCACTTCACTTAAGTGTTAGCCATTCTGACATCATTTTATCGATGTTTCCATGTAATTTTAGTTGAAATTTTCCACGTATTTTAGGCCTTAAAAACCCCGGCCCTCCGGTACAGACCCCTTTTTAATACTCGTAAACTAAGTAGATTCTCACTGTAGGCAGCTGCCTAACTTTTCCCTCCCGTCACCCATTTCCCCCCCCCCCCCCCCCCATTCCCCCTGCGAATTCCTGCCTGGAGTGACGAGATTCCATTCGCGGCAGAGATTCCAATCGCCGCAGCAGTTGTCTCAGCTCCCCAGCAACATTTACGCCCTGTCTACTAATATCTGCTGTTACCTCGTTTGAATGGTGCACGTTACTGGTGTACAGTCTTGATATTCTGTAAAAGCAGTTCGTGTCTGCGTTCAGCGAGATAGTATTACGCAGCAGATATAAATATCGATGAGCAACTGAAAAACAAATACCCTCATCTCTGGGTTGGAAGCGGATGACGTCTCCCATAGCGAACGGGATCTCCGGATCTCATTCTTACGGAATCTTCCCAGTGGGGTTATACACGAGTCGGAATCGCTTGATCCTGCGGCCCTGAACAGAGAGCTGTTTTTTTAATACTGTAAAATGTGTATAATGCGTCTGTTTAAAAGGAAAATTAAAACTAAAAAAGAGCAGCTTCCTACCAAATTTCAATCTCAAGGATATTCGTGAGATTCCTTATTATTTTATGCATTTATTTAACCTTGCTAAGAGTAGGACTTTACTTACACCTAACCTTATGTATTTAGGGAATTAACGTTAGAATTATTCAGTATAATACTAACAATAATAAGAGTATAATACAATAAATGAACATTTGGATGAAATTGAATCTCAGTAGGTAACTCAGTCCATGAACTTGCGCAGCAAAGAGAATAAAGGAACACAGTTGATGGGATTCAAAATGTCAGGGAAGAGTAGACCTAAGAAAACGAACATAGATGATATGGTAGTATTCCAACAAACCTGAAGACTAAGTTGAGTTTAAAAGATTAAGATCACTGTCAGCTAAAATATAAGATTGGTTAGTGGGATTCATGAGAACGATCAACTACTGACATTTAACATGGACTTCCATAAAAGTAGCACAAGGTCCTTCTACAACACTATTAAATCTAATTTACAGAAATACTGAACACCTCATGAAAGAACAAATCTTGCCCTAAAAGATCAGAAAAAGTGAAGAATACTGGAAAGTTATTGTCAGAAACTTCTGAACTATGAAAAACTGTTGGAGAAATTCCCAAAGTAAGTCCCAGAACATAAATTCTAAAATTAAAAATTTTAAGGAGGTTCCATGAGCTTTTGAAGAATCGAGAACCATAAAGCTACTGGAGAAAGACAATATCGTTACAGAAATGTGGAAAATGCAGACGATATAACTGTCAAGCAACTACAAAAAGGAATTGAAACGTCTGGGGATGGAAAATACCAGAAGACTGGAAATTAGCACTTATTCATCCATTACACAAAAAGGGATACACAACAGATGTTAACAGCTATCGAAGGATATCTCTACTCCCAGTGACACACAAAAGCCTGTCAGAATCTTTATAAAACAGAATGAAAATCAAATGGAAGAGCAACTGGGAGAGCATTAGGGAGGGTTAGGATAGTAAGATAGTATCTTGAACAGGTAATAAACATAAATCTCTAAATCAGGTATAAGGAACTTCTAGCTCAAAATGTTTTCTTATCCTTGTCTGTCTTTTTTTTTTTAAAAAAAAAAAGCATATGACTCTGACGGCGGAGATTCGCTCTCCAGCGTCCTAGAAGAATTTTCAGCTGACAATAAATCAGTGCCAATCTTTAAGCAAACTTTGAGTAATACAGTTTCAAAAGCAAAAAATTTAGGTGCAGTATCGAAACCTTTCGAAATTAAAACTGTCGTGCAGCAGAGTGATGGACTGTCTCCGTTATTATTCAACTGAGTTTTGGGAAAGTAGGACGAGAGTGAAGAAAAAGAACAGAAGAAGCGGGAATTAACGAAGTGAAATTACGAAGAAAGGGCGAGAACATTGCAGTTGATAGCTTTGCTCTTGCTGATGATTTAGCAACCTTAGCAGAGAACCTACGTGATTTTGCAAAACAGATATATTCTCCAACAGGTGTCAGAAATAACTCGATGCACCGAAATATACGGTGTCAAAATATGAAAAAGTATAGAAAGTTTCAGATTTAAAGACTCGAGGGAAATAATTCAGTCAAATGCTCTACATAAAGAAGCAAACATATACAGCTGCAGAAGATTGGAAATGGCTTTCCACTTGACAAAAAACAGTTACAATAGAAAATTCTTATCTATTGTTATGAGGAGTCAATTGAAAACGAGAAAGATAGATAAAAAGTAAATAAACTGTTTATTATTTCAAAATTAATTGCCGTAAATGTTAACACATTTATCGGACTGTGAGATAATAACATCAATGTCTTCATAGAAAAATGTTCTCGGATGCCTACGGAACCGTGATTGAACCGAGGCTTGCAAATCGAAGGTCACGAATGTCCTTCAGGGCTCCAAAAATATCCGCGCGAGGAGAGGGCGAAACTGTTTGGAGGGCGTGTAGCGGCTTCATAGTTGAAGTTCTGTAGCATAGTCGAAACAATCCTGACTACATATGGACACGACCACGTTACAGGAATTTCGCTGGGACGCCATTACACATTCTCCATATAGTCACGATCTCTCGCCATGCGATCTCCATGTTTTTTGAGCCGTGAAGAAAAACATTCGTGGCCTTCGATTTGCTGCGGACGAAGAAGTGCACGCCTGGGTTCAATCATGATTCTGTAGGCAACCGTTAATGATTTTCTGTGAATGCATTGATGGTCTTATCCCAGAGTAGGATAAACTTATTAACAATTATGGCAATGACTTTTGAATTAAAAAAATGCTCACTTATTTTTTTCCATCTGTCTTTTTTTCATTTGACTGCCTCTAACACAAAATTGAGGCATTACAATACGATGTTTAAATCGGGATGTCTGTACGCCTCTAAATGCCGCGTCAAAAACAGAACCAAATATAAAATAAGTTTGAGAAGGAAGAAGAATAATTCAAAAAATTTTGATCCAAAGTATGAAAACGAGATCGGGAAACAGAGAAACAACATGGAGGTGTTATGAAAAACCTGAAAATATGATAGATAAAATGGGAAAGCGGGTCATTACTTTTCATGGACACTCAAAAAGAGTGGTTAAAAGAGGCTGGCAAAAAATATTGTGCATCCGGTGGTGCCCTCTGGCAAGCGAAGTTTTGTGGTATGTTCTTTACCGCTTACTTCGTTTTTCATGTTGTACATATTGTAAGTAGATGCAATTTTTTGAGCAATATTTTATTCTCACTATTTTATATCTGAAGATGATTCCTATCACAATTAAAACCGGTCATATCATTTTAGAAACTCGTGATCTGGACAAATAAACGTTTTATGAAACATTAGTATAGTCTTTCCATTTTCTTGACCAAATCAAGCCTTATGTATAATTTAACTAACGTCAGTCATGCTAACATAAAAAAAGGTTCAAATGGCTTTAGGCACTATGGGACTTAACATCTGAGGTCATCAGTCCCCTAGACTTAGAACTACTTAAACCTAACAAACCTAAGGACATAACACACATCCATGCCCGAAACAGTATTCGAACCAGCGACAGTAGCAGCAGCGCGGTTCCGGACTGAAGCGCCTAGAACCGCTGTGCCACAGCGGCCGACTATTAACATAATTTCAAGTAATCTCATCACTACGATCTTGTCAAGTTTGAGTTATGACATCTAACTGAAAGTGTGACAGCAGCTCTAAAGGAATCAAATGGTTCAAATGGCTCTGAGCACTATGGGACTTAACATCTGTGGTCATCAGTCCCCTAGAACTTAGAACTACTTAAACCTAACTAACCTTAGAACATCACACACATCCATGCCCGAGACAGGATTCGAATCTGCGACCGGAACGATCACACGGTTCCAAACTGAAGCACCTAGAACCGCACGGCCACACCGGCCGGCGGAAGGAATCAGAATAGGGTAATGGCCAGAGAAAGAACCAGAAATAATAGAGTAAAGTAAGTAGATGATACAGAAAGAAGAAGAAATAAATAGAACAGGATGAGAAAAGCGCAGATGCCACTACGTGCGTAATGTTTGCTACAAAGAATTTTTCAGAACAGTATTTTTCGTACGTCTCGAGAAAACATTTTATGAGTGACGTATTGCGTATAGGAGTTTCAATGTCACCAGAAACTCATATCCCTTTATCTTTTTCAGATGTACTGGGGACCTCCAAAAATGATTGGCACGTCAATTTCCGTTTTTTTTTTCACGGGAACCATTTATTAACTACACGAATAGCTTACAGATTATATTACAGGTATTACCCACCAATGCCTAAGCACTTTTGGCCATCGATCTGGCAGCCTCCGTATTTTTGTAGCTAACCATTATTTAGGGTACCCGGCGCCACTGATGGCCGACTGCGTGAAGTTCGTCGTTGGTGGCGAACTTCTTACTCTGCATGACATCTTTCATTGCGTCCAATTGGGCATAGTCGCTAGGAGCCAGATCGGGAAAATATGGAGGATGTGGCACCGAAGTAGATCATAGTTCATGCAACGTGGCACTTTCTTCAACTTCAAATCCTCGATGACGGTGGTGTGTGGGGGTTCCTTGTGTTACCTTTTCTAGTTCATCAAACGTGACTGGCCTGTGTCCCACTATAAAGTAACTGATAGGCTGGGCATTGTTAGGTTTGCGTGCAACTGCTGGACACCCAGTGCTTTGCGTTTTTCAGCACAGTGTGTGTGTGAATTTCTAAGAGACCAAACAGCGGAGGTCATCGGTCCCTAGATTTACACACTACTTACTTATGCTAAGAACAACACGCAAACCCATCCCCGAAGGAGGACCCGAACCTCCTGTGGGAGGGGCCGCGCAGTCAGTCACATGGCGCCTCTAACCGCGCGGCCACTCCGCGCGGTCTCCAGCACAGTCCTTGCCGTCTCTAAACTCTTATGCCCAACGAAACATGGCTACTAGCCTCCTGTTTATGTCTGAAGCCCATGTTTGTCTGGTTCCATGTGTCCAGTAGCGTACACAACGCGGTAATAAGTGCTGCTGCAGTGCGACACCTATGGGAAGAGCAAAACCGCCCGGTGTCGGTAGACAGTATTATAGTTTGAAATTTCCCGTGAGATTAAAATCGTGTGCCGTACCGACGCTCGAACTCGTTACCTGTTACTTTACGAGGGAAAATGGTGTACAGACTGAGCCAGCCAAGAACAACTCACGACCCGTCTTCAAAGCTCCATTTCCGCCAATATCTTATCTCCCACCTTTCATGCTTCCCAGAAGCTCTTCTGCGAAACTTGCAACACTAGCGGAATATCGTCTTAGTTTTGCGACTGGATTCGTGATTTCCTGTAAGAGTTGGTTCAAATGGCTCTGAGCACAATGGGACTTAACATCTGAGGTCATCACTCGCCTAGAGCTTAGAACTATTTAAACGTAACTAACATAACGACATCACACACATCCATGCCCGAGGCAGGATTCGAACCTTCGACCTTAGCGGTCGAGCGGTTCCAGACTGAAGTGCCTACAACCGCTCGGCCACAGCGGCCGGCACTGTAAGAGAGGTCACAGTTCGAAATAATAGACGGAAAGTCATCGAATAAAACAGAAGTCGTTTCTGGCTTTCCCCAAGGTAGTGTTATAGGCCCTCTGCTGTTCCTTATCTATATATATTGTTTAGGAGACAATCTGAGCATACATCTTAGGTTGAAACTTAAAACCGTGTGCGGACCGAGACTCGAACTTGGGACCTTGCCTCTACCAACTTGGTAGAGCACTGGCCCGCGAAAGGCAAAGGTCCCGAGATCGAGTCTCGGTCCTCCACACAGTTTTAATCTGCCAGGAAGTTTCATATCAGGGCACACTCCGCTGCAGAGTGAATATCTCATTCTGGAAACATCTTAGGTTGTTTGCAGATGATGCTGTCGTTTAACGCCTAATAGCCATCAGAAGGTCAAAAGAAATTGCAAAAAGATTTAGGATATATATATATATATATATATATATATATATATATATATATATATATATATATATATATATATATATATATATATATGATTGTGACCGGGTCAAATATCTCATTAAATAAGCTTCAAACGAAAAAACTACAAATAACGAAACTTGTCTAGCTTGAAGAGGGAAACCAGATGGCGCTATGGTTGGCCCGCTAGATGGCGCTGCCATAGGTCAAACGGATATCAACAGCGTTTTTTTTAAAAAATAGGAAACCCCATTTTAATACATATTTGTGTAGTACGTAAAGAAAAATAAATGTTTTAGTTGGACCACTTTTTTCGCTTTTTGATAGATGGCGCTGCAATAGTCACAAATATATGGCTCACAATTTTAGACGAACAGTTGGCAACAGGTAGGTTTTTAAATTAAAATACGAAACGTAGGTACGTTTGAACATTTTATTTCGGTTGTTCCAATGTGATACATGTACCTTTGTGAACTTATCATTTATGAGAACGCATGCTGTTACAGCGTGATTAGCCGGCCGCGGTGGGCAAGCGGTTCTAGGCGCCGCAGTCCGGAATAGCGCGACTGCTACGGTCGCAGGTTCGAATCCTGCCTCGGGCATGGATGTGTGTGATGTCCTTAGGTTGGTTAGGTTTAAGTAGTTCTAAGTTCTAGGGGACTGATGACCTCAGATGTTAAGTCCCATAGTGCTCAGAGCCATTAGAACCATTTGAACAGCGTGATTACCTGTAAATACCACATTAATGCAATAAATACTCAAAATGATGTCTGTCAACCTCAATGCATTTGGCAATATGTGTAACGACATTCCTCTCAAGTGAGTAGATGGCCTTCCGTAATATTCGCACATGCATTGACAATGCGCCGACGCATATTGTTAGGCGTTGTCGATGGATCACGATAGCAAATATCCTTCAACTTTCTCCACAGAAAGAAATCCGGGGACGTCAGATCCGGTGAACGTGCGGGCCATGATATGGTGCTTCGACGACCAATCCACCTGTCATGAAATATGCTATTCAGTACCGCTTCAAGCGCACGCGAGTTTTGTACCGGACATCCATCACGTTGGAAGTACATCGCCATTCTGTCATGCAGTGAAACATCTTGTAGTAACGTCGGTAGAACATTACGTAGGAAATCTGCATACATTGCACCATTTAGATTGCCATCGATAAAATGGGGGCCAATTATCCTTCCTCCCATAATACCGCACCATACATTAACCCGACAAGGTCGCTGATGTTCCACTAGTTGCAGCCATCGTGGATTTTCCGATGCCCAATACTGCATATGATGCCGGTTTACGTTACCGCTGTTGGTGAATGACGCTTCGTCGCTAAATAGAACGGGTGCAAAAAATCTGTCATCGTCCCATAATTTCTATTGTGACCAGTGACAGAACTGAACACGACGTTCAAAGTCGTCGCCATGCAGTTCGTGGTGCATAGAAATATGGTACGGGTGCAATCGATGTTGATGTAGCATTCTCAACATCGACGTTTTTGAGATTCCCGATTCTCGCGCAATTTGTCTGCTACTGATGTGCGGATTAGCCGTGACAGCAGCTAAAACACCTACTTGGGCATCATTATTTGTTGCAGGTCGTGGCTGACGTTCCACATGTGGCTGAACACTTCCTATTTCCTTAAATAACGGAACTATTTGGCGAACGGTCCGGACACTTGGATGATGTCGTCCAGGATACCGAGCAGCATACATAGCACACGACCGTTGGGCATTTTGATCACAATAGTCGTACATCAACACGATATCGACCTTTCCCGCAATTGGTAAACGGTCCATTTTAACACGGGTAATATATCACGAAGCAAATGCCGTCCGCACTGACGGAATGTTACGTGATACTACGTATGATACTACGTACTTGTACGTTTGTGACTATTACAGCACCATCTATCACAAAGCGAAATGTGGTCCAACTAAAACATTCATATTTCTTACGTACTACACGAATATGTAATAAAAATTGGGGGTTCCTATTTAAAGAAACGCAGCGCCATCTAGCAGGCCAACCATAGCGCCATCTATTTTCCCCCTTCAAGCTAGAAGAGTTTCGTTCTTTGTAGTTTTTTCGTTTGATGCTTATTTCGTGAGATATTTGGCCCAATCACTATCAATGGACCACCCTGTATATAATATAAGCGTAATGTAAACATCTAAAAATTTGAGATGCACTTGATCTTTCTCTAGAATTATCTGGACCCCAACGTTGTGGATTTCTCGTCTCTGTACTTCCAAGTACACTTGTAAACGCATAATTCAGGAATTTTTGAAATACTGAAAAACTTCTTGCACTTAGAGTGTTCCTTTCCCAGCAGCACGAATACTTTATAAAATTAAATTCTGTAGGTACTGTATTGTATTGGATTGTATGAAACTGGAGACCTAGAAACGACGTAGAGGCTTCATCCCCTCCGTAGCCCTCAGTGGTTCACAACCCCACAATAGGCTACAGCAGTCCACTCACCCCACCACCGCCCCACACCGAACCCAGGGTTACTGTGTGGTTCGGCCCAGTGGACCTCCATGGGAACGTCTCACGCCAAACGAGTGTAGCCCCAAAGTTTGCGTGGTAGAGTAATTATGGTGTACTCGTACGTGGAGAAAGTGTTTGAGCAGCAAGCGCCGACATAGTGTAACTGAGGCGGAGTAAGGGGAACCAGCCCGCATTCGCCGAGGCAGATGGAAAACCGCGTTGAAAACCATCCACAGACTGGCCGGCATACCAGACCTCGACACGAATCCGCCGGGCGGATTCGTGCCGGGGACCGGCACGCCTTCCCGCGCGGAAAGCAGTGCGTTAGACCGCACGGCTAACCGGGCGGGCAAATTCTGTAGGTAGCAAGCCTTTGAATTTTTCTTGAATATATCCTGCTTCATTACCAACTGGGTGAAATGTGAATGTTATTGTTACCATTTCCATAACGCTAAAATAAAGTACTGAAATTTTCATACAGAGTCGTTCATTCTAACTTTAAAGGCTACTGAAGGAATCGATAGTGGATGTCTTGGTATAATCATCGCAGTATTCGCTTGAAGTGGTTTTAGGAAAACTATTGTAAATGCCAGTAAGATGAGCTGGACAGTGATCTCGATAACATTCGCACACCGGCGGAAAATCGAAGTGATATACTATTAAGCGTCAGTCATATTCATATAACCACGTGGAGATTTTTATTTCATTGTAGCTCTTCCCTTTCGCACATCCATGTCTTTTTTGTTTGGAAAGGACTAAATATGTTATCTTCCTGCCACGATACACTAATGGATCTAAATATGGTAACGTCGTAAATTGCGTATGGAGATGAATGTCGGATAAACTGCAAGACTAAAGCCTAGCACTTGCTTCAGTGATTGTTCGACCAGAGGCCGGCCCCCCTCGTACCTTCAATAGCTGTTTCATTGTCCCATTTGGAATTCTTCTCTGAAGGTCACGAATCCGTTGTAATCAGTGAATTTCAGAGTAGTTTCTTTTACTACAACTACGTCTGTACCTTATTTATTGTTCCATGTAAAATACGGGGAACTTTTATTAATATTACACAGTCAGTCCTACGTGAAAACCAGTTTAAGCTCGTATACCACTGTAATGATCGTGGAGACTGACAACGATACTTCGAGCACCGCAGATATTAAACATTAATTCATTGTTTTTATTTCCGTGTCTCTTCAGTTTTCAGTAACGTTTGCCGGGGCAAAATTTTAACTTAATTTTCTTCATTAAATAAGTAACAACTCATAATGTAGACGTGTTCACGTAATGGTGACAGTTATGATGTCTCTTCCAAGGCTAGCACTAGAATATGTCTGTTCCCCTTCGTGATAGTTATACAATTTTTCGTAATATTCATGCATGTGCTCTGATTATTTGTTAACTTTATGTGTAAATTTTAGTAAATTTCAATGAAGAGTCAAATGAAACATTCAATTTTTTTTAAACATTTATTGAACAAAAGTGAACATAGGTGTATCATTTTTCGACATAGTATTTCTGTCATTCAACTCACTTCCACCTGCGCGTAGGAAGTGCACGGACGAGCATCCACTCATGAGTCACCTGCTGCACATCTTCATCGGAACGAAATTTCTTTCCTCTCAACTACTCTTTCAATGGTCCAAACGTGTGGTAACCAGTCACAATCATCCCTTCTGCTTCAAAGCGCCGACGAAGTTCTTCACAGACGTCAATGCGTCTCTCTTCCAGTTCTGGAGTGAGCTGCCTTGGTACCCATCTTGCAGGCATCTGTTACAGAAGTCATGCCATTTCCGAACTTTCTACTCCACTCATACACTTTCTTCGCAGACAGGCATGCATTAATACACTGGACGTCCATTCACCGATGGATTTCAATAGGTTCCATACCTCCACTGCTCAGAAGACGTATGACAGCACGCTGCTCTTCCTTGGTGCTTGTCATGAGTGGGGCAATCATTTTGAACTGGTATTGTGGCCGCATTTCGTCTGTCTGTAGTATGCTGCCCCTTTATGTCAGTCCTCACATCACTGCTAACAGTAGTGCCAATTTACAGAACAAGGGCGTGACGTGTGGAATTTTAACTACACTTTTAGGGTTTTTATTTGACTACGCCGCCTATATTGTAATTATATAGACATCACTATAAGTGAAGACTTGAGTACTGTGTTATTAATCATCAAGCATTAAATATTTGTAGGACTTTATGCATCTCGGTGCCAAATCTTATACGGGAGTTCCTTCGACCTGCCGTCGCTCGATGACACAGGTGGGCTACTATCAGAGCTTTCCCACGCACCTTGTCCATGTGACGTGATCATTTGTAACTTGTGGAGTGGGTAACCTGTCTCTCTACGGGCTCGCGAAGCTACAGCAGCGAATACAGTTCTGTGCGATACTAAGAACTATAGCCCTTAACGTGGGAAAGTACACTTCACACGTAGACCTTACTGTATATACTCGTAAACATGAACAAATCCACATTCAGAAACATTGGGCCCATATTTTTTTTCTGATACCCATTACAAATGAAACTAAAAGTAGTTTCCCTTACCCGATAGTGATCATGGTTTTCGGGAGGTTTCCCTCGGTTGTAACTGGAAATCCTCTCCCAAATGTTAGCAATTGGGCCACACTCCCCCCCACTACAAGCCCGTCTGGTATCTGATTTAAGAATCAACAGGTCACCACACAAATTATCTCACAAATTACTTCCTTTCATCCCACTCGGAACTGGAGTCGATCTAGGGTTGCCAGATGTCCTGCTTTAGCCGGCCATGATTCTTACAGACATCCTACTATAATCGATTCGCTCTTTATTTTCTTTGAAGTGTAAGAGAAGAAGATATTTTGGACGTTTTTCTCCTGTGAGAACCATGTGACGGTTATGTCTTACACTGATATGTTGCAGTTGTGGCTGTGTCCACAATTGACTCCTGATTATGGAAATTTCGTTTTACAACAAGACGGGTACGCCCTCATTCGATCATCGACGTTTGTCACTATCTGTACGACAAACTTCTGCATCGCTGGATTGGGTGTATTGGCTCTGTCCCCTTGTCGTCCCATATCACCTGACTTAACGCCTTCTTTTTTCAAACAACTTACGGGAATTCAGCCAGGTAATATTTACAGCAACTGCCAGTATTTCAGCGTGAGTACACCCCAACATTTTCAAGGCACAAGGTGGGGTGTACTCCAGAGGAAATATTGGCGGTTGCTGTAAATATAACCTTGCTGAATTCCCGTAAGTTGTTTGAAAATTGTATACGCCATGAGAAACCCTGGTTTCTAACGCCTTGCAATGTTTTCCTTCGGTGGTACATTAAGAATACAGTTGATATACCCTCCTTCTCCCCTCCCCCCTACCCCTGTCAGTGCCAAGAACACTGAAACATCTCAAAGACTGCATTGATACCCCTGTGATGGCAATCGACAGGATATTGCTACCTAATGTATGGAATGAGCTTGACTATGGTTTTGACGTTATCTTGTGGCCAGAGAGGTACACTGCAACATTTGTTAAGTGCAAAATCTAAAATCACTGAGTTCACAGTTCTCTTCACGCATCAAGCATATCTGTATATTAATACTTTGGAAAGTATAGAGCTCTGAAAACGAATGAATCTTGTTTAGCCGCCCTGTACATAAAAGTCTGCTCATTCCAAATTATTGACGTAAACACGAGGATTAAGTAGAAAGAGAAATTAGAGGATCTATCATAAGGATATACACATAAAAAAAAAATGAAATGTGAATAGCTAATTTTAAATTGAAGCATAATGTAGAGTTTTAATTGATATTACTGAAACTAGCGAAATATCACTTCCCAGTACCAGTCCATAATGTTACTATCGGAAGATTGTTCACTTTCATAAACGCCGGATGGACAAAGGAATGGAATAAATTGCAAGACGACACAATTACAAAGATGCTATTGGTTTTGGTGTGTAATTTAAAATTATCCTGTCAAGAGTTTTATGGAATGATTGCCATGAAAAATAACGTTCTTGTTTATGTGAATTCATATGAGAAATATTAATACTGAGTCCTTATAAGTTAATTGAAATGACCATTGTTAATGAACAGTCTTCCGTTTCCCGTCCCAGAAAATGGCGTTATTCTTTATTAGCTTTAATGAATAACTTCTAGTTTATTTTGAGATAAGGTTGTTTTAGGAAGAAACCAGTCATTAAGAAGAATGAGAACTTAGTTGCTCTCATAATTGCCAAATTATGGCGCTCTTTACTTACTTCTTTCATTTTGGTTGAAGCAAGTTTGAGTTTTATCGCACACAACATGACTCTGTTTCTTGATAAACGACTAAAACATCCAGCTGATTCTGCGCATGTTTAAGATAGGCATAATGTCCTGCTAAACGTCGAGTCTGAATTTTCTATTCATGGACCAGGCAGCCCTAACAGCCTATCGTCGCAAAGGTGGTCTCTTTCATGAAAGCCGAGTAGATTAAGGAACGTAATAAACTACAAACCGAGAAAATCACGTATATACTGTTGTTGTTGCGTACTGAATGTATTACCTGCCTGAAAGACATATTGTCTCAGTGTGTTTAGATTGTTGACTGGAGGCTAGTGTGAATATACATGGTGGTCTGTGCGTGTACATTTAGCCACGATTTAATGTATTGTCGTCCGCTTATTTGTCCAGTCAAACACTCATACGATCTTCTCGTGGTGTAATCCTCATGCAGGGACCCTTGCCTTTCATCTCACCACACCGTTGCCATAAGTCCATCTCGCCACTTCTCATTCTGCAGTCAGAGTACTACAGCCAGCACTCGGTGCGATCTCTCCGTACGATTCGCCCACGTTCCTGATGCCAATGATTCGACCTCTCTCAATGCCAGAAAGATAGCGATAAGCTACACACACACACACACACACACACACACACACACACACACACACGTCCTCTGTGTATGCTGTTACCCGACATCCACCTGGTAAACTCCAGTAATGACAGACACACAACAGCATTCACGTATACAGACCATTCTTCATCTGTAAGGATGCCTTCTTCAGAACTTCAAATAAGCACAAGCAACGGTGATCTTTTATTCACCAGATTCTACAGGCATGGAAACATTGGCGTACCCTTTTGGCAGGTTCGGCCAATGTATTCGTCGTATAACACTTGCTACTTGTGTCAGTGTATAATGTCAAAGCTAATTATAGTTCCATAGGACAAAAGCGCAAAATGCAATGCAATTTAATGTGGTTCTGATGCAACTTATAGTAACAGTAAACTGGTATCTGTATTCGACGTAACTGTTCCGCGATATCGCGATAATATGAATCAACGTTTCTCACGATAACAGAATTCGTTGGTTACTATCAGGGCTTATTCTGATAGTGTATTTCGTGAAAATAAATCGTATCAACTCTGAATGCCTTCACAGGGATATATGCTGCGTAGATGTGAATTGGAAACTTAAAGTTTGATTTCTTGCTGTTTAGACACGTACCACGGGCGCTACAACTTCAGCAGTTTCTTCCTGTTACCACAGATGCAGGTACATTGTCAAGCCTCCATCAGTCTTCTGACTGGTGTGATGCAGTCCGCCATGAATCCTCTTCTAAGTTCTGCATCTCGGAGTAGCTCTAGCAACCTACGCCCCAGCTGTTTGTTGGATATATTCCAATCTCTGTCTTCCTCTATAGTTTGTAGCCTCTACACCTCACTCTAACACCGTAGAAGTTATTCCCTGACGTCTTAACACATATACTATCATCCTGTTCCTTCTAATTGTCAGTATTCTCCACATGTTCCTTTCTTCGCCGACTCTGCGGAGAACATCCTCATTCCTTATCTTATCTGTCCACATAAATTTCAACGTTGGTCTGTAGCACCACATATCAAATGCTTCGGTTCTCTTCTGTTCCGGTTTTAAAACCCTCCATGTTTCACTACCACACAGTGCTGTGCTCCAAACGTACATTCTCAGAAACTGTCTTCTCAAGTTACGGCCTATCTTTGACACCACCAGAATTATTTTGGTCAGGAATGCCATCTTTGTCTGTGCTATTCTGATTTTTAAGTCCTCCTTGGTTCCTAAGGCACGTGTTATTTTGTTCCCAAGGTAGCAAATTTCCTAGAGTTCATGTACTTCGTGGCCGCATATTTTGATGTTAAGGTCCTCGCGATTCACATTTCTGCTACTTTTCATTACTCTTGTTCTAACATTCTGCGTGGTGTCTGTTGTTCTAAGTCGTGTCTCCCTACCACTTTCGCGCAACGACGCTCTGAGCGTGTTTTTTAGGGAACTGACTAGTTTGAACCTGGGACCTGTTGCTGGTAAGGAGACGCCAGACCACACATGACATGTAGAGTTCAGAAGAGTTCAGTGAGACTAGCGATGATATAACCAAATACTTAATGATTTCAGCGTCAGCTCCACTGCACTCCCTGTAAAAGAAGCTTAATACTAAGTAAATTTAGTGGAAGGGGTCCAATGCTTTCCTATTTTTAGTTAGCTGGTAAAATAACGTCGAAATAGCAGTTAAGTTTACCATTGGAAATTTTGTTCTACTCACAAAACATTGTTTATAAATTGCACTATTGATAAAAGGAAATATTTTAATACAGGATGATAAAAACCAACTGCGTTCAACAAAAATGTGAAGGAATATTCCCTGAATGGGTTTCCAAGTTCTACAATGGATCGAAGGATGACCTATGCCATATCACATCTATAATCTAGGTTTGGTTTCACAAAAGAGAAAACTATCAAAATGGTCTACAGTGACCCACAATTATCTTTAATTACTTATCTAGCTTGTCGTAAATTACTGTGGCTGATGTGGCTTCTCAATAATTATATAACAGAAAAATCATCGCGTTTCAGATTTTAACTTACGTAGCAAATGTGAATACCATGAGCTTTAATTGACGATCGACACAAGTATTACGCAAAACGGGGGTGTAACAGAAGAGACTTCTGCAGTTCCGAGTGAAGCTTTATGCGCTCAAAAATGCGGCATCGCGTGCGTTCATTACCTTGTCGGTGTTCGTCAGGGGGGCGGTCGGCGCAGCTCCATCCAGCTTGCCGTCTCTGAAGCAACTCCTTTCTAACCTCTCCTTACTACAATTTACCAAAGTTGGTTTTAAAAAAACTTTCTGGCTGTGTTTTCATCTGACCAATCAGGGTCTCAATGTTAACCTTAAGCTCCGCCTACAAAACTTCTGTCTATCCAATAGGAAACGTTATACTTTTCGTGGTGGGGCAATGTTTTTAATGTTTGCGACGTGACAGAGACGCGAAAAAGTCTCACGCTAAAACTTGCAGCTGGTGGGGCCCTTTTAGTGTTATCTTAAGATCTATACTGTTCTTCTGGAGAGCTCTATCTTTTAACATGGGCTGGGGGGTGGTCCTGGTGGTTACTTTTCGTGGTGGGACAATGTTTTTAACGTTTGCAAAATAACAGAGACGCGATAAAATCTCAAGCTAAAATTTGCGGCTGGTGTGGCCCTTTTAGTGTTTTCGTAAGATCTATACTGTTCTTCTGGAGGGCTTTAGCTTTTAAAATGGGATGGGGGGGGGGGGGGGGTGGTCCCGGTGGTTACCTGGCGACGTGGGTGTCCGTCCCTTATCGTAGGGCCTTCTGGCTTAACACGGTTCTGCTCTCGGCTTCTGTTCTCGTTTCTCCCCTCGGAACTGCGTCTGTCACACGGTGCGGTGGGAAGGTATGACATGCATTTAGGCATTCTTGTGTTAGTCTGTGGTATTCCATTTGCTCACTCGTTACTCGTATTACTTTGGTTAATTTAATGTCACGATTTATTCGGAGCTATGTGACATACTACTGGATTTGCTTATCATGTCAGGGTTTTCATGGAAGGTGTTCGATTTCCCTGACACCTTACATTGTCTTTTCCGGTTTACACTCAGTCTATAATTAGCATTCAATAGACTGTTCATTCCTTTCAACAGATCCCGTCATTCTTCTTGACTTTCACTGAGGATAGGTATATCGACAGCGAATCTTATCATTGATATCCTCTCATCCTCAATTTTAAATCCAATCTTTATCCTTTCTTTTATTTCCGCCATTGCTTCTCGATATATAGATTGAACACTAGGGGTGAAAGGCTGTACCCTTACACTCGTTTTAATTCTAGCACTTCGTCCTTGGTCATCCAGTCTTGTTTTACCTTCTTGGTTCATGTACATACCATATATTACCCGTCTTTCCCTATAGCTTACTCCTATTTTTCTCAGAATTTTCAATGTCTTGCACCATTTTACATTGTCAAACGCTTTTTCCAGGGCGGTAAATCCAATGAATGTCTCGTGATTTTTCTTCTGTATTCGTTCCATTATGAAGAGTAACGTCAAGACTGCTGATAGTCAGCTACCAGATAATCAATAATTTTTTCCTTTTGTTTTTGGAGATTATTCTTGTAAGCAGCATGGATGCAAAAGCTGTTAAAGTCATTGTGTTATGAAACTTCCTTGGCAGATTAAAACTGTGTGCCGGACCGAGACTCGAACTCGGGACCTTTTCCTTTCGCGGGTATGTGCTCTACCAACTGAGCTATCCAAACACGACTCAAGCCCCGTCCTCACAGCTTTACTTCTGCCAGTACCTTGTCTCCGACCTTCCAAACTTTACAGAAGCTCTCCTGCGAACTTTGCAGAACTAGCACTCCTGAAAGAAACGATATTGCGGAGACATGGCTTAGCCACAGCCTAGGGAATGTTTCCAGAATGAGATTTTCACTCTGCAGCGGAGTGTGCGCTGACATGAAACTTCCTGGCAGATTAAAACTGTGTGCCGGACGGAGACTCGAACTCGGGACCTTTGCCTTTCGCGGGCATGTGCTCTACCAACTGAGCTACCCAAGCACAACTCACGCCTCGTCCTCAAAGCTTTACTTCTGTCAGTACCTCGTCTCCTACCTTCCAAACTTTACAGAAGCTCTCCTGTGAACCTTGCAGAACTAGCACTCCTGAAAGAAAGGTTCGCAGGAGAGCTTTTGTAAAGTTTGGAAGGTAGGAGACAAGGTACTGGTAGAAGTAAAGCTGTGAGGACGGGGCGTGGGGCTACAGTGGTCTGAGGGCCATTACAGTGAACTCAAATTGATGTCTTGGCCAGCAAATGTGCCTCATCTGTACCCATTGAAACACACATGCCAGCTGCATGCCCGTAAACCATCATACCGTAATTTGCGGGAACTGCTTGACCTGTGCGTTGTAGCTTCAATACCGCGTTGAGACTTCTGATATTTCACACCCCGATTCATAGAACGTTATCCTTTCGTTGATTACTCAATCTTTTCTCCTGGTCAACTCCCCATTGGCAGTGCCCTTCCGGAGATCCGAATGGGGGGGCTTACCCGGAATCTTTTGCCAACGAAGAGATTGTCGTAATTCTTTTTCAGCTACAGGCCACATGTACTGTGGATACACCTTAGGTGTCTTTAATGCAGTGGTTTCCATTACCTTTCGCATTCTTGTGACATTAATCATAACTCATTCATCCGCCTTTTAGGGGCAGTTTCCCACTCCAAGGACAGGAGAGTGCCCTGAGCCTCAGTCCGCACCTTCGCCCTCTTAGACAAGGCCATGTGCAGTGTGATAACGCTTCTTATGCCAGAAATCTTCAGCCGCTATTGGTGGTGATTTGTATTCATAATTTAAGCACAGACCGGGGACCCAGGAAGTTTTTATTACTAATCAGACGCTAGTCTTAGACTACAGTTATCCAATATAATCCTGTTTAAAAAACAGTAAAAGGACCGATGATGCATGGAATTACAGACCATTGTAGGTATCATTCGTCTGTTGGAGGCCGTAGCTCATATTGTAAGTTCAAACACTGTGGCGTTCCTGAAAGAAAAGAAGCTTCTGTCCAAGAATAAGATCGGATTCAAGGAAAACTATTCCCATGAAACACGGCTTGCTTTATTCACAGTCAATGTAATATACCTTAGATTCGATTGCACGGAATATTTAAATAGATGTGTGACTGGATGGAAGAATTTTTGGCTAATACAACCCAGTTAGTTGCACGAGGCAGCAAATGCTCGGCAAAAATGTAATAACATCGGATTGCTCTGATGAAGCACAATAAGGATCTCTGATGTTCTCAATAGACGTAAACGGTATAACATTGTTCACTAATGATTCTTTTATCTACAGGAAAGTATCGTCGTTGGACGATCTTAACGAGAAGCACAAAGACTTGAAAAAATTTGCACTTAGTGTAATCAATTGCAGTTCACTTTACATTTGGATAAATATCAGATAATGTCCATAACAAAGAGGAAAAACCCGTCAGTATCAGATTATAAGACCTGTTATGACATCGGGATCCCGTCACATCGAATAAATATTTAGGAGTAATTTTAGAAGTTATATGAAATGCTACGAGCCAGTAAAATCAGTAGTAGGGATGATACTGGAGGACTTGATTTGTCCCAAGTCAATATTTTAATGAAATTGAAACGCCCGCTAAACCCGCTGGGCAGAAGAGGTAATAGGATTGTGGAAAGGGCCAAGGGCTGAGGTCAGTTTCTGCTTCTAATTGTCATTTATTGTAATTTAGCAACTCTTTCACGGCTGAAGGCCTCCAACAAGAAATCTTAACAATATAAAAACCAATTGACATAGCAACAAAATAATTAAAAAAACGCAAAGTGCAATATAAATGACTGAGGGCCACAATTTCCAAAATTTTAGAGTATATTACCATAGACCTTTAAAGGCAGAAGGCCAGCATGTTTAACAACAAGAAATCTTAAAAATCAACAAGATAAAAATCCAATTAAGATAGCAATAAAATAATTTATAGAAATAACATTGGCAAAGTGCAATACCAGTGGCTGAGGGCCACAATCAGACTTCAAAATTTCAAAATATATTACCATAATCTTTAAAGGAAGAAGGCCGCAGTGTTTAACTTTGAAAGATAAATTTAAAAATCAATTTTGCACAATTTTAAAAAGCAAACAATAACCATAACCCTAAAATTTAAAATAGCTGACAACAGATAATTAAATACCGGTGGCACTCAGAAGGCCTCCAGGGAGGTCAGTCTGCCCTCGTTCACTTAGGTGAGACAGGTAGTGATCCCAACTACACTCCTGGAAATTGAAATAAGAACACCGTGAATTCATTGTCCCAGGAAGAGGAAACTTTATTGACACATTCCTGGGGTCAGATACATCACATGATCACACTGACAGAACCACAGGCACATACACACAGGCAACATAGCATGCACAATGTCGGCACTAGTACAGTGTATATCCACCTTTCGCAGCAATGCAGGCTGCTATTCTCCCATGGATACGATCGTAGAGATGCTGGATGTAGTCCTGTGGAACGGCTTGCCATGCCATTTCCACCTGGCGCCTCAGTTGGACCAGCGTTCGTGCTGGACGTGCAGACCGCGTGAGACGACGCTTCATCCAGTCCCAAACATGCTCAATGGGGGACAGATCCGGAGATCTTGCTGGCCAGGGTAGTTGACTTACACCTTCTAGAGCACGTTGGGTGGCACGGGATACATGCGGACGTGCATTGTCCTGTTGGAACAGCAAGTTCCCTTGCCGGTCTAGGAATGGTAGAACGATGGGTTCGATGACGGTTTGGATGTACCGTGCACTATTCAGTGTCCCCTCGACGATCACCAGTGGTGTACGGCCAGTGTAGGAGATCGCTCCCCACACCATGATGCCGGGGGTTGGCCCTGTGTGCCTCGGTCGTATGCAGTCCTGATTGTGGCGCTCACCTGCACGGCGCCAAACACGCATACGACCATCATTGGCACCAAGGCAGAAGCGACTCTCATCGCTGAAGACGACACGTCTCCATTCGTCCCTCCATTCACGCCTGTCGCGACACCACTGGAGGTGGGCTGCACGATGTTGGGGCGTGAGCGGAAGACGGCCTAACGGTGTGCGGGACCGTAGCCCAGCTTCATGGAGACGGTTGCGAATGGTCCTCGCCGATACCCCAGGAGCAACAGTGTCCCTAATTTGCTGGGAAGTGGCGGTGCGGTCCCCTACGGCACTGCGTAGGATCCTACGGTCTTGGCGTGCATCCGTGCGTCGCTGCGGTCCGGTCCCAGGTCGACGGGCACGTGCACCTTCCGCCGACCACTGGCGACAACATCGATGTACTGTGGAGACCTCACGCCCCACGTGTTGAGCAATTCGGCGGTACGTCCACCCGGCCTCCCGCATGCCCACTACACGCCCTCGCTCAAAGTTCGTCAACTGCACATACGGTTCACGTCCACGCTGTCGCGGCATGCTACCAGTGTTAAAGACTGCGATGGAGCTCCGTATGCCACGGCAAACTGGCTGACACTGACGGCGGCGGTGCACAAATGCTGCGCAGCTAGCGCCATTCTACGGCCAACACCGCGGTTCCTGGTGTGTCCGCTGTGCCGTGCGTGTGATCATTGCTTGTACAGCCCTCTCGCAGTGTCCGGAGCAAGTATGGTGGGTCTGACACACCGGTGTCAATGTGTTCTTTTTTCCATTTCCAGGAGTGTATATTTGATCCATTGGAACCCAACCAGGGGGCAGCCACGGACCGACAGACACAACAACTTGCTTCCCATCAATCAGTACATGAGAACCTCAACCGGCAATGTTACAAAGGCGATAATCCACAACGGAGTACGTATTAGCTGTCAAAATTACACACCATGTTGGACAGCGACAACATGTGAGGAAAGGACGCTGCCTGAAATTACGTTAGTGGCCACGGCAGGTAACCGGAACACTAACGACCACTAGGCAGAAAATTCCGCTGGTACACTTGAAATTGAAACGCAGTAATATAGTTAACTTCACCCAAAAGAACAATGCCTGAATTTATGTCAGTGCCTAGGGCAGGTAACCAGAACACTAACGGCCACAGGCGCACTCAAATCGTAATCGACCAAAATAGTTAATTGCACCGCATGACGGCTAAATCTAAGCAGTAGAACCACTCACCAAAAAACCTCCCTAACAGCAAACCGCCGAAGCGAATCCCCACAACATGAATAGACGTGGCTTGGGTAGTTGAAACCATTACCCAACTTTGACGTCCTGAGTCGGCGAACGACGAAGCTCGTAGCGATCGGATAGCTCCACACACGCTCCGACACTGCGCAGGGACTGCCAGCGGTCCCAGCCGACTGCACCGCGCCGAGAACTTCCCTCGTCCGCAACAACCGACCGACTCACTCCAGACCCCCTTGCGGGAAACTTTATGCGACAAACCAAAGATGGTACAAGGCGCAAATATCGATGCACATCACTGCAGCCTCAGCTAGAAGGAAGAAGAACCACGACGCAACCGCGACAAGGGCGGGAAACCAAGCACAGATAGACAGCGGAGTTCACGAAAATAGTTGAGAGAGAGCACGGCTCCGAAATCGTACACAAATTACTTGTACAGCAGATTGCTCCAAGCTTTGAAGTGCTTATCGAGGTGGCATCATAGCAGAAACCGATAGCCGACGCACGCTGCTAGGATGGTTAACAGATCAGTAGAGACAATACGTAAATGTAACGTATTTGATTGCAGAAATTCAAAGTAATTCTTTGGATGAAAGGTGACCATGTTCTTGACACTTAGTGATTCCTCATCTATTATGCCCACTGTCTTTCGTTTTGTCAACTAATTCCAAAAGGAGAGAAACTGCCTTGCATACGAACAGTCATTCCGGGCATTTGATTTCAGCTGCTACAGAATGAAACGTGTTTAGTTTTCGCGGAATGATTGAAGAGGTAGCATGTTATCTCTACGAGCAGATTCAGCGCCTCTAAGAATGACATCGGCAGCTATCTGTCAGATACTATAGGAGACTAGTAACATTTCATCATTACTCTTAATAACAGTACTATTTTTTTATCATTAAATAGGTCATTTATATTATGTATACTGTAATACTGACTCACTAAGGATAGCTGGTTACATGCAAGAGAGATCTTGTATGTCCTGATCTCGTCTGGTGAAATATTAAAAACGGAATAAAAAACGCAAGAAACAATTGTAGTCGACAGGTACCGCACATTGGTTAGGTGAATGGCCAAGTTTGGACCCAGTCTCACGTCCAATAAGCACAAGATTATCTGTACACGAGAGATGTATCCGTCTCAAACGATACAACAAATCAGAGGTGGCAGAGCAGGTTAAAGATCGACTTTCGAGAGGCCCGAGTAGTGGCGAAACAGCCATTTAGCTTGAGGAGGAGGATCAGAGAGGCTATAGAAATAGCCAGGCGACGCGATAACATGAACAGAGAAGACGGGTACCGACTTCCAGCGTCTTGGCTGCCAGCAGTGACAGCTTTGCAGAAGCACAGCTCTCGCAAAGCAACAGGCGCGCGGCAGGCCACAGCGGCGGAGGGTATATAGAGCGCTGCCACAAACTGAGACGGAGGGACGATGCCTTCGAGCAACATCTCAGCATTTTTATAGTCTGCATCAGTACTCACAAACCCATCGATGGTGAAGTCCAGCGCATTCGCTGTTCGCGACGGTTCAGGAACAAGTGTCTTTTCCCGATATCTAAACATGCTTGCACAAGCTGTGTTTTTGTAAACCTATCAGGAGCCGACACCTCCCTCCATGCTACTGTAGCATTTCGTATTATTTTTATATTAACTGTGTTGCTTCGTGAACTAATGAATCCCGTAGACGACTTGGTGGAAGATTCTGAGGACCTATCTCATTACCTATACGTATTTGATATAATTATTCCTTATAGTAAAAGGGACATATAAAATTCAAATGCTGGGCTGTAATTCGTCAGTTTCTTATTCGGCAGACACCAGCGTTTTGGGCGGTCAAGTAAGAACGCCCTGTTTGCAGTCGATGCTCCTAGCACTGCGGGACCCCGCCGGACCTCACCGGCGCCAGCCTGTCGGATTTTCCCCCGTCCGCCTGTGTTTCGCCGATTTACAACGGCGTATTGTGTCGACTCACTGCCGGTCAACCTGGCGGCCGTTTCCCTCCGCATCCGACTGCGTGCGGGTGAACGATTTTACAGCATCTGGAATTAAATTGTGTCTTTATTCACTTGCTTCGTTACAATGCAAGCAATGATCACTATCAACTTTCTTCCCAAAATGAAACTTTTTTAGGAAGGTTAATAAAACAGTTCTGAAGTCATTAACTGGTGTGGTTGAGATTTTTTAACAGACCTGCTTGTACTTTACAATCACCCTCTCTTCCCCCTCCTCCACTACATATTTACAAAGTTACTTACATCCATGATAAAAAGTATCCTCCATATATATATCGAGAGGACTCTCACAGCACAGAAGAAATAGGAGAGTTGAATTACAGACACCATTCACGTAAAACAACTGACCAAAGAGAAATAGACAATTGGTCAAGCTATGAAAATGGATTCAGGCGTAACATGTAAAGACGACTGCAATAATTGTTCCAGAAGTCCGGTTGTCTTCCCCTGTTAGTTGTGTCTCATGTAAAGATGGTGACTGACAGCTACGAACGTCAGGGGGCTTCAGTTTCTCATAAAGCAAAAGGAAATGAAATGCGCTGTGTGAAATTAGCTCTAACAAATTATTCCCTGAAGGTCACCAGGTTTACAGTTGGAAGTAGAGAAAACTTTTTTTTCCGTTTTCTCGGGTGTAACACTGCCAAGGCCTCGCCCGAGTCAGCATCAGTCGTTTATTGAGACTAGCGTTTTTCTCCCCTTTTGCATTTCTCAAGGCTATAGGACTCCGTGCGGACTTATATCTGACAATGGTCACGCACAAACCGAAGGATTTCTTATCTGTGAGATAAACCTGCCGCTGAGTCAACTAACAATTGCCGCTGTTTCAACTTCGACCCGCCTGTGTTATAAAAAATTTGCTGTTATGTATGAATGCCATACAAAAATTTGTTATTATCAAAGGTAACGATCAAGATGGCACAGTGGTAAGACAATGGAAACTCATTCATGCGTAGCGAGGTTCAAGTCCTCAACCCGTAGAGAAATGCACTTTTTACTCTAAAACATGGCAACCGTTACCTCAGATCCGTAGTGGATAGTATTAAATTTATTTGTTTGATCGCAATGTAAAGGAGCAGTAGACGATTGATCTCAGTTGTTGAACAAGCATCTTCAAATCTGAGAAAAGGAAAGAGTAAAATTATCAGTATAGAGAAATCACCTTGGTGAAAGTTTTGTATCCCGCCTGGAAGGCGGCGCGTGGGTCTGCTCCTGAAAACTGAAGTGTAGGCCGAATGTAGGAAGCTAGGGGGAGCAGGTGAGGTAGAAGACTTCGGTACTGCGTGTAAACTTATAGATGTTTACTATAGGCGAAAACCAAGTTAATAAATGTTTACATAACTTTGCTATGATGACTCTCGAGCTACGATGTCTTAGACCCGTCGTAAGCAGTGCAAAGTCTCTATATGAAGCGAAGCTGAAGCGAAGTTCCCGGACGTCTGCTCGTGATCAAATGGGCTGAATCTGAAGCGGAGCTCGTAGATCTACTCAGCGCCGGCTAGAGGGCGCTGTCGTCGGTGGCGGTGTCGTAGTGCCAACCTAAGAACTTGCACCTACGCCGTGGCCTCTTAGCTATCGATACCACAGAAAGTAATTTAAAGTATAATTCCAATTTTAATTTTTTAAAACATTTAAATGTAAGATATAAGAATGCCCCATAGTTCCTAATATAACTCGTATCAACACGCAGTGTGGGACGTAACCAGTAACAGTGCGTTTGAAAAAGCAAATTGTTAAGATGCTCAGATTATGTCCAGTTCACGATCAGCATGATAGACAGTCACCACGAGGCTGAAGCCAGTGCGACTCTGTTCATTATCACCAACAGGTATCGAACTCAACAAATAGGAGGTGCCCAGAGTCCCACAGTTACGTATTTACTATAGAAACTATTGCTAGCATTCCAGTTAAAACATACAGAAAAATCCCAAAATGAGAAGGTCCATTTATAAAACGCTAACAATAAAAGCATTACAAAATTGCGTGAACAGTCGCTCTCACTGAAATGTTTATTACATGTGTATGTTTGTTAAATAAATTTAGTTTCGGATTCGTATTACGTGAAAAAGAAGGAGGGAAGGGGAGTACCCAAGTCTTTTCTTTTTATTATCGTCCACTACAAGTGCAAATGCCAGCGAAACATTCAGAAACTTTTTTTACTAAATCCAATAAAATTAATATTCCTTTTGAATTATGCAACAAATAAAAGTCAAGTTTCGCCACAAACATGTAGTGAAGATAACGTGCCAGCAATCGTAATTGCACACAATTAATTATATTCCATTAAAAAATTCACCTTCAAAACAGTTCTAATATTTAAGTAACTGAAGGCGGTAGGCGCAAAGGCTGATATCAAACAGGAGATTACGTATGTACAGAGTGGCAATATATTATCTAGTGGCCAATCCACAAACTCATTCAAACATTTCGCAATACGGCAACCAATATTGGTCCCTTAACGTACATGGGGGTATAAAATTGCATTTTTTAATCGGAGTGTCAGCATCGTCACCCCACAACAGGGCAGGGCCGTGGGGTTCGGGGTCACCATGAAAACTGCCATTTTGCATTACGATGGCATTCACGCAAGGAAAGCTATAGAGACTTCAACGTAACTATACCATACAAGAAAATGATTAGTTATTCAGAGGTATGTCAATGAGCTATGTCCAAATTCAAACTCCACCACTGAAATTAAACTAAAATCAATACGTCCTGTTTCATGAAAATTTCTCCATACATTTAGAGTTTGACTTTGCTCGAATTTCTCTATACTACAAAATGCACCTATTCCCCATTAACACTTCACTTATTTGTTATCACTGGGCTGCGTGCTCACAGAAAAGGATGGTCATACCACATAAATGAATTGCTACTGGGTCAAAGTTCACAGCACGTGTGAGGGTTCATTCTACTTGTGATTCTCTGTACTTCTGAATGGATCTGATCTCCATTAGCAAACAATGGGTTTCCCTACAAGTGTAGCATGCTCGCACACAAGGACAAGTTCAGTACGCTGCGGAAATGAGTATAAAAACATGGTAAATTCAGTATAAGATGCTCTGAAACGTTACAAGGAAATCGCTGAGGGTGATTGATTTACGGAATAAACTGAAACTTTCATAACTTTACATGCTTGGTACATCACTCGCAAATCAAGGATCTTCTAGTTTCGAAAATTGCGACAAAATCAGTAAGCCCACTGCCGTTACGCTTCGTGTAATGAGGTAGATTGCCGGTCAGGTTCAGGCGAAACAGTTAAAGATTGAACATACATGGTGAGATCTTGACCAGAAATAAAGTGAAATTACATTTTCACTCATTATGACTGGATTTCAATAAAATAATTCCTAAATATAAGTGAAAGTATTTCCTACCACATAACTGAAATGCATTCATTTATTTGGTAACTAGATTTAGCAACTATGCCTTAATAAGACATCCGTGGTTATTTTAACCTATGTTACGATGGTTAGTGGCATCTATAGGTAGATGGTAGGATAGTCGGCCATGGCGGGTTGCTGGAGAGTCAACGCTGTTTTTGCATGGTGGGAGAAGCTTCTGTTACCTGAAGTCAGCCAGTCACTCGAACAAAAACATAAAACATTGGGAATACTCTGAACGGACACAGAATTCATTACTAAGTATCTGCAGAAGGGCACCAAGGAAGATCGGTACAATTTCTATTGTGAAGTGACCTGTCTGGCCTCCGCCAGTATATTCAAATTAATTCATGAATTCATTCACTACTTTCAAAATTACTCGTACGATGGGAGAGAAAGAAAAGAATTTGCTGACTTGATATAAAATATATAAGATGTTTCAATACATCCTTTTCCCAAGTGGCTTCATCAATTTTCATTCGCACTCCTTGAAAACGTTGTCTGCAGTACTGCACAAATGAAACAAAAAAGCAACATAAATGTAGTAATATGAATTCAGACTCATTTGAACCGTAATAACATTACCAGAAAGTAGTCAACAAGAAAAATAACCATATAGGAAGTAAAATACGAAAAGGAAGATGCTCCACAAGTGAAGGAGTACAAAGACCACCACAGGGGCTGTTAACTTTTGTTCGCGTTTTCACGGTTTCTTTAAAACAATGCAGAGGAATGCCCTGATGATTACTTTGAAGAGGACACAACCTGATATCTTCGCCATATTGGCCCTGTCCGATATCTCGTTATCGATGAGACGTTAAACTGTAATCTTTCTTCCTTCATAGTCATCTGGTTGAACAGCTTATTTGAACATACACGACCAACTTCTTAGTAGTTTAATTGCTTGTGTAAGATGGGTCATTACAGTCATCACTTTGTCGACTAATAAATCACTTTCAAGACTCATCAAAGTTAAACACGACTTGTCCATAGCGGTTAACAATGTTATCACCTATGATAATTCTATTACCTTCCGAATTTTTTGGTTAAATAATAGTTCTGAACAAGAATCTCAAAACACAAGGATATTTTCAAGGCCTGCAAACAGTTTATCTACGGTACATCTCACATCACTATCTCTTCAAGAAATTCTAAATGAACAAGTACATGAGATTCCACTTATACCTGAGGTCGTCTCTTGTCAAGAAAGGCAGTTTCCGGTAGCGCACGTAGCACAATTTGATACGATCACAGTGATCTAAAGCCATACATTCTGGTTACTGAGTTGGTTCGTTGGAAAGGAGACACATTCATGAAATAATACTGTTACAGTACAGCTTCCTGATGCGCAAACTCAATAATAAGTTAAATATCAATGTGAAAAATTGATCAAAATACGCGAGGCAGACTGCTCAATGGTTTTTAATCGTCTGTTGAAGTAAAACGAAATTTATTCATTTTATAAAATTCACTATTCGGTTTTCTTTCACTTTTCGTGGCAGATGTGCAGCCAATAATTCACTTTCACGCCACTTAACTACAACCAACGGTACTTAACGAACATCTTTAATTCACTCAACAATTACTCTTAATTCAGTGAAGGAAGTGGAGACAGCACCTGCAACGGTGCAATAATTTTGTTTGAAGTACTTAGCAAGAAAAAAAGGAAACAAAACAGAGATGATAATCGAGTATTTTTAACACACTAGAATCAAATACCTCGTCTCTAAATCCATTGTTCAATCTACCACGGCAAGGAACAGTACACGGCGAAGTGATAAACTTATCTGAGGAAGCGTAAAGCTGGTAGCTTGTCCTTTTGAGTACCTAGTATATAGGTCTGGTTCGTGTTCAGCATTTTACTATTGCTTCTTCCATCTTACTGTATTTCTGCAGAATCTATCAACGATCTGAACTAGGCAAAATGCTGGCATCACAACTCTCATTAGATCCGTGGAAGACGTGTGAGTGAAGGAAACTAAATGTTGTTGTTGTTGTGGTCTTCAGTCCTGAGACTCGTTTGATGCAGCTCTCCATGCTACTCTATCCTGTGCAAGCTTCTTCATCTCCCAGTACCTACTGCAACCTAGATCCTTCTGAACTTGCTTAGTGTATTCATCTCTTGGTCTCCCTCTTCGATTTTTACCCTCCACACTGCCCTCCAATGCTAAATTTGTGATCCCCTGATGCCTCAGAACAGGTCCCACCAACCGGTCCCTTCTTCTTGTCAAGTTGTGCACAAACTCCTCTTTTCTCCAATTCTATTCAATACCTCCTCATTAGTTATGTGATCTACCTATCTCATCTTCAGCATTCTTCTGTAGCACCACATTTCAAAAGCTTCTATTCTGTTCTTGTACAAACTATTTATCGTCCATGTTTCACTTCCATACATGGCTACACTCCATACAAATACTTTTAGAAACGACTTGTTGACACTTAAATCTATACTCGATGTTAACAAATTTCTCTTCATCAGAAACGCTTTCCTTGCCATTGCCAGTCTACATTTCATATCCTCTCTACTTCGACCATCATCAGTTATTTTGCTCCCCAAATAGCAAAATTCATGTCCTAATCTGATTCCCTCAGCATCACCCGACTGAATTCGACTACATTCCATTATCCTCGTTTTGCTTCTGTTGATGTTCATCTTATATCCTCCTTTCAAGACACTGTCCATTCCGTTCAACTGCTCTTCCAAGTCCTTTGCTGTCTCTGACAGAATTACAATGTCATGGGCGAACCTCAAAGTTTTTATTTCTTCTCCATGGATTTTAATACCTACTCCGAATTTTTCTTTTGTTTCCCTTACTGCTTGCTCAATATACAGATTGAATGACATCGGGGAGAGGCTACAACCCTGTCTCACTCCCTTCCCAACCACTGCTTCCCTTTCATGTCCCTCGACTCTTATAACTGCCATCTGGTTTCTGTACAAATTGTGGGCCGGCAGGGCTGGCCGAGCGGTTCTAGGCGCCACAGCCTGGAACCGCGCGACCGCTACGGTCGCAGGTTCGAATCCTGCCTCGGGCATGGATGTGTGTGATGTCCTTAGGTTAGTTAGGTTTAAGCAGTTCTCAGTTCTAGGGGACTGATGACCTTAGAAGTTAAGTCCCATAGTGCTCAGAGCCATTTTTTTGTACAAATTGTAAATAGCCTTTCGCTCCCCGTATTTTACCCCTGCCACTTTCAGAACTTGAAAGAGAGTATTCCAGTCAACATTTTCAAAAGCTTTCTCTAAGTCTACAAATGCTAGAAACGTACGTTTGCCTTTCCTTAATCTTTCTTCTAAGAAAAATCTTTCTTCTAAGGAAACTAAATACAGCTACAAAATAAAACATAAATCATACTTCTCCGTTAGAATAGATATCTACTGCTTACAATATCCTTAAGTGAGACAGTATGGTTAGTATAAGATTATAAATACTGTTTTGTTGTCAGGCTGGTGAAGCTAGATATATGCGGTTTTTCTATTTTCACCTTTTCGGTAGTTTTTGACATTGGCTGTCAACAGGAATAAAATATTGCGAGCTAAAGGTACAACGCTACAGAAAGCTTGTAGAATACAGAATTAAATGACATTTAAAGCTGCGAGGATGGTAACACCTAATTGGGAAGTAGTTTTGATATTTCAAGACAGATGGCTCTGAATCCTGTTGTGTGGTCAGTGTTCATTGTACACGGTCCAGCCACATTGTAACCAACGCTTGTGTTCGACGTCAACGTGCAATAACCACTCATAGACGGCATGTGGCAGCATTAGCAGTCAAGGGTTAACATAGCATGTTTGAGCGGGGAGGGCCGAGGAGGGAGAGGGTACGGAGAACGGCGTAGTCGTTTTTATAATGCTAAAATGGAGTGATTTATCTGACCTCCAAAACGGCATGTTCATTGGTTTTCAGGCCAAGCGTGGAAGCATTTCCGAGACGGCTAGAGTACAGACGTAGCCGTTTTGGAAATACTTCTACCCTTGGCCTGAAAGCCATGGTTAAAGTACAGCTCGATTGACAAAATGAAGTTATCCAAAACCGGCTCCACGGAAACTGTGCTGCCCCACGGGCCATAGATGACAGGGGTGACAGGGGTGAACAAAGGCAATGTGTACGGGCGGGCAGACATGAAACTTTTAAGCAACTGACCGCCCAGATGAACCAAGGCGGTATCAGCAATGTCTCCTCAACGACCATTCAGCGAACGTTGTTGAGGATGGACCTCCACAGCAGGTGCCTAGTTCATGCACCCATGCCGACTGCTGTCCATCAGCGACGAAGGCTGGAATTTGTACGCCAGTACCGCAAATTGACGACCACTGACTATTTCAGGTGAATCACGTTTTATACTCCATCAGGCGTGAATAATCTGAAAGAACCCTACAACAATCGTGGCACAGTAAGCACTGTGTGAGGCCGACCACATAGCAGAATTCTCCGACACGGATTTTCTGGCTGTAGAGAAGAGCTATAACACCCACTTGTTCAGAGAAACTATAGAAATACACAGACATGAGAATAGCTTCAACAAGAAAGAAGAAACCTCAACATGAACGAATCCTGGATTCCCGTGCCGCAGTGAACGGCCGTTGCGAGTAGCAAGAGGAGCGCTACACTGGAAACGACCACAGAAAAGCCCTTGGATGTTGATGAGTTAGGTACATAATGAGAGAGGAAAAGTAGCTCTCTCACTTATTTTCATGTTCAAGGCTATTCTCTAATGTTGTTATTACACCACAGACATAATTTTCAGTGAGACAACAGGAAGTTATCAACATGAGCAGTCGTTGATGGGAGCATGTACATTGCTAATGCATGTGGGATGTTTATGGCAGCTCTCTTTTGAATAGTATTGTCTGGAGTTGAGAACAATCTGGCGTTTTTTATTTGACAGTACATCAGAAATGGACATACGATTTGAAAGCCACATTCAGCTGTTAGGGAAAGGAACATCTCAACGCTCTTACCAGGCACATGATGCTGGTCACAAGGATTTATCATATTGATGTGCAGACAATGCTTTCAGCCACAGAGGTTAAAAAACTACATAGCTGGTTCTACCTGTTAGGTGTTTATGGCCATGTCAGAGACAAGAATGCAGGAGGGGAAGTAGGTCGACTGTTCAAAGGTTTTCTACACTGTCGTAAAGGCCCATTGTGTAAAAGGCTGGCGTTTGCGTGTTCGCCTTAGACCAGGTGCCATAGTCAGAGCCATCAGATGTTGTTGTCTATCTGCATGCCAAGTCTTTTGGAAAGCCTTGGGCCTTGAAACAATTTTAAGATGGAACGCAACATTTATGGTGGGTCTGAAATTATGAGTTTTGGAACCCAAAAACTGTTGCCCCTGGTCGGACATGCTATTTGTTCGGCCTGACAAGATAATGATCACTGTGATAAATGTGTTGTTCACTCTGCTGCATAAAATGACCGTGGGAAACACAATTCCGGAGCATAACGTTTCTCCTTCCTGCATGGAAATTTACAAGTCAGGGATTGTCTGCTCTCCTGCAGGGAAGAGAATATTATTAACTTCGATTAGGATTGGCAGGAAGGAAGTGCAGATGAGCTAGAGGGAAGATGTGGAGCTTGTGGAGTATTGTGATTAGCACTAAACCCATGTGGTGGAGGTTGATTTGGTGCCCTGTTGTATTTTACTGAGCTTTGATGGAAAAGGATGAGCGGAGATATGGGGCTTCAGCTTCAGATTCCAATCTGGAGAGGAGATTATGGTTGTGACTCTTGTTATGATGGATTTCACTTGAGACACACGTCCTGAGTGTGAATTCGCTTTGGCACTGGTCTTAACTGGGGAGCCTATGGAGAAGTCCTCGCTGTATCAACAGTTTAGACCTCAATCATCTTGGAAAACAACCCGCTGTGCTGAGGACGATCTTATTTATATTAGGTCTGCTGTATGACGTTTCATCTCTTTGTGTGGACTACCATGTAAGTGAGTCAAATTGGTATGACCAGCGAATGGGAGTGTCCCTCGCTGGAATCCTCCGAGATTTCGGGGCTCCATTAGGAAGCTTGCTGGTGACGTTTCATATTTCGTGCCCATGATAACGAATTACAGGCGCCGCACATCGCTACTGTGCAGATGCTTCAGCCATGACCATCACCTGAGACAGCGGAACACATCGAAAAAGGGTTGCTGGCCGCCCATTTTTGAGAAAGGATTATAGTATTGTTACTCCGGCTTGTTAGAGCTAACAGAGGCACAGTCTCCAAACTTGTGACATGTTAAGCCATACATATGCAGGAAATAATGACATCTATGTTTCAGATGTGCAGATCCGGGAGCACGGTCAGGAGACAGCGCCTGTATGCAGATGAACACCAGCACCGTTTCAGCTCAGTTCAACATTGGATGACAATGCTGCCGGTAGACGGTGGTAAGTTCCCATGGGATCAAACTGCTGAGGTCATTGATCCCTAGGCTTACACACTATTTAATCTAACCTAAACTAACTTACGCTAAAGAGAACACACACACCCATGCCTGAGGGAGGACTCCAACCTCCGATGGGGGCAGCCGCGCAAAACCATGACAAGGCGCCTCAGACCATGCGACTACCCTGCACGGCAATGCTTAGAGATAAAGTTGACAGATTCTGGGTAAAGTAAATAAGTTAATATCAAGTTTTATGTGGAGTGAGCATGTTTCAGGAATGAGTGGATGCAGTGCTGGCCTAACACAGGGGTATGCATGACGGACAATAGTACTAATACAACTCTCACACACAAACCAGAGACACTTTCCACCATATTTTTAAGACAATTACAGCTTTTACAGATGCCATGTTTAATCAACATATAACACTTATTTCTTGTCTTCATTTTATTACAATCATTCAAATAATCATACATGGTTTCATACTTTATTTATTCAAAGAACTCATTTTTATGGTTTTTCTAATCACAAGAAACTATTTGTAAAAAAATCGATGTAAAGACATGGCACTGAAGCGTGCTATGAGGACTGTGTAGATTTTGGGAGCTGTCAAACCCAGTATTGATGCATCCTGTGGGGCGTTGTGAGGCTACATCCCGTGGCCAGGGATGACGACAGTGAAGCGGCTAGAAGGAGAATGCTTGTGGCGCTGGTGGGCCAGTTCACTGCTAAGCGGAGGGCCAGTTGGCAACGCTGAAGGAATGCCAGGACAGCTGGGAGCCAGCCAGCCACCTTACCAGCCAAACAAGAATGAAAGTGGAGGGGAACTGCACCACATGCCACAGCTGCCATAAACTAGCCTACTCCGGGCGGCTATGAATGGTGGCTGACCACCAGACAAGGGTGGTTCACCATTGACATCACACCACTTCCTTGAGAGCCTTGTGAAGAGCCTGGTGGCGAGTAACTGACAGCCAACAGCACCCACCCACTAAGCAGATGTGAATGGGACCTACTGGATAGGAAGCCCATCCCTGATATCACACCCTCAAGGGACCTGTAGACAAGCTGGCACCACAACAAGTCCCGAAGGGATAACCGAGGCAGACACACCCTCCACAGATGGTGAGCAGAGTCTGATGGCCACTATCCAGATAAGTTGCGACTGCAATCTTGTACTATGATGTATATGAGCACTGGCAACTGTGGGGATATCACACGCTACCCACTGGCATACTGAGAGACAAGAACTCATCACTGGGAGACAGGTTCTGCGCCAAACAGAAGTCCGTCTCGCCACATAATCCAAGGGTTGACTGCACTTCTTCAGCTAGCGGATTGAGAGTCAAGATAGGGGCAGAGACATCACTTCCTGAGTTGGAGGTACTGAGCACCAGTCCTTCAACACAGGTGTTTCATTTCTTCCCACCAAATGTCATGTCCATCACACCCAACAGCATGTCAGACTGCCGATTTCTGCCAGTTCGAGGTGATGTCAACAGCTCAGCTGCCATCCTGATGCTGCCAAGGACAAGATGGGGGACCAGAGCCATCTGCTGATGCTCCTACATCAGGCGCCGAGTGAAAGGCAACCCTGACTCTGGCGTATCCTCATTGCACCTTGGTGCTCAGGCTAACCCAGAGGCAATGTTGGTTTGTCTGTGTGTGTTTAGTGCCTTGTTCTATCTGTGAGACTTCATGAATATAAACTGTCTCCCCAGGGACCCTTATGGAGGTAGCGAAAGGATGTTTTGTGTAAATCTTAATTAATGCAATTCTGTATTTTTTCTTGTGAAACTGATTTAATTTTTGGTTCAGCTATACTTGTAAAGATAATGTCTCTTGCATTTATCTAAATTCTATTCGAAAAGTGTGATATGCAAATGTATTGTAGGTAGTAGAAACATTATTACACTGCCCTAGAAAATAAGTACAGTAGACGACACATGTTATTAGCTTGTATAGATTTAGAAAATGAGTGTTTTTCTTAAATCGTAAATATTGTCCGTTTGTGTATTATGGATGACTGCAACCTGATCGATGACTGAGCAGGGGTAAATCACTGAGGCAGAGAATGGTTCGAACTACATGGAACTGCAATCTGATTAGGAACATTACTCATCTCTGACATCAGAAATTGTAAGATTGAATAAAAAAATGCTTCAAGACCTATTTAACTGACATGAGCAGGTACTGATGGGAAAATGTACATTGTCGGTGTGGTGTCTTTACAGTAGCTCTCCTTCGAATAGTATTTTGTGGAGTTGAGAACAAGTAGGTGGTTCAGTTATGTAACAGCAAATTATGCAGTGGACATTCGGAATGGGCAGCCGTGTGTTGCTGTTAATGAGAGGAATGTCTCAAAGTACTCACAAGGGACAGAATGCTGGTCCCAAGAGTTTCTCAAAACAATGCTTTTGTCCGAAGAGGCAAGAAAACTGCCTAAGTGGATCTACCTATTAGTCGTTTCTGGGCATGGTGGGGATAGAGTCATAGGAGGGAATGAAGATCACCTGGCCAAGGTGTTTAGATAGTGTTGTAAATACTCAATGTGTAAAGAGCTGATGTACATAAAAATCTTCAAGCTTCCATGTTCGCCTCGGACTGGACTTGGAGCCGTCAGGTGGTGTCGTCCGTTCCCTTGAAGAGTTTTTTTTGGGAAGTCTCAGAGCTTCAGAAGAATTTTAGAATGGAATGGAAGATTTATGGTGGCTATGACGTGGTCTATGTTGGGACACAAAAATCTGAGGAACCTGATGGGGCCGGCCGCGGTGGTCTAGCAGGTTCGAATCTTGCCTCGGGCATGGATGTGTGTGATGTCCTTAGGTTAGTTAGGTTTAAGTAGTTCTAAGTTCTACGGGACTGATGACCACAGATGTGGTCTCAGAGCCATTTGAAACATTTTGAACCTGATCGGAGTTGCTGTAGCGTTCAGCCCGACAACATAATGATCTCTGTGATAAATATGTTGTTCACCTTAGGCCCAGACGAAAACTCTCAAAACACCTTGCCTAAAATAGCCATGGGTAATACATTTTGGGAGTGTAACCTTTTCCCCTCCCTGTGTGGAAATTTACGAGTCAGGGATTGGTTGCTTTTTCAACAGGGGAAAGGGAAAGCATATTATGAACTTTGGCTAGTATTGGCTGGAAGATAGAGCAGGGGAGCTAGAAGGCAGATGCAGCGCTCATGTGATTGGCTGCGGTAGTTGTGTTGCTGCACTCTTGATGTTTACCGAGCTTGGATGGAAAGGCACGAGTGGAGAAATGTGGCTTTCGTTCCAGACTGTGCTCTGAAGAGGAGATTCTGGCCATGAATCTTGTTATGAGTGGGTTGCACTTGGGGCACTCATCCTGAGCGTGACTTTG
This sequence comes from Schistocerca americana, assembly GCF_021461395.2. Taxonomy (NCBI): domain Eukaryota; kingdom Metazoa; phylum Arthropoda; class Insecta; order Orthoptera; family Acrididae; genus Schistocerca; species Schistocerca americana. The sequence continues at coordinate 319,730,439 of NC_060120.1, read as the reverse complement.
CACTGGCGCTGATCTTGATTGGGGAAACTGTGGTGAAGTCTTAGCTGTACCGACAGTTAAGACCTCAGTCATCTGGGACAACTCTCTGCGCCACAGACGATCTTATTCATATCAGGTCTGCCGCCTTGACGTTTCATCTCCTTGTGTGCACTGCGTATAAGTGAGTCCAGTTAGTCCTTGGTGTGACCGGCGAATGGGTGTCTTACGCGCTGGAATCTGCCGACAGTTCATGGCTCCATTAGAGAGTAATTGCGATCCAGATCTCCTGCTCGCGACTTAAAATATTTCGTGATTACGATAACGAATTACAGGCGCCACGCATCGCTACTTTGCAGATGCTTGCTTTACGATTGACATCTGAGGCAGTGCTATGCATTGAGAAATTGGTATATTGTTGCTGCTCTGGCTTCTTAGGGCAAACAGGATCACAGTTTCGTCACTTGTTCTCAGCTGCACCAAGTAATGTAACTTCTGTGTAGAATAAATCTATCAAAGTCTGTTCATTATTAGATAATTTCAGATTGTGTTATCCATTTTTTGAGCAAGGGGAAGTAGATGAAACAGAAACCAGATGCCAACCGGTGGAGTGCTAATTATTTGTTAATTCTATTTTACTTGTCAACTCTCTCAACTCTTGCCATTTTTCATAAAAGATTAATCCTGTGTTGATATATTAATCACCCATCATTACTTGACAACAATAATGATAGGGCCACCATTCGATTAAATTTTCTCAGCATTCAAGTTTTATTTAAGATTCCGATAAAAGTGATAACATCCAATGCAGGCTATAAATATACCACTTTCAGAGAATGTAATGAATTTAGCGGAGCCATGGCCAGATAATCAAGTGGAAGGTTTTCAAGTTAAAACGATTGCTGTAAGTGTGTGAACTTACAGTGGCCTGTAGTCTTTCAAATCAAACGGCAACACCCGTGTAGTCGTTCAGTACAGTCCACACTAGCAGTGGAAAAATCATCAAACAAATGTCGGTCAAGGAAGGCAAGACAAAAGCCAACAGGCAGTTCGTCATCCTCCAGCAAATCTATGGACAGATTGGTGACAATCCGCTGAATGGAGGGTTCTGCACCATGCAGAGGTAGAGAGTCTGTAGAAGCAGCTCAGGCACTATAACTTCAGTCGAGGAGCATTCTTCAGTGACAGTTAGTTATTAAATATAGGGTTGAATAAAATCATTTCAGATCCAACACCGTAACATACCCTAAAATGAAATGCAATCTAACACGATGCATTGTATCCAAAAGGATTTTGTTCAGTTTGGCAATCTTCCATGTATCGAAGTGTAATCCGACGTCGAAGCCTGAAATCTATTTAAGGAAACCAAATTCCATATTTTCGCTGCTATTTTTATGAAAGTTGTGGTCCTAAATGAAAAAGATGATAGTAACACTTATATAATACCGAGTTAACAAACTATTAAATGTGGTTAACATGTACAACACTGAACTCCAAAGTCCCAATGATGAACATGTAATGAAGTAAATATATGTTTTGTACCCCTCACATAGCGGCTTACTAAATGAAATTAAGCTGAAAGCTGCGCTTTGTTTCATGGATAGAAGCTGTAAAGCGAAGTTCAAATCTTCTTCCACAATTACCTCTCTCCCCGCTACGTACACTCACTTCTGATATTAGAATTACTTTTAGCAATACGTTGAAGTTTGCTTTGTTTTCAGAAGAACTGGGCTGTTTCATTTGACCTTCTCCGCATAGCTCTATGGCCTCAGTCATTTTTAGTGGAGGCAGTGCTCGATAAAAGCACTGCATCATCTACATCTAGTGCCAAAAAAGAATTTACTCGGTGCTCTTACATATTCCAACGGGGCCAAAAAATTCTAGTGCCATTTGGTCGCTGAGCAGTCAGTCTGCATCGTAATCTTGGAGCAACGGACAAAGATCAAAAGATCATAGAAGGGGAATGCGGTACCCTGTGTGAGTGTGCGGTAGGCTGGCAAATGCCTTTAAGAGCCTTCTCATGTCACATTTCAGAGAAAAGCTTGAGCAGCAGATAAGTTTCCTTATTATTGTTCTCTAACCGTCATAATCAAGTCCGATAGAAAGACCCATCAGAAGCAACAGTACGTAAAATATTGGGAATGATTATTGACTACTGTGCAGCAACTGATCGATCATGTACCTAAAAATATCCTTCACATCTGGGACAGCCACGATTTGTCATCATCATCACTTACAACAGAGCACTAGGGTAAGATTTAAAACTACTTTTTCAGAATTCGTGAGTGCACATATTGATCAAACGTTGAATTAGAACTCGAATTTCATAGATCTGCTCTGCATTTATTTGGACATTTAGTGATAAGACCATCAGAAATTTGGCTTAGTTTGCTCACTTAAATTCGTTATTGTGATACAGAATAGCTGTCTGGGGCTATTTTATACATACACATATTCATCACAGGATAACATCTGATGGTCATAAAAAATTTCTATCTCCCTTGTGGATTAAAAAAGCAAATAAATAATTAATTTTAAAAACAAAGCAGAACCATTTCCGATTGACATTTCCTTGTAATGGATCAATGTGTAGCGTCACCGCGAAATTTCACCGCTCAGCTGACAAGGATAGTAAGCAAGGGACGTGTCGATACCAGGGCACGCCGAGTAGGGTGACCGCGCGATTTAGGGCACCATGTCACGGAGGTTCGTGTCCTCCGTCGGGTATGGATGTATGTGTTGTTCTTAGCATAAGCTAGTTTAAGTAGTTTGTAAGTCTAGGGACCGATGACCTCAGCAGTTTCGTCCCTTAGGAATTCACATACATACACGAGGGCTCAAAGGCTTCGCAAATTTCATTCCGTGTGCTCAGTTGGACAAAAATTATGCCTCGTAGACAGGCGCGTGAACAGTACACGCACATGTCAGCAATTGAGAGAGGACATGTACTCACGTTGAAAAAAGCCGCTTGGAGCAATAGGCGAATCGCTTCACATTTGAATAGGAGCGATAACGAATTTGGAAGGGATAGGTGAACCATGGTCGAACACAGCTTCAAGATAGAAGCGGGAGATGATAGAATGTGAGGACGGACCAGTCGTCACAGAGGCACTCAGACCCCTGGGTTCATCGTTCTCATCGATCCGACATGCAACTGGTGATCCAGTGAGCGCAAGGACCATTGATAGGCGGCTCACGGCGCCCCTTGCGCCAACTACAGTTGACCTCTGTACACCAGCAAGCCCGTTTCCAGTGGGGTCGGAGACATTCGGTTTGCAGTCTCAGTGACTGGAGTAGAATTTTCTTCAGTGATTAGTTCTACATCAAACTGGGACCCGACGACAAGCGGAGACGTGCGTGGACACGCCCTGGACAACGGTAGGATATCACTATCAGTGTTGCGAACCATATGGCCCAGCAACCAGGTGTAAGGTCTAGGGTGCCATTTCATTTCATAACATGATCCCTCTGGTTGCTTTCCGCTGTACCATTACAGCATAACGGTTTGTCGACTATATTCTACGCCCCTTCGTGGCAATCGTACGTTTCAGCAAGATAATTCGTGCCTGGCGAGAGTGTTTACTGCTTGTCTTCTTGTTTAACAAACACTATCCTGGTCAGCAAGGTCACCGGACCTCTCCCCAGTTGAGAACTTTTGGAACATTATGGGCAGGACTCTCCAACCAACCGAGCATTTCGACTATCAAACGCGCCAGTTGGATACAATTTGGGATAATATCCCTCAGTAGGACAGCTAACAAGGCCATGCCAAGCCGAATAACTGCTTGCGTAAGGACCAGCGGTGGACCGACACGCTATTTACTTGCTCTGTTTGTGAAGGTCTTTCTCTTGAATAAATCATACATTTCCTCTGTAATAGTAATCATTCGTTTGTCTGTACTTGTACATCACATCTTTCGATTTCCGACTCTTTCAGACAATTCGTTCGCGGTGCGTCGCTTTTCTTCCTTACTATGTAACTGCGAGTGGCTGGATTGCGTTTATTAAAATCTAATTTTAAGTAAAAATTAATTAAAAATTCCAATTATGCACATGGACAGCGCACTGACACCTGATGAATCAAAATTTTATGTGCACCTGCTTAATAACGTGTTGGTCCAAATCCGGAGCGATTATGTGTGGCATAGACTCAACAAGTCCTTGGAAGTTGTGTGTAGGTACGTCGCACTAGATGTCTACGTAGATGTCACTAAGTTCCTCTAAATTAGGAGTCAGTGGTTTGTCGTGTCGGAGCTAGCGCATGATACCGTCGTACATGTGTTTTATTGGGTTAAGATCAGTCGAATTTCGTGGCCAAGACATCAACGTGAGTTCATTATCATGTTTCTTAAGCCACTGCAGCACTGTAGCGATCCTGCTGGGAGGTACCATCGCCTTTTCTGGAAGGCATCAAGCATGAAGGCATGCAGGTGGTCCACAATAAGGTACGCTGTCATGGTGCCTTCGATTACTACCACAGCTCGCACAGAAGCCCGGGTGAATGTCACCCAACAGCTTAATACTGTTCCACTGGCCTGCGTCCGTGACGCGGTGCATATTTCGAGCTGCCGTTAGCTTGGGTGACGGCGTATCCGGATGAGACCATCAAGCACGTGTAACAAAAAACGTGATTCCTCTGTCTAGACGTTTCAGTTCGTCCACTTTACATTATCGATCCCGTGCCCACTACAATTGCAACTCACGATGTCGTTGGGGAAACATGGGGACGCTTGGGGATCGCCTGCTGTGGAGCCCCGTGTTCAACTAAAACCGCTGAGCAGGGAGCATCGCTTGTGCCTTTACCAGCACTGTACTCTGTCGTGGGGTCTGCCACAGGTAGCCACCTACCCTGTTTTACAGAGCGGACGAACCGTCTGTCTCCATGTTCCTTGATGAGGCGTGGACGTCCAACATCTTATCACCTAGTCGTGGACTTACCGGTCTTCAGCTATTTTCCATAGATACTCAAGACACTAGCACGCGTACGGCTGACCAACTTATCCGTTTCCGAGATTCTCCTTCCCAGGCATCAGTCTGTAACAATCTGCTGTTTTTCGCCTGTTTGTCGGTGGATTTGCCCATTTGCGGCCCGTATCGTCGATACAATGATTTCCCGTTCCCCTCTGTCCCGCTTATATTTTTTCCTCGGCGAGTCACAAGCTCGCCACGCCATTAGGAGCATTGGGTCTCGTGGTGAGCAGTGGTAATGGTGACTTCACTTATCGACGTATTTCAGCTAAGAAAATATACAAAGTTTTTAAATCTTCTAAACGATTCCGCAAGACCGCTACCTACCATAAATATTGCCTACGGAAAGTAAATAACTGAACTGCACTGAACACAATAACACACCTTCCAGAATGACCAATTATGTCGTCCCCCTCTTATTCAAAGCAACTTATCCTGTACTGCCTGGTGTAACATCAACAAATCAGGGAAAAATTAAACAAATTCTTTAAGAAAATTGCCACAATGAGCTATACGAAGGCCAGTATTTAGAAAAAGTAAACCTTCTTTCATCTTGAAGAGTGTAAGAAAAACGCGATGTGCGCTACCTGATAAATGGGAATCGAGAATCAATGTCCACATCTTAATAACGTTTTACGGAAATACACTCCTGGAAATTGAAATAAGAACACCGTGATTTCATTGTCCCAGGAAGGGGAAACTTTATTGACACATTCCTGGGGTCAGATACATCACATGATCACACTGACAGAACCACAGGCACATAGACACAGGCAACAGAGCATGCACAATGTCGGCCCTAGTACGGTGTATATCCACCTTTCGCAGCAATGCAGGCTGCTATTCTCCCATGGAGACGATCGTAGAGATGCTGGATGTAGTCCTGTGGAACGGCTTGCCATGCCATTTCCACCTGGCGCCTCAGTTGGAGCAGCGTTCGTGCTGAACGTGCAGACCGCGTGAGACGACGCTTCATCCAGTCCCAAACATGCTCAATGGGGGACAGATCCGGAGATCTTGCTGGCCAGGGTAGTTGACTTACACCTTCTAGAGCACGTTGGGTGGCACGGGATACATGCGGACGTGCATTGTCCTGTTGGAACAGCAAGTTCCCTTGCCGGTCTAGGAATGGTAGAACAATGGGTTCGATGACGGTTTGGATGTACCGTGCACTATTCAGTGTCCCCTCGACGATCACCAGTGGTGTACGGCCAGTGTAGGAGATCGCTCCCCACACCATGATGCCGGGTGTTGGCCCTGTGTGCCTCGGTCGTATGCAGTCCTGATTGTGGCGCTCACCTGCACGGCGTCAAACACGCATACGACCATCATTGGCACCAAGGCAGAAGCGACTCTCATCGCTGAAGACGACACGTCTCCATTCGTCCCTCTATTCACGCCTGTCGCGACACCACTGGAGGCGGGCTGCACGGTGTTGGGGCGTGAGCGGAAGACGGCCTAACGGTGTGCGGGACCGTAGCCCAGCTTCATGGAGACGGTTGCGAATGGTCCTCGCCGATACCCCAGGAGCAACAGTGTCCCTAATTTGCTGGGAAGTGGCGGTGCGGTCCCCTACGGCACTGCGTAGGATCCTACGGTCTTGGCGTGCATCCGTGCGTCGCTGCGGTCCGGTCCCAGGTCGACGGGCACGTGCACCTTCCGCCGACCACTGGCGACAACATCGATGTACTGTGGAGACCTCACGCCCCACGTGTGAGCAATTCGGCGGTACGTCCACCCGGCCTCCCGCATGCCGACTATACGCCCTCGCTCAAAGTTCGTCAACTGCACATACGGTTCACGTCCACGCTGTCGCGGCATGCTACTAGTGTTAAAGACTGCGAGGGAGCTCCGTATGCCACGGCAAACTGGCTGACACTGACGCCGGCGGTGCTCAAATGTTGCACAGCTAGCGCCATTCGACGGCCAACACCGCGGTTCCTGGTGTGACCGCTGTGCCGTGCGTGTGATCATTGCTTGTACAGCCCTCTCGCAGTGTCCGGAGCAAGTATGGTGGGTCTGACACACCGGGGTCAATGTGTTCTTTTTTCCATTTCCTGGAGTGTAATATTTGACTTTCAGAATGTAAATTAATATAACCAGTGTATAACAAAAAGCCTGTGATCCAGTAGCCCTGGTCAACAACTTAACTTAGATAGTTTTGTCTAGCTGCAATTCACTCTTGATGTGTAGACGTTACCTTACAGATGAGATTTATTTAATCATATGGCTAGGGCCACCCGTCGGGCAGGCTTGTCGTCGGGTTCCGGTCTTTCAATTTGACGCCGCTTCGGAGACCCGCAGTCGATGAGAATGATAGGATGATGAGGAGGACAGCACAACACACACTCCTTGGGAGGAGAAAATTCTCCGACACAGCCGGGAATCGAAGCCGGGCCCATAGGATTGACATTCCGTCACGCTGACCATTCAGCTACCGGGGGCGGACTTAAACAGATGAGATGTCTGATGTGATAATGAGAGATAATATTCCATGGCACACGATCAAAGCCTGTTACGCGGAATGTAGAACAGACCAGAGACACTCATACTCCATATATTCTTAATGTCATAAAACGGATAGACGGGAACATATTGAGGAGTGAGTGTGGTAAAGAAAATCATCTGCACAGCCATTTTCCTAATAAGGCGGATATCTTTCTGTCATTGTTGGAAAGCAAAACCCAAGGAGCTCGATGAAGAAGATGCTCATTGAAATCTTGGAATTACATAGTAGACGTCAGAGTGTTCGGTCATTGTAGGGTACGAAGGTTATTATTCCTCATAGCACGACGCTCAGTGCTGTTCCAGTTGGTCGCTGCCTGATACACTTGCAATCCTCCTCACATTAAAGTAAAATAGAGCCGGAACATCCGCATCCGTAGCTGATGGCGCTAACGCACTCGTAGTCATTTGGTTCGACTGATGGCGACGGGAGGAAATTTCACAGCTAGTGTTCGGCTCGCGAGAGGCGGATAGGTGGCGGCGTAGAGTTCACTTTGCAGCGGTGTAGCCAGCCGGAGTGGCCGATCGGTTCTAGGCGCTACAGTATGGAACCGCGCGATCGCTGCGGTCGCAGGTTCCAATCCTGCCTCGGGCGTGGGTGTTTGTGATGTCCTTAAGTTAGTTAGGTTTAAGTAGTTCTAAGTTCTAGGGGACTGATGACCACAGCAGTTAAGTCCCATAGTGCTCAGAGCCATTTTGAGCACCGGTGTACTCAGTTAAATTCTGATCTTCTCCGAAGTGCCTCATGAGTTATAGCTTGTGACACTGTTGATAGTGATCCGTCGCTCGAAAAGGTTACTAAGTTCAACAGTCCCGTTGATAATGTTTAAGAGGAGAAAGCTGCGTATCGGCACCAGTTTTCAGCCTCTCCCCTTTCCCATCGTCGTGCAACACAAACACGAAGCTGTACTGTACGTATACCCATTACAGTCATCTACACTCAACAACTACACTGAAGATACAAACATTCACACACTGCATTGAAAGTGGTCGTTGTAAGAATAGGAGGAGAACCATTCGATTAGGTGGCTCAGCATCCCCGCGGCTCTTTCTGCCACACGAGTCTTTCTTTCTTTATAGCGGAAATACATCTGCAGAATTTCATAACGTATCTATGAAGCATTAAAACGAGAAGGTAGAAGAGTAACTACATTTCTGATATAGAGTCAAAAATCTTGATTAGAGCTAAGTCTTTTTTTTAAAAAAAAAGACATGCAATTATCGCACTACCAAAGAAGACACTCAAAGACAAATGTGAAACTTATTGCACAATAATATTGCGGTATCAGATTGCGTTTCAGATATGTGGGACCATTTCTTTTCGTTGCTCTAAATAAAGGGAGAATGAACCAGAGAGTGTTCGATTACAAGGTTACTTGTGAATATCTGTAGCATGTCCTTAAGCGTAAATATGTAGGAATAGTACTGAGCAGTAACATAAAATTCGACGAAAACGTAAGATGAGCAGTAGTTTTAGATTCGTCGTAAAGGTTCTGACAAAGCATGGGGCTTCTGTAGTAGAAATTACATACGAAACGTCAGAGCGACCATGTCTCGAGTGTTGTTCCAGAGTTTGGAGCCCCATCACGTAACCTTGACAGTAGACTTGAAACAAAATCAGAGACACGCTGCTACTGTCGTAACATGTCGGTACGTTCGATACGAAAGCGTAACAGGTAAGTTACAGCAATATAATGGAAATTTTTGGAAGGAAGAATACATTTATCCCGAGAAATATTGTTGCGTAAATTTAGTAATCCAGTATTCGAGAGTGACTGTCTCCTTTCATCATCTTACATATTACGTAGATACAATGATAGTAACGTAAGAGTGGTTATGTAGAACACACACGATCTTTTCCTTGTTCAGGACACGATTAGAACACGGCAGACATTCGCTAACGCTGATACGAGTTCTTTCCGCCTCGCACTGTACAGTGGCTCCTTGAGTGTGTGTGAAGATGTGCATGTACATGTACATGTGGTTTGTTCGACATGGAGAGCGACAGTAATCTAGTTGAGAGGCTGACAACTAAAAGAAATTCAGTAACTAATCTATATTTTATTCGTGCTGCTGTGACGCCGATGAAAATAGCATTAGCATTGACTTTCACCTGCCAATGTAGCCATCACAACGCTGGAAGTATTATATAACAGTTTATTTCTGACAGTTAAGAGTATTCATTAGCTTAGATATTCCCAATTCAATCCGTTTTAATGACTAATAACTAGTATGGCAATAAAATATTGTTTTTTTAAGTCTTGTAAGAATTGTTTCAAAAGCTGCGGACACAGAACTGAATATTTGTGCAGCTCTATAGGTACCCTCTAGACCAGTGGTTCCCATCCTAGAGGTAATTATCCCTTGAGGGGTAAAATGAAATTTCCTGCGGGGCAAAAACTAAACGATTCGATTCTCTTTCAGTCACGAACGAAAGTAAATTATTTTCAAAAGATCATTACTATTATCACAATTTTGTATGTCTCTAATATAGTTTACATAAGTTATCAGTGAATACTTTCTCTCAGTGAGTAGCATTAACCCGGTGATGGTCACAGGTTCCACACATAGTACACCCACTATACACGTATGTTGTACTTTGTCCTATACATTACTGACAATAAAGGTGAGACATATACGTAACAAACAAAGTCTTCTCTAGTATGTAGATAATACCTGTAGTCGTCCGGAAATTGCTTCATTACTTGCTTCGAAACAGATAAATATTGTAATTCACAGCACGACTCAGCAGTGACTACGTAAGGCTGTACACAGTATTACTATTATTATTATTATTATTAGACTGGTTAGACACAAAGTATTAACAGCCTGAAGGGGTCCAGCAGTCAACTGATTCGCAAAAATAAAGCGTAGTGCACACATCTCAACTTGTTTGCAGTGTGCAGGTCACCGCAAGTACCGAAATGGAGAGGAGTAATGCAGCGAAAGTATATTTTGTAGCAAGTGTCTACTCTCACTGAGGATAGTTAGCTTTCTTGCGATGCACTGCAAATTGCTTCATTATTCATTCATTCAAACACACACACACACACACACACACACACACACACACACACGAAATATCACCCGTCTTTCACATCTTTCATCACTTTAAAAATAAAAATGTTCCAAGAAAATTCTTTCATTCTACACTGAGGAGCGAAAGAAACTGGCACACCTGCTTAATATCGAGTAGGGCCCTGGCGAACACGCAGAAGTGCCGCAACACAACGCGGCATGGACTCGACTAATATCTGAAATACTGCTGTAGAGAATTGACACCATGAATCCTGTACGGCTGTCCATAAATCCGTAAGGGTACGACGGCGTGGAAATCTCTTCTGAAGAGCACACGTAAGGCATCCCAGATATGCTCAATGATGTTCGTGCCTGGGGGGGGGGGGGGGGGGGGGGGGTTGGTGGACAGGAAAGTGTTTAAACCCAGAAGAGTGTTCCTGGAGGCTCGCTGTAGCAATTATGGATGTGTGGGATGTCCCATTGTCGTGCTGGAATTGCCAATTCCGTCGGAATGCACAATTGACATGAATGGATGAAGGTGATCATATAGGATGCTTACGTAATTATTACCTGTCAGAGTCGCTCTAGACATATCAGGGGTTCCATGTCACTCCAATCGCAGACACTCCACACCATTAGAGAACCTCCACCAGCTTGAATAGTTCTCGGTTGACATTCAAGGTCCAAGGATTCGTGAGGTTGTCTCCATACCCGTACACGTCCTCCACTCGACAGAATTTGAAACAAGACTCGTCCAACTAGGCAGTATGTTTCAAATCATCAACAGTCCAATGTGGGTGTTGACGCGCCCAGGTGAGGTGTAAAGCTCTGTGTCGTGCAGTCATCAACGGTACACGAGTGGGTCTTAGTTCAGAAAGCCTATATCGATGACGTTTCGTTGAATGGTTCGCATGCTGACACTTGTTGATGGCCCAGCATTGAAATCTGCAACAATTTGGCGGAAGGGCTACACTTCTGTCTCTTCAGTTGTCGTTGGTCCCGTTCTTGCTGGATATTTTTCCGGCCGCAGCAATGTCGGAGATTTGATATTTTACCAGATTCTTGATATTCACGGTACACTCCTCAAATGGTCGTACGGGAAAATCTTCACTTCAGCGCTACCTCGGAGATGCTGTGTCCGATCGCTCGTACGCCGACTATAACACCACGTTCAAACTCATTTAAATCTTGATAAGCTGCCGTTGTAGTAGCAGTAACCGATCTAATAACTGCGTGAGACCCTTGTTGTCTTATATACGCATAGCCGACCGCAGTGCCGTATTCTGTCTGTTTACATATCTCTGTATTTGAATACGCATGCATGTACAATTTTTTTTGTCGCTTCAGTGTATAATTTAGTTAGGTGCTAAAGTTGGTCAAAATGTTGGGAAGGGGGGGGCAACACAGACGACGGTACTAGCTAATGTCTAGTTGTACCCGGTGATAATGGTCCAGAGATAGCTTGGGAACAACTGATGTAGACAGAGCATGAGAACTGTATACAAGAATCATATTTGGGAAATGCAAGGAGACGTATAGATAGATACACTGGTGTTTAGACAAATAGATAGAAGGTGCATAGCGACACACATTAATCCACTGAGCGTTGCATATTCTGCTGAGTAGCACGGTGGAGTATAGTTAGTTATACCTAAATTTACATATGAATGCATTCTCCACAAGCAACCGTGTGGTGCATGACAGCCCGAATGGGCCCATATTTCTCGCATATTATCCTCGTGGTCCGTACGCGAAATGTATATTGGCAGCAGTAAGGTCGTTTTGTTCTCTCCGTGGCACTTGCGTGTTGTTCCGATCCACCGATAAGAAATTTAGCAGCCCGTCTTTCAATTGCTTCGATGTCTTCCTTTAATCCGGCCTAGTACGGATCCCACACACTGGAGTATTACTCAATAACAGGTCGCGCTAGCGTCCCGTATGTTGTCTCCTTTCCAGAGGGACCAGATTTTCCTAAAATTCTCAAACCGAAATCGACCATTTGCCTTTCCTACCACAATGCTCACAAATTCGTTCCGTTTCATATCGGTTTGAAACATAGAGCCCAGGAATTTAAACTACGTGCCAGTACGAAGCAAGACACTATTAATGCTGTATCCTAAAATTACGAGTTTCTTTTTCCAGCTCATCCGCATCAAGTTACATTTTTCTACATTTAGTGCCAGCTGCTGTTTTTATCACACCTACTAGAAATTGTGACTAAGTCATCTTCTTCATCCCACAATCACACACCGTCGATACCTTCCCGTACACCACAGCGTCGTCAGCGAACGACCTCAGATTGCTGTCCACCCTCTCCGCCAGATCATTTATGTATATAGAAAATAGTAACGGTCCTGTCACACTTTCCTGGGATACTCATGACTCTACTTTGGTCTTCCGCTGGCATTCTAATAACCAAGAGCATTAGGCTAGCAGCGCAGGGAGCTATATCTGGATGCTGGCACTGTTGAGAAGTATAGAATCTTATGCGTTGTTAGAAAGTTGTTTTCTAACGAAGTATGAAAACTGCATGGGAACTGATCTCTTCTCACCTTCACCTACTGGACCACTGCCGACAGTGTTACTCCGAAGCACCCGACATTTGTGGAACAAATACAACAGGGTGATACAGGAAACGAACAGTGAAGGAAACTCTGTTGCATACGTGCGCAACAAACTCTAAACAGAGCAGAACGTAAAAAACCCGAAAATTTAGAGATTCCGAAAACTTAATATGGACGAAATTTTCCTGTAGATGGGAGAAAGGGGGTTGTGTAAGTAGAGGAGACCTTGCACGTTAAATAAGGACATTTTGCAGGTAGCAAGTGCCTGATAAGGCTCACGGAAAGAAGGTCGCACTAAAAATAGTTAATTTGAAACACAGTTCCAGGAACTCGATATCTGACAGTTATCTCTTGCAGTGTGATAACCATGCCCACAACAAGTGTTCTACGTCTGTCATGCCAATCTCAAGCATCTACTACATGAGAAAGCAATCATATGATAATCTCTTTAGTGGTGAAGGAGAGCTTAATCACCATCAGTAATATGAAAGTGCCTCCTGTACGCGGCTGTCTTTTTGCTGTGCGCTCCGAAATGTATAATCTGTAAATTCCATCTGCGATATGTCAATGATTCGAATGTTTCGAGACGATTGGGAGCACGGTAGCAAGTAGGGACTTCAAAGGTCCGCTGCGTTATGACATCTGTTACTGCCTGCATTCCACGCTAATAGAGGATGTTTTGCAATAAATGAACAATTGTCGCAACAACATAAAACGCTTTTCTTGTTGCTACTACTCAGCGGTGCATTACTGCCAATGTCGGCGTGGCTGCCTTTGAGACCGATACTAAATCCAAGACGAGCTGTTTAAAAGGAATGTAATTGTGATGAACAGGTGGTTTCATCAACAAAGGAAATTCCTATGACGACTACACCTCAGGAAAATAACTATGTTCTTATAATGGATACTATTTGGAGCGTCAGCTTTTGCAAATAAATATGGATTCTCTAAATCACACTTCACAAATGTTCAAAACTAACCCTCCTGAAAACCCCGATTCAGGTATTTTTCACTGAGCAACACTGGACAGAGTAAAAAGACTATTGCTTATTAGGTTCTCTTTCCACAATAATTAATTAATATAAAAAGTAATCCAGAGTCCACATAGAACTGTTTTAATTTTGTAAATCTCTACATAATTTGTAATTCTCTCTCGTAAAGAATGTTTTCCTATCAACAGTGGCACGTTTGATTGAAAAGTTCGCCATGCATGATTCCGTCATTCAATCTTTCTTGCGTCATGGTTTTGTGTGTGTTAAGTTTTATTCTTCTAAGAGCGAAGTAAGAACGTTCTGATGTCCATGTGAAGATTGATTTACTTAAATCGATCTTTCTCAGTTTCATCACCTCTGGAATCAATTCGCCGACGTGCGTATTTAAGAAAAGAAGCGCAATATGTCTTCCGTACTTACGTCGTAATAAAATTTTAGATTTACGAACATCTGACATCATGTTTCCGAGCAAAGTTAATCTTTCAGTGTCAGAGTCATCATATAACGTTCTGTTACCTAGTGCAATCATTAGTTTTGAAAAGAAGAAATGTTCCTTTTGCTTTGAAGTGAGTCATAGCAGTTTTAGAATAACGATCCTCGAAATACTGAATCGCATCATCCAAAACCTCAATGTAAATTTTACCGTAATAATCACGGACAGTGGCAAAAGCAAGTGGTAAGCGCCATCATCAAAGTTTCTAAAACTCTTTTGAGCTTTTGGAAGTTTCGGATCATCGATATAAAATGTTTTGGTCAATTCCAAGCCCGAGCTCCATCCTTCAGAGAAAATTTCATCAGTTCAAGATATATCTCGAACACTTCAACATTGTCTAGGGTTTTTGGAGTTGTAGAAAGAAATTTGCCAGAAAAGTATTCAAAATTTCGACTGGCTCTAAAATTTTACCAAGAACTCCAGTGACGAAGATACATCCAAAAGAACACAGAAAATTTGAGAAACATTTAGCTTTAAAATCAGCATCAGACTTTTTAAGCTCTGTCTCCTCGAAGAACCAAATTTACTGTTTGTAATTCTGTGAAATAGTTTTCAACGAACCTACTCAACAGCACCACCTGGCAGGCCAAAAAGGCCGAAGAATTACTGGTGGGTAACTTCCAGAGACTCAAATACTGCTAATCGCTTGGGGGCCCGTGTACAAAATTGGTAATTTTTTTTCACATGTGAAAGGGAGTGTCTCACAATGGTCTCATTCTGCGTCGCCTATTGCGTCACAAGATTCAAAGAATCGGACAAACAGTGGACATGCAGAATTCTCCGCTCAGTTTCTTTGGTTTTTGTTTTTGCAACCCAGAAAAACCGCCGGCCACATTTGCCACTCCGTCAGCAGCAGTACCTTTGCATGACTTGATATCGAAAGTATTACCACTGACACATCGAAACAAATCGAAAATTACTCGATGTGACATACGACGCTAGTTTCACAAACCGTTATCGAAGACTATTAGGAATATTTTACAAACATCATGGAACTGTGTAAGATACACTGGCCATAACGGAAGGTACTTCATTTTTTATGTCCTGCGAAAGTCATCTATACTTTGCATAATTGTAAAAGTTGGACAAATCGAAGTTATCTTCAGCAACTATAACAATCCGCTCAAACAGAATTTTCCTGTGTCACCACGGATTGCTAACTCCAGCATCTTGACATGAAGCAATCAATTTAACATTCTCAACAGAGCTACTCGTATAGATATCATTGCTCCCTCCTAACCTATAGACATTTAACAATGCACGTTCATACCTTCATCAACTGCACTTTGCCCATTGACACATATTCTACATTTGATTGATGTGGATTCTAGATTCGAAACCTTTAACTAGTTCGCTCTGTAAATTATCCTTGGCTGATTTTGTCATTTCATGTTGGTTCCAATCTCTGTGAGAGATGAGTAATAAAACTTATGCCGTTATTTATTTTGACGGTCGCAGTCCTGTATCAGCAGTCCTTTTCTCACGGTTCATTACTGTGACTTTTGTCTCACTCCGTGCCATTTTCGGAAGAAGGTGAGAACATCACTGGCTTTACACTACCAATTACTGGATTCTCTACTGAATAGGCTGCTACTTAAAATCAAAAGTTGCTTACGACGGAAAAAAGAACCATTCTCACGGAAAAAACTATTGATATATAACTCTTTCAACATCAGTTTATCACATAGCGGAAACGACCCATCAGCAACATTAAACAGGTAACTTCAAGCTAGTGTCATGGCTCTAATACCCTTCAATGTGTATCACTGATGGTTGCAGTGTCTGTGTTAACGTAGTGGGAACGGACACTACCTGAGCCGTAGTGGGGTCTGGCTCTTCGAAAAGCCCACCAGGTGGAGTGCGTTCGCTTCGCGTCTCGTGTTTGCGGTGGCGCTTTCGGTTTGGCGCGCTGTCTGGTTCGTTACCGCCCTCTGGCGGGAGGTGAAGCAAGTGTACGGTCGCGTGACGATCGTGCAGTACGTACTGGGCGGTGACCGAGAGAGGTGGTGGCGCGAGCGGGGCCCTGGTGTTGGGGGTCGTCAACTGCTCGCCACGTGCTTTGGCCGACCTCTTGGCTGTCAGGGGCTAAGTCTACCTTACCAGCATGTACGTGGCTTGTGAAGCTTTCGTTTCTTATCGGTCGTTGAAACCACTGGCAGCGGTTGGCTCTGACGAGCATTTGAAAGTGCGACGTGTTTGCGGCGCTGGGGCGGAGTGTGAGAAGTTGATTATTGTTATATATATATATATATATATATATATATATATATATATATATATATATATATATATATAAAAAAAGAAGGATTTCAAGTTCTAGTGAAGTGTATGAGTTTCTTCACCAGTGGTTTTGTTGGAGTCTTCCCACCGCAGTTTTCGTTTGCCTATCCGCGGGAATGTGGTAATTGCTTCTTGGTCGTGCTGTTTCCATTCACACCTCGATTGGGTGATTTAGGGTCGGTGTCGCGTGTCTCTGTGGTTTGGAGTCTGTGCAGGCACCGCCCTTGCTACATCTTCTGGTTTTGAGTAACTTGGGGAGGTGGCGGCTTGTAATGGAAGTTTTGGGGCTAATCTGCTATGGTCCTGTAAACCACCTGTAACTATTCCTCCAATTGTGATTTGGGCCCCTTTACACGTGTCACTCCCTCACCGAGCTAAGGATATTTATTTGTGTGCTGGCTTATTCACATGTGTCTTGCAACAAATATAAGTTATGTAACTGGCGAGAGACAACTATTTTTGCTTAGTACAAGCTAGCTACTTGAAGTTTTTTGGAATTGTTCCCTTATTGATATAACAAGTTTTAAATCTTCTTATTGTTAACGTCAAACCTTGCAATATCCTTTACATGAAGCTATTTTCAAAAAGTTTTTCTTACTGTTGTCTTATATAGCCTATAAATACATATATTAAGTTAAAATGTCATTATTGGCAAGTTGTTAATGTCATACCTGGTAATCTCCTTTTCATAACGAAAATTGTCAAGCTATTTGAAATTGTTTTGAAATTATTTTTTTAAAGAAATGCCAGACTTAAAATTTTATTATTGAAAAAGTTTAAAATAAAAGGGTATCTTTAGCAGTGAGTGTTATTTCACTAGCACCTCCTGGCCCCTACTTCCACGGTAACGTTTTGGAATAACATGTGTACTTGAGTTGTTGTTTGTGAACCGCCCTAATTGACGGTTCACTACCCACTGACGACAGCTGTGATAAACATTATCAAAGCAAAGAAACTGGTATCGGCATGTGTATTCAAATACGAAGATATGTAAGCCGGCCGCTGTGGCCAGGCGGTTCTAGGCGCTTCAGTCCGGAACCGCGCTGTTGCCACAGTCGCAGTTTCGAATCCTGCCTCTTGCATGTATGTGTGCGATGTCCTTAGGTTAGTTAGCTTTAAGTAGTTCTACGTCTAGGGGACTGATGACATCGGATGTTAAGTCCCATAGTGCTTGGAGCCATTTGTGAACAGAGGTACGTAAACAGGCAGAATACGGCGCTGTGGTCGGCAACGTCTATATAGGATAAGTGTCTGGCGCAGTTGTTAGATCGGTTACTGCTGCTACAATGGCAAATTACCAAGATTTAAGTGAGTTTGAACGTGGTGTTGTACTCGGCGCACAGGTGATGAGACACAGCATGTCCGAGGTAGCGATTTAGAGGCGATTTTCCCTTCGGCCATTTCACGAGTGTACCATGAATATCAGAAATCCGGGAAAACATCAAATCTCCGACATCGCTGCGCGCGGAAAAAGATCATGCGAGTACGGGACCATCGACGACGGACAGAATCATTCAGCGTGACAGAAGTGCAACTCTTCCGCAAATTGCTGCAGATTTCAATGCTGGGCCATCAGCAAGTGTCAGCGTGCGAACCATTCGAAGAAACATCTCGATACGGGCTTTCAGAGTCGAAGGCGCACTCGTACACCCTTGAAGACAGCACGAAACAAAGCTTTACACCTCACTCGAACTGTTGCTGATTGGAAACATGTTGCCTGTTCGGACGAGTCTCGTTGCAGATTGTATCGAGAGGTTGGAGGTGTACGGGTATGGAGAAAACTGCATGAATCCATGGACACTGCATGTCAGCGGGGTCTGCCCAAGCTGGTAGAGGTTTTGTTAAGGTGTGGGGCGTATGCACTTGGAGTGTTATGAGACCCTTGATACGTCTACATACGACTCTGGCAGGTGACACGTATGTAAGCATCCTGTCTGAGCCATTTGTGTCCATTGTGCATTCCGACGGATTTACGCAATTCCAGCATGAAAATGCGACACCCCATACGTCCATAATTGCTACAGAGTAGCTCCAGGAACACTCCTCTGGGTTTAAACACTTCCACTGACCACCAAACTCCCCAGACATGAACATTATTGAGCATATCTGGGATGCCTTGCAACGTACTGTTCAGAAGAGATCTCGACCCCCTCGTACTCTTGCGAGTTTATAGACAGCCCTGCAATATTCTTGGTGTCAGTTCCTTCCAGCACTATTTCAGACGTTAGTCGAGTCCATGCCACGTCGTGTTGCGGCACTTCTGTGTGCTGGCGGGGGGTCCTACAGAATATTAGACAGGTGTACCAGTTTCTTTGGCTCTTCAGTGTAGGTTCGCACCAAGCGAGGTGGCACAGTGGTCAGCATACTGCACTCCGATTCAGGAGGACGACTGTTCAAATCCACGTCCAATCATCCTAATTTAGGTTTTCAGTGATTTCCCTTAATTGCTTCAGGCAAATGCCGGGATGTTTCCTTTGAAAACGTGACGGCCGCTTTCCTTCTCCATTCTTCCCTAATCCGAACTTGTGTTCCGTCCGTGATGACCTCTGGACCTTAAACACTAATCTCCTCCACGAAAAAGATTCGCATTCTGCGACTATGAGTTGAAGTCAGCTGTTTGCGGCACATACAATCCGGGTTTCCCGCTTATCGCGAGTGGTTCCCTTAAGCACTATCCGAGCACGCCAGCAGGGCCGGTCCTAACTTTAATACGTCACGTAGTCACAATCTTATGCTTCCAGAATTCGTGATTCCCTTACAGGGAGACAAATATTATATCGTCACATCAGGTAGTCGAGGTATGGATACATCATTGATGGCCAGAACGTCAGTGTTTATACAATGTCTGCATCATGATATTACAGTGTCCTTCAGACATGCATGCATCCATTCGAGTCCACCTCCGTCACCAATTTTTATGTGTAGCAAACAGCTGACGTCAAACCATACTCTCCGAATGCCAGTCTATTTCGTCATCTTCAATTTGTACCCGAATGACGTAACGTCACTATCATATAATTCGGATTTCTTATGTAAAACACAAATTTAGCCATAGATTCCTCACTATTACTCTTAACTTACAATGAAAGAAGGAAGATTAAGATTAGATACACTGTCGGTGGCAAAGTGAGTACATACGAGGCATAAGCTCGGTGGAGGCTGGGATCGGGAAGGATATACGCCATGTGCTTTTCAAACTAACCATCTCGGGATTCACCTTAATCATTTTAGGCGTTTCAGAAAAGTCAAAGCTGAATAGCATGCCGGAGACGTTAATCCCACTCATACAGAATGAGAGTCCAGATTTTTTGAAAAATATATCCAGAAATTAACATAAGCATTACAGACAAGAACCAGTTGCTACCTTATGGATAACTATTGCGTCTGCTCTCCGTATCACATTTGTCGTCTTTGGATACACAATTGTCGTATTGTGCCCTATTCTGGAAATGCAGCCATCACACACTGACCAGATGATACACCACGAACACCTTGATCGAACCCGCACAATCTGCTACTCCAGTATTTACATGCCAGAGGATTTTATCCTTTTCAGCAAAAAAAAAGTCTTTTCACTCCGCTCTCAAACTCTGTGGCACTAGTGCAGCAACCATGATAATGCTACAGAGGCAATTCAGTCGTGGTTGCAAGGAATATGGTTTTATTAGTTATAGAACCAATAAAACTATCTTTATTGCAACCACGACTGACTTCTCTGTGGTTCCTTCTTAGCATTCTTCAGTTCGGAAGAAAGCTGTAGCTGCAGCTGAAGAACGGCGAGAGTAGAAGATGGATATTCGGTATGTCTAATGTTACCGCGACAGGAGAGCATAGCATCATGACCTGATGACGTGCACATGTTCAGATTTTGATGAAGGTCGAACCATTGGCATGAAGAAACGTAACAGCATCAGTATTATAAGGGACTTAACCGTAGTGTCGCCAAACAGATTTTGTAATACGACCGTCGAAAGACGTTTGTTTTGACAAGACAGCTGGCCACGTGAGTATATTAAATTCATTTTACTTCTCACTTCCGTTTTTTTTCTTTCGACTAGTTTTCTGATTATTATTTGTCAGCCCTTTATTCGTCGTGCTGCCTGCTGTGTCCCTCCCACTTTGTGTATCTGAGCGACTGCTGCCGTTGTCTGCTGCTCTGCTGCCCCCGAGGTTCAGCGTTGGTCTTGCTAAGAATGTTTCAGTTATTCAATTTGTATGTGATTTGTTTTAAACGGCATTCTTAAACCTTTAAGTGACCCTAAGAAACATCGCCTAAAGGCGTTCCTTAGTGTAACTTCAGGCCACTTTACTGTTTGGTCACTGTGCCGCATGAGCCTGTTGTACAGTTTCTTACGGACTTCCCTTATTTTCACGAAATTTCAGGGGATATCCTAAGAAGTCTTCGCCAGTTGTAAACTTGCTTACGTAGCTTACGTAATTTAGTACATGTCTTTGTTGTAAAACACTGTTAAAGTTCCTTGTAAGTGAAATTTTAAGATACGGTTCTGGCTATAATTTTACATATAGTATTTGCGTTTTTAACCTGTAACTGTTCGCAGTATTGTCACTGCAGTCACTCACTTCCCTGTGATAAGCCGTCGGTAGAGTTGTTAAGCATAATTTGGGATTTGCCTTGCACCATTATCTTGTTATCTGTACTGTGCTACATTGTACTGCACCTAATTATAACTTAGGATACCGATGAAACATGTCCTTTCATTTGGCCTTAAATCTATTTAGAAGCTACAAAGTTCGTGAAACTAGTTAACAGCCAGTGTTAGGTAATTATGATTTAATAGGACTTCATTATAACTCATTCGTACTGCAACTGTGGTAGACACTTGTCATTTGCCCTTGAGCCATTTTCTTGTTTATTTTGTGTGACCTGTTTGATCGCTACTCGTATTGAAAGTTTACTTTAACTTTAAAATTTTCTTTTCCTGTCGTTTCATTTTTGGTGTATTTTTCTAACTGCACACATTTTGGCTGTTTTTAATTAACATTTGTTAAAATATACTTCATTTTGAAGTCCCACTACCTGTCCACTTGTAACGCCGGAAATGCATATCCTCCTATTCCCATTTATTGTACTATATATTTTTTTCCTTATTTTGTTGCCTGAAGATATGACATTTCTGTGTCTTTATATATTGTAATTATTCTACTATATATATATATATATATATATATATATATATATATATATATATATATATATATATGTCGATGTATAATTGGTTTGTTTTGTAAATATTATTTGTCTTTTTACACTGAGTCTGGCCTAGGGAAAACTATGCTATCGAACGATTACATCGATAGGTCGTGTGGACAGCCAAAGTGTTTAAGACCTTTGGTAGTGTTACAGAGAGGGTCTGCCTGCAGTAGGGCGGTGGAGCAGGTGTGTTGTGTGACGCTCCCGCGAGTTGCCGTGCTTTCGGGGTTTGGCAGCATGTAATTGCGCTCGACTTGCTATGATAGTTTCTGACACGGTGTCGCGGACGGGAAGCATTACCAAGCAGGGTCCCCTCCTTTTCTGGAATGAACCCGAGTGTCGTTGAAATTCATATGCCAGCATTAAAGTAATATCATTCAATTTTACTGCTTTAATTTCAAACTTCAGTTAAAGTATTCATAGCTTGCTACAATATTTAGATTACACAAGCACAAATTAAGAGTGCGAGTTTTGTTACCATATTTTAGCTTACCTGTGACTGCAGCTCAGCTTGGTATGTACTAAATTTTACTATTGTTAATGGTTCAGAATCATTTAATTCAAGTTCAGAGTTAAATTTCTTATTTCTAAATTGCGTAGATTCAGGTAGCTTTTGAAATGATTATTGAGGTAGCCCAAGACTAACCTCATTTTATTGAATTTCGTAGTGCTTCAGAAACAAAGTTCACTATTAATTTCAGTCACTAAATTAACTTTCAGTTTTCCGGTTTTATTAATTCTTTTGCTAAATTAAGTCGGAGTGTAGCGAAATTTATTACTTCTGACAAACATTCAGTTTTCACACAGCACATGTCAACCTTCAGTTGCCACGCTTTTAGTGCTAATTATATGTGCATTAATCTTTCATTTTCAGTTATTATAGTAGTTGTCCATAGGACTGGCGACCGTAACTTTCCCAAAATCTCAAATATCTAATTAACGCCAATTAATTGTTAACGTAACGACCCCACATTTACTTTTTTTATTGATTTTACCGTTTTCTCAAAATTAATTTTCACCAATTTCATTTGCATTATTCCTTTCATATAGATGTAACCCTTTCCTCCCTCTTTACCGACAAATTAACTTCGGTGACGATTGCTTTTCCCAAATTTCCATTGGGTGCACGCGGTTTAATTTTTCACTGTCATTAAGGTCGATAAGTGAGGGGGAGGTTACACACTCCACAACAAGCTCCCTACCACTTCAGTACAGACAAATCGCGCAGGTGTTTGCTAGCAGTGCAATGATTGCAAAACGGGTGTTAGAATAGTACAAGGAGGACTGGGACTTTCCAGAATGACTTCACCACGAGAAGACCATAGCATTTTTCGTCCTTCTCCGACAAATACATAGACGACAACAGCTGAAATCCGGGCAGATGTTACAGGCAGAATACCACTGCGAACCGGCGAGAGCAAGTTACTGGAAGCTGGGTTGTGATCTCGGGCTGCAGTGCATCGTTTAGCGCTGATACTATACCATAGATGTGTATGATGTGCGTCACACTTGGACAACGAGTGTCAAGTTAAGGTGTTCAACAGTGAGCGTCGCTTCAGTTTGCGGTGGTCACACGCCTCATGAAAGGTCACAGGTAGTAGCCTTTTCCGAGACCCATAACCTTCTAACTTTTGGATTAATGGTATGGGGAGCTATTAGATAAGACAAGATGGCTTATTTCATTACTAATAAAAGGAAGGTGTACGCTCGCCAGTTTGTGACAAGCGTGATAAATCATGCTGTCATAACCTTCATCACCAGCATACGAAATTGCAATTTCCAGCAGGACAATGCAAGACTCTATACTACAATTTCCACCACAAGCTGCTTAAGGAGTGTGTGGATCCTTGATTTGCCTACCCAGTCATCTGATTTAGCGTTCATAGACTATATGTGAGACGCAAGGGTAAGACGTATTCCTCCAGATGATCCTCCAGGTCGATCTTCATGAACTGACACAGTATGTGTTGCAGGCATGGTAATACATTCCTCTCGATGACCTTTGGAAACTATTTGATTGCATTCTAAAATGTATACAAGAGTCTGTTCTTGAAGATCACTTCTTAACTATGGACATCGGTTCTTAAAGGAATCAATGTTCAATGATTTAATAACCATTATGTGATCAACCTCACGACAAAATTTGATAAATATTGATCTCGTGCCTCAAGGTGTAACCCATTCCATTTAGATCAGTGCAACGAGAACATAGATGTCCACCTGTACAAAAACACTATGTGATCAAAAGTATCCGGACACCTGGCTGAAAAGTTTGTTGCGCCCTCTATCGGTAATGCTGGAATTCAATATGGCGTTGGCCCACCGTTAGTCTCGACAGCAGCTTCCAGTCTCGCAGGCATACGTTCAATGAAGTGCTGCAAGGTTTCTTAAGGAGTGGCAGCCCATTCTTCACGGAGTGCTGCATTCAGGAGAGGTGTCGATGTTGGTCGGTGAGGCCTGGCACCAGGTCGGCGTTCCAAAACATCCCAAAGGTGATCTATAGGATTCAAGTCAGGACTCTGTGCATGCCAGTCCATTACAGGGATGTTATCGTCGTCTAACCACTACGTCACAGGCCGTGCATTATGAACAGGAGCTCGATCGCGTTGAAAGATGCAGTCGCCATCCCCGAATTGCTCTTCAACAGTGGAAAGCAAGAAAGTGCTTAAAACATCAATGTACGCCTGTACTGTGATCGTGCCACTCGAAACAACAAGGGGTGCAAGCCCCCGCAATGAAAAACCAAGCGAGATGTCGTTTGGCATTTACCGGTTTGACGTGTGGCTTAAGAGCAGCCGCTCGATCATGAAATCCAAGTTCACTCACTTCTCACCTAACTATCATAGTACTTGCTGTGGATCCTGTTGCAGTTTGGAATTCCTGTGTGATGGTCTGGATAGATGTCTGCTAATTACACGTTACGACGCTCTTCAACTGTCTGCGGTCTCTGTCAGTCAACAGACGAGGTCGGCCTGTACGCTTTTGTGATGTACGTGTCCTTTCACACGTTTCCGCTTCACTACCACATGGGAAACAGTGGACCTGGGGAAGTTTAGTAGTGTGGAAATCTCACGTACAGACGTAGGACACAAGTGACGTCCAATCGCCCGACCACGTTCGAAGTCCGTGAGTTCCAGGGAGGGCCGCATACTGCTCTCTCACGATGTCTAATGACTACTGAGGTCACAGATATGGAATAATTGGCGGTAGGTGGCAACAAAATGTACCCAATATGAAAAAAAACGTATGTTTTGGGGGTGTCCTGATACTTTTGATCACATAGTGTACATAAGAACTGTTACAGGAAAACGGAAGTAGTTCCAACCCTAAACTACGCCCCGTTAGAAATGGCTCACTTTCCCTTTTATGGTGACAAAATGCAACGATGCGAGAAACTGCCAAAAGTTACATCGAGTCTACAGACAAAAGCCCCCCCCTCCCCCCCTCCCCAATCCATGAGCTTTTAGACGAAATTCCTCCAATAATGATTACATTTGGGAATACAGTGCAGCAAGCTGTGGAAAGTGATTTCTGCATCAAGGAAGCCAGATTTGTATTTCGGAATTAATTACGGCAATCCTCTCGTCTGGGGCTATGGAGGCCATGGAATGTCGTGAAATAGATGCCCAAAAATGCCTTGAGCGGAAACATTCTGCAGTGCTTGTAGCACTTATATATATAGTCTTTATAGACGCCACTCTGTGTACACTCAACAGACTGCAACTGCTTTTCACACTTGTGTGATCAAATCCTTCATATTCTAGTGGTGTATGTTTCATTTTCGCTATTTTTGTTGTGCTGCAATAAGAATGCGTAAAATGTTTAATGCCTGCGTTAAAGTATGCATATTACAGTGTTGGAGAATACAGGGGACATTTCCAGTTAATGTTGTCGATATCGATAGTGATAAAAGTCATATATACGTCAACGTTTACTAAATCAACAAGTACTCGCCGGCCGAAGTGGCCGTGCGGTTAAAGGCGCTGCAGTCTGGAACCGCAAGACCGCTAGGGTCGCAGGTTCGAATCCTGCCTCGGGCATGGATGTTTGTGATGTCCTTAGGTTAGTTAGGTTTAACTAGTTCTAAGTTCTAGAGGCTAATGACCTCAGCAGGTGAGTCCCATAGTGCTCAGAGCCATTTGAACCATTTTTTGAACAAGTACTCTTGAGTTGCAGATTCTGTGAGGAACCTTTCATGGCCATGACTGGAGGCAGAGATTTGCTGCACCTAAATCAATATTCTCTGTAACTACGCATTGTGAAGTTCAGGTACAAGTAATGTCTTGTTTTGCTTCTATATGTGATTTCTCCCAATACTACGCCTGAGAATACAAGTCCTGCAATTGTTGAGACATTGGAGTCTCATCCGAGACGAAGAGAGAGTTATTTAATCGGTCTTTGAAATGACTTCTTTCAAGAAACGTCGGGCTTAATCGTCCTTTTACGCAATGAACAAGAACTACGCTATTACTGGCAGCGACTTTAGCCGTAAGAAAACATACGACAAGCACCTTTGCCTGCTACTGCTGTGTCTGAGCAACGCAATTGATATGAGCGACACGAGCATAAACGTGTAAGCCAGGCATCTTACGTGACGCTGTTCTTCTCATTTTGTGATTCGACCCTTCATTCCGTCTCCCATTGGTAGCTCCTGTTCTTTCTCTTTGAAGAAACAGTAGTATGTCAATCTTTCTCCGAAACTTTCCTAATGGCTAGTATCACATTATTGTTAGAGTATAATCACGGACTACACTTGAATTTCATCACCACGTGGGCCATCGTGAAATGCATGCTGTAAATGTACAATTTATTAAGAAAGACTTCAAAGTTCAATTATTCGATAAGCGAATGAGAAAATTCCTGAACGGCTATCTGCTGCAGATATTAGTTCCAGAGAGCAACACCCAGAAATGTGTGACTGAAGTTCAGACATATCAGCTTACGTGATGAAGACAAACGACGGAAATAGAATGGTTTGCGAAATTGTTCTGTAACAATATCTCGAACACTCTGTAGACCAGTTAATTCTATTATGTATGCAGGCGAGAACTTTCATCTCTTTATCACTGTTCATCATAGGACTTCTCGGTATTGCACTATTGTTAACAAAAGGAGTTTCAGATTAGCTGTATTACAAATGGGAACAACGATGTAATGGTAGGCCATATGACGTGTTGTATGCATGGTAAAACAGTGATTATGGGTATATATCCAATACATAGATGCGGGAAGAAGAGTGATTAAAGCTACTGAGAGATTCTTCTTTTGCTCGTTGTTTAGGATTTCAGGTCCAGTGGACATCTAGGTAGTTAGAGAAGGGAACTAAACTTTTTTTTTGTAGTTACATACGAACTTTCATCAGCAAATCAGTTCACGTAATAGTGTTTATTTTCACTTTAAACCTGTCAGACCAAACCTAAATTACTTTGGCCAGCGGGGTATCTGGGAAACCACATCCTTGCTAGGGGCAAAAGTTTGCTGTTTTACAGGTATTTTCATAATTACAAATAACATTTAAGAATTTTGATTGTATACGAATAGCGTAACTTTGTCCCCCACGGAACAAAGACCGTCACCAAAACTTGGAAGGAATCACAGAAGTGTGGTTAGGATAACATAAATAAAAGAAGGGATAACTTTTATACGAGAAATATCCACGTAGCGTCAGTAATGCGTGGAGTCTTGTGACAAAACATTGAAAAAAAGTGAAAGGAAATCATCGAGAAGAATAAAGATTTTATTCGTGAAGCTCGTTCTTTTGTTTCCTTTTTTCACCTTTACTCTTCTTTCTTCCAGGACTAATGACTTTTCGCGATCTTGTTCATATAGTATCCTAGGACTTCAACACTGTACTTTTCTGCCTCATTCACTTTTGCTGTTACGCTATGGTTTGACATTTTATCTATGCTTTTCATTTACATTTAATTTAGGGTTTCTTGTCTCCATCCAGAAGCATTTGGATAACCTGTAACAACGCCACTGCCTTGTTGATTACAGAGATACGTAGTTTTCTGTGAAGATGATCACTTGGATAACAATTAAACAAAAATCCTCGAAAGATGCCATGGATAAGCAATTAGGAAAGATAAGAGCAAAGTAAAGACTATGAAGAAAGAACTATGGCAGTATTTTTTGGTAAATGTTTCACAGATGAAGAGATACATCATGGCCTCGGCCCACAAAGTTCAGGGCTGAAGTAATAAGGGGAAATTCGTTACATAAGGGCACTGTTTCTGCAGCTGTACATGCTGCAACGAAGTTAATATTTTCAGATACAGCAAAGCCTGACTTGCTGAAACAATGTTGCGTGAGAAGACACATAATCCAAATGATTTAAAACCGTCTGTCAAGAACCGTGTTTATAAGCATGTAGACGCATAAAATAGTAGTCCACGAAGTTGTTAGCACATGTAACTGTGGAAATATTGTCAACTATTTTTAGTACAAAAATTTTGGTTTGTTCTTGAGGAAAATCAAGTCTTGAGACTTCACCTGTGTGACAAATGCAGAAGGCATGCTTTTGCTAGATCTACGGCAGAAAAAAAACACGAGAAATACAGATAGACAGATGGTTGGATGCGTAAGAAAAGCAAAGCATATTTAGGAGACAGTTTTTAACCATGAATTTTTTTATTTGATTTTTCTAAATTAAATTATACGTCAACACAAAAGTGACTATTATGAATCCTTTTGATTCCTATTATTTATGCTGACAGGGTACGGTACTGCCCGATATTGAAAATAGGTACAACATTCTTCGTTATTCTTGTCAGAACAACATATTTTTTGTAATAATAACTCAATTTCACTTAATACACCGAAGCAGGATACCAGTGTAGTAAAAAGGACAATTTATTTATTTAATTGATCATATGTGCACTCCCACAAAATAAATCCCTACATCCAGTTCGCTGAGATCTGTGAAATGAATGAATGTATGGTCGTCTGCTAACCGCAGATAGTGAATGTGCAATATATGATCATCTTTGAGACGGTCCTTTGGTCACCTTTGGTGACATGAAATTTACCTGAGCTTTGAGCGCCTGAAATGTGCTGACCAATTCGGTAGCATGGTGCTCCCCCACCTCGGCGGAGGTGCGAGATGACCTGAAGAACAGCCATGTTTCAGCACTCTGGCGCTGGATCTTGTGTTGGTAAGACCTCTGTCTTAGGTGTGCTCTGTCAAGACAAAAGAATGGAGAGAATGGTACGCATGTGAAATAATAGTAGTTTGGAATAATTATTTCTCTATTTCAGGAACTTTTGGGGGGAGAATTAAATGACAGGCAGGTAATATTAAGGGGATCATAGTAATCTTCAGATGTGACCAACGGTCACAATGAAACCACGAGTAGCAATAAGTTGATATACAGTACTTGAGACTGCTAGTACTAAGTTGAAATACTTGCAAGTGCTAGTACTAAGTTGAAATACTTCCGAGTGCTAAAGTTAAGCTGAATTACTGCTGTGTGTACTATGAGTTAGAAATATTTAAGAAATGGCGTGTGCAGGACCTGAAATTAGAGACGAGCACTTCCACGTGGTGAGTACTGTGTGAGTCTCAATCTGTGTATGAGACAAAGGATAAAGAGAACTACTCGTCCATGGTGTCAGTTGAGGACTCGCGTGTGTGACGAATATGATCTTAATTTTACTTTGCGTGCTATGTTTCCGTGTGAACTCTAATACTTTGAGAAAGAAGCAAGGTGAGTCAGCCGTCTATCCAGTAACGCCACTTGGCTTGCATTGCACAGGAAGACGTGCATATATCCTCCAGAGTTCGTAGTAGGAAAGAAAAGTTACGAAGTGGGGCAGTGTCGTGTGAAACTGGGATGAATACGAATTGAAGTGGGAAAGCTGAAAGTGAAGTGATTCTAACGTCGTGACTATTCTTTGTGATGTACTTATGTTGCCAGTGTGATGTATTTCATGTAATTTAAGTATGTGTGGTTTGCATGGGAGATTAGCAAGATAGGTTCAGAGGCAGTGGGTTATACATGTTCCTTTTCGTACCTTTCGGTCTGGAGCAAATTACGTGATGATGGGTGCGAGAGTCAAAGTGTGAGATATTGCAAAAGATCCACCATCCTATCCCGATAGTGCATTGTAGCGTTAGACAATTACGAGACCATAAGATAATCACCAATGTAAAGCCATGCCCACTGGGCGGAGTTTCTCATGTGTAATTTTTGTATAAAATGTAATGGCGTGTTTAGGTTATCTTTGAATCATAACAGAATTTATCGGAATAAAAAAGATAGTGAAAAGGAAAAGATTGGTGGCCTTGTTCTTCGAATAGTGTGCAGTCATGTTATGCAGAATTTATAATGTGTGCGCCATTCATATTCAGTCCGATGGCCACGTGTTGATCAAAGCCGTTGGGTAAGAAAGAAAATGTGGTATTGCCAGAGCGTAGTGAACAATCCGAGTTGTGTAAATTCCTAATAGTCAGAAGTGCGTTATCCGTTTCCGTTGCCTAATATTCAAACAGGAGAATAATTTGTAGCTTAATTGTGGGTACTAGAGCTCATAATCTGTCATTGATGTTGCTCGAGAAATAAGAATAAATCCACTCGCTTGGCAGACCACTCATCTTACAGGACTGACTGCTTGATGCCACAATATGAGCAAGGCATGTGGATGCCTCTCAATGCTACTGAGACAACTTTTTTCAGGTTGAGTATAATCTTGAATAGATACACAATCTCTAATAGAAATTTAATTGTTGTACATTTGGTGAATTTTTTTACCAATGAGACAAGCATTTAGTGTAAAACTGAAGTGTGCTCCGTTGGGAAATAAGCATCTCATAGGTATATTAATCCCCTTCAGTCGATAACTTACTTGATGTCGTCACGTTACCAAATTATGAACAGTGTGTATACCAGTAACATAAGAATATGAAGGATCTCTTCATTGTCAATTTATTTTTACCTTGTATTCATCTTTGTACTGCCACTACCATCAGCATTCTAGAAAATTCGCGATTTCCCGTTCGAAACGTATCGTCCTTTACTGATTCCACTATTGCTGTGTCAGTGTTAACTGCTGCATGGTATCAGTTGTCTCATGTTATAGATAAGAATTGCTGTTACTCGCCACTTGCAATTGAAATTTATTTTTGTTTCTAACCAAAGATATCTCACCTGATTATTCTATGCATCTCTGATTGCCTATAAAAGAAATTATTGTGACAATAATCACTCAATTAACCTCAAGTTTTATTTGAGTTGTGTGAATTTCTATCAAAACATAATATTTCATAACGAAATCATACCCTCTGTTGGCTAGTTAAAGTGGGCAAAACATGTTTGATTAAACTAAATTTTAAATTATGTTGCAAAGAACATCGATAGATGTTCTTATCTACAAGATACTGAAATTCAATCAGCAACTGAAAAAGAGTAGCTGGATGTATTAACAACATATTACATAATAGTTTTCTACCAAGATACCATTTATAATGACAATTTTTGCATCCATTAAACCTTCAGATGTTTCGTCAAATGCTGTTCAGGACAAACTTCGTACTATAGAGGCTAGCCATCCGCCAAGTACAGCAGTTTAACTTTCAAAGAGAAGAACTACGTGTCCCTTAGAATCCCAGAAAATACTAGAAACCACCGCTCGAAACCGAGACTTAGGAAGTTTGAACATCCTAATACCATGGACGGCTGAATGTTGCATCAATCAACTCAACGTCTGACCTAAGAGGGAAACCTTCACCTGTTGCGCCGTGCTGTGCTTTATATAATACAAACTAACAACGGATTTTTCCCACCTGTTGCTATCCTTCCGCTAGGTTCTACATTTGGTACTGTACTGACCGAGGTGATGCATCGGTTAAGACGCTGGACTCCGATTGAGGAACATGGGGTTCAAAGCCTCAAATGGTTATCCAATTTCAGTTTTCGTTTCCTTTTCTCATCCACCACAGGCGAATGTTGGATGCATATTTCCCGTCCCAGCAAAACCTGTCCTTCCTGTCCGTTAAAACTGCGTAGAAGCCCAAATTCCAAATAACAGTCCATTTTTCTTTTCTTACAAACTTCTGAACTATAGAATATTTTCTTTTCAAACTGCTTAGGATAGTTTCCTCTGTTGAACAGTTTACTCTGTTGAATAGTTGTCAGTGTTGACGCTTACATAGTTTTCTTCAATGCAAAATGTTTAAATTTTCAATCCTTTACGTTTTATATTGTGATCTGCTAATGAGAATCTTCACGAGAAAGTGCAGCAGGTGTTCCGATAACAATGATGTCGAGATACTTCACCAGTTCGTTAAAGCTAAGAGTAGTTCTGATAACGTTTGCAGCAGAACCGTTATGAGAAAGAAACCAAGTACGAAGAAATTACAAATAAAGAGTCTGATTTGAACGTGTTTCTCCTACGCTTGCAGCAGGCCTCATTATAATTTTCCCGTTTACATACAAGTTGACTCCCAGCGTACGATTTTAGCAGAACGTTTATTTCCGGAGTCCAGATACCCCCTTCTATAATAACCATACTCCAAACTTAACGGTAATAACACGTATTGACTAAGAAGCGAAATGGAAGACTGGTATATTTGTCTGGATGCATCTGGAAATCAAAACAGTGTGTGTTGTCCAACTCATGTTAAAACCTCTAAAACTGAGGTACACTGTTAGTGACATAATTTGACTGATTACGGAATACATTTCGTTTTCCATACTGTCATTTTGTCAGGGTTTCCAATGCCTGCAAGAAAATTTCAAATTACATTCGAAGTTATCACGCTGAAAACAGTTATTATCGTGTCATTTTAGTTTCCTGTTACACGATTGTGGTAGACTGTGTTCAATTTACATTGAGACTTTGAATCTGTAATTTATTTCTTGACATGTGACGCATAACATAATATTATTGTACCACGCAATTTTAATCACTTCAAAGAAAAATTCAAATGCAATGTGCTTCACGCATACAATTCTACAGTATCTTACTTAATGATCTATAGTGACATCACTGAACAAAAGCATGTTTTAACACTGTATATTATTCAGCTGTTCGAAAGACTACACTCAGTTTATCCTGCACTTGAGAAACAGTGTCTTCGTGTTGAATGAACAGAGAAAGACTCGAGAAATAATACTTTTCGAATCAGCTGACATTCTTGAGTAATGCGATTAGAATAATAAACCGATGAAGAAAGGTAGCTAAAAAACTTATTACACTTTCGTGTATCGCATTTTAGAGGTACATATGAGTCGATAATTGGGCTCTGCGAAAGAGAAATTCCGAGTAACGACAGGTTATTGTATCAGAGGTGATTAAGGGTAGCGAGTGCAGAAAAGAAGAAAAAGGTGAACGTATCAGAGTAGAATACTTGTAGAAGGTAACTGACACTTCCAACAGAGCACTTTTTTTGAAACTCAAGTCTATCGAGTAATTAATAGTGACTGGTACTACAGAAAATCTGTGCCTTCAGTGCGACATCGTTGAACAAATGGGAGAATGTTTGCTTCTACCGAATGTTGCTTGTAGATATAATGCCATCCTCTAATGTCAAGTGTAACGTACAAAGAACATGTAGCAGCTTAAATTTTCCAGTGGCTTCGACTTGCGGTTGATATTGATACGGACGAGGTATTCTGCAGAGAAAAAGTGGGGCCAACGGCGAAAAATACGGGACATTTGGGGTGGGGATGGGGGGGGGGAGGGGGGCAGGTGGACGAGGAGAGGAAAGTGCTCCTGTTAGCCTCTGCAAGATAGGAGCCGACGTTAATCACGCACCTCCTATCAATGCGTACTAAGTGCCATTAGGCCGCTGTATGATTCACATTTAAGTGCCTCTTGCAAATTACATTACTCAGTAAAGTGTATTGCTTTCTCTCACGATATTTCAGCTATTGACGTAAAAGGTTCAGGAATGTTACTGATATTATAGGTTATTCTCAATCCTACTGTTCTATGTTTTCCATTCTTTTTAGTTAGCTAAACAGACCAAGCATCAATAACAAGTGGAATGACTTAAAACAGCAAGTTTGAAAGTAAATTTGAAGATCAGTCGTAACAAGACTAACAATCAACCCAATTTTAACTTGTGATAGTGAAACGTAAACATTAAAACCGAAAACCTTTCAAATACTGAAGTTTGCTAATTGAGGAATGGAAAGATCTTTGTTGCTAATTGCTAGCAGATGCAGAAATACAAAGGGAGAATAGGACGAACTGGAGAGAAAATTAAATGGAGGGTTGTGGAATGTAGCCTTCCGAGTACATTGTAGATAGACCAAGTAGGTTCTTTGTTGTAATCTAAAAGATATCGATAGACTGAGTCAACGGGTTACTGGAATGTGGATTGGTGATATTACGGAACTTTCAGTAGCAATACTGATGTATGTAGGTGAATACTGTAAGACGCTGTAATGGCTAAAGGAGGTCATTATTTTGCAGTGCATTTCAAATTTCAGCTGATAAGGAAATATAATGCCGTGTCTTAACTAGTGATACACTTTGCTTGCGTCCTGACCCTCAAAAATATTTGTGGTGTCATCTTTCCAAATTTGAGGCTAAACATATGGCATATCCGTAAGATAGGACGTGCATCATTCGTCTGTATTTCGACACAGGATTCAATAACCTGCATTAATGACATGATTTCAGCTGTTGTACGCAACTATAAAGCTATTTTGGTAGCCGATTATGCAGCACAGTTGTTTAAAATTCAAATAGGGAACTGGGTACTATAGTCCGTAAAAATATAGCTTAATTGCTATTAAATACAATACAGCTATTTATCGTACTCATTTCTGTTTCCCCGGTCACTGTGATTTCTTACGACAGTGACAGTTAGAAAGATAAAAGAGACCAGATTTATGGGAAGAACGATAGATCGTAGTTGTAATGCACACAGTCACGACTTTCTGCAGAAACTTTAATAACATGGAGATCGTTTTTCTTACACATAACAAATGCTCGTATTAACATTTTAGGCGTTGCTACAGACAAACTCTTTCAACGCCCTCCAGCAATCCGTTTCATCTGCTCAGTTATGCATTTAGTCTAAGTGGATAAAGAAGTAAATGATGCAGTTCATATACGAGGTGTGACTGAAGAGTAACGGGATTTTTTTTTACTTCGCGGGCTTTATACATTAAATTTTCCATTTTTTTGTGTTCCTGATGTATGTCTGATTTTTCAGCTGTTTTGAATGTGTAGTTTACTGTTCACAGTCGAAAAGATTGTCCGTATTTTAGAGTGCTAGGCGAATTTTTACTTTCGGGAAAGATGGATCAAAGAATTTGCGTTGCAGTTTGCTCGAAAAATGGAATAAAGTTCTCCACCGCATTAGAAATGCTGACTGTGGGTTTTGGTGAATCTGCAATGAGTAAGAGAAGAGTTTACGAGTGGTAAAACTTTTCAAAGAGGATCGAGCAAACGTTGAAGTCAACGACCGCACTGGTCGCCCTAGTACATCAACTACTGATGAAACTGTGGAAGACGTAAGGAAAATGGTTCTGGAAAATCGCCGAGTCACTGTCTGAGAGATTGCTAATGAGATTGGCTCATGCCAAAGGATTTTTTCGATTGCTTTGCGCATGAAATGTGTAGCAGCAAAGTTCGTTCCGAATCTGTTAATTTCGACCAGAAACGACGTCACGTAGATATCGCTTAGAAAATGCTGAAAGAAGTCGACAAGCATCCAGAAATTTCAAAGAAGGTTAGGACAGGTGACGAAATATGGGTAAACGGGTATGACGTCGAAATCAAGGTCCCATCGTGCCAATGGAAACTGCCTGAAAAGCCAAGACCGAAAAAAATTCCAGAATTTCGATCATATCTGAAGGTCTTTCTCCTTGCTTCTTTCGATTACATTTTATGGTCATGCGGTCAATAAATAATACTACCCGGAAGCTATGAGCCGTTTGCGTGAAACAATCCGTAAAAAACGACCACAATTTTGGCAAAACCACTCGCGGAAATGGCATCACCAAATGCTCCCGCTCAGACCTCAATCCTTGTTCGTAATGTTCTGGCAAAAGAACAAAACAGTTATCTTGCCTCGGCCACGGTATTCGCCGAAAATACCCCTCTACATCATTTTTCTATTCCAGAGGCTGAAGAGAACAATGAAAGGACGTCGTCTGGGCACCAGTGATGAGATAAAAGCAGAATCGCTGAAGGACCTGAATACCGCAACGAAAAGTGAATCCGCGAAGTGTTTCCAAGATTGGAAAATCGCTGGCGCAAGTGAACTACACTGAAGATCCAAAGAAACTGGTATAGGAATGCGTATTTAAATACAGAATTATGTAAGCAGACAGTATACGAACAGACACTGTACGAACAGACACTATACGGTGCTGTGTTCGGCTACGCCTATATATAGCGCAGTTGTTAGATCCGTTACTGCTGATACAATGGCAGGTTATCAAGATCTAAGTATCCCTGAACGTGATGTTACAGTCGATGAATAAGCAATGGGGCACAGCATCTCCGAGGTAGTGATGAAGTGGCGATTTTCCAGTACGACCATTTCACGAGTGTGCGGCGAATGTCAGGAATCCGGCAAAACATGAATCCCCGTATCCATTCATGTCCATTGTGCATTCCGACGGACTTGGGCAATTCCAGCAGGACAATGCGACACCTCACACGTCCATAATTGCTACAGAGTGGCTCCAGGAACACTCTTCTGAGTTTAAACACTTCCGCTGACCACCAAACTCCCCAGACATGAACATTATTGAGCATATTTGGGATGGCTTGCAGCGTGTTGTACTCTTACGGGGCCGGCCGGCGTAGCCAAGCGGTTCTAGGCGCTTCAGTCCGGAACCGCGCGACTGCTGCGGTCGCAGTTTCGAATCCTGCCTCGGGCATGGATGTGTGTGATGTCCTTAGGTTAGTTAGGTTTAAGTAGTTCTAAGTTCTAGAGGACTGATGACCTCAGATGTTAAGTCCGATAGTGCTCAGAGCGATTTGAACCATACTCTCACGGATTTATGTATAGTCCTGCAGAATTGATGGTGTCAATTCCCTCCAGCACTACTTCTGACATTAGTCGTGTGCATACCGTATCGTGCTGTGCACTTCTGCGTGCTTCCGGGGGCTCTACACAACATTAGGTATACTCTACAGTGTATATCTAAGGGCGTCACTTTGAGGGGGACAATGTTGATGTTGATGAATAAATAAAGATTCTTTTAAGAAAAACCAAAATTCCCATTACTCCTTAAAGATATTTTTATATGAGTACTTCCGGCACGAGTTGATTGCCTTATTATATTTGAGTACAAGAATATAAGATACAGACTTTTCCCAGACCAGTCATACTAATTTGCATTTCTCATGATTTTCCCAAAGATCTCCAAGTGAATGCTGTAATGATTCCTGAAAATGGGCGCTCAAGCTTTAACAGTGGTGCCAATTCGAGTCATGTAACTCACGTCAGACTCCATTGAACAATAGAGTAGCGTTCTGCTCGTGCTACGGCCATAGTGGAGCGTCGAGTAGTCGCTTCTTCAATGTGTCTGAGAAATACAAAGTTGCGAATGGGGTTTCCAAGTATAAGTTATGAAATACTGGCCTGTCCTATCTTATCAGCGTGGAGGTGGGGTCAGACGTGTCATTGGATATTCGAGGACCATCGAGTAGCATGTAGATTTTGTCGAAGAATTGTAACCCGCAACAAAAAACAGCGGTTCCTATTGAAGATTAAAACTTGCCACCCACCATCATTGGATGTCCCATCCGAGACAAACAATTTTGAATTATAACTGCCGCGCGGGATTAGCCGAGCGGTATAAGGCGCTGCAGTCCTGGACTGTGCGGCTGGTCCCGGCGGAGGTTCGAGTCCTTCCTCGGGCGTAGGTGTGTGTGTGTTTGTCCTTAGTATAATTTAGGCTAAGTAGTGTGTAAGCTTAGGGACTGATGATCTTAGCAGTTAAGTCTAATAAGATTTCACACACATTGGAATTATAACTTGTTTCGATCTGATCTGTAGTTTTAGAGATATTTCAATGTATTTAGTTAACATGAGCACTCTGCATATTGCCAGCAGTGCGGATTTAGAACGGTCTGGCTCGCCGAATCCACTATTAATGCACGCCGTGTGCCATGATGAACGGCGCAGTCGCTATCTTGAGAAGACGAGGACTCCAAAAACTTTCGCTGGACGGCATAGAGTCCCACCAAATTCATGCGTCGGGCTCATATGCCAATCAGACGGCAA
Source organism: Schistocerca americana (assembly GCF_021461395.2). Taxonomy (NCBI): domain Eukaryota; kingdom Metazoa; phylum Arthropoda; class Insecta; order Orthoptera; family Acrididae; genus Schistocerca; species Schistocerca americana. Next base: position 319,692,236 of record NC_060120.1, on the reverse strand, counting down.
AACTCTCTCCTGCTATTGAAAAACGTCCGCGTCAGCTCTGTGCTCGTGACGTCACACTCTATAGGAACGGAAGCTCACGAAGCTAACACATTATTTTCTGCAGCATGCCTTTTCTAAAGTTACCAATTTCTATCTACGGAGGCGGTCTTCAAACTGCCAACTGCTCATGGCGAGTCTCGGCTCCTAGGCAGACACTGTGCTGGGTGAGGTTGTAAAGCTGGACAATGATTTGCTACATCCTGAGACGCCTCGGCAGCCCCATTTCCGTAACCTCTGGTCTCTGCTCCCAGCAAAGCGCCGTTCACCCTGGCATTGTTTTGTTCACCCCATCCAACGTACCGTCCAACGTACTGAGTCTAATACGCAAGCAAAAACCATTCAGATACCATGAGTCCATCATCACGGTCAAGAAGAGAAATGAAGTTACATAGAGCACCACACTACCAGTCACTGTGGTCCAAGATCTTCAATAAGAATACTGTCAGAGCAGTTCCCTTGGTTTTCACCCTCTAAACAACCAATCTCAAATTAAATGAAAAAGGCATGCAAAATTGGCTGCCGCATTTCCGATGGCTTTTTAAATTAACCGAACAGAATTTCATGAAATCGATAAAGCCTTCCTAACAGAGATTCCCACTTATAATCCCTGAACATTTTCATATCGGCCATAGCGAGCTGTTGCGGTTCGGAGAATATCTGAATTCCTTCTGTGGCCTCTGTCATGCCAACTTTGTAAGGACTCCAAGCATTGAGGCAGAAGCTACTCTGGAACTGGTCGCGCCAGTATATAGTATATGATATCTACCCAGATATTCTGGCCTTTATTTCAGTCTTCCATTCCCCTACCCTACCAATGGTTTAAAGTGTTCATCCCATTTTCTGACGCTCTTTGGAGTCTTAGCACACCATATTTAAATGATGTTATATCCTCCAGACTTTCACTACTATTCTTATGATCAGGTACTATCAAATTCTTTCTCTTTCCAGTGGACACATCTTGCAGTTATTTATATTTAAAGATAGCTGCCATATATTGCAACGAGCAGAAAATCTAATTCAAGTCCTGTGCCTTTAGCACTACGCCTCCTCACTCGATTATGCCCTAGGAGAGACACTGTTACTTATGAACGTGTGTGAGTAGTTCATATCGATGTGGAAGTATTTTCTAACCACCTGCTGTGCGAATACTTAGTGCTTGCTAATGAATCGTATATTCATCTTGGATCTGTATGTTTTGCTGAACTGGAATAAGAATTAAGTGAAATTCTTCTATCCTTTAGTGCCCCAACATGAGCTGGTATGCAAAATTTAAGGATGAAAGTAAATTTATTATGATGTGTCACTGCCAAGTAACAATGCTTGATGAAACTTTCCCCATAAGAGGAAAGAACTGCTACAGTATAGCAGATAAAGTCATTGAAGGTAATACACAATGAGACGAACAGAAATGATTCTTTTATTCAGAGGCTATAATTAACTGAAGCTATCGTGATTGATTATGGTTCCTTAGACATTGAAAAACGTGACTTATTTATTAAGAGCGTGTGTGATCATTACGGACAGAAGTACATGTTCTGCAACGTGTTCCCACGCTGACGGTCTTGTTGGTAAGTAGTTGTTCTGGTAGGGCGTTTCATTCCCCCACAAGTATGGCTGACTACTGCTGGGAGATGGTGAAAGGTGGCTACACTGAGCCACAGCGCCAGAGATTGCGCCAAAGAGTATTATTCAGTCGCCTCCACTGGCAGTTCTTGTCGAGAAGTCGTGGTGGAGAGTGTTTGTTGAGATGTGGTAGCGGAGAGTGCTTATTGAGAAGTAGCAGTAGGCAGTGCTTGTTGAGATGTAGCAGTGGTAAGTCGTTGTTGAGACGTTCCCATGGAGAGTGCTTGTTCAGATGTTGTCGTATTGTTTTGATGGGCTAGACACCAGATATTGTTGGATTGGGGATGCTGTAATGATCAGAGTGTGCTTTTCGTCAATATATATGAAGGTAAAAAAATTCCTTTTTTTGTTTTATTTCAATGTCTTAAACAATAATGCCTATTGGTCACAGGTTCAGTCAACAAAGCATCTGGCTCGTGTTCTTGTATTAGACTGTATTTCTGGTTTCTATGTGCAATTATAGTATTTCTGTTTTTTTTTTTTTAATTACTTCAGTATAAATGGTATTTAAAATATCTGGTGTTATTGAGGAAGAACCGTGCCAGATGTGTACGTTGAATCACACTTCCACACACAGAACAGCTACACTTGTGTTTTGTTGTTTCGTAGCTTTCATAGTTGCTGAAGACTTAATTAATTAATTGTGTTAACAGAAATTTCGTTTCATTCTTTGTTGTTGTTCTATGCAGTCAGATTGCGTACAAATACTAATCAGGGCCAACCGTTTATGAGACTGCGTAACCAGACAGTCAGCTACTGAAAATTAAAATTATTTGCATTCTATAAATAACTAAGCCCCCATGCACATGGCGACCCTGCCAGGATCGTCCCTTGGAATTATTCTGATTGTAAAAATAGCAGACATTAGTATTGTTGTAGTAATTTGTCGTTTAGTAATTGTAGTCTATATTGCATGTGTAGATTTGGTAATTGTCATTTTTCTAATGGTATTTTTTGCAGAATTAAATTTTTGTTGTCTTGTATACGGGTTTGACAATTTTGTGCAATTATGACGATTTCAATTGTTCGTTAATCATGTTTGAAGGAAGCATTTCTTGTGAATGATATTGATGGTGATAAAGTGTCATTGTGTGTAATTTTCATATAGTGACGAGTTTTGTATGTTTTGTAAATGATTACGCGATCGATGAAAAAGGCAAAAATGATGAATAGTGAGAATGACGAAATTGTTAACATGGTGAACTCGCCAACACAGGAGAACAGGATGATGAATAATGAAGTTGAAAACAATTTAATAAGTTGGGAAAATAGTCCAGAACCAATTCGAAATTTTTCACAATCAAAAAATTTTCAGAATTCGAGATTAACGACAGAAGATTCTGGAATAGTATCGAACACAGATAGCCTTACGGCTATGTCGAAAGAAGTTAGTTTTATGGGAAATGTTAGGGGCGAAAAGAATTTCGAACCAGTTAATATGGAGCAGTTGATGTGTGCAATATTAAATTTGGGATCAGAATTAAAAACCGAGATGGAAGCAATGGCAACACGGTTAGGCTCACGAATAAGGACATGTTTCAAAAACATGAAAGATGAATCAAAGAAAGAAATTAGAGAAGAAGTACAACCGATTTTGAATGCTCACAATAATAGTTTAATTTCAATAGAAATTAGACAAGAGGAACAGGACAGAGAATAGGAAGAAAGAGATCGTGTGATAGAACAGAAATTTTCAGAGTTAAATTTACAACGTGCACACGATAAGGAAGAAATATTTGAAAGAATCGAGGAATCCGTACCAAATGACAGAATAAATAACCTAACACAACAGTATGAACAATTAACTACTAAATGTGTCAATACTGAATCCTGAGTCGCGACACTTACGGAAGACGTAAATAAACAGAAAGAAAAAATAGGTGAATTATCGGAAAGAGTTGAGGAGATCGCAGATAAATTGACATGTCTTAGTTTAAATGGGGACAGAGATTCGGATGATACAGCTCCATTGCCATTTGCAGAAACCGAAGAGTATCAGAACATAAATAAGCATGTTGAAAATCAGGGAAAATTTAATGAACGCGTTAAAAGGGAATTTGAGGCATTACGAAAGCAAATCAAACAAATTGAAGGTGAAATCATAGGAAAAGACAGTAGAAGAAATTTAGAATCACAGATAGCACAGGGGTTTGAAGAAAGTAATTTATTTCATTTACGAGAAGCAACAAGAGAGCGCCAGGCGTGCGAACTTGACAATAATCGACATTGGGACTGGGACAGATGCGGTAGGTCTTTGTCGCCACGAGGCGAAAACTTTGACTATAAACACTTCTTAACTGTTCGGAAATTTAAGATCTTTCGCAATTCTAAGAACGACGTACATCCATGTTCATGGTTAGATCAATTTATGTACGCACTTCCACCAAATTGGCTACTAAGTAACAAACTGGAATTTATGTGCGGCTATTAAAGTCCTCAGGGGATTCGCTACACTAAGTGAATATGTGCCATAGCGTGCACAGGGCCCCGAGCTGTAGTGGTGCTATTTCCCTTTTACTTTTCTGCACCGCTGCCTACTCTTTTACTATTATTTGTATCTATCAAAACAACTCTTCAACTATCAATCTATCTAGAGAATCGGTAAGGAATAACCGGATATGACTATTTTACCCAAAAGTGATTTCGGAAATTACCATTTGGACTTACTGTAACCTCAGCAGCATTCATTAGTGGTTTAAACGAAATTTTACCTGTTTATCTTCGTGACAATATTACTTCATATGTTGACGATATTCTTATTGCTAAACGTTCTTGGAGCGAGCATCTCGTGGTCGTGTGGTAGCGTTCTCGCTTCCCACGCCCGGGTTCGATTCCCGGCGGGGTCAGGGATTTTCTCTGCCTCGTGATGGCTGGGTGTTGTGTGATGTCCTTAGGTTAGTTAGGTTTAAGTAGTTCTAAGTTCTAGGGGACTGATGACCACAGATGTTAAGTCCCATAGTGCTCAGAGCCATTTGAACCAATTTTTGGAGCGAGCATAACAAAATTTTGAATTCATTATTACGTATTTTTTGCAAGAGTTGGCATTACTGTGAACTTGGAAAAATCTGAATTTCGTCGTTCTCAGGTGAAATTTCTTGGTCATATTATTTCTACAGAAGGTATTCTTCCTGATCCAGAAAAACTAGACGCTATTCGTAATTATGCTGTTCCTACCACAAAACGTGATGTTCGTAGTTTCCTTGGTGTCTGTAATTTTCTTAGACGCTTTGTTAAATTGGACAATTTGGCCACACCTCGTTTATGTGAACTGTCTGGAAGGAACTCTAATTGGTGTTGGGATGAGGAAGCTCAATCAGAATTGAACAACTTCGTGATGCTTTAGTTGCTGCTCCATTTCTTTCACACCCGGATTTATCAAAGGATTTTTGTTTGGCAACGGACTCATCATACAAAGGCCTAGGTGCACACTTATTTCAAGAGATAGAAGAAAACGGCGTTGTAGTACAGAAAACTATTGCATTTGGAAGTCGTGTTCTCTCTAAATCAGAAAAGAATTATTCAATTACGGAACTTGAAGCCTTGGCTGTTGTATGGGCTTTCGCAAAATCTCGCATATTTTTGTATGGCAGACATACTAAGGTTTACACCGATCATCGAGCACTGGAATTTCTTATGTCAACAAAATTAACACATGGAAGACTGTCACGATGGGCGCTGTATCTACAGGAATTTGATTTTAGTATTGATTACATACAGGGTTCTTCAAATATTTTTGCTGATGCTTTATCACGTGCACCGATGGGTTTGAAACAAAATGCTGAAGAGGACTGCAAAGAAAACCATTATTGTTTGATGTATATTCAAGGTGTTGCGTTTGAGAATTTTATTTCGCCTTCGCTCCAGGACATCGCTAAGGAGCAAAATAAGGATCCAGTGTGGAAGGACATTAAGGAGAAGTGGAGGAGAGAGGAAAGCGTAGCGATTAGACAGTATTATTTAGTTCGCTATGATATTCTTTTTAAACGAAAATCGGTCGACAACTCTGTTTGGTTAGTTTGTATTCCTGATGAGTGGGTTAATAAATTGATTTGGTACACACATTTCAGTTATGCACACTTTGGTCCCAGAAAATGCTTTCATAACTTACGAGAAAATTGCTACTTCAGTAATATGGAAAAACGTATTCGATCTGTTCTTGCCAAATGCAAATTATGTCAAAAGGCTAAGCCGTCAACTATTTCTCACAGAGCACCGTTGTTTCCTATCATTCCAGCGAAATTAAAGGAGATGGCTGCAGTCGATTTGTTCGGTCCAGTGGTTCGTTCTACTAATGGTTTTGCGTACATTTTGGTAGCAGTGGAATTGACATCAAAATATGTGTGTTTTACACCTTTATGCAAAGCAACAGCTCATTCAGTATCTAATGCTTTCATCAAACATTTTCTTAAAGAAGTGGGTCATGTTGATAAGGTTACATCAGATAATGGATCACAGTTTCGCTCTAAAATTTGGCTTCGTACTCTACGGCGTCGTAAGATTAAACCAATTATCATTTCACTTTTTCACCCTCGATCTAACGCATCAGAGAGATGGATGAAGGAAATCAATAAATTGTGTCGACTTTATTGTCATCAGAATCACAGAACTTGGGATCAGTATCTTCATATTTTTCAAAACATTCTGAATGAACTCCCTAATGATTCAACTTCAATACTGCCTACATTGATATTAAAAAATAAAGCACCGACAAATCACATTTCTGAAATAGTTCCTTTTCCACCCACACAGAAACTGCGGCATTCTGAAGTTGTCAACCTGGCTCTGCAAAATATTGCATCTGCGGCTGCTAGAAGAGAGAAATCAGCTAAACGTCTTGGTCGTTTAAAAACCTTGTCAGTTGGTCAAAAGGTGTTAATTAAGTCTCACCGTTTGTCTCACAATGGAAAAGGCTTGTGTCGCAAATTTTTTCTGCTTTATAACGGTCCATATAGGATCCGCAAAATTATTCATGGTAACACTGTTGAAGTGGAAACTCTTAAATCTCGACGCTCTAAGGGAATACATCATATATCTAACGTTAAAATTTTTGTGGAATGACATACTTTTGAGAAACTAACAGTTATACGTAAACATGCAGAGATTACAAGGATACCGCGACGTGTTCCGGCGGCAGCACATACTCAAAGCAACAGTCAAGTCTGCGCGCCGCACAAGGCAGTCGTTGACCGTAAACAATTACTTCCTACGTCACGCGTACCTACAGCTGTTTGAGCGTTCGGTGCGAATGCACTGACAGCCGTAAACAAATACACAGTCGAATTTCTCTGATTAAATTCAGTATAAAGGTATAGTGACTTGAAAAATTATGTTATTTACGTTCAGTATTTTTCAGGATACTGTTGTATAAAATATTTAAGAACTTCATGTAAATTCTGTGCGTGTCCTACGTTAAGAGGACTTGCTGTCGAGAAAATTTCATGAAAAATGTAAATTCGAAAAAAAACTAATAAACTAAAAATTTAACTATTAATTAAGTTTATTTTTCAGGTAACATATTTCCACTTAGGTACGTACTTTAGACGTAATTTGCTTCTCCCGATTACGTGATTCATACTTTGTGCTAAATTTCATGTTCTATGAATTTACTTGTGAAGCGACGTGCTTGCGTACATTAACTGATTTTGACAATGATTGATTAATGAACAGGATTGTTACTTGTGTATATTATGCATCGCTTGGCTGCACTGCTTTTTCACTGATGTCACATTTTTTTTAAATTATGTGCCTGCTGTGCTTATTTATTTAAATTATAATTGTCACCTGATTAATTGTGCTGATGTGGTTATGTATGTAGGCTATACTTTGTGATTTATCTGCTTGCGCCTTCATGTTTACTTATTAAGATTACATATGAACATTTATTTACTTATGCTGATATGATGCTAATGACCTGTTTATTATGTAAGAGATATATGTGCTGCTTTGCGTATGGATTGCATATTTATACATTTCTGTTTGTTGTCATAACTACTCTTTAATTTGGTATACAGAAATGCTGATACACTGTGTACGAACATGGAGTTTAGGTCACACTATGGTATTAATTATAGATTGTTCGCTTGGCAGAGCCTCGTTGTAGGAATTGTGCTGCATCCACTTGTTGACATTCTGTTCTCCATTGGTATATTTACTCGGTATTGCATGTTTTGCTTACGCTCAGTGCCTTATATTTTAAGATAGGAAAATGAACTGTTATAATTCTACGAACGACATTGGTACAAGAAACTTCATTGAAGTCAGATGAGCTGGAGGTCCTATGGAAGCTGTATAAATTTATGCTAATAGAAAGGAAGCTAACGACATGAAATACCAACACTAGGTTTAGACCATTGACAGTTATTACACTGCATTCTTCGCGAGCAATTGAAATAGCAAATGACACTTGACACGAGAACTACTCCACATGTTTGCTTCTGTTTTGCCATGATTCTTGAAGTGGTTTACACACTGTGAAATATTACGATTTATTCATTCGAAGTCTTATGTGATCTTTCATACTACGTACTCGCACCTACTTACTGAAAGTTATTCAAACTGAAGGCTGTTAGAGGTCATGTATGCATTTCTTTTATTTAATGATGGACAAGGTAACCAAAATGTATCTTAAAATTCGTAATGAGTAGAAGATTTGGCTCAGGTGGACTACACAGAGGTTGTGTGTGGACATTGTGTCTTCGGATTGTATGGGATGATGAATTGAAGTTTGCACTAGGATTTTGTCTGTACTTGTTCGAGGAGACTGACTAGAGAAAAGAGTTGTTACGGAAGTGAAATGATATTGGCGATAAGGTTTATATATATCGACGTATTGAAGAGGTATTATTGAGGTATTGAGATTGTGTGAAGTTGATGATTATTGGAGTTTTGGTGGACAAGAGGTAAGGTAAATGATACTGATGATAAGTTTTATATGTATCGACGTAAGAGGTATTATTGAAGTATTAAGATTATGTGATGATAATGATTATTGGAGTTTTGGTGGATAAGAGGTAAAGTAAGTGAGGAGCATTTTTTTTTTGTTGGTTTATATGGAACATGGAGGATGAAGTTGGCAGACTAGAACCCTCAAGCAGAAGGAAGATAGTCTACACACACTTTGTTAAATCACTAAGCAATATATACGTTTTTTTGGAGAGAGGAAGTATTTGCATATCTTGGCACACTGGCAGTTGTTCAGCAACCGTACATTCTGATTGGGCTTGGCAAACATTGGTCTTGACATGATGACTACGACGTTGACTAACTATTATTGACTGTTATACACTGTTACCACTACTACTTGATACACATCTCGAACATCAAATTTTGACAGAACTGCATTTACACAGTTAAAACTATTCAATTACACAGTAGTACTTAACGTGGATGAAAGATGAGTGAGTGTGTTTTGTGTGTTTTCCTTTCCTAATGCCAAATAATTGGTACCGACCTATCTCCTAAATATTATTTTACTTGTTTGTTGTGGCCTGCACTGACACCCATAAATATTATAGGTTTACTGTTATTTGTGTATTGTAATAGTTAATATGATAATTATCTGATATCATTTGTGTGTTTATTATAATTTGTATGTTTAGTGTAAGAGCATTGATAATAATTTCGTAAAAGCAATTGTGTGTGCCTTCAAACTGTTGTTCGTGCTTGCACCTATTCAAGATTGCACTGATGGAACTGCTTCTACTGAAATAATGTCACTTGTTGGTGTCTGCACCTGCCAACATTACTGGGTGCCACTGATGGACTGCTTCTACTGAAATAATGTCACTTGTTAGTGTCTGCACCTGCTCAACATTGCTGAGTGCCACTGATGGAACTGCTTCTACTGAAATAATGTTACTTGTTGGTGTCTGCACCTGCTCAACATTGCTGGGTGCCACTGAAACTGCTTCTACTGACATAATGTCACTTGTTGGTGTCTGCACCTGTTCAACATTACTGGGTGCCACTGACGGAACTGCTTCTACTTAAATGTCACTTGTTGGTATCTGCACCTGCTCAACATTACTGGGTGCCACTGATGGAACTGCTTCTACTGAGATAATGTCACTTGTTGGTGTCTGCACCTGTTCAGCAATGCTGGGTGCCACTGATGGACTGCTTCTACTGAAATAATGTCACTTGTTGGTGTCTGCACCTGTCAACATTACTGGGTGCCACTGAAACTGCTTCTGCTGACATAATGTCACTTGTTGGTGTCTGCACCTGTTCAACATTCCTGGGTGCCACTGATGGAACTGCTTCTACTTAAATGTCACTTGTTGCTGTCTGCACCTGCTCAACATTACTGGGTGCCACTGATGGATTGCTTCTACTGAGATAATGTCACTTGTTGGTGTCTGCACCTGTTCAACAATGCTGGGTGCCACTGATGGACTGCTTCTACTGAAATAATGTCACTTGTTGGTGTCTGGACCTGCTCAACATTGCTGAGTGCCACTGATCGACTGCTTCTACTGAAATGATGTCACTTGTTGGTGTCTGCACCTGCTCAACATTGCTGGGTGCCACTGATGGAACTGCTTCTACTGAAATGATGTCACTTGTTGGTTTCTGCACCTGTCCAACATTGCTGGGTGCCACTGATGAAACTGCTTCTACTGAGATAATGTCACTTGTTGGTGTCTGCACCTGCTCAACATTGCTGGGTGCCACTGATGAACTGCTTCTACTGAAATAATGTCGCTTGTTGGTGTCTGCACCTGTTCAACATTACTGGGTGCCACTGATGGACTGCATCTATTGAAATAATGTCACTTGTTGGTGTATGCAACTGTTCAACATTGCTGGGTGCCACAGATGGAAATGCTTCTACTGAAATGATGTCACTTGTTGGTGTCTGCACCTGTTCAACATTGCTGGGTGCCACTGATGGAACTGCTTCTACTGAAATAATGTCACTTGTTGGCGTCTGCACCTGCTCAACATTGCTGGGTGCCACTGATGGAACTGCTTCTACTGAAATGATGTCACTTGTTGGTGTCTGCACCTGTTCAACATTGCTAGGTGCCACTAATGGAACTGCCTCTACTGAAATAATGTCGCTTGTTGGTGTCTGAACCTGCTCAACATTACTGGGTGCCATTGATTGGAGAATACTTATGTAAACTATTATGTAAAATCACATGTATGAAAGCATTTGTATTCCTTACTGTATTTTATATATTAGGTTATGGAATGGTCAGTGCAAAGCCAAAATTTATTTAGTGAAGTGATATTTAGTTATTAATATTATCTTTTACTTTTGTCTGTATTTTTTTTGGACGAATTTGGTTGTATTTTCACCACCAATGCTGGCAAAAATACCATCAAATCCTGGCCCGTGGAGGAGGGGCATATGAAAGGTGGCTACACTGAGCCACAGCGCCGGAGATTACGCCAAAGAGTATTATTCAGCCACCTCCACTGGCGGTTCTTGTCGAGAAGTCGTGGTGGAGAGTGTTTGTTGAGATGCGGTAGTGGAGTGTGCTTATTGAGAAGTAGCAGTAGGCAGTGCTTGTTGAGATGTAGCAGTGGTGAGTCGTTGTTGAGACGTTCCCATGGAGAGTGCTTGTTCAGATGTTGTCATATTGTTTTGATGGGCTAGACACCAGATATTGTTGGATTGGGGATGCTGTAATGATCAGAGTGTGCTTTTCGTCAATATATATGAAGGTAAAAAAAATCCTTTTTTTGTATTATTTCAATGTCTTAAACAATAATACCTATTGGTCACAGGTTCAGTCAACAAAGCATCTGGCTCGTGTTCTTGTATTAGACTGTATTTCTGGTTTCTATGTGCAATTATAGTATTTCTGTTTATTTTTTTAATTACTTCAGTATAAATGGTATTTAAAATATCTGGTCTTATTGAGGAAGAACCGTGCCAGATGTGTACGTTGAATCACACTTCCACACACAGAACAGCTACACTTGTGTTTTGTTGTTTCGTAGCTTTCATAGTTGCTGAGGACTTAATTATATAATTGTGTTAACGGAAATTTCGTTTCATTCTTTGTTGTTGTTCTATGCAGTCAGATTGCGTACAAATACTAATCAGGGCCAACCGTTTACGAGGCTGCGTAACCGGACAGTCAGCTACTGAAAATTAAAATTATTTGCATTCTATAAATAATTAAGCCCCCATGCAATGGTTGGGGCATGTAGACGGCCTGCAGTTCTTCTCTCCAGCGCATCCCACACATGATTTAAGAGGGCAGACGGCAGGGCAGTCCATTTGCCTATTATCCAGTCCTTTCAAGAGCTTCTCGACCTACGTTGTTCATGTATTATCATCCAGTAGCTGCGAACCGCTATGATGGAGGAACGGATCGCCTTATCTCAAGAACTCCTAACCAATCTCGTAGCCAGAATGCGAGCGCCTTGCAGAGCATCCATTGCTATTATGAACCACGTCCTAACTAATGTAATTTCCAGAGGACCGCCATGTATCATGCAACGTCAGTGTAATTGTCATTGAATACAAGGGCCATTTCTGTTCGTCTCATTGGGTATTTCTTTGAGTTACTTTCTGTACTATAATGTAGGAGTTCTTTCTATGTATGGTCCAAGTTACGTCGAGCTACATCAGCTGGCAGCGATCTATTGTGCAAAAGTTACTTTCGGTCGTAAGTATTGCACAGCATTGCATCTCGACATCATTGGCTCATATCCACGGTGTTACAAGACATTATACGTCGTTTACAAGAAACTATAGGCATTGTGATTATTTTACAGAGAGAACCCTCCTTGTTTTGTTCATTATTTATTACTTCAGTTGAGTCAAATATGCGTTTGACTGATTTAGCATTTTCAAATTAAAATCCCTGCCAATGTATTGTTTTTTTCGGTAGCCTTACTTGTTCTCTCTGTCTTCTACTTTAATTTTTGCCTTCTACATCTTGCGCTAGTACTATCGAAGTTACAGCCTGCATTTTCTACTTATTAGCGTGTTCAATATGTTCCTTTTCCATCGATTCCACGGAGAAACTCCTCTTTCTTAATTTTTAGCGCTCATCGACAATACAACATCTAAAACTTTTAAATTATCTCGTATTCTGGTTCTACCACCATCCATAATTCATTTCAATAAATACTGTGCACCAACATACATTTTTTTTAAATTTCTTCCGCAAATGAAGGCGCATGTTTGACTTTACTGAAACTCTTTTGACGATGAATGCCTGTTATTGCTTGTGCAAGTTGGTTTATTATATCCTGTTTCTTCGTTCGTTATGTGTTACTTTGCTTTGAAGGTAACAGAGTTCGATCACTTTGGATACTACATGATCCTCAATTTTCACGGTAAGTTTCTCTGTTAAAAACTTCGTCTTTCTTCGGTTTATCCTCAGGCCACAGTTTTTGCTCGGTAGACTGTTCATTTCATTGTACAGTCCCAATAAAACTGTCTTCCTTTTGTAGTGAACACTAACTTCATCAGCAGATCTTATCATTCATATCATTTCAGCCTGGATTTCAGTTCCACTTCAGAAATTGAAATAACAACTATATACAAAAAGCAGAATGTTGGTAATCATTCTGCTTTTTGATTTTTCCTTGGCAGGCATTGCGGGTAACAGCAGTTTCTGTCATTGATCACTTTTTCATATTACTAAAAGTGAGCAATTTTTTGTGTGCCAAAAGCAACTGTATATTTACTTACATCTACTGTGTTCCATACGCAGAGATATTCCGTGTTCGCTTACGTATTCTAGTTCAACTAGTCTTTCTCAAAAGGTTGAATCATTTTTTTATTAAAATATCGATTTTGTGAGTGAGATACTGAAATGGCATGCGTTTCTTTCACTACTTTGTTTTCACAGATTAAAAATGCAGTTTTATTTGTTTGCTTTTGAACAATATTCAGTTGTTATACACGATTACAAATCTACTGACAGTGCTTACATCCATGTCATGTAATACACATATATATTTACATTTACATATCAGAATAATTATATGTGAAATTACAATAATATTATTAATAGTCAGTGGGATCGTTACTAGTAGCCACTGGTCGGTTCTATACTGCGGCAATTTCTCTTCATGTTGCGCCACCTGTTCCTGATGTTCTAAGGCTTCTGTGTTGCCTTACTTTACCCTTTGCCAAATTTCACATAAATGTTTCGAAAATTCCTGTACTGGCTCATTAATAGCCCCAATATTTAGGCTTATATGTCGAAGGGAGACGGTATATTTTTGCCATAAAGCAACTTGTACAGAGAATAGCCGGTTTTGTTATGGACTTTGGATTTTTATGCAGAGACTATGAATTCGAGGTATGTGTCCCACTCTGTTCACCCATTTGTTTGTTGTTCAAGGCTTTCAGATGTGAAACAGTCGAAACGACTATTTAATTAAATCTGATATACAAATATTTGTACCCTGATAAGAAATTAAGATATCTGGTGCACCAAAACTGAATACCCAATCGTTCACAATGTTTCATGTCACTGTATTAGCTTGTTGACCAGAAATGACTGCCATTGTTATCAATTACGAAAAATAGTCTATTATCATCCGTATATACTTATTCCTTGCTGGTGTTCTTTTGGGTTGTCTTAAAATATCTAGTCCAATCATTCTGAAAGGTTTAGATACCTCTGGGAATCTTTATAGCGAAATTTTCTGTTGACTACGTTCGGCCCTTTGTGCACAAGGTACACAGTTTTCCATATACTGTTTTAAATAATTTCTCCTGGTTTTCCACCAAAATTTCTCAGCAACCCATTTATTCATTGTTCTGTGACTGCCATGATCTGCTAACATGTGATCAAGCATTTCCGTTACAACCTCATTTCTGTACAAGATGGTTCAAATGGCTCTGAGCACTAAGGGACTTAACATCTGTGGTCATCATTCCTCTAGAACTGAGAACTACTTAAACCTAACTAACCTAAGGACATCACACACATCCATGCCCGAGGCAGGATTCGAACCTGCGACCGTAGCAGTCGCGCAGTTCCGGACTGAGCGCCTAGAACCGCGAGACCACCGCGGCCGGCATTTCTATACATTTCCAGAACCACCTCTCATGGTCGGACTTTGTTGATCTGCAGAGTAAACCACCATGTTTCACAACCTGTATCTGTGACTTGTATACCTGATGGTCTTCTGCCCTTCTGCCATGCTTTTGACTTGTACTTGCAGTACTCCGATTCTTCTGCTTCACGTATATCCATTTGTATGCTCCCTACCGGCCTTATTAACAACTTCATAGTCGAACTAACTCAGTTTGACCACCCACCTCATGAGTTTGCTAGAACGATCTTTTAATCCCAACAACGATTTTAGCAATGCATGCTCTGTTACAACCTTAAACTTCTGACCACACAAATAGCAGCGTAGATAGGCAACTACTCAAATAAAACTAACGTTGTTGAACCGTGAAAATTTACTTTCAAAATGTTTTCTTAAAGAATTATTTACTAGCGATTCATCAAGAACGTTAACACACTATGTGAGCATGGAAGTAGTTGCCAAGGAGTAACTGATGGAAACAAATTAAATTTCAACCAATGGAAATTTTATTCATAAAAGCCTTTTCAAAAACAGATATAAATTTATAAGCAGAAAAGCACCCTCGAAATATCAAGTTACAATTATTCAGAGGCAGAATAAAAAGTTTTTCTTTGTTACAGTAGGAGCATTCGGGTAGAGAAGCTTCCGCTCCCTTTCAACACGGCCGTAGTCACGACCGCTCACAACGACGTCTGAAAAAATTCACTGGTGCAAATCTGCAACACACCAGATTACTGTAAACTAAAATTTTTAACAACTCACACAAACCCATTAACTACGCACCCCGTAAGAGGGATGGATATGGTACAAACACTCACACTAAGAACTTATTTTCCACCAAAAGTGAAATTTGGTTTTAAAAGGGCTCTTACGGTGGAAGGGTGGCAACTTTACAAAAATGACTATTTAAATAAAACCCATGAAATTGAGACTTACATAAAGTGTACAACATGCTCAACATTACGCATATACCGCCTCGCAAGATGATAGGAAAGATAAAAACGTATTTCAGGAATTCGGCCCTTACCTTAATTCTATAAATTCGTTAACACCGAATCCGACAAACATAACAGAGGTAGCTATTAACGAATGGCAAATTGGCAGGGGGGAGGGGGTTTACTAAACAACCCGAACCGCAGATTCCTCCAAATCTCCCCAGTTCCACAAGGGAAAAACGGACCACCCAATTCACAATAACCACCTTCCCGTGGGTGGGCAAACGGAGAAGAATGGTGTGACGACCCAAAAACAAAGCGGCTGGTGACCTCACCAAGATAACAAGTAGAATTTAACAAGTAAATGAAACATCGATGAAAGGTGGAACTTTGCAAGGCACATAGAAACCGTAACCCAGAAAGCACTACAACTACTAAATAACCTGATTTCCATCGGACATAAGAGATTCCACCTCCCGCCTCATTTAATCAAGCTTTATCATAACAGCATACTGACGTCAATAGTGGATTACGGCTCGGGAGTCTGGGCTCACAGGCTCACGAGGGTGGTGCCTGCCGTGACGGTGAGGAGAGTACAAAGGAACACGACACTAAGGTCCGTGGGAGCATATAGAACATCCCCAGGAGGAGCCCTGTTAATCATAATGGGGCTCTGCCCCCTAGATATAAAGATTAGGGAACAGGCTGCATGGTACTCGGCCAAAAAAGATATTATCACCAAGGTAGAGGAAATTATGGGGGCACCAGTCAGGGAAAAAGGTGAGATACGGGGAAGGGGGGTAGATCTATGGCAGGAGATATGGGAGTCAGATGAAACTGGTAGAAGAACCTTTCTGTTCGTACCAGATGTCAAGGAAAGATTGAAAATGAAATACTTCGAGCCAACTCGGGGATTGTTCCACTTTCTCACCGGTCATGGCCCCTATCCGACTTATCTAAGTCGGTTTGGGAAAAGGGCGACGCCTGCGTGCGACTGTGGTGCACCGGAGGGTACTCCTGACCATGTGGTTTACGAGTGCCCCCTTTTCGATGATGTAGCCGGGACACTGAGACAACAACTACCAAGTACAAACACTTACGACCTTCTAAGACAAGAAGAGACCTTTCAGAGACTGAATACGCTGGCAAACGAGGTATCACAAAAAGTATTGAAAACTTTTTTTTGAGAGACCTTCATGACTAGATAAATAGAAATCACCGATTGTGACCACTGCCCTAATCCCGTACCGCCTGTTCGTGGATAGGTCGACTTTACAGTTCGAATCCGCCACGTCCAGGAGCAGGAGGACTAGGGTGATCCCAAACTGAGACAACGCACCGATTATGACGTAGAATAGGAAGTAGATTTAGTTAATTAGAATAGGATAGTAAGTTAGGAACCTGCAGCGATAAATTACCCCTTGCCTGCCCTGTGCCAGGGGCATGCTCATAGGGATTAGCTCTATGAGCAAGGCATCTAAGTAGGTTTATATATTAACACTGGCACAACTGTAACGCTGCAGGGAGTTAATACTAACCTTTCGTAGTAACCAGAAATTATGCTAACACTAGTAAAATAAGTAGTCTGCCTAGTAATAATCATAGTACTGTCTGTAGTCAAGTAGAATGTAGAAGCTGCTATTGTAAAACTAGAAATATAGGACCCACTAATCACTAAGGTGGTGGGTCATTTTTGTATGATTATTATGTTATGAAATAAAGAATTAAAAAAAAGTAAATGAAACAACATATCTCCAATCACTTAACTTCTAATAAACTGCGATTGCTGGCGAAACCTGGCGCAGCACCCCTAAGGTTCTCCCGAACCGTCCGCTGTCGGCCGCTTCAACGGACGCAGGGAGACGCGCCGATCTCCCGTCGCACGGCGTCGCAGCTCGCCCCGGCCAGCCCGATGTCGTGGTTCTGCTTCTGTTTCTCTCTTGTGAACCGCGAAGCCACTACCCCTTTCTATACGGCGCTGCCCACTAGACTCACGTGGGGACCTCACATGCGCCGACGCTCAAGGCGGAAAAGTCATTTCGTGTTTCAGTGCGCGACCAACCAACCGACCAATCCAACCGCCAATGACTCGAGCAGACTGGAGGCCTAACGCGCAGAGTCAGATGCAGGAACAGCCCCGACCGGGCGACCGCTAGCTGAGTTCTGGCGGAGTGCCAAGACTCTCATTTTCTGGCTTAAAGTTTGATCCAAACGACAGACATACTCGCACTCCGACGAGAGACAGACACTGACTGCCCCACACTGAGCCGGCTGACTAGACTTGCCTCGACTGACAGACTGCACTGGCTGGCCAACTGCGTCCGACTGACTCCTCTTAACGTACGGCAGACCGACAGACAGACGGAAACTGCCTATGCGACTCTGAGCCGGCTGATCAACTGACTAGACTCAGACTCACAGACTGACCCTGCCGAGTTTTTTTTTTCCTTTATTGAATTTCGATTCCCCCCGAAGGGGGAGGGCTGGCAGCAGCTTAGTACGCTGATCTACAGCCTACAGACTTTTTAAAAACGCAAGAAGAAAAGAAACTATGAAAGCAGGCGATAAAACGGTGACT
Organism: Schistocerca americana; assembly: GCF_021461395.2. Taxonomy (NCBI): domain Eukaryota; kingdom Metazoa; phylum Arthropoda; class Insecta; order Orthoptera; family Acrididae; genus Schistocerca; species Schistocerca americana. The sequence continues at coordinate 319,674,044 of NC_060120.1, read as the reverse complement.
TAAATTGTAAAATGGCGGAAAATTGTGGAAAGTTAAAACATAAGGCAAAGGGGTTGGCAAGGCTAATAAAATACACAGGAATCAGACAAGTAACATAGTAGACACACAATTAAAAAATTCATGGCGACAGTCTGGTTTCTGTTCGCAAGAGATAAAAAAATCACACCCAGCGGCAGGATGATGGATGATGTCCGTTCGCAACACCTCCCAAAAGACACACAACACTGAACACTCACTGGAAAACACTGCACGAAAATGTCGGCACAAAGATGACACTCCCTAGCCAAGGGCATATTGTGGGGGTGGGGGGGGGGGGTGGGGGGGAGGGAAGGGGCCATGCCGAGCTCATAGCGGCCCATAAATACACGTGAACAGGCTACCTTTCCCCTTTCACACCAGAGGGAGACACCAAAGCTGCTATTGCCACAGCGGCGCCACCGCCAGCAACGTAGGGCGACTGCTTTACACTACGCGCTGCGGCGCGCTCTTCAAAACAGAAAATTTTTGCCACGGCTCACTTGTCCATATCAAAATTATTTAAGCTAACAGAAGCCATAATTCAATCATCTGTATTGATTGCTAATGTTCACTATTCTTCTTGGCACAAAGCAATTCATTTTATCCAATTTCTCATTATTCTCTTGTGGTTCTTTAACAATAAATACTTCTTGTCACAAGTTAGTACCTACAGTAATCCAAACCAACTTCCATGTGCCTAATGGTACGTTTTCATGTGAACCAATACTTATTGTACCAAGTTAACAGTACATTATTGGTGCACTTTGCGACATTGCCTCACTTGTGGTTGCTGCTCCCAGCAGAAATATAGTTCCACTGAGCTCAACTGTATGCTGCACAAGATCTATTTTAGCATGATGTTTTTCAAGGATCTGAAGTCCGAGAATTACAGTATACCCTTCACCAACAACTAGCAACACTTCCACGTTCTCATGAGAACTCTTCATAACACTCTGGCTGATGACATTCCTCCTGTAGATGGCCCTTTCATCCATATCAATAACATTTTTGCGCTCCTGTGGCAGTTTCGATTTCCTCTGTGTGGAAAATCTAAGACAGATCAGAGAGATTCTCTCTCCTGACTCTGCGTGACATATCAGTAAGGGACACACTATAAAAAAACATCGAGCGTCCGTTTGCAGCTTCACATAGGATGACCCTGCCAGCCTGCTCATATGTTCGGGCATTAATCTTTCTGATTATATCTGAGAAGATGTCTGAGTGCCAAAATACTAAGCTTGAACATCTATGCCTCCCTGTTTCATGGTATATGTCTCAGCTTCGAGCACTAACCGTAAATTAAACATACATAGACATGTATCGTCCAATGAATTATTTTATTTGGTGGTAGCTGCAATGAATGACATTAACAGACACAGTTACATCCTCCATTGTTTTTCTGGAAAAAGGCGTCATAAAGTTGGCTGCTAATGGAGCCACAGAAAGATGTGGTGTAGTCAATACCGATTTCAGTTTCCCTTGATCCCAGTTGTATCAGCTGTTGAAAAGCTTGCAATACTTGCACTAGTCTATGCAATTCTTCAGTATATTCGTTCTATGTCAATTGACTCTCAATAACCTGGTTAACTGTTCAAATAAAGCTGCAACAGTCTCACTACACAGCTGCATGTGTGTTTCACATTTTTTGTACTCTCAACTGCTGTTGCAATATAAGAAGAGTCTAGAAAAAATGCAGATACAATACACACACAAAATAAACTAAATTACTTTTTAAGCGATATCATGGCTCACTGGGTTGAAAACAGCGCCAAATAACGGAGTCATCTACAAAAGACAAAAGCTTTAGTGCATGGCAGCTTGTGTCCTGATCAAGTATAGAATTCACACATCACTGGCGTTACATACGTTTGTCTGCAGTTTCTTACAAATTTTGAGAAGTCTGTAGCCACCTGTGGTTTAACAAACAATGATCAACATTGGCTACAACCAAATGCTCACAAAAAGGAGCCCAACAGAAAATTGTTATCTTACAACACTGCATTGTGTCAGGCTGTAACTCTAGAGAGGCAATGGTGACTAAAGCTACAGATGTCATTCCGCTGCCACTTTAGGTGACAGCGAATTCTGACACCAAACTGTAGGGGTCGGTGGGATGAGACCCCCATGGGTGCATGACGATGAAGTGTGGAGTGCAATGGTGAGGGCTTGTTGGGTACTCAGGGTCTCTAGTGAAGCAGCATCAACGATTCACACATTTACTGATTGGTTCTACAACTGAATAATCTCTGTAACAACATCAATGACAGTAGAAGTAACTCGTCGGAATGGAACATGTTAATGCTAAGCAGTATCGATAGTATGACATCTCGTGCAAATCGGGTTTTCTGCCGGATATCAGCGTCTTCCAAACATGATATTTCGACGTCATTACTTGACGTCTTCATCAGGTGTTCCCTGAGACTGGCTGCTTGCGCCGCGTGGCTTCTTCGCGAAGAAACTTCAGTCTTCGAGTAAAGCGGAGTTCACAACATATACATGTTTTGTCTCCTATTAATTCTGGTGATGTGTCTTCTAGGTTGTTACCACTCTGTTTTCTGCTTCAGTTACAGCCTATGCCGTAAGGAGCTGGGGCCAGCGTGTGTTGGCATTGCGCCATATCTTCTGCCCCAGAGAGCGTATGTACCGGTTCTCGGATTGCCGCGCCCGTTTGTAGAAGCGGCGGGCAACCAGGCGGACGTGGTCCTTGACTTTGCGGACCTCAGCGAGGTCGTGCAGTGGGCCATATGGGAAGTCCCACGCCAGGTGCAGCGCGAGGCGGAGAGCCCTGTTCTGCAGAGATTGTAGTTTCTTCAGGTGGTCGTCTGCCGCATTCCCCCAGACGACAGCCGCGTAATCGAAGACAGGGCGGATTAGCGCCCTGTACAACGTGACGCCCAGTCGCGGAGGAAGAGTCGACGTCGGGTTGAGCAGGGGGTAGAGCTGGAGAAGTCGACCCCTTGCTTTGTTTACGACGCCCTTCACGTGTGGGCCCCAGGTGAGGCGGCGATGTATGGTGACCCCAAGATACTGCGCTGTCGGTCGCAAGGTGACAACACTGGCTCCAACGACGAGTGGGGGCAGAGCGGCTGGGATGACACGACGGGTTGCAATGAAAAATTGCGTCTTGGCGCCGTTGTACTGCAGTTTCCACTTGACGGCCCAATCGGCTAGGGTGTCCACAGCGTGCTGCAACCTCTGGCGAAGTGTGTCCGTGCGCATACTTCGTGAGTAGAGCGCAGTGTCGTCGGCGTACAGTGCTAGGTGCACACGAGGGACCGTCGGCGTATCAGCCGTGTAGAGCGTGTACAGGATCGGCCCCAACACCGACCCTTGTGGCACGCCTGCTCTGACGGGACGGACAGTTGACAGGCCAGTTTCTGCACGGATGTGAAAAGTCCATCCATCGAGGAAGGACCGTAGCAGACGGATGTGGGATCCAGGGACCCCCATTTCGAGAAGTTTGAAGAGCAGCCCATCGTGCCAGACGCTGTCAAAAGCGCGCGAGACATCAAGGAAGACTGCTCCGAAGTATTCGCGCCGCTCCAGGGAATCGAAGGCTTCTTCCACGAGTCGGAGAAGTTGGTGCTCCGTAGAGTGGCCCTTACGGAAGCCAAACTGGTCATCTGGGAGTAGAGCTTCGGCGGTGACGTGTTGCTGTAGCCTCTTCAGGTAGATGCGCTCGAAAACTTTCGAGATGGCAGGCAGCAGACTAATCGGGCGATAGCTCTTCGGCTGCCGGAGATCTTTTCCTATCTTAGGAATAGCCACAATCTCAGCATGCTTCCACTGCAGGGGAAAGTGACCGGTGCGAAAAATCTTGTTGAAGATTGCAGCCAGGTGAGTGGAGGCGTCCTCAGGCAGTTGTTTCAGCATGGCAGTGGAGACGTCGTCAGGGTCTGCAGCTCTCTTGGGATTGAGGGCCCGCAGAGCCGTCGAGACTTCCTCAGGAGTTGTGGCCTCGATGTCATCATCGCCCTCCGTTTCCAGATAGCGAGAGAGCCGGTCGGAGACCATTGCTTCATGTTCGGCGTCCAGTGGATCCGCTACAGGCTTGAAGTTCTCTTCAAAAACATAGGCGAGGGCATCAGCCTTCGCGTTTGGTTCACAGACAGTTCCGGTTGCAGTTCGGAGAGGAGGCATACGCCGCATTCGCCGTAGGAAGTGTTTCGTGGCCCTCCAGGCAGACCTGTCGTCAAGCTGAAGAGTCGCCACACGGTTAGCCCACTCCCGGTTGCGATGATTGTCCACAGCCACCGTGATTTCGCGCCGCATACGGTTGAGTTGCCGTTTGGTGGCGGGGTTCCGCGTACGCTGCCATTCGCGGTACACTCTGTTCTTCTGGGCAATTTGTGCAAGGAGATCGGGGGGCAGCTGGCGAGAGTGGTCCTGGCGCTCGCGTCTGGGCGGAGCCGCTTTTTCGACTGCGGCGAGGGCGGCGTCCGTGAAGTGGAGGAGGGAATCTTCAGCTTCTGCGTCGTCTACAGGTGGCATCCCAGCTAGGGACTCGGCCAGGGTGCGGCGAAAGAGATCCCAGTTGACTCCAGAGAGTGACACCCCACGCCGGGGGAACTGCAGGGGGTCGAGGTCGACGTCAAAAACAACTGGCACATGGTCAGAGGAGAGAACATTCAGGGTCGAGGCGAGGATGCGGTGCGGAATGCCTTTCACGACCGCGAAGTCGACGATGTCCGGTTGTCCATTAGCGGGGAAGATGGTGGGATCATAGGGCGTCCGTCTCTGTTGGTGAGGCGTGAACGCCAAGCAACGTGCTTGGAGTTATAGTCGCCAGCGATGAACAGCTTGCCTCCGATGGAGAGAAGAGATTCTAAGTCCGCATCTACCCAGGGATGCGACGGCGGTTTGTAGATGGCGATGAAGGTAATGGCGCCCGCTGACGTGTGCGCGACAACTCCAACCGCCTCCAGAGTCACGAGCGACGGCAGCTGAATCTGGTGGTGACGGATCCCATTCCGTATGTAGATGGCCATTCCACCGCCGGCAGTTGGCCTGTCAGCACGGTAACAGGAGTAGTTCGGCGCTTTGACTGCAATGCCTGGCTTAAGGCGGGTTTCGCTGAGCAGACAGATGTCCACGGCTTCATCACGAAGAAATTGACGAAATTCGCCAGCTTGCGTGCGTAGACAGAGGGTGTTCCACGCGACGACCGTGAGTCCTCTAACACTTCCCATAATGAGTAGTGGAGGAGCGTCTGGTGGCTGCCGGAGCGGCAATCTTCTGTGCAGCGGTCAGGTGCTGCGTGAGGACATCAAGCAGTTTGGTTGTGCTCGCCACAAGTGCGGTGAGTTGAGTAATCAGACTGGCGATGTCCGTGGCGGAGGCGGCAGGAGCCGTATCTTCTCTGGCGCCGATGGAAGTGGCCACCGCTTCACCATTGTATGTGGCTTCTTCCGGAGCGACGGTTGGGCGACCCCCCGTCTTGCGCCGGCCGCCGCGGCGTTGGGGGCGTGCACCAGACGTCACGGGTAGGGCAGCAGAGGAGGGGCCCGGTTCCGGGTCCGACGAATTCTGCACAGGTGGAGTGGCGCAGTTGAGTAGTGGATGTCGTGCACCTGCGTCTTCAATAACATCGCGGGTGTGTGAGTCTTCAGTGCGGCGACGCGCCTGTGGGCCTGCACGGGCGGCATCGTCGCTGTTGGGTCGGCGGGGCGCCAGTCCTCTGGCGACAACCGTGGCGTGGGAGATTGTAGGGTCGGCCTTGGCAGACTTCTTCTGGTTCGCGGCGACTGGCTGGCCACGCTGACGAGCACTGGCGCGTCTCCAAGCTTCACAGCCGCGGTAGCTGGCAACGTGAGCGCCCCCACAGAGAGCGCACGTTGGCTGCTGCTTCCGAGGGATGGGGCAGTCCTTCGCTGGGTGTGCACCGGCGCATTTCACACATTTTTTAGGCATGGAGCAATGCCGGGCGACATGGTTGATGCCCTGGCACCGGTAGCACTGAACAGGGCCTCTCTTGGCGCGCAAGTCTTCTGTGGTCACCGAGACGATGGCGAGTCGGGTGAGCTGGTAGAGCTTCCTGTTCTCGATTGTATCTGTGGCGATGACGAGAAACAGGGACGGTGCTGTCTGCTCCGCTCACCGATTCTGAAGATGAGAGCTCTACCGCCCCTCAGCCACGCGGACGAAGCGGGAAAAAGAAGAGGAGGGCAACAGCCGCGACGTCCGCTGTTCGCAGGTCGCCGATCGAGAAGAGGGCCAAGCAAGATTTCGCCCCTGATGCCGACGGTTTTGTCCTGGCCCGGCGAACTGCAAGACGCATGCAGTCATCGACGACGCTTCCAACTGCCGTCGCCAACTCATTCGACGCGCTCGCTGACGCGCCGGACCAGCTGCCGCGCGATCCTGCGCCGAAGAAAGACTCCCATCTTCCGCCGGTGGTCCTCCAGTTTCGGCCGCCCTGTGGGGAACTGCAGAAGTTGTTGCGCAGCTGGACAACGGCCGTGTACACCGTGAAGGCTGCAGGGCGTGACCTGTACAGGGTCACACTCCGCACCGCTGCCAATTATCGCCGGGTCACTCAGGAGGTGTCTGAGCATGGTATCCCATTCTATACCCACGCTTCCACACCTGACAAGGTCTTGAAGATTCTAATCCGCAACCTCCCGTTCAACATGAAAGCCGATCACCTGCATCGTGAACTCTCTGACCTGGGCTTCTACATCTGGGCAGCCGTGAAGATGAAGTCGCCAAAATCACGCGATGATATGCTGCTCTTCCTGGTCGTCTGCTCTGACACCGTGGAGAACCGCAAACTCTACCAATTGATGCGGGTCGCCTACGTTCCGGTTCAGACCGAAGATCTTCGCTCCCGGAGAGGCCCTGTGCAGTGCTTTCGCTGCCACGGGATCAATCACGTCGCGCGCCACTGCTCTATGCCAGACAGATGTGTTAATTGCGCCGGCGCCCACGCAGGACGTGTGTGCCCCCGTCGCCCACCGAGAAGCCGACATGTGCACTCTGTGGCGGTGCTCACGTGGCCAGTTATCGTGGGTGTGAGGTGTGGAAGCCTGCCATCGCTCGCCAACGTGGCCAAACACCTGCGCCATGGCCGAAGAAGCCAGCAGCGAGACGGCCCAGCGTCTCTTTCGCGGCGGCAACGTCAGGGGCGCCCTCTGCCGTCCCGGCTGCGTCGGCTGCTCCTGCTCCTGCCGCATCCGAGGCCATGCCGACACCTGAGGCTCCTGCGCCTCCACCACAGCTGCTAGTGGCGGACCTGGGTACTGCCTCTACCGGGACGTCGGCCGGACCGTGCCCCGCCAACCGCCGGCGCGGGGGTCACCGCCCTGTGGGTACCCAGCGCTCAGCACTGTCAGTCGAGCAGCCCCAGGTGGACTCTCACAGCGAAGCAGCCACGCCTTCTCCTTCCAGCGACGGGGCCGCGCCGGCTGCCTCCACCGCTGACCTGGCCAACCTCGTCGCGCAGCTCACTGCCATGGTGACCAGTGCTACGAAGTTGATTGAAGTCCTGTCGCAGCAACTCACCGCTGCAGTGCCGATGGCCTCTCCAGCCCTGACCGCTGTCAACACTCACCAGCTGCACCATGGGCAGCGTTAGAGGGCTCACGGTCGTTGCGTGGAGTGCCAACGGCGTCCGCACTCGAGCTGGTGAACTTCGACAATTTCTTCGAAATGAAGCCGTCGACGTCTGCCTTACCGACGAAACCCACCTGAAGCCTGGGGTCGACGTCAGGGCGGCAAACTACTCCAGCTATCGCACCGATCGACTGACGGCGGGTGGTGGGACAGCCGTTTACGTCCGCAATGGCATTCGTCATCACGTGATACAACTTCCACCACTGGCAACGCTGGAGGCCACTGGTGTCGTCGTTCACACCTCGGCGGGCCCCATCACGTTCGTTGTTGCCTATCGGCCGCCGTCTCGTCCCCTGGACACTGCTGACATCGATGCTCTGCTCTCCTTGAGGGGGCAGGTGTTCGTCGCCGGGGACTTCAAAAGCAAACATGTCTCCTGGAACTCCAGGATCACCAATGCCGCTGGCCGCCGCCTGCTCCAGGTAGCGGAACGTCACCATGCGCTTGTGGTGGGGCCGTATGACCCGACAATCTTCCCTGCCCGTGGCCTCCCGGATATAATCGACATCGCGGTCGTCAAGGGCATCCGTCATCAGATCACTGCCACGACGAGGACGGCACTGTCTTCTGATCATGTCCCAGTGGTTTCTGATATCAACCTAGACGCCCTCCAACAGTCCAGGAGAGGCATCTCCCTTGCTGGCATCGACTGGGACAGGTTTCAAGCAGCCGTGACGCACTCACTCGCCGCCGCGCCGCCCCCTGCGGAAGCTGGAGCGGACGAAGCACTTTTGCACTTCGCGGCAACCACGATCGACGCTGCCACTATAGCAACGCCGCCCCGACCTCGCCCTCCGCCTGAGTACTCCCGACAGCTGCCGCCGGACATACTTGCGGCCATCCCTGAGAAGAACTGGGCCTACTGGGAGTGGCAGAGTACAAGAAATGCAGACACCAAGCGCCTCCTCAACAGGATGCGTCGGACATCCGGGCCGCCATTGACAACCATCGCAATCGCGATTGGAATAACAAGGTCGCCACCCTCTGTCTTGACGACGGCACGGCCTGGCAGACGACGAAGCGTTTCCTACGCCACACGCAACGTATCCCTCCACTGCTGGTCCATGGTCAGGCTGTCTGCGAACCAGCTGCGAAGGCTGATGCCCTCGCAGCCGTCTTTGAGGCTGCGTTTGCGCCGATCGAAGACCCGACCGAGGCTGTCCACGACGACCTGGTTGCAGACCGGCTCCCACGCTACTTGGAGGCACGCGACGACAATGACGTCATTGAAGAGACAACGGCGGAGGAGGTGTCTTCCATCCTGCGTGCCCTGAACCCCAGGAAAGCTGCGGGCCCAGACGATGTTTCCAACGCCCTACTCCAGAAGTTGGCGCCGGTGGCTGTCACTCATCTCGCCGACGTCTTTAATGTAATCCTCCGGTCCAGCAGTTTTCCTCAGTCCTGGAAGCATGCAGAGATCGTGGCGATTCCGAAGATGGGGAAGGATCTGCATCAGCCCATGAACTACAGACCTATTAGTTTACTGCCGGCCGTCTCCGAGGTCTTTGAAAGGGTGTACATCAGGCGCCTGCAGCTCCTCGTTGACGAGGAAGGCCTCCTGCCCGAAGAGCAGTTCGGCTTTCGCAGGGGCCACTCGGCCGTTCACCAACTCCTTCGGCTAGTGGAAGATGCGTTCGTCGCCCTCGAGCAACGCGAGTTCTTCGTTCGAGAACGAGGCTCTTACAACTGCCAAATGACAAATGTGTCATCAATGTATCTCAGGAAGCACGTTGCCTGGTAAGTGGCAGTTCGAGGGCGAGGCTCTTACAACTGCCACTTACCAGCCAACATGCTTCCGGAGATACGTTGATGACACATTTGTCATTTGGCCCCACGGTCGCGAAAAACTGGAAGACTTTCTGGACCACCTGAACTCAAGGCATCCGAATATTAAATTCAACATGGAGCTAGAAAAGGACGGTCAGCTTCCGCTTCTGGATGTCCTGGTGAAGAAGAAGGCGGATGGCACCTTCAGCCACAGTGTGTACCGTAAGCAAACACACACAGACCTATACCTACAGGCCGACAGCTGCCACCACCCAGCACAAAAGACCAGGGTGCTTAGAACACTCGTACACCGAGCCAAGACACTGTCTGACTCTGACAGCCTGGCAGGGGAACTTGAACATCTTCAAAAAGTGTTTGCTAACAACGGATTCTCATCCAGGGACATCCGCAGAGCTCTACATCCCGCCAGACGTCAGGATACACCGGAGAACGAGCAAGAAGAAGAAATCAAGAAGCTGGCATTTTTACCGTATGCTGGGCCTGTTTCTGCCAAGATCAGCAGAATACTAATGAAACATAACATCAAGAGTGTCTTCTGCCCACCTAGCAAAATCAGGGCTTTACTTGGAACAGTCAAAGATGACCTGGGATTAAGGAAGCCTGGCATTTACAATATTCCTTACGAATGTGTTGTGTCCTACATTGGCCAAACGACTAGAATGGTGGAAATCTGATGTAAGGAACACCAGCAACATACCTGGCTAAGGCAGGCTACAAAATCAGCAATAGCTGAACACTGCCTAGAGTTGGAACATTCCATGGATTATGAGAACACCAAGGTCATGGTCCAGACCCCCAGTTTCTGGGATAGTGTCGTCACTGAATCTATAGTGATAAAGATGGCACAAAACCTGATTAACCGGGAAGCAGGATACCAGCTAGGCACTGCATGTAACCCGGCATTTGAACTGCTGAAGCAATACCGGAGGAAATATGTTTCCAACACCAACAACGAGCCTCATACAGCCGCACACTGCGGCCACGAACCAAGAAGGGGTCACCAGGAAGCGTCAGCCGCAGTCAGAGGCGGCCAGCGCGGGCGCGGACGGAATAGGGAACGTCCACTGTCACTGTCACTTATCCATACGGGTCTGCCCTGACCTGTGTTGGGAGCAGGCTAAGCATATACTGCTGTTCCTGCTTAATCCTGTATCTGTGGAGTGGCTTCCTCACGGTGTGAATTGGCCTGAGGTGTTTGCTGGGGTGGAGTTGTCCTCTCACTGCCACGAGATATTAATCACGTAACAGGTCAGGCCAACGCGTGGTTGGCCTGTGGTGAATTGGATGGCCTAAGTCCCTAATGAGCCTATTGTCGAACTGTACAGTCCGCTCACAGAAGACCCACGCCGATTGTTTAAATCGGTCGCGGAGGAAAGGGATGCCGGTTTGGCGGTGTAGCTGAGCAATCGAATAGAGCCTCGGTAGGCGCAGAGTGAGCTTGAGCGCCCTGTTCTGCACCCTCTGCAGCTTGTTGATGTGTGTGTCGGCTGCGTTGCCCCACACCACGGCCGCATATTCCAGCACTGGACGAACCAGTGCCAGGTACAGTGTGATGCCGTCGTAGGGAGGCAAGGCAGACGATGGGTGGGCAGAGGGTACAGAACGTGTAGGCGTCCTATTGCTCTGACCCTGATGTCCTCGATGTGGGCTTTCCACGTTAGCTTCTGGTCGAGAATGACTCCCAGGTAGCGGCCAGTCCTGCTCCATGGGACGGGGCTTCCCATGATGGTGACTGGCGGAAGATCTGGTGGCAGTGGTCTTCGTGTGAACACCGCTGCCTGGCTCTTCGCCGCATTCTGTTTCAGGCGCCACTTGGTCAACCATGCACCAAGGGCCTCACATCCACGCTGGAGCAGGCGGCGCATCTCGACTGCCTTCATACTCCGCACGAATAGCGCCGTGTCGTCGGCATAGAGTGCCAACTTCACCGGCGCCACGCGCGGAACGTCGGCCGTGAATAAGGAGTAGAGCAGGGGGCCGAGAACGGACTCCTGCAGCACTCCAGCACGGATGGGTCGGTGCGTGGACGTCCCCTCGTTCAGGCGGACGTGGAAAGTCCTGTCGGCCAGATACGACCGGAGTAGGACCCCGTGCGACGTCGGGACCCCGTGCACAAAAAGTTTGTACACGAGGCCATCGTGCCACATGGAGTCGAATGCCCTGAAGACGTCGAGGAACACCGCCCCAAGTTATTCCCGCGTCTCCAGGGCGCGCATGGCCTCTTCCACCAGCCGCATCAGCTGATGGACCGTGGAGTGACCCCTCCAGAAGCCGAACTGCTCATCCAGTATCACTCCTTCTGCTGTCACGTGGCGAAGCAGGCGCCTGGCATAGAGGCACTCGAACACTTTGGGGAGGGCCGGTAGCAGACTGATGGGTCTGTAATTGGCAGCGTCACGCAGGTCCTTGTTCGCTTTGGGGATGGCCACCACCTCTGCATGTTACCACACAGAGGGGTAGACACCCGAGCAAATGACCTGGTTGAAGATACCCGCCAGCAGCGGATGGCCCCTGCTGGAAGGTTCCTCAGCAGGTGGTTGGTGACCCCATCAGCGCCTCCGACCTTCCTAGTATTGAGCGCCTTCAGCAGTGCGGCCACCTCCGCCTCGGAGATGGCTTCGATGACGTCCCCGTCGTCCCCTGGCTCCAGGAACACTGGGAGTTGCTCGGCTACCCGGTGGATGTGGTCTTCATCCAGACTGTCGTCCACCAGGGTGAATGACGATTGGAATTGGTCCGCCAGGACACCTGCTTTGCCATCTGGGCTGCAGACGACGTCTTGCCCAACCAGTATTCGTGGTATGCGCTGTCGTTGGCGCAGGAACGACTTCACCGTGCGCCAGATGCTGCCGTCCTCTGGGTTGAGGGAGGCGACGAAGGCCGACCACACGCTGTTCCTGTGCAACTCAGCCGCTGCTTTGATGTCTCTCCGCATGCGGTTGAGGCGTCGCTTTGTCGCGGGTTGGCAGGTGAGCTGCCACTCCCGGAACTGCCTCCCCTTGGCCTTGAGTGGCTCTACTTCCACCCCAATCCGGGCCACCATCTGCAGCTGGAAGATTTTCGGTTTTCGAAGTTGTCTGGGAGGACAACTAGGAAAAGAAGCATGTCTCGCCTCGTCCTGGGCGATTTCATGATGGTCACGGAGCTGGCCATGTAGCCCAGCCCCGCCAGATCTTCTTTGAGGTGCGAGGGCTCCATTTTCAGCGGGAGGCGGCGGAAAACCACCTTCAGCTGCTTCATGGGCTCCGCATTATGTGTAAAGCAGTGTAGCTTGTCGGTCTCAGTAATCTTCATGTCCGCTCAGCTGCTTCATGGGCTCTGCATTATGCATAAAGCAGTGTAGCTTGTCGGTCTCAGTGATCTTCATGGCCGCTCGGTAGTCATCCATGGTGGCGGTCGAAACCCGGTATAGGTCTCGCCCGACACATTTGACCTTGGCAGCGGATGCAACTGTCCCAAATTGCTGGCTGAAGTGGCCGAGTGGTTAAAGGCGCTACAGTCTGGAACTGCACGACCGCTACGGTCGCAGGTTCGAATCCTGCCTCGGGCATGTATGTGTGTGATGTCCTTAGGTTAGTTAAGTTTAAGTAGTTCTGAGTTCTAGGGGACTTATGACCACAGCAGTTGAGTCCCATAGTGCTCAGAGCCATTTGAACCATTTGTCCCAAATTTATCAAGGAAGGACTTGTAACTGTCCGTCCATGAGACAGTTATCGGTGGTGGGGTGGGTGCCCGCCTCTTGGGTGGCTCAGTGGCCTCCATGGCCCCTGGCTCGTCGACGTCGATGAATGAGTTCGTCGTCAGGAGCGGCTGCACTGTTTGGAGCCGTTTGGCCCGAGCAGTGAGCCGCCGCTTTGGGACAGTGAACCCGTCGTCTGGTGCCTGGTCTGCCTCAGTGGGGGCAGGGTCGTCTGCCATCTTCTGCTTCTGGCTCCTCATGCAAATAGACTGAGAGAATGTGGAGGAGTCGTCCTCCTCTATTGCTGCCGGCCTCTTCCTGGAGGGCTGCGGTGTTGCCATGGCTTCCGCCTCGAGCAGGTCGCCAAGGTTGGCCTCCATGATAGTGTCGTCACGTGGCAGGACGGTGACGTCTTCTCTCGTCATGCCTGGCGGTACAGTTTCAGGTATATCTGTGGCCTCTTCACTGGAAGAGACCGGAGTGGCAACCAGCAGTGCACCAGTTTCTTCTGGAACTGGGACTGGTGGCGCAACACTCATCGGGGCCGCCGCTGACAGAACAGTGTCGTCTGTATTCAACACGCCTGTCAGGGCTCCTGACAGTACTCGTTCCTCTTCATTGACCACGCAACCAAGTGACTTGAGGTACTGGTGGAACAAGTGGAGAGCTCGTTCGTCGGCTGCTCGTTCCTGGTAACCAGTACCCCGTGACATTCGGTGCAGGATGACGTACAATTGCGCCGCTGTAAGAGGGCCTGTTTCCCTAGAATATGCCGTCTCGTGGTCCATTGTCGTTTGCTGCGTCGTTGTACGTGGGGGCCGGATGGGGCCGCAGACGGGGCGGACTCGGTCGCCCTAGCCCGTCCCGCCTGGCGGCGATCCGCCACACCCTTTGCTTGTGTAGCATGGTCCTGCTTGCACTGCATCGCTCACTCGAGTGACCAGGAGGCCACCACCGCAGATGGAGGCGGCCAGAGCGGGCGCGGACGGAATAGGGAACACCTAGAGCAGCAGGATAGCGCGACTCGCAAGCGCGGACCGACTAGGGAACGGCAAACAGAACACCAGGCACCGGGCAGGCATAAATATGCGACCCCGTCCAGTAAGTAGCCGGTCTCAGGGAACACCTGCTGCGTGGCTTCTTCGCGAAGAAACTTCAGTCTTCGAGTAAAGCGGAGTTCATATACATATACATGTTTTGCCTCCTATTTATTCTGGTGGTGCGTCTTCTAGAGGTGATTGGCTTCTGGTTGTTTCCACTCTGTCTTCTTCTTCAGTTACAGCCTATGCCGTAAGGAGCTGGGGCCAGCGTGTGTTGGCATTGCGCCGTATCTTCTGCCCCAGAGAGCGTATGTACCGGTTCTCGGATTGCCGCGCCTGTTCGTAGAAGCGGCGGGCAACCATACGGACGTGGTCCTTGACTTTGCGGACCTCAGCGAGGTCGTGCAGTGGTCCAGATGGGAAGTCCCGCGGCAGGTGCAGCGCGAGGCGGAGAGCCCTGTTCTGCAGAGATTGTAGTTTCTTCAGGTGGTCGTCTGCCGCATTCCCCCAGACGACAGCCGCGTAATCGAAGACAGGGCGGATTAGCGCCCTGTACAACGTGACGCCCAGTCGCGGAGGAAGAGTCGACGTCGGGTTGAGCAGGGGGTAGAGCTGGAGAAGTCGACCCCTTGCTTTGTTTACGACGCCCTTCACGTGTGGGCCCCAAGTGAGGCGGCGATCTATGGTGACCCCAAGATACTGCGCTGTCGGTCGCCAGTTGACAGGACTGCCTCCAACGACGAGTGGGGGCAGAGTGGCTGGGATGACACGACGGGTTGCAATGAAAAATTGCGTCTTGGCGCCATTGAACTGCAGTTTCCACTTGACGGCCCAATCGGCTAGGGTGTCCACAGCGTGCTGCAACCTCTGGCGAAGTGTGTCCGCGCGCATACTTCGTGAGTAGAGCGCAGTGTCGTCGGCGTACAGTGCTGGATCCACACGAGGGACCGTCGGCGTATCAGCCGTGTAGAGCGTGTACAGGATCGGCCCCAAGACCGACCCTTGTGGCACGCCTGCTCTGATGGGACGGACTGTCGACAGGCCACTTTCTGCACGGACGTGAAAAGTCCGTCCATCGAGGAAGGACCGTAGCAGACGGATGTGGGATCCAGGGACCCCCATTTCGAGAAGTTTGAAGAGCAGCCCATCGTGCCAGACGCTGTCAAAAGCGCGCGAGACATCAAGGAAGACTGCTCCGAAGTATTCGCGCCTCTCCAGGGAATCGAAGGCTTCTTCCACGAGTCGGAGAAGTTGGTGCTCCGTAGAGTGGCCCTTACGGAAGCCAAACTGGTCATCTGGGAGTAGAGCTTCGGCGGTGACGTGTTGCTGTAGCCTCTTCAGGTAGATGCGCTCGAAAACTTTCGAGATGGCAGGCAGCAGACTAATCGGGCGATAGCTCTTCGGCTGCCGGAGATCTTTTCCCATCTTAGGAATAGCCACAATCTCAGCATGCTTCCACTGCAGGGGAAAGTGACCGGTGCGAAAGATCTTGTTGAAGATTGCAGCCAGGTGAGTAGAGGCGTCCTCAGGCAGTTGTTTCAGCATGGCAGTGGAGACGTCGTCAGGGTCTGCAGCTCTCTTTGGATTGAGGGCCTTCAGAGCCGCCGAGACTTCTTCAGGAGTTGTGGCCTCTATGTCATCATCGCCCTCCGTTTCCAGATAGCGTCAGGGAACACCTGATGAAGACGTCAAGCAATGACGTCGAAATATCGTGTTAGGAAGACGCTGATATCCGGCAGAAAACCCGATTTCCACGAGATGTCATCAAATCGCCGGGAAAGTCTAAGAAATTACAGTCCCGATAGTGTTGGTGAGGTCATGGCGCCGGCCAGGGCGGCCGAGCGGTTCTAGGCGCTACAGTCTGGAATCCTGCCTTGGGCGTGGATGTGTGTGATGTCCTTAAGTTAGTTAGGTTTCAGTAGTTCTAAATTTTGGGGCACTGGTGACGTCAGAAGTTAAGTCCCATAGTGCTCAGAGCCATTAGAACCATTTTGAGGTCATGGCCAACAACACAGCTGAAATAGCGCTATAAAAGGTAGCTCGCGCAGCTGGTGGCGGGTGTTACTCGTTTAGATGTGACGCTCAACAGCTCATCAATAGCGTTTACTAGTGCTCAGTCACAGATATACAAGATAACATCACATTAAGATCCCTGCGGCTCTGCATGGGAGTCGGCGGTTGCGCAGAGTTACATCATGCCTTCAACAAGAGGAAGGCCTTGGACTCTGGAGTCTGCCCACCGATACAAGGGGCAGCAGCAGCTAGCATGCCTGCCCAGAACAGCGACAGTTCGACAGTGCACCAAACACATTTGGGCTCCAGTGAGCAAGTGGTAGCAGTTGCCAGGCAAAGGGGGCACGGCAAAGGCTAAGTGCAGCAGGTCTAGCTGGTTGCTGTCTCAAAGGTAGTAGTCATCAGGCGAATGATGATAGAATGTGGCCTGGCTTTCTTGGCCTGTCAGTGATCTTCACCCTACTGCTGTGTCTCAGTCTTTCGGTTCAGGCTTTCAGCTCATTACTTTCTGCAGTGTCAATGGGCTGAGAGTAGGTCTTACATATGAGTTACATGTTATTATCTACTGTATGTCCGCCCACGGTAGCTGAATGGTCAGAGTGACGGATTGTCAATCCTCTGGGCCCGCGTTCGATTCCCGGCTGGGTCGGGGAATTTTCTTCTCCCAGGGACAGGGTGTTGTGCTGTACTCATCATCATCCTATCATCCTCATCGACTGCAGATCGCCGCAGTGGCGTCACATTGAAAGACCGGCACCCGGCGAACGGTCTGCCCTACGGGGCCCTAGACACACGAATAAATAAATCTACTGTATGTGTTTGGCAGAATGACGTTATGCTCACTTGAAAGATCGGTCATACTACTGAATTGGCGGATGGGACACCTTCGTTGAGCGATGTGTAGCAGTTGCCTTGGGTGTGTGTGCTATTTGCTGGATCGGCTCTCTCGTCTTTCTGACATCCCAATGCAGACTCTCCACAAGTCTGTCTTGGCTTGGCTCAGTGCTGAGAGAAGCCTCCAAACCTTCCATTCGCAAGGCACATCTTTCTGCAGCGTCATATTTTTCTGAATGTCTGGCTCTGTATGAAAATGAAAATGTCCTCTCTGCTTTTACGAAATACATTTCATTCTCTTTCCGAATATTTCTTACTTGGTGTACTTCTGGAATGATATCCCTACGTGTGAGACTGATTCATTAGAACTAACCTGGTGTAATTGGTCCTTTAGCATTTGTGTTAGCTATTTCGCTGCTAATAATAAGATCATGTCCTTTGGCCAACATGATGCTTAGTCAGTGTCGACTCTTAAGTCAGTATGAAAGTAACACAATAAGCCATTTTCATATTTTACATGTACATGGATACACTGCAAATCACATTTAAGTGCCTGGCAGAGGGTTCATCGAACCACCTTCTCAATTCCCTATTATTCCAATTTCATACAGCGAGCGAAAAGAACGAACACCTATATCTTTCCGAACGAGCTCTGATTTCCCTTATTTTATCGTGGTGATCGTTTCTCTCTATGTAGGTTCTCCCCATATGTCAATAAAATATTCTCGCATTCGGAGGAGAAAGGTGGTGATTTGAATTCCGTGAGAAGATTCCTCCGCAACGAGAAACGTCTTTCTTTTAATGATGTCCACCCAAAATCCTGTATCATTTCAGTGACACTCTCTTCCATATTTCGCGATAATACAAAACGTGTTGCCCTTCTTCGAACTGTTTCGATGTACTCCGTCAGTTCTATCCGGTAAGAATCCCACACCGCGCAGCAGACTCTAAAAGAGGACGGACAAGCGTGGTGTAGGCAGTATCCTTAGTAGATATGTTACATTTTCTAAGTGTCCTGCCAATAAAACGAAGTCTTTGGTTAGCCTTCCCCACAACATATTGTATGAGTTCCTTCTAATGCATGTTGTTCGTAATTATCATTCCTAGGTATATAGTTGAATTTATGGCCGTTAGATTTTACTGATTTATCATGTAATGGCCCCCCGCCCATGAACCATGGACCTTGCCGTTGGTGAGGAGGCTTGCGTGCTTCAGCGATACAGATAGCCGTACCATAGGTGCAACTACATCGGAGGGGTATCTTTTGAGAGGCCAGACAAACGTGTGGTTCATGAAGAGGGGCAGCAGACTTTTCAGTAGTTGCTGGGGCAACAGTCTGGGTGATTGACTGATCTGGCCTTGTAACATTAACCAAAACGGTCTTGCTGTTCTGGTACTGCGAACGGCTGAAAGCAAGGGGAAACTACAGTCGTAATTTTTCCCGAGGGCATGCAGCTTTACTGTATAGTTAAATGATGATGGCGTCCTCTTGGGTAAAATATTCCGGAGGTAAAATAGTCCCCCATTCGGATCTCCGGGCGGGGACTACTCAAGAGGACGTCGTTATCAGGAGAAAGAAAACTGGCGTTCTACGGATCGGAGCGTGGAATGTCAGATGCCTTAATCGGGCAGGTAGGTTAGAAAATTTAAAAACGGAAATGGATAGGTTAAAGTTAGATATAGTGGGAGTTAGTGAAGTTCGGTAGCAGGAGGAACAAGACTTTTGGTCAGGTGAATACAGGGTTATAAATACAAAATGAAACAGAGGTAATGCAGGAGTAGGTTTAATAATGAATAAAAAAAAAAATAGGGCCGGCCGAAGTGGCCGTGCGGTTAAAGGCGCTGCAGTCTGGAACCGCGAGACCGCTACGGTCGCAGGTTCGAATCCTGCCTCGGGCATGGATGTTTGTGATGTCCTTAGGTTAGTTAGGTTTAACTAGTTCTAAGTTCTAGGAGACTAATGGCCTCAGCAGTTGAGTCCCATAGTGCTCTGAGCCATTTGAACCATTTTATTTTTTTTAAAAAAAATAGGAGTGCGGATGAGATACTACAAACAGCATAGTGAACGCATTATTGTGGCCAAGATAGACACGAAGCCCACGCATACTACAGTAGTACAAGTTTATATGCCAACTAGCTCTGCAGATGACGAAGAAGTTGAAGAAACATATGATGAAATAAAAGAAATTATTCAGATAGTGAAGGGAGACGAAAATTTATTAGTCATGGGTGACTGGAATTCGGTAGCAGGAAAAGGGAGAGATGGAAACGTAGTAGGTGAATATGGATTGGGGGAAGAAATGAATGAGGAAGCCGTCTGGTAGAATTATGCACAGAGCACAACTTAATCATAGCTAACACTTGGTTCAAGAATCATAAAAGAAGGTTGTATACATGGAATAAGCCTGGAGATACTGACAGGTTTCAGATAGATTATATAATGGTAAGACAGAGATTTAGGAACCAGGTTTTAAACTGTAAGACATTTCCAGGGGCAGATGTGGACTCTGACCACAATCTATTGGTTATGAACTGTAGATTAAAACTGAAGAAACTGAAAAAAGGTGGGAATTTAAGGAGATTGGACCTGGATAAACTGAAAGAACCACAGGTTGTACAGAGTTTCAGGGAGAGCATAAGGGAACAGCTGATACGAATGGGGGAAAGAAAGACAGTAGAAGAAGAATGGGTAGATTTGAAGGAGGAAATTGTGCAGGCAGCAGAGGATAAAGTAGGTAAAAAGACGAGGGCTACTGGAAATCATTGGGTAACAGAAGAAATATTGAATTGACATCATCATCGTCATCATCATTTAAGACTGATTATGCTTTTCAGCGATCAGTCTGGAGCATAGTCCCCCTTATAAAATTCCTCCATGATCCCCTATTCAGTGCTAACATTGGTGCCTCTTCTGATGTTAAGCCTATTACTTCAAAATCATTCTTAACCGAATCCAGGAACCTTCTCCTTGGTCTACCCCGACTCCTCCTACCCTCTACTGCTGAACCCATGAGTCTCTTGGGTAACCTTGCTTCTCCCATGCGTGTAACACGACCCCACCATCTAAGCCTGTTCGCCCTGACTGCTACATCTGTAGAGTTCATTCCCAGTTTTTTTTTTTTTTTATTTCCTCACTGTGCACACCCTCCTGCCGTTGTTCCCATCTACTAGTACCTGCAATCATCCTAGCTACTTTCATATCCGTAACCTCAACCTTATTGATAAGGTAACCTGAATCCACCCAGCTTTCGCTCCCATACAACAAAGTTGGTCGAAAGATTGAACGGTGCACAGATAACTTAGTCTTGGTACTGACTTCCTTCTTGCAGAACAGAGTAGATCGTAGCTGAGCGCTCACTGCATTAGCTTTGCTACACCTCGCTTTCAGTTCTTTCACTATGTTGCCATCCTGTGAGAATATGCATCCTAAGTACTTGAAACCGTCCGCCTGTTCTAACTTGGTTCCTCCTATTTGCCACTCAATCCGTTTATATCTCTTTCCCACTGACATTACTTTTGTTTTGGAGATGCTAATCTTCATACCATAGTCCTTACATTTCTGATCTAGCTCTGAAATATTACTCTGCAAACTTTCAATCGAATCTGCCATCACAACTAAGTCATCCGCATATGCCAGACTGCTTATTTTGTATTCACCTATCTTAATCTCACCCAGCCAGTCTATTGTTTTCAACATATGATCCATAAATAATATGAACAACAGTCGAGACAGGTTGCAGCCTTGTCTTACCCCTGAAACTACTCTGAACCACGGACTCAATTTACCGTCAACTCTAACTGCTGCCTGACTATCTATGTAAAGACCTTTAATTTCTTGCAAAAGTTTGCCTCCTATTCCATAATCACGTAGAACAGACAATAACATCCTCCTAGGAAACTGGTCAAATGCCTTTTCTAGATCTATAAAACATAGATACAATTCCCTATTCCACTCGTAACACTTCTCCATTATTTGCCGTAAGCTAAAGATCTGGTCCTGACAACCTCTAAGAGGCCTAATCCCACACTGATTTTCATCCAATTTGTCCTCAACTAATACTCGCACTTTCCTTTCAACAATAGCTGAGAAGATTTTACTCACAACGCTGATCAAAGAGATACCTCTGTAGTTGTTACAATCTTTTCTGTTTCCATGTTTAAAGATTGGTGTGATTACCGCTTTCGTCCAGTCTGATGGAACCTGTCCCGACTCCCACGCCATTTCAATTATCCTGTGTAGCCATTTAAGACCTGACATTCCACTGTATTTGATGAGTTCCGACTTAATTTCATCCACCCCAGCTGCTTTATTGCACTGCAATCTATTGACCATTTTCTCCATTTCCTCAAATGTGATCCTATTGCCATCATGATTCCTAACCCATTGTAAATCGAAAACTGAAACATTACTGATCGTATTTTCACCTACATTGAGCAACTCTTCAAAATATTCCCTCCATCTCCCCAAGGCATCAACAGGATTCACCAGCAGTTTTCCTGACCTGTCCAAAATACTTGTCATTTCCTTCTTACCTCCCTTTCGAAGACTGCTAATTACACACCGGAATAGTTTTCCAGCAGCTTGACCCAAGGTCTCCAAACTGTTTCCAAAGTCTTCCCAAGATTTCTTCTTGGAAGCTGTATTACCTTTTTGGCTTTGTTTCTTTCTTCAACATAACTTTCTCTGTCTACCTGAGTTCTAGTATGTAGCCATTTTTGATATGCCTTCTTTTTCCTTTTACAGGCTGCCTTGACTGTGTCATTCCACCAAGCAGTTTGCTTCATCCTACCTTTACACACTACTGTTCCAAGACATTCTTTGGCCACTTCTAGTACTGTGTCCCTGTACCTTGTCCATTCCTTTTCCAGTGACTGCAATTGAGTTTACCTTTCTGAGATAACTGTTATGTAATTGTGTCTGATTTCCTTATCCTGAAGTTTCTCCACTCTTATCCTCCTACACATGGACCTGACCTCCTGCACTTTCGGCCTCACAATACCAATTTCACTGCAGATTAAAGAGCGATCAGTGTCATCAAAGAATCCCCTGAAAACACGTGTGTCCCGCACAGCCTTCCTGATCTGTTATTATATAGCCAATGACAGATCTGGTTCCCCTGACTTCCCAAGTATACCGGTGAATGTTCTCATGTTTAAAAAAGGTGTTTGTGATTACTAAGCCCATACTGGCACAGAAATCCAAGAGTTGTTTCCCGTTCCAGTTGGCCCCCGTATCCTCTCCAAATTTACCCATAACCTTTTCATACCCTTCTGTTCGATTTCCAATCCTGGCATTAAAATCACCCATGAGCAGAACACTGTCCTTGTCCTTTACTCTACCAACTACATCACTGAGTGCGTCAGAAAAACTATCCATCTTATCTTGATCCGTCCCTTCACAATGCGAATATACTGACACAATCCTAATTTTCTTGCTAGACACTGTCAAATCTATCCACATCAGTCGTTCGTTTACATACTTTATTGCAACTACGCTGGGTTCCATTTCTTTCCTGATGAAAAGCCCTACACCCCATTGTGCTATTCCTGCTTTGACTCCTGACAGGTAGACCTTGTATTCTCTCACTTCCTCTTCCTTCTCACCCCTTACCCGAATGTCACTAACAGCTAAAACGTCCAACCCCATCTTACTTGCAGCCTCTGCCGGCTCTTCCTTCTTCCCAGAGTAGTCCCTATTGATATTAATAGCTCCCATCTCGTTACCATTCGCTTGCGATGTCGTATCTTAGGAGTCCCTGGTTTGTCAATTAGAGGTGGGACTCCATCACCTTCAAAGATCCGAGGCATTTTGCTCTGATTGTTGCCAGCATCATATTTATAGTACCAAGGAAGCAGGTTGCTAGCCTTACTTGCCCCGGGTCCCATTGAGTTTTACCCCTAACGGGACTAACCGGTGGATTTGGTAGACTTTGCCGTCTGAGCACAAAGGTGGCCACGACTCGGAATATGTCCGAGATGCCCAGCCTTATTCCAAAGTAACTGGTATCCCGACTGTCAGGACCATTTACTTGGCCACTCATACGTGGTTCATGAACCAGTTTAATTGACGAAAGAAGAAAATATAAAAATGCAGTAATTCAAGCTGGCAAAAAGGAATACAAACGTCTCAAAAATTAGATCGACGGGAAGTGCAAAACGGTTAATCAGGGATGGCTGGAGGACAAATGTAAGGATGTAGAGGCTTATCTCACCAGGGGTAAGATAGATACTGCCTACAGGAAAATTAAAGAGACCTTTGGAGAAATGAGAGCCACTTGTATGAATATCAAGAGCTGAGATGGAAACCCAGTTCTAAGCAAAGAAGGGAAAGCAGATAGGTGGAAGGAGTATATAGAGGGCCTAAACAAGGGCAATGTACTTGAGTACAATATTATAGAAATGGAAGAGGATGTAGATGAAGATGAAAGGGGAAATATGATACTGCGTGAAGAGTTTGACAGAGCGCTGAAAGACCTGAGACAGTGTATGCGGAAGCACTTGCAAGTTATCTGAAATCGAAAACAAAGTAAGGCACGGCTTTACCATTATTTACTTTGATTGCAATAAGAGCGCTAGTTCAATATTAGATGAGTATGAGTAAGTCGAAACAAGGCCCCGGGAGTAGGCAACATTCCATTAGAACTACTGACAGCCTTGGGAGAGCCAGTCCTGACAAAACTCTACCATCTGGTGAGCAAGATATATGAGACAGGCGAAATACCCTCAGACTCCAAGAAGAATATGATAATTCCAATCCCAAAGAAAGCAGGCGTTGGCTGATGTGAAAATTACCGAACTATCAGTTTAATAAGTCACACCTGCAAAATACTAACGCGAATTCTTTGCAGACGAATGGAAAAACTAGTAGAAGCCGATCTCGGGGAAGATCAGTTTGGATTCCGTAGAAATATTGGAACACGTGAGGCAATACTGACCGTAAGACTTATCTTAGAAAAGAGATTAAGGAAAGGCAAACCTACTTTACTAGCATTTGTAGACTTAGAGAAAGCTTTTGACAATGTTGGCTGTCTTTCAAATTCTGAAGGTGGCAGGGGTAAAATACAGGGAGCGAAAGGCTATTTACAATTTATACAGAAACCAGATGGCAGTTATAAGAGTCGAGGGACATGAAAGGGAAGCAGTGGTTGGGAAGGGAGTGAGACAGGGTTGTAGCCTCTCCCCGATGTTATTCAATCTGTATATTGAGCAAGCAGTGAAGGAAATAAAAGCAAAATTCGGAGTAGGTATTAAAATCCATGGAAAAGAAATAAAAACTTTGAGGTTCGCCGATGACATTGTAATTCTGTCAGAGACAGCAAAGGACTTGGAAGACCAGTTGAACGGAATGGATAATGTCTTGAAAGGAGGATGTAAGATGAACGTCAACAAAAGCAAAACGAGGGTAATGGAATGTAGTCGAATTAAGTCGGGTGATGCTGAGGGAATTAGATTAGGAAGTGAGACACTTAAAGTAGTAAAGGACTTTTGCTATTTCTGGAGCAAAATAACTGATGAAGGTCGAAGTAGAGAGGATATAAAATGTAGACTGGCAATAGCAAGGAAAGCATTTCTGAAGAAGAGAAATTTCTTAACATCGAGTATAGATTTAGGTGTCAGGAAGCCGTTTCTGAAAGTATTTGTATGGAGTGTAGCCATGTATGGAAGTGAAACATGGACGACAAATAGTTTGGACAAGAACAGAATAGAAGCTTTTGAAATGTGGTGTTACAGAAGAATGCTGAAGATTAGATGGGTAGATCACATAACTAATGAGGAGGTATTAAATAGGATTGGGGAGAAGAGAAGTTTGTGGCACAACTTGACTAGAAGGAGGGATCGATTGGTAGGACATGTTTTGAGGCATCAAGGGATCACCAATTTAGTATTGGAGGGCAGCGTGGAGGGTAAAAATCGTAGAGGGAGACCAATACACTAAGCAGATTCAGAAAGATGTAGGTTGCAGTAACTGGGAGATGAAGAAGCTTGCACAGGATAGAGTAACATGGAGAGCTGCATCAAACTACTCTCAGGACTGAAGTCCACAACAACAACATCATGTAATGGAAGTTTAACGAATTCCTTTTGGCACTCAAGAGGATGACATTACACTTCTCGTTGTTTAGGGTCAACTACCAATATTCGCATCCTAAGACGGCTGCTCAAATTGTGTCGCAAATCGTTTACATAGATAAGGAACAGCAAAGGGCCTCTAACACTATCTTGGGGAACGTCAGAAATCACTTCTGTTTTACTCTATGACTCTCCGTCAATTACTGCCAAGCCGGCCGCGGTGGCTGTGCGGTTCTAGGCGCTCCAGTCCGGAGCCGCGCTGCTGCTACGGTCGCAGGTTCGAATCCTGCTTCGGGCATGGGTGTGTGTGATGTCCTTAGGTTAGTTATGTTTAAGTAGTTCTAAGTTCTAGGGGACTGATGACCACAGCAGTTGAGTCCCATCGTGCTCAGAGCCAATTACTGCCAACCGTTACCTCTCGTACAGGAAATCACAAATCCAGTCACATAACTAAGACGATATTCCATAAGAACGTAATTTCACTACAAGTCGCTTGTGTGGTGCAGTGTCAAAAGCGTTCCGGAAATCCAGGAATACGGAATCGATC
The DNA here is from genome assembly GCF_021461395.2 of Schistocerca americana. Taxonomy (NCBI): domain Eukaryota; kingdom Metazoa; phylum Arthropoda; class Insecta; order Orthoptera; family Acrididae; genus Schistocerca; species Schistocerca americana. Next base: position 319,648,444 of record NC_060120.1, on the reverse strand, counting down.
TGAAATCCCTTGTCAACAGCATTCAACACTTCAAGTGAATAAAGACCAAGTTGTGTTTCACAAGAACGATGTTTTCTAAACCCATGTTGACTGTGTGTCAATAGACCGTTTTCTTCGAGGAAATTCATAATGTTCGAACACAGTATATGTTCCAAAATCCTGCTGCATATCGACGTAAATGATATGGGCCTGTAATTAAGTGGATTATTCCTACTACCTTTCTTGAGTATTGGTGTGATCTGTGCTACTTTGCAGTCTTTGGGTACTGATCTTTTGTCGATCGAACGGTTGTATATGATTGTTAAGAATGGAGCTAATGCATCAGCATACTCTCAAAAGAACCTAACTGGTATACATTCTGGACCCGAATACTTGCTTTTATTAAGTGATTTAAGTTGCTTCATTACTCCGAGGATACTTACTTCTACGTTACTCATGTTGGCAGCTGTTCTTGATTGGAATTCTGGAATATTTACTTCGCCTTCTTTTGTGAAGACATTTCGGAAGGCTGTGTTTAGTAGCTCTGCTTTTTCAGCACTGTATTCTATAGTATCTCCATTGCTTTCGCGCAGAGGAAGCATTGATTACTTCTTTGTGCTAACCTACTTCACATACGACCAAAATCTCTCTGAATTTTCTGCCAGATTTCGAGACAAAGTTTCGTTATGAAAACTGTTATAAGCATCTCACATTGAAGTCCGCGCTAAATTATCAGTGTCCACATCCTGTTATGACTTTCCGTGCACCCGCAAAGTACTTCTGCAATCTGTTAAAATTAATATCTTTGGGATACTGCTCACTTCGCCATAAGTAACCATTTCTCGAATTGCTAATATTTTAATTGTAAGATTTGTCACTTCATTAGTTCAACTACCTCTAAAAGAGGGCAGTAAGAAACTTATCCAATTCCTTCTGGAGTCTTTGAGCCCCCCTTTTAGATTTGGATATAAAATTACCTACTGTGTTCTAAAACGTTTGTAATTGTCTTCGGATCTGTTTATAATTGAAGATGTATTAAAGACGTTGCAAGGCCATAGGGATATTGCTGTCTAGTATAGTAATTTTTGCTGGACAGAAAATAATGTTCTTTTCGGTGTGAAGAGAGTTTATGTGAAGAGAGTTTTTTATAAACACATTTATTAATATAGTGTCTGTGTAACTTGATATATGTCTAACCGATACCGTATGTTTTTCGGTTCACACTCGATTATACAACATGGTCAGCTGTTTCATAGCACTGCCTGTACTGGCATGTGCCAACCAGCGTACAAAGTATACTTTGCCTATGCCAGTTCCACTGTTTTGTTCAGTTGCGAAGCTGGTCTTTCATTCCGTTATTGTTTGTAAACACGGCTAATTCATTGCTCCCAAAAAGTACATGCGCTTACACCACAGAGGCATCAACCAGGATTCCTCTTCCCCATTATCGCACAACGATAAATCCTTTTATTTATATATCGTTCTGAGGCGTAGCGCCGTATACCGATCCTGCCTCGGAGGCGGTTAAGTGGGAGATGTGTCTCAGAGCTGGATAGTGACAGATGGTGACGCGAGACTGGAGGCGTTCGTAGTTTATGTATCAACCAATAGAGGACAATATTGGACAGGGGGACTGTGATTTTAGTTTCGATTGTGCCCACTAGAGTCGACTAAAGTAATAGAATGTTTTTCATAAACTGTTCTAGTATTTTCATAAAGTGTTATTATGTCTATCTGTGTATGTAAAATGTTATAAATGTGTTTTAGCAGTATTAATGAGGCGTGAATGTGGTTTAAAGGTAATATGAAAATAATTGTTTAACGAGTTATGTAGTAGGATTTAGTGTGGGAACATTTCGAAGAAGTATGGATATGGACCAAGGGGATTTTTGTAGAATAGATTTGTAAAGTAAGTTTATGGTAAAGGGAAAGTTAATTAAGGTATAAATAACAATATTAAATAACTTCATGCATAAGCAAAACTTCATCATATTAGATAATTACGTCGGTAAAAAGTGCAGTCGTTAGGTTTACTGTTTTGCAGTTGGTTATTGGTGAGAAGCGCGGATTGACGCGGGAGAATGTTCAAAAAAATGGTTCTGAGCACTATGGGACTCAACTGCTAAGGTCATTAGTCCTCTAGAACTTAGAACTAGTTAAACCTAACTAACCTAAGGACATCACAAACATCCATGCCCGAGGCAGGATTCGAACCTGCGACCGCAGCGGTCTTGCGGTTCCAGACTGCAGCGCCTTTAACCGCACGGCCACTTCGACCGGCAGGGAGAATGTTGTTTTGCTATTGGCTGTTGAGTAAACTGACCAATGATAAAGCAATACTCTTCGGGCGCCTTTCTCTGCTGGTAAAGAAGACAGAGTATTCTAGAGAAGAGTGGGAGCCTAGCCATGAAACAGTTCGGACGTGTGTAGTAGTAGTTCCGATGGAAACGATAAGTTGCCCGATCTAGCAGTGTTTCATTCATCAGAAGTGTGGTAAAGTGACGACATAATTATTCTGATGGGTGTGTAGAAATTTTGGAATTTTTAAGTGAATTTTGTGACGAGAAAAGACAAACTCCGCGTCGCTTATGGAGCAGGTCGGTAGCTAAAGACTGTGACCGCATTTGGTACCGACAGACTTAATATTTGGCGAGCATTATTAATCACAAGCAAACAGAATTTTTGTAGCTATTACGTTTTCGGGAAATGCAACACCATAAACTTGCTAACGTGAGTGAAAGGGATTGTGAGTGACTGTGTTAAGACTAGCACGGGCTTGGCAGTGATACTTGTTCACCTAAGTTTCAGAATGTATTAATTAAGGACAGAATTTTCTCCCGAAACGTAGATTAGTGACTTCAATTACAGACTGGTTCACGTCGAAGTACAGTAGGTTTCGCTCGGCTTCCCTACTGATGATATGCTGAGACAATGTTCACAGGTAGGTGCAGGTACGTCGTAAAGAGACGGAAAGAACCGCGCCGCTGCAGTTCCCAAACGCTTACGACCTATGTCGTGGAGAATATCACGGACCGACAATGTTGTTTTTTATGAGTGTAGTTTGGAAATTCTTGGAATGGAATAGGAGGAACTTACCTGAGTGCATTTTATTTTTTATTTTTGAATGTAGTCTGTTTGTGTATTATTGCACTCGGTCCAGCGACATTCCGATACCTCGATCTCATCTCGAAAATATCCGTCAAAAACGTCTGTCAACTTTTCTTTTGAACGGAATCTCCGTCCACTGAGGAAAATTTTGAGTTTCGGGAAGAGATGGAAGTATTATGCTGGCAAATAAGGCAAATAAGGCGACTGTGGCGAGAAGCCGTATTTTTGTTTATGTATTTCTGCCATGAGTAACACATTCTTTGTGGGGGTGCCTTGTGTTGATGAAAGATGGCTTTCTTGCTTGCCAAAACTGGCCTTTCCAAGCTTATCTTTTGCTGTAATTCTTCCAGAAGAGTAGAGAAGATTTTTTCCGTAATTGTTTGACCAGCGAGAAAATAATCAGGCAGCAGAAACCCTTTCGCCTCCCAGACAACTGACACCATGACCTTTCCGGTCGACTGAATTGGATTTGCTTTCTTGGGTGGTGGTTGATCAACATGTTTCCACTGCTTTGACTGTTGTGTTATCTCTGGAACCCAAGTCTCATTTCTGGTCATAAACAGGAGCACAAAATCTTTTTGGATGATCTGAAAAGGGATAAAACGTTGTTTGGGCATTTACACTTTGATGGGTCTCTGATACCGCATTAAGAGTCAGGGCATGCATTTAGCAGATAATTTTGTCATACCCAGTTCCACAACTAAAATGTTATATCCCCATGCTGAGGGCATTCCTACAACTTCAGAAATTTCTCACACTATGAGTCAGCTATCCTCCATGACCGTTTTATGCACCTCTGGATTACTATCTGGGCTAATCGCAATGAGGATCGTTGTCTACGCTGTCGCTACCAAATTTAAAGTCGATTATTCACTCGCCAACAGCTGAATGTAAAGAAGAATTCCCCAGTATGTTCTGAGAATCGGCATAAATTTCCTTTGCTTTCATATGTTTCTTTACAAACTACGTACTCAACCACCTTTCGAGTCTCTATTAATACTATCTTCACAAATCACTACGCGGAAGCAACAACAGAAAGAAGTCGGGCCCACAAATCTCTACCCAGATACTGACGTGTCACGTGTTTACTCATAAATAACTACCTATTATTGCAGGGGAACTTCGTTGGACTATATAGTGATGTCATCTGAGTCTGTTGATTCCGCGAAATTTTTACACTGCCCTCGTATTAGTTTGGAAGGTGCTCATAAGTCGGCAACTACTGAATTTGTGTTTAAAACTATAATTAAAATTACCTAACATAGATAAGATTAACTTATACATGCAGATTGCATTTATTGTTCATATGAATATAATCCGTTCCAAACCAACGAGCAAGCTACGTCACGGTCACATTTCGGTGACCTTTGGCGTAAGGAATTCTTGAGATGTTACTATTCCACGAATATGTTTAATCGTTTTCCTCCTTTGTTTAGAATTCGGATTTCAGACTAAGAATTTACATCGGTTTTTAGATTGGAAACTTAGCAGTATCTAAAATTCTAGGACGACAGTGGCCGCTACGATTGATGGTGATTGGTGCTGTCCTTCGTATTCGTGAAATCAGCTGTGAGAGGCCGACAGATCGATATTCTTCACATTTCCGTTTTCAATTAGTTCTGTTGACATGTCAGGAATTTATCAAATCATAGCGCGAAATCAGGGCTCGTAAAATTGGGTTAACATGCCATGTCAGTCACGTTGATAGTCTTATCTTTCAGCCGAGCTGTGAGTTTTCACAGCTGATCCAGTATGTGCGAACCCTGTGTTTACAACGTACGGTGGTGCAGTTTTCGTTGTATGAGCAAATAAAGATTGGGGGTGTTGTATTCCCCATCGGTGATATATGTGTTGGTCGTATTTAGGTTCAAGTATGAATTTTGTTCGGCTATTACTCATTTCGAAGTATATATGTTTTCAACCTTTCTCTCACTATGTCTTGTGCGCATATTTCATAATGTTACAGAGTCAGATTCTGGCGTCGAATCTTGTAGTGACGTGAACTCGTTCGTGTGGGATTAGTGTGGTAGAGTTGGATAAAGTTTCTTTGTGGCTCATTACTCCTCTTCACGTTAGTTTTCTTATACACATGACGAGTTAGTCCAATATGCCCTACCGAGCGAGGTGGCGCAGTGGTTAGCAATCTGGACTCGCATTAGTGAGGACGACGGTTCAATCCCACGTCTGGCCATCCTGATTTACGTATTCCGTCATTTCCCTAAAATCGATGTAGGCAAATGCCGGGATGGTTCCTTCGAAAGGGCACGGCCGACTTTCTTCCCCGTCCTTCCCTAATCCGATGAGACCGATCACCTCGCTGTCTGGTCTCCTCTCCTACAACAACCCAACCCTTCCAATACGCCCCCTTTGATTCGTCCCTAACAACAACTTGTGATGGTAAGCAATTCCTGTTCCATACGAGTAATAACAAAGTAAAAACAGTGTCCAGGTGTCTGTAGCAAACGCGGGTCAGAAAAAATTACTTTTGTTTGATGAGACAAAACGATTGGCCTTTTTCTCACTATTTTTTTCTTCAATTCATGCCCATTTTACTGATACGTAAGACGTCCCTAGCTAATTGCGTACAGGTAACCTTCACCAAGATTATATAAACGTTCTTTTCCGGATCAGCGACATTCAACAGCAGATTTATACTAGAGCACACTTAAAAATCTTTACTATCGTTCTCGTCAAAGTCCTGATTATGATCATAATCATCATTTTCATTTTCTCCCATAAATCACTCTCATTCCATCGCTCATACGTAGAGAGACTTGTCTACTCGAATGTTTGCTGTGGTTGCCCAGTGCTCCGTCCATCCCAAGGCTGTTGAGGATAATAATTGTTGATAATTTTTCACTCAGCGTCACTTGTACGGATTCACTGAAATGTATTCGTTAGTGTTTGGTTCACTTAACTACCTGCTTACTATTTTCCGTTTATTTTCATGGACTGTGCGGCTGGTCCCGGAGGAGGTTCGAGTCCTCCCCACGGGCATGGGTGTGTGTGTTTGTCCTTAGGATAATTTAGGTTAAGTAGTGTGCAAGCTTAGAGACTGATGACATTAGCAGTTAAGTCCCATAAGATTTCACACACATACCATACCGTTTATTTTACACACACAATACACACTGATCCGCCAAATAAACTGGTGTAGGCATGCTTATTCAAATACAGAGGTACGTAAACGGGCAGAATACGGCGCTGCTGTCGGCAACGTCTGTATAGGACAAGTGTCTGGTGCAGTTGTTAGATCGGTTACTGCTGCTACATTGGCAGGTTATCAAGATTTAAGTGAGTTTGAACGTGGTGATACGGTCGGCGCACGAGTGATGGAACATAACATCTCCGAGGTAGCAGTGAAGTGGGGATTTTCCCGCACGACCATTTCACGAGTGCACAGTGAATATCAGGAATCCAGTAAAACATCAAATTCCCGACATCGCTGCGACGGGAAAAAGATCCTGCAAGAACGGGACCAACGATCACTGAAGAGAATCTCTTTCGTAGATTGCTGCAGATTTCAATTCTGGGCCACCAACAAGGGTCAGCGTGCGAACCATTCAACGAAACATCGTCGATATGGGCTTCCGGAGCCGATGGCCCCGTCGTGTACCCTTGTTGACTTCACGACACAAACTTTACGCTTTACCTGGCCCCGTCAACACCGACATTGGACAGTTGCTGACAGGAAACGTACTGCCTCGTCGGATGAGTCTCGTTTCAGATTGCATCAGGCGGATGGACGTGTACGAGTATGGCGACCATCTCATGAATCCATGGACCCTGCATGTCAACAGGTGATTTTTGAAGCTGGTGGGGGCTCTGTAATAGTGTGAGGCATGTGCAGATGGAGTGATATGGGATCCCTGATACGTCTAGATACGACTTTGACAGGTGACACGTACGTAAGCATCCTGTTAGATCATCTGCATCATGTCCAATGCGCATTCCGACGGACTTGGACAATACCAGCAGGACGATGTGACACCTCACACGTCCAGAATTGCTGCAGAGTGGTTCCAAGAACACTCTTCTGAGTTTAAACACTTCCGCTGGCCACCAAGCTCCCCAGACATTGTTGAGCATATCTGTGACGCTCATCAACGGATCTATGGACAGCCCTGCAGGATTCATGGTGTCAGTTCCCTGCAGAACTACTTCAGACATTAGTGGAGCTCGTGCCACGTCGTGTTGCGGCATATCCGCGTGCTCACGGGGGGCATACGTGATATTAGGCAGGTGTAGCAATTTCTTTGGCTCTTCAGTTTATATATATATATATATATATATATATATATCCTGACAAAAGATCAGAATGGATGAAGAAAACGATTGGATCATCATGGAACTTCATGTTGTTACAGTCATTACAAATCAGTGTAGGTTACTATGTGGCTTGTTGCTGTTTTCTTCTCTGTAAGAATTAACCTACATTAATTGTACACAGCCACGGTCTCACCATGTCAGTTTTAGACAAAATAGCATTACAAATCAGTTCATATTTACAAACAGCTTAGCAGTATGAGCCCACTTATCAGTATGAAGTTGGCAAGCACCCCTTCTGGCCTGGAAGCATGCGGTGATTTGGTTGAGAAGGATGTCATTAAGCTGTTGTATCTTCTACTGAGGCAAGCTGACACACAACCGCTGTTTCTAGTCCTTGATATCTGGCACTTTTGCACAGGTGTGGAGGTGACCTCCGTGCTGATCCCACACAAATTATGATGTCGACTGATGTGGGGGTTTTTCTGCCAACGGAAGTACCTCAGCATCATGAAGACTATCGATAAAAACTTGTTCCAAGTGCACACCGAAGTTCACCTCTTACAACATGACACTACGATTCTATCGCATGAGGGAACAGGAAGTCTGCGACGTATCTTGGTGCCGTAAGAGTTTGACTAATGACTACCACCCACGATATGAAGTGATACCTGATGGCAGCCCCTCATCATAAAGCCACGAGTAACGCCACTGTCCTTCTCCAAAATACTGGAAGAATGAGATATCTCCCCAGGTCGACGTCATACTCACTGGCGAATGTCACCTGAGGGATAGTACAGAACCGCATTTCATTGCTAAACACAATGCTGTGCGAGTCATCAGAAATCCATGCTCCCCAGTCACATCACAACACCAAAAGCAGCCATCTGTGTTGTGGTATTAACGGCAATCTATACATGGGACTGTGATTCCCTAGTCTGGGTGGTGCTAGGATCTAACCAATGGTAAGGGATGACACAGAATGTAGCAGGGAGTCCATTACTTGTTCTCGGATGATGGGAAAGAATGTGAAAAGGTTACGATGTACTTATTGCGCGGAACCGCGGTTCTCCCCTGTGGTAGTCACAGCCTTTTCAAATACTGTCAGGTACTGGTAACGTTGGCTCCCACTTGTACGTGGCATTTCCGTGTCGTTCACAGTGATCAATGTGACCTGTCTGGCCTAGTTACAACATTGAACACGAGCAACACTTTTAAACCAGTACTATGGTAGTCATTCTACTATTCACAGAAAATTGCTTCTCAAATCATTTACGTACCCGCCGACGGTGAGTACATATATGAAGTTACGTTGACAGCCGACTGCTTCGTCTGGATGGTTCACTTTTTTCTCAGGCTGTGTATATAACGAGATATTTATAGAAATTTTTGGAAAACGATTTACCATTCTGCTTTTCTATGTTCCTTAATTTACTAGTTACTTTGAGACGGTGCGCTTGAACACCTACTAATTTGTGAAAATACTGTAACCGGGAATACTTTCTTCTCTCGTTCACTGGATCACCATATTGTGTATTGTACGGTGAATAATCTCAATCAATATACACTATGTGATCAAAAGTATCCGGACACCCCAAAAACATAAGTTTTCCATATTAGGTGCATTCTACTGCCACCTACTGCCAGGTACTCCATATCAGCGACCTCAGTAGTCATAGTGAAAGAGCACAATGGGCCGCTCCGCACAACTCACGGACTTCGAACGTGGTTAGGTGATTGGGCGTCACTTGTATCATACGTCTGTACGCGAGATTTCCACACTCCTAAACATCCCTAGGTCTACTGTTACCGATGTCATAGTGCAGTGGAAACGTGAAGGGACACGTACAGCACAAAAGCGTACAGGCCGACCTCGTCTGTTGACTGATAGTTAGGTGGGAGGTGAGAAAACTTGGATTCCATGGACGAGCGGCTGCTCGTAAGCCACATACCACCGCGGTAAATGCCAAACGATGCCTCGATTGGTTTTTAAATGGCTCTGAGCACTATGGGACTCAACATCTTAGGTCATAAGTCCCCTAGAACTTAGAACTACTTAAACCTAACTAACCTAAGGACATCACACACACCCATGCCCGAGGCAGGATTCGAACCTGCGACCGTAGCAGTCCCGCGGTTGCGGACTGCAGTGCCAGAACCGCTAGACCAGATTGGTTTTTCATTGAGGGGGCTCGCACCCCTTGTTGTTTTTCGTGGCACTATCACAGTATAGGCCTACATTGATGTTTTAAGCACGTTCTTACTTCCCAGTGCTGAAGATCAATCGGGGGTTGGCGATTGCATCTTTCATAATGGGCGGCCTGTGGTGGAGTGGTTAAACGAGAATAACATCCCTGTAATCGACTGGCCTGCATAGGGTCCTGACCTGAAACCTTTGGAATGTTTAGGAGCGCCGACTTCATGCTAGGCCACAGCGACTGACTTCGGTACCTCTCCTCAGTGCAGCACTCCGTAAAGAGTGGCCTGCCATTCCCCAAGAAACCTAACAGCACCTGACTGAATGTATGCCTGGGAGAGAGGAAACTGCCATGAAGGCTACGTGTGGGCCAACACCAGATTGAATGCCAGCATTACCGATGGAGGGCGCCACGAACTTGTAAGTCATTTTCAGCCAGATGTCCGGATACTTTTGATCACAAAGCATATGTTGATATTAACATTAAAAAATTAATACCCTTTCCACGTCTTTTATATCCATGTAGGTCGAGCTGTGTTTCTCAATAAAAATAACTTTTTGAATTGCTTAACACGGAATTACATGATAGGAAAATTAAAATATTATTCCCAAAAAGTGGAAAAGAGAACGAAACGATATACATTAATCTTATTATGATCTGTCTTTCCGAGAAGTAAGCTGTCAGCCAAAGAAGGAAAACAAAAAAAGGGAACAGTGAGTCTGAGTGGTATCCGCTTGAAACGAATATTATGAACAACACTTGAAATTTATTCGATAGTATAATGAGTTGAGTTACCGACTAGTTGATACAATTTTCACCTCACATTAGACTGAAATGTTTTGTCAAATTCCTGGGAAACAAATACGTACTCACAAGAACAAACGAAATACAGATTCCACGATTAAAGGCAAAATGATATACTCGCAGACCTACTTATCGCTCAGCTCAATGGTTTCTGAGGCGGCACGGTGATTCAGAGCGTGCGTCGTAAGACTGCTTAATCTAGTACATCAGCCAGTGGATTTCCATATATGTTCAGGCAACTACCAAGATATTTTCTTACCTCAGACTCAGAAGTACAGCATAGTCTACTGTCCATAGAACAAAACTTACACAATTGACAAGCAGATGACATTACAGCATTCTTCCCTCAGTACAAGTGAGAACTGTAGCGAAAGCAACGTCATATGACCGCAGCAATAGACAAAAATAATTGGCAAGTAGTCGACAGTCAGTTTCTCATCACTGGTGGGCAGCGCCATGAACTTAACAACCACTAAAGAAATAGAGGAAGAAGAAAATGAAAGGGATTTAACGAATGAATGATCTTCCTCACGATATCACAGAATGGATGGCTATCCTAAAATAATATTAAGGATTCTCCTAGGTTTTCGGCTCACCCACCGCTGTCTTAAAATCGATTACCCCACTTTACAGCCAGACTTTTCATGCATCCCAAATTCCCTCGCTGAAACAGATGACACCTGTTTCTCTTTCTGAGAACGCGCTAGGCCATAGGTAGTTAGTGTCATGTTCCATGAATCATTTGTACAATTAATCATAATGATGTGGAGCGATTCATTTTACATTCACATTACACGTCATCAGTAAATGTAGCTGCATGCTAACCGTTGACATGATTTTTATTTGTTTTAAATTTTGTGAGTTAGTAATTTCTACCTACCAGGTTTCGCTGGTTGCAAAAGCAGTATTTCTTCTGTGGAGCGCAATTAATCATAATGGTGTAGAACGAGTCATTTTACATTCATGTTGCACATAATTTATGTTAGGTTACACATAATTTGTAAATATAGCTTCATTCTAATAATTTCCGTGACTCCTTTATTTAATTTAAATTTTAAGAATTTGTAATTCCTATACACAACCTCTTACATGTTAATAATGCAGAAATTCTTCTACAGAGTAGAAGGAGATATCAAGCACACACTTTTTCAGTTTGTTCTAAAATTTAACATTACTGTGCGCCAAACATTTTGTATCAATGGGTAAGTGATCGAAAATATGGTTGCAGCATTATTACTCCATTTTGTGCTAAAGACAACCTTAATGTGGAGTAATGAAGATCATTTTTGCTTCTGGTATTGTTAATATCAGCATCATTATATGCGTTGAAAAGCAGTGGATTATTTACAACAAACTTCATTTGGAAAGAAATACTATAAAGTAGCAGTCAAAATGCCCTATTGCTTCAGCAAATATTTAGAATGATAGAGAGTGAGCACCACATAGCATCCTTACAGAACGTTTCTGAGCAATTAAGTCTTTCTTTCTTAAGATGATTTATCCCAGAACATTATTCCATATAATGTTTTTGAATGAAAATACGTAAAATATGTCAATTTACTTATTTGTTTCTCCCCAGGATTTGCAATGATATAAAGTGCAAATGTGGCCCGACTAAGTTGATTTAGGAAATGCTAATTGTGGTTTTTCCACTTACATTCTCATCCATATGGACAACAAAAATTTTGAATATTTCACCACAGTTATCATTTCCTTACCATGTGTTACGTTAAACATTGGTGTAGGACCTCTAGATGTGCAGAACTGAATTGAGAGTGAGACTATCCAGAGAAAACCACTCAGTAATAGCTCTAAGAAGAAAATTTACCATCTCTACTGCATGAGTGTTAATATTTGGTTGATTACAATAATACTGTCACCTCCAAAAAGAGCTAGTTCTGCTTATATATTGGAGGGAATGTGGTTTACATTTGTGAGAAACAGTAATGGACGTGAGCATTGTGGAACCTTTTGATGATATCTCCTGCAATCAGAAGAATGTCCTCTACTTTATTTGGCTAATTATTAAGTATTATTCTCTGCATTCTTCTTTTTAGGTAAGACATTATCAATGGGTGGGTTACATCATCGATTGCAAAAACCCTTAGTTTATCTATGAAAACATTGTGATTCACACATTCAGCTTCCTTAGACAGGGTACAGAAAACTACAGCCTGTGCTGTTTTGCTATTGAATGCTTGTAAAACATGGCGAGTAAACGGATCTATGGCATTCTCAGATGAGAACTTCTTCTGGAATCTAAACTGTAATTTACAGAGGATATTATTGTTACTCAGGTGGGATATAATTCCAGAATACATCACCTTCTCAAAAAGTTTGGAAAATTTTGTCAGTAGTGAAACGGACTCGCAGTGACTGACATCTCTCATGTCACCTTTCTTACAGAGGGCTTTAAGAATGGCATCTGAAAATATGCCCTGAGTTAGTGATGCATTTATTACTTCATAAAAGACAGTGCTTATTATATGGCAACAAGTCTTTAATACATTACTGGTGAAACCAAAAATACAAATGAGAAAGATTTTTCAAAGAATAAAGTATTTTCTTAATTTCAGAACTAGAAGATAGAGAGACACTTATATGACTGAATTTTATCTAAGCTGTTTTTTCAACATTTTTTTTTTTTGCCTCTTCCCTTGAACTATTTGTCCCTATATTTTCTACTACAATTAAAGAAATGATTGTTAAACATATGTGGTACCTGTTACTGATCATTTACAGCTCCCTCTCTATTTCAGTAAATAGTGATGTTATCACGTATCTCATTTTACTTCTTTCTGTATGGATTTAAATATGTTGTTGGATTTACTAATTCCTGGCAATGGGCATGTTCCTTGATTTTAGTAAGTTTTATTAATAATTTTGCGTAGCTTGTGTAAGTTCAACTATTTTAGGAAGTTTGCTTGTTCTTGCCAAATGATAAATTTCTGTTTTCCTTTCACAAGAAGCTTTAATCGTTCTAGCGATCCATTGTCATATGGTTGTGTAATGTCCTTTCTGATTAGTTTATTCGAAAAGTTATTCCAAACAATGATATGAATTATAATGGAATAGATTAAAATTTATGTTAGTATCTGGTTCATTATAAATATCATCCCAGATCATCTCTTGTAAAATATTTAAAAAACGTTTGTCCTTGAGTTATTAATTATTGTAACTGATTTCCACAGTGGAGTATCTATACTATAAGACACTATCTCATTTAGCTTAACTGTGAATCATGATTAGAGAGAACATTTGTTACTAGGTATACAGTTATTTTGTTGCTTTGAATTTTATGAAAGAAAACAGTATCACTTAATGTCCTATTGTCTTTATTAAACTCTGCTGAAACATTAATTACTGACATCAAACTGTAAATTCCAAATTCAAATGGCTCTGAGCACTATGGGACTCAACTGCTGAGGTCATTAGTCTGTAAATTCCAAATAAGGTTTCTAGATGATTTTTTCCTTCCAGAATCCTTTTAGAAGATCTGTAATGAAATCATCACAGACTAATGACTGCCTGCTGCTGTATAGCTGATTGCATAGGGATGAATAGTTCAAGTGGGGCTCTATATACAGCCACAATTTATAGTGAACTATTTTAGAGTATTAATTCACAAACACACAGTTCTGACTGCTAACTACTATAAAATCTATTTGTTTCAATGTTTTTGATCCTATGCTGTCTTAATATATGTAAGTTCAGTGTGAGTAAGATGCTAAAGAGCAGTTGTTACATTCGACTTCTCTAACCCTATGGTTATGTGGTGCTCAGATGGGCACAGGATGTCTGTCTTTACAGAGGTATCTAAATTTTCCAAACACACAAGGAGTTCATCTACCTCTATTCCACTAATATTCGTATGGCTTCAGCTAACCTCAATTTTTTTGAGCCTTCTTAAGCGTTTTGTGGGCTCTTCTGTTATGTTAACTTCTTTTGCAGCTGGGTGTTTGAATCCTGATTCTAACCTAGAAAAGGTATACCATGTTTTTTTTACTCTTTCTCATATTCACAATAACTGTAGGTAGGTTACTGTTACAGAAATAATATTATTAATAATATTACTTTTATACGTCTTAGTTGTGATAACGCTAATTTAAGAACTCTTGTACTGATATTAGGATTAAAACAACTGTTTCTGGTATTCTATATGTTGCACACGTTGTTGGGAGTGACCTGATATTTGGTAAATAAGAACATTTGGCAGCTGAGATCACGTGATTTAATATTTTTATTTTCATTTCATTTACTCTATAACAAATTGCGACAGAGTCTAGCTGTCACCTTTGGATCTTCTGGAAGTGATATTACTGTATACAAATCGCACAAAACCACAGTAATTAGCCTTCTATGCACAACATGACCAGTATTATACAGAGTAATAATTCGACAGTACACTCAAGCATTTTGTTACACAAATGGGAGCAAATGCGATTGCGGAGAACCACAGACCGACTGACATATCACAGAAGAATGCCCCATAATATCATAAGATCGTACACCAGGTGGCTTCCTGCTGGCAATTCTAAAGTCGATAGCTTATATAAATAGCCTAGATGATGGTTTGTGGAATTTTCCATTATGTACCCGATACTTTACATTCATTTCTTGTGTGTATGTATTTTCTCGTATGATAAATACAAACTAATCATGAACGCTTCAATGAAAAGCGCATTTATCATTCTTTTTTTTATTTATTTATTTGTCAATTCAACTTGATATGGATAGGGGCTTCAGGCCCTCTGGACGTTCCCTCATATGGCAAGTGGAGGCATCACTTAGCGCCCCAGCATCTTCTTCCACAAGTGTTTGTTTTCAGGGGTGCGTTCAGTCCTGACTTCCTTTTTGTGGACTACTGAGGGCGACTGACTGAACAGCACACGTAAAAGATCTCTTGGAACGAGACGATATTCAGCGAATGGGCTGGTCTGCCAATTACCCGGATTTAAGCTCCATCGAGAACACGCTGGATGCACTAATGAGACGAAAAGTAGCACATCCACATGCACCAAAGACCAGCCAGCAGGTCAACCTTATTGATGGGGGAGCGAAATGTTCTACCACAAGGACTCCTTACCAACAGGATGAGATCCATCGCCTTCCGCGGTGATCGCACACTCTGTTAAGCAACATATCCCGCCTTTTGTAACGTCCAGAGGCCCATAAATCGTGGCGACTTCAGTGGAACTGTTGTCGTTGAATAAATGTGTCATTTCTGTTCTGCTGATTGCGTATCTTCGTAACTTCCCTTCTGTATCATTCTGTAGTGTTCTTTCTACATGTGCTCCAACTTTCATCGAGCTGTGTTACTTGGCTCTGACACACCATGTGACCGTTACTTTTGTCCCTAAGTTTAGCACACTAGTATAGTTTCACTCGTGGATTACGCAGCTTTAGAATATGGACCCTGACTGAATTTACTCAGCCAACAAAATGAATATCATTTTTGATTCATTTGTAAAAAGTCTTCATTAAAACTTCCTTGGTGATTTCAAAGACTCTTGTGTCAGTGGATTAAAATATGACTTCAACCTATAAGACGTTAACTCTCTAGCATACAGCACCGCATCGTGATGGAATGTCTTCAACTACGAACACTGTGTGGAGCAGAATAGCCAGCTCGATCTCTCGGCGTGAACTGAGGTAGATGCATTGATGCTCTCAATACTCCTTCTCATCCTGTTTCCCCGCGATTGTAGTTTTTCAGAATTGATGTGGAGCTTATCATTAACGCTAACAAACATGGCGATACAGACGTCATAGTAACACATAGTAATGATATGTCGTACTGACTGCTTTAAGAAACTTAAAAACCGTTCTGTGAATCTAGAAACATAGTACGAAAGCAAGTTCTATGTCTAGAACTGTAGCGAGAAAGATGAAAAATTTTCTTGACACATCGCTGGGAGCCTTGAGTAGCGGCGCAGACGCCTGCAGTGTGGGAAAAACGGAGATAATACCTTTTATGCAACGTAGAACTCTCGTGCATATCTAAAAATTACGGATTATGATTCTTCTAAAATACAAATCTATCAGATCTTGAATGTAGACACTGTGGCTTTAGCAAGAGCTTCACGATTAGGGTTTGACTGTTAAACAATTCTGAAGATGTTATGCCGTCTACAAGGTGCTGCGGTGGTTTCTGCGCTGTTTACAGTGAACCTTTGAAGAACATTGCCCAAACGGGAGTCCCGAATCTTTTGTCTGTAGCTCTCTAAAACATCCCTTATCAAGTTGCGGAAACGAATCTGTCCAACATCCTGCCACACGGAATCGATCCCCAGTTACCCTGAACATCACTCTCCCTCTCTCCATTACTACGTAAACTCGGCTGTAAGGTACCTGGCTGATCTCTGTTCCTTATAACCAGAAGAATATCCTTCCCCCTCCCCCCTCCTCTCCTCTCCTGGGCAGCTAAATCATAGCAGTATTTTTTCTTTGTCCTCTGACAAATAAGAAACACCATAGCGTGAGGAGACTACATCCAGGTTTACATGATACAGATTGTAGTACTTCAAAAGAACACCGTCACGCTGTATTATAGACGCAATCATCACTGCTTTCTGCTCTTCGCCTACGTACCAAAATGCGTCAGTCGATAAGAGATTATTTATTTGATCCGGTAGAAGAGAGTAAAGAAATTCTTGATAATATGTCCACTCCATGAAATGTCAGTTTCTCGATGGGGTGTCACACAGCACAAGGTGCAGTGATAGAGCTACAAATTTTGCTTCCCTGTTAGCGTTGCTGCACTATAACATTTTAATCCATGGGAAAGTATCACGGACATACTGAAGAAACTGAAATGGCAGACACTTGAAGACAGACACAAACTATCCCGAGAAAGTCTATTAATAAAGTTTCAAGTACCGGCTTTAAGTAATTACTCTAGGGATATACCGGAACCCCTACGTATCGCTCACTCACGGATCGTGAGGATAAGATTAGAATAACTACTGCACGCACAGAGGCAGTCAAACAATCGTTCTTCCGAAGCTCCATACGTGGATGGAACAGGAAGAAACCCTAATAATTGGTACACTTGCACGTACCATCTGCCAATCGCTGACGGTGGTTTGAAGAGTATAGATGTAGATGGAGAAACTAGGAAGGAGACGACTGCCTGCCGGGGTGGCCGAGCGGACGGTCGCAGGTTCGAATCGTGCCTCGGGCATGGATGTGTGTGACGTCCTTAGGTTAGTTAGGTTTAAGTAGTTCTAAGATGTAGGGGACTACTGACCACAGAAGTTAAGTCCCATAGTGCTCAGAGCCATTTGAACCAAGGAGACGATTGTCTGAATTTCATGTCATTAGTCGAGTCGCCGCAAGAAGATGCCAGACTGTTGACAGGCCTGTTGCCAGCCTTCAACTGCAAAGCGCAAACGACTGCAGGCGTAAACTATAATCGTGTCTGGAGCTGTGACAACACTGAGGCGTTGCGATTTAGTCGTTCACAAAATTGCGTTACTTGATTGGTCAAGGAAGGCGTGTGAAACTGCAACGCCCAGTCCACTGTCACTTCTTACGCTGATTCGACCATAAACTGTTAGAGTTTATTTTACTGGCCTATTTTAATGTAAGTATTCATAGGTTTCTTACATTCATCTAACGAAATATCTGCTCTGGGGTTCATCTGGCAGAAAAAACTGAAAAATTTAACTTTTGTAAAACAATTCAACAACTTAAATTCTGCCAAAGGGCATCAAAAAGCTGAAGGTAGGAAACTAGTTTAGTATAGGATTTAAGGTGATTTGATGTTAAGCTTCATAAAAAAGGAAATGTTATAAGTGGAATCAGAGATGAATAGGTGTTTTGGCAGTTTTCTCTTCTGTTTCTCTACTTTTCCCTAGTGCAGTGTATATTTCCGCCATTTGCATCACGACAGGCCTTGTTTTCGTGTGAGCAGTCAGTCAGTCAGTTAAAGTTACTGAACTCGCTAGTAGAGCAGCAGCTCCCATCTCTGTAGCAACAGCTTTGTATGGATGCACCGTTCTGTCTAGTGTATGGTTGTGCCGCGTTCAGTATCGCTAAGTACTCTGACTGGTGTGTTTGCATGGGAGCTGAGTTGGTGACCCTCGCTAACAGCTCCAGGTGGTGCTGGCTTCAGTCATGCAGTTTGAGACTATTGGCAATAGGCATCACTGTGGTGCGCCAGGTGTATGGATGTGAGGTGCCCCCAGCATGTCCTCTGTGTACCCTGATAAGTCCACACTGTAACCACCCCTGTTACTGGCTGCATTGAGGATGGTCACTCGCCCATGTTCGAGTCGGAGCTCTTTTCAAGGAGTAATGGACAGCGAAAGACATTCCAGGGCATTGACTGAGAGGCTTCCATGGATCGTCTGACAAACAGAGTTCGGCGCTATCTGTGGCTAACAAAGGTCCTTAGCCAGATGCAGTCTCTTGCCCTATTCCAGAGGAAGCCTCCCAGCCCACAAGCTATGGGCATTCTTGGAGGGTGGAATTGCTGGCAGTTGTGAGCTCCAATGTTGGGCACATGATGGGACCCCTTAGAGATACAGCGGCCAAGGTACGGGCAGTAATCCAGTGTGCGCTTTGTGAACATACCAGAAGGTGTGATTCTAGAGGTGGAAAGGATGCTTCTGTTGCTGCGAAGAGCATATGGTGCAGCCAGCTGCAGGTGGCAGGTCATGTCGGTACTATCGACGTAAGTGGCTATGGATTGGGAGAGTTCCGGGAAAAATCGGAAGCGGGTCCTGGTAACGCAACTGTGTAGGGTAACGAGGATGACGCCACTTGGTGTCATAACCCTTTTGCAAGTCGAAGTAGACAGCGAGGATGCAAGGGGCACCTGCTCGCGTTCTCGGGCGATAGCGCGTCTCCCTGATGAGCCTGCAGTATCCGTCGTGTATTCCCACGACGGCGTGACAGGAGCGCTTGAGAGGTGGGGCGGGGAGCAGCACGCCGCTATCAGGCGTGTATCACACGCGAACGGCAGCCGTGGCAAACAAGTCTCTCGTCTGCGCTGCTCGGCGGCCGCTTTGTCAGATGCTGGCGGCAGATAGCTTTGAGCTGGAGAGCTAATGGAGCTACTGGACTTCGCACGCAGCTGAGAGGTGCCGCCGATACCGGCGGCGGCCCGCTGCGCCGCTCTGAACAACCGGCCGTTGTGCAACTGCGACACCTGGATAACGTATCTGGAACCTTCCACCCGCCGTTGGCACTTATAAAGGGCACTCTCTGCTCTCCACTCAGCTAAACGTTCAAACAGCTGTGCGCTGGTTTCCGCAAATCGAAGGAAATGTAAGGAGAAAGGGATGACATTGTCGAATGTCATGAAATTGACGTACAGTCGAAGACATAATTTCACGGGGGGAAAAAATGCATTTAAGTTTTAGTGAATGAAGCACACGCAAGAAATCGACGATGAGGTGACAAGAAATCGACCTCGTTCCTTTAGAGAAATTACCCCGGCCTTTATGGTAATGGTATAGCGAAAAAGCTAAATATGGGTGTTTGGACAGCTAGTTGCATCGCACTTCTCAATGGCTTCCACAGAATTGTATCCAAGAGGGGGCTACGGTACATCAGAAAAGCATGCTAAAATTCTGTTTTCATTTACCGCAACTGATTCTGTGCGTTTAAGAACAAGCTGTGCCAAAAGAACTATGTTTTACAAAAGGTACTCAAATCTTGTTGCATCTAAAGGAACTGTCATTTGTTGACTTAACATTATTTTTTAGGACTTGGATACCCAAAACGTAAGAATATTGAAGTTTTCGAACACAGCCACAAATCGCAGTTGGTATTTTTTTTTTTATTGACCGGTTTCGCTCTTTAAATGTACAAGAGCATCATAAGAATATGCACTGTAAAAGATACAAATTGAGACAGTACAGAAAACTTACGTTGACATTACGTAAATAACATATTCTGCTTCCAGCTCTAAAGATTAATTTGGCTCTACTATAGTACTTAAACATGCGCTGAAAGTACGTTAATAGTAAATCATGACACTGACATTGACAGCTCCAAAGATGAAATTAGCTGTACAACAGTACTTGTACGTTCATGGTATAGTCTGTCCTAAGATAGTTCACAGCTACAGAAAACGAAAGTTATATTAATCGCCTTTTTTATGGGCGTGTGTACAGAGGTCTTAGATCGGTACATACCTGCTTGAATTTAAAAATACGAGTACGTCTTCCAAAATTAAAAATCTTTCAAAAATATAAAAAAATTCATATTTAAAAACGTCTAAAGAAAAATGTATCCAAAATTACTGCTTCTTAAAAGTATTTCCGCCAGGGTGATATGGCCGGTGTTATATTTTCGTTGCTTATTACATCGTGTTCTTGGAAGTTGTTCCTTAATACTGCGTCAGATACACACTAACACACAAAGAGAATGTTCATAAGGACAAATACAGTAAATTGAGTGAACATTTGAGAACAACTAAACATAAATTAGGTGAGATACATGACAGTATAAAATTTATTCACACCGCAGGTAAAAGTCCACTGTTAGATGTTTTAGAAGAATTGGTAATTTTCGCGGAAAAAAAGAAAAATCCGCAAAATTTATCAAACGAACAAAACGAGCATAATCTACATGTGTTCTTCCAGTTATTTTATGAAGTCCTGTAAATAAGCAACCAAAATATAATACTTGCCGCATCATCTTAACAGAAATATTTTTAAAAAACGGTAATTTTGAATGCATTTTTGTACAGACGTTTTAAAATATGAATTTTTTCACAATGAATTTTGAAACAAATTTAATTTTTACAGACGTACTCTTATTTTTAAAGATAAGCAGATATGTACAGATCTAAGATATCTATACACATGCCCACAAAAGAGGCGATTAATGTATCTTTTAGTTTTCTGTAATTGTAGCCGGCTCGAGTGGTCGTGCGGTTCTAGGCGCTACAGTCTGGAGTCGAGCGATCACAACGGTCGCAGGTTTGAATCCTGCCTCGGGCATGGATGTGTGTGATGTTCTTAGGTTAGTTAGATTTAATTAGTTCTAAGTTCTAGGCGACTGATGACCTCAGACGTTATGTCGCATAGTGCTCAGAGCCATTTTGTAATTGTATATTATCTTTGGATGGACTATATCATGGACAAGTGTAGTTGTACAGACAATTTCATCTTTGGCCCTACCAATGTCAGATTACAGTCTTGTATGACCAAATCTAGCGTATCCAGCGAGTTAGAAACAAAGGATATTTTTAATGTTATTTTATCCGTGTTGGATCTTGTGAACTCCGTGCGGCCGGTAATGAATGTTGGTTAACAACGTAACCAGCAATAAAAGATTTTTAAAATGCTTTTGTTTTATAGGCATAATAGATTTCTTCAGATGACTGGAAACATTAGCTATCTAAAGAGGGCCATGAATGACCGAAAGGCGTTAAGATTCTAAAATAAAAGCATTTTAAAATGTTGTGTGGCGGGCTGCGTTATTCGCCAACAAAGGACATTTTTATTCATAGACCACTAAGTCGGTTTGACACTAAAATTAAAAATCGGATATAGAAAAGGAATCAGAATGGTCAAGAAAAAGTACTGGATATCAATAAAAATAACCTGCATCTAGATATACATAACTACTATGAAGTTCACGCTTAAGTGGCTGGCACAGTATTCTTCGAACCACCTTTAGACCATTGCACTCTCTAACAGCGTGTGGAAGAATGAACACTTAAACCTTTCTGTACCATCTCTGATTTCTCTTATTTCATTACGATCATCATTTTTTCCTATGTAGGTTGGCGACCGTAAAATATTTTTACATTGATAGGAGACAGATGGTGACTGAAATTTCTTGGAAAGACCTCACTTTTGTTTTAACGATTGCCACCTCTTATTGTGTCCGTGACACTTTCTCCGAGCTTCCGTTCTTTGGACTTCTTCGATGCCCTCCCCCGATCCCATACCTCACAGCACTACTCTGGCAGAGGTCGGACAACAGTAGCGTAGGCAGTCTATTTAGTGGACATGTTGCATCTTCTAAATCCTCTGTCAATAAAACGCAGTCATTGGTTTGCCTTCACCACAGCATTATCTATGTGATCGTTCCAATTTAAGTCGTTCGTAACTGTAATTCACATGTATAATGGACGATCAAAAAGTTTCCGTTACACGGCCACACTAACCCTTTGCCTACATGTCGCTGCTTATATACCCGCATCGGAGTCACGCTGTGGTGCATATAATCTGCAATAACGGTCACATCGTCATAATGTCCATCCATAACCAGAACCCTACCTCAATGACCAACTGCTCAATCTGTTCACCTCTTGTCAGAGAGTAATTGCGTACGCCACAATAGTGGGCACTCCGTCCTCTAATCTGTCTCCACTTATGCTTTGGGTAGAAAGACTCTGCTGAACATGGTTTTTTGCAACCTGTTCCTGAACGTCGTTGACGCATTTCCGCGTTTATAAGTGCCATACACCGACGGCTCTATGGTCGACAGGTGAATCGATTTTGCCTACACACAAGCAGGACGCAGCGAACCACACACCGTGCCAAATGGATGCAGTGAATTCACAGCATAACTAGTGACAATTGCTTGAGCTCTCAGTAACATTCATTCTTGCACTGGTCATACTTTCTTAACTGGCAGTGACTCCCTGAGTAGTCTTCAAGATATCAACCAGTGCTACCCTCGAGAACCATTAGCTGCGACTATTTTAAATTTCCTTTCTGACGTCTATTAAGCTAGATGGACAGTCGTCTTTTCTATCCCAGTTCAAGATGGCATCCCTAGGCTATCTGAGCTATCTTGGCTACCTGGATACCGACTTCGGAGATGGGGCTACCAGAACTAGGCCATCACCGTCAAAGGAAGTTTGGAAGAGTGTGCCCAGGTTTCTCTAAACAAAATGGGAGCAGTATAGGGGTCCACGTCCATATGTGATTCTTCCCCTTACGCTTCTCTCAAGAAACCTACCATTCTCTGTCAGCTTCATATTGGCCACACTTGATGAACCATGGCTCCATCCTACAACATGAGGATCCACCCCAGAATCAGGGTGATATCTGTCTGAAGGCGGCAAACATCCTACTGGACTGCCCCAGTTTGGCCACCTAGGGCGAAACGTAAAAACATGCTGACACTGCTTCCGGTGGTAGCAGCTAATGCCAAAGCTATTACATTTTACGCATGAAGGTGGTTTCTATTCCTATGTGTGAGATAGGACACATTGACCTCATCAGCCACTTGAAGGATTGGAAGGATGCCCTGTCGCCTGATTCGACTCATGGGCCCTTGCTTGCCTTTGCTTAATGTTCGAGCCTGGCTCCTGCACTTTCCACTTGAGGGCTGTGGTCTAGGGGTAGTTTCTTTGACTAGCAACTAAACCGTCCTGGCTCCCAGGTTTGGACCTATCCATTGCTTAAAGTTTGAATAAAATCATCAGCAACGCCGGCCAAAGACTTCTGGTATAAGAAGTCACCCTCGTTCTGCCAACAGGGGTGGAGTATCGGATAGAAGTTCAGGATACTCTCTTGCCCTTGGGACTGGAAACTGTCAGTAAAATGCGGAAGTATAAGCATGATGAACAGCATTAGGAAGCAGAAGGCAATGGAAACCACTGAAATAAAGACACATAGGGTAGAGCCACAAGTGCCAATGGCCTTGTTGCCGACATAACGCCGGATCCTGTCAGATCACCGAAGTTAAGCACTGTCGGGGTGGCTAGCTCTTGGATGGTTCGCCGCCTGGGTTTTCTGAGTGCTGTTGGCAAGTGGTGTCAATTGAGGAACTACTTGATTCCGAAGTAGCGGCACTGGTTACGAAAACTGAAAACAGCCGTGAGCCGTCTGCTGATCACGTGCCCTCTGTATCCCCATCCATTGATGCCTAAGAGCTGACGATGACACGGCGGTTGGTGGGCCTGTTTGGACGGTGTTTGTTTGTTTTATTGTATAGCCGTAGGGCATGTCACCATTAATTTAAGAAACAATTCATGATGTTCTTTCCATTGGAAAAAGATTCCAGATAAGTCCCACATTCGAATCTCTGAGAGGGGAATGCCAAGAGGGAGGTGATCATGAGAAAAAGATACAACGACCAACGAAGGGACAACATTATACGAGTCGGAGCATGGAATGTCAACTTTGGACTAATAGTAAAGCTACAAAATGTACGCAGGAAAATACATACGCTCAGTCTAGATACAGTAGGTGTCAGTGAATTGAAATGAAAAGAGGATATGGATTTCTGGTCAGACGAATATAGAGTAATATTGACAGCAACAGAAAATGATACAACTGGATGAGGATTCCCTATTAATAGCAAAGAAGGGCATAGAGTAAGCTACTGTGAACAAACCAGTGGTAGGGTTGTTCTCATCAGATTCGACAGCAAACAAACACTGACAATGATAGTTCAGATATACATGTAATGTTGTAAGCAGAGCAAGAATAAATAGCTAAAGTTTATGAGATTAATGAATGAGTAATTTCGTATGTAAAGAGATATGAAAATCCAAGAACTATGGTGGACTGGAATGCGGTTGTACAGGAAGAAATAGAAGAAAGGGTTATAAGAGAATATGGGCTTGGCAGTAGGAATGAGGAAGAAGAAACACTAATTGAGTTCTGCAGTAAATTTCAGAGGATAATGGTGAACGCTCTGCTCAAGATTCACAATAGGAATAGGTGTACTTAGAAAAGACCAGGAGACACTAGAAGATTCTAAATGTATTACATCATTATGTGACAAAGATTTCTGCATCAGGTATTGTATTTTAAGGCGTAATCAGGAGCAGATGCAGACTCTGATCAAAATTTAGTGATGATAAACAGTAGACTGAAGTTTAAGAGAATCATCCGCAAGAAGCAGTGTGGACAGAAGAATGATACTGAAGTACTGAGGAATGATGAGACGCGTTTGAAATTCGCAGAGGATGTGAACACTGTAGTAAGGAATTCCAGGGTTGTCAGTGCAGTTGAAGAAGGGCAGTCGCAAAGGTTGAGCTGACAGAAAGTTAAATACGGAGAAACGATAAAGGTGTGGAGACTACGGTAAGGAATACGACAGTGGTCAGTTCAGTTGAAGACGAGCGGACATCTACGAGGGTTATTCGTAAAATAAGGAACGATCGGTCGCGAAATAGAAAATACAGTGAAAAGCTGTGTCTAGTACCGCCGTCGATCTCATTATGTCGATCTTTTCAGTTCTGAGCTCACAGTGAGAATGTAAAGATGGGCAAAAATTATCGTCTCCAGCCAAGTATGAGGGCCTGGTAAAAGATTTCACCTGAAGCTATGCAATCCACATAACATAACTATCATGCGGTTCGTTCTACACGATAATTCTTGGCCGCACTCTGCAGGGGTAATGATGATGTTCCTGCAGCGTTTTCGGTGGGAAGTGTTTGATCACCCACTATACAACCTGTAATTGCCTACCCCTGAGGTTCATCTCTCCTCAAATGAACCGCTGGCTGTGAAGACAATATTTTGACACAGACAACGAGCTGCAGTCCAGAGTATAAAATTGTCGAAAAGCACTGGCTGCTGTCTTCTATAACGAGGGAACTGAAAAGTTGGTACAACGCTACGACAGATGTCTAAGTGTGAGCGGCGACTGTGTAGAGGACAGGCAATCCGTAGAATTGACAATTGGTCTGATCAGGTGATCCTCTTTGAGAATTTTAATTGGGATCTAAGCCCTGCAGCCTTCAGACTTATGACAGAGCAACTTACTTTCTTCTTTCGGTCACTATTCAGACATTCCTTTTAACAACTTTTTAAACTCTGCTTGTATCTTTTTCAGATCCGTAGCATGTTTGGTAATACTGTTTTCCAAAAAGAACTTTAGGGTTTTGTTGGCATACTGCTGTTCAGTAACTGTAGGGGTAGTGAAAGGCATCTGACTCAGCCACCTTTCATAGAAGTATTGTTTGTAATGACTAACTTAGCTTCACCTAGTCCAGTAGATTACTTTTCTGTCTTTTATGCTATTGGCTTATTACGTAAACATGCCAAGAAGAAGGATTGTGTGGTTAACCAACTTGATTGATTTTATTTCCTTTTATCTTGTATCAGCATTCTATGATAGCTTCCTGTCCTTTCGGAACACGGTCTGTATCCCAACTGTTTACTAAAAATACGACAACACACCAGAGACACTTGTGAGTGTGGAGTAGTCGGTACCCTGGATCACATTATGTGGGAGCGTGCCATTAGACAAGATGTTACAGATCGGGGCAGGAACACATCTGGAAATGCAACGGTCTATAATGTGATAATGAATGAGGAACTGTGGCAACCGTTGCAAATAAAACAGTTTTGATTTTCACTGTGGTTTCCATTTCGCGACCTATCGTTGCTTACTTTCCGAATAGCCCTCCTATATAAGAAAAAGCAATCACAGATGTTGGATTGGTAAACATTAGTATAAGGAAGATAACTGGGAAGAACCTTGGGTATCAGAAGAAATACTCCAGTTTCTCGATGAAAAAAGGAAGTACAAAAATGCTCAGAGACAGACATTAATACAGTAGTATTAATCACTTAGGAATGAAATAAATAGAAAGTTCAGGGAAGCCTAGGCTAAGTAGATGCAGATAACATGAGAAGAAATCGAAAAAGAAACGGTTATCGAAAAGACTGACGTGGCATATATAAAAGTTAAAAGCAGTGATGGTACCATTAAGAGAGCAGTGCGATTCCACTGTTAGACGCCAAGAACAGACGGGACAGCAGGAAAGAGTTAATGGAAGGCCTCTATGGGGGGTGGGATAACTTGTCTGACGACGAAAAGAAATTGTAGTCGGTATGGAAGACATAGGGGATCCAGTGTTGGAGTCAGAATGTAAAAGATTTCTGGATGAACTGAAGGCAGTAAGAAGGCAAAATGGACAGAAAACATTCCATCGGAGTTTTATAAAATCATTGGAAGAAGCGGCAACATACGACTACCTATTCAAGTTGGTGTGTTCGATACATAAGACTGGCGATGTACCATCAGACTTCCGGAAGAACATCATCCACACAATTCCGAAGATAATCATTCGCCGATAGGTGAGAGAACTGCCGCACAATCTGCTTGACCGTTCACGCACCCAAGCTGCTAACAAGATTAATATACAGGAGAACGGAAAAGAAAACTGAGGATGTGTTAGGTGACGATCAGCTTCGCTTTAGGGAAGGTAAAGATACCACAGAGGCGTTTCTGACGTTGCGTTTGATAACGGAAGCAAGACTGAAGAAAAATCAGACACGTTCATTAAATTTGTCAATCTAGGAAAAGCTTTCGGCTTTGTAAAACGGCGCAAAATCTTCGAAATTGTGAGAAAAATAGGGGTCAGCTATAGGGGAAGACCAGTGATATACCGTGTGTGCAATAACCAAGAAGGAACAATAGTACTGGATGATCAAGAACGAAGTACTCTTATTAAAAAGTGTGTGAAACAGTGATGAAGTATTTCGGCTCTACTGTTCAATATATACATCGAACAAGCAGTGACGAAAGAAACGAAAGGTTCAAGAGTGGGATTAAAATTCACTGTGGAAGGATGTCTATGGTAAGATTTGCAGATGACATTGCTATCCTCAGTGCAACTGGAGAAGAATTATAGGATCTGTTGAATGGAATGAGCAGTCTAATGAGTACAGAATTTGGCGTGAGTGTAAACCGAAAAAAGAAAAATGTAATGAAAAGTAGCAGAAATGAAAATAGTGAGAAATTTAACATAAAAATTGTTGATCACTAAGTAGATGAAGTTAAGGATTTCTCCGACGTTGATAGCAAAGTAACCAATGACGGACTAAGAAAGCGAAGCAAGTGAACGTGAAAAACCTGATCAGCACAGCCAAAGAGCCCTTTTCTGGCTGTCAGAAGTCTATTGGTATCAAATATAGGCCTTAATCTGAGAAAGACATTTTCCAGAATGTCGTTTGTAGCAAGGCATTATATGGTAGTAGGTCCTCCACAGAATGAGTGAAGAAAGGAACACGTGGGAAACACTGGCAAGAAGAAGGAGCACGGTGGCAGAACGTGTGTTAAGGTATCAAGGAATAACGATCGTGGTACCAGAGGCAATTGTTGACAGCAAAAGCATTAGGAGAAGACAGAGATTGGAGTACATGCAGCAAATAACTGAGGACGTAGGGTGGAAGTGGTGCTCTGAGATGAAGAGATTGGCCTAGGAGAGGGAATGGTAGCAGACCACATCAAACCAGTCAGAAGACTGATACTGGTACCAGAGGCAATTGTTGACAGCAAAAGCATTAGGAGAAGACAGAGATTGGAGTACATGCAACAAATAACTGAGGACGTAGGGTGGAAGTGGTGCTCTGAGATGAAGAGATTGGCCTAGGAGAGGGAATGGTAGCAGACCACATCAAACCAGTCAGAAGACTGATACTGACGACTCAAAAAATAAATAAATAAATAAATAAATAAATCTGGCGTTGTTTTACTGTCTTCTCTTGTTGATACTGTGCATGGCCAGTTCACTGACTTCCGAGCATATTACAGGCATGCCGGACTTCAGGTGAACGGTCTCTGTCTGTCTGTCACGTCGGAAAGTTCCAACTGGAAGCAGGAACGTGGAGACTGTTCTGAGTTGACAAGCTGTGTGAGCACCTCTAGATAAGTGCGTGACCGGCTATATGACTCTCATACTGTCCTTATGCGAGCTTCTGGACTGGAGGAAAATAGGGTGACTGTAGATCGGGCGAAGGAATCATTTGGTCATGGGCCAGGACCAAAGGAAGTCTAGTGTACCAGTTACCACTTTGAACAGCCTCTATACAACAAAAACGAATTGAACTAGGATAGCATATTTCAGAACATTTTCTGTTGCTGTAAACTTGTGACGAGGAGATGACTTTAACATCCAGTCCAATCTTTTCATTGCTATTTGCCGGAAGTTCGCTCCCTATTGGTCTGCAGTGTATCTTACTTGGTGCTTGATACTGGTGCCAAGAGACCTGAAAAGAATTGATTATTTATAGTTAATTTGTTCCTGTTTAAGTGGATCAAAGTTACATGTTATTTCCCCTACGTTTAAAATGGCTATTTATTCGTTTGATTACCAGGGTGCAGGGGAAGAACGCATCTGAGTAGTACAGCTCATCTAAACTTTCTCAGTGACGGCACTGTAAATATCTGTGCAACCAGGTTGCAGGGGAAGAACGCATTTAAGTAGTACAGCTCATTTAAACTTTCTCAGTGACGGCACTGTAAATATCTGTGCAACCATTTGTATCTTGCTACTTGATGAGCACAGTCTTGGTCGATTTTAATAAAATTGGTCGCAGGTTCGAATCCTGCCTGGGGCATGGATGTGTGTGATGTCCTTAGGTTGGTTAGGTTTAAGTAGTTCTGAGTTCTAGGGCACTGATGACCACAGATGTTAAGTCCCATAGTGCTCAGAGCCACTTGAACCATTTGCCATAAAAAAATTGGTATTTTTGGAAATGTTTATTTGACGTCCTACACCTACCAGTCCCCAGGCACGTAGCAGAGCGTGATCCTCTTATAGCTGGGCAAATTAACAATTTCAGTTAAGCGTCATTCGTGACTTTCTTTTTGAATTATGACATGGTTTTTTAAAAATATTTCTGGGCAGACTCAGTTTGCTGTTTTGTACGTTTTAGGTGTATCCTTGTCTACTTTGGAACTTAGAGGTGTTCTGCGGTTAAGGTATTTAAAGAAAGAGCAGTTTCAGTACGAGCTCTGGGAACGTGGCCTATCGGGAAAGGGAAGCGTTGCTCATCCAGGCGTAGGATTGTACGGACCTGTGGCGTGTCCTCTGAAAGTCGCTGTGTGCGATGCTCAAAAATGTGTGTGAAATCTTATGGGACTTAACTGCTAAGGTCATCAGTCCCTAAGCTTACACACTAGCTAACCTAAATTATCCTAAGGACAGACACACACACTCATGCCCGAGGGAGGACTCGAACCTCCGCCGGGATCAGCCGCACAGTCGATGAATGCAGCGCCTAAGACCGCTCGGCTAATCCCGCACGTCTGCGTGCGATGCTGGTGAGTCCTGCCTTATCTGTTTATGGCACCCCTCTCTTTAGCATAGAGTCACATATTGACTTCTTTGAATATACTAATCTGTCTCATGCACAAATATTTCGAGTACAAGTTCATATTAACCATTGTAGTTCAAGACTTGAAA
This sequence comes from Schistocerca americana, assembly GCF_021461395.2. NCBI lineage: Eukaryota > Metazoa > Arthropoda > Insecta > Orthoptera > Acrididae > Schistocerca > Schistocerca americana. The sequence continues at coordinate 319,617,964 of NC_060120.1, read as the reverse complement.
GCAGTTAAAACCAATCAGGAACAGAGTGTTGCAATTAATGAACTGCAGAATAAACTTATGGAATTGCAAATGAAGCTGAACGCATTAGAGTGGAATGCCACTTCATTTGCCGATAAAGATGAGGTCGCACTCCCTTATGAGAAGAGAGGTGAGGTTAATAGTGGGATGAAAGGCAGTGTTACTGAATGTATGGGGTACCAGTTTCCTAGGTTACCAGTAAGTTACCCAACCAAAGTTTTAGCAATGTTCCGTATTGTTGATAGTTTTTCTATCCATGACGTTCAAGAAATAGTCAAATTTTTATGATTTTCTCTTCCCTTTCAAAACCTAGTCGATATTCTAAAGATCGAGGCTTCAGTCATTTTTCATATTTATACCCCTTGTTTCGTGGTTGTTGGAGCCGAATGGTTAGTGACATCTAGCAATATCGTAGCACATTGGGAGACTTACGGGAAAGAATTATATAGGAGAAATTACCTACTAGGGTGAAGAAGGAATTAATTAGTCAGCATTTCTATTGTGTGCAACGGCAGAGTGAGACGTTGGTAAAGCATATACAACAAATTCAAACAGTCATTGTGACTCTGAATGTTCAGGTCACTGACAGCAATGTTGTAAACAAAATTTTAGATTGGGTATGACCAGATGATCGTCCACAGATATTATTTCCTGAGAAAAATATGACCTTTGCAGGTTTGGATAAGGTGGTACCCGGCATTGGAAGGATCAGATTTGCTGATGAAAGAAGTGATCGTAGAGACCTCTAGCATATGGTTCAGCACGAGACACAAGATATACGTAAATTTAATAAGACTTCTGCCTTGGCCAGAGTTGCTGAATACCGCTGCGGTGGGTCTGTGTATTATGCACGTGACGGACGATATTAATTAGCGGTTAGCAGACCCCAGGGGAAACTAGGGCGGCGTCAATCTGAAGCTCCACCGAGACTTTGTAATAGGGTGAAGGTGATGACAAGACATAAACTCCCCTTTGTGCGTGCGTTGTTCAACAAAGAACTTAGTTGGCCTTATTGGATTGTGGGAGCAGCGTCTCTATTCTCAGTCATACCTAGCGTTAGAGGAATTCTCACACACTCAGGTTTTCTAAGAACTGTTGCACCGGGAATGGCCGATTACTACCATTAGTTGAATGGGTACGATCTTATAGCATAACTGAGCCCTTGTCATGGCTAATGAGGTTATTCGTGGCTAAGGGATTACATACAGACCTGCTGATGGTCTGTGATTTCATTCAGGTAATGGAATTGTTTTAGAATATGCTGGTAGTCTATTTTATTTTAAATTACGACCAGACAATTTATATAAGTTTTGTGAACATAGTGGCGTTCAAAATGTGTACCACGTGACCAGTGAATCTACCGAGTTCGCCTTGGTCATTTACGACCCGGATGGCACAGGGATTACTCCAGGTGCCTAGGCAGTTTCCCACTGTTACGACCGATAAGCTAGGGGTGATTGCCAAAATGCTGTCAGATACCGTATCAATGAGCCAAGCCCTTTACCGGATGACGCCATCGTAAACCAAGATACTGCACTAACTGTAACTGAATGATCAGATGTTACGTGACGGTGTATTAGGCCAACAAATTCATCTTACGCATTACCGTTGTGCCTGGTTCCAAGGCTAAGCGCCATATGCCAGTTGTGAATCTCATTTTTTTCTTTTTTCAGCCGGCCGGTGTGGCCGTGCGGTTCTAGGCGCTTCAGTCTGGAACCGCGTGACCGCTACGGTCGCAGGTTCGAATCCTGCCTCGGGCATGGATGTGTGTGATGTCCTTAGGTTAGTTAGGTTTAAGTAGTTCTAAGTTCTAGGGGACTGATGACCACAGATGTTAAGTCCCATAGTGCTCAGAGCCATTTGAGCCATTTCTTTTTTCTTTCTTTCCTCTTTTGAGTGGTCAGTCTTCTGAGTGGTTTGATGTAATCTGCCTCCAATCTCTGCCCTCCCCTAATGTTTTTGCCCTCAACAGCTCTCTCTAGTACCATGTAGGTTATTCCCTGATGTCTCAACACCTGCCCTTTCTTCTATCCATATCTTTCTTCACTCATTCTGTAGAGGACCTCCTCATTTCTTATCACTCTAACAGATTTTCAACATTCTTCTCTAAGACCACATTTCAAACACTTTGGTCCTCTTCTGTTCTGGGTTTCCTACTGTTCATGGATCTCTGACATACAAGCCTGTGCTCCAAATGTACATTAATACGAATATCTTCCTCAAATTAAGGCGTCTATTTTATACCAGTAGACTTCTCTTGGTCCGGAAAGCGCCCTTTGCCTGTGCTGATTTACATTTTGTGTCATCCTTGCTTCACTTGCTTCGTCCGTCATGGGTTATTTTGCATCCAAGGTGGCAGAATTCCTTAACGTCATATGCTTCGTGATCAACAACCTTGATGTTAAGCTTCACGCTGTTCTAATTTTTGCTACTTTTTATTGTCTTTGTCTTTTACCACGTTACGTGCAGTCCATGTTCTGTACTCATTACACTGCTCATTCTATTCAGTAGATCCCATATTTCTTCTTTCGTTTCACTGACGATAACAACGTCATCAGTTAGTCTTAATATGGATATCTTTTCACTCAGAATTTTAATCCCACGCTTGAAACTTTCTTTTCTTTCCGCCATTGTTGTTCGATGTATAGATTGAACAGTTTGAAGTGAAAGACTGCAGCACTGTCTTACATACTTTTTAACCTGAGCTCTTCGTTTTGGATCATTCAGCGTTATTGTTCCTTCTTGGTATTTGTACACACAGTATGTTACTGGTCTAAGCCGGCCGAGGTGGTCGAGCGGTTCTAGGCGCTACAATCTGGAACCGCGCGACCGCTAGGATCGCAGGTTCGAATCCTGCCTCTGGCATGGGTGTGTGTGATGTCCTTAGGTTAGTTAGGTTTCAGTAGTTCTAAGTTCTAGGGGACTGATGACCTCAGAAGTTAAGTCCCATAATGCTCAGAGCCGTTTGAACCATTTTGTTACCGGTCTCCTCCTATAGCTTACTCCTATTTTTCTCAGAATTTCGAATATACTATGAACGCGACTTGATTTCTCATCAGTTTTGGTCCGTTATCAAACGCGACGTCAGAATTGCCTCTCTGGTGTCTTTACCTTTTCTAAAGCCAAACTGGTCATCATCTAACAGATAATCATGAGCCGTGGCGGGACTGGCGCCAGTTGTATCTCTGACGTGAGTACGATAGTTTTCCTAATTCAGAGGTTTGTCTTTGGGCTTGGGCCGGCTCGAGATATAAGGGAGTGCCGATCGCTGGTGGATGGGAGGACACAACGCTTGGAAACGTTATGCGGATGTGCGCGAGTTCTTGGTTTGTCGGCTGGCGGTCAGAAGCGAAGACGGCATTCCTGAGGCCGGGCGGTGGTTGCCACGTGATTGTATTAGAGTCTGCGGGAGTTGGCCGGCGCTGTGTATTCTCCGGCGACCTCGTGAGCTGTGGATGTGCCCGCTTCCTTGGAGAAACACGCTTTTATGGTGTTGCGAAGTGATGGTTTGACGGCTTTGAAATATCGCCCCAGCATCAAGACACCTAGTTAAGTACGTTATTTACTAAGAGCGTTTAGTTAACTGTCATTGTGATCGCTCTTGGTACAGTAAGATGTTGATAGACGTGTGACATTAAGTTTGTTCGATTTCATTCGAGGCCTCTTCCTAGGCGTGTGCTCTGCTTCCGCATAATATCGATGTATTTGCAGATATGTGAAGTTTTAGTGAGTGGTGGTTTTGAGTCAGTTCATTTCTCACTGTTAGTGTTGTTATCAAGTACTGTTTCTCTTAAAGGATGAACATGTGAGTTAAATTAGTTATTGTTTAACCTTGATTTTATAGGGTAATTTATGGTCAGTCTTAAATGTTAAGATTAAGAATAGTTTTTCTGCTTCCTGTTGTCGGGTGTGATCTGTGTTTCAGTGAGCTGAGGCAGTGGGCAACCGCAGCACAGGGTTTCCCCTTAGATTAAAAGTTCGGCTTACGGGTTGTGGACTTCGCCTGAGGTCGTGGTCCTCTTCGGTAGCGTTTGCTTGCTTCACATTTTGGTCTACTCGACGTGGGGTTGGAGCTGCGCCTTCTTTCGAAGTTAAGTATTTCTTCTCTCGGTTGGTTCCACCGTTCGCGGTTAAACTTCGGCCTTATAAGGTTGGACTTTGCTTCCGTTGTTACACATTGATCATTGTACATTGTTGTAACTTTCTATGCCGTAAAGGTTCATCTCAAAATTTGCTCGCTCTGGAAGACTGACAAGTTACGTTTAATATACAGGGCGAGTCACCTAACGTTACCGCTGGGTATATTTCGTAAACCACATCAAATACTGACGAACCGATTCCACAGACCGAACGTGAGGAGAGGGGCTAGTGTAATTGTTTAATACAAACCATACAAAAATGCACGGAAGTATGTTTTTTAACACAAACGTACGTTTTCTTAAATGGAACCACGTTAGTTTTGTTAGCACATCTGAACATATAAACAAATACGTAATCAGTGTCGTTTGTTGCATTGTAAAATGTTAATTATATCCGGAGATATTGTAACCTAAAGTTGACGCTTGAAACCTCCGACGTTCAGTTGCGTGTTGTAACAAACACGGGCCACGGTCGGCGAGCAGCATCTGCAGGGACATGTTTACGATGACGGCCGTGTTTACGAGTGTGGCTGTAGTGCACTGTTGTGGTTTGGTCTAGCTATCGCAGTGTCCGCATGTAGCGCTTGCTGCTATTGTTATTCTGCATTCGTCTCCGCACGTAGACCAACTGTAGTACACCGTGTAACCAGACGTCTGTGATACGTAGTGAAGTGTTGTATGAACTGTGACCATGGCGTATTCGAACTGTGAAAAGGCGGAGATGATACTCATCTATGGCGAGTGTCGACGAAATGCAGCTGAAGCCTCCAGGGTGTATGCAGAACGGTACCCGGACAGAGAGCATCCAACGTGCCGCACATTGCAAAACATCTACCGCCAACTGTATGCAACAGGTATTGTCGTAGCACGCAAACGGGTCCGTAACAGGCCCGTCACAGGAGAAGCGGGTGCAGTTGGTGTGTTAGCTGCTGTTGCCGTGAACCCACACATGAGTACACGGGACATTGCGAGAGCCGGTGGACTGAGTCAAAGTAGTGTCATGCGCATACTGCATCGTCACCGCTTTCACCCGTTTCATGTGTCGCTACATCAGCAATTACATGGTGATGACTTTAATCATCGAGTGCAATTCTGTCAATGGGCATTAACAGAGAATGCGTTGCAGTTCTACCTGTTTACTGATGACGCGGGTTTCACAAACCACGGGGCAGTGAATCTACGGAACATGCATTACTGGCCCGTGGACAATCCTCGCTGGTTGAGACAGGTAGAGCGACAGCGACCGTGGACTGTAAATGTATGGTGCGGAATCATTGGCGACCACCTCATTGGTCCTCACTTCATTGCAGGGGCCCAAACAGCTGCAAGATACATCGCGTTTCTACAGAATGATCTGCCAACGTTGCTCGAAAATGTCCCACTGGAAACGCGTCGACGTATGTGGTATCAGCATGATGATGCAGCTGCACATTCCGCAGTTAACAGTAGGCTGACCCTTGACAGGATGTTCGACGGACGTTTCATAGGACGTAGAGGACGCATAAATTGGCCAGCCCGTTCTCCTGATCTTACACCTCTGGACTTCTTTCCGTGGGGTACGTTAAAGGAGAATGTGTACCGTGATGTGCCTACAATCCCAGAGGATATGAAACAACTTATTGTGGCAGCCTGCGGCGACATTACAACATGCACTGCGGCGTGTACGACATCTATTACGCCAGAGATTGCAATTGTGTGCAGCAAATGATGGCCACTACATTGAACATCTATTGGCCTGACATGTCGGGACACACTCTATTCCACTCCGTAATTGAAAACGGAAACCACGTATGTACGTGTACCTCACCCCTCATGGTAATGTACACGTGCGTCAGTGAAAAAGACCAATAAAAAGGTGTTAGCATGTGGACGTAATGTGCTGTTCCAGTCTCTTCTGTACCTAAGGTCCATCACCGTTCCCTTTGGATCCCTACGTAATTCGGTGCTCTCCGATACACACGATCGAACAGCAGAGGAGTGGTACTGAAGCGTCAACTTTAGGTTACAATATCTCCGGATGTAATTAACATTTTACAATGCAACAAACGGCACTGATTACGTATTTGTTTATATGTTCAGATGTGCTAACAAAACTAACGGGGTTTCATTTAAAAAAACGTAGGTTTGTGTTAAAAAACATACTTCCGTGCATTTTTTTATGGTTTGTATTAACCAATTACACTAGCCCCTCTCCTCTCGTTCGGTCTGTGGAATCGGTTCGACAGTATTTGATGTGGTTTACGAAATATATCCAGCGGTAACGTTAGGTGACTCACCCTGTATATGTGTTTTGAGTATTTCTGTAGAGCCGGGGCTCTGTGTCAACTGTTACTTTACATGTACAGTTTACAAATGGAAAGGATTTCAAATAATGTATCTTAACTAGAGTTTTGTTAAAGTTATGGTTAAATTCAGCCCTCGTGGCTTTTGTCATTTTTGGTGGGAGATTGTGGGCTAATAACTTGTTGACCTGGTTATGATCTTATGTAATGAGGTTCTTAAATATTTCGCCTGACTGGTGGTCCTTGATGTTTATGGGAAATGTTTTATTAACTTTTGATATTATGTAATGAATGTCTCTAAAGAAAAATCTTGCCCGAGTGGCGCCTGTTAAATCGTTTTGGGGAATTAATAAACCCATTGGAATTGAAATGTTCACTTTATTGCGTCAGTCCTTCCACCCCCCCCCCCCTCCCCTTAGATTTATAGGTAAAACGAAACAGCTGTTAAGTAATAATGTTCCTGATCAGTTTTCTTTTCCATTCTTCTGTATACTGATCTTGTTGGCAGCTAGGAAGCATGAGCTGTGAAGCTAATTGTGCGGTAGTTCACCCACATATCGCCCATTGATTATGTTCGGAATTACGTGGATGATGTTCTTTCGATAGTCTGATCGTGCGTCAGCAGTCTCATATGCCGCATACACCAACTTGAATAGTCGTTTGGTTGCCACTTCTCTCAGTGACTTTAAAAATTCCAATGGAACGTTATCTATCCCTTCTGCCTTATTTGGCCTCAAGTCTCCCAGAAGTATCTCCAATACTGGGTGGCCCATGTGTTCCATATCGACTACAATTTCTTTTCCTGTTCCGTCGTCAGACAAGTTCTCCCCATCATAATGGCCTTCAGTGTGTCCTTTGCTCCTAGCCTGTTTCTCCTTAGCGTTTAATGGTGGAATTCACATCACTCTCTTAATGTTACCACTATTGCTTTTAATTTCAGTGAGGGTTGTTTTGACTCTATGCCGAGGCAGTCCTGTAGCTATTTAGTCTTGGCTTCCCTGCTCTTTCTATTTCTTTCATTCCTAAGTGATTTAAATCGCGCTTAATGGTGGAATTCACATCACTCTCTTAATGTTACCACCATTGCTTTTAATTTCAGTGAGGGTTGTTTTGACTCTATGCCGAGGCAGTCCTGTAGCTATTTAGTCTTGGCTTCCCTGCTCTTTCTATTTCTTTCATTCCTAAGTGATTTAAATCGCCGTATTAGTGTCCTTCTCAGAGCATTTTTGTACTTTCTTGTTTTCGTCGATCAGTTGAAGTATTTCTTCTGTTACCCAAGGTTTCTTCGGAGTCACCTTCCTTGTATCTATGTTTATATGTCTAACATCGGTGAATGCTCATTTTAGAGATATCCACTAGTCTTCACATGAACTGCCTACTCTGGTATTCCTTATCGCAGTATCCACATCCTTAGCAAATTTCAAATGCGTCTCATCATTCCTCAGTACTTCGGTATCCATTTCCTTCCACACTGTTTCTCCCGGATGATTCTCTTAAACTTCCGTCTACTTTCTGTCATTACTAGGCTGTGGTCTGAATCTATACCGCGTGGTTATAATTAGACTTTCTCTATTTAACAAGTTATAACACGGAAACTAATTATCGTACGAATACCAAATTTGGTAACATTAATGGCAAGGACATGGGGAAGAGAAATAACGCAGAATCGGTTCAATTGAAGCCCTTTTAATGTCCTGCTACGATACGTCATACCACTACATACCGGTACCACTGCTGCTACAAAAGGGGCTCAATATATGTGCCCATCAGTGTCCAGAAGAGTCTGAAAGCCCAGAACCGCATTCTGCACAGCAGAACGAAGCATGCCAATAGGTATGCTGGCTACCTCTCTTGTAATGCTGCGCTTCAGGTCAGCACATGTGTGAATGTTCCCCTGGTAAGCCCTGCCCTACAGGTAGCCCTAGAACCAGAAATCAGAGGGAGTGAGACCAGGTGATCGTGCCGGCCAAGCATTTGGAAACGATCCTCTAATAATTCAATCGTTTCCAAATGTGTTTCGGAGAAACAGGGAACTTCACGAGCGATGTGTCGTGGGGACATCTCTTGCATGAAAACTGTTGAGTTCAATGCGTCTCTCTCCTGTATGCCGGGTACGACATGCTGGCGAATCATATCGCACTAATGTGGCCAGTCAGACTGCACGTGCAGTTCGTGGTCGTGCGGTAGCGTTCTCGGTTCCCACGCCCGGGTTCCCGGGTTCGATTCCCGGAGGGGTCAGGGATTTTCTCTGCCTCGTGATGACTGGGTGTTGTGTGCTGTCCTTAGGTTAGTTAGGTTTAAGTAGTTCTAAATTCTAGGGGACTGATGACCATAGATGTTAAGTCCGAGGTGCACAGAGCCTTTTGAACTCGTTCAATAATATATACTCTTTCTGTCTATTCATCCTCTGCTTTCGTCATTGGCACGTATACTGGAAATATAGTTACCGGCGTTAGTTTGTTGTCAAATCGGATGAGAACACCTTATCACTGAACAGTTCGCAGCAACACACTATTTGCTATATCTTTCTGTTCATAATGAATTCTACTCCCGGTTACCATTTTATGCTACTGTTGTCTGACACTGCTGACGATTTTTATTCAAAACTTAAGAAATGGTTCTGTCCGAATCCGGAACTGAGGTCGTTTGCGTGCTAATGAAAGAAGCTATCCCTATACGCATGGTTCATAGGACCCTAAGTCAAAAGGTCATTTTGGAATCAGTTCCCCCGATCTCCACGATAGCTTAATTTGGTTCCCCAGGCCATGGAACTTCACCGCTCTGGACTTCAACGAAGCTCACTAGCTAATTTCTTTCGCCGAGGATTCGTAGTCTGTTGTCGCCTTTGTACTGGCTTATCTACTGGAACTGCTGTACTTGAAAGGCTCTTGGATTCGTTTAGGAGATGTGAAATTTAAATTTATTTATAATTATCAGAATGACCTTGTGATATATAGAGGCACCTTTTCTCAGCTGTCGACCATATCCACCAAATCTTGCTGCATTTGGGTAGCGCAAAGCCGTCTAAGGTTAACTTGCCCCGTGAGGATATCACCTTCCAGGGTAATTTAGTGCCAGCCAGCGGGGTTGAAGTAAACGAACGATCCAGTATTTTCAACAATCTAAAAATAAAATTAATTTCACTTCGTACAGCTCGGGATTTTTATTTTTAGGAAGTTCGAACCTAAACTGGCCCAGCTGCCTGCACCTTGAGCCTATTATTTAATCAAGGGGAGTTATTTCACTGGACTGAAACATACCAGGTGGCATTTGATGCCTTAAGTAACGGCTATCTCGATATTTGGCTGGCTGTTCACATTTCAGACCGGTGCCACTAATTCAGGCATCTCGACAGTTTTGCTGCAGAAACAAGATGGTGACAGACACCCTGCTGAATAGGCATCCGGGTAACTGTCTCCTCCCGAAGTAAAATATCCGGTTTATGAATTAGAGCCTTTGGTGGTCCTCTTTGCACTAGAAAAATTCAAGTTCGGTCCTGAACATCGAGAGTTCCCCCTTAAAATAGAAAATGACGCTTTGAGCTGGGTCTCTGCAGTCTACGTAAAACAGGATGCATTGCCTGTTGGGCTATTCGCATTTCAGCATTCTGTTTCTTCGTTGAATACATAAAAGGCTGCGACAATCCAGTGGCTGACGCAGTAAGCGGCACGTTTGATTATTGGCGAGATCAGTAATCCAGGAGACACTGGAGGAGGACGTTCACTTTCCGTTGTATTGCCTGAGATACCTTTCTTATTTGGAGATCTCAAAGAAAGACACGATTAAACACTAGGCCTTGAAGAGGTGAAACAGCGACTTTGCGCTGGGGAGGAAGTGCCTGGTTGCAGTAGAACTTTCTCTGCTATCCTACTCGGTGGGATATCAGGTCCAAAATCGCCTTCTGCAGAACTTAGTGTCACCAATTTTCAAATATTTTCACGAGTCTGCACTCGGCAGGCAGCTGAGAATAAGTAACAATGTTGAGAAAACTATGAAGTTTCTCACGTGGCCATCCCTAAACAAAGACGTGAGGAAGTTGGTGAATCAAGCCGAATTCCACCACACGCAAGGGTTCCCTACATCCCACATGGGCTGAGATACTGATGGACGGGGTGTTTATTGATCATGTAGGGTCTCTGAGGTAAAATATTCCGTCTATGAATTCGAGGCTTTGATGGTCCAGTTTACAGAAGCATCGAGAGTTTTCCGTTGAAATAAATAATCAGGCTTTGAGAGTAATAAATATTTGCTCATCGTCGTTGATGCCTTTTCAAGATTTTTATCGATGATCTCTAGTGGAGGAGTAATAGCTGGAGTAACGACAGGCATCGTAGCAAAATCTTTTTCATATTGGCCAAAGACTGTAGTGAGACACAATGTACCTGCTCTTTTTTTTTTTTTATAGAGAGAGAGAGGAGGGGAATTTAAAATTTTTTTGCTTTCAGAACGGTGTAACTCATATTACGACCATTCCTTACTACTATCTGCATTCCTTCGCTGAGAGGGTGAATCGTAATATGCAGTAAGCTCTGATGATATTCCGTTCTCGAGCTCACACAAAATGTGACAAGTCTACTCCTTGGTTGAACATACCATTTAAGATGCACTCACGAGGCCCATGAGACGACACCGGCGGCTTTAATGTTCGGTTATTCTGACAACTCTTTCTTGTCGAATCTTTGATCAGTGAACGACCTCGTCTTAGAGCAAGTGATCCCTGAAGTCATTCAGAATAATTGTATTCAGGCAAAGATTAATATATGAGTATGTGCGTCGGAGGGAGCAAGCGATACAACCAGGGTATATTGGAGATGTAGTTCTCATTATGAATTCTGGGGCCCAAAGCCTGGCCTATAAGAAATTGTTACAGTAGTTCATAATTTTATATAGCATTGATGAAGAACTGCGATCTTTATTGTCATAAAACTATTTTAAAAAAGCATGATCGCAGCAGATGTTAACTTATGACCGGTTTCGGCCTTTTAATTACAGGTCATCATCAGAGTTTTCACTGTAATAAAAAAAGGAAAAGAGCTGTATTACATAGAAGAGCCAATGATGTAAAATTATACTCTAAAACGATGCATCATTACCCATCTGCATGACGGCCATGGTGCCTGACCCGCTGTGGAGGCCTCAGTCACCGTAATTGATGCTGATGACTAAGCAGCCACGAGTTACATTGAAGAGCCAAACGAACTGGTACACCTGCCTAATATCGCGTAGGGCCCCCGCGAACACGTAGAAGTGCTACAACACGTCGTGGTATGGACTCGACTAAAGTCTTAAGTAGCGCTGGAGGGAGGTGAAACAATGAATCCTGCAGGACTCGCCTTTAAATCCGCAAGAGTTCGAGGGGAGATCTCTTCTGAACACCACGTTGCAAGGCACCCCAGACATGCCCAATAATTTCATGTCTGCTGAGACTGGTTGCCAGCGGAAGTTTTTAAACTCAGAACAGTGTTTCTGGAGCCACTCTGTAGCAATTATGGACGTGTGGGGTGTCGCATTGTCCTGCTGGAATTGCCCAAGTCCGTCAGAATTCACAATGAACGGGAATGGATCCAGGTGCTCAGACGGGATGCGTACGTACGTGTCACCTGTAAGAGTCGGATCCAGATGTATCAAGGGTCCCATAACACTCCAAGTGCACATGCCCCACACCACTACAGAGCCTCCACCAGCTTGAACTGTCCCCTTCGGACATGCAATGTCCATGGATTCATAAGGTTGTCTCCATACCCGTGCACGTCCATTCGCTCGATAGAATTTGAAACGAGACTGGGCCGACCAGGCTACATGTTTCCAATCATCAACAGTCCAATGTCGGTGTTGACAGGCCGAGGCGAGGCGGAAAGGTTTCTGTCGTGCAGTCGTCAAGGGTACACTAGTGGGCCTTCGGCCCCCAAAGACGATATCGATGTGGTTTCGCTGAATGCTTCTGACACTTGACATTTGTTGATGGCTCAGCACTGAAATCTGCAGCAATTTGCGAAAGTGTTGCAATTCTGTCACGTTGAACGATTCTCTTCAGTCATCGTTGGTCTCCTTCTTGCAGGGTCTTTTTCCGGCCGCAGCGATGTCGGGGATTTGATGTTTGAATGTTTTACCGGATTCCAGATATTCACGGGACACTCGTAAAATGGCCGTACGGGAAAATTTCCGCTTCATCGCTATCTCTGAGATGATGTGTTCCACAGCTCGTTCGCTCACTATAACACCACGCTCAAACTCACTTAAGTCTTGATAACCTGCCATTGTAGCAGCAGTAACAGATCTAACAACTGCGCCAGACACTTACTGTCTTACGTAGGATCTGTCGACGGCAGCGTCGTATTCTGCCCGTCTACATATCCCTGTATTTGAATACGCATTCGTATACCAGTTTATCTGACGCTTTAGTGTATATAAAGAGAGGGCGCTTCAGAGCCAAAGGCATCGCCGTCAGCCAATGGGGTTCGACTTAAGTATCGTTTTGAGTCATCATTTTTTAAATAATTACCTGTTAAATTTAACCAAGAAATGAGTTTACATTCATTTATGCTTCATTCTTTCATGGCTAAATTAATTGCTACTCCATTTTGTGGAACCTTGTAATACTGAAAAGAACTCACCCAGTTATCCTTCTGCTTGAGAACCAGTACCACAGGTAAGATGCACCGAGTACATCTCAGCCACGTTAAAGCTGGTCCTGGAACTTAAGGTTTTGTAAATTCTTGTTTGTGGGGAAGGGAGATTGAGCCATGCAAGCTCTTATCGATACTTCACGGGACTACACTTTTTCCAGCAATGGCTATTCGCGTGGCGCCCGAGAGAGCGTGCGCGGTGACTTCCGAGCTTGTTACAGGCGTACCAACCTCGTGGAGAGGAGTCTCTGTCTGGTGGTCTAGAAGAAAGGTTACAACTAACAATGAGAGCGCGCAGTCTATTCCAAGTGAAAAGGCGTGGGTCATTTTATGACACTGGCACTGTGCCTTTCAGAGCGTGCAGACGGGAGGGAAAGTGGGCGGCTGTCGAGTTGTGGGGCGCTAGTTTAGTGCTATTTCCCCGAACTTTACTCCCTATTGGTCTGCAGCCGGATTCTTAATTGGTATCTGTTACTGGTGCTGACATACTTCAAAAGAGCTGATTATTTATTGCTTGATTTAAAATTGCTTCCACCGATTAATTTGTTCCTGTTGCCAGAGATCGGAGTTAAATGTTATTTGCCCCAGGTTTAAATTGGCCACTTATTCTTTTACGTAGCAGAGCGTATAGCGAGAACGGATTTGAGTGGTACAGCTGGATCTGAACTTGGTCTGTGTTTGAGTGTGTTTTTAAGATGTTTATTGTGTGAGTATTTTAACTAGTCCTAGTGTAACGCCGGAAATGCATATCCTCCTATTTCCATCTATTGCACTGCAAATTTTTTTCCTTATTTTGTTACCTGAAGATATAACATTTCTATGTCTTTGTATATTGTAATTGTTTTACTATTTGTATATATATATATGCATTTATGTCGATGTATAATTGGTTTGTTTTGTGAATATTATTTGTATTTATACGCTGGGTCTGGCCTAGGGAAAACTATGCTATCGAACGAATACATCGATAGGTCGTGTGGAGAACCAAAGTGTTTAGGATCTTTGGTAGTGTGACTCGGCCGCGTGGAGCGCGGGCAGAGCATAGTCTGGCTGGAGTAGTGCGATGGAGTAGGTGTGTTGTGTGACGCTCCCGCGAGTTGCCGCGCTTTCGGGGTTTGGCAGCATGTAATTGCGCTCGACTTGCTATGACAGTTTCTGACACGGTGTCGCGGACGGGAAGCCTTAGCTGGCGCACATCAAGAGCCCGTTTCGCCTGGTGACCGTGTCGAGAAGAAGGCGCGCCAACATCCAGCTTCTGCAACAGCGACGGCCGACAATGAGTGACTGTCGCCACCTCCTCGATCGACGGCTTCAAACCTTCAATCAACCAACGAGGAAGACTGGAAGCACGTAAAGTTTTAGAACTGAATGGCAGACCTCACCTTTTCAAACTGTTCCATTTTCATAACTAAATTACAGCAACGTAGCATGAACCTTTGTTGCTCATTGTCCCAATTGCATTACCAAGCAGGGTCCCTTCCTTTTCCGGAATGAACCCGAGTGTCGTTGAAATTCAAACGCCAGCTTCATACGATTTCACTGCTTGAATTTCAAAGTTCAGTTAAGGTATTCATAGCTGGCTACAATATTTAGATTACACAAGCACGAATTAAGAGTGCGAGTTTTGTTACCGTATTTTAGCTTACCTGTGACTGCAGCTCAGCTTGGTACGTACTAAATTTTACTATTGTTAATTGTTCAGAATCATTTAATTCAAGTTCAAAGTTAAATCTCTTATTTCTAAATTGCGTAGATTCAAGTAGCTTTTGAAATGATTGTTGAGGTAGTCCAAGACTAACCGTATTTTATTGAATTTCGATGTGCTTCAGAAAGAAAGCTCGCTATTAACTTCAGTCACTAAATTAACTTTCGATTTTCCGGTTTTATTAATTCTTTTGCTAAATTAAGTCAAAGTGTAGCGAAATTTATTACTTCTGACAAACTTTCAGTTTTCACACTACACGTGTCAACCTTCAGTTGCCACGCTTCTAGTGCTAATTATATGTGTAATAACCTTTCTTTTTCAGTTACTATAGTAATTGTCCTTAGGACTGGCGACCGTAATTTCCCCCAAATCCCAAATATCTAATTACCGCTAGTTAATTGTCAACGTAACGGCCGCACATTTACTTTCTTTATTAACTGTACCCCTTTTCAAAATTAATTTCCACCAGTTTCATTTGTATTTTTCCTTTCATTTAGATGTAACCCTTTCCTCCCTCTTTACCGACAAATTAACTTCGGTGTCGATTGCTTTTGCCAAATCTCCATTAGGTACACGCGGTTTAATTTTTCACTGTCATTTAATTTTTCACTGTCATTAAGGTCGATAAGTGAGGAGGAGATTACACTAGTTAATGCTATATCTTTCGCTTGGTTCTCTTCGATTAGGCAGCATCGTTTCTGCTGCGTTCAATTGGAAGGAAACCATACTGTATACCCTTATGAAGTTTAACATTTTGTATTCACGTAATGATTTCAAACTACGAATCTGAATATCTGTTGCTCGTATGCACATTGCTGTACTGTGTAATTACTCTAAAGTTTACGGCTTTGGTTTGAAAACGGACTTGATAATCTGAAACCAGTCGGTACAAAGAAGTGACTGCTATCACAAATGCCGTGGCTATTGAAAAAGATAAAAATATTTCATACCCAGTATGCTGGTCCTATCCTCCAGTATGTTCAAACTTTACAAGTTTGCACCAAATGTCCTTGGAGTGACAAATTAAAAAAACTGAATGTAGATTCTGGACCATTCAGTAATCTGCTAACGAGCATCACAGGAAACCACAGAGGAACTAGAAACGTAGCAAATATCAGGTCGACAGTCGAATATGTAACACTGTACTGGAAGAAAGTTATTAAACCCGATCCCACTGACCAAACAAAAATTCAAATGGCTCTAAGCTCTATGGGACAACATCTAAAGTCATCGGTCCCCTAGACTTAGAACTACTTAAACCTAACTAACCTAAGGACATCACACACATCCATGCCCGAGGCAGGATTCGAACCACCGACCTAGCAGCAGCGCGGTTCCGGACTGAAGCGCCTACAACCGCTTGGCCACAGCGGCCGGCTCACCAAACAGACTATACAACTTTTTGTCATCGTTGTAAGAAAGGAAACCTCCGTTAAAAAGAAAGAGGCGTGCAGAAACAGCCAGGAGATTCTTGTCCACTGTAAAGGGTAGAATGAGAAGATATGGTTGCATATAACTTGAAAGGTGAGTAGGGTAGCATGGAGAGTTCTGGAGAGAGACAAGGGTATACACTGCCCACATAGCATAGTCGTCGGTAAAGGGTGCAACAGAGATACGCAACATACACTACTAGGAAGGCAGCACCTTTTCTGAGCCAGTTTCAAGGTCACTGATGATATCACTTCTGGTATTAGGTTACACTTTGCCTAATACTGTGACCTAGTTTCCTAGTTTCGAGGTCACCCCATTCCTCTCACCCTCCCCCCAGGTCTGCCTATACACATCATAAGGACTTCCAGAATTTGGTTATGTGGGCATACTGGGCCAGCTTCAAGGACGCGTCCCTCTCCCCCTCAATAAGGACTTCTGGTGTCAGGTTAGACCTGGCCTTAAAAGAGGGCATCAGGTAACACAGGAGGTAATTGTGTTAGATATATTCAAGACCAACCCAACTTACCTGATGTACTTCCTCAAACTGTACCAGTTCACTTCTGGGAACTGATGTGTTCATCCTCTAGACCAATGAAATTCAATATTTCCCTCCCCCTGCGCTGCTGCCTTTATAACTACAGCACTTGAGTGGATGGCTTCATTTTAGTGCTGGAAGGGAACCATCAGATTTATTATAAACAATAATTTTCTCGAATGAGATTTTCACTCTGCAGCGGAGTGTGCGCTGATATGAAACTTCCTGGCAGATTAAAACTGTGTGCCCGACCGAGACTCGAACTCGGGGCCTTTGCCTTTTGCGGGCAAATGCTCTACTAACTGAGCTACCGAAGCACGACTCACGCCCGGTCTCACAGCTTTACTTCTGCCAGTACCTCGTCTCCTACCTTCCAAACTTTACAGAAGCTCTCCTGCGAATCTTGCAGAACTAGCACTCCTGAAAGAAAGGATATTGCAGAGACATGGCTTAGCCACAGCCTGGGGGATGTTTCCAGAATGAGATTTTCACTCTGCAGCGGAGTGTGCGCTGATATGAAACTTCCTGGCAGATTAAAACTGTGTGCCCGACCGAGACTCGGTCGGGCACACAGTTTTAATCTGCCAGGAAGTTTCAATAATTTTCTGTCTGTAGGGGAAGGGTTGGGAAATAATAATGATGTAGCAAATTTACTTTCGGTCTATTAACAGTTTCTTTTTGGTCGTTCAGTACTGACATTCACAGGTTAATTTTTTTAGACTTTTTCAGGCTCTGCATGCAATAGTTAAATTTTAATCATTTCTTTCTCTTCATTTTTCTATAATGTCATACAGGATTAACAGCAGCTTTTGATGGAAAACACCACACCACATACATAAAAAGTATAAAATATTTACATACGCACTTAGTGTGCTGTCATTCACACATACACATACACGCACCTATGACAAGTGGTTCATCTAACTATTCCATGCTCAAACCTGTTCTATTTCATGCAAAAACCTGCTACAAATAACCATCTGTACATTCAATCACTCTCAAGTGAATCATTTATTGTCATTATACAACAAACCGATTTTCAGCTGCAGCACAATATGTACCCCATAACCTTTCAATGCAAAGACTACTTGGGAGCCCCTATGGGGAGCAGTGCAAATGTTCTCGAACGAGCACTTCTTGTAATATTCTATTGCGACAGCCCTTCAGGCTGCCTGATACATACGCCTCACTTGCTCTGGGTGGCACCTGCATCTGCGTGGTAAGTGTACATCTTGTTACACCTAAGTCCCACAAACCCGAAAAATCCTCGTCTTCCATGCGACCAATAGCTTTCTTGTTTCATGGAGTTATTCCATAAGGATTGTCAACTGCATATCCAGGAACGTCAAATGTCTTAGCATTTTATCTAATTACTTCATATGGATCACAGCCTTTCACCTGGAAGATGGACCTACGAATATCCGTATAACGCAATTTGGGACCATTGAAATCTGACTTCATAAACTCATAGCGAAAGCGGTACTTGTGGAGTTAGGAGAGGTCCAGCACATACATACATGTATACGTACACTTCATAAAATGCACTGAAACATTAGCCGTCTCCACTTGACTAGTCCTTGACTGAAGATGGTGGCCCACTTGTCTGCCAATGTAATCTCTCGCGCCATAATGTTGATTCCAACGATAAACTAAATGAATTTCATGGTATTTTCTAACATATTCTACTGTTTACCGAAAGTTTGTAAAAGTCTTTTTGGAAGTCACGCATTGAGAGATCCCTCCGTTCAGTGTTTAAATCATCACAGTGGCAAGTGTCTGTGTGCATAGTGCAGATTAGTGGGGTATTCCAGATTGCCTCAAGGACATATCCCTTACTATACTCGTCAGCAACATATGGGATCCTTTTCATTAGATCTGGCGATTCCCCCTATGGGTACCCTTCGGAACTCTCCAGCTGGTAGACATTGCTGCATAGCTGGCCCATAGAGATTGTTTACATCTGAGTAAAGGATGTAACTTAAATCTTCAGATAGCCTGTACTCCTCCTCACTTGTTCATGGGTTATTCACCTTGGCATACCTGTGCACACACTGGTAAAGTCTCCTGCGAGCCCCATATTTGAAGAACAACTTGTCAACATTGATCCACAGCTCGATGTCAACACTCGTTCATCTTAACACTGCATCCCACAAAAGCCTTCGTGTGGTGAAGTAGGAGGAGGGAGCCTGAAAGTTTATGTCCAGGAATACAGTCCGGAACTTCTCAAAGATGTCTTTGTAGAGTGGTGTTCATGTGTAATCTTGTATATTCCTCTAAGCCGGAGATGTTGAATTTCTGCGAAACATTCACCATGTACTCGTAATCCACATCCACTATGGCAGTAACTGTCAGTTTGCTGGAGAATGCAGTTATGTCGGGATATGTGGTTTCATGGAGTCTCTCCACTGAATCCAGGTTATCGTAAGAAAACCTATTCCTCTGCGTCACAAGTTGAAACTCTGTCGCATTGGAATATACACCTATGGTGATAAGCATATCCTCCTGACGCATCCTCTCAACATGTTTCTGAAGAGACGAGTATGTGAAGCATAGTGAAAAAATGGTTCAAATGGCTCTGAGCACTATGGGACTCCACTGCTGAGGTCATTAGTCCCCTAGAACTTAGAACCAGTTAAACCTTACTAACCTAAGGACATCGCAAACATCCATGCCCGAGGCAGGATTCGAACCTGCGACCGTAGCGGTCTTCCGGTTCCAGACTGCAGCGCCTTTAACCGCACGGCCACTTCGGCCGGCGAAGCGTAGTGAATCCAAGATGTGGAATGTATTTCTTGGTGTGACTCCCAAGCAAGATTTTGCAGCTCAAAAGCAACCCTATCACACATTATCCCAGGCGTATGATTTTAATTTGTTATGACTGCTGTCATACAAGCATACAACTTAATACGATGCCACCTACATTACGAGCCATTCTGTGCTTATAGTATAATAGGGTGTGGGATCACAACCAGCTGCAGAAGCTAAAAGACATTCAAAGTCTACATACACAATGAAGGGACATCGCTGCTGGTGGTGTGCATTCTTAAACTTTAGGGGTTGGTAGATACAGTATGGCATTCGAGCGGATGGCCACTCCTTCAGCAGAGTCCGAGCAGGCACAGCAGCAATTACTGGTTATGGACAGCTCCAATGTTAGACATGTTACGGAGCCTCTTAGGAAAGAAGCGTCCAGGATCAGAAAGAATTCCAGTGTGCACTCGGTCTTTTGGTCGAAGGGTTTCATCTAAGATGTGGATGAGGCAGTGGTGGTGGTAAGTTCGTATGAGACTAAACTGCTGAGGTCATCGGTGCCTATGCTTGCACACTACTTAAACTAACTTACGCTAAGGACAACACACACACCCATGCCCGAGGAAGGACTCGATCCTCCGACGGGGGAGCCTCGTTATCCGTGGCAGTTCCCCCAGACCGCGCGGCTACCCCGTGCAGCTTTGGAGGAGGCCCTGCCTGTGGCTATCGAGTGTGTGGGGTGCAGTAGTAGGACAATACACTTTTTGTAGATTTGGACATTCATGGCAACATGATCCCATTCCAGCTCGATACCGGAGCTGCAGTTTCATTGATCAATAAAGACACGTACAAACAACTGGGCATACCTGCGTTGCGTGCCGCAAATGTAACGTTAAATAGTTATTCAGGTCAGAATATCCCTGTGTTAGGACAGTGCAGCCTTCTTGCCACATACAAGGGACAAACAAAACTTGTGTCATTTTACGTAATTCGTTCTTCTTCTGCAGTGAACTTGTTTGGTTTAGATTTATTTCAGTTGTTTAACTTGTCTATAGTAAATCAGGTACTATCGGTGAACCAGACTGTGCCTTCAGGCAGTGTTTCTAGTCTATGTGAAGAATTTGCAGACATTTTTGCACCGGGCCTTGGTTGCGCTAAGAACTATAGAGCACATTTGGAACTGAAAGTAAACGCGCAACCGAAATTTTTCAGAGCGCGCAATGTTCCCCACGCATTGCGTGATGAAGTCGCAAGAACATTACACAATTTGGAATCATAAGATGTGATAGAACGTGTGCAGGCTTCTCTCTGGGCAGCACCCTTAGTAATTTTGCCAAAACCTTCCGGTAAATTGAGTCTTTGTGTGGACTTCAAGGCAATGGTGAATCCACAACTAGTGATTGCAACTTTTCCTTTACCCCGCCCGGAAGATCTTTTTGACACACTGTGCCCGGGTAAATATTTTTCGAAGTTGGACCTAGCAGATGCGTACTTGCAAATACCAGTGGATGAAGAATCCCAGCGCGTTTAGGTGGTTAACACGCATCTGGGTTTGTACCGATTCAAAAGACTGCCATTCGGGTGTGCATCCGCCCCTGCATTGTTTCAGCAATATCGTCAAACTGTTTGTGCCTCGGTCCCTACTGCAGCAAACTATCTGGACGATATTGTGATCTCCGGAAAGACGGAAGAAGAACATTTAGCCAATCTCAGAACATTATTTCAGGTATTGCGACAAAATGGTCTTCGCTTGCGGAAGGACAAATGTGTGTTTTTTGCTAGTGATTTACCATATCTGGGACATGTAATCAATGCCCAAGGCATACATCCTAGTCCAGAGCACCTCCGTGCCATACAAGACTTGCCTTCGCCGCAGAATTTGAAGTAGCTACAGAGTGTGCTGGGTAAAATAAATTACTACCATTGCTATATACCACATGCCTCTTCCATTTCCGCTCCGCTTCATCGCTTACGACCGAGCGAGGTGGCGCAGTGGTTAGCACACTGGACTCGCATTCGGGAGGACGACGGTTCAATCCCGTCTCCGGCCATCCTGATTTAGGTTTTCCGTGATTTCCCTAAATTGTTTCAGGCAAATGCCGGGATGGTTCCTTTGAAAGGGCACGGCCGATTTCCTTCCCAATCCTTCCCTAACCCGAGCTTGCGCTCCGTCTCTAATGACCTCGTTGTCGACGGGACGTTAAACACTAACCACCACCACCACCATCATCGCTTACGCCGTAAAGGTGTTACGTTCGTCTGGACGACGGAATGCGAACGCGCCTTTCTCCAGTTGAAATCGGCGTTGCTTTCAAATACTTGCCTTACGCCTTTCGATCCCCAGAAACACCTTTTGTTAATGGTAGATGCATCGGATTTCGGGATTGGTGCTGTGCTTGCGCACAAAGATGGCTCGCATGATCGCCCTATTGCCTTTGCGTCCAAATTGCTCTCATCTGCGCAAAGAAATTATTCACAGATCGAGAAAGAAGCGTTGGCTCTCGTCTTTGGTGTCACAAAGTTTCATGATTTCTTGTTTGGTCGTCACTTTGCCATCATCACAGACCACAAACCTTTGACGTCACTTTTTCATCCGAACAAGCCTGTACCTCCACGTACAGCGCAGAAATTCATTCGCTGGTCTATTTTCCTCTCGCAGTACCGCTACGATATCTTGTATCGGTCCACTGCTAAGCACGGAAACGCCGATGCGTTGTCCCGTTTGCCTGTTGCTGAGGATAGAGCATTCGATTCTTCCGAACTTGCTTGCATGTTCATTGATTCGGAAACCGATGACGTGGTCGAATCGTTTCCGATTGATTTTCGTCGTGTAGCTGCAGCCACTGCTGCTGACCCTGTCCTTGCTACCGTTTTGCGTTTTGTTGCTACGCAATGGCCGTTGTCGAAGTCACGGATAGAGGATCCGTTGGTTCGCCGATTTTTTGCTCACAAGGAGAGACTTTTTGTGCGACGTGGTGTTTTGTTGTTGCGTTCTGATAATGATCAGTCCAGGTTCGTGGTCCCACGTTCGTTACAGTCCTCTGTCTTACGGCTTCTGCACCAAGGACATTGGGGTATAGTGCGAACGAAACAGCTTGCTCGTCAGCACTGTACATGGTTCGGAATCGATGCTGCAATTACGAATATGTGTTCTTCTTGCATGGAGTGTGCCGAACAACTCTCCGCACCACCGCAGAAATTCTTGGCATGGCCGAAAGCCACTTCCCCTTGGCAACGCTTGCACATAGATTTTGCTGGTCCATTCTGGAATGCTCGATGGTTGGTTGTGGTGGATTCATTCAGTAATTTTCCTTTTGTTTCCGGATGTCTTCTACGACGTCATCTGCCACCATCCTAGCGTTATCCGCCATCTTTTGCATTGAAGGTCTTCCACAGACTATTGTTTCCCACAATGGCCCACAATTCATGTCCGCGGAATTTCAGTCATTCTGCAAGGCCAATGGTATTCAACATCTGACATCTGCGCCGTTTTCGCCTCAGTCAAACGGTGCCGCTGAACGATTGGTCCGGACTTTCAAGTCACAAATGTTGAAGCTGAAAGAGTCGCATTCTCGGGAGGACGCGTTATTGCTCTTCTTGTCCTCGTATCGCTCTCAGCCCCGAGATGGTCGCTCGCCGGCTGAGTTGCTCCATGGTCGTCCTCATCGAACCTTGATGTCTTTGCTGCATCCGCCGCATCAGGTTCCTGTGCAGCGGCAGCCACCTGCTTTTGCTCCAGGCGACGTTTTATATTATCGCAACTATCGAGGTTCACAGCGTTGGCTCGCAGGACGCATTGTTCGCTGCCTCGGCCGCGCTATGTATCTGGTTTTGGGGGCCTCTGGTGAGGTGCGTCGGCATCTCAATCAGCTGCGCCTCTGTCGTCGCACAGGTTCTGCCGCTCCCCGTCTGCTTTCAGCGACGGTGCCGTCCGGTCAGCACCCTGGGGACCCATCTACTGGCTCGCCTCATCCCCAGGTGTTACGGACGCTGCCTTCCATTTTGCCCCATGGCGACGCACCGCCACCGCCGCCGCCGCCGCCTGTTCTCCCGCCGGCGCCGCCCGCAGTGGACGCTTTGCTGCAACCGCCAGGCGCCTCCCTGGGTCACGCGCTGCCGATCGCTTCCCGTGACCAGTGTCCTCCGACATGGAACTCTTGCCCGCTCCGGACCACATGTCGTCTACGCCCGTCGGGTACCCCGACGCGATGGAGGTCGACCCTTCGGCCCCGCCTGTCTCTTTACGGGCGCATACACTGCATGTTGGCGTGCAACCTGGACTATGTTTTCAGGCGTTTCCTAGCTCCCCTCGGACCGAATGGCCGGGTGCGGGTGGCACAGCCTCGCCTGTTGTTAGGCTCCCCACCTCGTCGCACACGTCAACATGGGGTCCTCCCCACGGTGGGCGGAAGCCTTATAACACAACCGTTCGCCGATTTGCTTGGGAGGAATGTGGTGTCACCGCCAGACACCACACTTGCTAGGTGGTAGCCTTTAAATCGGCCGCGGTCCATTAGTATATGTTGGACCCGCGTGTCGCCACTGTCAGTGATCGCAGACCGAGCGCCACCACACGGCAGGTCTAGAGAGACGTCCTGGCACTCGCCCCAGTTGTACAGCCGACTTTTCTAGCGACGCCACACTGACAAATACGCTCTCATTTGCCGAGACGATAGTTAGCATAGCCTTCAGCTGAGTCAATTGCTACGACCTAGCAAGGCGCCAAGTTATATTGAGATGATAATACTGTATCAACAAGACCAATGTTCACCAATTGTGGATTAAAGTTAAGTATTCCAGCAGCTACGTACTTTTCTTTATAGCATTCATTACGTATCCTGTTTCAGACCTCACGCCAGCCTGCGTGAGTTTAAGCGCGTGCCTTTCGACTTCCTCTCATTGTGTCTAGGCTGTCTTGTCTAGACACAACAAGTAGTCTGGACATTACTGCTTATGTCGGCACCAATGATGGCTGTGCTTGCGTTCTGAGGACATTCACAGTTGCTAGGGTTGGCTAGTGTAAGTCGCGAGGACTGCTGGCTTCTCTTTCAGTGGAAATTTCAGTTTAGTTCCCAAATCAGGGGAATGTGGTGGCTGCGAAAACACAGGAATTTTGAATTTGGTCAAAAATTCAACGATGGAGAAGGCAGGATGAGCCAGCCGGAGCATTGCCATGGTGTAGCACCCAACCCCTGTCATTCCATAACGCAGGCCTTTTCTTCGTATTCTAGCATGCAAAAGCTCAAGGACACATTTGTAGTATTCCTGGTTAGTTGTTTGTGCTCCAGGGTTAAATTCATGATGCAAAATACCGGTATAATCGAAAAAAATCACCAAAATTCTCTTCACCTTCGACCGACTTTGTCGTGCTTTTTACGGTCGGGTGCACTTTGGTTTCAGGATCATATCAATATACCTACGATTCGTTATCTGTAATTACCCTATTTAACAAATCTGGGTCATTTTTATTCCGATTAATCAGTTTTTGGCGCACTTCAAGTCGGTATTGCCTCTGGTCACTTGACAACAGTTTTTGCAAACACTCATGTTCAGATCTTCACTTAAAATTGACTGAACTGCATAGAAACTTAAATTAAGATCATCAGCCATCTACTTAATTGTAAGTCTACGGTCAGAGCGCACAAAGTCGCGAACTTTCACAAGATTTTCATTCGTTTTTTAGGTGAACGGCCGGACCGTGGTTCGTCTTCAAATTATTCTCAGCCATTTTTAAAACTGTTGAACCAGACAAAAACATTTGACTGGCTCATAAAATTATCTCCAAAAGCTGTTTTTAATAGTTCGTGAGTCTCAGAAGCTGCTTTCCCGGTTTTAAAACAAATTTTCTCACAAACTCGTTTCTCCGTATTTACGTCCATTTTCACGCAGACAGAATCCGGCAACAAGCTCTAACAGACCCGCACTCAGCCAGTCGCCACAACGAACCGAATAAAGGAAATGCAGTTTCCTGTCAGAGGGCATTCAAGAACAAGGCAATGACTCACTCCCCACCCCCCGTGCACCTGCCCGCCAAACCAGTAAGCAGTAGGGGTTCCAATATTAAAATCTTCCAATCACACCTCATATTAATTTGCTTGTTAGATCGAAAAACAGTTCGTTAAGAGTAGGTTGATTTGTACTTACGGTGATTTTTCACCTGATTTCTCGCTTACATAGGGAAATGGTGTCTTCTAGCACGTCGTTGTTTTTTTATGTTAGACACCGATAATTTTCGTCTAATTTTTAGATGTTCTGCAGCACTATGCATTTCTCACAATAAACTTTTATGCACACCACTGTATTCTGTTTGTTCTTGTAAAAATTCACAGCAAGTACAAATCAACCTATCCTTAACGAAATGTTTTTAGGTCTAAAAAGCAAATCAATAAGTAAATAACTTAATTACAGATCACTGATGATGCTTTATCTCAATAAAGAGAAACGCCTCAACGGGTGCGGGGCAAAGTCAGGACATGCGGGGACCAAGCAGCAATCGGTATTGTAATTGTCAACTGTCGAAGCTGCGTTGGTAAAGTACCGGAACTTCAAGCGCTGATAGAAAGCACCGAAGCTGAAATCGTTATAGGTACAGAAAGCTGGCTTAAGCCAGAGATAAATTCTGCCGAAATTTTTACACAGGTACAGACGGTGTTTAGAAAGGATAGATTGCATGCAACCGGTGGTGGAGTGTTCGTCGCTGTTAGTAGTAGTTTATCCTGTAGTGAAGTAGAAGTGGATAGTTCCTGTGAATTATTATGGGTGGAGGTTACACTAAACAACCGAACTAGGTTAATAATTGGCTCCTTTTACCGACCTCCCGACTCAGCAGCATTAGTGGCAGAACAACTGAGAGAAAATTTGGAATACATTTCACATAAATTTTCTCAGCATGTTATAGTCTTAGGTGGAGATTTCAATTTACCAGATATAGACTGGGACACTCAGATGTTTAGGACGGGTGGTAGGGACAGAGCATCGAGTGACATTATACTGAGTGCACTATCAGAAAATTACCTCGAGCAATTAAACATAGAACCGACTCGTGGAGATAACATCTTGGACCTACTGTTAACAAACAGACCCGAACTTTTCGACTCTGTATGTACAGAACAGGGAATCAGTGATCATAAGGCCGTTGCAGCATCCCTGAATATGGAAATTAATAGGAATATAAAAAAAGGGAGGAAGGTTTATCTGTTTAGCAAGAGTAATAGAAGGCAGATTTCAGACTACCTAACAGATCAAAACGAAAATTTCTGTTCCGACACTGACAATGTTGAGTGTTTATGGAAAAAGTTCAAGGCAATCGTAAAATGCGTTTTAGACAGGTACGTGCCGAGTAAAACTGTGAGGGACGGGAAAAACCCACCGTGGTACAACAACAAAGTTAGGAAACTACTGCGAAAGCAAAGAGAGCTCCACTCCAAGTTTAAACGCAGCAAAAACCCCTCAGACAAACAGAAGCTAAACGATGTCAAAGTTAGCGTAAGGAGGGCTATGCGTGAAGCGTTCATTGAATTCGAAAGTAAAATTCTATGTACCGACTTGACAGAAAATCCTAGGAAGTTCTGGTCTTACGTTAAATCAGTAAGTGGCTCGAAACAGCATATCCAGACACTACGGGATGATGATGGCATTGAAACAGAGGATGACACGCGTAAAGCTGAAATACTAAACACCTTTTTCCAAAGCTGTTTCACAGAGGAAGACCGCACTGCAGTTCCTTCTCTAAATCCTCGCACAAACGAAAAAATGGCTGACATCGAAATAAGTGTCCAAGGAATAGAAAAGCAACTGGAATCACTCAATAGAGGAAAGTCCACTGGACCTGACGGGATACCAATTCGATTCTACACAGAGTACGCGAAAGAACTTGCCCCCCTTCTAACAGCCGTGTACCGCAAGTCTCTAGAGGAACGGAGGGTTCCAAATGATTGGAAAAGAGCACAGATAGTCCCAGTCTTCAAGAAGGGTCGTCGAGCAGATGCGCAAAACTATAGACCTATATCTCTTACGTCGATCTCTTGCAGAATTTTAGAACATGTTTTTTGCTCGCGTATCGTGTCATTTCTGGAAACCCAGAATCTACTATGTAGGAATCAACATGGATTCCGGAAACAGCGATCATGTGAGACCCAACTCGCCTTATTTGTTCATGAGACCCAGAAAATATTAGATACAGGCTCCCAGGTAGATGCTATTTTTCTTGACTTCCGGAAGGCGTTCGATACAGTTCCGCACTGTCGCCTGATAAACAAAGTAAGAGCCTACGGAATATCAGACCAGCTGTGTGGCTGGATTGAAGAGTTTTTAGCAAACAGAACACAGCATGTTGTTATCAATGGAGAGACGTCTACAGACGTTAAAGTAACCTCTGGCGTGCCACAGGGGAGTGTTATGGGACCATTGCTTTTCACAATATATATAAATGACTTAGTAGATAGTGTCGGAAGTTCCATGTGGCTTTTCGCGGATGATACTGTAGTATACAGAGAAGTTGCAGCATTAGAAAATTGTAGCGAAATGCAGGAAGATCTGCAGCGGATAGGCACTTGATGCAGGGAGTGGCAACTGACCCTTAACATAGACAAATGTAATGTATTGCGAATACATAGAAAGAAGGATCCTTTATTGTATGATTATATGATAGCGGAACAAACACTGGTATCAGTTACTTTTGTAAAATATCTGGGAGTATGCGTGCGGAACGATTTGAAGTGGAATGATCATATAAAATTAATTGTTGGTAAGGCGGGTACCAGGTTGAGATTCATTGGAAGAGTGCTTAGAAAATGTAGTCCATCAACAAAGGAGGTGGCTTACAAAACACTCGTTCGACCTATACTTGAGTATTGCTCATCAGTGTGGGATCCGTACCAGATCGGTCTGACGGAGGAGATAGAGAAGATCCAAAGAAGAGCGGCGCGTTTCGTCGCAGGGTTATTTGGTAACCGTGATAGCGTTACGGAGATGTTTAATAAACTCAAGTGGCAGACTCTGCAAGAGAGGCGTTCTGCATCGCGGTGTAGCTTGCTCGCCAGGTTTCGAGAGGGTGCGTTTCTGGATGAGGTATCGAATATATTGCTTCCCCCTACTTATACCTCCCGAGGAGATCACGAATGTAAAATTAGAGAGATTATAGCGCGCATGGAGGCTTTCAGACAGTCGTTCTTCCCGCGAACCATACGCGACTAGAACAGGAAAGGGAGGTAATGACAGTGACACGTAAAGTGCCCTCCGCCACACACCGTTGGGTGGCTTGCGGAGTATCAATGTAGATGTAGATGTAGATGAACGCGTCTGGTGAAAAGATCATTCATTTCTGTAGTTGCAACGACAGAACAAAAATACCCTCAAGATTTATAAACCAACTACAGACGCTATGGCCACCCTAATGAAGAATTACTCACAACGGTGTATAAATAGCCAGATCATGCAGTATCAGTTGGAGGCGACTTTAATCTACCGAGTATAGACTGAGATATCTATGGAGTAACTGCAGGTGGTTAGAGACGGACATTCTTGTCATGTATTTTTGAACAATTTTTCCGAAAACTGCCTTGTAGAACTAGTGAAAGAACCCAATATGCAGTGGAAATACTTTAGACCTTGTTGCTACAAACAAGCCTGCCATATCGGCAGTATTAGTATGGAGACTGGGATTAATATTATGTCCTCACAGCGACGTGGTAATAAAGCCGTCAAGAGGGCTAGAGAGCATTTAAGCAGTTGTTTGCATCCCACTCAGTCAGTAAATGGACATAACGTAGTCCCAATGTAATGGATGTAGAGAAATTATGGGCAAAGGTTAAACTGAGTGTAAATCGCGCTCTAGAGATGCAAGTTCCAAGTAAGTGCATTAATAATCAAATTCGGAAAATTCTAGGGAAACAGAGATTGTTGCACTTTCGGTTCAAACAAGAACGCACAATCGTTGACACACAAAAGTTAGTACACTTTCGTGTGTCCGTAAGGAGGCTCATGAGCGAAGCATAAAACTTCCACCGTCATGTTTTAGCGAAAGATCTTGCCGAGAAACCGGGAAAATTCTGGTCGTACATAAAACCAGAGAGGGGGACGCGAAGGGTTCTATGCATTCATTCGAAGACCAGCCTGAGCTGGCAGTAGATAACAAAAGGTTAAAATTTAAGAAATCACTCACGCTGGAGGACCGTGCAGATATACTAACGTTTGACTATCGCGCAGACTCCGGCATGTAGAACGCAGATGGCAGACGTGGCGTAGAGAAGTCACTGAAAAAGTTGGAAACAAACAAGTCTCCTGGTTCAGATGGAATCTCAGTTCGGTTTTACGAATTATTGTCTGAGTTATAGTCGATTTAATTGAAATGTATGCTATGCAACAGCCTTGCAGAATAGCTGTTTGCTAACTATACAATTTAAAGTACTAACAGGGATCAATGTGAAGAGCGTTACCATTGCGCGTAAAAAGTAAGAAAATCTATTATTTCAGCGATAGCGTTCATTAAGCACAGCGACGATTATTTTCAAATTGATCAAATTTTGTTTTATTACCAGGGCCAACTTCATATCAATAGTGTTGCATCAGATTCAGTTTTTGTGTTACGTAAATGCATGCAGATATGGTTTGATTTAATGTGATTGACAGCTTACGTTCTCGCAGCTAAACTAAATTTAAATTCTCGCAGGCAGAAAAGTTCAGTACAGGGCAAAGCGCATAATCAATAGATAAAATACACTTCCACATGCCATTCACATTCTAACACGTATGTTTCAGACTACTGTCAGTTACGTAATTTCAATCATATTTCAAACGTATACATGTCTCAACGTTGAAACATTATTTTTTACTAATCTGCG
The DNA here is from genome assembly GCF_021461395.2 of Schistocerca americana. NCBI lineage: Eukaryota > Metazoa > Arthropoda > Insecta > Orthoptera > Acrididae > Schistocerca > Schistocerca americana. The sequence goes on along the minus strand of NC_060120.1, from coordinate 319,587,636 downwards.
ACTTTTCCGTCCCCTGAAACGCGGAGACTGTCAATTCTAGGGAAATAATGAGTAACATGTTTTTGAAGGAAATTTTATGCAACTTTTTTTTTTCAGTGGGGAAACATTTTCATTGGAAGCTAAAGTTTTCGAGATGTCAAGGAAAACCTAAAAAGGGGATCCTGAACGCCTTCGCTCCCCCTCCCCCTTCTCCCCTCCTCTCCCACCACGCTCTCACTCCATCGCTCAGTATTTCCGGTACGTTGTTGTTGACATTCCCGCGCCACCAACGTACAAAAATTTGCTACTACACGAGTTTTTCGCCCACTCGACATTTGATCTTCGTTGACTGGGCTGTATTGTTTTGAAATCTGACGACGCCAGAGACAGGGGAAGACCGCAGCCTGAATCTTGCTACTATGTAAGCTAACACCGCTTTTGTAACGAACCTCTGAGACAGAGCACGGAGGCACGCCTCTAACGGTACGCTACAGGGCCTGACTGCCGCCGAATGGCGGACCATGCGCGCGACGAATTCGGCTGCGTTGCGGGTGGTGTCGGCCCGTTAGTCGGCGTTCCCTGCCAAAGGGTGCACGGCCGCTCGGCGGCACTCCAGCACCCTGCGGTTCCCACACTCGGCGCTCTCTCTTTTTTTCTGTTTATTTTTTCCCCCTAGCGTTTCCTTTCTCTCTTCGGCGCGAGTGACCGCCCACTTGACTCGTACAAACGCATGTCCAGCTTTCCGGCGCCTAGCGTCACAACCTTGAAAAACGTCTGACATAAACTGACCAAGTGGAGAGCGATCATACGCTTTACATAATTTTTATCTGACTGTCATGAGTGCACAGTTTTTTGAACACGATTACCAGTTTCGGCTATGCGATAACCATCTTCAGAACCTCTGATTCTGCTACTCTGTAAACAGTAATAAACATTTCAAAAAAGTCTCCGCGAAGCTACCTTCGCTCTTTCATGAGCAACTTTCTTGCATTAATCGACTACTCGTGATAAATGAGTTTAGTGCAGCGCCTCCGGTTGATTATTCCATTACTGTGTCTTGCATGTCAAGAGTGGTAGGTTTTACTTACACCTTTGCGCCAAGAATGTGTGTGTTGGGAAAGCTGTTCGATGCGCAGTTTGGCACCACAACAGTGCAAGTAACGTTGTTGCGAACCATCCTTCTTACAACACTCTGTACCGTAATACAGTAACAGAATTAAGGAAACAGCAGTCTCATAAGAATTTATTAATTACAAAACTAGAGTTCATACTGGATGCTCTTGACAACCGTATGGTAAGTTATTCTCCTTGCTGATGAGAACAGGAGAAAAATGAAAATAGCCGCCATCGCTTTTCAATATATAATTTTTTGTTTCTCTCGAGAAAATATATATGGACAAAGAAAACAATATTTATAAGACTGTATATAGCGCCTTTTTTCTGTACATGAGTAACGTAGAAATATATCCTCTGAGTAGAGAAGCAACTTAAATCACTTAATAAAAGCATGTCATCTGGCCCAGACTGTATACCGGTACCAATTAGGTCCCTTTCAGACAATGCTGATGCATTACCTCTCTACTTGACCATCATATACAACCGTTCGTTCGACGAAAGATTCCTACCCCAAGACTGGAAAGTTGCACAGGTCACACCAATGTTCAAGAAAGATAGTAGGAGTAATACACTTAATTACAGGCCCATACCATTAACGTCGATATGCAGCAGGATTCTGGAACATTTATTGTATTCGAACATTATGAATTACCTCGAAGAAAACGGTCTATTGACACACAGTCAACATGGGTTTAGAAAACATCGTTCTTGTGAAACACAACTAGGTCTTTCTTCGCACGAAGTGTTGAGTGGTATTTACAAGGGATTTTAGATCGATTCCGTATTTCTGGATTTCCAGAAGGCTTTAGACACGTACCACACAAGCAGGTTATAGTGAAATTGCGTGCTTATGGAATATCGTCTCAGTTATGTGACTACACTTGTGACTTCTTGTCAGGGAGGTCACAGTTAGAAGTAATTGATGGAAAGTCATCGAGTAGAACAGAAGTGATTTCTGACTTTCCCCGAGGTAGTGTTAGAGGCCCTCTGCTGTTCCTTATCTAATAAACAATTTGGGAGACAATCTGAACAGTCGTCTGTTAGGTTGTTTGCAGATGATGCTGTTGTTTATCGACTAATGAAGTCATCAGAAGATCAAAACAAACTGCAAAACGATTTGGAAAAGATATCTGAATGGTGCGAAAATTGGCAGTTGACTGTAAATAACGAGAAGTGTGAGGTCATCCACGTGAGTGCTAAAAGGAATTCCTTAATCTTCGATTACACGATAAACCAGTCAAATCTAAAGGCCGTAAATTCAACTAAATACCTAGGAATTACAATTACGAACAACTTACATTGGAAGGAACACATAGAAAATGTTGTGGGGAAGGCTAACCAAAGACTGCGTTTTATTGGCAAGACACTTAGAAAATGTAAAAGATCTACTAAGGAGACTGCCTACACTACGCTTGTCGGTCCTCTTTTAGAATAGTGCTGAGACGTGTTGGATCCTTACCAGAAAGGACTGACAGAGTACATCGAAAAAGTTCACAGAAGGGCAGCACGTTTTGTATTATCGCTAAATATGGGAGTAAGTGTCACTGAAATGATACAGGATTTGGGCTGGACGTCGACGTTTATCGTTGCGACGGAATCTTCTCACGCAATTCCAATCACCAAATTTCTGCTCCGAATGCGAAAATATTTTGTTGACACCGACCTACATAGGGAGAAGCGATCACCACGATGAAATAAGGGAAATCAGATCTTGTATGGAAAGATATAGGTGTTCGTTCTTTTCGCGCGCAATACGAGATTAGAATAATAGAGCATTATGAAGGTGGTTTGATGAACCCTCTGCCAGGCACTTAAATGTAATTTTCAGGGCATCCATGTAGATGTATCCTTGTATCTTGCTTTGTCTGTACGTCAAAATAGCATCTAAAATCATTTTCCTCATTCTACAGGTCTCGCTTTTTGGCTGTTGAAACAGTTTTCATAAAAAATGTTTATCTATTTGCTTCCATATTTATCCGCAGTTCTTTATCGAGGTACTGTAAAACCTGAGTACCATTTCGCTTTCAGACATTTGGACTCTCGTGGGAGACAACTAGTACGAAAAATAACAGACCCTCACGCAAACTTTGAAATACGTCACGAAGACAAATAATCTTTAAAATAAAGCTTAAGAAGATACAAACTCGAAAAATAAGTGAAAAAAGCGAGAATGTACTAACTTGTAATTTTTGCGCAGAATGTCACAGTCCTCAGCTTCTGTACATACGCAGTCTGCAGTGCAGCGTACTCAGGATTTTAGGACTCTACACTCGAGACATTCAAACATTGGCGTCACCGACGTAATCACGACGTAGTCGGCTACTGATTTACCCGCAGACACATGATGCGCACCTATGGTGACCAGAAAGTTGCTCGTGTAAAATGTACTTAAAACAGAAATAACAAATGCGGATACCTGTGGGCAGGAATGAGTGTTGTCTGTTAAAATGTTTTTAGACTTTCGTCATAGAAGTTTAATACATTCCCATATTCCATTTCGAAATGGTAACATTCACTTTATACACTAAAGTGCCAAAGAAACTGGTATAGGCATGCGTATTCAAATACAGAGATAGGTACAGGCAGAACGCGGTGCTGCGGTCACCAATGCCTATATGAGACAAGCGTCTGGCGCAGTTCTTATATCAGTTACTGCTGCTACAATGGCAGGTTATCAAGATTTAAGCGAGTTTGAACGTGGTTTTATAGTTGGCGTGCGAGCAATAAGACAACCTCACGAATCCATGGGCCCTGCATGTCAGAATGGGACTGTTAAAAAGGTGGAGGCTCTGTAATGGTGTGGGGCGTGTGCAGTTGGAGTGATATGGGACCCCTGATACGTCTAGATACGACTCTGACAGGTGACAAGCACGTAAGCATCCTGTTTGATCACCTGCGTTCATTCATATCCATTGTGCATTACGACGGACAGCGCAATTCCAGCAAGACAACGCGACTCCCCACACGTCCAGAATTGCTACAGAGTGGCTCAAACACTTCTGCTGGCCACCGAACTGCCTAGACATGAACATAATTGAGCAAATCTGGGATGCCTTGCATGGTACTTTTCACAAGAGATCTCCAACCCTCGTACTCTTACGGGTTTATGGACAGCCCTGCAAGATTCATGGAGTCAGTTCCCTGCGGTACTACTTCAAGCATTATTCGAGTCCATGTCACGTCGTGTTGCGGCACTTCTGTGTGCTCGCACTTCTGTGTGCTCGCGGGGCTCTATACAATACTAGGCAGGTGTACCAGTTTGTTTGACTCTTCAGTGTATGTGGATAGATCACACACTGGGGTGACAAAGTTATAGGATAGCGATTCGCACATATATAGATGGCGGTAGTATTGCGCACACAAGGTATAAAATGACAGTGCGTTGGCTCATCCGTCATTTGTACTCAATTGATTCATATGATTCATATGGCTCTTCAGTGTATAATACTTATTGCCTTTGTATTATTTTCTCCATTAGGACAAAGTGCATCATGAAGTATAAATTGTATGAGTGTCATTTAAAATGCCTGTCGCTACATCTGGACCATTATGATATACCTGGATGGAAATGGTCCTTTATATACGTTTTGTGTGCTTACCAGTTCGCTTTAAGCGTGTTCAATCTCGATGGAGGAGTGCTTTCATTCAACTTATCTATCACAGCGGCAAGGTAATGAAAAGCTATATGTTAGAGGTAAACCTTCCATTTAAAGTCGTGTGATATGTTGGGAGAAGACGAGGTAAAGCAATCGCAGGCGAGCGTCTTCCAGGTACTTGGATGTGTTGGGCAACCGTTCGTCGATATAATTTATCTGTAATGTGCAAAGGAGCTGATCCATATCTCTTATTCATCTTGCAGTCCACAGAAAAAGAAAGGGGCTCAGATGATTAACCAATGTATGCCACTTTTCAGTTTCTTTTCAGTTACTTTGCTGATGGAAAATTCTTAAGAACTTTGCGTACGAGTGCTGTCCAGAAAGTAAGTTCCGACTGATCGTGAAATGGAAAGCACAGTAAAAATCAGCAATGTTTTATTTGTAACAGCTAGCTACACCTTCCAGCTACTTCTCTACGTAGTCGCCATTCTGACTTGGACGTTTGTCGTAGTGTTGTACGAACTTTCCAATACCCTCATCACAGAAGGCAGCCGCCAGTGCTTTTCGCCAATTCTCTACGCTGGCCTACAGCTCGTTGTCAGTGACAAAATGTTGTCTTCATAGCCAGCGGTTCATGTGAGCAGAGAAACTCACAGGGAGAAAATTACGGGCTGTATTGTGGGTAATCAAACATTTCCAATTGAAAACGATGCAGAAGCATCTTCATTGCCCCTGCAGAATGAGCTTGAGAATTGTCTTGAAGAAGAGATCGCACGACAGTTATGTAACGTTGGCTGCATAGTTTCAGGCGAAATTTCTCACCAGGCCTCCGTACTTGGCGGGAGACACTGTTTTCTAGACATCTTTACTCGCTCACTGTGAACTCAGAAATGGGAAGAGCGACGTGATGCTATCTAGGATCATACTAGAGACACTGCCCAACACGTGTGTGCAAAGCTTTATCGGATTTTCATAGTAGTTTCCATTTCGCGACCGATCGGAACTTGCTTTCTGGACACCCCTCGTAGATGTTATTCCACTTGACTTCTCACGTTTTGCAGGGGACTAAACGTAGAGTACAATTTCAAATCAAGTAAACGTGAGGAAAATTGCAAATGATCGACACTATTTAATGCACATACTGAAGACAAATAATACCTTTATTGAGCGATAATTAGTAGAAGTGGGATTTCAGAAAAGCAAATACATGAATTACAGCTGGTGCAGGTTATGATCTGAAATATGTTTCGCAAAATTCAGCATTAATCTTCAGCATTCCGTCTGAAATCGTACACGATATTTCTGTGTTATTCCGTCCAAGGACTTGTCTGATGCACCTCTCAACGCTAGTGTATCCTCTTATGCAAGTCTCTTTATCTCTTTATCTCAGCATAACTATAGCCAATTACATCCACTCGAACGTGGTTAATGTAGTCAATTCTGGTCTCACCCCATAATCCCCCACCGCCACACACACACACACACACTTCCCTCATTAGCGTATCACGGTACCTTTGCGCCTAGACATTCATTTAGTTAACCAATTCTAGCCATCTAATCTCCAGCATTCTTCTGCAGCACTAAATTCCTAATAATTTATTTCCTTCCTTGTCCGAACTGCTTATCATCCGCGTTTCACTTGCGTACAAGGTTACGCTCAAATACCTTCCGAAACACTTAAATTTATATCATAATCTTCCGCATACTTCAAGGTAATTAAAAGTGTTTGTAACTGCGATAGTCACGAAATGAAATGCTTTACGCTCTATATGTTGACCACGGTGTGTGGTCTCTGCCAAAAAAAGTTGTCACAAACAGCTTCGCTGGACCATGGAGAAGTCCCCTCCGTTCACTTTTCTACGTAGGGGAACCCCTTTTTTGTTACCTTAGCCGCCAGAAAAAGCGAGAGAGAGATACGCCCACTCTCCCGCAGACTCAGTGGGACTGTCTGGGTCCCCTCGCGACTCGTAAAACGGTCGTTTACTCTCCTGGAGCAGGCATTTACTGCGGTTCTTGTGTCTCCATTCGTTCAGTGGGCAATAAACAACCGGCAGAACTGTGTTGTGTGCGCAGCGGACACTGCAACAGCGGTGCCAGCAAAGCGTTGTGTACCACAGCCTGTGGTAAACACGACAGCCACTTTGCACTTTTGCTTGTATGTAGGCTTCTTAAGGTGGTTGCTAACACATCAGCAACTGATAACGTACCAATCGAAAGCTGTCGCTAGGATAATGCTGACAGCAAATATTTAATTTTGGCGAGGGATGTGACTGATGCTTATGATTTAACGATAGTAGTGTCTCCCTGCTATTATAATCCGTGGTTGTAATGAGTATAAAACAGTGACGTTCGCTAAACAACTGTAGTTGTGAATTCAATATTTAGTTACGTTTCTTTTTTGTCCAGTCCATTTTGCTCTCCGCTAGCTGCTGCAAAGACCCGAATTTGGGACGACGGCGACTAATATACTCTTACGGTCATCTTCATTTCCTTTTTCTATTGCTTTCCCTTATCATTTATTCAACTGCTATGATTGTATGTTTGGAAGAAATACGACTGATAACTTCTCCAGTCATTGTCAAACTAAGCTGGGCTCTGTCTCTAATTACCACAACTTCAAGGAGACAGTAAGCTCTAACCTCTCTTCCGTGGTTCCTTAAAGACACGAAATGTAACTATTGACACTTTTAGCCTGCGGAGAAGCTTTCCAACTATCAGACAAGATTCGTTATATGTTACTTTGCATCCTATCGAAGGTCGGACCCATGTAAGAGACCAAAGGCTTCGTGTTTCCTTCTCTGCTTACTGTCATCTACGCGTAAAATTGTGCTATAGAACACATGCGTCTGATACCACCGCAAAAAATGCAAAATTCGAAAGAAAAAAATACTATCAGCATTAAACTGAACTATATAAGTCATTCACTCAATGAACTGCAACTTGTTTAGGATTTTTCCTCGCAATTAGCTCTCTGAATAAGACACTCTCTATTATAATTACAATGAAATTAATATGTTTTCAGTAAAAATTGTAACATTGTTCAAGCGAGTTATTTTTTGTAATAGTGGAGTATGTTTTACCATATTAGACTTATCAGACTTTCGACTCTAGCCAATCCTGTAATAAAAGTTTCACATATTTTCTTCCTCCATTTTTTAAACGATTCAGTTCAGGAAAAATCAATCCGCAAATAAGTGGGATACGGAAATACTAAAGAATGAAGAGATACGCTTGAAGCTCTCTGAGGCTATAGATACTGCGTCAATGAATAGCTCAGCTGACAGTTCAGTTGAAGGGCAATGGACATCTCTAAAATAGCAATCAAAGAAGTTGGGAAGAAAAAACGTTGATGGAAAAAAGGTAAATGCAAAGAAACCGTGGGTAACAGATTAAATACTTCAACTAATCGACGAAAGAAAGAATTATAAAAATTTTCTGTGCAATTCAGGATTGAAATGCAAGTAACTTACGAAACAAATAAACAGGAAGCGCACGGGGGCTAAGGCGAAATGGCTGCATGAAAAATTTTGTGAAATCGAACAAGAAGTGATTATGGGAATCACTGGACCAGCATAAAGGAAAGTCAAAACAATCTAAGGTGAAATTAAAGGCAAGGGCAGTAATGTTAAGGGTGCAAAAGGGATTCAACTGTTAAATGCAGAGGAGACAGCGAATGGATGGAAAGTGTACATTGGAGGCCTCTATGAGGAGGAAGACGTTTCTGAGAAAGCGATATAAGAAGAAACAGGTAGTCGATATAGAAGAGATAGGAGATCCAGTATTAGAATCAGAATTTACAAGAGCTTTGCGAGACTTAAGATAAAATAAGGCACGAGGGGGAGATAACATTTCATCACAATTCCTAAAACTATTGGAGTAAGTGGCAACAAAACGAATATTCACGTTTGTCTGTAGCATGTATGAGTCTGGCAATATACCATCTGACTTTCGGAAAAACATCATTCACACAATTCCGAAGATTTCAATGGCCGACAAGTGCGGGAATTATCGCACAATCAGTGAAACAGTTCACGCATCCAAGGTGCTGACAAGAAGAATGGAAAAGAAAATTGAGGATGTATTATATGACGACCAGTTTGGCTTTAGGAAAGGTAACGGCACTAGAGAGGCACTTTTGACATTACGGTTGACAATAGAAGCAAGACTGAAAAAAAAATCTAAACACATTCATATGATCTGTCATCCTGGAAAAAGCATTCGACAGTGTAAAATAGTTCAAGAAGCTCGAAATTCTGAGAATAATTGGGAGGGTACAGGGAAAGAACGATAATATACAATACGTAAAAGAAACAACGGTGAACGATGAGAGTGGAAATCCCAAAACCCAAGTCGTCGGATTAAAAGGGGTGTAAGGCAGGGATGTAACGTTTCGCTCCTACTGCTCTATCTATAAACAGAATAAACAATGATGGAAATAAAAGATAAGTCTAAGAGTAGAATTCAAATTCAGGGTGGAAGGATCTCAATGATAAGATTCATTGATGACGTTGCTACCCTGAGTGAAAGTGAAGAAGAATTACAGGACATTTTGAATGAAATGAACAGTCTAATGAGTACGGGAAGTGGACTGAGAATAAATCGGAGAAAGACGAAAGTAATGTGAAGTTCCACAGATGAGAACAGCGAGAAACTTAACATCAGAATAGGTGATCACGAAGTAGATGAAGTTAAAGAATTCTGCTACTTAGGCAGCAAAATAATCCATGATGCTTAGGAAGCAAAATAACCCATTATGAGCGGAGCGAGGACGACTCAAAAGTAGACTACACCGGCAAAAAAAGGCTTTCATAGCAAAGAGGATTCTTCTAGAATCAAACATAGATCTTAATTTGTAGACGAAACTTCTGAGAATGTGCGTCTGGAGCACAGTGTTGTATGGTAGTGAGACAACGACAGTGGGAAATCCAGAATAGAAGAGAATCGAAGCATTTAAGACGTGGTGCTTCTAGAGAATGTCGAAAATTAGGTGGACTGATAAGATAAGGAACGAGGAGGTTCTCCACAGAATCGGCGAAGAAAGGAACGTATAAAAAACACTAACTAGAAGAAGGGACAGTATGATTAGACACCTGTTAAAAAATCAGGGAGTAGCTTCATCGGTACTAGAGAGAACTGTAGAGGGTAAAAACTATAGAGGAGGACAGAGATTGAAATACATACAGCAAATAACTGAGGACGTAGTTTGTAAGTGTTGCTGTGAGATGCAAAGGTTGGTACAGGAGAAAAACAAAGTACAAAAATTACTTTGGAAAATTAAGATTTTTCCAAATGTAACCCCATGGTCCAAGATGCACCATGGTCGTGTACCTAGGAACAAATCTTAGACTGAAATTTAAAAGCGTTGCAGTCGAGAAAATTTTATCGATACTGTATCTGATACTCTATCTGTTAACATATTAGTCTGTCACATAAAAAAAAAATCAGTAAGCAGAAGCATACTAAGAAGAATGTTACCAAAAGTTACACTGCGCAAAAATATTGAAGGATCACTTTTTCGAAACCCTATAATTCCCTCCCACAGCGCCTTCCTGTGTAATGGAGAAAAAGCGTGACGACGCTTCAAACAGCATTGTGTGACACATGCAAAATGAAAGCGACAGCTCGGAAATTGATGTGAGCTGTAAGGTGGATTAATGATGCCCCATTAGCATCAAATTTCACCACGATTCTCAGTCGGGGTTGGGTTGTTTGGGGCAGGAGACCAGACGGCGAGGTCATCGGTCTCATCGGATTAGGGAAAGACGGGGAAGGAAGCCGGCCGTGCCCTTTCAAAGGAACCATCCCGGCATTTGCTTGAAGCGATTTAGGGAAATCACGGAAAACCTAAATCAGGATGGCCGGACGCGGGATTGAACCGTAGTCCTCCCAAACACGAGTCCAGTGTGGTAGCCACTGCCACCATTCTGCCCAGCGCCACCGTCGACGTGTGACACGATGAGAAGATTTCACCCCTTCATTTGACGTCTATGCAATAGATGCGAAAACCGCGACACCCAGCATTGAAATGATGCAGCTTTCTGATGAGTGGTCGAGGAAAAAAAATGGTTCAAATGCCTCTGAGCACTATGGGACTTAACGTCTATGGTCATCAGTCCCCTAGAACTACTTAAACCTAACTAACTTAAGGACAGCACACACCACCCAGTCATCACGAGGCAGAGAAAATCCCTGACCCCGCCGGGAATCGAACCGGGGAACCCGGGCGCGGGAAGCGAGAACGCTACCGCACGACCACGAGCTGCGGACTAGTCGAGGAAAACATTCAAGTTACATCGCCGCTCAGAATTGTCACGAAAAGGCCTCAGTGTGTGTCATAAAGGGTGTCAATCAAACCACCCCTTTCCCTGGGTCGTTGATTCGTGGTTGTGAACGACAGTTCGCACTGCGATGAGTAACAGGAGTAACAGGGAGATGTTCTTTACAACCTTTGACAATGCTGACAACCTCGGACGTTTCAACCCTTCTCTAAGGACACTGTAGGGCTGCATCCCCATTGAACGTGATCGCGCCCCTTTGGCGTGCAGCAAGACCACAATTCTTGCTTTCGTGTAGAGAAAGGAATCACTAGAGAATGTTCAAAACCACTCGACGAAATTTGAACGTGGTCTGAAGTAGCAAAGGCTGCTTATATTTTTTCAGCCTTCCTGGTTCCCGCCCTCCTGAGGCGAGATCATATGAGAGTGTATCACTAACATGTGTGTGTGAGTAAAACGGCAAAGTGTCCCTCTAAGATACCCCCTCCTCCCCCCCCCCCCTTTTGTTCGGCAACACTCTCGGTGGTACCCACACAGCTTTGTTGAGAACGTCAGAAATATACCCTCTTGGTTACGTTTGGCTAGAATGCACACTGAATTGTAATTCTTAGGTTCACAGCCAGTGTTAGTTGCTCCACTAATACGAAGTAATATTAACGTATGACTCACTCTACTGCTTGTATTGACTTGTGATTGACTTCCTTGCTCTGGTAACACCAAGCACGTAGCATCAACTATTCAACGTTCATCAGAGAGCCTCAACTGTTTGATGTTCGTAACGAATTTGGTTCCCGGCATATTGCAATGGAAGTGTACTGGACTGCGGAGTTCGCAGATTCCCGTTTGCAGTACTGGTTGGCACATAGCAATGTCGTGACGCTCGACGTTTGTTCAAATCAAATGGCTCTAAGCACTATGGGACTTAACTTCTGAGGTCATCAGTCCCCTAGACTTAGAACTACTTAAACCTAACTAACCTAAGGTCAACACACCCATCCATGCCCGAGGCAGGATTCGAACCTGCGACCGTAGCAGTCGCGTGGTTCCGGACTGAAGCGCCTAGAACCGCCCGGCCACTCAACGTTTGTATCGCGGGAGATACCAGAACAACGGTGGCCCGAGAGGAGGACATTTGAAATAATTGATCGTCGTGTTAGCAAGCATGTGACGTTAAAGCCTACTACTCGCTATTGGCGGAGACCTGGAAGGGCAGGATGCCTCAAATGGCGAAATAACTTCTTCGAGTAGTTGCCGACAATCCTAGCGTCAGAGAAAGAGAATTAGCTGCAACAAGTAATCTTGATCAAATTACAATGAAATGAACACCCTTAGCTGCTTACAGGCGTTGACATACGTCAACGGGGACAGATGAAAACGTGTGCCCCGACCGGGACTCGAACCCGGGATCTCCTGCTTACATGGCGGACGCTCTATCCACCTGAACCACCGAGGACACAGAGGATAGTGCGACTGCAGGGATTTATCTCTGGCACGCCTCCCGCGAAACCCACATTCTCAACGTATTGTCCCGCACTACTTTCGTAGTGCCCCCGCCCATTATACTCATTAGTAGTATTAGAGATCCCGAGTTCGAGTCCCAGTCGGGGCACACATTTTCATCTGTCCCCGTTGACGTATGTCAACACCTGTAAGCAGCCGAGGGTGTTCATTTCATTGTAGTTTCATTCTAACGAGCTGCATGATCACCTATGGTATCTGTTCTTTCGGACATGTGCGAAAGAACAGATACCATCTTAGTATATATATATAATCTTGATCACATGACTGTCTGGAGAGTGCTACTTGAGAACCTACTGTATCCATACCATGTACAGCGTCTGCAGACATTATCAGCAACCGATTTTACTGCCGGGCACACTTCTGCGAATGGTTCAAACAACGTGTCAGTCCTCGCTTTAGTACAAATGTGCTGTTCACGGATGAGGCTTTGTTTCAGAGTAACCAGATAGTAAATTTTCACAATCAGCACGTATGGATTGTCGAGAATCCTCGAGTGATTGTGCAGCCACGTCGTTGACAAAGATTTTCTGGCGACATTTGAGCCGGCATCGTTGATGACTGTTTGTTATGGTCCTCTGTCCTTCCACACAGGCTCAACGGAAAAAAAATTATCATGCTTTTCGAGGGAATACTTTACGTGTTCTGTTAGAACATCTGCCTTTTAGAGAACTTCATGCACGATGGAGCTCCTCCTCATTTCAGTTAATGTTCGTTGATAATAACAGAGGCCGTCACAGATTGGTAGACATAAATTGAGCAGTTCCTTGGCTTGCGCGTCTAGTACTTAAACGCTCTAGACTTGTATTTAAGGGGCCTTTGCAAGTTCTTGTGTACAGACCCCCGGTGCAACATATACAGAGTATTCTACCCGTGTTAAGGCTACGAAACTATACACAATTCTCCAGGGATACATCAGCGCATCAGAGATTCAGTACGACGGTGGGTTGATGCATGTATCCTTGCTACAACCGATCCTATTGTACATTTCATTAAGGAAAGGATTTCATAACGTGCATATACGTTCCTTTCCTGTGTGTTTCCCAAGATTAATGTATTGGAGAGTCGTAGAAATTGAATTCTAAAATGGAAATAAAGCATTTCCAGACCCATGCCCATAAGGCATATTTTCCTCCTTTACCTATGAGGAATGTTTCCTAAAAGTATGACCATAGTTTTTTTGTTATAGCCTGTACACTCCTCACTTAGACGGAAAGTATTCATAGAACAAAATAAAATAAGGCATTGTGTTTGGGGTCCACACACGCACGTCTTATAGGCATTTCTTTAAGCAGCTGAAAATATTAACCACAGCTTCTCGATATGCTTATTCACTAATGAAATTCGTTATCAACAAAATGGCTCTGAGCACTATGGGACTTAACTTCTGAGGTCATCAGTCCCCTAGAACTTAGAACTACTTAAACCTAACTAACCTAAGGACACCACACACATCCATGCCCGAGGCAGGATTCGAACCTGCGACCGCAGCGGTCTCGCGGAGTCAGACTGTAGCGCCTAGAACCGTACGGCCACTACCGTTATCAACAGTCCATCTGAATATGAAAGTAGCGGCTATAATCACAAAACTAGAAGTAAAAGTGATCTGCATATAATTTTTGTTGAAATTATTAAAATTTTTGACAGTCTGCTCATGCAAACAAAATGTCTGACGGATATGAGAAGTTTCTTCAAATGCAGATTAGACATTTCTCTTTCTACGCCATTGTGTACTTCTTGAACAGAAATCATTAGTTATTTTACAGAAAAAACGGTAAATGGGCAACATGTATCAATTTAAATATTTTTTCATCTTTGTGTGTGTATGTGTGTGTGTGGGGGGGGGGGGGGGGGGAGGGGGTTGAGTGAGTGTCTGTGTGTTTTCTACGTTTATTCTGTTGATATCACTTTCCACATCGTGATATTTATTGTGAACATGATCTATGGAACAAATACCTACCCGACTCTGCAGTGATCATGCGAAAAGGATACAACTAAGAGTTGTCAGTTCCAAAGCTAAGAATCCATGAACAGTAACTTTAAAGTCCAAGAATAAGAAGAACAACTGAATTATTGACAAGCTACCTGGCACTCAGTTTCTGTTGAGAAAAATCAAAGACAGAACCGATAAAGAGCATTAGAAACGAATATAATCTGTATATACTGCAAAGGAAGTGAAAATATTGATAGCTAGGAAATACGGTTGCAGAAGCAAGCCACAAAAACTATTGATCCTGCAGAAGAAAATTTCCTGCATCGACGATTTACTTGTACGATATATTAACTCATAACAAGTAAACATTTCTGAAGTTGTACGAGTTCATCGCGGCATTGTATGGAAGTAAAATGTGTACAGTGGGAAAATCGGAGAACAAGAAAAAGGATATCCTCCACTGTAGCCCAGTAACACAACAATTCAGCGTCGTTCAACACTGGGCTTTTGACTTTAAATGCAGAGAAATTTAAAGTTATCAATTAAGTGAGAAAGCACTAGTGTTAGAGTCATTATTGTAGCCAACTCACTGCACATGAATATTGGTGAGTATCAAGGCATTTGCTAAGAAGTAGTTAGAGTCACAATAATGATGTAAACTGTTAACTGGTAGACAGAAGGAGAATAGCATCGGACACTCTGACATTTCTCCTGACAAAACTTTAGATATTTACCGAGTAACCATTACTCTAAATTACAAACTTTGAAGTGACAGAGCCAATTGGCGATTCTTAGTTATTCACACAGTCTGTAAATATCTACGATTCAGAATCTAAAAAAATGGTTCAAATGGCTCTGAGCACTATGGGACTTAACAGCTGTGGTCATCAGTCCCCTATAACTTAGAACTACTTAAACCTAACCAACCTAAGAACATCACACACATCCATGCTCGAGGCAGGATTCGAACCTGCGACCGTAGCAGTCGCGCGGTTCCGGACTGCGCGCCTAGAACCGCGAGACCACCGCGGCCGGCGATTCAGAATCTGTTGTCTATTTTTGTACTGGAGGCTTTAATTCCTTCATGGCGTTTTTCTTTCTGTGGCGTCTACCATCACTGGGTAACGTATACGTGCATCCGATCCTCCATCTCTACCGTTCATTGTTAGCACCCCACAAAGTTTCTTCCTATCCTTCTTCAGTCGTCATTTTGCCACTCCACAGATCTATAGGGCTATTCTTCTTTCTTGGCTCTACAGCTCATGATGAGCCTTGGCCTCTTCTACAATTTCCTTCCATCTCTCTCGGTCCTTTGCCAATACTCTCCAGTTTCTATAGCCCATCTTCCTAAGATCTTCGATTACTCCATCTTCCCATCTGGCTCTTGGTCGACGACGTCCTCTCTGCCCTCCTGGCTTTCCTTGTAATATCCTTTTTGGTACTTCTGTATCATTCATGCGAGCCACATGTCCCGCCTACCTCAGTCTGGATGATTTCACTATCCTGCTGATGGGTTGGTCTTTGTATATTGTATACAACTCATGGTTGTGTCTCCTCCTCCATCTTCCTCTTTCACAGATTGGGCCGATAATTCGTCTAAGTACCTTTCTTTCAAATGCATCCAGTGTTTCAATATCTTTGGTTGTTAATGTCCAGGCTTCAGAGGCATATGTAACCACTGGTCGTATAAGTGATTTATACATAGTTAATTTCGTGGTACGAGTCAGGGGCCTTGAGGATAGAAGTCTTGTTAGGGCAAAATAGGCTCTGTTGGCCAGTTTTAATCTCTGCTTAATTTCAAAGGAGGTATCATTTAGATGTGTAACTGTCGAGGCCAGATACTTGAAATGTTCAACTCTCTCAAATGTATGATTGTCCATTGTTATTGCATTTGCATATTTTCTCTATATGCTTTTCCAGCTGCCATATATTTTGTTTTTTGTTCAGTAATAATTAACCCCATGTTCCTACTGGCCTGTTCAAGAGCTGTAAATGTCTCTTCCATTGCTTTTCGGGTTCTTGCTATTATATCTATGTCATCTGCGTAGGCCAGCATCTCCACCGATTTATAGAAGATCGTTCCTCCGTTCAGAAGGTTTGCGTTTCTCATCACCTTCTCCAGGGCGGCATTAAAGAGAAGGCATGCCAATGCATCCCCTTGTCGCACTCCATTTTTAATACTCAATGTGTTGGACATCATTCCTCCTGTTCTTACACTACCTTGTGTTTCGCTCATTGTCATGCTCACCAGCCTTACCAACTTTCTAGAGATTCCCAGTTCATCTAGAGCTTGATATAATTGCTCTCTATTTATGCTGTATAAGCTGCTTTGAAATCTATAATGAGGTGATGCATGCCAACTCCAAATTCGTTTGTGTTTTCCAGGATTTGTCTTAAGGTGAATATTTGATCTATGGTTGACTTCCCAGGAAGGAATCCGCATTGGTATGGCCCCGTCTCCCTCCGTATGGTTGGGAGTATTCTGTCGAATAGTATATTAGAGAGTATTTTATATCCCAAATTAAGTAGTGTGAACACTCTGTAATTGCCACACTCCATCTTATCTCCTTTCTTATACATGGGACATATGATACCCTCTTTCCATTGTTGGGGCATTTTCTCCTCTTCCCATATTCTGGTGACCATTTTCAGAAGGCTTTGTTCCAGCTCTCTGCCTCCTTTCTTAAACAGTTCTGCTGGAATACCTTCTGTCCCTTGTTGTTTTTCAGTTTCTTCATGGCAGCTTTCACTTCTTCTATATTTGGTGAGGTAGTGTTGTTGTCTGGGTCCTCTTCCCCATTGGTGTCTGTTGGGTTCTCTGGTATAGTTATTTTAGGGTTGAGGAGACAATCAAAATACCTGCGCCATCTTTCGCATATTCCCTTCCCTTCACTTATTATGTTCCCTGTCTCATCTTTTATTAAGTTTGTTTTGCTACCAAAAGGCTTCCGTGCCGCATTCACCTCTCTGTAGAATTTTCTTATTTCATTTTTGCTTCTCATGAGCTCCATTTCTTTGACACTTACTTTCATCCATTCTCTCTTTTTTTCTTTGGTGAGTCCTCTTCTCAATCCATCGTTTTTCTTTGTATTCTTCTACTATCCTCCTCGTACAGTGTGATCGCAGTGTCCTTCTATATGCTTTGTTCTTTTCTTCAGTTACTATTTCGCGTTCAGTATCAAACCATGGTGGTCTTACTTGTCTTGTCCCAATTCCAAGTATCTCTCTTGCCGATGTCTCCACCGTCGTCTTTATCTCTTCCCATTAATCTTCAATATTGTTATATTCTCCAGCGTTTTCCAGAATCCGAGTTACCTTCTCCTGATACTGTTATCTTATTTCCACTGATTCTAAAGTTGTTATATTATATTTCTGTGCCCTGGTTTGGTCTCCTTTCGCTGCGTTAGATACCCTTGCCCTCACCCGTGCCAATACCAGCAAATGACCTCTATCTATGTTTGGGCCTCTGGGACTCCTCACGTCCAATAGGTCCGATATGTGTCTCAGATCTGTCAACACATGGTCGATCTGGTTTACTGTGTTGCCATCCAGTGAGTTCCATGTTCCCTTATGAATTTCTTTATGTGGGAACAGTGTTGATCCTATTACCATATTTCTAGATGCTGCGAACAGTATAAGCCTTGTTCCGTTATCATTACTTGTTGCGTGTTTGCTGTGGGGGACAATTATTGGTCTATATGTGAAAGTGAAGAAGAATTAAATGACCTGCTGAACGGAATGAACAGTCTAATGTGTACACAGTATGGTTTGAGAGTAAATCGGAGAAAGACGAAGGTAATGAGAAGTAGTAGAAATGAGAACAGTGAGAAACTTAACATCGGGATTGATGGTCACGAAGTCAATGAAGGAATTCTGCTACCTAGGCAGTAAAATAACCAATGACGGAAGGAGCAAGGAGGACATCAAAAGCAGACTCGCTACGGCAAAAAAGACATTTCTGGCCAAGAGAAGTCTGCTAATATCAAATACCGGCCTTAATTTGAGGAAGAAATTTCTGAGGATGTACGTCTGGAGTACAGCATTGTATGGTAGTGAAACATGGACTGTGGGAAAACCGGAACAGAAGAGAATCGAAGCACTTGAGATGTGGTGCTATAGACGAATGTTGAAAATTAGGTGGACTGATAAGGTAAGGAATGAGGAGGTTCTACGCAGAATCGGAGAGGAAAGGAATATGTGGAAAACACTGATAAGGAGAAGGGACAGGATGATAGGACATCTGCTAAGACATGAGGGAATGACTTCCATGGTACTAGAGGGAGCTGTAGAGGGCAAAAACTGTAGAGGAAGACAGAGATTGGAATATGTCAAACAAATAATTGAGGACGTAGGTTGCAAGTGCTACTCTGAGATGAAGAGGTTAGCACAGGAAAGGAATTCGTGGTGGGCCGCATCAAACCAGTCAGTAGACTGATGACAAAAAAAAAAAAAAAAAATATCTGTTCTTTCCCCACCTGAGCGTTTAGGTCTCCAGCTATTATTTTGATATCATCCCCGGAGCACTCATCATATACTCTTTACAAAGATTCCAAAAATACTTCTTTCTCTTCTTCTTCGGATTCTTCTGTTGGTACCTGGGCATTAATTATGGAGTACGTAAATGTGTTCCCCTTTATCCTGAGTGTTGATAATCTTGGACTAATGGGTGTAAACCCTATTACCAAATGCTTTAATTGATGATGTACAACAAATCCTGTCCCCTGCTGGTGATTTCTTTCACTGCAGCTATAGAATATATTCGCCTCTTTCTTTTCTAAAACTGCGCTCCCTGTCCATCTAATTTCTTGTAGTGCTATTATACTTTGCTTCAGACTCATTATTTGATCCAGCATTACTTTCAGTGCTCCTGGTCGATATAGGGATCTCACATTCCAAGTACCAATATATAGATCTGATCTACGCCTTATATTTCTCTTCTTCCTAATTTTCCCTCCTTTATTTACTTGTATTCCATCCTCTTTGTCCTTTTCCCTGCCAGGTCCGTCTTCCTTCATCCGTCCGACTTTACTTTGTAGACGTTTCGCAACAGTTGTTTTTTACAGAGCGGGCTGTCAACCCTGCGTCCAACCCCTACCAGGGGACGGGTGATTTTTTAATCAGGGTTTTCTTCCCTTAACCTTTGGAGACCCAACTCCCAACTGCAAGGCAGCACTTATTGTTTTGCTAGTTTTGGTCCGCCCTGCGTATTTTATTTCCCCAGTGTCCACCATATCTGGTGAACATTCTCCAGTCTGCCACCTGGGGAGGCGAACGATGGAAGACTAGCAACTCCACACAGGTAAATATCTTTAGTTTTCTTAATAAATTCAATATTGGCCAAATCTGTAAAACATAGAGGGAAACCTTACAACCGAAGGTTTTACAAATTTTTTCAGAGTTTCACTTAGTAGTATCCCATACCATTAACTTCTTTTCTTATGGAATGATGTTGGAGCTTACATAATGTTTGGTTCAATTTTCTATGAGCATGTCTTCCTAAAAGGTCTATACAAGCATTGTTCACGCTGCAGTCGCAAGGATATGACACAGTTCAACATACATAGCTCATGTAAAACTATGTAGTTATTTATTTTTACTTGTTTTTTTTTTTCATCTTAATGAGATTAGGTGTTTAACACCTTCTGTTACAGCAGATCAGTGTTTTAACAAAGAAATCTTCTTTTATCACAGTGTAATTACCTGACGACGTAATTATTCTAGGTAACTAGCTGAAATGCCGCTGCTTCGCTTGCGTGGATTGTACGGTCTGTACAGATTTTTTTGTTATTCATTAATCGAATTTTTATGTTGTATACAAATTGCAACATCTTCTAAACTTTTCACACTAATTATGGCCATAGAAGTATGGTCTTTTCCGAATGTTCTTCTGACCAAAAAGCGATTCTGTTGGCTGGAGCCTAAACTTGCTGTTACTCACGACTTTTGGGTTATCGTGGTGACAGTTCATCCCCTAGCATATTTCTTTATACCTAACCGCGAAGTGAGATACCAGTTTTCAAAATTTGGTTTTCTTTAACATAATGAAATATTTTCTTAAAAATTTTCGTCCCCTATTTCATCCCCTTGGGGGCTGAATTTCCCAAAACAGTGAAACACTTTTTTTTAACAGAGACTTTAAATACTGGTTTACATAGATTTAGCTTTGAAAATTCTTTCATGATGAAATAACTTCAAAATACTTTTCATCCCTTATTTCTTTCCATTAGGAGAGGAATTACGAAAAATCCCTTCTTAAACGATGTCTACAGTATAAGATCAACACAGTCACCAAATTTCAGCTTGCTATCCTTAGCAGTTTTTGCTGGGTGATGATGGTCCTATACCATTTCCTTAGGGAATGAATTTCCAAAAACAGTGGAACGTCTGTTCTTCATTTCTAACCCAGAAGCCAAATTACAGATTTCAAAGATTCAGTTTTAAAAATGTTTTCAGAATGAAATATTTTCATAAACGTTCCACCAACTAGTTCTTCCCCTTAGAGTTTGAATGTCGAGAAACAGTGAAATGTATATTTTTTTATTGGTAACAGACAAGCCAAATACAAATTTTCATAGATTTAGCTTCAAAAATGCTTGCGTAACGAAATACTTTCATAACAATTTTCATTCCCTATTTCACCCCCTTAATGGCCGAACTTCCAAAAACAGTGATACATATACTTTTTATTTCCAATGGAGAGGCCAAATTCAAATTTTAATACATTTAGCTTTAAAAATGCTATTATAATGAAATATTTTCATAAAACATTTCATTCCCTATTCCACCTCCTTAGGGGTTGAATCTCCAAAAACACTGAAAAACCTATTTTTATTTGGAACCGAGCAGTCATACCAGTTTTCATAGTTTTAAAAATACTTTGGTAGTTCTTTAATAATTATTTATTTTCAAACACATATTTCACCTAGTATTTCACCCCCATAGGCATTAAATTCCCAAGATGCTGAAACACGCATTACTTTATTTCTCACCAAGAAACAAATACCAATTTTCGTAAGTCTAGCCTCAAAATTGCCTTAATAGTGACAGAGTGTCAAAAAACCTTCCATCCCCTATTTTATTCCCTTAGGGGTGGACTTTGAAAAAATCGCTTCTTAAGTGACGTCCATAGTATAAGATCATCTACCAATTTCAGATTTCTATCGTTTGTGGTTTATGCTGCAGGATGATGAGTCTGTCAGTCGGGACACTGCCTTTTATACAGTATAAGAGAGATAATAGTAATAATAACAATGAAAAGGAATTATAAAATGAACGTCATTAAAAATTAAACAAAGTTAATGGAATTAAATAGTGCTCTGTCGAGTGAACTGAAAGCAGTAGATGAGTTTTGCTATTTGGGTAGCAAAATTACGATAGCCGATGTACTGAAGGTAGAAATGCGAACTCGCAATGGTAAGAAAATCATTTCTGAAAAAGGTAAAAGTGTCAGTCATTATTCGTTTTTTCGTGCAAATTTACTGTAATTTCAGATTAATTTTCACCAAACATTCTCATTTAAATTTAAATTTGATGTAAACTAATTTCTTATATATTTAAATGACCATCTTCAGCAGTTATATAGCAGTTACATTGTTTTTTGCTTGTTTTTTATTTCTTTTTCGCGATAAGCTTATTTCAGTTTAAGATTACTTGTTGTCAGGCAAATATCTTCAGTGTCCATACTCTACATATTGTACTTATAAGTTAATCTATAAATACCAAAATATCCAGTATGAGACTTTTGCGAGTAGTCTCACCGCAAACAAATTTCGTTGAACTGTGTAAGCATTCACTTGAACACGAACACTGCACTGCACTGCATTGATAATGACCTGACACAGGTCGAAATCTGATCTGCGTTTATAAATGTCATATTAAAGCAACTTAATTCTACGACTGATTGCTGCTCTAACACAATACAACCACAGTCGTTGCGTGCACCCACCCCATGGAGGGCAACCTGATAAACAAATTTCTGTTTCCCAATATCACATTAATGAATCGATACCTTCCATTGGCCTTTCTGGAACTAACGTTACTAACAGCACTCATAAAATCTGAATTACCATCTCCCAAAAATAAAGTTATGAAATTATTTTTCTTTCTGTATTTTCACTACTACAGTCACACCAATAATACTGCGTAGCGAGAGCCTGTATATATAGAGAAAGAATGGCCAACCGTAAGGTGGCCGTCATCTTATTTTGTTTCTTCAGTCTGGACGAAGTGTACAATTAATTAGTGTCCCAACGTAAAATTCAATCACTTGTCGGCTATAACAAGAAGCTGATCTGAAAAATGAGGCCAGAGCAGCATGTCTAGGTCGCTAATTCGTACGTGGCTAAAGCGAATACCATTCCTGTGGGGCTATATATTTAATGTGGAGTATACTGAAAGGTCTTATGTGAAGCAGGCGAATGGCAATAATAGTGAAAAACTAATATTTTATTACAGTTGTATTGACGTTCTGTAAGTAATGGGATGCGGCCAGACAAGTATCGTTTAGTTCAGATGTTCTCGAGGCATTTCATTATTTCCGGCATGGATGTTTAACGTCGAACCTCTAAGCTTTGACTAACTCTTTTCTCGGCACCACATAAAGCATTTTAGAGAGTCGTTGCAAATCTAATAAGTCTGTCATACTGAACACATATAGAAAACATATTTCTGTACTGACATTTAGAAAAGCTAAAATGTAAAGAATTGGGAAAAAACTGCTTACACTAACAGTAATAGCTGAGAGCACTGAACCGTATTTGTCTCCTACGATCAGCTAAACAATGCGTTCCAAGAGGCAATGCTCTTGTCATTATGTTGTAAAACTTAGCTCATGAGGCTAAAGCATTAAAAACCTACCAAGATAAGACTCTGTAAACTTTTTAGTGTTTTAATCTCATGAGGTAAATCGTACAGCTTGATGAAGAGAGCATTTTCTCTAGGATCGCGTTATTGAGCTGTGTGTAGGACAGAAGTACGGTTGAATGCTACCAGTTCCTATTGTTAAAACATAACAACTGTTACCTCAGTTCCTTTAAATAAAAAATCTGAAGTTATTTCAAAGTAGCGGATTTTTGAAAACTAAATGTATGAGAGGCAATTAATTATCCATCTTATACACATTAACAAAATATTCATTGTCTGATTTATATTCCTTGCTCTTCCTTTCGCAAAGAAGAGATTTGTGCTGTGAATGTCAATATACAGCACTTTAAAAAGTCGGCATGCAAATAACAAATATGTGGTCTGGAAAATTTGTGCTGTGAATGTCAGTATACAGTAATTTAAAATGTCAGCTGCAAACAACAAATATGTAGTCTGTAAAGTGGATGGTATTATTAGAAACGTATCTCACAAAAATAAGAATAATTATCCAGAGGGGTAGGAAGCAGTAACTGAAAAAATTAAAAAAGAACAGGGTAGCAACTTGGGACAGACTTTAGACTGGCAGTCAGCCATTATGCTACTTAGCCACCGACACACACACACTACCCATAAGCATTAAACACTTGTGAGACATTTATGAGTGTGTTATTCACTAAATGACGAATTTTACCATTTGTAGACAGACTGCTACAATCATCGTACAACTGCTTGGTAGTAAGAACGTGGCTTTCCTGTTCGTTCTTGTACTACCAACGTGCAAATTGTACACTGCAACCCTGAATAGCCTTGGAACTATAGTACATTCAACCAAATGTTATTGGTTACACATAAGTATCGACATAGCACATCACAAAAGAAAGTACGGGAGCGTACCGAAAAGTTATGCCTTTGAATTTTTAATTTCATTCTCAATGTTAGTTGAGGTATTACTTGACATGCGTATTACTCGGTCGACTTTCCCGTTTCGCTGACACAAGTTGTAACCCTCTGCCGCTAGAGTGCTCCGAACTGTAGCATGTATCATGATGGTGCTAACAAAAGTATAACGGTGCGTGGGAAATAGGGTGCTGTGGGTGAGTTTCTTACCGCAGAAAACGTGCTTCCAATTGAGATCCATACAAGATTGAAAGCTGTTAACCGTGATGATTTTATCGACATCAGTTATATGCGTCGTTAGGTTGTTCATATCGACAATTTTGACTCCTAAAACAAGAGAGCATCGGTGGAATCCCACCACAAAAGATCTCCGACGCCAAAAAAGTTCAAGCAGGCAAATTCACGCTGCCCGTGTTCTCGGATATTGAAGGCGTCCTGCATTTGGAACTGATGCCAAAAGGGACCACTATAAACTCATTCACAGTTGTAGTGGCATTTACAAAGAATAAAGGCAGAGCAACTGACTTACATGATGCAGAGCTGTGCATTTGGATGGGCCCACACTGGATATTACCGCTTTATTACGACTGCAGTTACAAGGGGTCAGCGCCCTCTCGTTGTCACCAATTTTGTTCAAATTTGTGCTGTTTGTAGGACTTGGACAGAAATGAAAGTGTCAGAAGTGGGAGCTCAAGATGACCAAGCGTTTAGAGAGAAAAGCATTTTGGCGCTGGTCGGGCAGGGCATGAACCATTTATGGTAGAGAAATGTTCAGGTAGTGATTCGCGTAAGAGGGTCCGGGGGTGAAGTCCCTCTCGGGAAACTTTTTTATTTATTTTATTTTCAATTTTTACGTTGCTTGCACCAGAAAAAAGGAGAAATAATGAGAAATACATAGTATATAGTATTTACTAATGGTTTCGGAAAAGGCATGAAAAGGAAAGGCAACGGAAAACTTGAGATTACAAACAAATTTGCAGGAAGTAATTTTAAGGTGTACATAAGAAATTCGTATATAGAATTAAATTCATTTATTGTTTTACAGTTGATGATATACGCATTCTGGAATGATATTCTCGTCGCAAAAATACGGGAAGAAATAATTTTCTCAGCACCTTGCACACATTATAAACGTGGCATTTTTACTTTTACAATTTTCTGTAGAGAAGCAAACTTGGTTTTGATTCATAAAAGGTTCTCGTGCAAATACTGGCGAAGATTGCCGGTAATGTACAATGGAAAGTATTTTGATGTAGTGCTCTCGGGATGTGATTTAGTTTTCCATCGCAAGAAAGAGTTTTTTGATCAAATGCTTTACCTGACCATAAAAACGGGTATCGCAGACTTACTCTTGCGAAGTGGATTTAGGGGAATCACTTTGAAAGTGCACATTGGCAATCCTTATTAGTCTTGAAAAATATTCTTGTGTAATTGTGGTTTTGTTTGTCCTGTCAGTTAACAGAAGAAATTTGTTCTCCTCCACATAGGGCTTTATCACATCAGTCAAAATATTTTTGTAGAGGGCTGTTGTAAGTTCCCCAGATTTTGTTGAAGTAATGACATGACATGCCTATATTTTGCCATGTACTCACCCACAGTTTTTTGAATCCTGTGTCGAAAACAGTCAGTAGTCTCTTGTAGCATATGTGGACTGTTGTCAGTTATTTTCCAGAAAGGCGTAAAGCATATTGTGCTGTGTACGAGAGGATTACTCTGTTCATATCTTGTCGTTTCACGATAGTTATTTTTTTCTCCTGGATGGTCAAGAGCTCGTTTATAAGTCGGCTAGTACTGGAAACCTGGAAAGAGGATATATGAATGAAAATATTTTTTTGTGCGTGACGTTAAAAAGAGTACTTCTATTGACATCGAATGATGATTCTCGACTTGCCTGCTTGATCTGATACTTTAACTGTAGTCCTTTCTTGGAAAGTTATTTATATAGCCCTCGTGTAAGCTGTGAGTACAACCCTTTCTTGGAAATTTATTTGCAATCCCAATTTTTCCTTTTATCTTTCCTTTTCGCGCCTGTTGTGTGAAAAATTAATAAATACACTATAACATTAATAAATACAATATACATTGGGCATTACTGCGGCTTGTTTGCGGTGTAGACAACGTAAAAATTGAAAATAAAAAAGGTGTCCCCTGAAGGTTTCTACCCCATGATCCTCGAATTTTCGTCCTGTATTCTTTCGCTGTTACCAAATGCTCCCTGGAAACTATGCTAATTAAATGGATCACGCCTCGCCCGATCCGAAAACGCTCGCCCATTTTCATTTCTGGCCAAGCCCTGCATATACCAAAAATGTGGACGAAATGCGTGATGACGAGTTAGCTTGTAGCAATATAAGTAAATTATAGAAACACCTTACAAAAATTTTGTTCAATGACTTTGTTTTGTCATATAGGTGACGCACATGTGAGACAATAAATTTGAATTTTTTTTCAACTAAATTCATTTTTTCCGTTAGTAGCGAGCTGTAGTGTTTGTAGGTTGTGAGCTATTGCTTTCACTTGATATTCATCTGCAGCTACGTGTACGGCAAGTATTAATTTGCTGAAGTTTTTCAGAGGAAGAACATCGACGTGTTTCCGGAAACTTGTTTGTGACTTTCTGTCTCGGTCACGGATTTAAAACAGCCAGTAAAGTTTCGGATGTCTGAATAGGGGATAATACGTTTGTTGTGTTTTTTGTTGTTTGACGTGGGGAGACGCCAGTCGGCGTGTGGTCATTTGGGCGGCAAGACGGAGCGGCTGTCGCGCTGGACCAGGGAAACTGCCGTCAAGTTCCCTTTCCTGGGGCGGACGCAGCCTCCCTTTCGCCGCCGGCGGTCCGCACGGGCGCTAGAGAAGTATGCGTACCGTAAGGCGGTGCGCTCGTAAAGCGGTCATCGACACCGGCCGCTGTCCGCTGTCGTAGCGCGGCGCGTTTGTTGTCCCCGGTCGCCGCGGAATCCTCCCCA
This sequence comes from Schistocerca americana, assembly GCF_021461395.2. Lineage (NCBI taxonomy): Eukaryota > Metazoa > Arthropoda > Insecta > Orthoptera > Acrididae > Schistocerca > Schistocerca americana. The sequence continues at coordinate 319,560,494 of NC_060120.1, read as the reverse complement.
GCATCCGCGCCCACTGAAAGTGAGTTGTGGCTCATGTACCTGTCCGGACGCCATAACGTTCCGGGAACCCTTTCACACAAAAAACTCGCGTGGCTAATGCAGCAGGCGATCTCAAAAGGGAACGCGGAGTTACGAGTCCACCTGTGCATAAACACAGGGCGTCCTGCCGCGTTCGTCGCTCTGTGGGCGAGTCTCTGGGTCCTTCCTAACGCTCGCTGTTATAGCTTCAGCTTCTAGCGTCACGTTAGCAGGCGCACAACAGAGTGCAACGGTTTCCCTAATTGTATCGGCGGGCTATATCGGCAGAGAGCGCCAGCTCTACTGACAAAATACATGGGTTGATCATGAATACTTTGAGTATTTTAGCTTAAGGGACCGGTGGTCTCATGTGGCTCGTTATCTACATCTACATCATACTCCGCAAGTCACCTAATAGTGTGTGGCGGAGAGCACCTTTCGTACCACTAACTAGAACTTTCAACCCTGTTCCACTCTCGAATACCACATGGAAAGAATGACCGTCGTTAAGCCTCTGTATTGGTTCTAATTTCTCAAATTTTCTCCTCATGGTCATTATGCATGATGTGTGAGGGGGGGTCAACTAGTATGTTGTCCGAATCTTCCCGGAAGGTGCCCTCTCGAAATTCCAATGTTAAATCTCTCCGTAATGCATAACGTCTCTCTGGTAACGCCTGCCAATGGAGTTTGTTGAGCATCTGCGTAATGCTCTCGTGCTGACTAAACGATCCCGTGAGGGAACGTGGCGCTCTTCGTTGGATCTTCTCTATCTCTTCTAACAGTCCTATGTGGTGAGGATCGCAGGCAGATGAACAATACTCAAGAATCGATCGAAAAAGCGCCTTATAAATCACTTCCTTCGTGGATAATTACATACCCTTAAGATTCTTCTTACGATTCTGACGTCTGCTTTTCCCACTGTTTGTTTTATGTGATCATTCCACTTACGGTTGCTCTACATAGTTGCTCCTAGGTATTTTATTGCAGATACTGTTTCTAGTGTTTGTCATCAGTAGTGTAGCTATACAGTAGTGGACTTGTTTCCCTATGTAAGCGTAATATCTCATAACGGTCCTATCACATTTCCTAGGCGTACTCAGGAAATTACTTTCACATCTGTTAATTTTGTTCCGTTAAGAGCGACGTGTTGAGTTATGTCTGCAAGGAAGTCATGAATTCAGTCGCAAATCTGCTCCCATATTCGATAACCTCTTCTTTTTTCACTAAATGTCAGTGCGGGACGTTGTCAAATGCCTTCCTGAAGTCAAGGAACACGGCGTCAACCCAAGTGCCGTTGTCTACGGCACTGTGGGTCTCGTAGAGGAACAGAGCGAGCTGAGTTTCGTAGGATCTCTGTTTGCGGATTCCACGTCGATTTTTATAGAGGAGATTTTCCTTCTCCAAGAACCTCATAATTCTTGAGAACAAACCTTATTTCATAATTCAACAACAGACTGCGTCAACGATGTAGGTCTATAATTGTGTACATCTGTCCTAAGCCCTTTCTTAAAAATGGGAATGACCTGTGTTTTCTTCCAATCGCTAGGTACCCTTCGTTCCTCAGGCTAACTACGATAAATTACTGCAAGAAGCTAGAAGGGGGGCAAGTTCTTTCGCATAACCTTTGTAGAATTTTATACGTATGTCGACTGGTCCTAACTTCTTTCCACTACTGAGGCATTATACATACATCCAAAAAGTTTTGTATTACCTCCGTTCCCAGAACTCCTGAAGACAGACGTTGACTGTGGATATTCGATCACAGACATAGTCCCTTTGACTGTTCAGACATGTCACTAAACCCGCCCAAAAATGTAAAATACAATGAGCGGAGCCTATTAGACGGAGGGGGTCCGACTGTTGATCATTTCCAGTCATTCCACCAGGAAGGAGGTACACGACTCGTGTTGTCTGTAGATCAACCATGCCTAGACGGTCAACACCGCGGTTCGATCGCGTCCGCATTGTTACGTTGTGCCAGGAAGGGCTCTCTACAAGGGAAGTGTCCAGGCGTCTCGGAGTGAACCAGAACAATGATGTTCGGACATGGAGGAGATACAGAGAGAGGAACTGTCGATAATATTCCTCGCTCAGACCGCCCAGGGCTTACTACTGCAGTGAATGACTGCTACCTACGGATTATGGCTCAGAAGAAACCTGACAGCAACGCCACCATGTTGAATAATGCTTTTCGTGCTGCCACTGGACATCCTGTTATGACTCAAACTGTGCGCAATATAGCTCTGAGCACTATGTGACTTAACATCTGAGGTCATCAGTCCCCTAGAACTTATAACTACTTAAACCGAACTAACCTAAGGACATCACACACATCCATGCCCGAGGCAGGATTCGAACCTGCGAACGTAGCAGTCTCGCGGTTCCGGACTGAAGCGCCTAGAACCGCACGGCCACCATGGCCGGCTCTGTGCGCAATAGGCTGCATGATACGCAACTTCGCTCCCGACGTCCACGGCGAGGTCCAGCTTTGCAACCACGACACCATGCAGAGCGGTACAGATGTGCCCAACAACATGCCGAATGGACCGCTGTGGATTGGCATCACGTTCTCTTCACCGATGAGTGTCGCATATGCCTTCAACCAGACAATCGTCGACGACGTGTTTGGAGGCAACCCGGTCAGGCTGAACGCCATAGACGCACTGTCCAGCGAGTGCAGCAAGGTGGAGGTTCCCTGCTGTTTTGGGGTGGCATTATGTAGGGCCGACGTACGCCGCTGGTGGTCATGGAAGGCGCCGTAACGGATGTACGATACGTGAATGCCATCCTCCTACCGATAGTGCAACCATATCGGCAGAACACTGGCCTGGCATTCTTCTTGGGCTACATTTCGCGCCCCCATTGTGCATATCTTCCTTCAGAATAACGACGTCGCTCGACTAGAGTGGCCAGCTTGTTCTTTAAACATGAACCCTATCGAATATGCATGGGATGGACTGAAAAGGGCTGTTTATGGACGAGGTAACCCACCAACCACTCTGAGGGTTCTATGCCGAATCGCCGTTGAGGAGTGGGACATTCTGGATCAACAGTGCCTTGATGAACTTGTGGATAGTGTGCCACGACGAATACAGGCATGCATCAATTGGCTATTAGAACTACCGTTGTTTACAGCAATATGGACCACCACATCTGAAGGTCTCGCTGTATGGTGGTACAACATGCAATGTATGGTTTTCACGAGCAATAAAATGGGCAGAAACGATGTTTATGTTGATATCTATTCCAATTTTCTGTACAGGTTCCGGAACTCTCTGAACCGAGGTGATGCAAAACTTTTTTTGGTGTGTGTATTTTTTTTTCTTCCTATTTCGCGGTCGGTTATCTTAGTATCTGCCATTTCGACGTTCGTACGGCGATTGATACAGACTGCACTACGATCACCCACGGTGAAACAATTTCGGAAGATCGGAATCAGTATTCCGGTATTCTGTCTGATATCTTCCGTTTCTGTGCTGTTGTGATCACTGACTAAATGAATTAGTGATTTTGACCCACTTATTGTTTTTACATAGGACCAAAACCTCTTAGGGTGTTTACTCTGATCGTTTGACAAAGTTTTACTTTCAAAGTCATTGAAAGCTTCTCTCATTGCTCTCCTTGCGCTTATATTCACTTCTTTCAGCTTGTGTTTGTCAGCTAGGTTTTTACTTGTCTTGTATCTGTTTACGTAGCGCAACTGAATACTAAAGTCACCAGCAGGAAAATACTACAGTGCGAGCACAAAAACGGCGTATTTGCTCCTCTTTGAAAGACTCGGACTCTCACAAGCTCCCCTTACTCTATCTCACTCACAACCAATAATCCATACTCATTCACTCCCACTTGCCCATTCTCACTCTCTCATTCAGTCCAAGTCATTGTCAATATCTCTTTGTGCGTCTCCAACTGTCACTGTTTTCAGTCTCACAGCCACAGTCTCTTTCGTTTATCCAACTACAGTCCTCTCACTGTCACTGTCCCTCTTCTGCTCTCTCTTACTGCTACTGTCTCATGCATTCCTTCCCACTGCTGTTACCCCTTCTCAGTGTCACTATCTCTCTGTCCTTCGTTACCATTGTCATAGACCATGTCTCTCATTATCACTGGCTTTCACCCACTTCGACTTTCTCCTTCACTTTATTCCTCTCCCACTGGTACTGTCTCGTTTTTTTTCCTAGTACTGTTGTGCCACTGTCTACTAAATTCCACAGCTACTGCGTGCCTCTCTACCTCTCACAGTGCCAATGTCTCCTACATGGTTTCTATACCACAACCACTCTCTATAGTCGTCCATTATTTATTACAGTTCTGTCTCGTTCCTATTGCTATTGTCTCCTACTGTCTCAGAATAAAAAAGCGCGAATCTGTTACATTTTCTGAGTGTCCTGCCAGTAAAACGCAGACTTTGGTTAGCCTTCCCCACAATATTTTCGATGTGTTCCTTCCAATATAAGTTGTTCGTAATTGTGATTGATTTAAATTTGACTGGTTCATCATGTAACCGAAGTTTAACGGATCCCTTTTAACAATCATGTGGATGACCTCTCGCTTTTCGTTATTTAGGGTCAACTGCCAATTTTCGCACTATTCAGATATCTTTTCTAAGTCATCTTGAAATTTGTTTTGATCTTCTGATGACTTTCTTAGTCGATAAACGACAGCGTCATCTGCTAAAACCTAAGACAGCTGCTCAGATTGTCTCCCAAATCATTTACATAGATAAGGAACAGCAAAGGGGCTATAAACTACCTTGGGGAGCGCCAGAAATCACGTCTATTTTACTCGATGACTTTCCGTCAATTACTACGCCCTGTGACCTCTCTGACAGGAAATCACGAATCCAGTCACATAACTAAGATGATATTCCATAAGCACGCAATTTCACTACAATCCACTTGTGTAGTACAATGTCAAAAGCCATTTGGGTATCTAGAAATACGGAATTAATTTGTAATCCCTTGTCAATAGCACTTAACAATTCGTGCGTATAAAGAGCTAGTTGTGATTCACAAGAACGGTGTTTTCTAAATCCGTTTTGACTGTGTGTCAATAGACCGTTTTCTTCGAGGTAATTCATAATGTTCGAACACAATGTATGTCCCAAAAACCCGCTGCTTATCGACGTTAATGATATAGTCCTGTAATTTAGTGGACTACTCTGGTACCTTTCTTGAATATTGGTGTGCAACTTTATAGTTTTTATATACGGATCTTTCGTCGAGCGAACGGTTGCATATGTTTGTTAAGTATGGAACTATTGCATCAGTATACTCTGAAAGGAACCTAATTGGGATACAGTCTGGAGCAGAAGACTCGCTTTATTAAGTGACTTAAGCTACTTCATTACTCCGAGGATATCTACTTATACGTTACTCATATTGGCAGCTGTTCTTGATTCGAATTCCGGAATATTTACTTCTTCTTTTGTAAAGGCATTTCGGAAGGCTGTGCTTAATAACTTTGCTTTGGCAGCACTGTCTCTGATAGTATCTTCGTTGCTATCACGCAGAGAAGGCACTGATAGTGTCTTGCCGCTAGCACACTTCGCATACGACTAGCATCTCCTTGGATTTTCTGCCAGGTTTCGAGTCAAAGTTTGGTTGTAGAAACTATTATAAGCAACTCGCATTGAAGTCTGTGCTAAATTTCGAGCTTTGGTTAAAGATCGTCAAACTTGAAGATTTTATGTATGTTTAAACTTGGCATGGTTTTTTCGTTGTTTATGCAACAGTGTTCTGACCCGTTTTGCATACCAAGGAGGATCAGCTACGTCGTTTGTTAGTTTGGTTCAAATAGCTCTGAGCACTATGGGACTTAACTTCTGAGGTCATCAGTCCCCTAGTACTTAGAACTACTTAAACCTAACTAACCTAAGGACATCACACACATCCATGCCCGAGGCAGGATTCGAATCTGCGACCGTAGCGGTCAAGCGGCTCCAGATTGTAGCGCCTAGAACCGCTCGGCCACCACGACCGGCGTTTGTTTATTTGGTATAAATCTTTCAATTTCTGCCGATACTATTTCTTTTCATTCAGGCCGCATCTGGTTTAAATTTACATTGTTGATATGGGTGGATTGGAGATTGTCTCTCAGGAAGGCGTCAAGTGAATTTTTATTTGCTATTTTGAATAGGTATATTTTTCGTTTAATTTGGGGGATATGGGGGTTATCATATTCAGTCTCGCTATGACGACCCTATGTTCACTGATACCTGTAGCCGTTCCGATGCTCGTTATTAACTCAGCATTAATTGAAACTTCCTGGCAGATTAAAACTGTGTGCCCGACCGAGACTCGAACTCGGGACCTTTGCCTTTCACGGGCAAGTGCTCTACCATTTGAGCTACCGAAGCACGACTCACGCCCGGTCCTCACAGCTTTACTTCTGCCAGTATCTCGTCTCCTACCTTCCAAACTTTACTGAAACTCTCCTGCGAACCTTGTAGAACTAGCACTCCTGAAAGAAAGGATACTGCGGAGACATGGCATAGCCGCAGCGTGGGGGATGTTTCCAGAATGAGATCTTCACTCTGCAGCGGAGTGTGCGCTGATATGAAACTTCATGGCAGATTAAAACTGTGTGCGCGACCGAGACTCGAACTGGGGACCTTTGCCTTTCGCGGGCAAGTGCTCTACCATCTGAGCTACCGAAGCACGACTCACGACCGGTCCTCACAGCTTTACTTCTGCCAGTATCTCGTCTCCTATCTTCCAAACTTTACTGGCAGAAGTAAAGCTGTGAGACCGGGCGTGAGTCGTGCTTCGGTAGCTCAGATGGTAGAGCACTTGCCCGTGAAAGGCAAAAGTCCCGAGTTCGAGTCTCGGTCGGGGCAAACGGTTTTAATCTGCCAGGAAGTTTCATATCAGCGCACACTCCGCTGCAGAGTGAAAACCTCATTCTGGTCAGCATTAATTGTTGCTAAGTAGTCAAATGGTTCAAATGGCTCTGAGCACTATGGGACTCAACTGCTGTGGTCATAAGTCCCCTAGAAGTTAGAACTACTTAAACCTAACTAACCTAAGGACAGCACACAACACCCAGCCATCACGAGGCAGAGAAAATCCCTGACCCCGCCGGGAATCGAACCCGGGAACCCGGGCGTGGGAAGCGAGAACGCTACCGCACGACCACGAGATGCGGGCGCTAAGTAGTCAAATGTGTTTTCACAACCGTTTACTATTCATGTGAACTCATGAACTAACTGCTAGAAATATTTTTCAGAGAATGCGTTTATGACAACTTCGTTTTTTTTGTGTTAGCAGAAGAGCTAACACCGTTTTATGAGTGGAGGCCGAAATGCACGCGCTTTAGCTCACGCAGGCTGGCGTGAGGAGGGAAGAACTATACTGGCGTGAGGTCTAGAACATGACAAGGAATGAGAATTCAGAAAGCGGACGTAATTAGTTTGATACTTAACTTTAATCCATTAATGATGAACGTCGCTCTTGACGGTACATGATTCGCAATATTATCTGTCCAGAATACATTCTTGAAGTAATTATACGAGTAGTAACTGAATATGGCACCTTGCTAGGTCGTAGCAAATGACGTAGCTGAAGGCTATGCTAAACTGTCGTCTATGCAAATGAGAGCGTATGTAGACAGTGAACCATCGCTAGCAAAGTCGGCTGTACAACTGGGGCGAGTGCTAGGGAGTCTCTCTAGACTACACCTGCCGTGTGGCGGCGCTCGGTCTGCAATGACTGATAGTGGCAACACGCGGGTCCGACATATACTGTACTAACGGACCGCGGCCGATTTAAAGGCTACCACCTAGCCAGTGTGGTGTCTGGCGGTGACACCACAGTTTTATGCATGCCTCAGGAATTAACATGTATTTTCGCCAAAACATCGGGGGTAAAATAAAGTCACCAGCTACTATAACTGTGTGAGTCGGGTACGTGCTTGAATTCTAACTCAAGTTTTCTTTGAACCTTCCAGCAATATTGCATCATCTGAATTTGGAAGTTGGTAAAAGGATCCAATTATTATTTTATTCCGGTTGACAACAATGACATCTGCCCGTACTAACTCACAGGAACTATCTACTTCAATCTCGCGACAAGATAAACTACTTGTAACAGCAACAAACACGCCACCGCCAGCTGTGTATAGCCTATTCTTACAGAACACCATTAGGTTCTTCGGAAAAACTTCGTCTGAGCTTATCTCCGTCTTTATCCAGTGATCAGTGCCTATAACTATTTGAGCATCAGCGCTTTCTATTAGCGCTTAGGGCTCTGGTACTTTCCGTACACAGCTACGACAATTTACAACTGTTATGCCGGTGGTTCCTGTATCAACGTTCTTCCTGTGTTCGGCCTGCAATCTTTGTGATTGAAGCCCTTTTGCGAAACCAAGGCCCTCTAATCTAAAAGTCCGCCCAGTCCACGCCACACAGCCCCTGCTCCACGTGTAGCCGCCTTCTGCATAGAGTGATCTCTTGATGTATTCAGTGGAACCCGAAACCCTACCATCCTATGGCGCAATTCGAGGCATCTCCAACCTACACAGTCTCACAACCAACTGAATCTCTGATTCAGACCCTCCACTCGGCTCTGTACCAGAGATCCGCAATCGGTCCTGTCGACTATGCTGCAGATGGTCAGATCTGTTTTCATCTGGCAAGCACACTGGTAGCCTTTACCACTTCTGTTAGCCAATCTAAACCAGAGAGAATCTCTTCTGATCCATAGTGATGCACATCATTAGTAACGAAGTGAGCCACCACCTGCAGTTGGCTTCACCCCATGCTTTTCATGGCATCCAGAAGGACCCATTCCTCACCGAGTATGCACACGGAGTGCACATTGGCTTTCTTCCCTTTTCTTGACAGCCATGTTCCTAAGGATCTCCATAATGCGGCTAATGTGGAGCTCCCAATAATCTGACCCTCTTTGATTGCCTGGATCTTGCAGGCTGAGAGGTTTCCTCTGAAGCGTGAATGGTGACGGCATCTGGCTGAGCGACAGTGTCAACCACAGACAGCACCTGAAACCTGTTCATCAGACTAACTGGGGAGGCATTACGTGTGGCCGCTGGAATGTCTTTTTAGCTGCTACGCCCCGGGGCGACCTCCCACTCGACCACATGTTAGTGTTAACCTCAATTTGAGCAGTAACTGGGCTGGCCACGAGTGAGGAAAGCTCAGAGGACTTGTACGTGCTGGAAATCCACTGGATTCCCATAGCCAGTCTACAACAGTGGTGCCCACCAACTGCAACTGTGTAGTCGAAGCCATCACAGCCTGGAGCTGAGAGTGAAGTGTCACGCGCTTGGCTCGCATCCACACACGATAATCACAGTATCTATCCATACTAAAGATTGTTGAAAACTACACTACCCAGATAAACAAAGTATCGGCGTATCCTCCAGAACTCTGCTGCACACACTGACAAAGACGCAGGAACTGTGTCTAATAAATTAGATTAATAAGCAGAGATTTAAAAACCTAATTACTGAAGCACTTAGGTGAACTAAATAATTCGCCTCTGATTAGGATTTTGTAGTACGTCACAAAATCGGTTTACTTTTTGACACAAAAGAAAACGTGAGAACTGTGGCTATTACATATTAAATTAACACACGGAAACTCAAGAAACTTAACTATTAAAGCAGGCAGATGATATTATAAAATTTGCTCCTGGTTAGGAACTCGTGAAAGTCATAAAATCGGTTACTTCCCTGTTGCTGCGTCTGTCTCGGTCGGCTGCTGCTTACTTTATAATGTAAGTTATTGTCTCGCACTGGGTTTTATGTGCACATTTTGGGTGTACAAGTAGGACAACTTGGAACCTCTGTATCTCGGAAAAAGGATAAATGTATCAAGAAAAGTTTCAAGATTATGCGAGATCGGAATCTCAGGAATACATAGTATAAATATCAGCCATTTGGTGTTCATTGCCTTCTTGGAATCCGCCGCTATGTTGTGGTACTAAAAATGGTAAGTAAACGGATTTTTGCATGTTTTTAAGGAACCGCCTTTGAACCAACAAAGATTTTTGAAAACGAGGAGATGTCACTCCTAGATAAATGCCTAGACAATATACTGTTAAAATCGAACAATTTCCTGCGGTTATTTACTAGTTTCGTTTCGCCTTATACCAGATTTTACATGAGTATTTTAAATTCAGAAGTGGGAGAGAAATGAAGCTAGTTATATTGTGTGAATATGTAAGATCCGAAACAAAATGAATCACAGAGGATCTGTTGTATGAGTCACAAAAAGCAGGCTTCTGTCCAATCGATACAATGTAATAATGGTACCTCTTATGGGAGACTCTATTTCCCATGTTTTTGTACAATTTCTTGGAAATCGCCAGTGTGTCTTAGGGTCACGTCAGGCTGAACTACTATGGATATCTAACACATACAGATAACATGAGCAGAAACTCTTGAGGATGCTAACACAAAAAAATCTAATACCACTTCAGGCGCTACTTCCCAGGATATATTTTGGTTGCCTAAACAAATGGGAATATACTCAACCATTTTGGGAAAAAAAAATCTGTCGTGTCTGAGACCACAATGATCAAATGTTTTAAGAACAATACTAAATGGGAACCCATTCTAATGAAGTGCGGATTCACTTTTGCTGTATACAGTTAAATTTTCCTTGAGACTTCTGAGTCTCAATTCCATCTATGATAATGATAGAACCTGAAGAAATAGATTAAAATCTGTGCCATAGCTGGGGCTTGAACCTGCTTGCTAGGCATGTGTGTTACCCATTACACCACTTCAGCAGTACAGATAACATGGCTGCACAGACTACCCTCATCCAGTGCCCTCCCTAATACAAGCTTCAATTCCTGTCCAGCTTATTTTCCTCTTCTTAAACCCTCACTATGTCGAGGCTCTCTGATATTGGAATAGCATCCTAGCATGATGCAATGGAGAGATCCTGCTTGTACCTGAGGTGCAGGTGATCTGCAGCTCTGGTGGGGTGATGTAATGACTAGCACACCTGCCTAGTAAGCAAAGAGACATTGGTTCAAGTCCCAGCTGTCGCACATATTTTAATTCATTTCGTCAGCTTCTGTCATTATCCTTAGATAGAGCTTGTACAGAAGATACAATAGCGGTGTAGAATGTTTACATAGGAAGGGTGTTCAGCTTTTATGTCATATAGAAATACTGACATTTACTAATATAGGCAAAAGCAAAGTTTTACATGTAAAGATACATTTTACAGTTGACAATAAATAGTTTGAATTTACGATTTGAGTATAGTGTTTGTAAAGAAAACTTATTTTAAAAAGGAAATTGCGTCTGATCATTTAATACTAAGTTGACATTCTATGTTAGATGTTTGTTGATTCGCAGTATTCGTAGTGGGGTCATTTTTTTGTTTTTCTTAACAGTGTATAAAACTTCACATTGTATATAATTTGAATGGTTGTGTGTTAAAAGGTGATTGGCAGAGACTCAACCATTGCTGATCATCTATTAATGTATCTCCACATTAAAAAATGTTTCTCCTCCATTTTCTAGTTAATGCAATTACTTACATGTGACAACAGTTTTAGAATTTTTCCTACATAAACACTCTATGTAATTTTTGTATCTTCTGTAAAAATATCTGTTTAAGTCACACATCATTTTATCTGTGCTTGTAACATTCAGATGTCACTTAAAAATGGCCTACGAACCCGATTCGTGTCCAAATAAATATGATTGTACTGTACATCAGGAAGGATTTCTCATTTGATATTACTGTCGTATTCTGATAATCATAAACAGAAAATTGAGTTAATATTTTGAGAATAATTTAACAACCCGGCACAATCACGTTTATTTCTAACGAAATTGTTGGGTTTCAGGGGTATCGGCCATCCCCATATCATAAAATACGGGCATGATTCAACTCAACCATTGTGGAAACCATGTTAGCGATGAAATAAATGTGATTCTGTCGAATAATTAAATTATTCTCTGAAATCAACCCTGTTGTTGTTGTTGTGGTCTTCAGTCATGAGACTGGCTTGATGCAGCTCTCCATGCTACTCTATCCTGTGCAAGCTTCTTCATCTCCCAGTACCTACTGCAACCTACATCCTTCTGAATCTGCTTAGTGTATTGATCTCTTGGTCTCCCTCTACGATTTTTACCCTCCACGCTGCCCTCCAATGGTAAATTTGTGATCCCATGATGCCTCAAAACATGTCCTACCAACCGATCCCTTCTTCTAGTCAAGTTGTGCCACAAACTTCTCTTCTACCCAATCCCATTCAATACCTCCTCATTAGTTACGTGATCTACCCACCTTGTCTTCAGCATTCTTCTGTAGCACCACATTTCGAAAGCTTCTATTCTCTTCTTGTCCAAACTGGTTACCGTCCATGTTTCACTTCCATACATGGCTACACTCCATACAAATACTTTCAGAAACGACTTCCTGACACTTAAATCTATACTCGATGTTAACAAATTTCTCTTCTTCAGAAACGATTTCCTTGCCATTGCCAGCCTACATTTTATATCCTCTCTACTTCGACCATCCTCAGTTATTTTGCTCCCTAAATAGCAAAACTCCTTTACTACTTTAAGTGTCTCATTTCCTAATCTAATCCCCTCAGCATCACCCGATTTAATTTGACTACATTCCATTATTCTCGTTTTGCTTTTGTTGATGTTCATCTTATATCCTCCTTTCAAGACACTGTCCATTCCGTTCAACTGCTCTTCCAAGTCCTTTGCTGTCTCTGACAGAATTACAATGTCATCGGCGAACCTCAAAGTTTTTTCTTCTTCTCCATGAATTTTAATACCTACTCCGAATTTTTCTTTTGTTTCCTTTACTGCTTGCTCAATATACAGATTGAATAACATCGGGGAGAGGCTACAACCCTGCCTCACTCCCTTCCCAACCACTGCTTCCCTTTCATGCCCCTCGACTCTTATAACTGCCATCTGGTTTCAGTACAAATTGTAAATAGCCTTTCGCTCCCTGTATTTTACCCCTGCCACCTTCAGAATTTGAAAGAGAGCATTCCAGTTAACGTTGTCAAAAGCTTTCTCTAAGTCTACAAATGCTAAAAACGTAGGTTGGCCTTTTCTTAATCTTTCTTCTAAGATAAGTCGTAAGGTTAGTATTGCCTCACGTGTTCCAACATTTCTATGGAATCCAAACTGATCTTCCCCGAGGTCCGCTTCTACCAGTTTTTCCATTCGTCTGTAAAGAATTCGCGTTAGTATTTTGCATCTGTGACTTATTAAACTGATAGTTCGGTAATTTTCACATCTGTCAACAACTGCTTTCTTTGGGATTGGAATTATTATATTCTTCTTGAAGTCTGTGGGTATTTCGCCTGTCTCATACATCTTGCTCACCAGATGGTAGAGTTTTGTCATGACTGGCTCTCCCAAGGCCATCAGTAGTTCTAATGGAATCAACCCTATCAATATTGAAAAACGACACTGGAAAACTCGAGTCACGATACCCGGACGGGTATTAGTTCTTCGGTCCTACTAAACTCGAGTGAAATGTTTCAGCGCATGCATCACCTCAGTTAGAATAACAATGACGTTCGATGATTTAAGAAAGACGACGATTTGTGCTTTAGTGATCAGGTGGCCGAACTGTTGAGACATGTTGGTGCAACGACCAATTTATTTTCCAGCCTTAATAATCACAAAGATGTTACACTGTAGCTCTTCTCTTTCCTTTATCAAGTGCTAGCATTGCACTCATGATGCCCTCTTCCCCTCTCCCCTTCCCCCCTTCTCTCCTTCTGCCCCTCTCACTGCCGTTCGCTTCACCTCGTAAGTATCGAACATGGACGACATGTTGTTTGGTTTCGACTGCTGTGATCAATGTCATGATATAGCAGTGATTTAGCCTCCTTATCAGTCTAGATGTTTCAGTGCTACCAACTAAAACGTTATGGCGAAAGCTTTCATAACATGTGCACTAGAGGCAGACATTCAGGATCTGATTGAGCTGCATGAGAAAGTCGAATGAATGTGTTGAGCACTGCAGCGCTGTGTTTTGACACACTTTGGCCGCTCGCCGGCCGCAGGCCGCCACACGCAACGCCCATCGTGTCCTCGCTATACGTGCGCGCGCGCCTCGCCATCCGTGTCGTTGCCGCAGATAGCGGTTATCAGGGGCAGGTAGCTGCTAGCAGGTCGCTACCTAATAACGCGGCGCTCGAGTGGCGTGAAGCCCGCGCCATCTGCCGGCCCATCCATCAACGCAGAATCTCTGCAGCCGGCGTGTATTGTACCCGCCTTATACGGGCCGCCGGCCGAGTCACGATATCACTGCGCAGTTCCCGGAACGATGCCGGCGCATGACGAGGCACCACGCGCTCCGAGAATCGAAATGTGCGTGGAATCAGCTATCATCGCAGAGTTTCCGCAGTCATCGCTATATCGCTGGCGAAAGACTGCCGAGCAGACTGCTCCACACGGTCACCTCTCTCTTCTTTTCTTCTTCTTTTAATGGTAGCTTCTCTTATAGCGACTGTCATACACGTGACTTCTTATACAGTCTACTTTTCAAATGATACCCGGAAACACTATTTCTTAACACACTGTATCTGCTATTAGAAAATACTGTAAGTAGGCTGTTTATGTTTTCTCTATGTAAGTAGGCTGTTTATGTTTCCTCTATGTAAGTAGGCTGTTTAGGATTTCTTATTGGTAACGCCACCTCTGTATGACAATCACTGGCTGTGCTGTGGGCAGTCTGTGTCTGCTTTGCATTGTTGTAATACTCGCCATTGTAGTGTTAGGCAGCTGGCTGTGAACAGCGCGTAGCGTTGCGCAGTAGGAGGTGAGCCGCCAGCAGTGGTGGATGTGGGGAGAGAGATGGCGGAGGTTTCTAATTTGTCATGAACTGATATATATATTATGACTTGTGATGATATTAAGGTAAATACATTGTTTGCTCTCTATTAATATCTTTCATTTGCTAACTATCCCTATCAGTAGTTAGTGCCTTCAGTAGTTTGAATCTTCTATTTAGCTGGCAGTAGTGGCGCTCGCTGTACTGCAGTAGCTTGAGCAGCGAAGATTTTTGTGAGGTAAGTGATTTGTGAAAGGTATAGTTTAATGTTTGTCAGGGCCATTCTTTAGTAGGGAATTTTGAAAGTCAGATTGCGTTGCGCTAAAAATATTGTGTGTCAGGTTAAGCACAGTCATGTATAATTGTTCAAAGGGGAGGTTTCATATGGCGACCCTTAGCCTAGGATACCTCACTGGAATCTTCTGATTTTTCTTGTAGTTTGTGTATTTAGTGTAGCTTTTGTTTATTGCTAGCGCGTAATTGTAGAGAGAATCTCCTTTGTAGTTGTAGCCTTTCATTGTTGTACAGTAAAACAGTTGTGGCATGCATATAGATTTGCACCAAGTATTTCGCAGCTGTAATTAACTAGATATTATTTTCAGTGTTATGTTAATGTGTTCTCTTATTTTTGCTCTTCAAATTGTGTCTTTCTGTGTTGTCGTGTGAAATACTGTGACAATAATGGCGTGTGAAAAACGTAATACTAGGCTCCAAAGTAAACTGAGAAATGACAGTGAAAATGAAAGCAGTGTGTTAGCGCCACCGAGTAATGAATTAACTGATGTTCAAAGTAGTAATTTGATAATTGTGCATAGGGAAATGGAGCGGGCGGCAAACAATGGCGTGGACAGTGAAACAATTAGTGAAGAGGGAAGCATTATCGATCGATCGGTCGGCAACAGCTCGCCTCAGGAATCCGAAATGATAGGACACAATTTTGCAAACACTGTAGATTCAGGTTTTGCGTCCTCACCGTTTTCTCAAATGAGTCAAGACACGTTTTCCGCTTGTCAAAATGTGAATGTTGCCGGTGCAAATTCACTGCCGAAAAGCACTGAGGAACATGTTTCAGACACCAGTGCATTGTTATTACAGTTAATGCAACAAATGAGACAAAGGCTACAAAAGTTAGACACAACGCTTGAACAAAATCAGAAACAAACACAGCAACAGTTACACACAATGGAACAAAATCAGAGACAAACACAGCAGAATCTTAAAAAGTTAGACACAATGGAACAACACCAGAGACAAACACAGCAACAGTTAGACACAATGGAACAAAATCTTCAAAAGTTAGACACCACACTTGAACAAACACGTGAAGATTTAACTACTGAGTTGCATAAAATCGAATCGAAATGTCAAAAAGTCTGTAACGACGTAAAAACACAAATTTGTGAGCATTTCCAACCTATTTTTTCGCGTCATGAAAATGCACTACAGAATCACGAAGCAGCCATAAAAGAACTGCAAATTATTGTTCATGAAAATCATGAGACCTTGCAAGCAAAATTTGACTCAGTTGCATCTACCGAAACGGTTATGCAACTTGCAAAAACTCAGGAAAACTTAAAGGTCACAGTAGACACGATTGCAACACAAATGGACACTCTGAAACTTGGTTCAGAAAAACATAGAGAGGAAATGATTTCACTATCGGATAAAGTAGCCGAACTTTCAGATCAGTTCACTAACTTATCTACAAAGGTAGATGATGATCTGAATGACACAAGACCCGTAGCCTTCACTGACACAGAAGAGTATGAACAAATAAGAAAATTCAAACAAAATCAGAATCAAATTAATACACAACACAAAAGAGAAATCCGGGAAGTGCAAGATCAGTTGGCACAAGTAGTACAAGAATTACGTATTTCAGAGGACACTCGCGCCCCAATACGGGAAGAGGGACATACAAATACGGAACAGACACAAAATAATAACACAGGGCATTTCGGAAGTTATGAAAGAAATTGGGAATGTGCACCGAATTTTGAGATGGAACGGCCGACACGACCTAACAATGACCGATATGCGACTCGCCGACATGATGATTTTGACTATAAGCTGTTCATTACTACACGTAAATTCAAAACATTTAAGAATTCTGGCAACGACATTCATCCACAAGCATGGCTCCATCAATTCTCTCATTGTTTTCCTCCCAACTGGTCGTTGGAACACAGATTAGAATTTATGTGTGGCTACTTGGAGAATGAACCAGCTGTAAGAATGCGATCGGTAATTCACGATTGCCACAGTGAGGGAGAATTTTACCATGCCTTCCTCTCAGCATATTGGTCTCAAGCCACACAAGACCGTGTAAAACATAGCATCATGATGATGAAACACTTTGAACAATCTGAATTTTCCAGTCTTGCCAAATATTTTGAAAACATGTTGCATAAGAATCAGTATCTTTCAAACCCATACAGCCCCTCAGAACTCATCCGCATTTGCTTACTCAAATTGCCTGAACATTTACGGCATATTATTTTAGCAGGACGTTGCAAAGACGACATTGAAGCCTTTCAGGGACTGTTACAAGAATTAGAAATTGACACTGACAATCGCGGAACGCGAAACCAGGAACACAACAATTACAGGTCACATCCGTCGCAAATCCGCGATGAAAGAACTAATAACTGGACACGACAAGGCTATTCTCACAACACAAATCGTGACCAAAACAGACACCACCCGTATGACAACCGTTGGCAGAGTAGTAATAACTACAGGGAAAGATCACCTCTCCGTGGTAATGACTATAACAGAGACAATAAGATAAACAGACAATACGGGAACCAAAATAAATACTATCAAGGGAGACAGAATAACTTTAGACGCAACGGACCAGCGCGCAGTTACGATTCAGGGAGAAATTCTCCACCATGTGACCGACAAGAAAGAAACTATGGAATCTACCGACATGACGACAGACGATGTGATCGTAACGACAGACCTGAATTCCATCAGAACTGGCGAGCTTTAAACAGAGCTGGGCCCTCTTGGCAAGGCGAATTTGTAGAAGTTCGGTCTCCTAATCCCAATAACGGCGCGCGCCAACAAAGAAACAGACAATGACTCACACCGCAGGCAGCCGCGTGCGCCGGCTGGCTCAGAGAAAAATAACAAAGACGCGAACCTTGAGAAAAGATTTAGCATTCCTTACCGACGTATACCGCATGACAATTGCATTCAAGTTCCAACTCTGCGTACTAGGAAGAGTAAAGGTTTACACCACATTTCACATGTAAAACCGTTTATTGAAAGACTTAGTCTTTGACATAAAATTTTTCGCTTCACATTACTAATATGCTTTGTCAGATTTAGAATCTGTTAACATGTAACAATGTTTGAAGTGAAATATCCAGTCAAGAACCAAGAGAACTTATTTAAACAGAAATGACGAATGCATTGTTATAGTGAACAGACGTCACAGTGTTATTGTGTGTGTACATTCTTGCTTGTTTGTTGCACGATTACGTAACGACTATAAGGCTCACATACTTAGAACATTTACCAGTACTGCTAATGAGATTTTAATGCAACATTTTGGTTTATTTGAAAATACATTCTGAATTTAAAGTGCTTTCTGAGAGATACCAGATGACACAGAGGTTAGTTTATGTGACAGCTACACGATTTTTATCACGACGCTACTAATGAGTGACAATTTACAATGTTGCTTTTGCGGTGTATCTGTTTTATATCTGCACAGTTTTCTGAATTCTTCTGGAAATCAAAACATGTTTTATTAGTAACTTTTGTGGTATAGCTACAAGGAGACAGCCTTTTCCATAGCACAACAATACGTTACAGCACAGTACTTTCATCATCACAACAATAAGCGTAATAACTAAGATATCTCTACGCAAAGCATTTCACTTTTGTTTATCATGAGGTAAGTACATTGGCTTCTGCAGAACTTAGCTTTCGGAGGAAAATAACTACGACACTTCCACAGAGATTATCTTACAACAAGATGCACATTTAGCGCTACAGGACACGCATTTCAGTGATCAATTTTATACTTAAAACATTTATTTTTAAAGATTTTTGAATTACAAAGAAAGTTTACCGTGATACATTTCATTTCATTGCTGTAATCTGTAACACCTGAGGGTATAATTACATTAATCCTCAGGGGGGTACACGTTTACTTTGTGTACCATGTGTTTGGCAAGCACAAGGAGCCCTAGCTAATATGGTATTTGCTTATACAACTTTACACATTGGTACCATATTTCTCTAACACACAAATTACACAGCTATCTGATCATTTAACTGAGAGATAAACATGTTTTTTACTACGTCAGAGACACATGTTTACGTAATTACACCGTTGGATAACTTCACACTTATGAAACTGTATTTTGTCTGTACTTTGTAAACTGTTCATATTTTTTCGGAACCATTGTGATACTATGAGAGATTTGAATGATGTATTTGGTAAAGGGATTATGATTTTTAAAGTACTTTTGAGGCAGATGACACTTTTGACATGAGCAGAGAATTTTTTTAATTATTGGAGGAAGCTACGACGATTTTGAGATTTGACTGAGGTGTTATGATGTTATTTTTACGACGACGATGTGTATTATGCTGCTGAGGTATGTTTATGATTAATAGGCTGAGGCTACATGAGTTATTTGATTATGCTTCATATTTATAATGACGAAATATTGACGAGTGTCGATGGATACGTATATGTGTAATAAGGTAAGGAGTAATGAATAGTGGGTAGGGACTCTTGACTTGTGAAACAGGATGTTGGAAACCAAGAATCGTACTTTAAGAGTTATGACATGTGTGAATCATGTGTGAATCATGTGTGAATGTATCACAATGCCACTGAACATTTTTTGGACACTGTTATATTCATAGGATTTTGTTTCTACAGATTTGCAACGCTAATTCTTGACCTGTGAAATATTTTTATGTGAGGCTGTCACTGTAGCGGTAAATATTTCCGTAAGAAAGTTAAGTGACCACCTGCACGTAATGCGTCGCGGGCACCCAGCTGTGTCAGACGCCTGGAGAAAAAGCCATTATTGCGAGCCCTTTTCAGCGGCACAGGTAGAAAAAAAAGGGGACGTGGGACGTGTCAAACATCTGGAGAACAAGCCATTAGGGTGTGCCTTTCATCGCTAATGCGACACCCTCGTTACTTGAAAACATATGATTACTCGCACTTTGTGCTAATTACTGAAATGCTTATGAATTGATGGGAAATATTCGTACATCTGCACACCTGATTACGACAAGCGTCTTTCTACGAGAGTTTAGAGAATTTCTACTAACTTATGAAATGTCACATGACTATTGAATGATATTTTTATGCTTTGGTTTGCGTAACTGCTTATTTCATTTGATACCTGTTTTTCAGCTGTGTTGCAGCATTGCTTTTATAAAATGAAATGCATTTGCTAATGTGAACACTTTCTGTCAACAGATCTATTAAATAATTATTTTATGATCCACATTCTTTAAAAAAAAGGAGCACTTGGAAAGGAAAGAACAATAAGAAGGAACTAATAACAGTAACACATAATTTTCTTTTCAAGTACTTGGTAATTTCTTTTGTAGAATAAATTGTGATGCATCACTCTACTGTTAAGATGTGACATAGGTATTAGACATGGCCATTTTAGTGTAATATTTTTTCTGCTTGCACTATGTCATGTTTAGGTATAAGTTGCTGCTGTTTGCCAGGCATAGTGTTATTGAATTTGACTTTTGCTCATTTATGCTGCTAGCTTTGCCAATTTGCATTTTTTGCATTGCTGTTTATAATAATTGTTTTACGTGCTCCTGCATTGCCTCGTCCCTTAGTTTAGCATCTGAGCTCAGTAGATTTAAGTTAGCTTAAGAGGGGGTAGACTATATGAGAAACTGACTATGGAGAATAGGTAAAGAATGCATTGCGAAGTTATATAAAAAGGATTTGGGCCCAAATGAGTATTGTACAATCAGAAATAATTATTTTGAAAGAAATATGAACAGAATACAGAAAGCATGCTTGGATAAGATTTTTTTGGGGGAAGCAAAGGTTGAAATAAGACGAAAGATCTATAGAATGAAGTTTTGGGTTGGATTGCAGTACCGAATGTTACACTGAAAACGAACCCTGTCCTTTCCTATTGGTGTTATCCCACTATGTGTTTGTGTACCCTTGTGTAGTTGTTTTCTTCCTGTCTCTGTGTAGTTTCATAGAATTTTTCCCTCTTTTAATATTAAGCTACATTCACTATGATGAGGAATACTGTTATCATCAAATATAATTGGCATTAATAATATGTTATTTACTTTGTAAAGATGTTAGATATTGTTAATTCTGTTCTGTTTAATGCTCATGTGTGAAGTTGATGTTTCGAAAGTTACTCTGATCTTTTATGTATGTACCCATGTCATAATTCCACTGATGTATATGTTTATTTCTATTTTTTTGTAAAGCCTGTACTACAAATGTTATCTGTATTGTTATGTTTTTAATGATGTATTTTGTACCTTTGTTATTGTATTCTTATGTTATAAAATTGTAATTGTCACCAGTTCATGATATTATTAACTTGTTAGTTACATTTCACTGCACACGTTTCTGTTGGTCATAGTATATGGACAATATGTGAGAAGTTGGGACTGTTAGTGTTTGCACATGTGTTAATAATTCCGCAAGGGACTGGATAACAGCATTGCTGGTTCTAAGGACATGTCAAACAAATTTTTTGTGAGTGGACAAGGGGTGGTTTATGGACTTGCTATATTCTCCGCAAGACTCTTCGATGGTGATTGTGCACCTGCACAGTCGCAACAGATGGCTGCTGGCCGTGTCTACAAGGACTACAGTAGGTCTACATCTTTGATGATTCATCAATACCATTATTTCTACAAGGACTGCAGTGGGGTCTGCACCTCTGGTGGCCCACCAATACCGTAATCTCTACCAGGACTACAGTGGGTCTGCTCTGTGATGACCTACCTACCAATATTCATCAAAACTTCGACTGACTCTGCAGTGGGTTTGCTCTGTTGTGGCCCATTACCTGTCAGCATGTCGAGAGTCAGCACTGACTTTCCGTTGGAAGGACAACACTACTTCTTCAAGACTGCATGGAAATCCACTACTTCCGTGTGCATTTTCTTCTACTGCTCAGACTTTGAGAAAAACACTATTTTACTGTGATGAACAATGTGGACTATCTTTATGGACTGTGAGAAAATTTTAGCTTTTGACCAACATTGTATCAATAAGTGTGTGCATTTTATATCTTTGTTACTGTAATTGTGAAAAATTTTTGTCAAATCTGTATTGGCCAGTGCCCAACACCATTTGTAAAAAATTTTTTGTGGGGAGCGTGGGGGCTATGTAAGTAGGCTGTTTATGTTTTCTCTATGTAAGTAGGCTGTTTATGTTTCCTCTATGTAAGTAGGCTGTTTAGGATTTCTTATTGGTAACGCCACCTCTGTATGACAATCACTGGCTGTGCTGTGGGCAGTCTGTGTCTGCTTTGCATTGTTGTAATACTCGCCATTGTAGTGTTAGGCAGCTGGCTGTGAACAGCGCGTAGCGTTGCGCAGTAGGAGGTGAGCCGCCAGCAGTGGTGGATGTGGGGAGAGAGATGGCGGAGGTTTCTAATTTGTCATGAACTGATATATATATTATGACTTGTGATGATATTAAGGTAAATACATTGTTTGCTCTCTATTAATATCTTTCATTTGCTAACTATCCCTATCAGTAGTTAGTGCCTTCAGTAGTTTGAATCTTCTATTTAGCTGGCAGTAGTGGCGCTCGCTGTACTGCAGTAGCTTGAGCAGCGAAGATTTTTGTGAGGTAAGTGATTTGTGAAAGGTATAGTTTAATGTTTGTCAGGGCCATTCTTTAGTAGGGAATTTTGAAAGTCAGATTGCGTTGCGCTAAAAATATTGTGTGTCAGGTTAAGCACAGTCCTGTAGAATTGTTCAAAGGGGAAGTTTCAATACGAAGTTATTCGCAATTCTAATACAGTATTATCATTAGGAAGCTTTCTCATTTATTTCTCTCTAAGCAGTTCTATAAATATCTGCACAGTAACGATTCTTTATCTGGAGGGACATTCAATAATTATAGAGAAAAACTGATGCAGAAATGTGGCAGAATTTTTGTGCTCTTGTGACTTTAGGTGAGCATCACTGGTAAGAGTTCAGAACAGCTGACGAACATTAGCTGTTTTGTTTTTAATACTCCATTTAAGGATGAAGTGACCGCTTGAAGTTTCAAAAAAAAAAAAATGGTTCAAATGGCTCTGAGCACTATGGGACTCAGCTGCTGTGGTCATAAGTCCCCTAGAAAAAAAAATGGTTCAAATGGCTCTGAGCACTATGGGACTCAACTGCTGAGGTCATTAGTCCCCTAGAACTTAGAACTACTTAAACCTAACTAACCTAAGGACATCACACACATCCATGCCCGAGGCAGGATTCGAACCTGCGACCGTAGCGGTCGTGCGGTTCCAGACTGTAGCGCCGTTAACCGCTCGGCCACTCCGGCCGGCGCTTGAAGTTTCCACATTAGTTGAACACCGTTTGCAAGTATTCTGTTTAGCTGTTTATGTTTGTAACGCCACGTAGTGCTCTGTATGAAAATCGCTGACTGCATTGCGAGCAGTCTGTGGCTGGTTGAACTCATTGTTGGAATATTCGCTAGTGTAGTGAACAGCGCGTAGCGTTGCTCAGTTGGAGGTGAGCCGCCAGCAGTAGTGGATGTGGGGAGAGAGATGCCAGAGTTTTGACATGTTACTATGAGCGGACGATCTGGACGTGCGTCCGCCAGAAAAAGGAAATTTGTAAGACTGGATGTCATGAATTGATACATATATATTATGACTTTTGAACACTATTAAGGTAAATACATTGTTTGTCAACTATCAAAATCTTTCATTTGCTAACTATGCCTATCAATAGTTAGTGCCTTCATTAGTTAGAATCTTTTATTTAGCTGGCAGTATTGGCGCTCCTTGTGTTGCAGTAGTTCGAGTAACGAAGACTTTTGTGAGGTAAGTGATTCATGAAAGGTATAAGTTATTGTTAGTCAGGGCTATTCTTTTGTAGGGATTATTGAAAGTCAAATTGCGTTGCGCTAAAATATTGTGTGTCAGTTTAGTGACGATCAGAATAAGTAAAGAGAAAACTGTCTGAGTACGTTGAGTTTTGCTCAGATGTTTGAAAATCAAATAACGTAAGAGTTTTTCCAGCAATGTCATTCTTTACATTCAAAGGAGAAGTTTAACTTCCAGTTTTTTCTTTATGAAGATGAAAAACTGGGTAAAATGTTTTCTGGAATGATTTTACAGTGTGGTGAAAGATGTATGAACCACGGAAATTTTTGTAAGTGGATAGATCAGTTTTAAAACAATGGAAATGCTAACTCCTTCAGTTGAAATTCGCGTTGACGAAACTATTCGTTACTATCGACGTGTAAAAGTTGAGCATATAACAAAAACACTTGCAGTAAGTGTTTGCACAATTCAAAACATTATCAGTAGCAAGCTCAAGTACAGCAAAACAAGTGCAAGATGGGTCCCGATAAAGCTAACGCAACAGTACAAGGACAAAAGACTCAAAGCATGTACACACTTGAAGGAACTCTTTGAAAGCGAAGGTGACTCTTTTCTAAAGAAAATGTTAATTTGAGACGAAACGTGGGCTCACCATTTCGAACCAGAGTCCAAAAGACAGAGCATGGAATGGAAGCACAAAAGCTCACATGTCAGATACTAATTCAGAACGCAAGCATCAGCGGAAAAGTCATGTTGGCCGTCTTCTTGGATGTGTGAGGTATCGTCTTTTCTAATTATTTGGAAGATTAGAGTACAAGAAACAGTGTCTCCGACTAGGACATGGAGATCAATAAAGTAAAGCTAGTAAAGACAGAAAACGTAGCGGATTTCAAATAAAACGCGTGATAGTAGTATACGACGAAGCTCGCTGTCGCACGTCCCAGCCGACCCACGATTCCATTGATGTTGTGAGATATGAGCGTATGGCATCGTTGGCCGGGAGACCCCATCCGGGGAAGTTCGGCCGCCAAGTGCAAGTCTTATTTCAGTCGACGTCACATTGGGCGACTTGCGTGCCGGTGATGAGGATGAAATCGTGATGAGGACAACACAACACCCAGTCGCCGAGCAGAGCAAATCTCCAACCCGGCCGGGAATCGAACGTGGGCGCGCTTGCATGGGAGGCGAGCGCGTTACTACCCAGCTATGCAGGCGAACTGTGAGATACTATCTCATCCTCACTACAGTCTTGATTTGGTTCACTCGTACTTTTATTTCCTTGGTCCACTCAAGGAAACATTATTTGGGAAAAATCCAGCAGCAACGAATTTATGGGGAAGTGACTCAGTTTTTTTTTGCATCTGGTATAAAAAAACTAGTTCATCGTTGGGAAAAGTGTATTAATGTTCGTGGGCATTATGTTGAGAAAGAGTAAAAGCCTCATTTCCTAAAAATATAGTTTTTCTTTCTGAATCAACTTGTCTCTTTAGTTATTGAATTTCCGCCAATATGTTTTCTCTAATATTCTTTCGTTTATTTTTTAAGTCTGTGAACAACATGCTCAGATTCAAGTTACAGTACATATCTATTTGACAGCCGTATAAATAAATACAACAATACGACGAATTTCCAAATAGCTATGGTTTGTTACTGGTGATTCGGGGGAGTTTCAAAATTCTTGCACTGTAAGCAAATTGACTCAGCGTCACTAGATTAAGAATGCGCCGGTTATTGGCAGTTTCAGTGCAGCAGCTTTAAAGTTTTGATGAAGCAGACCAATACTACACACTGATGATCGATAGTGGCAGTGACCATTTCCGAGTTTATGTCATTTTTGGTCGTAATGGTCATTAACATAGGGAGTACATGAAGTCCGGAAACACTTTCAGTTATTTATTGCACAAGAACTGAACATTGTACAGATTCATACATATTGCATTTTGAAGAGAAACTCTGAAAGTTTTTTTACAAACATTCGATATGCGAACCATGCACCGATTTCTTATGAATGTACGCGCTCCACATTCACTTCACTGACACCGGGACGTCTGCTTCTCTTTGCCGGGCACAAGCAACCCGTCGTAACGAATTTGTTGTGCCAGTGATAAATGACATTCCTTGTTGGCGGCTTCTTACCATACTTGGTTCTAAACATCCGTTGAACAGCTGTAGCACACTTGTTTTTGTCGAACTCCAACACACAGAAAGCCCGCTCCGCACCTGAACTCGCCGTGTTTGCGACTAGCGCTGACTATCGGCAAATTACCAAACTACGCTGTGGTGGTATACATAAAAAAAAAAAAAAAAACTTTCGGAGTTTCTCTTCAAAATGACATATGTATGATATCTGCACAATGTTTGGTTCTTGTGCAATAAATAATTAAAAGTGTTCCCGGACTTTATGTACATCCTGTATTTCATGCAATAGTGAAGGACGCGAAATGCTTTGTAGCTCGATTTCATACAGAAATACACGTTCCCCCACACTTCACCCCCGCCTTCCGCCCCCCCCCCCCCCCCCAACGCTGCAGAGAGACCTGTTTTCACTACCAGCAGGAGGACAGTTACAACGGCTGACCCTTTCACCAAGAGCTGAATGAGTGGCGTTAGCACTCGAGTAATCTATTGTCTGGAGGCAGCAGGATATACACACTCCGACAAAAAAGCTGAAGCACCCAGAAGACTTGGTCAGATACCAGCACACGCAGCTGGCAGGTATGTAAATGATTATGATTGCAATTTTCTGTGACATGTAGAACGACCACCAAAGTGCGTTAGTTTTGTTTGTATTTAGTGTTGTTATCAGGAATGGCAGGGGATGTGAGGGGTGTGATCAGCATGAGGTGCTGAGTGATCTCTGTGAAAGACACAGAGATGCAGCATACTTGTCTGAGTCACCGTTATCAGCAACTCACAGAATATGAAAGGGGCCTCATTGTGGGGCTAGTCTAATCATGCAATATTCAGATTTATGGGGCGTTCAGATGTGACCGTGGCTCGACGCTGGACAGCATGAGAACGTGAGGCAAGCTTACTCGTCGTCAAGGTTGTGATCGATCACTTATGACCACCGACAGGGAGGCTCGTCGTATTCTGCATCAAGCACGTAGTAAGTGACTCCTTCACATATGCACCTGCTATTCGAGAACAAGCAGTGGAGTCCCTTCAAAATTCCATGGCACTTCGCAACATTGGTCGGAGGCTAGTAGGAGCCGTACTATCCACTTACCGTCCTATGCATGGTTGCCGTTATCATCACAACACAAACGAATGCGTTTGGAGTGGAGTCGTGACCCGGAAGCATGGCTGCTGATGAACGGCGTCGCATCGCGTTCAGCAATGAATCACGTTTCGGGACTGCCCAGAATGACCGTCATGGGTGAGTATGGCGGCGACCTGGGGAGAGGCCCCCTTCTTGTAAAGTTTCGGGAGAGCACAGCAGTGTTACTGATATCGTCATGGTGTGAAGAAGGATTGGGTATGAGCTCAGGCCACGGCTGGCAGTAATTGAGGGAAATCTGACGGTACAACGGTACCTCATCAGCATGCTCGTCTTCATATGTTACCTCTCATGCGACAGTATCGTGTAGCCAATTTTCTACAGCACAATCTTCGTCCACACACTGCACGTGTCATTTGTCCCTTATGGAATACATGTCATGTCTGCTCAGATTTCAATCTTGTAGCAGTACCTGTAACAACTGCAGTGGGTCACCTTGCCTCATTGGGAGATCCAATTGTCTTACGATAGCCATTCCAACCGAAACAGCGTGTACATCCAGGCCAGATGTGGTGCAATGTCACGCTGATAAGTACGCTCACAGTGCCATGTTCTTTGCTTATTTGACGGGGCTTGGTAATCACTGAACTAACATCCCATACCGTCGTAGATCATGTAGTTTCATTTCGTTTCCTCCTTCCCTCTGGGTACTTACCTTTTCTTGTCAGTCTGGTACTAGACGCCTGCGACATTCTTATTAATAAGAATTCATGTGTGTAATGAAAACTGAATACAGCGTGGGCTAAACGGGAGGTCTCTTTTATGTCTATCTCTTATTTAATACACTACTCAAATGGCTCTTAGCACTATGGGACTCAACATCTGTGGTCATAAGTCCCCTAGAACTTAGAACTACTTAAACCTAACCAACCTAAGGACATCACACACATCCATGCCCGAGGCAGGATTCGAACCTGCGACCGTAGCGGTCACGCGGTTCCAGACTGAAGCGCCTTTAACCGCACGGCCACATCGCCCGGCTAATACACTACTGGCCATTAAAATTGCTACACCAAGAAGAAATGCACATGATAAACGGGTATTCATTGGACAAATATATTATACTAGAACTGACGTGTGATTACATTTTTACACAATTTGAGTTCATAGATCCTGAGAAATCAGTACCCAGAACAACCACCTCTGCCATTAATAACGGCCTTGATACGCCTGGGCATTGAGTCAAACAGAGCTTGGATGGCGTGTACAGGTACAGCTACCCATGCAGCTTCAACTCGATACCACAGTTCATCAAGAGTAGTGACTGGCGTATTGTGACGAGCCACTTTCTCGGCCACCATTGACCAGACATTTTCAGTTGGTGAGAGATCTGGAGAATGTGCTAGCCAGGGCAGCAGTTGAACATTTTCTGTATCCAGAATGGCCCGTACAGGACCTGCAACATGCGGTCGTGCATTATCCTGCTGAAATGTAGGGTTTTGCAGGGATCAAATGAAGGGTAGAGCCACGGGTCGTAACACATATGAAATGTAACGTCCACTGTTCAAAGAGCCGTCAATGCGAACAAGAGGTGACCGAGACGTGTAACGAATGGCCATCACGCCGGGTGATACGCCAGTGTGGCGATGACGAATACACGCTTCCAATGCGTGTTCACCGCGATGTCGCCAAACTCGGATGCGACCATCATGATGCTGTAAACAGAACCTGGATTCATCCGAAAAAATTACGTTTTGCCATTCTTGCACCCAGGTTGAGTACACCATCGCAAGCGCTCCTGTCTGTGATGCAGCGTCAAGGGTAACCGCAGCCATGGTTTCCGAGCTGATAGTCCATGCTGCTGCAAATGTCGTCGAACTGGTTGTTGTCTTGCAAACGTCCCCATCTGTTGACTCAGGGATCGAGACGTGATTGCACGATCCGTTACAGCCATGCGGATAAGATGCCTGTCATCTCGACTGCTAGTGATACGAGGCCGTTGGGGTCCAGCACGGCGTTCCATATTACCCTCCTGAACCCACCGATTCAATATTCTGCTAACAGTCGTTGGATCTCGACCAATGCGAGCAGCAATGTCGCGATACGATAAACCGCCATCGCGATAGGCTACAATCCGACCCTTATCAAAGTCGGAAACGTGATGGTACGTATTTCTCATCCTTACACGAGACATCACAACAACGTTTTACCAGGTAACGCCGGTCAACTGCTGTTTGTGTATGAGAAATCGGTTGGAAACATTGCTCATGTCAGCACGTTGTAGGTGTCGTCACCGGCGCCAACTTTGTGTGAATGCTCTGAAAAGCTAATCATTTGCATACCACAGCATCTTCTTCCTGTGGGTTAAATTTCACGTCTGTAGCACGTCATCTTCGTGGTGTAGCAATTTTAATGGCCAGTAGTGTATATAGTGTGAAGAATACATTCTACACCTATATAGATACTCCACAAGTCACCATACGGTGCGTGGTAGATGGTACCCTGTACCGGTACTAGTCGTTTCTTTTCCTGTATCACTCGCAAATAGAACCAGGGAAAAACGACTATTTATATGCCTCCGTTTGAGCTCTAATTTCTCGTATCTTATCTTCGTGGCTCTTAAGCGCACTGCCGGCCGCGGTGGCCGTGCGGTTCTGGCGCTGCAGTCTGGAACTGCGGGGCTGCTACGGTCGCAGGTTCGAATCCTGCCTCGGGCATGGGTGTGTGTGATGTCCTTAGGTTAGTTAGGTTTAAATAGTTCTAAGTTCTATGGGACTTATGACCTGAGATGTTGAGTCTCATAGTGCTCAGAGCCATTTGAACCATTTCTTAAGCGCACTGTATGTTGGCAGCAGCAGACTCGTTCGGCAGTCAGCTGTAAATACCGGTTCTCTGCATTTTCTTAATAGCGGTTCTCGAAAAGAACGTCGCCTCCCCTCCACAGATTCCCATTTGAGTTCCGTTTTCGAAGCGTCTCCGTCGCAATTACGTGTTGTTCAAGCCTACTGGTAACAAATCTAGCAGCCCACCTCTGAACTGCTTCGATGTCCTCCTTTAATCTGAGCTGGTACGGTTCCCAAACACTCGAGCAGTACTCAAGAACAGGTCGCATTAGCGTCCTATACGCGGTCTCCTTCACAGGTGAACCATTCTTTTCCAAAATTCTCCCGATAAACCAAGCTCGACCATTCTCCTTCTCTAGTACAGTTGTCACACGTTCGTTCCATCTCATACCAGTTTCCAGCGATACACCCTCCTAGGAATACTGTATCTGAACATTACGCATTGACTCGTCTGTCAACCCGAGAAGATTTTATCAGGTTTGATCTTCCTACTCATCCACATTAACGTATCAGTTTTTAACATTTAGTGCTAGTTGCCATTCGTCACACCAATGGCAAATTTTGTCTAAGTCGTCTTGCATCTTACTATGGTCACTCTACTTCGACACCTTATCGTACAACACAGCATCATCAGCAAACAGCAGCACACTGCTGTAGACTCCGTCCGCCAAATCATTTATCTATAAAGAGAACAACAGCGGTCCTATCACACGTATTTGGGGCACTCCTGACTGTACCCTTGTGGAGCACTCGCTGTCGAGGACAACGTACTGGGGCTCTGAGCACTATGGTCATCAGTCCCCTAGAACTTAGAACTACTTAAACCTAACTAACCTAAGGACACCACATAACACCCAGTCATCACGAGGCAGAGAAAATCCCTGACCCCGTCGGGAATCGAACCCGGGAACCCGGACGCGGGAAGCGAGAACGCTACCGCACGACCACGAGCTACTGACAACGTACTGGGTTTTATTATTTAAGAAGTCTTGGAGCCCCTGCGATATCTGTGAACTTTTTCCACACTCTCGTACCTTCGTTAACAGCCTGCAATGGCGCACCGTGTCAAATGCTTTCCGGAAACCTATTAATATGGAACCTACCTGTTGCCCTTCATCCATAGTTCGCAATATGTCGTGTGAGAATAGGGCAAGCTGAGTTTCGCACAAGCGATTCTTTCTAAAACCATACTGATTCGTGGACATAACCTTCTAATCTCAAGATTAGATTTGTCGCTGATTTCGGGATATACAGAGTGCAGTATAGTACACACAGCTACCACCTCTAACAGCAAATGGCGCCTCTAAGTGAGCTGGCCACCCAGCAGTGGCGGCTCATCAGACGAAGCAAGGGAGGCCTGGCGTTCTCATTTTTGTTTATTAGTAGCAGTAGTCGTATCAATAAATGTTGTTACAGCAAACCTTTGTGACCTTTAGTAGCGAGAGCGAAAGGCGTTAGCTAGTGTTATTTCTTCTAAACTGCCAGCAGTAGAGAGCAAGTTGGAGGTGCGAAGTATATGGCGAGGAGACCTGAGCCATTCCAGGCCGTCCGTAAATGCTCGGTTGGCGTAATAATCTGACGTCACTACAAGGAACAATGGAAGGGGGGGGGGGGGGGGGTACAGACTGTCATAGGTATGTTGCCGCACGCTTCGGAGGCACGAGAAGCAGTTGTGGTATCGCCTCTCTAGGAGAGACCATTCCTCAGAAAAAATCAATGATGCACCATTCTGCAACAGTGCTCTCTCCATTCTCAGTATAGCTTGTACGAAAAACTCAAAAAACTCAAGAAATCAAGATATAGTTGTCAATTTTTTAAATTCCACGAAACGCTCGACTAATTTGCAACCTGCAGCTTCCATAACTAGTGCTGAAATGATGGATGAATGTATTGGCAGTCCACTTACGTCAAAATACAAACAGGTGTACTTCCAGGCATTGGAAAATATTGTAACACAGCTTTCTTAAATTAGGCAAAGCTACTCAGTTCGCCAATTACATTCAAGCGTTTGCCTGTAGACGGTTTGGATTCGTTATACTGCGTTCTTCAATCGCTCGCGATTATGCGTACAACAGAAGACTGTATTTTCTTCCGAGCATAAAGAAACATTGCACTCTGATGCTTTTGGGAGACGTTATCAAAAGTATTTTAGTTGAAATAAGGTTTCTTGTCTTAAATGCGTAAAAACTATATGGCCCAGGATATCTTATCAGCTCTTGTTTGTACCTCAGTTGAAAAACCAGTTCCGCGAATATCTAAAAGCCGAGACACATGGTATGACAAAGTCATCGAAAGACTCGAAGAACGAGGAGGATCATCGAGTTGACTTGTTTTACGAGAAGCAACGCTCAAACACCCAATCTACCTTTTCGTTTGTAAATAAAAATGTCATTATTATTATTATTATTATTATTACCGGCAGTAGAAGTAATAGTAGGAGTAGGAGTATTGGTGGTGGTGGTGGTGGTGGTGGTGGTAGCGGTGTTGGTGATGGTGGTGATGGTCGTCATCGTCTTAGTAGCTGTAGTAGCAGCAGCTGCTGCTGCAGTAGTGGTTGTTGTTAGGAACGCCCTAGGAATGAATACTTTATAAGGAAAGGAAAGAGGATTTGCCAGTATGTTTCCCGGCCTTCCCAGAATTTAGGCCCATGAATCTCTACTGGCACCGATATGTATTGAATTTGGATGACAAATACAGTCACATTCCACGCAGCTTCACTGCATTGCCACAGTTCATCAATCGTAGTGGCTGACTAGTAGTAACGTGCCAGTCTCTCGTGCCAAATATTTTCAAACCTAGACGTATCTGAAGAACCTGCTGGCCATGGCAGTCTACCCTCTGTATCGAGGTAGGTCGTCACAGCATGGGTAACGTATGGTCTGTCGTCAATTGAAGGCATAAAATCTGTGTAGTCTGTTGATAACGTCATGGAGAGCTCTACGGTTGTGTCAACCACCAGCCTTAGTATATCGGCTGCCGAAACTACTGGTCACACGCACCAGGATAAGAAGATTGTTTATTTTCAGTGGGATGACATTAGTCACATTAATTCTTGCAGTGTCTGTAACTGAATGCGCATATGACAACTGCACTGTTACATGGCGGCCAAATCGAGTGCATATGTGCGCCTAATACAGGCACCAGGTAATACGAGGTCCAATCACACTGACAGACAGCAAGTAGCAGCACTATCACTAGAGGGTATATAAAGCGTGTCGGGGGACGCGGAAAACAGTGCAGTCGTTCTCGTCATGCAGAAACTGAGAGATATATCTGACGTGCAAATGGGCCTGATCATATGCTTTCGGGCCAAAGTTGGAAACATTTATGAAACGGCTAGGTTTGTAAACTGCTCATTTTCCTCTTTGGTTGAAGTATACCGTGCACGGCAAAATGGCGCTATCCAAAACCACAGCCGGGGCAACGGTGGTACACCACAGGCCATAGATGACATGGGTGAACAACGGCTACGGAGACGTACACAGGCGGATAGACGTGCGACTGTTGAGCAACTTACCGCCCAGATGGACCAAAGGGCTACCAACAGTGTCTCCTCAACGAACCTGTCAGAGACGTTTGCTGCGATGGCTCTCCGCAGCAGGTGCCTGGTTCCTGCAACCATGCTGACTGCTGTTCATCGGTGACAAATGCTGGAATTTACACGCGAATATCGCAACTGAACTTCCACTGAGTGGCGACAGCCGACCTTTTCAGATAAATCAAGTTTTATGCTTCATCGTACAGATTTCTGTTGGCGTATACGGCTGGAAACGTTTGAAATAAAAACACAGTGAAGGTTTTCGTGGCATTCCGAGGGTGCATTCGTCATTCTGGAAGGACCCGCCAGGTTAGGCAAGCGCGCTAATGCGCTGCTTCCTGGACTCGGGTAGGCGCGCCAGCCCCAGATCGAATCCGCCCGGCGGATTAACGACGAGGGCCGGTGTGCCAGCCAGCCTGGATGTGGTCTTTTGGCGGTTTCCCACATCCCCCTAGGTGAATACCGGGCTGGTTCCCACGTCAAGCCTCATTTACACGGCTCGCAGACATCTGAACACTTTCGCACTATTCCATGGATTACACTAGTCGCAAACCATCGGGGTACACTAATTCCTTCCCAGGGGATATGGGATGGCGGCAGGAAGGACATCCAGCCACCCATTCAACTACCATTGGCAAATCCGATTAACCATGCCGACCCTGCGTATCTGCGTGAAAAGTAAAAGAAAGAAAGAAAGGAAAGATTCGACATTCTGGAAGGCACAATGAATCAACACAAGTATGCACCTATCCTTAGGGGCCATGTCCACCCCTACATGCTGTTTGTTTTTCCTCAGCACTGTAACTACCAGCACGACCGTGATTTCGCAGTGTACGTGCGTGCTTCAAGGAGCTCTAGGATGAGTCTACCGTATGTCCCTGACCACCAAACTATCTGGATGTAAAGCCAGTGGAGAATGTTGAACCATGTCAAAAGGTTATTTGCGCCATGGATCTTCAAATGAGCAACCTAGTGGAACTGGCTACGACAGTGGAGTTTGTCCCTTCGAGATGCTCATTGATTTTCCTCCTGGATGTGTCACAGCGCTTAGCGCTGCAAAAGGTGGTTACTCAGGCTTTTCACAGGTGGTCACATCAATATGAGTGGACAGGGTATGTGGAAGCACGTGCAACTTATCTGAAATCGAGAACAAATTAAGGAACGACTTTACCATTATTTACTTTGATTACAATGAGACCACCGGCAGCGGCAGCACTCCGTCTTCAGGCCACAAGGGGCCCATCGGGACCATCCGACCGCCATATCATCCTCAGCTGAGGATGTGGATAGGAGGGGCGTGGGTTAGCACACCACTCTCCCGGTGGTTATGATGGTTTTCTGTGACCGGAGCCGCTACTGTTCGGTCGAGTAGCTCCTCAATTGGCATCACGAGGCTGAGTGCAACCCCAGAAATGGCAACAGCGCATGGCGGCCCAGGCGGTCACCCATCCCAGTGCCGGCCACGCCCATAGCGCTTAACTTCGGTGACCTGACGGGAATCGGTGTTTCCACTGCGGCAAGGCCGTTGCTACAATGAGAGCGCTAGTTCAATATTAGATGAGTAGGAATTAGCGTAACTCGTTTGCGGACCCAATTCAATATTAGTCTGATGTTTTTAAATCACTGCTGAGACGGCTGTGTCGCAGTCTTGTGCGATCTCTGTCTCTCTGATATTCTTATTATGAGTGTAACAACTGTTGTTGAATGTACAATGTTTTGAGAAATCTGTAGTCCTGTATGTCACACACCTTGTCAAATTTCTAGCCCTATATGCTACCATTGGTGTAACGCCTCTAGTTCATCGGGTTTTAACTTAAGGTTGTCAGATTATGTACTGACCTTGCTGCGGTATCTCTAGCCCTATCGCCCGCTCTTTGCTGTGTGGTCTCTAGCCCTGTACACTCTAGCCAAAGCAACAACGCTTTGTGATTTCCTCTTGGCTGTGTAAGCACTTGACTTCATATGAGTTACGTAAAGTAATTTGGGAGAGTATCTACCTGTTCGTGGTGCTAAAGATATTTAACGTTTCAATGAGTGACTCAATTTACGATCAGCTAGAACGTGTATTCCAACATATTTCGACTGTACATCCGGATAAAATTATGTCTTCTTCCAATATTACGGCTGAAACCATACATTTATCTCCAACGTGAGTCGCCAACTGAATTAAAAACCACTTAATTCAACTATAAAAAAAGAAAGACCGTCCGAACAGAACTTGGAGGCCCAATGACACCGACCGGCCGCCGTGTCATCCTCAGCCCATAGGCGTCACTGGATGCTCATGTGGAACGGTATGTGGTGAGTACACTGCTCTCCCGGCCGTTGTCAATTTTCGTGACCTTCTCAGTGAAGTAGCTCTTCAATTGGCTTCACAAGAGCTAGTAGCATCCCGCTGGTCAAAAGCACTTGACAGATCTGGACGTTGATCCATCCAAGTGCTAGCCATTCCCGACAGCGTTTAACTTCGTTGATCTGACGGGAACCGGAGCTACCACTGCGGTAACGAAGTTGGCTAAGTCAAATACAGGGTGGAGCAAACGTGCGTGCGTCAATGGTGCAAGTGGACTGTGATTTATACGGCAGTGCAGGCCAAATACATTATTACGAGTTCTAGATCAACGACGTTAATGCATTAAAAATTGCTCCCACGCAATCGTTTCGGGTTATCTTCAGCAAAATATCTCATAATGAAGCAAACAATTTTTATCAACTTGAACTCATACGCATGTCGAACCACTGGGTGAAAACGTTTTTGAAAACGGCAAACGACCAGCAAGGAACAAAGCAATACTTCCATCTAGCCACAGAAAATTTTCGCTAAAGTAATTGACTAATCAGTTCATAGATAATTGATCTAAGTCGGTATATGTTTCTGACTTTGCCTATCTTCATGTTGCAAGAGGAAGCAAATTAATAATTCGGCCACAAATTTACCGCAGTGGAGCATCTGAGACCTTTTCCATAGGCATTTACTTCGAATCATTTAAGCAGAGCGACAAACTGTGTTTGCTACATTCCATATAATATTGCATTCGCACAAAACGTAGGGCCTCGTATCTCGTGAGTCTACATGAGTTCCAGTTGGGTAGTACGGAGTTTTACAGCCATTGGAAAACTTTAATGACACGCAGTGTCTTTCGACCTCTTCCTTCTTTTCCCTGAAGAAATATCACTCTGTGTAATAATTAACTTATCATAACTGATTAATTTGTGCCAGTCGTTTGCATTCAGGAGCTCCACAAGGTGATTTAGGCAAATTGCATGAGAGTTAAATAGCGCAGGCAAAACTTTTTTAAACAAGATCTACCGGAATATGATTTCAGCGTCAAAACCATCACGTTACCTCGCTCGTTCAAAAATTAAGTGTGCTCTGGAGACGGAAATGGTGTCACACCAGATAAGAACTGCATCACCTGTAGAAGCAGAATCCGTCTGCAAACTATGGACTGCTGATAAGAGTAATGCGAATCACTGTGACGTTGACATTCCGCCGCAGAGCATATCTGCACGCAAAAAGACAAAGTACATGTGGGCGTGTCTTTAGAGGTCGCTTACCAGTGTTGCGTCATAACTCGTGACGCAACATAACTACGAAGGATGAATTGGCAAATAGTGTGCAGCAATAGCAACTTATGGATATTGCGTTACAGGGAGGTTAGCGCTACAACCATGTTTCCGCATGTGACCAGGTTTTCTTAACCATGCTTGTTTCACCAGTACTACATTGGTGAAATTCACTAAGCAATCATAATTTTTTTCAGTGGCGAAAGAGAGGCAGCTTTGGGATTAATTTATAGCTTATATTCAACTTATAGCTCATTTTTCGTGCAATGTTATGCCTTACAAGCAACACAGGCCTACATAGAAAGTGAATATTCAGCTCAGTGAAGAATTAGAATAATTTAAAACATGGCATCCAGAAAAAAGCATTACATTTCAGTGTCAAGAAATGAGGTTCTGTGTCAGTAAAACCATTCTCAGCAGAATAAGATCCCAAACTGGGGAAAAAAAGAAATACCAGATAATGAAACATATTCCAACGCCTTTCATTTCTTCACAAAATAAATTTTCCTCTGGTAGATATAAGGTTATGCTATAAGTTAAGGAACTTTGCAGAGCATGTCGACCTGAAACTCCATTGTAATAAGACTGAAATAACGTACTGTGAACACATCGAAAAGGAAATAGAACGGATTAACAGTGAAGTCAGTGAATTACTACATCACTTTTTGTGTTTGTGGTAATTACAGATGATGTTTGGACTGAATACTAGAGAAATTAAGAGAATACTGAAAATGGCCTGAAGTACATTTGCTGATATAATCTTCGAAGCGTGATTTTTGATATGCCTAAAACAGAAAATTTACAGAAGTGTACAATATCAGATCGTGCGGCTTTGCAACAATCTGAAACGGTCTTGTTGCTCACGGACGAGTTATGAAAATCTGTTCCACAGACAGTCAAGTAGCGTTATGGAAAGCTGATATCTATTGAACAGACTTGTGTATAACATGAAATGGGATCTAGCTGCAAGTGACAGCTCACTTCCCTCAAGACAAACTCCTGATATTGAGCTTGTTTTAAAAGAGACTATTTACTCGCAAACACATGTGAAGATGCCGTTGCTGAACCACAAACCGTATAGACATAATGACTCATACATTGGAAACAGATATTCGAGATGAAATTGCATAAGTGCCTTCCGAAATAGTACCAGAGGTGATTTGTATTCTCTCCATTAAGTGTTGAGAGATAGCGTGCAGGCTCATATCGAACTAGGACGGGGATGTAAATCAGCCGTGGGTACCTTTTGAAGTAATCATTAAAGCACTATGATTTGAAACATAATCGTGCGCCTCCTCTACGCCCACGAAGATCCTTACATTGATGTCTGTCCAATAAAGTCATATACAGCTGCTTTTAACTGTGTCAAGTTATCAAAAGCAGATCAATGTCTTCTCGACCCACACTGAAATCGACTGAAGAGCCATCTGGATGCGAAAGCAAAAAACTACACTCAATCGTCCACTCAAAATGTTCCTCACGGAACTTTCTTTTAAAATCAGTACTCGGATACTCACGGGTTCAGAGGAACCCACTAGTGCGAGTAAGTAACTTGACCATGGAGAGAAATTCCTAACTGACTCCATGACGATATGAAGATAGGTCGTTTTCTTTGAAGAAAAGATAGTTGAATATGTATTCTGAATAGAAAACTGATTTAAGCTACGAGCGTATACACATTAAGTGTCCCACACACGTTGAGTATATAATGTTCTGCTTGATACAAACGTATTTTTCACGAGTTTCATACAGGTCGATTCAGTTTCCCCTACCTATGAGTTTTATGTAACCCGCAACAGCTTCAAAAACCACATGTAAGATTTTCATATTCTCTCGCTCGCTATGTGCAAACTCTTAGTCCTACAGAAAATTTAATTTAGCTACATTTTGTACTGGGATATGTTTTCGCTAAAGGCCATGGTTTTCGAATTATTCAAGATTAACAAGATTGAAGGTCGCCTGTGTATGGTGTTCTTGAATAAT
This sequence comes from Schistocerca americana, assembly GCF_021461395.2. Taxonomy (NCBI): domain Eukaryota; kingdom Metazoa; phylum Arthropoda; class Insecta; order Orthoptera; family Acrididae; genus Schistocerca; species Schistocerca americana. The sequence goes on along the minus strand of NC_060120.1, from coordinate 319,521,484 downwards.
TCGAAAACTGCGGTCTCACCCTGGAAACAAGTAAACGTGAGTAAACAAATATACAACTTCTGTTCAGAAATGAAATCAACATGTGCTATCTGACATCCACTACGGGATGAAGGCCTGTTCGACATCTGTTAAGGTGTTAAGCTATTTGCACACATCTTGCATCTTTCCATCTTGCACTTTACACAGCAGATTCCTTATTTTTCCAAGTGCTCGAAATATGCGCTTGGGCCGGTCGGGGCGGCCGAGCGGTTCTAGGCGCTACAGTCTGGAACCGTGCGACCGCTACGGTGCGCGTTTATAACGTGTGAAAGATGCTGAGAAAATTACTGTTTGCCCTATTTTCACGACGGGAATATCATTCGCCGGCCGCTGTGGTCGAGCGGTTCTAGGTGCGTCAGTCCGGCGCCGTGCTGCTGCTATGGTCGCAGGTTCGAATCCTGCCTCGGGCATGGATGTGTGTGATGTCCTAAGCTTAGTTACGTTTAAGTAGTCCTAAGTTCTGGGGAACTGATGACCCCAGATGTTAAGTCCCATAGTACTCAGAGCCATTTGAACAATTTTTTAGGAGCTTGGTACCGTGTTTAGACAGAGCTCGGCTGATTCATGTGGGAGTTGCAGCAACGTACACTGTCCGTCAAAACAGTTCCTAGACTGATTTTATTTCTGGCGTACAAGCGACGTCAATCCAGTAACTGCAGTGGCAGATTAAAATAACAACTGCAAACAAAAGATGTGCATTCGACCAGTCTGTTGTGGGCAGCCAGTGTTATGAAGTGCACTCACGGCCGTAGTGTGTCAACGTTCTTGTCCCACAAATAGCAGAGGAGCAACAAACTAAATTGAGTGTCAGGTTCGTCCTGCACATTTTGACTGCCGAACAATCGTATCGACTCGTGGACGCCTGTCGCGACTTGACTGAAATGAAGAACGCAGGTAATTCTTTTCTGGAGAAAAAAAGCCGTCACTGTTTACGAGACTGGGTATTATGAATACGAACAGAACACAAAATGACAAAGCTCTCAATGCATCTCGGGTAGTTCGCCAATACGAAAGAAAGTAAGAATGTGGGTGTGAGTTCGACAGCATCCAAAAGAAGGACTTTTCGACGGTTTTACAAAAAAAATGGTTCAAATGGCTCTGAGCACTATGGGACTCAACTGCTGAGGTCATTAGTCCCCTAGAACTTAGAACTAGTTAAACCTAACTAACCTAAGGACATCACAAACAGCCATGCCCGAGGCAGGATTCGAACCTGCGACCGTAGCGGTCTTGCGGTTCCAGACTGCAGCGCCTTTAACCGCACGGCCACTTCGGCCGGCGACGGTTTTATATCGTTGTATGAACCTTCTGTGCGTTCTGCTCAAGTGAGGGGAGATTATGTAGAATACCTGAAGTGTTAAAACCACTATCATAACCTTTCTCTATGTATTATTAACCGCCGGCCGTTCTGGCCGAGCGGTTCTAGGTGCTTCAGTCCGGAACCGCGCGGCTGCTCCAGTCGCAGGTTCGAATCCTGCCTCGGGCATGGATGTGTGATGTCTTTAGGTTAGTTAGGTTTAAGTAGTTCTAAGTCTAGGGGACTAATGACCACAAATGTTAAGTCCCATAGTGCTTAGAGCCATTTGAACCATTTTGTTTTATTAACCTAGTCTCGAAAATTTTTGAACTAACATGGTATCTACATCTATTTGATTGATTTGCAAAACACAGTTAAGTGCCTGGCAGCACAGAGGGTTTATCGACCACGCTCATGTTATTTCCTTACTGTTTCACTCTTGAACGGTGCAAGGGGAAAAACAAGCATTTCAAGTGCTCAAAGCCAATTGAACCATTTTTTGAAGTTGACAGTTGTTCTAGATTCGAATTCTGGAATATTTATTTCGTCTTCTTTGGTGAAGATGTTTCGGAAGTCCGTGTTTAGTAACTCCACTTTAGTGGCACTGTCATCAGTGACATCACCATTTTTATCGCGAGTGAATGTATTGACTGCGTCTTGCCACTGGTGAACTCTACATATAACCAGACTCTCTTCGGATTTTCTGTCAGATTTCGAGACAGAGTTTCGTGTGGCAGGAATGCAGTTTTCTGATCTCTATGATTGTTTTCGTGATTGCATACGTGTCGTAAGCCGGTATAGCTTCCGCAAGAAGTGCCTGAGCTATGTCTAAGAAAGGTATCAAACCCATATTTCGGCTATCTAAAAGAATAAAGTACCTCCTGGGCAGAATGAAAGCATCGGACGTCGTACTCATGAGGTCTATCACAGCCCGTTTGAAGGTAGAAAACTTTACTTCGGATAAACGCAGCGCTCTGTCTTACCTGCGTTTTACTGAACAAAAAAAAATGATTCAAATGGCTCTGAGTACTATGGGACTTAACATCTGTTGTCATCAGTTCCCTAGAACTTAGAACTACTTAAATCTAACTAACCTAAGGACATCACACACATCCGTGCCCGAGGCAGGATTCGAACCTGCGACCGTAGCAGTCGCGCGGTTCCGGACTGAGCGCCTAAAACCGCTAGACCACCACGGCCGGCTTTACTGAACACATACGCGCCGTAAGACCCGGACAGAGAAATGAATCTGCACTGACCGAGCACAGCTTAAAGGAGAAGCACGTGTTTGATTTCGAAAAGACGTCTCTCAGCTACTCTGCTAATGGTTTCTAGTGATAGCAGTATTAAGGAAGCAGTCGAGAGAGTATCATCGAATCTTGTTATTCTAGATAAGAATTTCACTCTCAGCGCCTCTTGGCAACCAGTCTTGGAAGTATTAAGACGGGGAGCAAGGCAGCGATAGACGGCGAACGAGAGTTGCTAGCGACGTAAACAGTTGACCGCGCCGCTGTTGAACTACGAGTATTTTGGGGCAGCCGTTGCGAGACAAATAAGTGCCTGCGACGAGTACCTACGTAAGGACACGAACTGTTGTCAACAGGACCATCAAGTCGGACACCGTGCAGTAAGACACATCTACGAGGACAGATCAACGAAGACCCAGACTGAATTTTTTTTCACTGTCTTCATGATCTTTTTCAAAGTACTTCCCTCCTACATGGATGCAACTTTTGCAGCTTCTCTGTCAGTCCTCGAAAACACACTGCAGGTAATTCTCTATCATGCCCCTGAGAATCGCCTCATTTTTCCTGAGCACTGCCTCAGAGTTCTCAAATCGATGCTTTGCCTTTAGTAATGGCAATAAAAAGAAATCACAGTATGCAAGATGGGGCTATACGGCGGATGCGGTACACGAGTAATGTTGAACTGAGAAACTGCACGCCATGATTAGTAACGTCAGGATACGCATTGTCATGATAAAGTCGCCAACCAGTCCGAGAAAGTTCTGCTCTTATCCTTACAATGTGCTTCCTCAGTTTAGCCAAAACTGACAGGTAGTTCTGCTGTAACGGTACTGTGAGGCGGAAGAGCATGCTGGTTAATCATTCCATGACAGCCAAAAAATATGGTCACCATCATTTTCCTGGCAGATGGAGCAACTTTCACCTTTTATGGTGTTGAAGAACCTGGTGATTTCCACGCTGTGCTGGCTCTTTTTTCTTCAGGATCATAAAAACGCAGCCATGACTAATCATCGATTACCATCGAAATAAATGTTTTTGCAGTCTAAACTGTTTGTGTCCATTCTTAAAGCAAATTCTCTACACTTCACTGAGATTACATAATGTTATCCGCCGATCCTTACCGACAAACACAGAAGGTGTGTTGATGTTGACTTCAGTCGTAACAGAAGCCGAAACACCACCTCCTCCTTGCCTAACGCAGACAAGTCAGCCTTCTTTGAAGTCGAAGTTTTGCACGAGGTACTGCATCTTCCCCGTACGCCTGTTGCAACTTTCAGTAAGTTTCAGTGACTGTGTGGTTCAAACAGACAGAATTTTATTTCACCATGCTGCTTCTCTTGCGTGACCTCCATTGTATGATACACAAAATCAAAGAACATCTACAAAATAAACCAACCTACCAATAACAGACTGCTGCCGCCTAGGTACATTATACATAACAACCCTCTCCTTTTAGATATTCGTGGTACAGATAAGAAACTATCACGGAAGCTACAGGAAAAAACCAGTTTCAGTGTCGATCAGTCCTAGCTATCACATTCACAGATCCACTAAATTTCAATTTTTTTTAAAATCTGAGATAATGGTGAGCCTTGTTCCAATCCTCCGCTTCAGACCATGGTTTTTAAGAGTTTTCTCCTAGTGGTTATGTAAATGTCAGAACTGGCACAACAAGCTCACTTTCTAGCATAAAGATTCAAGTTTTGCCACTGCATGAAACAGCCATACTAATCATATGCGGCTTAGGGCATAGAATTACAAGCTAGTTAAAAATGTAACTTGGCATGCACAACCACTAATGTTTATGATGAAAATTCGCTTATCCGTGACGTGATTATTCGGCTGACTCCGGATAAGCAGATTCGATTCAAAGCATGATCTACTTCAGGCCCATCTTTGGAACAGGTCTTTCAGTTAGCGCCAGCTTTTGAAATAGCTGCATCTTCACAATATCCTTTCGAAAAGAACTTCGATTTAATTTACGTCTGTGTACATCAGTACTCCACAAGCCACCGGGCAGTGTGTGGGGGAGAGCGCTTCCGGTACCACTAACTGACCGCTCCTTCCCTGTTCCACTTGAGAACGTCGCGTGGGAAGAATGATTGCCGGTAAGCCTCAGTATTGGCTCTAATTTTGCGAATTTTCTCGTCGCAGTCATTTCGCGAGATGTATGTTGGACGAAGTAATATATAGTCCGACTCTTCCGCGAAAGTACTCTCTCGAAATTTTGCAGTAAACCTCTCCATGATGCACAAAGCATTCCTTGTAACGTCTGTCACAGGAGTTTGCTGAGCATTCGTGTAACGCTCTGATATCGACTAAGCGGTCTTGTGGAGAACGGGTCGCCCCTCGTTGGATTTATCTCCTCTATCAGATCCAGCTGGTAAGGATCCCAGACTGATTAACATCACTCAAGAATCGGTCGAACAAACGTCTTGTATACGACATCTTTCGTGATTGAGTTACATTTATCTAAAATTCTACCTATGGATCTCAGTCTGGCATCTGGTTCTCTCACTATTTGTTTCATGTGGTCATCCCACTTAAGTTCGCTCTGGATAATTCCTCCTAGATATTTTACATAGTGGATACAGTTTCCAGCAATTTGTCACCAAGAGTGCAGTTGAACAGTTGTGGATTTTTTCTTTCTTTAGGACCAGCAGCGTTATATATGTTTCATAACGACATGATGGTTGGAGTAGATACACCAAATAGCTGCTGATAATAAGTAATCTTTATTAACGACGGACTGTTTCGAAATTATCGCCATTTCCAAGTACCTGCAGTTACAGTTTTAGTGAGGACACGTGTTGAATTGTTGTAGCTGTGGCCTTCAGTCCTGAGACTGGTTTGATGCAGCTCTCCATGCTACTCTACCATTTGCAAGCTTCTTCATCTCCCAGTACCTACCACAACCGACATCCTTCTGAATCTGACTAGTGTACTCAACCTTGGTCTCACTCTACGATTTTTACCGTCCACGCTGCCCACCAATACTAAACTGGTGATCCCTTGATGCCTCAGAATGTCCTACCACCCGATCCCTTCTTCTAATGAAGTTGTGCCACTAATTCCACTTCTCCCCAATTCTATTCAGTACATCCTCATTAGTTACATGATCTACCCATCTAACCTTCAGCATTCTTCTCTAACACCACGTTTAGAAAGCTTCTCTTCTCTTCTTGTCTAAAGTATTTATAACTCACGTTTCACTTCCATACATGACTACACTTCATATAAATAATTTCAGAAAAGACTTCCTGACACTTAAATCTATACTAGATGATAACAAACTTCTCTTCTTCAGAAACGCTTCCTTTGCCATTGCCAGTCTACATTTTATATCCTCTCTACTTCGAGTCCTCCCTCGGGCAAGAGTGTGTGGGTGGGTGTTGTCCTTAGCGTAAGTTAGATTAAGTATTGTGTAAGCCTAGGGATCGATGACCTCAGCAGTTTGGTAACACAGAAACATAATACAAATTCAAAAAAAAAAAATTGTGAGAATTAGAAAATGGAATTCTCAGTTGCCTAAGTTACTCGATGGTGTTGGAACTGCTTAATAATGACGCATCGCGCTTGGTAAAATTTGTCTCAGCCTGCCTATGCGCCGGCCGCGGTGGCCGTGCGGTTCTGGCGCTGCAGTCCGGAACCGCGGGACTGCTACGGACGCAGGTTCGAATCCTGCCTCGGGCATGGATGTGTGTGATGTCCTTAGGTGAGTTAGGTTTAAGTAGTTCTAAGTTCTAGGGGACTGATGACCTAAGATGTTAAGTCCCATAGTGCTCAGAGCCATTTGAACCATTTTGAACCTGCCTATGCATGAATTACAGTTATTGTTTCTCTGAAGAGAGTACCGAGGAATCCCACGTATCTGAGAATGTGCTCATGAATGTGGGACAGTGCATCCTATCTTAAATCTGAACTTGCAGTTGTCCCAACATGTCAGAACTGCTACCTATGCTCGCCATAATCTTGGGTGTAACATGAGCAGAGTGGTAACACCGCGTTTGGCTGCCATGATGCATGATGCTAAAAAACACTCTCCTGATGACAAGTACATTGGACACCAGTCAACTGTCCCAGTTTAGAACACAGTGAATGGAGTACCGATGTTATCACTGCCAGGTCTAGAGTATGACTGGGTGTTGTGTGATGTCCTTAGGTTAGTTAGGTTTAAGTAGTTCTACGTTCTAGGGGACTGATGACCATAGATGTTAATTCCCATAGTGCTCAGAGCCATTTGGACCAGGTCTAGAGACGAAGTCGTTCCTTCTAGTCAGTAAAGAACTGACCACTCCCTTCTTCCTGCTAAAAATCTGCGCTCTTTAAAGTTCAATCATCCTAGTAATTTTTAACAAAATATGCCGTCAAGAAGAAGTGAAACGTTTAAAAGCCAATGATATGAATCTCCTCCCCTCTTTTCCAAAAAAAATTCTCACCATATGTTATATCTTCCTGCTGTCACATCAATGTCAGCAGCATTTTTCTTAATGTGGCCAGAACACCTTCCTTCTGCTGGCAGAGTTGCATCGTCCAGAACGGATGATTGAAGCTTGGGCATCCAGAGTGGATGTGTGCAACAAACTGCACAACCCACAATGCCAAGCAGCCATACCTCTCATTCCCCCACCCTCAGTTCTGCAAAAGCCGGTATTCCCCGTGTGACTGGGGGGGGGGGGGGGGGGGGGGTGCGGCATTTCGTTGAGCATCTGTCCTGTATCCGCAGCACTCATCACTGCTAGTGCTCACCAAGTAAAGCAGTTCATAAGCCAGCATAAGGTCAAAACAAAGAATGTTAAAAAAGGAATGAAGTAAGCACATAACAAACACTCTATAATCAATTTATACTTTCATATTGTCACAGCCAGTCCATCTCATCCCCCAATCAATATAATTATTTATAATACATAAATGAAAAGAGACGAGCCGAATGGTTGCCACTTTCATCAGAATGAGAGGATATTTAGTGAATGCACTGATCTCTCTGTTGCCACGGCTTAAATCCCATCCAGCATGTGTGGCATGTGTTGGTAAGACATACTGCAGCATGTCCACCTACACCAAGCACCTCCAGCAGATATGAAATATGCTGGAGTAGGAAATGAATGCCCTGCCAAAAGAACTCCTTACCTAGCTTGCGGGCAGCATAGGAGAACGTCCCAGAGTGTGTACTGGTGATCACATAACTTATTAACCACTATGTGCCGCCATTTGCAATGTCCAGGAGCCATTATGAAGCATGGTGACTTCAGTGTAATTATTGGTTTTGAATAAAAGATTTATTTCTGTTAGTCTCATTGTGCATGTTTTACAGTTAGTTCTGTACTACACTGTAGCAGATCTTTCCATGTATGATCCAAGTTTCATCGAGCTACGTTACTTGGCAGTGACACATCATGCGAAAGTTACTTCCTTCCTCAAGTCTTCCACACCAGCTGTAACATATTACCTTATCTTTCTCGTATTTTACGTGAATTGGAATGGTTACCCTTTTCCAAAACAAAATACATAAAATGGCAACATTCGTTATACAGGGTGGCCCATTGATCGTGACCGGGCCAAATATGTCACGAAATAAGCGTCAAACGAAAAAATTACAAAGAACGAAACCTGTCTAGCTTGAAGGGGGAAACCAGATGGCACTATGGTTGGCCCGCTAGATGGCGCTGCCATAGGTGAAACGGATATCAACAGCGTTTTTTTTAAAATAGGAACCCCCATTTTTATTACATATTCGTGTAGTACGTAAAGAAATATGAATGTCGTAGTTGGACCACTTTTTTCGCTTTGTGATAGATGGCGCTGTAATAGTCACAAACTTATGGCTCACAATTTTAGACGAACAGTTGGTAACAGGTAGGTTTTTTAAACTGAAATACAGGACGCAGGTACGTTTGAACATTGTATTTCGGTTGTTTCAATGTGATACAAGTACCTTTATGAACTTATTATTTCTGAGAACGCAAGCTGTTACAGCGTGATTACCTGTAAATACCACATTAATGCAATAAATGCTCAAAATGATGTCCGTCAATCTCAATGCATTTGGCAATACGTCTAACGACATTCCTCTCAACAGCGAGTAGTTCGCCTTACGTAATGTTCGTACATGCATTGACAATGCGCTGACGCATGCTGTCAGGCGTTGTCGATGGATCACGATAGCAAATATCCTTCAACTTTCCCCACAGAAAGAAATCCGGTGACGTCAGATCCAGTGAACGTGTGGGCCATGGAATAGTGCTTCGACGATCAATCCACCTGTCATGAAATATGCTATTCAATACCGCTTCAATCGCACGCGAGCTATGTGCCGGACATCCATCATTTTGCAAGTACATCACCATTCTTTCATGCAGTGAAACATCTTGTAGTAACATCGGTAGAGCATTACGTAGGAAATCAGCAGACATTGCACCATTTAGATTGCAATCGATAAAATGGGGGCCAATTATCGTTTCTCCCATAATGCTGCCCCATACATTAACCCCCCAAGGTATCTGATGTTCCACTTGTCGCAGCCATCCTGGATTTTCCGTTATCCAATAGTGCATATTATGCCGGTTTACGTTACCGCTGTCGGTGAATGACGCTTCGTCGCTAAATAGACCGCGTGCAAAAAATCTGTCATCGTCCCGTTATTTCTCTTGTGCCCAGTGGCAGAACTGTACACGACGTTCAAAGTCGTCGCCATGCAATTCCTGGTGCATTGAAATATGTTACGGATACAATCTATGTGGATGTAGCATTCTAAACACCGACGTTTTTGAGATTCCCGATTTTCACGCAATTTGTCTGCTCTTACGTGCGGATTAGCAGCTAAAATACCTACTTTGGCATCATCATTTGTTGCAGGTCGTGGTTGACGTCGTTTCACACGTGGCTGAACACTTTCTGTTTCCTTAAATAACGTAACTATCCGGCGAACGGTCCGGACACTTGGATGATGTCGTCCAGGATACCGAGCAGCTTACATAGCACACGCCCGTTGGGCATTTTGATCACAATAGCCGTACATCAACACGATATCGACCTTTTCCGCAATTGGTATACGGTCCATTTTAACACGGGTAATGTATCACGAAGTAAATACCGTCCGCACTGGCGGAATGTTACGTGATACCACGTACTTATACGTTTGTGACTATTACAGCGCCATATATCACAAAGCGAAAATAGTGGTCCAACTAAACCATCCATATTTCTTTACGTACTACAGGAATATGTAATAAAAATGGGGGTTCCTATTTTAAAAAACGCCAGATTTACTTGTTATTGAGCAAACTGTTTTTCCATGTCACGTCTTATATCGAGTTTTAACTTTGTAACTTTTGTGAACACATGAGAATTTATAGCTTCATTGCCTTTTTTTATCTGGGTTTGCAGTTCCAACATGAGACTGCCTAACGTTTCAGTCACTGACAACACCAAAACGTTTTGACCATCCAGCTTCATCTCTGTTGCCAACTGCTTTTCGACTTCCTCTGACATTATTTGAATATCATCAATGCAGGCAGTCAGTGAATTGCTTAAATTGATTTCCAGCGGATTTAATGCTACAGTACTTGGAGATTCTAAGCCAGTTCCCTCCCCATCCAGTATTCTTATTGAGTACCTACCAGTACTGAACACTTCTATGCTACTTTTTCTTTTATTAATCCTGTCCCTGTCAATCAGACCTTCTGTTTCCCCTAGTGTAATGGGATCTTCTGGGTCTCTATCCGAAGTGGCCACTCCGTTCTGTAAAGTTGCTAGCGCAGCCAACAACTCATAAAGGATATTAAAGCTTGCCTTTGGTTGTTGCCAGCCCACTGTCTCTGCTGTGGTGTGGTAACGGCTGCTGTGCTGTCCTACACCTCCATTACATGGTGCTGCCCCCGGATTGTTCAGCTAAGTGGGACCAGCCGTCGCCCCGGTGTTCGACCTCGTTCGGTGATGCTACTTGCTTCTGCACTCTCACTTTTCTCTTTGCCAGCCGGATGCCTTTCCATCTCCAGTCGCTACTGCTCATTGTTGTGTTCCTCTTCTCGCTCCACACTATTTTGAAATTTTCATACTACCTGGTGGCTGTAATTAAACAGACGCTGTTTCGGGTACTGCACTGAGGGCTGTGTACATTGCAGGATGCTGAAACATCATAAGTACATTCGTTAATCGGTGCACTCGAGGAGTAAGCTGAAAAAAATAATAGTTCCACTTTCTGCCACCAGATGAAAATATGCCGCTGTAAGCAGCCAGAATGTGAAATAATTCCTGTTTTGACATCAATACGCTGTTTGTCACTTGACAATACGTGTTAATTTATTTTGTTAACTAACTATTGGTGTAAATGGTTGAGAAAGTTGAAATTTTCCGTGGAAAATGCAATCAATGACTATTGAGGATAAAGACTGCGATGCTGGTAAAGTTATTCTATCGGAACGGCAGCAACACCAGCGCTGCAGTGTGGAAAAATCGCCAACAAAAACATTTGGAAAGGGGACCCATGTCAGTAACTGAGCTAAGGAATACGATCAAGAAATCTGAAGGAACAGGTGAATTAGGTGATGCATCTGGGAGAGTGAGATATCCAATTCCCACGGCAGTTGTTGAAGTTGCTGTAGCTATACCTGACCGTGCAGTACATGCCTCAAATACTGCAGCCAGTGTTCGAGCTGTATTAAAGGAATCGTGTCTCGCCCCTGATCAACAGCTCAAAAAGATTTTGCGTTGCGTTTTACACCGGTATCCTTACAAGATTCAGAATGTGCATCAAATGAAGCCTCAAGATTAAGCTACAATTTTGTGACTTTGCTCTTGAATTTTTGGCACACATGGAAATGGATGGCACTTGGCCAGGGAATATTCTTTGAACAGATGGGTCACATTTTACGCTGAATGGTGCCGTGAATGATCATAAGGGTCGCATATGGGGCTCTACTCCGCTACATGTTGCGCAGGAACATCCACTGCACTCAGCTTGTATGACTGTGTGATGTGGTTTCACAAGCTCCTGCATTCTCAGTCCATTTTTCTTTGAGGAGATAACACCTCTTGGGCCTTTTAGGTATGCAGTGACATCCTCACTTGTCATCTGCCAGGTGAAAGACTGGCTTCAAGACACCTTCGGTAACGACTGCATCACCCACGCGACTCCTGATTGTGGGGATATCTGAAAGATCGTGTCTGTCAGGGATGTATGTCCATTCTTCCTGATCTGAAGGATAACACCCGATGACGTATCACACTGGATATGCTGTGAGCAACTGTCGATCATGCCGTGTTACAAATGTAGCATATTGATGAGTCGGGAGGCCGTATTGAACACATGTTGTAGCTTGAGACCATATCCTAATAAACATATGTATATGGTCGTTCCTCCCTTTCCCATCACCCACTCCTCATTCTCACTGCTTACAGAGGCATATTTTCACCTGGTGGCAGAAAGTGCAATTATTATTTTTTCCGCATGCTCCGTGAGCGCACTGATTAATGAACGTACCTACGATGTTTAAGCGTCTTGAGATGTATGCAGCTCGCCTGCAGCACTTGCAAAACCGTCAGTTGAATTATAACCACCTGGTACTTTCTGAGCAGTATCGCATATCTTTTCAAAACCCTAAAGCACTATTTTGTAATAGTATTTCACTGTTTCATCATCAATATTCAAAGCATTTTCCTGACGCCATGGATCAGATTGTAACCCATTCCCTCATACTCTGACATTTTAAGTGAATTTTGACTCATAATTTGTGTCAGACAAAACAAATGTAACATCGCTATCTACGTTTAAGTGAAAGTTGTAGGAATTTGTAAAAAAAAAAAAAAAAAAAAAAAAAAAAAACACCTAGAAGCATTGCATTAGCTAACACTGGCCGGTAAGCACAATGTGGCACGTGTAGCTCATAGTAACATGTTCGCAAAACACTTGCAAGATGAGCTAGCCATGATCCAAGGAACCGGCAACGCCACAGCAGTATTAGCTGGAGTAGTCAGGATCTGGCGTCACCACAGCAGGGCTAGAGAACCATGTTGTGAGTTACGTGACATGGTGCCAGATAATAGTGCAACAAATGGGTCCTGGAGTAGCACAAATAACTGTGAATTCTGAGACAGTTTCATTCAAATCACAGCAGTACTAGCATGATGTCAGGGTTACATTAGATGACCTGATGACTGGGTGCAGTGGGGTAGCCACCACTTACACTGTGTCCACCTTGTAGGTCTTGGTGCCACAGCTCAACAGACATGCCGCCTGTAGCTGCTGTCACCAGACTCCAGCCGGCAGGGAACAGATCATGCCCCATGAACGCCAGTCTTTCCTCGCCACTGCAGAAGGCACGAGCTGTGCCTGAGTTCCCTGGGCACGACGTTCAACAGCTGAGGGTAGACGCAGTAGGGACAAGTAACGCGCTGCCGACGTCAGGGCCTTGGCCTGCTGATGGGCTGGCGCTAACTGCCCGCCTTACGTCAGCAATGTAGGGCGATCAAGGGCGTGCCGTCGCTCTAGAGTGGAAGCCAGCAGTCCGCTGACCATCATTGTTGGTCTGTCGCACCGTAGAAAGGAGTGTTTGCTTCGCATTGGCAGTGAAATTCGTAACTGAAGACTAATAAAGTGTTTTTCTTGATCACTTGGTTCAAATGGTTCAAATGGCTCTGAGCACTACGCGACTTAACTTCTGAGGTCATCAGTCCCCTAGAACTTAGAACTACTTAAACCTAACTAACCTAAGGACATCACACACATCCATGCTCGAGGCAGGATTCGAACCTGCGACCGTAGCTGTCGCTCGGCTCCAGACTGCAGCGCCTAGGGCCGTCTTGATCACTATTTTGTCACAGGGTCCCAAGGGGCCCACCACACCACCCACTAACAGAGTGGTGTTGGGTGAGCCACGTTGCCACCAGTAGATACGACCTGCACTACGAAGCCCAAACCACAGCCTACAGCATCTTTTCTGTGGCGTGAGTGAAACTGCTGCTTCCGTTTTGGTGATAGTTATGACGTCGAGAATTAAGGGTCGTCATAACTGCGAAATCACTTTTGTAAGGCCCGAAGAACTGGTGGATGTGTCCCAATTTACGGATTATTGTACGCATCAAGGATTAGAGACTATGCGATCTGCACACTGTAATTTATTTGGATATTCTACCCCTTGCGGCGAATCTGTGGCAGTTGTTTGTTATGTCATTGTTTTGGCCATATGCCAAGACAATGTAGGGCTCATTATCTGCCGTAAGAGATCATCGTGGTAGTTGTGTCGACTGCGGAATGTTTTCTTCTTGTTATTGTTGGACTGTTATTGTTGAGTTCGTAAAACAGTGGTAAGGGCAGTGCAGCGGCGCAATCAGAGAAGCTAGGTGTCACAAATCTGGAAGCTGTGCAATCGTTACTTAATGAAGTGGGGCGGCTAAGAACGGAAAATAAGTTTGCAAATAATGTGCTGCAGTGGAGAATGAAGAGTTCTGATTATTAAAATCGCAGAGGTTAAGGGTAGACCCCTGTTACTCCCTTTTACGGTAGGTCACCCGAGAACGTGTTATTGTTTGTAGAGTATCTCTTGTCATTGGCTGAGATAGGAATTGATCACTCAAACAGTTATTGCAAATAGCAAGATTGCCCTTTCCGGGAGAAATTAAGCTTTTTGTATGACGCATGGAGACCCTAAACGAGGCGAAGACTTTTGAGCAGCTCAGATAAATGAACCAGAACAGCACACAGTTTTTCCGTGAACAGTCAAATGTGAGGCCTAATGAATCCGTAGAGACTTTTGCAGTCGGAATTAAAAAATTAATCTGTGTGTACATGAGTTAATGCACAATGATGAGGCTATTGTTACAGGAAGCCGATCAAAGGTGACTCGATGCATTCCTTGGTGGTTTAGCACTGTAAACGGCCACGAGGGTGTGCGCTGAGGCATCTGGGGATTTCCATGCAGCAGTGAGGCTAGCAGTGGATACTGAAGAAACTGGTGCTGCACAGGGGTAAGGCACAGATGATGCGTGTTTGCAACAAATATAAAATTCTTTTGTTGTAGGCACATATGGCATGTGCATATGAAATGCAGGCAGCCACAGAAGAATAGTAGTGGTGAACAACCAACTATATTATGGGAACAACAATAGGGATGGTATGAACCATCAGTAGTATTATGGGAATAACAACAGCGATGGTGTGGGTAGCAATAAGGACACGTTAAAGTCAAAAGGGAACTCCAGAATCCCTAGGAGGCGTTCCCAGTACAAACGAATGCAGTAAATACGAATAAAGAGGTAGTATGTGCCACTGTGGACATAGTAGAGGGGAAAAGGTATGATTTTCTGTTGTACATAGGACTGCATTTGTCGGTAGCTTTACGAGGTCTAGAGAGTAGGAGGCAATGGGACCTACCATGTTATAAGGTGTGTTGAGTGGGGTATACCGACATATCGAAACTGGTGTCGGTACTGGTGAATTTTCAATTGGGGGCAGTCAAGTCTAGACAGTGCATAGAAGTGGTGTCTCATGTAAGCGATGGCTACAGCATGATCCTAGAGATAGACCTCCTGCTTGATGATCATGCCATAATATAACTTTGATGACATGTGGTGAAAATTAGTAGAAGGTACATTCACGGGAAAGAAATCACAACACCAAAAACGTTGTGCGACACAACGAAAGTTGGTAGGCGTGTTTCTACATCTGAAAGATTGTGTCTATTCAAAATTCGTGACTGTCGCATAAGAGTGGCGCCTGTAGCGTCGGTATGAGGATGCAAATCAGGTTTGCTTTAAGTACACGCGGTAACGGTCATGGGAATTAGTTACTTTTAAGAATGGTCTTGGTGGGTGATGTTAGTCAAGAATGCCTCAACTGTGTTTGAATGAGGTAATGTGATAGAGCTATGAGAAGCTGGATGCTCCTTCTGCATTGATGCAGGAAGACTCGGCAGGAATGTAGCCACTGTATGTGATTGCTAGCAGCGGTGGTCACGAGAATGTACGGTGGTAAGAAGACTGGACTCTAGATGGCCACGTGACACGGCAGAGGGGAAAGACCATCGTGTTGAGCTGTAATGCATCATACTGCACCTGCAGTGGCAATTTGAGCAGCAGTTGCCACCACAGTGACACTACGAACTGTTACCTGTCTGTTACTTTAAGAACACTGCCGAACCAAACGGCCTGCAGCGTGCGTTCCACTGAACCCAAACCACAACCACTTGCGGCTTCAGTGGTGCGTAATGAATGCTATTGGAGGGTAAGATAGAGATATGTTGTATTGTATGATGAACGCTGGTTCTGGTTAGGTGCCAGTTATGACCATGTGCTGGTTAGAAAGAGGCCGCTTGAGGTCTTGCAACAACCTATCTGCATGCCAGTCACACTGGACCTACACCTGGAGTTATGGTCTGGGGTGCAATTTCGCATGACTCTAGTGGTTATCTCGTGCACCAGGACTGCAGATTTTGTAAGTAGGCTGTTTAGGTTTTTATGTTGGTAATGCCACGTAGCGCTCTACATGAAAATCACTGACTGTGCTGTGTGAAGTCTGTGGATGGTTTGCATTGTTGGAATATTTGCCACCATTGTCTCTACAAGCACTACAGTGGATCTGCACCTTTGATGGCCCACCAATACCATACTCTCTACCAGGACTACAGTGGGTCTGCTCTGTGATGACCTGCCTACCAATATTCTTCAAAACTTCGACTGACTCTACTGTGGGTTTGCTCTGTTGTGGCCCATTACCTTTCTGCATGTCAAGAGACAGCACTGTCTTTCCGTTGGAAGGACAACACTACTTCTTCAAGACTGCATGGAAATGCACTACTTCCATGTGCATTTTCTTTTACTGCTCAGACTTAGAGAAAAAAAAAAAAAAAAGAAATCTGTAATTACTATTGTGATGAATGATCAGGACTGTCTTTATGAGAACAAATTTGCTTTTGACCAACATTGCATCAATAAGTACGTGCATTTGATATCTTTGTTATTGTAATTATGAAAAATTTTATCAAATCATTATTGGCCACTGCCCAAAACAATTTGTAAAATTTTTTGTGGGGAGCATGGGGGCTATGTAAGCAGGCTGTTTAGGTTTTTATGTTGGTAAAGCCACGTAGCGCTCTGTATGAAAATCACTGACTGTGCTGTGTGCCGTCTGAGGCTTGTCGGCATTGTTGCAATATTCGCCAGTGTAGTGTTGGGCAGTTGGATGTTAACAGCACGTAGCGTCGCGCGCAGTTGGAGGTGAGCCGCCAGCAGCGGTGGACGTGGGGAGAGAGATGGCGGAATTTTGAGAGCGGACGATCAGGACGTGTGTCCATCAGAAAGAGTGAATTTGTAATATTGGATATCATGGACTGATATATATATATATATATATATATATATATATATATATATATATATATATATATATATACATATAAATAATAACTTTTGAACACTATTAAGGTAAATACATTGTTTGTTCTCTATCAAAATCTTTCATTTGCTAACTATGCCTATCAGTAGTTAGTGCCTTCAGTACTTATAATCTGT
The DNA here is from genome assembly GCF_021461395.2 of Schistocerca americana. NCBI lineage: Eukaryota > Metazoa > Arthropoda > Insecta > Orthoptera > Acrididae > Schistocerca > Schistocerca americana. The sequence goes on along the minus strand of NC_060120.1, from coordinate 319,504,396 downwards.
TATTTAGCTGGCAGTATTGGCGCTCGCTGTATTGCAGTAGTTCGAGTAACGAAGATTTTTGTGAGGTAAGAATTCATGAAAGGTATAGGTTATTGTTAGTCAGGGTCATTCTTTTGTAGGGATTACTGAAAGTCAGATTGCGTTGCGCTAAAAATATTGTGTGTCAGTTTAGTGTTGATCGGAATAAGTAAAGAGAGAAATGGCTGAGTACGTTCAGTTCTGCTCAGCTGTTTGAAAATCAAATAACGTAGAGGTTTATCAGCACAGTAATTCATTAATTTATCAAAGGGGATGTTTCAATTTGTACGTCAGTTGCTGTCATTCATGGACAGTATAGAGTGTTTTCCAACAGAATAACTCTCACCCATATACTGCTGTTGTAACCCAATATGCTCTACAGCGTGTCAACGTGTTGCATTGACCAGCTCGATCACCAGACCTGCCTCCAATAGAGCACATATAGGACACAATTGGATGACAACTGCAGCATCATGCAAAACCAGCACTAACCATCCCTTTACTGACCAACCAAGTGCAACAGACGTGAAATTCCATACTACAAACTGACATCTGGCGCCTGTACAACACATACATGCTTGCGTTCAACATTCTGGCGGTTGCGCCGGTTATTAATGTCCCAGCATTTCCCTTTTCTAATAACTTGTATTGTGCTTAAATTAGCCTATGATCTTCAAATTTTAATCACTTGACTATGTTATCTAGACAAATGTACTCCCAAAATTTCGTTGTTATACATTAATTACTTTTTGTTCCTGTGATATTTTTCCGTCAGTCTATTTTGGCTAGGGGAACCTGTCATCAGAGATGATCTGTCAGGAGTGTCTCTCACAGTAGGTATTTCAGTTACGCCGCGAGCGATGACACTAAAGCTTAATTCGCATCAGTATACAAGAATATCGTTTGGCTTGAAGAATGCTCCAGCAACATTACAGAGTCTATTAGATGGAGTGTTGAAGGGATTAAAGCTAAGCCAATGATTACTATATATGGAGGACATAACTGGTTTTTAAGAAACATGCAAGAACATAGGCAGTGACTGAGAGAATTATTAAGGAAATTGTGGACTTACTAGTGAAAAGCTCCATTTTGTATTCAAAGATGCTGATTATCCATGTCATGTAACTAGTGTAGTTGGTGTGAGGACTAATCTGAAACTGATACGTGCTGTAAGGGGTTTTCCATTACTGGGAATAAGCAAAAATTACAGTCTTTTCTGGGTCTCACGATTTATTACAAAGAATTCGTTAGAGACTTTGCAGATACAGCACGATCACTTATACAGTTGCTGAGAAGGGGTATGAAACTTGTCTGGTCTGAGGAGTGCCAAAAAGCGTTTGACGAGTTAAAGGATAGGTTTGATATTCAGTCCAGTGTTGGTGTTCCTGATTTCAGATGGAATTAATACTGTCGTGTGATGCTCCGAACCAGCCAAAGAGGTCAATGGAGAAGAACACCCTACTGCTTTTGTTTTGAGACAACTTAATGAACCTGAGAAAAATTATTCTGACACTGAAAGGGAGATGCTTAGCCTGTTGTATGGAGTTACAGACTTCCAGTGTTACCTACCTGGAAGGAAATTGAAAGCAGTGACTGATCGTGCTGCTTCGAAGTGGTTACAAGGATTGAAGGACTCGTCCAGTAGACTGATGAGATGAGCATAAAAATTCAGTGAATTTGATTATGAAATAATCCACAAACTTGGGAAGAAATACGGAAATCCGACCAAATTAAGCAGGAAGGTGTGTGTCAGGGACTCAAGCACTAAGTCAGGAGCTTGCTTGGGGGCAAGCAGTGCAGAGCACTGATGGAGAATGTGAGCAGTATAATAAACAGCAGCAAGTCAGTATGTGTGATGGGCTGTTATGTAAGGTGACAAGAGTGGAACGGTGAATGGTTGTACCAGTGAAGCTAAGGTAAGAGTTGCTATTTTTTGTACAGACTGTTAAAGTAATCCTGGTTTGATCATACGTTTATTTTATGGTAAGAGTAACTTTTAATTATCGTGTGAAGGAGGGTATAAGATGATGGTCTCGGTCCTCAGTTTGCTATCCAGCGAGGGCGAGGAAGGAAGGATGCTAGTTTTGGCAGTGATGTGTCTGTTTGCCAAGGATGGAGTAGCGGCGCTGCAAGTTCAACACCTGGGTGGAGGAGTTTTGTTTTCCAGGATGTGGTATTGTCTAGTCACAAGTGAACGTTAACTAAGTCTGGTATTTAATGTGTGGGAACTATGGAATGAAATAAGAAGATTGGAAGAGGTAGTCTGAGGATTGTTAGCAAGTGTTAATCGAGTACTCAAGGTGTGCCAGAGCAGCAAAAGAAGTTCCTCGTAGCATACACGCAATTGAAGGAGAAAATGCAGGAAATAGCAGGAGTGGTACAACATGGACTGCGGAGGGAGAAAAGGGTATGGACAGATTCGAGGTTAGGGATACTGGAGATAATACACTCCTGGAAACTGAAATAAGAACACCGTGAATTCATTGTCCCAGGAAGGGGAAACTTTATTGACACATTCCTGGGGTCAGATACATCACATGATCACACTGACAGAACCACAGGCACATAGACACAGGCAACAGAGCATGCACAATGTCGGCACTAGTACAGTGTATATCCACCTTTCGCAGCAATGCAGGCTGCTATTCTCCCATGGAGACGATCGTAGAGATGCTGGATGTAGTCCTGTGGAACGGCTTGCCATGCCATTTCTACCTGGCGCCTCAGTTGGACCAGCGTTCGTGCTGGACGTGCAGACCGCGTGAGACGACGCTTCATCCAGTCCCAAACATGCTCAATGGGGGACAGATCCGGAGATCTTGCTGGCCAGGGTAGTTGACTTACACCTTCTAGAGCACGTTGGGTGGCACGGGATACATGCGGACGTGCATTGTCCTGTTGGAACAGCAAGTTCCCTTGCCGGTCTAGGAATGGTAGAACGATGGGTTCGATGACGGTTTGGATGTACCGTGCACTATTCAGTGTCCCCTCGACGATCACCAGTGGTGTACGGCCAGAGTAGGAGATCGCTCCCCACACTATGATGCCGGGTGTTGGCCCTGTGTGCCTCGGTCGTATGCAGTCCTGATTGTGGCGTCACCTGCACGGCGCCAAACACGCATAGGACCATCATTGGCACCAAGGCAGAAGCGACTCTCATCGCTGAAGACGACACGTCTCCATTCGTCCCTCCATTCACGCCTGTCGCGACACCACTGGAGGCGGGCTGCACGATGTTGGGGCGAGAGCGGAACACGGCCTAACGGTGTGCGGGACCGTAGCACAGCTTCATGGAGACGGTTGCGAATGGTCCTCGCCGATACCCCAGGAGCAACAGTGTCCCTAATTTGCTGGGAAGTGGCGGTGCGGTCCCCTACGGCACTGCGTAGGATCCTACGGTCTTGGCGTGCATCCGTGCGTCGCTGCGGTCCGGTCCCAGGTCGACGGGCACGTGCACCTTCCGCCGACCACTGGCGACAACATTGATGTACTGTGGAGACCTCACGCCCCACGTGTTGAGCAATTCGGCGGTACGTCCACCCGGCCTCCCGCATGCCCACTATACGCCCTCGCTCAAAGTCCGTCAACTGCACATACGGTTCACGTCCACGCTGTCGCGGCATGCTACCAGTGTTAAAGACTGCGATGGAGCTCCGTATGCCACGGCAAACTGGCTGACACTGACGGCGGCGGTGCACAAATGCTGCGCAGCTAGCGCCATTCGACGGCCAACACCGCGGTTCCTGGTGTGTCCGCTGTGCCGTGCGTGTGATCATTGCTTGTACAGCCCTCTCGCAGTGTCCGGAGCAAGTATGGTGGGTCTGACACACCGGTGTCAATGTGTTCTTTTTTCCATTTCCAGGAGTGTATTTGGGACAGCAGGTACAAAAGACACATGTGAGCTTAATAGGACGATGGAGCCTTGAGAGAGTTGACAGAAGGGAATCCAGGGAGTGACAGTCTACATGGATTATGAGTTTCGAGAGTGGCATGTTGGATGACAATTGCACGCTACTACAGCTAACTATAGACGCAATGGATTATGTCAGAGCATCATATACCGTTCTAAACAGGGATTAATATGCAGTACAAGCATTAATAAAAGTACTGGATCCTAGAATAACACTAACAAGAGTTTTGCAATCGCTAGTAGATAGTAACAGGAATGTAAGAGTGGAGTTAATGAACTTGCAAAAAGCCCTTCATCAGACACTCCATGGGCAATTGAGTATGGTCCTATTACTACCTGAGCAAAAAGTAAAGGGGATGAGGATGGGGCAGAAAGACCTACTGTCAGATTACACAGTTAATGGCAGAGCCTAACAGCCACAACTATGGAACTAATTATGGATAGTGCATGGTTGTACACGCCGATGTAGGTTGTACATGCTGACAGTATGTACCTTTCCTCTAAGGCAGGAAAAAGTGGACAAGTTTGTGCAGGTAAAAGAGAGTGATGCATTTTTGCAAATCGAAGATGGGGATTGGCATACAGTAAATGACTCAGGAAGAGCTACAGCAATGGCAAAGTGCGATAGTCACCATGTCCTACTTGTGAAATCCAGATGGAAGGAAACGCATGTGGTAATATCAAATTGTTAAAAACAAAGAAAGCTCATGGAGTGAGACACTTAGAGCTAAAAGGCAGTTGGTTATCAATTAATACAACCATGTGGTATATTATGGCACCAAAAATTCGTTTACCAGCTACAGTGACGGGAGTTACTCTATTATATGTAACACAACTACAACTATATTGTGGAGATAAACGACTGGGGATATTTCCCAAACAAAACCTCGCCTACCGAAATGATACATGGGGACGAAGTCTAGTTCATTCTCTGAATCAGCTGATAGCTGCACAGGAGAGAGCAACTTGAACTGTGTTGGGATGGTAGATAATGGGTAACAATGACCATGAGTATCACAATTCCTAGCTGCTTAGTGACTCTAATTTTTTACTGCATTTATTTGCAACAGCGAGATGTTCAGCAGCCCAGTTTGAGAGGAAATACTGCTTCCAGTGGACTGAAACCCCAAGACATGAGATGGAGAAAAATGAATTTCTTTGATGTTAAGGAGGATCTGAAGCACAGAAAAAGTGATGTAGGGGTAAAGTTGTGCAATAGGTCCAGATATAGCAGACGAATGCGCTGAAGGAATTATAAGGACGCAGCCATAAAATTTAATATAATGTGAGATATGTATGATTAATGTAGAATAATTTAAAGATAGTACCACTTGTTTTGTGAATTGATGATGGAAGTAATCACAGAGGTGATCCCGTCCTGAGTAAGACCCAAATGGAGTCCTGTTGAGCGGGGAGGGGGGGGGGGTGAGGGAGGGTGGTAATGTACCATCACTACCTAGTTTCTGTGACTCCAGCACTGTGCAGCAGTAATAACCAGAACAGACAGGATGGTGCCACCATACTAGGGAAAGAAACACATTATCAGCTATCTGACTTGGAGCTTCATAGTAGTGAAACAAATGCACCCCAGTGGAGTATAAATAACTGTGAATTATGAGGTATATTTATTCGGTGCCCAGAGGCAATACCATGTTGTCAGGGCTACTCTAGACGACGAGATGACTACGCACTACCAGTTGTGGCCTTGTGTTTGAGACTAGATCAGGTCAGCCAACTCTTGTACTGAGTCCATCCTTTGGGATTTTGTGCCTCAGAACAGCACACAAGCCATCTGTGCCTGCCATCACCAGATTCCTGCCAAGAGGCAGCACGTCATGTCCCATGCACGGCAGTCTTCCCTCACCAGAACAGAAGATGTGCCCAGGAGTGGCGCTCAACACCAGAGTGCCGACACAGTGAGAAGACCGGCCTTGCCCTGCTGACGGACTGCCCACCACTGACCAGCCTGAAGTCACAGAGTACCTAAGTGAGTTCCGTCCTGTTGTGGAGTAAGCCATCAGTCCCCTGATTAGCTCCTGCGCTAAAGTGGGACATGTTTGCATCACATTAGGAAAGACGAAATGTGTAATTGAAGATTAATAAAGTGTTTTCCTCGACCACCAGTTTTTCACTGGGTTCCACAAGCGCTCTCCCCCCCCCCCCCCCTCCTCTGCTCACTCATCCCCCACGTCCTATGCAGAACACGTCAGTGTGCTATGAGAGAAAATAATGGTGGTCCAGAAGTTAGCCAACATATGACACATGCACACTGCATCTATCAGGAAGTGGTTGTCTAACAGGGACGCGTGGATGTAGTGAATAGAATTTTAGTGATTCATTAACGAGTGTAACAATTTCAGTAAAGTGGCATTTTCTTGGCACATTTGTTCTCAGACTTCATGTACTGGTGTGCAACGTGTTGGTAGGTGTCCAGCATGTAAGATCACCTGACAGTTGGGAAGGTATGATTGGATTTCGATGATGCAGACCTAAAACAGTGCCCCTTTCAGTTCTGCATCTTCGAAGTACAACCACACCATTCCCACCAGTCAAACATAACTGATTGTACCTTCAGGACAGCTCCAGAATGTTGCACACCAGCATACGAATTATGAGAACGAATGTGATAAGAAATGACACTCTGGGGAAATTGTTGCACCCACAAATGAACCTAATACAGAACCTGTAAAATGTGTGTATGTTGTCGAGGCCCAGTGCCCTCTAACTTTGTAGGTGTACATTCGCTATAGCATTTGAACAAAGTTACAAATGGTTCTACTAGAATCCGCAGCGCACTGGCTAACATAACTTTTTACACCAGCCTCCTCACTACCAATACCCCAGAGGAAGTTATGTGCACAATACTAATTTGCCACAATTCTACTATGCTTTTAAACCTGTAACTGCCACGTTTGCCATGCTACCACAATGCCAGGACAGTTTAGGATATGCCGGCAGTTTCTCAACCAACACAAAATAACACAATCCTCTCAGAGTCGCAGCCAAATGGTCATCAACGTTGATAAAGTCACGACACTGAATTGGGAAACATAGTAGTAGTAAGGACACCAAACGAACTTACAGAAATTTTAGTGATGGCACCACGACTGGCGTATATTTTCCATATGACATTGTCTGAGTCGGCAGATTTGTTACATATCACAGATACCTATAATCATCAAACGAATTCACTTCCTACGCGATTTGACTTTCAAATAATTTAGGTAATATAAAGACAAAGCGTATTTAACGGTAACTGTGGAACCACCTCTAGTAACACGTCTGAAGGCTTCACGCTCCAGTCACATGCTGCTGAACAATAGTGCGTCCTTCCCACTATTGCCTGCCCTCAGCCCCAATCGCGTCACGTCACCCTCTTTCATAATTGTTTATTTTATTTTAATTTTTTTATCAGACTGCCTTCTATCGATAGCTCCATGTGATACTCTTGCAGAATGAATCTTCCAGAACTTTACCTATCCTATTACAATTCATAAATTTATCACGTCCAACTTTTCCTCTACCTTTTTAAGTCATTTTGGACTCTTCTATCCTTTTGGAAAAAAGGAGTGCCAGCTGCTGCAATCTAGTCAGTATTTTTACTTGGGACACGTTTTTTATCCATCCGTCAGCCATCAAAACACTTTCGACGCCATGGCTTCATCGGCGTCGTGGTGGCTTGCATCACCGCGTCCACCACAAGGCGACTCTGAGACGACGTCAGGCTTCACCAGTATCTTGGTGGCTCGCGCTATCATGACCATCACCGGCCCATTCTGGGACATTGGCGGATCCCACTTGGTTCTGGCACTTGTGAAACAAGATCAGACAACTGGATTAAAATATAAATATCTCGTTATTCGCTATCCAGATCACATGGCGGTTTACACCAAACTTTTTCCAATAGAATTCTCTGTAGATAATGGCTATACTTGCTGAGTTGTTTCATTATTTTAATTTATCGAATCATGAACGAGCTGTGCAATGAGCAGGACAGTGGACAGACCTGCCACTGCCACATCCCACATTGTAACATAGGGCTTTTGTATTAATGCACCATTTTTTGAACAATAAGTAATTAAATATAGCCGTATATTCATCAATATCTCGTTATTTTAGTATTTGCTCTACAGTAAAAGAGTGATAGCGTTTCTATGGTTACATCGTTGCTCCGCCAACTGAAATGTATCAACTTTTACATACAGGCTGTTGTTTGGTTCGTGTATAGATCTCTGGAATGTCTTTGATCCAGGGTCAAAGGATGTACGTGTTTGATATGGCTTAATTTTTTAAGAGCAGCCACCTTTTGTGTAAATCCCGCGCTTGCTGCCGCGTCTTGGATGAATGACTGCCTGCGTGCCACGACCTGATATCTAGGGCGACATGCTTACGATTGCACCACATTGCCCTGAGTCTGATAAAACTCTGCATCTTTATACCAGTCGTTGACCTTCCTTTGAGTGGATGCGAATATTCTGATGAGCCAAAACATTATGACCATCTGCTTAATAGCTTCTTTGTCCACCTTTCGAAAGAAATACATCATTTATTCTGCGTGTCAGGGATCTAACAGCTTGTTGGTAGGTTTATGAAGGTATTTGGCATTACATGTCTGTGCAAAGGTCCTGTAATTCGCATAAATAACGAGCCACTAATTTGCGTACGCGGTGATGGCGCTTAATAGCGACCCACATAGGCTCCATACGATTTACATCAGGCGGATTTGGCTGCCGAGACATCAACATGAATTCACTTTAATACTCCTCGAACCACTATAATATGATTCTGGCTCCGAGAAAGGTGAAAATCTGCTGCTGGAAGATGACATAGCTGCCGGGGAAGACATCAAATATGAGTGGATGCGGGTGGTTCGCAGCTATTTTTGGAGACCACAGTCGACATAGTGCAGCAAAAATATGATTCATCCAAGGAACCGACACGTTTCCGTTGATCGAGGGTCGAATCCCAGTGGCCCCGCGTCCACTGCAATCGTCTCTGACGCTGTTGTTGAGTCAACATGTGAGCAAGTAAGGGTGGACTGCTCCGAGCTCCATGTTCAACAATGTACGATGAACGATGTGCTCCGAAAAACTTGTGGTGCGTGCTCCAGCATTGTGCTCTCTAGGCAGAGATGCCGCAGATCACCATCTGTCCTACTTTACAGAGCAGACAAGCCTCCGAATCCCACGTTCTGTGAGAGCGCCTAGAGGTAGTAATAATAATCTGTCCTTTGCGAAAGTCGTCTATCTCAATTGATTTCCCTGTTTGCAGCTCATATGTTTTCTATGGCGATCCTCCGTCCATCTCTGCGTCACTTTCCCACGTCCCGGTTGACAGAGGTCATAACGTTGTGGATTATCTGTCTATAAATACCATTGTTACCGTAGTTCTCCTATTATCACACAGTCACTGATTCTCAATTCATGCCGCTTCTCGCAGAGCATATACGTTCTGTTGAAACGTTATCCATTCATTTGTGAGGCCATTACTGCGCCTTTTGTGCCACAGGAGGTATGAAATAAATTTGTAATCTATTCCAGTCTGCGATGTCATTTTTGCAGCTAAATAACACCTGCGTGCTGTGAACTTACAAAGAAACTCACGTTGCATTGAAATTAAATTTGAATGATGGCCCATGCTGACGTACAAGCTTGTGCTGTCTTTTCGTTAGTGTTTTGTGTTGTTACATGTCAATTTCAGTGTATTTTTCTTATTCTGTGAGTGACTACTCGATTCAATTTGTTAATCATATATGGCTTGACAACATTTTCCCATAGTTTTGATTGAGAGCCTTCTGCTGTTGATCGTGTGTATTGAAGTTAGTGATGGGGTTTGGTTTACATTATTATTGCTTTTTCGTAATATACAGTAATTAATCAAACCCACTGGTAATAGATATTTCTAGCACAAATGCAATATTCCCTACTTGGGCTCTGATGCTTCCAAGTTTGCAGGTCAACCGCCATGTCATTATACCATAATGAATTTATGTTAAGCTGACACCTACATATTTTGCACTTCAGTTTCCAAGGTACGTTTCTTCGCAGCCAGAACCTATGAGCTAAAGAGCAGAGCTGAAGGGGAGCTATACTGCGCTGATCGTTATTATGGGCAGATTAATCATGTTACTTTAGTTCTGGGCTTAATGCGTTAAGACTGATTTTCAAAGAACACTCATCTGTCAGAAAAGTTCCAGAACAGGTTTCTTTTTTATTTCTGAGTTTGCAGTGCTGCCGTTACGGCGTCTTCCATGACCACCAGCGGCGTACGTCATTCCCACATAATGCCACCCCAAAACAGCAGAGAACCTCCACCTTGGTGCACTCGCTGGACAGTGTGCCTAAGGTGTTCAGCCTGACCTGCTTGCCTCCAAACACGTCTCTGACGAATGTCTGGCTGAAGGCAGATGCGATAGTCATCGGTGAAGAGAACGTGATGCCAATACAAAGCGGTTCATTCGGCTTGTTGGGCCCATCTGCACCGTGCTGCATGATGTCGTCGTTGCAAAGATGGACCTCACCATGGACGTCGGTAGTGAAGTTGCGCATCACGCAGCCTTTTGCGCAGAGTTTGAACCGTGTTCTGTGGCTGCACGAAAAGCGTTATTCAACATGGTGGCGTTGATGTCAGGGTTCCTCCGAGCCATTATCCGTAGATAGCGGTCATCCCCTGCAGTAGTAGCCCTTGTGCGGCCTGAGCGGGGCATGTCATCGACAGTTCCTGTCTCTCTGTATCTCCTCCATGTCCGAACAACATCGCTTTGGTTCACTCTGAGACGCTTGGACGCTTCCCTTGTTAAGAGCCCTTCCTAGCACAAAGTAACGATGTGGACGCGATTGAACCGCGGTATTGACTGTCTAGGCATGGTTAAACTACAGACAACACAAGCCGTGTACCTCCTGCCTGGTGGAACGACTGGAACTGATCGGCTATCGGACTCCTTCCATCTAATAGGCGCTGCTTATGCGTAGTTGTTTACATCTTTGGACGGATTTAGTGACATCTCTGAACAGTCGAAGGGACTGTGTCTGTGATACAATATGCACAGTCAACGTCTATCTTCAGGAGTTCTGGGAACCGGGGTGGCGCAATAATCTTTTTAATGTGTGTATTGTGGTTAACCCCTGATGTCTTAAAACGTGTCCTATCATCCTATTGCTTCTATCTGTTAGTGTCTTCCATGCGTTCCTCCTCCAACGCAGAACCTCCTCATTCCTCATATCATCAGTCCACCCAATTTTCAGTTTCTGTAGCACCACATCTCAGACACTTTGATTCTCCACTGTTTCGGTATTTCTACTGTCTATTAGTCACTACGATACAATACTGTGTTCCAAACGTACTTCCTCAGAAATTTCCTCCTCAGATTAAGGCCTATGCTCGACATAAGTAGAATTCTCCCAGCCAGGAAAGCCCCTTTTGGCCTGTACTAGTATGCTTTTTTGTACTCCTTGATTCGTTTGTCATGGGCTATGTTGCTTCCGAGGTAGGAGAATTCCTCAACTTCGTCTACGTGATACCACCAATTTTGATGTTAATTTTCTCGCCATTCTTATATCTGCTACTTCTTATTAGTTCTATCTTTTTCCGGTTTGCTCTCCGTCTACATTTTGTACTCATTCCATTCAAAACAGACTGTAATCCATCATTCATTGCACCGAGGATGGCAATGTCATCGGCGAATCCTATCATTGATATCATTTCACCATGATTTTTAATTCCGCTCTTGAAACTTTCTTTTATTTCTGTCACTGTTTTTTCGATGTATACACTGAACACTATCGACAAAAGACTGCATCCCGGTGTAACACCCTTTTCAATTAGAGCACTTTGTTCTTTGTTTTCCAATCATATTTATCCCTCTTGGTTGTTATACACATTGTATATCACTTCTCTTTCTTTGTAGCTTCTATTTTTCTCACAGTTTCGAACATCTTGGACCGTTTTACATTGTTGATCGCTTTTTCTACATTGACAAATCTTATAAACGCACTTTGATTTTTCTTCAGTCTTGATTCCATTATCAAGATGGCGGTCACAACATCTCTCTGGTGGCTTTGTCTTTGCTAAAACCAAACTGTTCGTCCTCTAACAGACTCTCAGTTTTCTTTTCCTCTCATCCTCATATTAGCCTTGTCAGCGCCTTGGATGCATGAAATGTCAAGATGATTGTGCTATAGTTTTGGTACTTATCTCCCTTTGCTGTCTTCGTAATTGTGTGTATGACATTTATCCGAAAGCCTGATGGTATGTCGCCAGTCGCATCGATTCTACACACCAACCAGAATAGTCGTTCGGTTGCTATAGCCCTCAATGATATTAGAAATTACAATTGAACGTTATCTGTCCCTTCTGCTTTATTTGATATCCAGCCACCCACAGCCCTTTTACTTTCTAATTGTAAGACTAGATCCCCTACGTTTTCTTTATCCATTCCAACTTCTTCTTCTGTCAAGTCATCCGACAAGTCTTTCTCCTCGTACATGCCTTCAGTGTACTTATTCCTCCTACTCCGCTCTTTCCTCTGCGTTTAACAGTGGAACTTCCATTGTATTTTCAATGTTACCACCCTAGCCTTTAATTTCACCAAAGTTTTTTTTGCTGTTCTGTACACTGAATCAGTCCTTCAGGCGATCATTCCATTTCCGATTTCTTCACATTTTTCCTTCAGCAATTTCGCCTTAGCTTCCCTGTACTTTCTGTTTATTTAATTTCTAAGTAATTTATATTGCTGTATTCCTGTCTCTCCCTGAACATTTCTGTACTGCCTCCTTTCATCGATGAATTCGAAGTATTTCTTCTGTTACCCCTGGTTTCGTTGGAGTTATCTTCCTTTTACCTATGTCTAACTGTCCATTTGCTTGCCCTTTTTAGAGACTTCTACTCTTCCTCAGTTGAACTGCCTACTGCGATATTCCTTATCGGAATATTCACACTCTTAAAGAACTTCAAACGCGTACATCATTTCTCAGTGCTTCGGTATCCCACTTCATTAGACACTGATTCTTCCGTAGAATCGTCTTAAATTTCAGCTTACTCTTCATCGTTAATAAATTGTGATCTTTTGCTGTATCTGCTACTAGATACACCTTACTCTCCAATATCTGATTTCAGATTCTCTGGCTGACCATGATGTAATCCAACTGGAGACTTCTCGTTTGTCCAACCGAGTCTTTTCCGACTATACTCCTCGTCCTGTGATTCTTGAAGAGACTAATCGCTGTTACCATCTGAAATTTATTGCCGAAATCTCTTTCCTATTTCATTCGTAGTGCCCAGCCCGTATTCTGTCGTAACCCTTTCTTCCATTCGTGCCCAATGAACATTCAATTTTTATCTTCCATTACATACTGAATTATCCTTCAGTATCCTCATATCTATTCATCATCTGCTTGCGACGTCAGCATGGGCACATCAATCGCAATATTCGGTGGTGGTTGACAGTAGACTCAGATGAGAACAACCTTATTACTAAACTGTCCACAATAATTCACTCTCTGCCCTACTTCTCTAGTCACAAAGAATGCTACTCCCGTTGTACCATTTCCTTCTGCTGCTAATATTACGCTGTACTTACGTGACCAGAAATCCTTATCTACTTTCCATTTTCCTTTTCAGATTTTCTAGCTTTCCTACTGTGTTCAACCTTGTGACACCCGATGCTTCGTTTCGTAGAAAGTTTCCCTTATGTTGATTATTCAGTATTTTTCCTACAATCACCTGCCTCTTGGCAGTCCCCTCCTGGAGATCCAAATGGGGGACTGGACCGAAATCTTTTGTGAATGGAGATAGCATCATGAAACTCTTTCAACTAGCTCCTGTGGAAACATATTGTGTGCCTTAATGCGGTGGTTTCCATTGCTTTCTGCATCCTCCTGCCCTTGATCATTACTGATTCTTCCGCCTTTATGAGGCAGTTTCCTTCCGCAAGGGCAAGAAAGTGTCACGAAGCACCTTCCGTTCCTCTACCCTCTTTGAAAAGGCCGTTGCCAGAGCGAAGTTGACTTCTTGTACCTCCCCGAGTCAGAATACGGGGATTGTCCAGAAAGTAAGTTCCGATCGGTCGCGATATGGAAACCACTGGGAAAATCAGTTAAAGCTTTACATAGATGTGTTTGGCAAAGTCTCTAGTATGCCCATCGATCGTGTCACGTCGCTCTTTTCAGTTTTGAGTGAACAGTGAGCACGTAAAGATGCGTAGGTAATAGCGTTTCCCGCCAAGTATGAGGACCTCGTTAGAGATTCCGCCTGTCATGCAGCCCACATAACACAACTGTCGAGCAATTCATCATGCCAAATCTCGGTCGCACACTGCAGGGGCAATGAAGGCGCTCCTGTAGCGTTTCCGATGATAAGTGTTTGATCATTCACAATACAGTCCGTAATTGGCTCCCCCTGTGTCTCATCTATGCTCACAAGAACCGCTGGCTATGAAGACCAAATATTTCCACAGACAACGAGTTGCAGACCAGTGCAGGTAACTGGCCGAAAGCACAGGTGGCTGCTTCCTATGACGAGGATATTGGTAAGCTGATACAACACTACGACAAAACTCAAAGTTGGAGCGACGACTATGTAGAGAAGTAGGTGGAGGATGTACCAAACTGCTGGAAATAAAACGTTTCTGGTTTTCACCGTGTTTTCCATTTCGTTCCCGATCGGAACTTACTTTCTGGATAACCCTAGTATATGACATTGGAGAAGGCTTGAGTACCATTCTAGATATGAGAGGCAAACAGACGTGCATTTCATTAAGGATATTATGAACGCAGTTATCCTGTAAGGTAGCTTGATCGCTGTGCGTGGCAATGGGTGAGTGTGGTACGCGAAATTCCGTGAAATAGGTAAAGGTAAACAATTTGTGACTTTCAAACTTTACCGTATAAGTGAAAATGCTTCTATTGTTTCATTCACGATGCAATGCACTGGTGATAGAGAACTCAACGTGTTTCATCCACACTGTGGTGGGTGGAATGGGTGATTGTGGTTGGCACGTATCTTAATATAATGCGAGCTGTGGAAAGCTATATTCTCTACCACTTTTGAAGTTTGCCGTGTTAGTGAATAAACTTGCTAATATAATTCTCACCCTGTTCCATCCTTAACACTACAGGGTCATTGTTAGTTTAGTAATATTGTCTTAATGTAGTAGAAGCACGAAAGTAATAGAAGTTACTTTACTTCATTAGTCATCAGGAAAGTGATTGACGAAAACGTCCTAAATTTTAAAAATGATTATACTCACGAAGAATAAGCGAAAAGCTTATACGAAATCACTGTAGTGTATAGTCACATTGGTCATTTGTTTGTTATGAGTATTTTTATCTTTGAATCTATGTAGATTTTTTTCTTTGTGTCTCTTATGATCGTCGGTATAGTGTGATTGACAAAACGACGCTGAGAGATTAGAAACTGATCTATTTCATATTGTGCGTCATTATTAAAGTGAGAATGACGAAACCGCGCAACCACAGCATTATGACAGGTGACTGAAACAATAAACGCATTTTCACACTTATGGTACAGTTCGTAAGTCACAGAGTATATAGCTTTTGCCAAGAGTGTTTATTGCTCCATACTTCGCGGATTTTTGACCGCGATACTCAACCACTGCCAAGCAACCCTTAGTAGCAGCAAGAGACCAAAGGTTATCTACCACAACAACCACCATTAGGAGGGTGCGGTTGGTCATGGAGGAATGTCTGTCAATGCGTAACACCGAAACCTCTTATACACACATCTAAAAAAGTTGTGGATCACCTCGGTTCCGAGAGTTCCAGAACCTGTACAGAAAATTGGAATAGCGATCAACAGAAACATCATTTCCGCTCTTTTCATTGCTCATGAAAACCACACATTGCATGCTGTACCACCATACAGCAAGACCTTCACAGGTGTTGGTTCAGATTGCTGTACACAGGTACCTCTAATATCCAGGAGCACGTTGTGGCCGAGCGGTTGTAGGCGCTTGAGTCCGGAACCGCGCTGCTGTTATGGTTGCAAGTTCGAATCGTGCCTCGAGCATGGACGTATGTGATGTCCTTAGGTTAGTTAGGTTTAAGTAGTTTCTAAGTCTATGGGACTGATGACCTCAGATGTTAAGTCTAATAGTGCTTAGAGCTGTTTGAACCATTGTGAGCACATCCTCTTGCATTGATGTATGCCGTATTCGTCATGGCATACTATCCACAAGTTCATCAAGGCACTGTTGGTTCAGATTGTTCCACTCCTTAACGGCGATTCGGCGTAGATTCCTCAGAGTGTTTGGTGGGTCACGTCGTCCATAAACAGCCCTTTTCAATCTATCCCAGTCATGTTCGATAGGGTTTATGCCTCTAGTCGAGCGATGTCGTTATCTGGAAGGAAGTTATTCACAAGACGTGCACGATGGGGCATGTCCGAACAACATCGCTTTGGTTCACTCCGAGACGACTGGACACTGCCCTTGTTGAGAGTCCTTACTGGCACGAAGTATCATTGCGGACGCGATCGAATCGCGGTATTGACCGTCAACGCAAGGCTGCACTACAGACAACACGAGCCGTGTACCTCCTTCCTGGTGGAATGACTGGAACTGATCGGCTGTCGGACCCCCTCCGTCTAATAGGTGCTGCTCATGCGCGGTTGTTTACATCTTTGGGCAGTGACATCTCAGAACAGTGAAAGGGACTGTGTCTGTGATACAATATCCACAGCCAACGTCTATCTTCAGGAGTTCTGAGAACCGGGGTAATGTCAAACTTTTTTTGGTGTGTGTATGTATAGTTAAGTAGTGCCTGGTTTCTAAAAATAACAAAAATTATTGTAATCTGGTAATGAGTTTTGAAACAGTGTTTGACACAAACTGATTGTGCTCAAGTTATGGTGATTGTCGTAGTAAGCTATGAAGTATGGCCTTGAAACCATATGATAAGCGTTTACCTGTTTCCCTTCTTCACCACTCTCCCCTCTCCGTTATGCTCTCCTCATCCCTTTCCTCCCCCTCTCCCGCTCTCTCTCTCTTCCTTCCTGCTGCACCCCCTCCTCGCTCTCTGTCTCTCTCTCTCTGTGTGTGTTTGTGTGCTCGAGCGCACGCACACGTCTCTCTGTGGATAGACTGGCAGCCGCGCGGCCGCCACTCGACACGTAATGGAGCCCGGCGCGTGTCGGCCGTGTCGGGCACGCTGCAGGCGCTCCGCTCATTACGCGCTATCGCGCCAGATAGCGGCTCAAACGCGCCGCTCGGCCCCTGTCAACAACCGCCGCCGCCCGAAGCCCGCCGCCCACGCACCTCACGGCCAGGTGCGCCCTCGAGCAACCGTCGCAGCAACGCGCATGCTGTGTACTCGCACTGTGTGCGGGGACGGTGCTCAGTGATACGTGGGACTGCGTGCGTAACGGTGACTAGTGACCTCTAATTAGAACACTGCGAAACCTTGGCCGCAGTATACACTGAGGTAACAAAAGTCACGAAATGCCCCCTAATATCGTGTTGGGCCTCCTTTCGCCCGGAATAATGCAGCAAGTCAACGTGGTATGGAATCAAGACGTCGCTGGAAGTCTCCTGCAGAAATACTGAGCCATGCTGCCTCTGTAATTGCGAAAGTGTTGCCGATGCTGGATTTTGTGCACGAACTGACATCTTGATTATCTCCCATAAACGTTCTATGGGATTCAAGTCGAGCGATCTGGCTGACCAAATCATTCTGTCGAATTGTACAGAACGTTCTATAAACCCATCGCAGCCCGCCCGGTTAGCCGAGCGGTCTGACGCCTTCTAGAGTGGGAAGGAGCGCCTGGTCCCCGGCACGAATCCGCCCGGCGGACTTGTGTCGAGGTCCGGTGAGCCGACCAGTCTGTGGATGGTTTTTTGGCGGTTTTCCATCTGCCTCGGCGAATGCGGGCTGGTTCCCCTTATTCCGCCTCAGCTACAACATGTCGGCGATTGCTGCGCAAACAAGTTCTCCACGTACGCGTACACCACCATTACTCTACCACGCAAACATAGGGATTACACTCGTCTGGTGTGAGACGTTCCCTGGGGTGTCCACCGGGGGCCGAACCGCACAATAACCCTGAGTTCGATGTGGGGCGGCGGAGGGCTGAAGTGGACTGCGGTAGTCGTCGTGGGGTTGTGGACCACTGCGGCTGCAGCGGGGACGGAGCCTCACCGTCGTTTCTAGGTCCCCGGTAAACATACAATACAATACAATACAAACCCATCGCAAACAACTGTGGCCCGGTGACGTGGCGCAGTGACACCCATAAAAATTCCATCGTTGTTTGGGAACGTGTCGTCCATGAATGGCTGCAAATGATCTCCAAGCAGCCGAACATCCAGGGGAACCGGTCCATCCCATGTAAACATGGCCCACGCGATTATGAAGCCAAAACCAGCTTGCACAGTGCCTTTTTGACGACTTGGGTCGACCGAGCGAAATGGCGCAGTGGTTAGCACACTGGACTCGCATTCGGCAGGATGACGGTTCAAACCCGCGTCCGGCCATCGCGAATTGGGCTTTCCGTGATTTCCCTAAATCGCTTCAGGCAAATGCCGGGATGGTTCCTTTGAAAAGGCACAACCGCGTTCCTTCCCCATCTCATCAGATGGGTCCTCTGACCTCGCTGTTTGGTCCCCTCCCTAAGATCAACCAACCAACCAAGAACTTGTGTCCATGGCCTTGTGAGGTCTGTGGTCTGCGCCACACTAAAACCCTAGTTTCACTTCTTACCAACTGCAATCGGGAGTCACCTGACCAGACCACAGTTTTCCAGTAATCTAGGGTCCGACTCACACGGTCACGAGACCAGGAGAGGCACTGCAGGCGATGTCGTTCTTTTAGCAAAGGCATTCGCGTCGGTCGTCCGCTACTATACCTCATTAACGCCAGATTTCGCCGCCTTGTTCTAACGGATACGTTCGTTGTACGTCCCACATTGATTTCTGCGTTTATTTCACTTAGTGTTGCTTGTCTGTTAGCATTGACAACTCTACACAAACGCTGATCTTGGTCGTTAAGTGAAGGCCATCTTCGACTGCGTTGCCTGTGGTGAGAGGTAGTGCCCGAAAAGTGGTACTCTCGGCACACCCCTGACACTGTGAATTGCAGAATATTTAATTGCCTAACAATTTCCGAAATTAAATGTCCCATGCGTGTAGCTCCAAGCTTTATTCCGCGTTCAAAGTATTAATTCTCGTCGTGCTGCCATAACCACTTCGGAAACCTTTTCACGTGAATCATTTGAGTACAAATCACACTTCCACCAATGCACTGTCCTTTTATACATTATGTAAGCGATACCACTGCAATCTATATACTTGCATATTGCTGTCCCATGACTTTTGTCACCACAGAGTACATTTCATCTTCTTACACAATCTCTCACATCGTTTCGCCTAACACATACATTTGAGTTGTAATGTTGCTTTACTTCCTCTGTCTGAGCTTGGACATATCTAACACCGACATACTAAGATCTTGGAAGCTGGAGACCCAATGTGCAGCAAGGTACTTTTCGATCAATGTTTCTCGTGTGTACCTTGTGAACACATTACCGGTTGGGCATTCTGGTCTCATTTCCTGGTTGCAACAACATTCCACTGAGGAAATTCGTGGAGTCCACACAGTAGGCAAATATTAGTTCTTTGTTTCTATCCTTTCGCTAAATTTATTCATTCTCTTGACGCACAATTTTAAGCCGGGAAACACGGCAACCAACTGGTCCCATGAGTAAAACAGAGGAAGAGTCTGCTTTAAGCCTAATTTGCTATGTAAAGGTTTGATTTAGCTCTGCTCCTACACGCAAAATAATGTTTTGTGCTAGGTGCCAGTAATGATCAAATACGGATAATACATATTTATTATTAAAATGGATGTATGTATATTTGTATGCATGTTTCACATCTTCTTCTAAACCACTGGACCAATTTTAACCAAATTCCGTTTACATATCACTGTGTGAAGAGAGTCTCTGTCGGGGTAAGTACCACCAACTTACCACAACTGTGGGGTGCGGTAGAAAAAGCAGTGTAGCCCACGACTCGCGAATTCCATTATTTTTTCAGCCACGATTTGAGAATCAAAGCTCTTAGTCACTTGCAACAAACTTTACACAGAATTTCAAACCTTCAGGAAACTTTTTCTTGCTGACGACCCCCACAGAGTGATGAAATGAGAAAAGTTTATCGCATCTCCATTTTCGCTGTCCTTGCAGTAAAACTGCCACATGAAGCAAGACATTTTAATTTATTAATTATTTACTACTAACTGTATTCTCTATTCGTGACATACTTTACAGACAGTATTCACATATACATCTGAATGTATCAGCCAAATTACATCGCTGTATGACACATAGTTCAGTTGATACGTCATAAACACTGAGATGCATTAAAAACTGCCGCATCATACATGACGTTTCTATTTATTACTTCTTTATTTCTAACTCTGTTTCCAACACATCTCGGAGAATGACCACATGTGCCACTGAATGTACCTACCAAGATATATTTTTGCACGACACATAGTAGAGTTGCGTGAAAATGAAACTGCAGGGCTAAATTCGCTAGAGATACAGGGGAAGTATATGCACAAATACGTGTGAAATATGTTAAATGTATTTGAAATATTTGAAATGTGCATACGTGGGCAAAGCCACGGGAAAGCTGCTCATCCGAAGCCGCTGGAACAATTTCAACCAAAATTGGTACACATATTAGTTATGATATAGAAATAAATACTGTGGGCGTAAGAAACACTAGCCTCCTGTTGGGGTGGTGATGATAATGTGGGAAGTGGGCATACAAGGGGCATGGGAGGAAATGGACAGAAAAAAGAAACAGGAGGAGATGGACAGGGATAGGATGAGATAGGCAGAGAAAGGGGAGAGGAAGATATGGACAGAGAAAGGAAAGAGGAAGAAATGACAGAGAGAGGAGGGTGAAGCAGATCATGAGCGAGAGGGAGGAGGAGGGGAACGACAGGCAGATGGAGAGGAGAAGATGGAAAGAGAGAGGAGGGAGGAGAAGATGGACAAAGAGAAGAGGGACGAAAAGATGGAATTAGGTGGGGAGAGGCGGGAATGGACAGAGGGGAAAAGAGCAGTTGGATAGAGGGGGAGTAGCAGTGGACAGAGTGAGGGAGGAACAGCAGATAGACACAGTGAGAGGTAGGAGGAGATGGATAGAGAGCAGAGGCTGGGGAGATCGACAGAGAGAGGGAGTGAGGGAGACGGACAGAAAGAGGATGAAGGAGGAGATGAACTAACAGAAGACTGGAATAAGTAAATGACCAGGAAACGCCAGGTACTCGGTTATTTTCTGTATAATTTTCTGCAATATTTTTATTTTTTATTTTGCTGGGGCCATGTGTCTTCATGATCCATCACATTAAAGTAATAATAAATTAATACTGTTTACTATTGTGTTTTCCACTCGTTTCCTAGGTTCCCAGACCATCCATCTCTCTCTCTCTCTCTCTCTCCCTCCCCTCCTCTCTCTCTCTCTCTCTCTCTCTCTCTCTCTGTCTCTCCCTCCCCTCCTCTCTCTCTCTCTCTCTCTCCCTCTCTCTCTCTGTCTAAGTCTAACGTTTATCTTGTCGAAGGGGACCCGCTGTTCTCATGGTTTGGGAAATTTATTTTATTTTAACTTTGTGGTTGGATGTTCATCCTGATTCCACAGTCATCAAAGTAACCTAAGGGAGGGAAATCGTGTGCGCCACCAGTCTGAGCATCGTGTGAACATTATCCTGCGTGGCATCGCATTTTTCATTGTTTCTGTATCGTATTCTCTGAGGTTGAATTGAGAGCGTAGCCCAGCATTTGCCTAACTGAGCGTGGGAAATCGAAAAAAAAAAAAAAATCATCTGCATACTGGCCAGTGCAGCAGCCACGATCGTTAACGCGGATTCGATGCGGGTCTGGCTCAACTTCCTGTTTCGCTAGAGAGTGCAGGTAGGCGCTATACTTCGAGTTAAATAACTTTGTGATTACGCGTCAGTGAATGGGTTGGTAGGGACCAGCTATCAACCAATCGCGGTTCTTTCTCGATCCCCACTTGCTCACAGTGTTACATAATTTATGCGTACTTACGAAGCTTTGTCGTGGAACTGCAGGCTGTTCGCCAGCAACACTGCTCCGCCACTGCAATCGGCCAGTCACAAAGTTGATTTATTCGACCTATAGCATCATATGCTGACGAAAACAATAGAAATTTCATTAAGTAATGCCTAAGTTTCCGTTATATTCGCTAGAATCACAATGCTGAAGTCCAGCTTCTCATTATCCTAGATATAAAGCGATTCTGTAACGCCTCCATCTGATGATGAGTCTGCAGAGGCTCGAAAACTAGTTAATGGAAGAAGAAATCATATAGAATTCGTGAAGCAATTAGCTGCATGGCGTACCAACAAAAACCGCCAATAAGAACACATTTCTGAATAAGATACCCACAGATCGTCAACGTTCTGTGTATTATCGTTTGTGTATGGTGTTTCCTGAGGAGGGCATTGGGGACCACCCCAGCATTTTCCTGAACGAGCGTGGAAAACAATCTAAAAACCTCACGCAAATTGGCAGGTCCACCGGACCGACGATCGTTAATCGGGGTCTGGCTAACTGTCTTATCTTGCATTCCAGCATTTTAAGCTAATCGAGCAGTCCCTGTTCTCATTAAACACAAGATTTCTTTTCGTATACCTGTACCTTGCATGTTTTGTTTGATGTAAATCAAGTACATCACGTTTTCTCCACTTCATGAAGGCGATTTAGAAGAACTAGAATGACATATCTATTATAAAGTCAAAACATAGATTTGTTACTCGCTCTAGCGGAATGCCATTTTAGCGTCCAAACCATTTTCATATCTTTCGTTCCTCACGAAAGGCAAATGGCGTCACACCAAAAAGGAACTACAGCATATGTAAAAGCATAATCTGTCTGCAACTGTGGACTGTTCACTATGTCGTTAACATTCTGCCGCAGAGCGTATCTACACGTAACAAGGCAAGGTACAAGTGAGCGAGTCCCCGGAGGTCGTTCAAAACTGTTGTGTCATCGGTGATGACGAAATTTAGTTAGAAAGAATGAACTGGCAAACAGAGTGCAGATATTCACTGCCGGCCTTTATAATTTCAACGACGGGAAAGATAGCAAAGAACGACATTTTACGTATTGTGCTTATACATTATAGTGGATATAATATGTGATTGATTTATTTCGTTTTCTGGGTGCGTTCACACAGCTCTGGTGGTAACAAGGTCTAGATAGGCTACAAGTCAAACTGAGTTCGGGTGAAAGACAATGTTACGTCATTCCATGCTGCATCATCTCTAAGCGAGCATCATCAGTCGCAGTACTCGACGAGAGCAGCATGCCAGGCTTTTAGGCAACTCGTCACCATATGGTAAAAAAAATTAAATTTCGAGTGGCATTGTTGGCTGAGATATCCCACGGGGTCAGTTTAGCCGCTAGTTGGAAAGGCTGTTCTTTCTTTTGCGTACATTGGTCCCTTGACTTGTGGACATGTGATTGTGTCTTACGTTTACCTGTGGAGAGCCCTCAATGGCCTGTACTTCCTAACGGAAGAATAGAGTAGCATCTCACAGGCGCTTTCTTTGCTGACTCACGAGTACAATGCGAGACCCCACTTGGCGCCCATAGGTGGGACAAGTATAAAACACACCAAAAGGGTGGTTCGTCGGAGGCCCTTGTCTACAGGCTCTATTCGCAACGAAGTTGTTAAGTCAGGCGCTGTCGTGGAACTTGCTGCCATCATTGATGAGTTTATTCCATCCGCTGAGGGGTCGGCGAGCTCCACCCATTTGTCGTAGTCAACATTAAATGCTTTCATATTAAGCCTGACGCATTCTTTACAGTGCAAAGCTAGTCTTGCAGGGGATCTCTTGGCATGTGCTATCTCACTAAGCAGTGTGGGTCTGGGAAGACGGGAATGGTCCATACGGTGTAAGTAACCTACCCGCAGCAGGCGACGTCTCTTGAGAGCGGCGGTGATACTAGGTAGCTTCGCAGCTTTCAGGACCATCTCATATGTCACATGATCCCTCCATGCAATGCCTGGAATGTTGCATAAGCACCGCAGATGAAAGGTGTATAACTTGTTTGGCGAAAGTCCAGGTCTCACTACCATACAAGAGAATGCTCAGCAGACACGCTTGATAAACGAGCATTTTTGTGGCCACCATAGGACACTTGTTGCCCTATAATCTTGTGCGGAGCTTCCCGAAAGTATTCATCGCTTTCTCAATTCTGTCCTTGGTAGAGCAATCATACATAGCATTTTCTATGACTGGGAATACTGTACGATCACGCGGTTGACATCCCACATCGACAGAAGAGTCTAATGCAGAACACTGTCGTCGACCAGTGTTTACATTCCGGCAGCAACGACAGTTTGTTGGGCGTACTGTCTTCACTCGCGGGTATAACTTTTGAGTCTGGCAGTACATCGGTTTTCGTTCCACACTGGAGTTCCTTCACACAGTACTGTACATACTCAAACTATTCGACACATCGGTTTAGGTGAGTGTGAACTTTACTGTACATAAAACAGAAGACGGTTATGTACCAGAATATTGCTATAATTGTTAATTGCTAGACCTTTACACTAGTAGTAGGCCGATTTCGGCATTATTGACATCTTCAGGCTATCTGCAACCGCTTTGTTAAAAGTTGTAACATTATAACAACTAACAGTTTTGTTTTATCGCGCGCTAGTACTTACTTCCATATTGCATCGTGATGCTGTCGCTGTCTTATAATCTTATTGCTGCGTAGGACGTTTCCGACTGCAGTCACGTTTTTAAATATTTATCTTAATCTCTATTAACTGATGTTTTTCGCAAATGTAAGCTAAGTCATCTGTCGCCCGTATATACTGTTGTGATTTTGACAGCTTCGATTGACAGTTAACCCACCATGCTATATTTACAATTGCTTTATTCATTTGTTTATGTATCGTAATTATCTATGGCGTGGTATTTTAATCTTTGTTATGTTTTTGTAGTAGGTATATATATCTGTGTTTTTATTTTGTTATGACTAACCCGTATCGACCTGTATGACTTCAGTAAAGTTATGTAGAAACTTTTTATGTTTTAGGTACGATTTGTTCGCTTAATATTTTATCAGGGTTGTTGTATACAGAACTTTGATTTCTTCCAAAACGTTCGTTTTAAATCCCTTCCATGTTATATGTAAGATTTTCATTTCGCTTGTTATGTGATCATTTTCATGAATTTCTGTTTTGAAACGGTTGATGAAAGTGGACTGGCTTGTGTCTGTCGGTACGAGCTGGGCAGACTGTCGTTCGATCATTACAACCATCACATCCACAGAAGACGGCAAAGAATACATGGCCTGTTCGATCATTCCGAGGTTGCAACTGAAAACACTTTAACGTGCAGAGAACAAAACATCAGAGTTATCTCGTAACCATGCACGAACTACGAGCATGGTAGATACAAAAGAATAAAAAGCACAACCAAAGTATAACAAACCCAAAACGCACATATATAAAACAGCGCCTCTGGTGACTGGCGCGAAAAGGTTTGATGGCGCGATTGTTTCTAAACACACTCACGCGACCCTTGCGATACAACACCACGTAATTGCGCGGTGTAGCCACAGTGTCGCTAAGTACAGTATTGTGTGTTCTCTGTACCTAATTTCAAAGTTTCTGCCTGTCTCTCCTATGTAGAATTTATCACAGTTTTTTAAAATGGTTTGTCTAGGGGAGGTTTTGCATTATCGGAATGGATTAGTGTTTTGAGGTTGTGTCTGGTTCTGTACGCAAATTTAACAGCTGTCTTCTTTAGTAATGTGTTAAGTTTGTTGGATATTTGTCCTATGTAAGTTTTCGGTACGTATCTGAATTTTTGTTTTGTATGTGAACTGCGAAAAATTCTGTATAGGAGAAATAGGAAGAAACTTTGAAATTAGGTACTGAGAAAACACAACAATTAGCAATACAAACTAATCGACGTTGTTCAACAGTTTAAAAACAGAAAATTTACTGCCTATGAT
Source organism: Schistocerca americana (assembly GCF_021461395.2). Classification (NCBI taxonomy): domain Eukaryota; kingdom Metazoa; phylum Arthropoda; class Insecta; order Orthoptera; family Acrididae; genus Schistocerca; species Schistocerca americana. Next base: position 319,478,448 of record NC_060120.1, on the reverse strand, counting down.
CAGCACTATATTTGTCGTCCTTTGCAACACACTACTACAGTCGTATGGTTCACTGTTTATTTAGCATTCCGAGTTCACCCACCACGGCTTTCAATGAAAGTCCATAATATCAATGACTTTGATATTCGGTTGTATTCTGAATTATTTATCACGTACTGTTCTTTACTTGTGTCACTGCGCTGTTGAAGCTATGGTTTAAATTCCAGAATAACTTCCTTTTGTGTATCATGTGTAGCTTTTTATTACAACACTGTTCGTTATACAACTTATCTAATGTAACTTACTAACTTATTTCCAATTCGTGTTGCGGAACTGTGTATAGCCTTGTTTCTTTTAACTATGTGGTCATACTTTACATTGATGTATCGATTGTAAAGTGTTGGCTCCCAATAAATATTCATTAACTTAAGAAACCCACTCTTCACGATCTTTTAAAATGTTTGTAAACTGATCAGGATGAACCCGAGAGCTAGAAAATGCCTAACATTACCAGGATGGAACACATTTCCGAAGATACAGGACTGTGCTAGGAGTTAAATGCACAGAATTCAAATGCAAAACCTTTTCAAAATTGATGTCTTGTGCCCTGTGCTTTCCCAGTGAGGTATATTCACAGTCATCAGTTATTTAAAAGCATTAGTACTGAAAGTTGCTGAACATTATCTCAGTAATTAGGTAGACGTTCTGTGGAAGTTCATCAGAAAGTCTCTGTATTAACCGCTTCTATATTCTCTTTAGGGAATGTTTGTCATACTTCTTAGGCCTTTCTATTCATGACATTGTGCCTACATCTAACAGCGCACAATTTAATTTTAGGAGTAACACACTAGAAAATAAATAAACGGTACTAATTCTAGTTAAAATGTCCAAAAAACTTAAATACTAGATATTCTTTGGACGTAAACTACAATGGACACACTTGCTAACTGTGACACACAATTTAAATTGTCCATATGTTGGATCTCCTGTTGTCACACAGGGAGGTGACTGAGTTAAAGGTCTGTACTAATCATCATAACCAGTTCCTTTGCCATTAATGCATTACTTCACTATGAATATTCTTGTATGCATTTTGTATTCATCTAACAAAACATTTCTGTTTCCTGACACCACCAGTAGTTTTACAACAGAACAAGTCATCTTATCACTAACAAATCTGTACCAAGAAACATCAAAATACATGTTAATATTACAAAAGAAGTCATCAAATGACATGAAAATCTCACTGTCACTGTACATATATTTGGAGGTCCTGTTGAGGATACAGTCCTCGTTTTCCTTTGGACTCAAAATATGTAGCTAAATAACTCCCAATGTGAGGTATATTGATGATGATGTAAGTCCAGTGTACGTCAACTGCCATTTCTTCTTTTTCCTTTAAGACATGGAAGGTTTAGGGCGGGACTAATAAAACTTTGGGCCCGACCTCGTGACTTTGTATTCTACGTACGTTTCTGTTGTATTTGGTCTTTCACAACTGCGCCTGGTGTGTTAATGAAGCAACTATCCGTATTACCTTTTTCCCACGATAGTTCTCCTCTCGTCATACGTGTCAGAGTGTTGAGTTATTCCTTGATCTCTTGGGTTTTCAACGGCAGTTCAGCCGATGTATATTTAATGGAGACATGGGGGAAAGTTTACTATTTCTTGAAAAGTTTCTGTGTATGCTACACACTTTGTTTGGTGGTTTGGTATATGTCCTCATGATATGATTAAATTCCCGGAAAAGGCCTTTAATGGTGTTACATTTCACGTGGAAGCGGGAAATTAATATGTGTTTAAATATTCTGTTCATTCAGAAAAAAACTTTCACTTATGACTGGTAAAACTGGTAGCACTGCTAGTATCACTGTAGGCTTTCTTTCCCAGAATAGGTGATCATTTAGAATTATTCTGATAAGGGAAGCAGATGTGGTGGTCTTTGTCGTACATAGTTTTACATGTTTCTTGAATATATCCAGCAAAGCCGCTACATACTTCCACCCACCACCCCTCCCCCACATGGGCTGGTAAGGAGTCCAGTAACGTCGACAACTACGGTTTTGCAGAAGTTTATAAGGCAGAATAGCATGTAATTGTACATGACAACACATTTTTATAGAGTAATCTTTTGACATGTTGTACATGTTTCAACAACTGGTGGCCATAAATCTTCATATTATGAAAGTAATAAAGTCGTTTTAATTTCTGTGTAGACTTGTTTATCCCATAGTGCCTCCCTACATAATGTGCGTAAGGAACTAATGCTTCTTGGCAAGCTGTAGGGATACACGCACACCACTCATCTGGCTGTGTTGTGACGGTAAAAAATAATGTTGTTACACAGGGCATGATGTTCATTTGTTCTACTTGCAAGTTCGGTTTCTGAAAATCTTCTAACCTTTGCCCACTTGAGATCTGTTTCCTGTAGCACCTGTATGTTGGGACATATATTGAGATACGAATTCCTGTAAGTGGGCTCTTTTATTACCAAGCTTTAAATTCTATTGACTACTCAGCTATTTCTGAAAATTCAGTTCTCCGTGTTGAAGATGAGATAGCGCATCCGCTACTATGTTGGCCTTCCCAATTACGTGTACTGCCTCAAGGTCATACTCCTGTAATAGTAATAACCAGTGCACAAGGCATTGATGCAAAAGTTCACAACTTATAATAAAATTCAAAGCTCGATGATCAAATAAAAACTTTACATGTTTACCATAAAGCTAGTAGATACACTTTTTTAGGGTCTGCATATCTGCTAATGCAGCGCGGGATTAGTCGAGCGGTCTTAGGCGCTGCAGTCATGGACTGTGCGGCTGGTCCCGGCGGAGGTTCGAGTCCTCCCTCGGGCATGGGTGTGTGTGTTTGTCCTTAGGATGATTCAGGTTAAGTAGTGTGTAAGCTTAGGGACTGATGACCTCAGCAGTTAAGTCCCATAAGACTTAAAAAAAAAAATAATAAACTGCTAATTCGTCTAGCTCAGCTGCTGAATAAAAACAATGTTCCAGTCGCAAATCCTATCACTCGAGTATCAATACTAGTCAAGTTACTCTCCACCTAAAAAAAAAAAAAAAAAAAAAAAAACAATATCCTAAGCAAGGGAATGAGGCATCTGTAGCCAAACTGAATTCCCTATCCATGTCTCGATGGTGTAAGATCGGTGCATTAATTAAGGCGTGTTTGATCTTATCCAAGGCTGTATGACATTCATTTGTCCAACAATAAGGTGTATCTTTTCATAGCAAATTGAGTAGTGACTCACTATTAATCACGTGATTAGATACATATCACCAGAAAAATGAAGCAAGTCCTTAGCAGACTTATAGTTACTTTTTTTTTAGTGCAAGGGGTGGCATGTTTTTAGCGTATCTGTTTTACTTGGATCTGGCATTACACCTTTTGACATGATAGTGTGACCTAAAGACTTAAACTTTTCCTTCATGAATTTCGATTTATGCAAGTCTGCAGTGACACCGCCTCCTGAAACTTCCAAAAGACTCAGACTAACATCTCAAGGTGTTCTTTCTACGTGGATATGGCTATTAATAGGTCATCTACAAATAGATTGTGATCTGCTCTAAAAGATCAGAACCCAGTACTGTTTCTAACGCTCTTATAAAGTTAGTGGTGGTGTCAGCACTAACATTCAGTGCGAAAGGGAAGACATGGAACTGATATCACCTACCATTGAAAACAAAGAGTGTATACTTCAGAGAATCTTATGAAATCAAAACCTGCCAATAAAAATATCTTAGATCTATTATGGACAATGTACACCACAAAATTTTTGAATCTGTTCCTCCGAGTTTTCAGGACGTGCCCTGTTGCTGTTGTGGTCTTCAGTCCTGAGACTGGCTTGATGCAGCTCTCCATGCTACTCTGTCCTGTGCAAGCTTCTTCATCTCCCAGTACCTACTGGAACCTACATCCTTCTGAATCTGCTTAGTGTATTCATCTCTTGGTCTCCCTCTACGATTTTTATCCTCCACGGTGCCCTCCAAAGCTAAATTTGTGATCCCTTGATGCCTCAAAACATGTCCTACCAACCGATCCCTTCTTCTAGTCAAGTTGTGCCACAAACTTTTCTTCTCCCCAATCCTGTTCAATACCTCCTCATTAGTTATGTGATCTACCCACCTTATCTTCAGCATTCTTCTGTAGCACCACATTTCGAAAGCTTCTATTCTCTTCTTGCCCAAGCTAGTTATCGTCCATGTTTCACTTCCATACATGGCTACACTCCACACAAATACTTTCAGAAACGACTTCCTGACACTTAAATCTATACTCGATGTTAACAAATTTCTCTTCTTCAGAAACGCTTTCCTTGCCATTGCCAGTCTACATTTTATATCCTCTCTACTTCGACCATCATCAGTTATTTTACTCCCTAAATAGCAAAACTCCTTTACTACTTTAAGTGTCTCATTTCCTAATCTAATTCCCTCAGCATCACCCGACTTAATTTGACTACATTCCATTATCCTCGTTTTGCTTTTGTTGATGTTCATCTTATATCCTCCTTTCAAGACACTGTCCATTCCATTCAACTGCTCTTCCAAGTCCTTTGCTGTCTCTGACAGAATTACAATGTCATCGGCGAACCTCAAAGTTTTTACTTCTTCTCCATGAGTTTTAATACCTACTCCGAATTTTTCTTTTGTTTCCTTTACTGCTTGCTCAATATACGGATTGAATAACATCGGGGAGAGGCTACAACCCTGTCTCACTCCTTTCCCAACCACTGCTTCCCTTTCATGTCCCTCGACTCTTATAACTGCCATCTGGTTTCTGTACAAATTGTAAATAGCCTTTCGCTCCCTGTATTTTACCCCTGCCTCCTTCAGAATTTGAAAGAGAGTATTCCAGTCAACATTGTCAAAAGCTTTCTTGAAGTCTACAAATGCTAGAAACGTAGGTTTGCCTTTTCTTAATCTTTCTTCTAAGATAAGTCGTAAGGTTAGTATTGCCTCACGTGTTCCAACATTTCTACGGAATCCAAACTGATCTTCCCCGAGGTTCGCTTCTACCAGTTTTTCCATTCGTCTGTAAAGAATTCGCGTTAGTATTTTGCAGCTGTGACTTATTAAACTGATAGTTCGGTAATTTTCGCATCTGTCAACACCTGCTTTCTTTGGGATTGGAATTATTATATTCTTCTTGAAGTCTGAGGGTATTTCGCCTGTCTCATACATCTTGCTCACCAGATGGTAGAGTTTTGTCATGACTGGCTCTCCCGAGGCCATCAGTAGTTCTAATGGAATGTTGTCTACTCCCGGGGCCTTGTTTCGACTCAGGTCTTTCAGTGCTCTGTCAAACTCTTCACGCAGTATCTTATCTCCCATTTCGTCTTCATCGACATCCTCTTCCTTTTCCATAATATTGTCCTCAAGTACATCGCCCTAACGAACATTAAAATTATGTTGGCAGCTCACACATACAGCACCAAGAGTAAGCTACCTCCCGCTTTAGTTACAGATAAGAATGGACTGCTATACGGCGAAAGAGATGTTTCTATGAATCACAGTCCAGCATCTTTCTAATCTCTTCACTTACTGCCTCTCTTATGGTCCAGGGAAGTGGGTAGATAGAATGTCGGTAGAATGGCAGTACGTCTGATGAAATTTTACTTGCATATGGCCGTGCGGTTCTAGGCGCTACAATCTGAAGCCGAGCGACCGCTTCGGTCGCAGGTTCGAATCCTGCCTCGGGCATGGATGTGTGTGATGTCCTTAGGTTAGTTAGGTTTAATTAGTTCTAAGTTCTAGGCGACTGATGACCTCAGAATTTAAGTCGCACAGTGCTCAGAGCCCTTTGAACCATTTTTTGCATATGGTGCATGTAACCCTTGATTATACCTGTCTTTTCACCCAATATTTGTAAGTACCTATATAATTACCTACTCAGTTCATTTCTTTGTTCTTCGGATAAAATTCAGGTTCTCGTATGTTGCCCTGTAATGCTACTTCTAGATCTTGCATGTCTTTGGAATCGGTTACATACTTGGTGTCCTCGGCTTTGGTTGCTAGAAGGCTACCTATGTATGCTACTTCAGCATTTACAAACTTGACCTTTGTCCCCTGACGAAATTTACCATGCTTTAATTAAGTCCAGAACTAGCTCCTTACCATCAAATTTTACAAAACATCTTGTTACAGGGAAAATATCCCCCTCTTGTAAAAACCCTGTACCTACCGATATGTACAAGTGGCTGACAAGTTATGCACAACCAGCAATGTGAACTTAAATGCTCCATTACGTGTAAAAATTTCCGCTTGCATCTGCCATAGGTCATTCTTTCACTTGGCACTACTATTACTCGATAGTTCTGAACTGGCATCGTGGGACGTGAAGCTTCTCACATATTTGCTTATATAAGCTGAGGGATTGGACGGTAGCCGATGCACTGGTTTGTGTAGTTGTTACGGTAGATACCTTAAGTACTGTGTAAGCAAAGGCAAGTTGAAGTTTAGTATCAATTTTTTTCTTTACATGGGTTCGTATCAGAGAATGGCTCACCATGTACGTGTATTCCGTCGTCGTAACTGTTTAAATTAACTTCTTCGATTGTATTGCCCCTAAACAATGCCCGATCACTATTTCAGGGCATAATGTGGCCGAGTTATATTGCTAGTTGTGGGTTGGTTATTCTCAATTACATCAGTGAGCCTGTCGGCTGGTACTGTGGCCTCCAAATGGGATCACAACTATTACTACTATTACCCTGGCCTGAGTTAGAATTTTACAGGTTTACATTCTGGATCACGAAATTTTGGTGCCAGCTATTGTGCAGAGTGCCACGCCAGGTACCTGACCTATTGTTATTGTTGTTCCTATAACCTGTATTAAATCGGTTGTCATACTTCCTTTTCTTGTTATATGATGGCCAGTCATTACAGTCATTACCACGACTATGTCTAAAGTTTTGTTGTGGGCAGTCCCTACCGTTAAAGTTGTCACTGTGGTTGCAGTTGTCATTATTATTGTGTTATTGTGTTGGTGTTCACTTGCTGAGTTATTGCCATTCCCATGATTATACGTTTTAGTATTCTCATGGAGCAAATCAACAGAATCAATCACTGACTGGAGAGGCAATATTGTCTTAATAATACATATCACGTCTTCAGTCGATATCAGATCATGGCAATAGTACCGCGTTTTATTTATATACGAGGGGCGTTCAGAAAGTAAGCTCCGATCGGTCGCGAAATGGAGACGACTACGAAAATCCGATAAAGCTTTGCACAGATGTGTTGGGTAGTGTCTCTAGTATAACCCCAGTTAGCATCACATCGCTCTTCTCATTTCTGAGCTCGCAGTGAGTGCGTAAAGATGTCTAGAAAATAGTGTCTGCCGCCAAGTACGAGGGCCTGGTGAGAAATTTCGCCTGAAGCTATGCAGCTAACATTACATAACTGTCGTGCTGTTTCGTCTTCACGACAATTCTCAGCCGCATTCTGCAGGGGCAATGAAGATGCTCCTGCATCGTTTTCAAATGGAAATGTTAGATTACCCACAATACAGTCCGCAATTGTCTCCCCCTGAGTTTCATCTCTGGTCACATGAACCGCTGTCTTTGAAGACAACATTTTGACACAGACAACGAGGTGTAGGCCAGCGTGAAGAATTGGCGGAAAGCACTGACGGCTGCCTTCTATGATGAGGCTATTGAAAAGTTGGTACAACGCTATGACAAAAGTCTAAGTCAGAACGGCGACTACGTAGAGAAGTAGCTGAAAGGTGTAGCTAATTGTTACAAGTAAAACATTTCTGATGTTCACTGTGGTTTCAATTTTACAATCAATCGGAGCTTACTTTCTGAACAGGCCTCGTATTTTTCGAAATATTTCTTCAAAGTTCCCTGTTTACTGCTGTAACATTCTGGGCTGTAAACCTCCTTTCTAAGACGTTCCTAAGTGCGAAGAGATCAGTATTTAGCTAGAAAAGCTTTCTCAAATTGTATAGATCACATGGACTCATTGCTTCAGATGCCCAATGGACTTCATCAACCTGGACGTGTGATACGGCAAATAGTAGGGGGGACTCCACGAAAACTCTAGATGAATATAACTGGGTTTGGTCATATTTTTTTGGCATGTAGACCTGAAACTGGATGTGCTTTAAAAGACTTCCTTGGATGAGCACTGATGATAACGTATTCGTCGTCCCCACTTCGCATTGTGCGTAGTTTGCATACGGACTTCTATAATTACTTGGTTCCCGATAAATGTTTCCGGTTGCGCTGGCTACAGCAGCGGAGATCTCACTCACTTTATTACGCAAAGTGAACAGCTTCTGCTGTACTTACTCATGTGAGCCTCCACATTTTTCTTCCATTTCGGAAGTTCCTGTGCGAGCATGGACTTAGGTTGACCTAATTCAGATTTAACTCCTTCGCTATCGTCTTTACGATTAGTTGTAACATCTGCACTCGTATTCTGTACTACCGATCTTAATTCATTTTTGGAAGTTTCATTAACCTGAGCGCCTTTATGTTGTAGCCAGTTAGCAGATTCGTCATTGATCTTGTTACTTTGAGCTCTCAAGCACTCGCTAATCCATTCATTTTGTTCTTGCAGCCAAATAGCAAATTTACTACTATATGTGTACTGCGAGAAATAAGCTGATTTTAATTGGTTTCCGATTCCGGTAAAGCGTTGCACATTAATTTTCAACTAGCTAATTGTGTGGTTACAGTTTCTAAGTTCGAATTTAATTCATTGAGTTGAGCAGATTGTTCGTTAGCTAATTGTTCAAGGCCTTCATTCAATCGCTGCCGAATGCTATTGGTATTTCGCACTGCTTGTTCATTCGCAAATGTTCGTCCATCCTCGCTGTATATTCGGTTACTAATTTGTACCATCCGTTCGTTTGCTAGTTGGACAAAATATTGGATTAACACTATGGCTGAACTTTTATACAGTTGAGCAAATGCATTTGTTAATCCACACGATAATTCAACCATTTCTTCGAGTTCCGCTGGTAATTGAGCGTTATTCAAGGCGCAACACGAGCTTGCAACTTCTTGATAAGGAGTTTGCTGCTCTTAAGCATCTAATTCCCGTCGCGTTTATTTGTCTCTTCCGTATTTGTGGTCACTTTTCCCGCTTCAGTGAATTGTGCCTAAATAATTCAATATAAAATCTTCACTTATTCTCACTAATAAATCTCTCGCAAAAGGAAAAATGTTTCGCTTCATTAATTTTAAAAGAAAAGACCAATCTAACGAAGACTCGACATGATGCTTTTGGCTTAACACAACTCCGCCATCTTGAGGCGCGTAACACTAATAGAGAAATCCTGGTAATTAAAATTTCTCACGATTTTTTATAAATCACAAGTGAAAGAAAGAAAGCCCACGTTCGTATGCTTTCAAATCCCTAACCTCGGAGCACAAAGATTTTTGTCTTGAACTAAGGCTTCCTTACCTGAAGCATTGTGATCGATAGTCGCGCATAATTTCCTTATTCCTTGTCTTGGTTCATTAATTTTTTGTCTTTGTTGCCACATTCGTTGGTGGATGCATGAAAAAGCAGACACACAACAAAAATATGGAACGTTCAGTTTTACAATCTGTGTACAACACATATTCTCATAAAATTTTAAACTTTCCTGGCAGTCCTCGTCTGAGATCAACAGTTATAATATTACCGCCTGTAATTACGTGAAATTTGCTTTATATTCCGTATCTGATATTCAAGAGTATGAACTGCTGTGCAAATTTTTTTCTGAAAACTTTTGGCGGTAACGTTATAAGAAAACTGAGGCCAGATACACTTTTGTTTATTCTCAATTACTTTAGTACAAATCAAGAACGATAATAATAGTGTTAACTTTCATTTACTTGTGAAGTGAAGAATAGCCACGGCTAACAATTAGCTTGGAAGCAATCGGTTTCGTATTTTACTGGACGTGAAAATTAAAGAAGTTTACTTCGCAAAAACTGCACTCAGAAAAATAACAGGCTTCGAGAGAAATAAATAACTGCAGGATTTCATGAATGCAGCATGCAAATAGTAATTACACACAAAATGGCCTTTGAAATAATCGCGAACCAAACGAGAAACTTCCGGATTTTATTTCCTGATATTTAATGAATGAAGCCTATTTTTTCTTTTTATTTAAAATGAAGAAGGATCTCCAGATAACATCACCGGGATATATAGTTCATTTTTTTTCATACTTTAATAAAAATTCAGCCTGCTCGTTTTTAATAGTACAGCTCAGTGACAAAGACCGAATTCCAGCCAAGACCTTTTGACAAGAGAGCAACAGCACAAGATAACAAAGAGAGCGGGAGAACAAGAGTGAAAGGGAGCTTTTCACACTCGTACATGTTCTTTTATAATATTCTAACAGTTACATTTGTGTAACTTTTAGATCAGTACTAGTTACAAGGTTCATGAATTGATGTATTACATGGATGTTGGAACCAATAAAATGAAATACCGCTTCACATAAGCGTATTAGACTTTGTCATTTAGTAATTATTTCTCTTGATATGACGAAAAATGTGTTCAAAAAATGTGCAAATGTTTATGAATTCCTAAGGGACCAAACTGCTTAGGTCATCAGTTCCTAGATTTACACACTACTTAAACTAACTTATGCTAGGAACAACACACACACCCACTATCGAGGGAGGACTCGAACCTCCGACGGAAGGGGCAACGCATCCGTGACATGGCGCCTCAAACCGCGCGGCCACTCCACGCAGCGGAAAAAAAAATCGTCAATTTTGTCACAGAGAGAAGTCGTCAAATGTAGTATAAACATGTAGCGTATCATTGAAAGTGGGTTTAGCTGCCAACGGTATTGTGCTAACAAGATTCATTCTCTGCGAGGATCACAGCAACACACTGGCTATAGGTAGCAACAGATTTCATTCCTTCATTAAAACATGCGTTTCACGACGGCTCAAGGATTTCATTAACGAACCGTATACGCATAAGAGCAAGTTGAAGGATTTTCACTTGTTATAAATGTTCCATTCCGTGAGAGAAAACCTATTGTTAATAAACTTCACAAAATTCATACGAGGGCGTGCTGAAAAGTTATGCCTCCGAATCTATGTGAACGTTCCGAAAGTCTTTTTTTTTTTTAATGAAACAAATGTTGTTATCATTCTATGTCTTTATTCTTCATGTCTGCACACCTATTTTTCAACATGGCCACCCTCCTACCAACACATTTCTCCCTACTGTCACGGTACAAAGAAAGTTTGGCTTTACTGACGGAGTCACAATCTCGTGGCTTGCACCACTGTATCATGATCAAAGTGAAGTCCTGGAAGGTATTGTTGAAGTTTTGGAAACACTTGAAGATCGGATGGGGCCAAGTCGGGTCAGTGAACGCAAACTCTTCGAATTCAAAACTCGATTACGGCATGCTGTTTCTCACGCACCGACATAGTTACGTCACCCACCGCCATGTTACACTCTACAATTCAGAGCCCTCAAGTGGCGGGGGGAATAACGTTTTTTTATCTAAAAAGCTTTAAGAGCTTCCACATTAAAAATTCGGAGGCATTACTTTTCAGCATGCTCGCGTACAGTTACATTGTGGATTGAGGGCTCCGAATCATTAACTGCTTCAATCATTAATGCTGAAATGGTTCATACAACAGGTTACAGGCATTCTTTGCCAAGTGAAGCAGTTTAAATTTATCGCAAATGCAGACAGCAGACGGTACCACGATCCCAGATTTTAAAAGGAGCATTAAGAAAGGTAGGATAATATTACTGGTCAGCAAGAGTGGTAGGAAAAGAATTGCGAAGTATCTGAGCAATTAACATCTAGCATTAAGCTCTGAGGGCAAAGATGTTGAGCAAAAATAGCCAAAACTCATAACCATATTACGCCTTAGACAAATATGCGCCAAGCTAGATTATGAAGGATGGTGAAGAACCGACGGTGCAGACTAACGGTGATAGAAAGTTACTACGAAAGCAAAGAGTGCTTCATTAGAGACTTAAGCGAAACAGAAATCTAGATGATAAACAAGATCACGATGAGGTCCCTTACTACGAGGAGCGCAGGGAACGATGCGGGAGACCCGCACCGCCGACTAGGCCAGGTCCTAGCGGAGGTGGTTTGTCATTGCCTTCCTCCCACCGTAATGGGGATGAATGATGATGATGAAGACGACACAATAACACCCAGTCATCTCGAGGCAGGGAAAATCCCTGACCCAGCCGGAAAACGAACCCGCGACCCCGTGAGCGTGAAGCGAGAACGCTACCGCAAGACCACGAGCTGCGGACAACAAAAGATGAACAAAACCGAAATGAGCAATGTTAGAAGCGTTTAATGAATTCGAAAGTAAAATTTTGCCTTCGATCTGATTAAAAATCCTAAGAAGTTCTGGTCTTAAGTCAGTAAGCGCATCGAATTCATTTCTTCAGTCACTCATCGACCATAATGGAACTGAAACGAGAGATAACAGAGAGAAGGCAGAAGTATTAAACTCAGTATTCTGAAATTTTTTCGCCGAGGAGGATCGTAATATAGTCCTCGTTTCTGTCATTGTGCGCACGCCGAAATGATAGGAATTGAGTTAAGCTATTGGGGAACAGAAAATTGATTAAAATCAGTAAATAGTGGGAAGGCAAGGCCTCTGGACCCACAGAGAAACCTTTGAGAATCTACAGAGATTACGAGAAAGTGCTACTAGCTCCTCCAGCAACAGTTTATTGCAGGTCGCTGGAACAACGGAGCCTGCCAAGCGATCGGAATAAGCAAAGGTCATTCCTGTTTTCATGAAGGACCGCCAAACTGATACACAATAGGTCTACTAGTTGAGTAGAGGTGTTTCCCAGGTGTATACTTATTCCAATCTTCTATCAGTCCATCTCTTCCTGCCCCTCTCTCTCTCTCAATCTGTTCCTCCCCTCTCTGTCCATCTGTTCCACCCCCTCAATTCATCTCCTCCTGCCCCCTCTGATTCCATGTCTTCCTTCCTTCTGTTTATCAGTCTCCTCCTCCCTCTCTTTCTGTCCCTCCCCTCCTGTCCATTTCTTCGTCCTTCTCTCCCTGTTCATCTCCTTGCCTTTCCTTTCTATGTCTAACTCCTCCTTGCCTCTCTATCTCTGTCCATCTCCTCCTCTTCCCTTTTTTGTCGTTTTTATCCTCCCCCTCTGTCTGTTCATCTGTTCCTCTCCCATCTCTCTGCCTATCTCTTCTTACCTGTCTCTGCCCAACAATCCACATTGCTTTCTCTGTCCGTCTCCTTCTCTCCACGCTCTCTGTCCATTTCCCCCTCCCGTAAATCTGTCCATCTCCAGCTCCTCCTAGCTGTGCCTATCTCCTCCTTCCCCCTAACTGTCTGTCCATCTTCTTGTCTTTCCTTCTCTCTCCATGTTCTCACATTTATCCCAATAGGAGGTGGTGGTTCTCATCCCCACAGTATTTCTTTCCAGACTGTAACTAATATCTGTAACAAATTTGACTGAAATTGTTCCAGGGGTCTTAGGATTAGTTTTTTACCCATGGTTTTGCCCCCATATGTACATGTCAAATATATTCAACACATACTTAATATATTTGAAGCGCATTATACACGTATTTCACCAGAGAATTTCTCCCTGCAGTTTCATTTTGACGCAGTCCAGCATTTATGATGACGTACCTTCTGAACTACAAGTTGTACAATTTTATAATGTTGCAGTCAAATCTAGTGGTACGTGTGCCTACTGTCTGCGAAATGTGTTGCCATTAGAATTAGTAGTAGAGAAGTAGTAAACTGCTTGATGCAGCTGTTTCTTACGCATCGCAGCGTTTATAACGTCATAGTCCTGAACTGTGTATCGTACAATGATATAGTTTTGTAGGTACATACAGCGGCATATGTGGAAACTGTCTGCGAAATGTGTTGCGAATAGAGTTAGAGCAAACTAGTAATAAATTTAAACATCATACATGATGCGACGGTTTTTTCATATCTCTGTACGCACGAGTTCCCGGGTTCGATTCCCGGCGGGGTCAGGGATTTTCTCTGCCTCGTGATGACTGGGTATTGTGTAATGTCCTTAGGTTACTTAGATTTAAGTAGTTCTAAGTTCTAGGGGACTGATGACCATAGATGTTAAGTCACATAGTGCTCAGAGCCATTTGAACCATATCTCTGTATTGGATGTCATATCTCCTGAAATATATGTCGTACAGTGATACATTTTTGCAGGTATATTCAGCGGCATAAGTAGATACTGCCTGAGAAACTTGTTGCGAATAGAGCTAGTAGCAAACAAGTAATAAATTAAAATGTCATGCATGATCAGAAGTTTCTTCTTGCATCACAGTTTTCGACGTCGTATCTCCTGAACTATATAACGTACAATGATATATTTTTGCAGGTACGTTGAGAGGTATATGAAATACTGTCTGGAAAATGCGTCAGAAATACAGTCGATAGTAAAAAAGTAATAAATTAAAACGTCACACTTCGTGTAGCATGGTTCACTGCAAGAACAGCGAAAATATAGCAAGTGATAAACTTTTTACCTTTCATCGTATTGCGGGGACCATCAGCGAGAAGAATTTCGGTAAAATTTTGAAATTATGTGTAAATTTTGATGCAGGCATCTACGTGCTCTCATTCTCAAACAGGAGAGACTGAAGTGTGGGTATTCTCACGTTGTGGGCAACACTGCTTTCTCGAACCCACCCCTTTGATAGGTGGGTATTTCTTACCCCCACAGCGATTCTTTCCAAACAAGCAATGATATGTGTACCAAGTTTTCTTGAAATCGGCCCTGTGACTGTGGAACATGCACACGTACATCCATTATTATAATTTGTATGTATGTCGTTGATGACAAACTGTTGTAGTGTTCTGGAACATCTCCTATGCGCACACTTTATGACCTGTCTGTGTATCGAAAATATTCTCTACAGAAACAATCATGGACTCCATAAACAGAGATCCTTTAAAACATAGCTCCATCAGTTCGTCCACGAAATCCAGAGTGCCATAGACAAAGGCACCCAGGTTCAGGCGGTGTTCCTTGATATCCGACACTGTCGTTTAGTGAACGATTATCGGACCAGGTTTGTAGCTGGATTCACAATGCGTTAATCTTAACAGAGCGAAATCGATAAATGTAGTTCTAATCTTCCTGGAGTACCCCAAGACACTATTATAATATCGTTATAATTTACAATATATACAGATCTAATGGATAATTTTGAAAACTCGATGAAACCGTTCACATACGATGTTGATGTCTATAGGAAGCTGGTTACGGCTGTAGAAAATGCAGGAAGACCTGTGGATGTTCAACTTTTGGTCAAGATGCTGGCATTTGACCCTGATATAACAGATGAAGAGGTTGATTACTGTTCGATTGCGCTATTGGTGAAAACTTGTCTGAAACAATGACAGCCCAAAGATACCTAGGAGTGATCTCAAGTTGAATGAACTCATAACATTAATTCCAGAAAAGCAGATTCCAGGTTGAGAAACACTGTAAGAATCTTGGCGAAATGCACTTCATCTACGAAATAAGTAGCTTACTTTTTCGGTCGATTCTTGAGCTTTATCCATCAGTCTGGGACCCGGTACCACATGGGAATATCAGAGGAGGTAGGAAAGGTGAAGAAACGTTTCGTCAAGGGGGTCTTAGTCAGTGCGAGGGGGCGAAGAAGATGTTCAAGAAATTTCTGCGGCAGCCGCTATAAGGGAGATAACGTCTATCACCGAAACCCGGCTTCCAGAATGTAGATGTAGATATCAAAGTAACTGCGTTCAACTTCTGACTGGATTTGTGATTTCCTGTCAGAGAGGTCACAGTTCGTACTGATTGACGGAAAGTCATTGAGTGAAACAGAAGTGATTTCTGGCGTTCCCCAAGGTAGTGTTATAGGCCCTTTGTTGTTCCTTATCTAAATAAACAACTTGGGAGACAATCTGAGCAACCGTCTTCGGTTGTTTGCTGACGACGCTGTCGTTTATCGACTAATAAAGTCATCAGAAGATCAAAACAAACTGCAAAATGATTTATATAAGATATTTTAATGGTGCGGAAAGTGGCAGTTGAACCTAAATAACGAAAAGTGTGAGGTTATTCACATGAGTGCTAAAAGGAACTCGTTAAACTTCGGTTACACGATAAATCAGTCTCATCTGAAAGCCCTAAATTCAACTAAATACCTAAGTATTACAGTTACGAGCAACTTAAATTGGAAGGAACATACATAAAATGTTGTGGGGAAGGCTAACCAAAGACTGCGTTTTATTGGCAGGACACTTAGAAAATGTAACAGACCTACTAAGGAGACTGGCTACTCTACGCTTGTCCGTCCTCTTTTAGAATACTGTTGCGCGGTGTGGGATCCTTACCAGATAGGACTGACGGAGTACATCGAAGAAGTTCAAAGAAAGGCAGTACGTTTTGTATTATCGCGAAATATGGGAGAGAGTGTCACAGAAATGATACAGGATTTGGGCTGGACATCATTAAAAGAAAGGCGTTTTTCGTTGCGACGGAATCTTCTCACGAAATTCCAATCACCAACTTTCTCCTCCGAATGCGAAAATATTTTGTTGACACCAACCTACATAGGGAGGAACGATTTCCATAATAAAATAAGGGAAATCAGAGCTCGTACTGAAAGATATAGGTGTCCATTCTTTCCGCGCGCTATACGAGATTGGAATAATAGAGAATTGGGAAGGTGGTTCGATGAACCCTCTGCCTGGCAGTTAAATGTTATTTGCTGAGTATCCATGTAGATGTAGATGTAGATGTACAGAGAAGGTCAGGACTACGTTCCTTCCATGGCAGCTTCCCATAAATCTTCAATGTCTTTTGTGGGACAGAATCGTAATTATCTTCAGCATACATTTGCATCTCCCGCTAGACAGCAGCCTTCAGCTGTATGTATGTACATGCTCTTGGATAATTTTGAAGCTACCTTCCCACGTATGTGACAATTAGAATCAAGATAGTCCCCTACTCAGGAGACGGGCTCAGGGTAGCAAATGCCGATATGGACACTGTCTTTGTGGAGGCTGTTTGCGGCTGCCTACCGTCGACCTGTTATGAAGTGTCAGCTGTGTGTTTGTGTCGTGTGGATGACTGTGATCAGTGCTCGTGCAGAATAGTGTCCGGTTTGTGTTTTTATGGATGAAAGGAAGTGAGATTGTGGAACCTGGTGCCGACAGAAAGTCTACTCTTCTCGAAAAGCATCAAAGGGACCCACCGAGCTAAACGTCCCCATCTGGCAGAAGGATCGCCCTCATCTATCCTCACCTCATGAGACACTGTGGAGAGATTTGAAATTTAACTAAGGACGCTGGTGAAAGAACAATGATCAGGAACTCCACACTACCACTTCTCCTACACTTGCCGGTCAAATACTGGCACTGAAAAATTTCCACCAATAGAATTTGAAACAATTTACCTCCGAGTCGAGCGCCGCAACACAGCAGGGCGTTGGCGACCTTGGCTGGATGTACGTAATTGACTTGCTTAGAGTGTGTATTTACAGTTTATTTACTGTCGTGAGATGCTTCAAGATTATGGAACACTGTTTCACGGGACCTCTCTAACGAAACATGCAGCCCCTTGTTCCACAGAGGGTGTGAAGTAATACCCGGGTTTAACGTCTCATTGACAACGAGGTAATTAAAAACGGAATGGAATCTGGGATTGGCGAATTCCGCGGAAGAGAAACCACCTTACCATTCACCTAAGTCTCTTAGAGATACCAACGGGACGGGGATATGAACCGCAGTCCTTTTGAATGCAAGTCCATTGTCTTAATCACTGCGCTGGATTCAGTATGGAAAGTAGTGTTGAGTTTCAGCCTGGAGTGAAACATTGACCCAGTGATGTGCAGGTGTACGCAGTGCAACCTGTCCACCAAGTTATCATTCGAGACAACGTCAGGGAAGTCGTTGCTACGTAATGGGAGACATGATAATGCTTTTAAAACTACGTGTGCGTCAAACGACTCAGCTGACAAGAGATTTCACAATACGACCTTTTATTTTCGCGTTGTACCGCATCTCATAAGCAAATAAGAGTCAGTGCTATTTCAAATTTGGACACAGCTTTTGAGAACGGACGTCTGAAACGTTCCACTGATTTACGAACATACAGGGAGGTGCTCAAGTGGATTAGTTATTACATCTAACGTCAGGTAGTTATACACGTTACGTCTCCAGAATTAAGATAACGGCTCGTACCAATGTTTACACTTCTGTTGCATCCGGTCTTCATCGATTTTTTTCTCTAAGTGAGTATTTAACTCAGGTGCTAGCAGTAATAAAACTCGTAATAAAATGTAAGTGCATAGACTTCCACGGTCCATGTCGATCTCATTAAAAGCTTGTGGCTACATGCTGCGTCACATCACAGAACACTAAAATTACCGATATTTCGGCCATTTTTGAACGGTCGTTCACAAGGCATAAATTAATTTGTGATTTAAATAATGAAAACTCAACCAGTTACTTATTTTTTTTATGCTTAGCCCAACGTGTTTCGAGAATTTATTCTCATTTTCAGGTGCATTTGTGCAGTTGTTTACATGAATATGTTTCGTGATGTTTGCATGTGTGATTTTTGTGCCTCTCTTGTGTCTTTTGGATGTTAGACTGTAATCGGAAAATCGGACAAAATGAATCACTGCGTATTTTTAAACGCTAATGACAGAAATGACGCTTTTGTTTGACTGCTTACAGGTATTGTGCCTCCTCCATTATAAGGAATGTCGGACACACGCTTATCATCACTTACATTGTTTGTTTACAAAACATGCTACAAGGATATTACGATACTACAGCTTCACAAAGGATTTGTACATAGTCAGACTTCTTACAATGCTATTGTATTATATTATGTACATATATGCATGGTTGGTTGTTTGGTTTATAACGTAAAGGGACTAAACTGCCTAATCATCAGTCCCTTTTTCCTTAGTCACATAGGTCTCGGATTAAAATCACACCCCAAAGGAACCTCATCGCCTGAAATCTGGGGAATGAACAAAATGCGTAGAACTAAGTGTGTATCCACACTGAAGCAGAAAACGAACATAACAAGCCAAAATTGAAAACATTAACTATAAGGAAAAAAGCGGTAGGAGGTGTTAAAACAATATAACAGATGTCCTGGGCCAGCTGATCGCAAGAATAAAAAAGGATGATCCAGCTACTATAATATCCAGCCTAAAAACAAAAGGCAAGAGAAAGGCTGATGTGAAAAGATGAATACCAAGTCGAACATACAGCACCAGAGGAAGCGAGGAAGGGTTCAAATGCAGGCAGGGTGAAGGTCTGGGAGAGAATGCCAGGTGCCTTTCTTAGATTGAGTGGAAATAATCCCCTCTCGAATAATACTTAAAACGAGACCAGCCGATGAGGCATTGTCACCCGCCACAGTATACAGTGCTTCAGGGAGGTTGACAGTCCAACAGGATGTCAAATGTGAACTACAGCGACACTGAGGTGGGTCCTCGCTGACCGTGGGACAGCCGAGTATTGCCGATGCGGAGCCGGCAGAGGACAATGGAGTCCTTGCGAGAGGCTCGCATGGATGACCTGCGCACATTCATCGTCTCCTTTACCATACGTTACTTGTTCGGTAAAGTCAGGAAGCGCCATTCTGTATTCCAGAGCCTGAAAACCGTACGGCATAATACCGATCGAAGATCATATTCCTGTATGCCGATCTCCAGGCTCGGTTTACAAGTAGCCTCTTCGGCTAGCCAGTTGGCAAGTTCATTTCCCGCAGTTCTGGCGTGTCCTCGGGTCCATACGAAGACCACTGACTGTCCACGTTGTTCGAGGATGTAAACGGTCTCTTGTATGGCCATTAAGAAAGGATGGCGAGGGTAGCACCTGGTCGAGAGCTTGTAAGGTGCTCAAGGAATCGCTACAAATGTCGAAGGACTCCCCGGCGCAGAAACGGATATGCTCAAGAGCACGAAAGATGCTTATCAGCTCTGCAGTCAAAAAACTGCAGCTGTCTGGCAAGGAGCAGTGTTCAGTATGTCCCACATGAGCATAGGTGAACCCAACGTGACCATCACCGCAGGATGAAATGAATCTTTCGGAACTTGTGAGAGGGACAGACGAAGCTGTGGTCGAGTGTACACCGTAAGGTGTGAATGGGTGGACCCGGAGGAGAAGTTGTAAAGGAAAATACTCGAGTTCAGTGAGATGCGACCGGATCACGAATTGCAATTGTAATTCCTGATCTGGGCTGCCGTTGCGGGAGATGGATCACCAGATTAGGGAAAGGAGACGGTAATTCAGATGTCTAGGCGAGCTGCGAATGTGCGCGGTACAGTCTGCAAGCAGTTGTTGTCACCTGATCCGCAATGGAGGAACCTCAGCTTCCGTGAGAATCCTATTCACAGGGCTTGTTCGGAAAGCTCCCATCGCTAGTCGAAATCCACCGTGGTGCATAGGGCCCAGCATTTGCAATGCTGAGGGCGATGCTGAACTATGCGCCAGGCTCCAATAGTCAAGACGGGACTGTACAAAGGCTTTGTACATGTAAAATTAGAAGGAAGGTCAGCACTGACCGTAATTTTGATGATTTATTAATAGCAAAAACGATCGTTTCACAGCTTCTGTTAATGCTAATAATTAGGTACCTGTGCTTACGAGCTTTAATTTGTACTCTAAAGCACTGAAGACGATCATTATGTGATCGAAAATAAATCATAAAAATTACGACCAATGCTGACCTTCCTTCTAATTTTATTTATCATATGGTCGTTGTGCACACAGCACTCTATGGAGTCGCCAATCTTTGTACATGTGTAGCAGTATAGGGCGATCTGTACCCCAGTCATTGTGGTACAGGCGTCAAAATATGTTCATGTGGTGCCGGCAATTTTGCTTAAGCTGACGAAGATGACATACGTAAGCTTGTAAGCTATAAGACGTATTTTTACCACTATTGACTGCTAAATTCTGGATTACTTTCATTTCTAATGATCTAGATATTTATGAAAATTGTTAGAGTTATCATGTTTCTCCTGCATATGATAAATATGTACATTTCATCCTATGCGCACACTTTATGACCTGTCTGTGTATCGAAAATATTCTCTACAGAAACAATCGTGGACTCGATAAACAGAAATCCTTTAGAACATAGCTCCATAATCTACAACCATATACATGAACGTAATGTAATACATTAACGTTGTAACAACTCATTGTTTACAAACTCTTTGTGAAGCGATGTGTCGTAATATCTTTGTAGCATGTTTTGTAAACAAACAGTGTACGTGATGATTTGCGTGTGGGATATTCTGTATAATGGAGGAGGCACGGTACCTGCAAGCAGTCAAACTAAAGTAACATTTCTAACACTAGCGTTTAAAAACATTCAGTGGTTCATTATGTCCGATTTTCCGATTACAGTCTAACTTAAAAAGACGCAACAGAGGCAAAAAATCACACATGCAGACATCACCAAACGTAAAATTACCAAATATGCAGCAACCAGTCGCAAAATCATGTTTTATTTATTAACTTTTGCAAATCGATTTCAACTGATTAATAGCCATCATCGGTACTTTCAACCAGTATGTGCCCTGAGTAGTAGTCATGTTTGACCTCTGCTTAAGACAGTATTACTACTCAGGCCAGCATCGATGATGGCTGCTAATCAGTTGAAATGTATTTACAAAAGTGAGTAAATAAAACATGATTTTGCGACTGGTTGCTGCATATTTGGTAATTTTATGGTTTACGGTCGCTGCACGACTTGGGAACCACATGGACCCCACCATTCATCACCAAACGTATTCATGTAAGCAAATGCACTTGAAAATAAGAATAAATTCTCGAAACACGTTGTTACAAGCACCAAAAAATAACTGGCGAAGTTTTCGTTATCTAAGTCATGAATGACACACTTGCAGGCTTTCCTGAATCCTCTAATATGAAGAACGAATGTAACTAGGAACTTGGTGCTTCGGTTTATTGCATTTCTAACAATGTTATGGTATCACCAGTATCAAACATTTTTAGATTTTATTTTACTCTAGACGATATTGGCAGAGCGAAAGAAAGCAGACAGCTCTTACACGGCCTGTTTGTATCTGGTGGCTCAAAACGAGTCAGCCACAAACTTATGTCGGCCGTCTTTTCCTGCTGTTAGTCTGCAGTCACAATGGCACCGACATCGGATTCCACCCACGACTGACATCGATCGAGAACGGCCTATATTTTCAAATCTTTACGTCACTTCATTGCCGGTCACAATTCAACCGATGTCATCTGACGAACGTGCAGATTACGGACGACAGTCGGTGAAATTCAGATCAGTGTGTCCAATTGACCGACGTTCTCACAAAAGAAATATCGACTATGAGAAACTAATAAATTTACTCGAAGGAAGAAAGAATTTGTGGCATGCTGTGTATTGTTGGATGTCCTCCTCAGGGATATCATGCCAAATTCTACCCAATTGGCGCGTTATATGGTCAGAATTCCGATCTGGTTGGAGCGCCCTCCCCATAATGCTCCTAACATTCTCTATTTTGGGAGAGGTCGGGCGACGTTGCTGGCCAAAGCAGGATTTGGAGAGCATGAAGACAAGCAGTAGGAACTCTCGCCGTGAGCAGGCGAACATTATCTTGCTGAAATGTAATCTCAGGATGGCCTCCCATGAAGGACAACAAAACGGAGCGTAGAATATCGTCGACGTACCGCTGTGTCGCAATATTGCCGCGGATATCAACCAAATGGGTCATGCTATAAAGTAAAATGGAACCCCAGATCATTACTTCTGGTTGTCACACCGCATAGCAAATGTCAGGATGGTACCTTTGAAAGGTCACGGCCGACTTCCTTCCCCGTCCTTCCCTAACCCAATGAGACCGATGACCTCGCTGTTTGGCCTCTTCCCCCAAGAGAGATTAGATTAGATTAAATTAGACGGCTTTCCGGGGCGGCTGCACACGCGTCATCGGAGCTGGAATGTCACTGACTGAAGTTGGATTCTCTTCAGTGATGAGTCCCCCTTCCACGTGAGTCCCGATGACCAATGAAGACGTGTGTGGAGATACCCCGGACAGCAGCTGCATTCAATCCTGTTTGTCACCCATCATACGACCTGGCAACCAGACGTGATGATCTGGTTTGCCATTTCTTTTCATAGAAGAACCTCTTTGGTTGTGATCCGCGGCCTCCTTACAGCAAGGTCACCGCTTCTCTCCAAAAGTCAGAACGTTTAAAGCATTATGAGCAGGGTCCTCAAACCAGCTCGAGATTATGACGCTCTAACGAGGCCATTGCACATAATTTGGGACGATGTCCCTCAGGAGGACATCCAACAACTCTGTCAATCAATGCCAAGCCGAATAACTGCTTGTATAAGGGCCAGAGGTGGACCAGCGCGTTATTTACTTCATCTACATCTACATCTACATTGATACTCCGCAAGCCACCCAACGGTGTGTGGCGGAGGGCACTTTATGTGCCACTGTCATTACCTCTCTTTCCTGTTCCAGTCGCGTATGGTTCGCGGGAAGAACGACTGTCTGAAAGCCTCCGTGCGCGCTCTAATCTCTCTAATTTTACATTCGTGATCTCCTCGGGAAGTATAAGTAGGGGGAAGCAATATATTCGATACCTCATCCAGAAACGCACCCTCTCGAAACCTGCCGAGCAAGCTACACCGCGATGCAGAGCGCCTCTCTTGCAGAGTCTGCCACTTGAGTTTATTAAACATCTCCGTAACGCTATCACGGTTACCAAATAACCCAGTGACGAAACGCGCAGCTCTTCTTTGGATCTTCTCTATCTCCTCCGTCAACCCGACCTGGTACGGATCCCACACTGATGAGCAATACTCAAGTATAGGTCGAACGAGTGTTTTGTAAGCCACCTCCTTTGTTGATGGACTACATTTTCTAAGCACTCTCCCAATGAATCTCAACCTGGTACCCGCCTTACCAACAATTCGTTTTATATGATCATTCCACTTCAAATCGTTCCGTACGCATACTCCCAGATATTTTACAGAAGTAACTGCTACCAGTGTTTGTTCCGCTATCATATAATCATACAACAAAGGATCCTTCTTTCTATGTATTCGCAATAATTACACAATAATTAATAACACAACCACAAAACACAGATGGACCTTGCAAAATAACCTGTGCTCCTTTGTTAGCAACTCTGATCTCCAGATCGTCTAAGGCCTTGTAAACAGTTTGACGTGAACGTCGATATCTTCTGCTGTAGCGAGGCATCTCAAAACATGCGACAACGGTTTGTGAATCTTTGCCGCGCGGGATTAGCCAAGCGGTCTCACGCGCTGCAGTCATGGACTGTGCGGCTGGTCCCGGCGGAGGTTCGAGTCCTCCCTCGGGCATGGGTGTGTGTGTTCGTCCTTAGGATAATGTAGGTTAAGTAGTAAGTAAGTAAGTAAGTAGTAAGTCAGGAGCTTAGCGACTGATGACCTTAGCAGTTAAGTCTCATAAGATTTCACACACATTTGAACACTTTTTTGTGAATCTCTTTTTGTGGAATAAATCATGCAGTATTTCTGAACATATAAAAATTTGTTTGTTTATTCAGGTATATCACCGCTACCGATTTCTGTTCCAATCGGGTAATTCCTTCGTGATGCGTTGTTTTTTTTTCCATTTCCCCAAGTTGCGAAGGTAAGTAATGCCAATGCCATTCGCATGAAATGTAGGCATAAACTAATTACGCAATAACATTGGTTGAAACCTTTATTTTATAGCTGATTATTAGGGAAAGTGGTGTATTTGAGTTAAATAGTAAATTATGCTTCCTTGTTACATACCTTTTGTTATGTTGTATTTCGTCAATAAACAAGAGTGTTTATGGTTACAACAGGTTATTTCAGAAGTTGAATTATTGGTTATTGCTTCGTCGAGAGCCGCAGCTTTTCGTTGTTTAGTAAAAATATGGTTGCTCATAATGATACTATGTAAGTAGGCTGTTTAGGTTTTTATGTTGGTAACGCCACGTAGCGCTCTGTATGAAAATCACTGACTGTGCTGTGTGCAGTCTGTGGCTGGTTTGCATTGTTGTTGGGTATTGTAGTGTTGGGCTGTTGGCCGTTAACAGCACGTAGCGTTGCGCAGTTGGAGGTGAGCCGCCAGCAGTGGTGGATGTGGGAAAGTGAGATGGCGGATTTTTGAGAGCAGATGATCTGGACGTGTGTCCATCAGAAACAGTACATTTGTAAGAATGGATGTCATGAACTGCTATATATATTATGACTTTTGAACACTATTAAGGTAAATACATTGTTTGTTCTCTATCAAAATCTTTCATTTGCTAACTATGCCTATCAGTAGTTAGTGCCTTCAGTAGTTTGAATCTTTATTTAGCTGGCAGTAGTGGCGCTCGCTGTATTGCAGTAGTTCGAGTAACGAGGAGTTTTGTGAGGGAAGTTATTTGTGAAAGGTATAGGTTAATGTTAGTCAGGGCCATTCTTTTGTTGGGATTTTTGAAAGTCAGATTGCGTTGCGCTAAAAATATTGTGTGTCAGTTTAGTGTTGATCAGAATTGGTAAAGAGCGAAATGTCTGGGTAAGTTCAGTTTTGCTCAGCTGTTTGAAAATCATATAACGTAAGGGATTTACCAGCACAGTAATTCAATAATTTTTCTAAGGGGACGTTTCATATGTCGACCCTTAGCCGAAGATACCTCACTGGAATCTTCTGTTTGTTTTCCTGTAGTTTGTGTAATTAGTGCAGCCTTTGTTTATTGCTAGCGCGTAGTGGTAGAGAGAATTTCCTTTGTAGTTGTAGTTTTTCATTCTTGTACAGTAAAACAGTTGTGGCATGCATGTAGTTTTGCACCAAGTATTTCGCAGCTGCGCTTGCAGTTAACGAGATATTATTTTCAATGCTATGTTAATGTGTTTTCTTATTTTGCTCTTCAAATTGTGCTTTTCTGTGTTGTCGTGTGAAATATTATGACAATAATGGCGTGTGGAAAACGTAATACTAGGCTCCAAAGTAAACTGAGAAATGACAGTGAAGACGAAACAGTGTGTTAACGCCGCCGAGTAATGAATTAACTAATGTTCAAAGTAGAAATTTGGTAATTTTTCATAGGGAAATGGAGCGGGCTGCAAATAATGGTGTAGGCAGTGAAACAATTAGTGAACTGGGAAGCATTATCGATCGATTGCTTGGCAACAGCACGCCTCAGGAATCCGAAATGACAGGACACAATCTTGCAAATATTGTAGAGTCAGGTTTTGCGTCCTCACCGTTTTCTCAAATAAGTCAAGACACATTTTCTGCTTGTCAAAATGTGAATGTTGCCGGTGCAAATGCACTGCCGAAAAGCATAGAGGAACAGATTCCAGACACTAATACATTATTATTGCCATTAATGCAACAAATGAAACAAAATAAGAGACAAACACAGCAACAGTTAGACACAATGGAACAAAATCTTCGGAAGTTAGACATAATGGAACAAAATCTTCAAAAGTTAGACACCACACTTGAACAAACAGGTGAAGATATAACTACTGAGTTACATAACATTGAATCGAAATGTCAAAAAGTCTGTAATGACGTAAAAACACAAATTTGTGAGCATTTTCAACCTATTTTTTCGCGTCATGAAAATGCATTACAGAATCACGAAGCAGCAATAAAAGAACTGCAAACCCTTGTTCATGAAAATCATGAGAACTTGTGGGCTGAAATTGACTCAGCATCTACTGATTCGGTTACGCTACTTGCAAAAACTCAGGAAAGCTTAAAGGACACAGTAGATACTCTGAAAATTGGTTCAGAAAGACACATGGAGGAAATTAGTTCATTATCAGAGAAAGTAGTCGAACTTTCTGATCAGCTAAATAATTTATCTACGAAGGTAGATGATAATCTGAATGACGCAAGACCGGTAGTCTTTAATGACACAGAAAAGTACGAACAAATTAGGAAATTCAAACAAAATCAGAATCAAATTAATACGCAGCACCAAAGAGAAATCCGGGAAGTACAAGATCAGTTGGCACAAGTCATACAAGAATTATGTATTTCAGAAGACACTCGCGCTCCATCACGGGAAGAGGGACTTAGAAATACGGAAAAGCCACAAAATAATAACACAGGGCATTTCGGAAATTATGAAAGAAATTGGCAAGGTGCACAGAATTTTGAGATGGAACCGCCGACACGACGTAACAATGACCGATATGCGACTCGCTGACACGATGATTTTGACTATAAGCTGTTTATTACTACACGCAAATTCAAAACATTTAAGAATTCTGGCAACGACATTCATCCACAAACGTGGCTTCATCAATTCTCTCATTGTTTTCCTCCCAACTGGTGTTTTCCTCCCAACTGGTCATTAGAGCACAGGTTAGAATTTATGTATGGCTATTTAGCGAATGTACCAGCTGTGAGAATGCGATCGGTCATTCACGATTGCCACAGTGAAGGAGAATTTTATCATGCCTTCCTCTCAACATATTGGTCTCAAGCCACACAAGACCGAGTAAAACATAGCATCATAATGATGAAACATTTCGAACAATCTGAATTTTCCAGTCTTGTGAAATATTTTGAAGACATGTTGCACAAGAATCAGTACCTGTCAAACCCTTACAGCGCCTCAGAACTCATCCGCATTTGCTTAATCATATTGCCTGAACATTTAGGACATATTATTTTGGCACGACGTTGCAAAGACGACATTGAAGCTTTTCAGGGACTGTTACAAGAATTTGAAATTGACAGTGACAATCGCGAGATGCAAAAACAGGAACGCAACAAATACAGGTCACATCCATCACAATTCCGCGGTGAAAGAATTAATAACTGGACACGACAAGGCTATTCTTACAACGCAAATCGTGACCAAAACAGACACCACCCACATGACAACCGTTGGCAGAGTAGTAATAATTACAGAGAAAGATCGCATTTCCATAGTAATGAATATCACAGAGACAATCAGAAAAACAGACAATATGGGAATCAAAATAATTATTATCAAGGAAGACAGAATAACTTCAGACACAACAGTCCACCACTCAGTTACGATTCCACTAGAAATTCTCCACCACATGGCCAACAAAAAAGAAACTATGTAAACTACCGACATAACGACAGACCTGCATTTCATCAGAACTGGCGGGATTCAAACAGGGCTGGCCCTCTCGGCAAGGTGAATTTGTAGAAGTTAGGTCTCCTAATCTCAGTAACAATGCACGCCAACAAAGAGATAGCAGACAATGAGTCGCACCGCAGGCAGCCACGTGCGCCAGCTGGCTCCGAGAATAATAACATATATGTTAACATTGAGAAAAATTTTAGCATTCCTTACCGACGTATACAACATGATAATTGCTTTGAAGATTGCACCACATTTCACATGTAAAACCGTTTATTGAATCATAATCTGCTTTTTTAACTTTGTCTTTCCCATAAATTTTTCACTTCACGTTACTAGTACTCTTTGTCACACTTACAAACTGTAAACATGCAACTTTGTTTGAAGTTAAATATCCAGTCAAGAACCAAGGAACTTATTTAAACAGAAATTATGAATGCATTGTTATAGTGAACAGACGACACAGTGCTGTTATTTGTACATTCTTGCTTGTTAGTTGCATGATTATCTAACGACTATAAGGCTTACATACTTAGAACATATACAACTAATTAGATTTTAATGCAACATTTTGGTTTACTTGAAAAGACATTCCTTATTTGAAGTAGTTTTTGTGAGATAAAGATGACTTAGTATTTGGTTTCTTTGACAGCTACACGATTATATCATGACGCTACTAATGTGTGACACAATTTACATTGTTGCTTTTGCGGTGTATCTGTTTTATATCTGCGCAGTTTTTATGTATTGTGCTGGAAAGTAAAACATGCTTTAGTAGTAACATTTGTGGTATAGCTACAATGAGACAGCTTTTTTGTAGCACAAAAATACGTTACAGTGTAGTACTTTCTTGATCATGGTAATGTACATAGTAACTATGATATTTATACGCAAAGCATTTCACTTTTGTTTGTGATGAGGTGAGTACATTGACTTCAGCAGAACTTTGCTTACAGAGGACGATAACTACGACACTTCCACAGAATTATCTTACAGCAAGACGCACATTTAGCGCTACAGGACACGTATTTGAGTGATTAATTTTGTACTTGAAACATTTATTTTTAAAGGTTTTTGAATTACGATGATACAAAGGTTGTCCCTGATACATTTCATTCCATTGCTGTAATCTGTAACACCTGAGGGTACAATTACATTAATCCTCAGGGGGGTACATGCTTACTTTGCGTACCATGTGTTTGGCAAGCACAAGGAGCCCTAGCTAATATAGTATTTGCTTATATAAATTTACACATCGGTACCATATTTCTCTAACACATAAATTACACAGCTATGTGATCATTTAACTGAGAGAGACAAACATGTTTTTTACTACGTCAGTGACAGATGTTTACGCAATTACGCAGTTGGATAACTTCACACTTACGAAATTGTATTTTGTCTGTACTGTGTGAACTGTCCATATTTTTTCGGAACCATGGTGATACTATGAGAGCTTTGAATGGTGTATTTGGTATGGGATCATGATTTTTAAAGTGCGATTGAGGTAGATGACACTATTGAAATGGGCAGATAATTTTTTTAGGTTTTGTTATTATTGCAGAAAGCTACGACGATTTTGAGATTTGACTGAGGTGTTACGATGTTATTTTTACGACAACAATATGTATTATGCTGTTGAGGTATGTTTATGATCAATAAGCTGATACTATATGAGGAATTTATTATGATGAAATATTGAAAAAAAGTCGACGAATATGTATATGTGTAACAAAGTAAGGAATAATGAGTAGTGGTTAGGGAATCTGGTTTGTGAAAAAGGATGCTGGAAACCAAGAATCGTACTTTAAGAGTTATGAAATGTGTGTATATGCGTGAATGTATCACAATGCTGGCGAAAATTTTTTTGACACTGTTATATTCATAGGATTTTGTTTCTACACATTTGCAACGCAAATTCTCAACCTGTGAAATTTTTTATATGAGAATGTCACTGTAGTGCAAACTGCTGTCGTAAATATTTCGGTAAGAAAGCCAAGTGACCTTGATGTAATGCGCTGTGGGGGTAAAGCTGGCCTTTCAGAGGCACAGCAAGAAAAAAAGGAGAGGCCATTAACCTCACTATTGACATTCCTTTCTAGAAAGCATCGGAAATACAACACATCTCATTACTTTGAAAAATTCTTACATCTGCACACCTGATTATGACAACTTATGAAATGGCACATGACTACTGAATGATATTTTTATGCTTTGCTGTGTACAAGGTTGCTTAATTCATTTGATATCTGGTTTCCAGCTGTGTTACAGCATTGGTTTTATAAAATAAAAGTAAATGCATTTGCTAATGTGAACACTTTCTGTCAACAGATCTATTAAGTAATAATTTTATGATCCACATTCTTCGAAAAAGGAGCACTTGGAAAGGAAAGAACAATAAGAAGGGATTAATAACAGTCACTGCATACATATACCCCGATTTTATTCAATCTGTATATTGAGCAAGCAATAAAGGAAACCAAAGAAAAGTTCGGAGTAGGTATTAAAATCCATGGAGAATAAATAAAAACTTTGAGGTTTGCCGATGACATTGTAATTCTGTCAGAGACAGCAAAGGACTTGGAAGAGCAGTTGAATGGAATGGATAGTGTCTTGAAAGGAGGGTATAAGATGAACATCAACAAAAGCAAAACGAGGATAATGGAATGTAGTCGAATTAAATTGGGTGATGCCGAGGGAATTAGTTTAGGAAATGAGACACTGAAAGTAGTAAAGGAGTTTTGCTATTTGGGGAGCAAAATAACTGACGATGGTCGAAGTAGAGAGGATATAAAATGTAGACTGGCAATGGCAAGGAAAGCGTTTCTGAAGAAGAAAAATTTGTGAACATCGAGTATAGATTTAAATGTCAGGAAGTCGTTTCTGAAAATATTTGTATGGAGTGTAGCCATGTACGGAAGTGAAACGTGGATGATAAATAGTTTGGACAAGAAGAGAATAGAAGCTTTCGAAATGTGGTGCTACAGTAGAATGCTGAAGATTAGATGGGTAGATCACATAACTAATGAGGAGGCATTGAATAGAATTGGGGAGAAGAGGAGCATGTGGCACAGACTAGAAGAAGGGATCGGTTGGTAGGACGTGTTCTGAGACATCGAGGGATCACCAATTTAGTATTGGGGGGCAGCGTGGAGGGTAAAAATCGTAGAGGGAGACCAAGAGATGAATGTACTAAACAGATTCAGAAGAATATAGGCTGCAGTAGGTACTGGGAGATGAAGAAGCTTACACAGGATAGAGTAGCATGGAGAGCTGCATCAAACCAGTCTCAGGACTGAGGACCACAACAACAACAACTGCATACATAATTTTCTTTTCAACTACTTGGTAATTTTTTTGGTAGAATAACTTCTTGTGGTGCACCACTTTAATTACATAGACATTAAGATGTGAATATACATTTTCCTTATCTGCATTGTCGTCTTTAGTGTAATATTTTTTCCGCTTGAGCTTTGTCATGTTTAAATATAAGTTATTGCATTTGTAGCTGCTGTATTACTCTGTTAAGCCAGTTTTACTACTGATTTATTTTTCTTGTTGCTGCACATTGCCTTATATTAGTTGTAATATTGCAATTGCTTTCCTAATTTATATATACTGTTGCTTGCTTTGCCAATTTCCATTTTTTTGTCATTGCTGTTTGTGTTAATTGTTTTGTGCTGCTGCATTGTGTCGTCCCTTAGCTTAGGTTCTGAGCTCAGTAGATTTACGTTAGCTTAAGATAGGGTAGTCTATATAAAAGAACGAGTTGTGATGAATTGAAAGAAATGCATTGAGAAGCTATGAGAAAATGTTTTGGCCAAAAAAGTATTTTGAAAGAGGATATGAAGAAAAAAGTAGGGTTTAGGAACAACAGGTTTAGGTAGGATTTTCTTGGAAATAAATGATAAGATAATGGAAAATAAATAATGAGGTAAGAAATATGTGAACATACAAATACAGAAAGCATGCTTGGATGGGATTTTTTTGGTGGAAACAAATGTTGAAATAAGACGAAAGATCTATGGAATGAAGTTTTGGGTTGGACTGCAGTACCAAATGTTACACTGAAAACGAACCCTGTCTTTCCTTTTGTATTATTCCGCTATGTGTTTATGTACCCTTGTGTATCTGTCTTTTACTTGTCTTTATGGGTTTTGCTAATAAGATTTATGTTGTAGAAGTTTTCAAATACTGTGTTATTTTCTTTGTAGAGATGTTTAGACATTATTTATTCTGTTCTGTTTCAATGCTCACATGTGAAATTAATATTTCGAAAACTATTCTCATTATTTTATATATTTACTTATGTCATAATTCCTTTAACACTGATGTATATGTTATTTCGATTCTTTTGTAAAGCCCATATTACTACAAATGTTATCCGTATTATTATGTTTTTAATGATGTTTTCTGTATCTTTGCAATTGCATTCTCATGTTATAAAATTGTAATGGACACCAGTTCAGCAAATTAAGTAACGTGTAAGCATACATTTCAGTGCACATGTTTCTATTGGTCATAGTAATGCACAATGTGTGAGAAGTTGGGACTGTTAGTGTTTGCACGTGTGTTAATAATTCGGGAAGGGACTGGATAACAGCATTGCTGGTTCTAAGGACAGTTCCAAAAACTTTGTGAGTGCACAAGTGGTGGTTTATGGACTTGCTATATTGTCCACAAGACTCTTCGATGGTGATTGTGCACCTGCACAGTCGCAACAGATGGCTGCTGGCCATCTCTACAAGGACTGAAGTGGGTCTGCACCTTCGATGGCCCACCAATACCATTATTTCTGCAAGGACTCCAGTGGGTCTGCACCTCTGGTGGCCCACCAATACCATAATCTCTACAAAGACTGAAGTGGGTCTGCACCTTTGATGGCCCACCAATACCATAATTTCTACAAGGACTGCAATGGGTCTGCACCTCTGGTGGCCCACCAGTACCATAATCTCTACCAGTACTGTAGTGGGTCTGCTCTGTGATTACCTACCTACCATTACTCTTCAAAACTTCGACTGACTCTGCTGTGGGTTTGCTATGTTGTGGCCCATTACCTGTCTGCATGTCAAGAGTCAGCACTGTCTTTCCGTTGGAAGGACAACACTACTTCTTCAAGACTGCATGGAAATCCACTACTTCCGTGTCCATTTTCTTTTACTGCTCAGACTTTGAGATAAACACAGCAATTTTACTGCGACGAACAACCAGGACTGTCTTTATGGACTGTGAGAAAATTTTAGCTTTTGACCAACATTGTGTCGATAAGTGTGTGCATTTGATTTCTTTGTTATTGTAATTATGAAATGGCCGCTGATCAAAACAATTTGTAAATTTTTTTGTGGGGAGCGTGGGGGCTATGTAAGTCGGCTGTTTACGCTTTTATGTTGGTAACGCCACGTAGCGCTCTGTATGAAAATCACTGACTGTGCTGCGTGCAGTCTGTGGCTGGTTTGCATTGCTGTTGGCTGTTGTAGTGTTGGGCTGTTGGCTGTTAACAGCGCGTAGTGTTGCGCAGTTGGAGGTGAGCCGCCAGCAGTGGTGGATGTGGGAAAGTGAGATAGCGGATTTTTGAGAGCAGATGATCTGGACGTGTGTCCATCAGAAACAGTACATTTGTAAGAATGGATGTCATGAACTGCTATATATATTATGACTTTTGAACACTATTAAGGTAAATACATTGTTTGTTCTCTATCAAAATCTTTCATTTGCTAACTATGCCTATCAGTAGTTAGTGCCTTCAGTAGTTTGAATCTTTTATTTAGCTGGCAGTAGTGGCGCTCGCTGTATTGCAGTAGTTCGAGTAACGAAGAGTTTTGTGAGGTAAGTTATTCGTGAAAGGTATAGGTTAATGTTAGTCAGGGCCATTCTTTTGTTGGGATTTTTGAAAGTCAGATTGCGTTGCGCTAAAAAATATTGTGTGTCAGTTTAGTGTTGATCAGAATAGGTAAAGAGCGAAATGTCTGAGTGAGTTCAGTTTTGCTCAGCTGTTTGAAAATCAAATAACGTAATGGATTTACCACCACAGTAATTCACTAATTTTTCCAAGGGGACGTTTCAACTTATACAGGGTGGTCTGGAACAGCCTGAAAAGCTTTTAAGGTCTCCGGGATCGCAAATTTAAGCACTTTGGCGCGCTAAAATGTGGCAATGCACAGACATCTGTGGGTCCCTGAGCTACCACACTCTCAGATGCTCATTACCACTTCAACTGTGCATTTTTCGAAAGAGCTATCTTCAAGCTAGGTGAGCAAAAGGTACGTTTTTCTTTCGATTTAAGGAAACCAGATGAAGAATACGTTCAATGCCACTGTCTATCGCAAGCTGTTTGAATTCTTGCGCGCGACACCTGATGCTGGAACTTCAGTGCTAAACAACTCACAAACGGTGCAACGAGTCGAATTTATGTCTTAACTGTCCTTTCCCTGCAAAACCTCCCCTGTAAGCCGGCCGCGGTGGTCTCGCGGTTCTAGGCGCTCAGTCCGGAACCGCTCGACTGCTACGCTCGCAGGTTCGAATCCTGCCTCGGGCATGGATGTGTGTGATGTCCTTAGGTTAGTTAGGTTTAAGTAGTTCTAAGTTCTAGTGGACTGATGACCACAGATGTTAAGTCCCATAGTGCTCAGAGCCATTTTGAACCTCCCCTGTAACACTGCTATGAGTTTTTCCGATTGTTTGCGATGACCCTGTACATCTCGTTCAGCACCTTAATTACTTCATTGTTTCAGTTTTTTAATGTCAACAATTCACTGAATCATAAACTGTATAGCAAAATTTTGCGATATTAAATAATAGGTATTAAAACTTTGAAAAATGCCCTTAACTCTATTTTTTTTCTAAAATGCTGTTTTACGGGTTCTGTAGCATAAAACTTCCTCTAGCAGTGTCCACAGTACTGCTTCGGTCTAGGGTTGTATAGATCCTAAACACAACAATGGGTGGAGTGTCTATGGTACACGGGTATGGAGGGAGTGTTAAAACCGGACAGAAGTGAAGGTACATCTACATAAGAACTATATTATTCACAGACCATGTGGGACGTTTTAAAGCTTTTTTCTCGCTGATAGAACAGCTAGAACACAATATACAGTCGCGTGGTCTGAGGCGTCTTATAACGGATCTCTCGGCTTCCCCCCGCCCCCCCCCCCCTCCACCGTCGGAGGTTCGAGACCTCCCTCAGGCATCGATGTGCCTGTTGTCCTTAGCGTAAGTTAGGTTAAGTTAGATCAGTTAGTGTGTGAGCCTAGGGACCGAGGAGCTCAGCAGTCTGTATCACAAATTTCCAAATTACAACATATAGTAGTGCTTAGATTTTTTCTAGCTGGTATCCACTTCATTTCTCGGAATGGATGCTATTCAAACTACCTATGGTCCATTCCCCTCAATATACTGCTGCCGCTGTTGATTACTTGCAGCGCTAAGTATGGGCGCGTTATGTGGAAAGGTGCTTACTCGCGACGTGACCGGACGCAGGCCGGCTGATCCTGTCGGCAGATGAGCCACCCCGTGTGTGTGTGCGTGTGTGTGCGGCGCTTAACGATGTTTGCGGGCCGCGTGTCGCCCCTGTGTCGCCCACGTGTCCCCAATCAGCCGCGGGACGCTCGCTGGACGCGGCAACTGGGCCCCTGTCGACGCCGTATTGCTGACCTGTCACCTGTGCGAAGTAATCCGGTATCCAGTTTATCAGCCACAGGCTGTTTATAAACCTCCCACAGGACCAGACGTATAAAATTTGACTGGTATTAGCTTTTGTGTTTCCTCCTTCAAACGGTATCTTCTAGTTTTTAGCGAGTATATTTGCAATTGTGAACCTAGTCTGCGCAATATAAAGAAAGAGAACATATCTGAGCGACGATTATGCTCTTCTATAGTGGTCGTATATCCACAGCGACGCTGCTACGCCGTGAAGTATCTTACCTGGCGCTACTAGCGCTATGCAGAATGTGTACGAAATAATGAAGAAACTGGAAATTCGAAAGGACATCTTGGGAGGGAGGGGAGGCGTAGGGGGTGGAAATCTTAGCCGTATTATAGACATCTGAAAGTGTGTGATACTCTGAATTTACACTTCTGTATTTCAGTTCATAACGACGTTCATAATGACTGCGAGCCCCTATTACCAGAAATGTGCATAGCCTACTTCACAATAAGGGATAGTCACAACTAGTTGGAGTCTCATGCTGACTAATAACACGGACAATAACGTGTCGCCGCGCGGAGTGGCCGCGCGGTTTGAGGCGTCATGTCACAGATTGCGCGGCCCCTCCCGCCGGAATATCGAGTCCTCCTTGAGGCGTAGATGTGTGTGGTGTTCTTAGCTTAAGTTGGTTTATGTAGTATGTGAGTCTAGGGACCGATGACCTCAGCAGTTTGGTCCCTTGGAAATTCATACGCAATGGAACATTTGAGTAAAGTGTCGAAAAACAGAGTTAAATGCAGTACAATGCGGAAACAAGGATCCTTCGACTTCTTTGAAATAGTCGAGATGTGTATCATACAATCGCATCTGATTGCATTTGCGTAATCATGTCAGAAAGAAGATAGGAAGCACAAAATACTTAACGGTATCACAAAGTCTGTAAAATTACAACGTAGAGGTCTCACTTGGATAGTTTGGTTGGTTCGGGGTAGGGGACCAAACAGCGAACTCATCGGCCCATCGAATTAGGGAAGCATGGGGAAGGAAGTCGGCTGCGCCCATCAAAGGAACCATCCCGGCATTTGCCTGAAGCGATTTAGGAAAATCATGGAAAACCTACATCAAGATGGCCGGACGCGGGTTCGAACCGTCGTCCTCCCGAATCCGGGTTCAGTGTGCTAACCACTGCGCCACCTGGCTCGGTCTCGCTTGGAGTTTCTTACATGCCAAGAAAACAAAGGAAATCATGAAACCACCAAAAAATAAGAAAAACACCTACGTAATTAGAAAAAATCTTGCAGAGGAAAAGAAAAATAGACAGATTCGTAATGCCCAACTACTGAGCACCAGCTACTCCTTTGATGTGGACTGGTGCTGTATTAATACTGCAGACACACATCAACTGTTCATCACATATACATAAACTTTGTGCTGCGTCCTACAATATTCTCTCCCTTACTGGAAAATGGTAAGTCAACGTATATCGAAAATCGTGAGGACATACCAAGTACGGAACCGGACAAAACGAGTCATTGTCCATAACACCCATCAGAAACATGCTTCACAGATGACGTTGTCGTTAGAACCACTAGTAACTGTTCTAAGGCCTTAGATGTGACTAATCAAACAGAGCAAAGTACTAGAGAAAAGACCAAACATACCTTCAGCTCAAAGATGGGCGCTGAGTCAAACAAATTTATGTTCCAATTTTGAACATGGCCGATAATGCAGCAACCGTAGACGAAATTTATAATATTACTTGAAAATACAGCTCTTCGATTGCACAGGTAAAAAATTTTCAACTTTACTTAGGTTTCAACTGCTCTAAGGCAGCCTTCATCAGAAGTAAAAAAAATTTTACATTACATAGAGTAAATAGTTATGAAACGGTTTAGAGCAACAGTGCTCACGTTAAAGATAAAAATATATTTGTACATTATAAAATTTTCCTAGGAATGCACAACTTGATTAAGACGCGCCGCTAAGGGTCGCGTGTGCGGCCGGCACTGTAAGCAGCATCAGACTGACAGGCGCGCGCGCCGTCGATGTTAGCAAGTCGGCACCTTGTATCGCGCCTGTCAGTCTGATGCTGCTTACAGTGCCGGCCGCACACGCGACCCTTAGCGGCGCGTCTTAATCAAGTTGTGCATTCCTAGGAAAATTTCATAATGTACAAATATATTTTTATTTTTAACGTGAGCACTGTTGCTCTAAACCATTTCATAACTATTTACTCTATGTAATGTAAAATTTTTTTACTTCTGATGAAGGCTGCCTTAGAGCAGTTGAAACCTAGGTAAAGTTGAAATTTTTTTACCTGTGCAACCTAAGAGCTGTATTTTCAAGTAATATTATAAATTTATGTTCAATATAAGGGTGAATGGTGTGCCATGTAACCTAGCCAAATGAAAACGATAGGTAACTGCTCCAACCAAAACCCTTGCCTTCCTAGAGCAAGGATTCTGCCAGGGAAACCATGCACACCGGCCTCGCTGCTATCATCCGTCAGTATCTTTCGAAATCTATAGGACCATAGGAGCACTCCCGCAAATGTGCTCAGATAGTACTCCTGACGGAAACAGTATTCTGGAGAATGGCTTAGCCGCTGCCGTCAGTTTGTGTTGAAAATTGCTATTGAAAGAACAACATAAAGTAGTAATAATTAACAACAATCTCGTGAACAGGGGTGAAGGCTATCATCTCAGCTTGGGACCCTGTGTTAGCGGCAATACGTCGAGTGCGAAGGCGGGAGAGGAATCCCGAATCAGTGTCGAGTACGGCCCACGCTTTCTTCAACGCATCACTGTCCCACACTGGACTTGTGTGCACGTGACTAGGAGGAAGTGATGGCCGTCTCTCAAAGAAATCGAAATAGGACAACACCCTTAAATTCGATGGAGTGCGAGTACCGAAAGTTTCGACCATAATCCAGTCGGACCTGACGGTATCTGCAGCAGCCCTTATAACACTATGTTTGTGTTCCAGGCGTTGTGAGCGTACTCACACATCAGTACCAATAGTCCGGGAAAGAACTTCTTCTGGGGACAATACAAACACAGCAGACAGTTATTTAGTATCATTATTTAGTATCACTGTTTTTATTTTATTTACTTACCTTTCAGTCTCCGTTTCTATTTTCGGGTTGCAGTCCCATCCTCAACTGCTCAATCTGGACACAGTTAGACTCATAAAGAGTAACTGTAACACTTATATTGAAATATCTCTGTATGAGCTACCTGCCTACAAAAAAATTCTCTTTTGGGAACAATAGAAAATCTCATTATAAAAGCAAACAAGTTGCCTGAGCTAGTGTCTGTCGTAGTGTTTAAAATCTCGTATAACCGGTGTTGATGCAAAATTCGAACAACATCGTCGGCAACGAAATGAGTACACCTCAGTGATGCGGTGACGTATCGTAACTGATACCGACAAGGCTTCATTAGCTTTTTCTTGCCCGTAGTGTAAATATCAGAACTCCACCCCATTTGGAAAATTTAACTAAGACCGCAAGATCAAACGAAAATTTTTTGGATTCAAAGCCGCAGAAAAGTTATAAAGATATACCAAAAAAACTATCCTCACAGCAGTCGGGTGCAAAGGGTAAAATAAAAGGCATCCAAAAGCCAGTGAAACATTAAGAAATAAACGATTTGCTAGAAGTTTATGGGTTTGACACCAGTCGATACAGGGCGAATTTTACTATTCCAAATAGGTGGGAACACGAGAGTTGTTCGTTTGATGTTTACGTAGGAAACGTCTACAGTGAATAAGAGCTTCTTTAATTTAGATATCATAAGGCTTTCGTTTCATTATAGTGAGAAATGTACCGTCCATGTCCAGTGAAAGGGACTGCAATTTCAGAAGCTGATGGAGTGGACTGTGCACAACAAAGGTAACTTACGTTGCACCGTTCAAGTGGGCTACGGGCAGTCACAAATACTTTTAAGAGAAGCTCATTTGATAACCGTTGTCGATTACTACACTAATCTTCATTAAATTTATGTGTACCCGTATCGTATTCACATCATTAGTTATGTACGTCACCTCGACGTCATAGAAAGTGGCGCCAAGTGCATAAATATTCTCTCGCAATACAGTAACAGTCGACTTGTTTCCGAATGTACTCACCATGTAATAAATACATCTGTACGTCTGCATTGTTGCTCAGACCCGCTAACGGCAATCAAATTAAAAGCTTTTAGATGTATTTGTGGCTGCCTGCGCTCGTCTTCAGCAATCTGAACAGTTGACATGACTTCAACAATCTCCGTCATGGATGAAATAATATGGGCTATCAGATCGGACTGGCCTTTTGGCAACAGACATTCGCTCCTGCACAGTCAGGCGACGAGAAACATATGTACAATGCTGTTAACTAAATTTACTGCAACCCGCTTTAGTCTTTAATAGGTCAGCGGCCACAAAGAAAAGAACTCAGATTCAATATCCTTCAAAAGTAAATATGATGGAATGGCGGAGTATGTTGAGAGAAATGAGTCTTTGAGAACTTACTAGCGTTTTCAGAAATATTTCGCCTTCCTCCCATGGGAAACAGTCTCAAATGGTCGTACCATTTCTCAACTTCGTATCACCACATAATAGAGGAAGAACTTACACCATTTACATATCACTGTTTCCACGACGTCATTAAGCCCGCGTTATACATGAAGTAATATATTGAACGATCATCTAAAGCGCAGGTTGGTATTATATATGCATGTAAACTAGCCAAGGGGTATTAGAAATACTTTTTAAGTGACATTGAACAGCCCGAACATATTTGTTCTTCGGGAAGAACTATTTAGGACAGTCTAACTGCATTCTGAGGATGCATTTCAGCATCGATAAGAATGATTTTGCCGAACTCCTGAGGGATATATCACATCTAATCCTTCTGAAAAAAGTTTAGGTTTTTAACTCTCTGGCCCATTCCGCTCCACGCTGTCTGGAATTTCTGGATCACCTTCTTACAATTAGTAACAGTACAAATAACTTACGGGTTTGTCGCCGGGTTACGTCGACGGACACCGCCGATATTTCGACAGGAGCACACCCTGCCATTCTCAAGGCACAAATGCAAGGAAGAAAAAATGTGCAAGCAAATTTAATACCTCGGTTCATAGAGGAGAAACAAGGAAGATACCGCACACAGAACAAGTGTCAACACAACCAAAGATAGCCAGCATCAGAAATATCGATGGTTACTATTAATCAACATGTGAGGTAGCACTAATTTTGTCCCTCTGTTTTTTGAGGAGAGATAGAGCAGGATTCCAAGCAGCATTTAAACAAAATCCACCATCTCTGTTAATAAGGTTGCTTGATAGTCTGATTTAAACAGCTTCCTTAATAACACTATCCCAATAGCTTGACATGCAAGCCAGAATCTCCGTGTTGTTGTATTCCATAGGATGATCGGTGTCAAGGCAATGTTCTGCAATAGCGGATTTGCTCGGCTGTTGTAAGCGTGTGTGACGTTTATATTCAAAACACCGGTCTTCCACAGTCCTGATTGTCTGACCAATATATGACATGGCACAACTGCAAGGAATACGATAGACCCCAGGCTTACGCAAACCAAGATCATCTTTTACGGACGCCAACCGAGCCTTAATCTTGGAAGGTGGTCGAAAACACACTTGTTCTGTGTGTGGTATCTTCCTTGTTTCTCCTCTATGAACCGAGGTATTAAATTTGCTTGCACATTTTTTCTTCCTTGCATTTGTGCCTTGAGAATGGCAGGGTGTGCTCCTGTCGAAATATCGGCGGTGTCCGACGACGTCAACCGGCAGCAAACGCGTAAGTTATTTGAACATTCGATTCGCCGGGAAAAGTTAAGGTCTCACAGCAACAGTACACTTGAAACGGCAACAATGGCGAATCGTCTGTCGAACTGGAACCTTTGTAACACAGCTCACTGGGCAAATTGTTAGTCATCCCTTTAAATTAACAGGCTAGTCGCTTTGGAGCAAAATAGGGTAAAGTCTTATAAATTGTACCACTATATGTTTTTCATTTTACTGAAAAATTATGTGCATTATCTAAATGACATACTAATGATGTGTGCTCTTTCTCTCAGACACATATGCCTAAAGTTTCGAAAATAATTTTTAAACAATTTAAAAGACATGACGTAATTGGTGGATAGACGCCGAGGCAACTGTGGTGCACCATGGCCTATAGACAGACGTTCAACTGTTGGGTAGCTAACTGCTCAGATGAATCAGAAGGCTACAAACAGTGTCTCCTCAACGATCGTTCAGCGAACGTTGTTGCTTAAGGGCCTCTGCTGCAGGCGCCTCCCATC
Organism: Schistocerca americana; assembly: GCF_021461395.2. Lineage (NCBI taxonomy): Eukaryota > Metazoa > Arthropoda > Insecta > Orthoptera > Acrididae > Schistocerca > Schistocerca americana. The sequence continues at coordinate 319,436,421 of NC_060120.1, read as the reverse complement.
TTCACCGCTGTTCATGGCGACGGAAGCTGGAATTCGCACGCCAACTGGATGCCCACTGAGCGGCGAAGGTGGTCTTTTCTAATGAACCATGTTGTATTCTCATTAGGACAGATGGCCTTTGGCGTGTACAGCCCTGCAACAATCGTTGGAAGGTACAGCCCGGAGAAAGGAGAATTATCGTCTGGGGATTGTTTTCATGACATTCCCTGAGCGATCTCGTCATTCTGGAAGGCAAAATGGATCAATGCATCTATAATTGAGCACTATGTCCATCCCTACATGCAGTTTGTTTTTTCCTGGACACGTTGGCATCTACCAGCAGGACAATGTGACGTGTCACACAGCTCATAGTGTACCTGTGTGCTTCGAAGAGCGCCAGGATGATTTTACCGTACTCACCTGGCCACCAAATCCGCCAGGTTCTGTGGCACCACTTCGATCGGGCTTTCCCCGCCATGGATCATCAACCGTGAATCCCAGCACAGCTGGCCACGACACAGGAGTCGGCATGGCTCCACCTCCCTGTTGGTACCTTCCAGAACGTCGTTGACTCTCCTGCATGTCTCGCAGCGGTACATGCCACGAAAAGTGTTTAAACTTTTCACAGCTGATGGCATTAGCGTGAATGGACCGTCTATATTCATTACCTAAAATATTAGGCTACTTTTGAAGTTAAACTGAGCAGGTTCTACATTAGCTACTCACTCTGGTTTGCAGCTATTACCGTAAAATGCTCCTCGCACTTACTTTAAAAAGTCGGCTATGAAACCAAACTCAGAATTTAAAGAACTTCTTCCTCTTGCTCAGCTTTTAAGGTGTTGCAGAACCTCACTGGCGACGTATTGCCAGTTTGGTTTTGCCACTTTGTTTCTTAGGCTACCTATTTTAACCATCTTTGTCGAGGAGGAGCCTCTTGTAAGGACTCCTGATGACCTCAACAGCAGATGATGTTCCTCTGCTTCTCTTTTTCTGTTTTGTAATGTTGCAACAGGAGAGACATCTCGTGGGCCTACTTATACTCTCCTGCCACATGTTTGTTTTGTGCGAGCTAAAGGATTCAGGAGTGTATACTTTTCATTACTTTTTCTTGATGGTCCTGGGATTTCATGGCATGTCTGCTCGCACATTTCTTCTTGCTCTTTTCTAACTTACGATATGGATTGGATATTTCAGGATTCTGACTTGTTGGTGGATTTGTATTGTATTGTATTGTATGTTAACCGGGGGCCTAGAAACGACGGAGAGGCGGCTCCGTCCCCGCCGCAGCCACAGTGGTCCACAACCCCATGACGACTACCGCAGTCCACTTCACCCCTCCGCCACCCCACACCAAACCACTCTTTCGGGGTTATTGTGCGGTTCGGCCCAGGTGGACCCCTCCTCCACCCCCCCCCCCCCCCCAAGGGAACGTCTCACACCAGACGAGTGTAACCTCTATGTTTGCGTGGTAGAACAGTGATGGTGTACGCGTACGTGGACAACTTGTTTGCGCATAAATCGCCGACGTAGTGTAGCTGAGGCGTAATAAGGGGAAACAGACCGCATTCTCCGAGGAAAACCGCCTAAAAACCATCCACAGACTAGCCGGCTCACCGGACCTCGACACAAGTCCGCCGGGCGGATTCTTACCGGGGACCAGGTGCTCTTTCCCGATCCGGAAAGCCGTGAGTTAGACCGCACGGATAACCGGGCGGGCTCTTGGTGGATTTAGTCACCAAGAAGTCCGAATCCTGAATAATTTGTGCATCCGTGGCCACTCATAGCATTTCTTACGGTGGCAGCCGTTCAATTTGACTCTCCGAAAATCTGAGCAATCCTTGACTGGCTAAGATTGCTCTCAGGAAGCCATCTGTTAGCTACCTGGTTGTAATAAGCTTTAAGTGGCTTAGAAAATGCAACGTGTAGTGGCTATAGCCTGTAAGTGGTGAGTGTGGAGGTACCTAACTCATGATTACACCATTATCTCTAGCTAAAGCTACAGCAGCCACACAAATGGTTCGGATGGCTCTGAGCGCTATGGGCCTTAACTTCTGAGGTCATCAGTCCCCTAGAACTTTTTTTTTGGTCATCGGTCTACTGACTGGTTTGATGCGGCCCGCCTCGAATTCCTTTCCTGTGCCTACGTCTTCATCACAGAGTAGCACTTGCAACCTACGTCCTCAATTATTTGCTTGACGTGTTCCAATCTCTGTCTTCCTCTACAGTTTTTGCCCTCTACAGCTCCCTCTAGTACCGTGGAAGTAATTCCCTCTTGTCTTAGCAGATGTCCTATCATCCTGTCCCTTCTCCTTATCAGTGTTTTCCACATATTCCTTACCTCTCCGATTCTGCGTAGAACCTCCTCATTCCTTACCTTATCAGTCCACCTAATTTTCAACATTCGTCTATAGCACCACATCTCAAATGCTTCGATTCTCTTCTGTTCCGGTTTTCCCACAGTCCATGTTTCACTACCATACAATGCTGTACTCCAGACGTACATCCTCAGAAATTTCTTCCTCAAATTAAGGCCGGTATTCGATATTAGTAGACTTCTCTTGGCCAGAAATGCCTTTTTTGCCATAGCGAGTCTGCTTTTGATGTCCTCCTTGCTCCGTCCGTCATTGGTTATTTTACTGCCTAGGTAGCAGAATTCCTTAACTTCATTGACTTCGTGACCATCGATCCTGATGTTAAGTTTCTCGCTGTTCTCATTTCTACTACTTCTCATTACCTTCGTCTTTCTCCGATTTACTCTCAAACCATACTGTGTACTCATTATACTGTTCATTCCGTTCAGCAGATCATTTAATTCTTCTTCACTTTCACTCAGGATAGCAATGTCATCAGCGAATCGTATCATTGATACCCTTTCACCTTGTATTTTAATTCCACTCCTGAACCTTTCTTTTATTTTCATCATTGCTTCCTCGATGTACAGATTGAAGAGTAGGGGCAAAAGGCTACAGCCTTGTCTTACACCCTTCTTAATACAAGCACTTCGTTCTTGATCGTCCGCTCTTATTATTCCCTCTTGGTTGTTGTACATATTGTATACGACCCGTCTCTCCCTATAGCTTACCCCTACTTTTTTCAGAATCTCGAACCGCTTGCACCATTTTATATTGTCGAACACTTTTTCCAGGTCGACAAATCCTATGAAAGTGTCTTGATTTTTCTTTAGCTTTGCTTCCATTATTACCCGTAACGTCAGAATTGCCTCTCTCGTCCCTTTACTTTTCCTAAAGCCAAACTGATCGTCACCTAGCGCATTCTCAATTTTCTTTTCCATTCTTCTGTATATTATTCTTGTAAGCAGCTTCGATGCATGAGCTGTTAAGCTGATTGTGCGATAATTCTCGCACTTGTCAGCTCTTGCCGTCTTCGGAATTGTGTGGATGATGCTTTTCCGAAAGGCAGATGGTATCTCGCCACACTCATATATTCTACACACCAACGTGAATAGTCGTTTTGTTGCCACTTCCCCCAATAATTTTAGAAATTCTGATGGAATGTTATCCATCCCTTCTGCCTTATTTGACCGTAAGTCCTCCAAAGCTCTTTTAAGTTCCGATTCTCATACTGGATCCCCTATCTCTTCTAAATCGACTCCTGTTTCTTCTTCTATCACATCAGACAAATCTTCACCCTCATAGAGGTTTCAATGTATTCTTTCCACCTATCTGCTCTCTCCTCTGCATTTAACAGTGGAATTCCCGTTGCACTCTTAATGTTACCACCGTTGCTTTTAATGTCACCAAAGGTTGTTTTGACTTTCCTGTATGCTGAGTCTGTCCTTCCAACAATCATATCTTTTTCGATGTCTTCATATTTTTCCTGCAGCCATTTCGTCTTAGCTTCCCTGCACTTCCTATTTATTTCATTCCTCAGCGACTTGTATTTCTGTATTCCTGATTTTCCCGGAACATGTTTGTACTTCCTCCTTTCATCAATCAACTGAAGTATTTCTTCTGTTACCCATGGTTTCTTCGCAGCTACCTTCTTTGTACCTATGTTTTCCTTCCCAACTTCTGTGATGGCCCTTTTTAGAGATGTCCATTCCTCTTCAACAGTACTGCCTACTGCGCTATTCCTTATTGTTGTATCTATAGCGTTAGAGAACTTCAAACGTATCTCGTCATTCCTTAGTACTTCCGTATACCACTTCTTTGCGTATTGATTCTTCCTGACTAATGTCTTGAACTTCAGCCTACTCTTCATCACTACTATATTGTGATCTGAGTCTATATCCGCTCCTGGGTACACCTTACAATCCAGTATCTGATTTCGGAATCTCTGTCTGACCATGATGTATGGGAGTGCAATAAAAATTAGTGTAATTGCTGGTAATGCTGTTCAGATTGTTTCAATTAAATGTCCGTGAAGTATGTTTCGGTTTGTATAGGCAATAAATAATATATAACTTAGGGCATATCTAATTGAAATCTTCCCGTATCTCCCGGCCTTTTCCAAGTATACCTCCTCCTCTTGTGATTCTTGAACAGAGTATTCGCTATTACTAGCTGAAACTTGTTACGGAACTCAATTAGTCTTTCTCCTCTTTCATTCCTTGTCCCAAGCCCATATTCTCCTGTAACCTTTTCTTCTACCCCTTCCCCTACAACTGCATTCCAGTCGCCCATGACTATTAGATTTTCGTCCCCCTTTACATACTGCATTACTCTTTCAATATCCTCATACACTTTCTCTATCTGTTCATCTTCAGCTTGCGACGTCGGCATGTATACCTGAACTATCGTTGTCGGTGTTGGTCTGCTGTCGATTCTGATTAGAACAACCCGGTCACTGAACTGCTCACAGTAACACACCCTCTGCCCTACCTTCCTATTCATAACGATTCCTACGCCTGTTATGCCATTTTCTGCTGCTGTTGATATTACCCGATACTCATCTGACCAGAAATCCTTGTCTTCCTTCCACTTCATTTCACTGACCCCTACTATATCTACATTGAGCCTTTGCATTTCCCTTTTCAAATTTTCTAGTTTCCCTACCACGTTCAAGCTTCTGACATTCCACGCCCCGACTCGTAGAACGTTATCCTTTCGTATATTATTCAATCTTTTTCTCATGGTAACCTCCCCCTTGGCAGTCCCCTCCCGGAGATCCGAATGGGGGACTATTCCGGAATCTTTTGCCAATGGAGAGATCATCATGACACTTCTTCAATTACAGGCCACTTGTCCTGTGGATACACGTTACGTGTCTTTAATGCAGTGGTTTCCATTGTCTTCTGCATCCTCATGTCGTCGATCATTGCTGATTCTTCCGCCCTTAGGGGCAATTTCCCACCCCTAGGATAAGAGAGTGCCCTGAACCTCTATCCGCTCCTCCGCCCTCTTTGACAAGGCCGTTGGCAGAATGAGGCTGACTTCTTATGCCGGAAGTCTTCGGCCGCCAATGCTGATTATTCATCAAACTTTAGGCAGTGGCGGGGATCGAACACAGGACCGAAGCCGTTTTGAATCAAAGACTCTACCCCTAGACCACAGGTACAGCACTAGAATTTAGATCTACTTAAACCTAACTAACCTAAGAACATCTCACACATCCATGCCCGAGGTAGGATTCGAACCTGCGACCATAGCGGTCTCGCGGTTCCGGACTGTAGCGCCTACAACCGCTCAGCCACCCCGGCCGGCTAGCAGCCACACATATAGCAGTTCAGTTCTTAGAGCAATTATTACATCAAATCAGTAGTTGATATATGAACAGTGAACATTATTTTACAATATACCGGTACACTAGAGAAGGAAAGTGGTCGTACAATGTATAAGATTTTGCCAAAGTTTTCAAACTTAATTTTTACTGAATACATGCTGCGTGTTTCTAGTTTTGTTATCACTGAGTAAGTATAGTTACATGCTTTTAGCCCCTTCTAGTCTTGGAGTAAAAATTATGTCTTTAGCAAAAGTAATGGAAAATAGTGTGGAAGCCGCCATGGAGGGTTGCGTTAATGGATGCGGGCCGATAGCCGCCATTGTGGCGACATGTGAGTCACAGTAACAGACACGCAAGCCGTCTGTGAAGCCAGGATAGAAGTGCGAAGCAGCATACTGTACCGCGCTGTGGAAACAGTTTAGTCAGCAGGGCGATATCACCATACCAGGGCAGGTCTCTTGTTATGGGCGATGTGACTATGTGACGGTTTTGGTGAAACAACTGTGCGCCAGGCGTATACAAAAAATAATTCTGAATTTTGATGCAGGGATCACTTCTTGTCACCAGAAACCAGTGGCACCGCCACAACACCAGAGCCATGCTGGACAGTGAGACGATTAGACCTGCCAGCAGCAGCCACGGGTTCGAGGCCGAGCTGCACCAGCTGCAGCACTAAGTCCTTCAAGGGACTTGGTGCCAGGGTCCTGCCGACCTGTCGTCCATGCCTGCCGCCATAGAATCTGATTATCGTGTGGGACGTGGGAATCAGCACCACAACACCAGCCACTGTCCTACTCGGCAGACTCCACACACTGGCACCGCCGCCGTTTGAGAAACGGAGAAGACGTTTCCCGAGTGGAACGCCGGCGCTGACGTCAGCGGATGTAGCCACCAAAGGCTGCCGGCCTTTTAGCATCACAGGGCACCAGCTCAACAGCCACGGGCGAAAGCCGCTGCCCATTCATTAGCACCAGCCAGTGGCAACGTGGAGAGGCACGCTTCCCCCATTACGCCATGCACTGAAATCATCAGAAGACATTCTTAATTGTCAACAGTGTTTCCACAGGGAGCTTCAGCCCCAGCACTCACTCCACATCCTTCAGAGTGGGCTCACTCTTCATACTATACAGGGTGGTCCATTGATAGTGACCGGGCCAAATGTCTCACGAAATAAACATCAAACGAAAAAACTACAAAGAACGAAACTCGTCTAGCTTGAAGGGGGAAACGAGATGGTGCTATGGTTGGCCCGCTAGATGGCGCTGCCATAGGTCAAACGGATCCCAACTGCTTTTTTTTAAAATAGCAACCCCGCCCCCTTTTTACTACATATTCGTGTAGCGCGTAAAAAAATGTAAATGTTTTAGTTGGACCACTTTTTCGCTTTGTGATAGATGGCGCTGTAATAGTCACAAACGTGTAAGTACATGGTATCACGTAACATTCCGCCAGTGCCGAAGGTATTTGCTTCGTGATACATTACCCATGTTAAAATGGACCGTTTACCAATTGCGGAAAAGGTCGATATCGTGTTGATGTATGGCTATTGTGATCAAAATGCCCAACGGGCGTGTGCTACGTATGCTGCTTGGTATCCTCGACGACATCATCCAAGTGTCAGGACCATTCGCCGGATAGTTACGTTATTTAAGGAAACAGGAAGTGTTCAGCCACATGTGATACGTCAACCACGACCTGCGACAAATAATGATGGCCAAGTAGGTGTTTTAGCTGCTGTCACGACTAATCCGCACATCAGTAGCAGACTAATTGCGCGAGAATCGGGAATCTCAAAAACGTCGGTGTTGAGATTGTTACATCAACATCGACTGCACCCTTACCATATTTCTATGCACCAGGAATTGCATGGCGACGACTTTGAACGTCGTGTACAGTTCTGCCATGGGGCACAAGAGAAATTACGGGACGATGACAGATTTTTCGCACGCGTTCTATTTAGTGACGAAACGTCATTCACCAACAGCGGTAACGTAAATCGGCATAATATGCACTATTTGGCAACGGAAAATCCATGATGGCTGCGACAAGTGGAACATCAGCGACCTTGGCGGGTTAATATATGGTGCGGCATTATGGGAGGAAGGATAATTGGCCCCCATTTTATCGATGGCAATCTAAATGGTGCAATGTATGCTGATTTCCTACGTAATGTTCTACCGATGTTACTACAAGATGTTTCACTGCATGACAGAATGGCGATGTTCTTCCAACATGATGGATGTCCGGCACATAGCTCGCGTGCGGTTGAAGCGGTATTGAATAACATATTTCATAACAGGTGGATTGGTCGTCGAAGGTCCATACCATGGCCAGCAAGTTCACCGGATCTGACGTCCCCGGATTTCTTTCTGTGGGGAAAGTTGAAGGATATTTGCTATCGTGATCCACCTACAACGCCTGACAACATGCGTCAGCGCATTGTCAATGCATGTGCGAACATTGCGGAAGGCGAACTACTCACTGTTGAGACGAATGTCGTTACACGTCTTGCCAAATGCATTGAGGTTGACGGACATAATTTTGAGCATTTATTGCATTAATGTGGTATTTACAGGTAATCACGCTGTAACAGCATGCGTTCTCAGAAATGAGAAGTTCACAAAGGTGCATGCATCACATTAGAACAACCGAAATAAAATGTTCAAACGTACCTGCGTTCTGTATTTTAATTTTAAAAAAGTTACGTGTTGCCAACTGTTCGTCTAAAATTGTGAGCCATACGTTTGAGACTATTACAGCGTCATCTATCACAAAGCGAAAAAAGTGTTCAACTAAAACATTCATATTTCTTTACGTGCTACACGAATATGTAATAAAAAATGGGGGTTCCTATTAAAAAAAACGCAGTAGATATCCGTTTGACCTATGGAAGCGCCATCTAGCGGGCCAACCATAGCACCATCTGGTTTCTCCCTTCAAGCAAGACAAGTTTCGTCTTTGTAGTTTTTTCGTTCGACGCTTATTTCGTGAGATATTTGGCCCGGTCGCCATCAATGGACCACCCTGTATAAATTACAAATAGACTTTACATATATTGTAAGGTCTCAGGAAAATCCAACACCTTCCATGAAAACCCTGACATGACAGCAAATCTGGCAGTATGTCACATAGCTCCGAATAAATCCTGACATTAAATTAACCAAAGTAATACGATCAACGAGTGAGAAAATGGAATACCACAGACTAACACAAGAACGCCTAAATGCATGTCATACCTTCCCACCGTGAAACAGACGCAGTTCTGAGGGGAGAAACGAGAACAGAAGCCAAGAGCAGAGTCGTGTAAGCGAGAAGGCCCTACGATAAGGGACGGACACCTACCTCGCCAGCCGACTGCCAAGACCACCCTTAGCCCATGTTAAAAGATAGAGCCCTCCAGAAGAACAGTATAGATCTTACTATAACACTAAAAGGGCCACACCAGCTGCAAGTTTTAGCGTGAGACTATACGCTTCTCTGTTGCTTAGCAAACATTAAAAACATTGCCCCACCATGAAAAGTATTACATTTCTCATTGGATAGACAGAATTTTTGCAGGCGGAGTTTAAGGTTAACATTGAGACCCTGATTGGTCAGTTGAAAACACAGCTAGATATCTTTTTCTTAAACCAACTTCGGTAAATTGTAGTAAGGAGAAGTCAGGAGTTGCTTCCGAGACGGCGAGGTGTGTGGAGCTGCGCCGCCCGCCGCCCCCTGACGCTGTCTAACCAACGACAAGGTAATGAACGCACGCGATGCCGCATAAGCGCATAAGGCTTCACTCAGAACTGCAGAAGTCTCATCTGTTATATCCCCTTTTTGCGTAATACTAGTGTCGATCGTCAATTAAAACTCATGGTATTCACATTTGCTACTGGAAGTTAAGATCCGAAACGCAATGATTTTTCTGTTGAGAAGCCACATCAACCACTGTAATTTATGACAAGTTAAATAAGTAATTAAAGATAATTGAGGGTCACTGTAGACCATTTTTGATAGTTTTCTCTTTTATGAAACTTAATTTAAACCTAGATTTAGATGTGATATGGCATAGGTCATCCTTCGATCCATTGTAGAACTTTGAAACGCATTCAGGGAATATTTGTTCACATTTTTGTTGAACGCAGTTAGTTTTTATCATCCTGTATTAATATATTTCATCAATAGTGCAACTTGTAAACAATGTTTTGTGAGTAGAATAAAATTTCCAATGGTAAACTTAACCACTTTTTCGACGATATTTTACCAGCTAACTAAAAATAAGAAAGCCTTGAACCCCTTCCACTAAATTTAGTTAGTATTAAGATTCTTTTACAGGGAGTGCAGTGGAGCTGACGCTGAAATCATTAAGTATTTGATTATATCAATGCTAGTCTCACTGAACTCTTCTGAACTCTACATGTCATGTGTGATCTGGCGTCTCATTACCAGCAGCAGATCCCAGGTTCAAACTAGTCAATTCCCTAAAAAACACGCTCAGAGCGTCGTTGCGCGAAAGTGGTATGGAGACACGACATAGAACAAACAGACACCACGCAGAATGTTAGAATGTGTAAGAGTACAGATACGTAGCTTCACAAACAAATATTTACTTCCTTAGAGAACAAAATAAACTAGAACCACTCCACGCCAAAATTATAAACGATCTGTCGAATTAGTGATGTACAACAGCAATATTCTACCTAACACAGGTTCTGTTCAACATGCAGCATCACCATGGAGATAGTTTGGCAGATATGTTAGTGGTACGATTTAAAAGATGATATGACTTATAAGACTTTACCCTAGATAATGTAGAAACTGACACCAGACTTCTGTGACCCTCCATCGCTGACACAGTTCATGGCAGTGAGGCGATATGTATGTGTCAGTAGGCTTTATGGAAACAGTCCAGTAATTTTAGGTCGATACCTACATGAATATCAGTTTGTGACCACTTTTTATAACTCTTCCTTCGAGTATCGTTTTTTTTCCTGTCTTAGGCTGTGTATGTGACGCAATAGTAGAAAAGAGCTATAGCGTTAAAACGTGCCCGTGACCGTATTGTGACCGAAGTTGTCCGATTTGTTGGTGTGACGTCGCAGGCGGTCCGCGTAGGTCTAAGTCGACGGGGACCGGAGTCGATTGTCACGCGTTGTGAAGGACAATCGGTTTCAAACCCGACAGGAGATGCTCCTGAGAAACGCGGGTCAACTCAACCAGTTCCCGAACAAACATTACCAAGGGAAACCTCACAAAAGACGATTTTCCACAGTAGCACATAAATCTACAAGTCTTCAGTGCACCAAACAACATAGAAACTTTTCAGTCTGGAGGCGTGTAGTGAGGGCCGACGAGAGGCGATTTTGCCTATTTCAAAATGCTGCGAGTCGTCAAGGCGCGACGGCTCACCGAGAAGTTCAGTCTGCAGTGTGTGGAGGATGCACTGCAGACCGGAAATGGTTGTGTGATGTTTCAGAGTGGAGTGGTTTTTGTACTGTGACTTAGATTCAATAGGATGCTTATTTCATCATTCTAGATGACCATGTTTTCCGTTTCTTCTACATGTGCTCCGTAAGCCACGGTATGGTGCATGGCGGAGCTGGTTCTTTGCATAGTTACCAACCGCGCACAGGCAGGGTGACGACTCCAGCGAGCGACCAAATGGTGTAAATTGCCCTGAAGATGACCCCATCGCGGGTTGAAACCGGTTGGCGACAAAATAAATAATGCGATTGTAATTGTCATTTTGATACTAAGTAAATTAATCGCTGTTATCTCCACACAACTATGTTGTCTAAAAATTTACCACGTACAACTACTACCAGTCATTTCCTTTACTGTTCCACTCGCAACTGGAGAGAGGGAAAAAACGGCTGTCTAGAGTCTCTGTACCAGCCCTAACATCTCATCTTATCTTCGTGGCTCTTACCCGAAATGCATGTTGACGGCCGTGCAATCGTTCCGCAGCAGGTCTGAAATGCTTGTTCTTTGAATTTCCGCAATACTGCCTCGGTAAAAGAGCGTCATTTCCCCTCCGAGGATTCCTATTTGGGTTCACGAAGAATTTCCGTAATACTTGCGTGCTGATAATACCTACCGGTAACAAATCCAGCAGCCTGTCTCCGAATTGCTTCGATGTCTTCCTTTAATCCGACCTGGTGCTGATCCAAAACACTCAAGAATGGCTTGCACTAATGTGCGCCGTCTCCTTTACACATGAGCAATGCTTTCCCAGAATAAAACGAAGTTGTACATTCGCCTTTCCAACTGCCAGCTCGACGTGCTCATTGCATTCCTTATCACTTCGCAACGTTTCACCTAGATCACGCGTGGCAAGGCGTGGCTCGCAACCTACTCCCCTCCGACAAGTGCTTATCCCTTCAACACTACTCGCGCAGTGCCATCACGGCTTCGCCACAGCCACGCCCACCAACTGCAGGGACGACTGTCAATCACTGTAGATCGTTATCTACAAATATGTGGTCCTGAGACATTGATTATTAAAAAATTAATTTTTATAATTGCCTCAAATTGTTATACTAAAATTAATGGGATATTTATATTCTTATTGTGCATCACTTCAAACACTTTCAAGATTAATTTTCGTTGGATTATTAAAGAAAATTATATCCGACTCTAGAGATTAAAATCTTTAAAACGATTATGAATCTCGTAGCAGACTTCATCATAAGGATGTAAATCATATAAATTTTACGCTAGGCATTTGTTTCAGTTCATGACCACTCGGAAAAAGACACAAATTTTCTTTGTATAGCTGCAATTTAAATAACGGGAATTCGTTAATATCCGGAAACATAGCAGAAATAGTGCATTCCTTCACTTGCAAACGGAGATTCAAATTATTTAAATGAAGAAAAAGAAACCAACGAGCTAAACATGCACTCGATCAAGAATCTCAGAATGAAGAAGTGCGTCTCCATATTCGGCATGTACTTCTTTCAAAATTTGTTCAATATTTTGATCACATAGTGATCGATTTGATCCACGTATTACATTCTTAATTCTCGTTACACTTTCCATTACGAACAGCATTCTGACACTTTACCTGCATTGTTCTTCGTGACGAATAACGCAGTGAAATATTTAATAATTGACCAACGAAATGCTTTTCGCTACCGACGATACCTAGTGTACTGTCCGTACAAATTGCAGCACAGTATTTTTTAAAACTACGAATGCCGTGCGGGATCAGCCGAGCGCTCAAAGGGGCAGCAGTCATGGACTGTGCGGCTGGTCCCGGCGGAGGTTCAAATGGTTCAAATGGGTCTGAGCACTATTGAACTCAACTTCTGAGGTCATCAGTCCCCTAGAACTCAGAAGTACTTAAACCCAACTAACCTGAGAACATCACACACATCCATGCCCGAGGCAGGATTCGAACCTGCGACCGTAGCGGTCGCGCGTTCCAGACTGTAGCGCCTAGAACCGCTCGGCCACACAGGCCGGCGCGGAGGTTCGAGTCCTCCCTCGGGTATGGGACTGTGTGTTTCTTCTTAGGATAATTTAGGTTCAGTGATGTGTAAGCTTAGGGACTGATGACCATAGAAGTTAAGTCCCATAAGGTTTCACACACATTTGAACATTTTGAAATCTACGAATCTCGTCACGCACTTTTTAACTGCTGAGACCTTGCTCTGATTAACGTAGCTAAAGCGAGTAACACTTAATGCATAGAGAAGTCTTCCATTATTACGTGAATACAATTTACTAACTGATGGTGGTCTGTGCGATCAGTACCCTCGCCAACAAACAAAGAATAATACCTACAGTTTGCTGTTAAATTGGCCAGTGTGTTTTTATCTAATGTTGTTTTTTTCATAGTACTTTCACAATCGTCACTGAAAATTCATTCTGCAGCAATCGTTCTTTTCGACACTCTTAAGATCCATAATAACCAAGTGGTCACTGTGGTAATCAGGATCAAAACCAGAATAATAGTAACAGTATTAATCAAAATGACAGACTGAACAGTATCACAATGAACTCTCCACTGATCGCACCGTAGTATTTTGTACTACACCTGGCTTGTAAATCTGCAAAACTGAACAAAACGCCGAGACCAAGCTGACTCACGAGACAAGAACTCTCTAGGAAATCGGAAATCGAGTGCAGGTGTGACAGATTATGCTTTGAGGAGATAGTCGAAAAGACGTTGCTTCCTCGACTGCTGAGAAACAAGCGAATCGGAAGTTGCGGCCAGGCCGTGACGCCACCACGCGAGTGGAGTTGGAAGCGGTAAGCGCTCATTGGTGGGGAATGAGTGGCGAGTCACGCTTTGTCAAGCGTGGTTTACATATTTGGTCTCTGTGATTGTGAGACCCCATACCCAGCAACTTTCGCTGAAATTTCATTGAGGAGCCACGGTTGGTAGTCCCTTGGTTCATCTGGGCCATCAGTTCGCCCGTACACATCTCCATAGAAGTCGTTCACCCCTGTCATCTGTGCTTCGTGACGCATCACATCTGTCTCGCGCCATTTTGCCGTGCGCGGTATATTTCAATCACAGCCCCTCGCGGACAGTTACCAAACTTAGCGCTTCGGGAATTATCCTGGTCCTGGCCCGAAGGCCAATGATTGTGCCCATTTGGGCGTCAGAGACAGCGCTGTCTTCGCATATTACAACAGCGACTGCACTGTTTTCCGCACCCCTTCGACTCACTTTATATACCCCCCACTGCTAGTGCTGCCACCTGCCGTCCTTGATTGGTTATCGCATGTAGACCTCGAACATAGACGGTAGTCACATTAATGTGACTGGACCGTGTATGTCGTGCGTGAGGAACAGAGTCCTGTAATCGAGTTTCTAATCATAGGAAATGTATCGCCAACTGAAACCCATAGAAGAATGGAAGCTGTATTCGGTGATGATTGCAGTAGCTATATTCGCCATTTTAACTAAGAAAACAAGAGAGCATCAATGGGGTTCCGCCAAAAATATTTAATACAGTATGTTTTGTTTTAAAAGCTTTAAGAGTTTTCACATAAAAAATTCGGAGGCATTACTTCTTAGCTCGTCATCGTACTTTGCTGCATATTGTTTTCTGTACGGCATTCTAAAAACAGCTTATATCATTAAACTTCCTCTGTATTTCGTACATGGCGTGTTCTATGCTATTGGTGATATTTTGGGAAAGAAATTATTTCCGAAGAGGCGTGAGAGAGTGAACGGCTTCTTTTTTTTTATTTGCTCAATCTCTGCCAAGTATACACACTTAGTTTCACCATCGTTCCCCTACTCTTTCTTCGAGTCTCACTGTTGACGTCCACATATTCTTTCGCTGTTCATCCTTTCCGAGTACCTCCGGTCTATCTGAATACGGCCACCTGTGTTTTTTTATTTTATTTTTCTTTTATCTGGACTGACATTTACGTTTCATGAAGTACTCTTACCTTCATCCACAATTCGTGCAGTTGTAAACGAGAGAGTGCAATAGCCGGTTTATACTCAATGAACTACATTTGCTTAAGAATTTCCTATAATCATTAACATCCAGTATAGACCGAAGGCGTATGCAAAGGATGGTATCTTACACAGCCGTAAAGTATTCATCTTCGTATATTTTCACCATTTACACTATATATCAACAGTCGATTTAATTTAATATCTGTTTTTAAAAAATCGCTGATTCAGCACATTAACTTGCTTATACTGTTGTTATGTGTCCATTGAACAGAGACATTAGCAAAAACTTTTTGTTAAAGATATATGTATTTTCTCATACACCATTGGCCATTAAAATTGCTACACCACGAAGATGACGTGCTACAGACGCGAAGACAGGAAGAAGATGCTGTGATATGCAAATGATTAGCTTTTCAGAGCACTCACACAAGGTTGGCGCCGGTGGCGACACCTACAACGTGCTGACATGAGGAAAGTTTCCAACCGATTTCTCATACACAAACAGCAGTTGACCGGCGTTGCGTGGTGAAACGTTGTGTTGTTGCCTCGTGCAAGGAGGAGAAATGCGTACCATCACGTTTCCGACTTTGATAAAGATCGGATTGTAGCCTATCGCGATTGCGGTTTATCGTATCGCGACATTGCTGCTCGCTTTGGTCGAGATCCAATGACTATTAGCAGAATATGGAATCTGTGGGTTCAGGAGGGTAATACGGAACGCCGTGCTGGATCTCAATCGCCTCGTATCACTAGCAGTCGAGATGACAGGCATCTTATCCGCATGGCCGTAACGGATCGTGCAGCCACGTCTCGATCCCTGAGTCAACAGATGGGGACGTTTGCAGAAGAACAACCATCTGCACGAACAGTTTGACGACGTTTGCAGCAGCATAGACTATCACCTCGGAGACCATGGCTGCGGTTACCCTTGACGCTGCATCACAGTCAGGAGCGCTTGTGATGGTGTACTCAACGACGAACCTGGCTGCACGAATGGGAAAACGTCAATTTTTCGGATGAATCTAGGTTCTGTTTGCAGCATCACAATGGTCGCATCCGTGTTTGGCGACATCGCGGTGAATCACACATTGGAAGCGTGTATTCGTCATCGCCATACTGGCGTATCACCCGGAGTGGTGGTATGGGGTGCCATTGGTTACACATCTCGGTCACCTCTTGTTCGCATGGACGGCACTTTGAACAGTGGACGCTACATTTCAGATGTGTTACGACCCGTGGCTCTATCCTTCATTCGATCCCTGCGAAACCCTACATTTCAGCAGGATAATGCGCGACCGCATGTTGCAAGTCCTGTACGGGCCTTTCTGGATACAGAAGATGTTCGCCTGCTGCCCTGGCCAGCACATTCTCCAGATCTCTCACTAATTGAAAACATCTGGTCAATGGTGGCTGGGGAAATGGCTCGTCACAATACGCTAGTCACTACTCTTGATGATCTGTGGTATCGTTTTGAAGATGCATGGGCAGCCATCCAAGCTCTGTTTGACTCAATGCCCAGGCGTATCAAGGACGTTATTAAGGTCAGAGTTGGTTGTTCTGAGTCCTGATTTCTCAGGATCTATGCACCCAAATTGCGTGAAAATGTAATCGCATGTCAGTCGTAGTATAATATATTTGTCCAAGTGAATACCAGTTTATCATCTGCATTTCTTCTTGGTGTAGCAATTTTAATGGCCAGTACTGTATTTATCACTGCAAAATTTGTGTATTTAAATTGTGTTTTGGTAATTTACCGATGTCACTGAGCGAAGTGGTTTCCATTCGTAGCATGGAAAATGGACAAGTAAATGTGGAAGATGGAACTATTGACAATATAGAGTTGTGCTGGTTTCTTTTACTTCCATGGAACGCCTACTCAGTGTTCTTCTACATGACTGCTTTAATTAAGTCTTAACGTGAGAATAAAACTGAGATGCGAAAGAAGATAATGTCTCTACTGTACGAGCCTCTCAGCTCTTGAGACGCATAAATTTCTTGTCAGTACTCAAGAACAGCATGGAATACAAAGTATTTCTAACGGAACTTAATAGTCTCGAGTTATCAGCAAATGAGTATCGGAATTTTCTCTATTTATAGCGCAAGTACTTCAAATTTCAGCAGTAATTAACTGAACGTAGTGTAATTTACGTTGTATAAGGAACAGAAAGTAAGTGTTCTCTACTTCAAGTGAATCTTTTTGGAGCAGTACAGCCAACTTTAGCCACTGAAAGGAAAATATCACAAGAAATAACAGCACGAATATTATAACATTGAGTTTTAGAGTCGCTCTCTACCGTGGTATAGTAAACGACGGACCTGGTTTTCATGTACACACCTTGTAGAACATTGGAAAGTTTGAAAATAGTTATACGAAGTTAGCAATTAAATTAATTTATGTCCATCTTGAGAGACCCATATCCATAATTTTACTCCCACCATTGTTAAGCGAGTTTGCTACGTCAGTCTGAATACCAGTTCCCAGAAGTAATTGTGTGTTAACAAGATAAGGAACAGCCCTAACCACAAATACTTAGGTGCTGATCTGAAGGCGAAATAGTGTATTCCTCACAACAGAATTAATAACACAGGCACGAACTTTAAAGTACCTTTTCTACTGCAGGTTCTCTAGCGCAATAATACGTCTTCACTTCCTCTGAGGTTTCTGATACACAGATGTCAGATATGTAGCTTTGAACAGATTATATTTAAATGCGATACAATAAAGTTTTATGGCTGGTAAGTCAATAAACAAAATCAAGCTGCGATTGTAGTTCGACTAGCGAACTGATATTCTAACTTGATTTTCTGAAACTACGTATGTTATTTAACTTTAAAGAAAATGAAAAACTGAATATACAACGAATCTAGCAGTTCAACAAAAATTTAATAAGTTACTCTTAAGTTCGAAACTCGAGGTACTGTGATACATACGAGGAGAGATTAGGTACATCTCACACGCCAATTAGTTCTACTCCTTCAGCTGTGACGTAACATTCTACAAACTTATCTGAAAGGTACGTCATGCAAATGTGAACTGGATTAGCGGAACCAAGAAACATCATAAGTTAGGTTTAAAGTGTAAATTGCACCAGAAACTGTAGAACCACGAGTGATATCAAAACACACTGACAGAGGTTGAAGACATGACTGGAAGAATAACTTGGTTGCTTCGCTAAAGATTGCTGTTGACACTGGTAAACAGTAAAAGTTGCATAGTAATAAAAACAGCACCTCCATCTGCAGATTGATTCATTGCAAACCACTATTTTTGGCCACTGACTAGTCATTTACACGTCCCATGAGAAGTATTACCTCCACTGGTAGTGCAAGTCACAATTTTCTTCATTTGTAAGCCCAAATGTAAGAAAATTCAGGGAGTGAGTACATACTACGTACGAAGGTGGCAAAAAATTACGTTGTAGTATAAAAAATTGTTTATTGATACTAACAAATTAAATTGTTTGTGGCATTAGAAACCCTTGCCTACATAATTCGAAACGACGGTTAGTGTTGTGCCACTGAATATGTTTCAACCAATGTTTGCTCCCCCACGTCTCGTAAAGTTACTCGAAGTTTTGCTACCCAGTTTTCAAAAGATTTCTAAAAACCTAAGTTAAAAAAGTCTAAATAGTAATATTAGAATTAGCTTTTTGTGCGCAAAATAAACTAAGAATTAACTTAAGATATAGAATAAACAAAACTCAAGAATACGACCATTCAGGAATACTCGCATAAAATTAAATTTCGCGACTGTGATGTATCCTACAACGGAGAAACAGCACGAAACTTCAGTACAAGATAAAGGAACAAGTTCATAAAAAGGGTAACAACCTCTCCAAATTTAGAGAGAAACAACATTCTACGGTAGAGAGAAGCAGTAGTCTTTTACTTCCTCATAGGGCAGAAAAAAGGAGCTATATGAACATTGGAGACGAGGTGAAAATCTATAAACATCTGACATAAATCAAAGTGACGCATAAACAAACAAACCGACCATCGAAATAAATAATGTCCCGTTTTGAGAGTTTTGACAAAAATTCTTCTCAGTACATAGATAATTCAGAACAACAGACTGCCCTAAATCTTACATTCAGTAAAAATCGGCTTTCTTGACAGTTAGCCAAATGTAATTACAGTTTATGTCTCTTGCATAAAAATATATGGATAAAATGACAGTTGCATGGTTACATAATAAATATGACAAGAGAAAATAATATCCCAGTTTATAAATAACGTTAAAGACTCCGTAATTATGAGTAAATATCGTCCATATGACTAGTAGTAGTAGTAGCTTTATTCATCGTTAGATCTCTTTTTACAAGGATATAGCACATGTCAAAGTATTTACAAGTTTAGATCAATTTAAAATAAGCTAATTCGTATACATATATATTTATAGACTTCTAGTTAGACATAATCATTAGATTTACTCCTGGTATACAATACTTTATTTTTACAAATAACTTATTAAAATATTGTAATGCCACACCGTTCACTCATATCTCACTATCAGTCACTGCACACACTACACACCCATTGTTTCGTAACACTTCATTCACTACACACACACACACACACACACACACACACACACACACACACACACACACACTGGTGATCTCTGGCCCATTTTCTGTACCGCAACTTCCCTTTTGATATCTTGAAAAACTGAGTCAGCATCCCTCCATAATGAGTGAGATGTTGAGCTCAGAAAGAGGAAGAGGTGTTAGCATAGTGCTATGCATAGCTTGGTGGTAACTATTTCTAGAAAGGAAAAAAGAAGGAAAGAAAAAACAAAGTGAAGGTGTTATGTGGAATGTTAGACATTTTATAATCATTATTATTATTATTATTACTATTATTTATTTGTACAGCATTTTTTATCAAACCCCTGCACTGTTTTATCTAAGTAATATATATTGCATCACAAGCACTTTTTAGCTGCCTTTTTAAATAAGTTTATTCTTGAAATTTCTTTAATCTCTTTCCGTAATTTATTGTACAGTTTTATTCCTTGGTGGAAAATGATGTTTTGAGTTTTATGTTTATTTTTTCTTGGTAAACTTAAGTTGAGTCTATCTCTTGTTGCATCGTTATGGACAGAGCTGTTTGTGCAGTAATTACCAATGTTATTTTTGATGTGTGTAACTGAGTGGTAAATGTATTAACATGGAGCCGTTAAAATCCCCAGTGTTTTGAACAGATCTTTACAATGAGCTTCACTAGTATTTTTGGCTCTTGGAGTTTGAAAATTGTGTTCACGTTGTGTGCATTTGTTCCCCAAATAAGAATGCCATAGCTAAGAATTAAGTGTACATGTGAATAATATGTAACTAAAAGACACTGCATGTTACACGCTGATGATAGGATTCTAAGGGCATAACATGCTGATGACATTCTGTTTGCAAGTACCTTAGTGTGTTCAGCTCACTTCAACTGAGGATCAATATTCATTCCTAGAAATTTTGCATTTGTTACACAGTCTATAGAGATGCCATCTACATTTAATTTAACATTGACTTTTTTCCTCTTCAAACTGAAAGTCATGGCATTAGTTTTCTTTATGTTCAATGTCACTTTATTGCTTATTGACCAATCATAAACTTCCTTGAGGGTTTCATTTGCTTTCTCGGCAAGGAGTTCTCTTGTTTTCTCAGTGGCTATAATATTGCTGTCATCAGCAAAGGGAATTTTTTCACCATGAGTTACACTAGTAGGAAAGTGATTGATGTATATCAGGAATAGTATTGGTTCTAATATGCTACCTTGCGGAACCCCTATATTAATGTGTTTTGGTTCTGATAAGTGTTTTACTAAATGTTTGGATCTATTTGAAGTATGTGCTATCTCTACTCTTTGTACCCTATCTGCTAGGTATGATCGAAACCAGTCATTAGCTACCCCTCTTAATCCTAATGCTTCTAACTTATTTAATAGAATCTTGTAGTCGAATGTATCAAACGCTTTAGAAAGACCCAAAAATATGCCTGTGAGACACTCATCTTCATCAAGAGCATCAAGTACGACTTTTGTGAATTTTACTATGGCTGACTCCGTATTTTCGCCAATTCGGAAACCAAACTGTGATTCGCTTGGATTGTATTTATTCAGGTAATTCATTAACCTGTCTTTCATAAATGTTTCTATTATTTTTGAGAATGCTAACAGCAGGGAATTGGTCGGTAATTTTCTATGTCTTCTCCATTACCTTTCTTAAGCAAAGATACAACTCTTGCCTGTTTTAGAAGCTCTGGAAATGTCCCTGATGAGAAGGATTCATTTATTATATTTGTTAAGGGGCCTTGTATAATACCTATGCATTGTTTCAGTACACACATTGGTATTTCATCTAAGCCTACTGACATTTTATTTTTTAGTTTTTGAACAGTTTTATTGAATTCATTCTCTGTGGTTGGAAGTAACATCATTGTATTTAGTGCAACATTATTTACAGGTGTTATATTTGTTTTGGGGAATTTTTACTGTAACTTCTCTGCAATACTTGAAAAATGCTCGTTTACACAGTTTGCTAAGTGTTGTGGATCATTTATTACCAGTAAGTTATTCTGTAGTACTAGTAACTGAGTACTTGTTTGTATATGTAGTATATTTACAATGGCTTGATTTTGTATAGGCGGCGTTTGAAAATGAGCTATGCTCGAAACAAGTAGCGGAAAACTAAAGTCGCATATACAGAATATATTGCAGCTCTGCTTTTAAAAATTGCTTGCATAGCAATGCTGGTCCCCTGCCTGCCCGGTGTGGCAGTGTCCAGTGGAGGCGGCAACGACTGTCCCCACCAGAGGCGTTGCCGGGCGTCGGCGTCGCTTGGCGTTACGGCGCCTTTAATTGGCCGGCGTTACGATGTTTGCCGAACATGTCCGGAGCCGGCTCTCGTGACGTCACGGGCGCGGCGCATGCCCGCCTCTGCAGCCACCGGCGATCCATGGCTGTGGGGCCACAGGGGCAGACTACGTCAGCCCACCCTGTCTGCGCTGCCCCGAGCTTCCCCATATACTGAGACTCATATAGGCACCCGCCTGTGCTTGCGTCCTCCCTTCCATTACTATCAACACAATTCACGTGGCTTCCAGATCTGACAATACAGGGCATACCAAAATGACCCTTTCAACTTTGATCACAAATACTTCAGAAATGGGGATATGTGGAAGGGTTCGGTTTGCGGCATAATACAGGGTGTCCACAATGAGACTCCGACATTTGAAGTCATAAAATCTGAGAGGAAACACAATTTACTGACGAAACAATACAGGGAAATCATACAGCAGCTCATCAAGTTTTCATACACAGGTGGTCGGTTCAGTACACTTGAACATGGGCGCCATGGGTAGCGCGAAGAATATCAAGTCTATAATCGATTTCGTGCCATGTGTTGCGGAGCATCTGTTCTGTGGCAGAGCTGATGACAATTCTTACGCTCTGTTTCAAGTCTTGCAGGTCCTTTACTGGTGTGGCGTATACCCTGTCTTTCACCTAACCCCACAAGAAAAAATCGAGGGGGATTATGTCGGGCGAACGTGGCGGCCAAGGAATTGGACCTCCACGACCAATCCATCGTTGCGGGAATGTGTCACTTAAAAATTTTCAGACATCAAGGCTCCAATGGGGCGGTGCACCGTCCTGTTCAAACATCACATTTGGCTGCAGGTCTGTTATCTGTGGCACTGCGAATTGTTCCAACATGTCCAGGTAGATGGCTCCATCCACAGTCGGCTCCTGAAAGAAAAACGTCCGAACAATGCGATTTATCATCAAACCACACCACACATTAACTTTCGGACTGTCGCACATATGTTCCCTAGGTGCATGTGGATTTTCGGATCCCCAGATGCGCACATTGTGACGATTGACAGCCCCTGACACGTGAAAGGTTGCCTCGTCAGTGAACATCACGCGTGAAAAAAATGTCTAGTCCGCGGCAATGCGCTCTAACATGACACATGCTAATTCTTCTCGCTTTGGTCGATCATATGGCTTTATTTCTTGCACAACCTGCACTTTATATGCGTACAAACGCGATGAAGCACTTGGTGCACTGTCGGACGTGTCATACGAAGTTCTCGTGCTGCCTGTCGCACTGACTTCTGTGGACTTTGTTCGAATGACCGCTGCACTTGTTCCACATGATGTTCGCTGATCTCAGGCTTACCACCACCATGCCCTTTCGCAACACTCCCAGTAGTCAACAACTGATCACACCACTTCTTTATAATCTTGAACGACGGGGGCGCTTTGTTGTAAACTCGACGAGAGTTTCTTTGCACTTAGGTCGCCGATTTTGTCTCTGCATACCACCAGACCACATGTGCACGCTCCTTCACATCCTCCATTTTGCTAAAACAATTGATTGCAGCTCCACTACGGCCACTTTACGTATCAAATTTGCACACCACAAACTTGTTGAGTTGCTCTGTCTGCCCCTTCAGGATTCGCAGGTCCACCATCTGAAATGAGAAAGATATAGGATATTAAGATGTTGGAGTCTCATTGTGGACACCCTGTATTCTCACACACAGAAAGTTTAGTAGAGGTTAAACAGAGTTCAATGTGCGCGTCATCTATAGCACGCAGAATATCTAAGCGATATCCCTCTTCCTACCATTTCCGGCCTTGCGTGTCCTCATAAACGTTTGCATTTGCTGCTCCGATGTGAGCTCGCAGCTCCCGCAGGTCCCGCATTGGGGTCTGGTAGACGGCGTCCTTTATAAATCCTTAAGGAAAAAATCTAATGGGGTTATGTCTGGAGACCTTGGGAACCAGGACATGGACCGTCCTCTGTCAACCCAGCGATATGGAAATGTGTCGTCCAAAGCCTTCCTGATGATCGAGTGCCAGCACGATCTCAGGTTGCAGTTCTCCGATCTGGGTAAGTGCAAATTGTTCCAACTTGTCCAGATAAACAATCAAGGTTATTGACGCCTCTGCAAAGAATTACGGTCCCACCAAACGGCCACGTGACAGACAACACCGCACGTTTGCCTTTGGATGGCGGGCACAATTTCTAACATTCCAAACAGCCCCAGATCGTCACGTTTTGTCGGTTTTACTTTCCCGTACACATTAAAGTAAGCTGCTACCGTGAACATCACCATTTTCGGATAGTCTGGATCATCGTCGATGCGACTGGGAAACTCTGTTGCAAGTGCTTTGCGCTTTGGCCAGTCATCAGTTTGAAGCGCATGCAACAACTGCGTCTACAGCACAAAGTTTCACTGTCTTGCGCAGCGCCATATACACCGTGGTTGACGCGCTTGGCAGATTAACTTGGTCGGGCTCCGCATTAATGCCTGTTGCACCCGTTCTACATCTGCATCATTCGTGCTCCGATGACGAAAACTCGTCTCCTTCGTGACATTTCCAAGTTCCTGGAACCTCGTGTACTATCGTCTGATGGTCGGACGTGATGGTGCTGTGCCTAAATAACATGTGTGGAAGTTCCACTGCACCTCAGTGTCACATCTGCTGTACAGGGTGTCCCAGCTATCTTGTCCACCCAAAATATCTCTGGAACAATAACAGCTATTGGAAAACGACTTTCACCGGTATCAATGTAGGGCTGGGGCCCATGAATGTACATATTTGGAAACAGTCTAAAACGAAAGCATATGTGTTTTTTAACACAAACTTACGTTTTTTTAAAAGGACCTCCTATATTTTTTATTCAGCAATCCATAGCATGACAATGCACATACACAATGGCGTTGATTGCATCGCAATATTCCCATTACATCCCGAGATATTGAGACGCGAAGTTGACGCTTGAAACACCCGACATGCGCTGCTAGCGCACGTCATGAGGCTCAGGCGTGATCCCCATGCTGCCCGTAATTGCGATGTGATTGACATGCGTAATCACACTTCCATGCTTATCAAGAGGTTCGAAACGAATAATACGGTCTGCTGCCATCCTGCATTAACGTCGTACATTCCAGCAGGTATTTATCCCATAGGCTAGGGGTGATGCGGTTCTGTAACATATCTGTGTACCGCAACGTTAGTCACAAAGTTAACTTCGCTTATCGTTAATCCGTTACTAAGAAGGTAATGCCGTTCAACGTTAAAACTTTACTTTACTGTAGATCTAGCGCAAGTGACAGTTAATCATTCACTCGTAATAGTAAAATTCATGTTGTGGTTTTAGTGAAACGAGCAAGTGGACTAAAAGTTTTACCGTTGTTTAGGTAAAAATGTTTTGATTTGGGACGTTCAGGTAGGACATAGAAGATGAATGTAAACATGTTTAACCAATTAGTTTTATTATCACATATGTTTATGTAATGCGTTAAATGACAAATTGTTGCAAACAAATGTTTTTTAACATCACTGGGTAAAATGGCCCTTTGTAGAAACTTCCACTGTGATACCAGCACTACGTACTAAACATAGCGTTCACATCTCATGCTCAAAGTGATGCCCATTGGCTTGCATACATAGGGTCACTCTGCGGATGAAGAATGCCCTACTTCGTGCTACTGTTCCTCTTTGATGGCTGTACAAGCATCAATAATGCGTTGCTTCATGTCCTCTGGTGTTGTTGGTTCACGTTGGTAAACAGCATCCTTCACTGCTCCCCAAAGAAAATAATCCAGCGGTGTAAGGTCCGGAGATCGGGCAGGCCACCTAACTGGACCACCTCGTCCAATCCACGTACCATGGAACTTACGGTTCAGAAGTCGTCGTGCTCGTAAGGCGTTATGTGCAGGGCATCCGTCAAGCTGATACCACATGACCATTCTCCGGTTCAGAGGTGTGGTGTCCAAGAGAACAGGAAGATTGTGTCGTATAAATCTGGAGTATTGTCTGCCATTTTGGATGCCATTTATAAAGAAAGGTCCGATAATGGTATCTCCAATAATCCCACACCAAACATTAACTTTCCACGGACGTTGATGCTCTACCTGACGGAGCCATTTTGGATTGTCTGCGGACCAATAATGCATATTCCTCATATTGACAATTCCTTTGTTGGAGAATGATGCCTCGTCGGTAAAGAGAACATCTGCAAAAAATTTGGATTAGTCAGAAGTTTTTGCTGAGCCCACCGACAAAATGTTACCCTATTGCGGAAGTCATTTCCATGAAGATCCTGGTGTAAATGAACATGGTAAGGATGAAAGTTATGACGTTTAAGAATATGCTGTGAACTTGATTTCGACACACCAACTTCACGTTCAATTTGACGTGTGCTGATTTGAGGATTCACAGCTATGGTAGCGAACACAGCAACTTCAGCACGTTCATCTGTGCGTGTTCTAGGACGATATCGAGGTCTTGTATTTAAGCTTCCCGTTTCACGTAGACGAGATGTGAGACGACCAAACATCCGGCGCGAAGGCGATGGCTTGTCAGGGAATCGTCTTCTGTACAGTCTTTCTGCCTGAACAGCATTTCGTCCACCTACAACAGGGTACAGTACAGGTATGTAGAGTAGGGTAGAAAATAGACATATTATCTTAATAATCATAATGTTCGCTAACAGTACTATCAACAAACAAGCAATCTCATAACGTATTTTCCGTCACATATTATCTTAATAATCACAATTTTCGCTAACAGTACTATCAACAAACAAGCAACCTCATAACGTATTTTCCGTCAGCGTACATTTTCCATAGATCAGCAGCATTTCTACCATATCTTCATGTGCGTACATTATACTGTACAGTATAAGTTCCACAACACAACGTTTATTCACAATGTGTACTACCTCCGTGCCGTCACTAGATTACTCTGATGCACGACTACACTGGCAAGCGGTGTACTGCACGCCAAAGCAACAACAAATGGGATGCTCGGAGGGTGGTGGAGTACAGGAGTTTACATGGGTCACAAATCATAAACAAAGCGAAGTGGTAACTGTGGCAGTAGTGGGAACTACGTTGGACACTTGACTAGGTAGAGCCAGGCCCTGTGCGACAGGCACAATGGATCATATAACGCATTAGATAAACCTTATTTTTGGTGTGCAGGATAAATAAGACAACCTGACGGGCGTACACCGATCGGTACTGGTTCATATTGTGTACGTAGATAAGTAAAACGTGCAAGAGGGAAACCGTTATGTGCTTATGAGAGTTGATGGCAGCAAACCGTATTATTCGTTTCGGACCTCTTGATAAGTATGGAAGTGTGATTACACATGTCAATCACATCGCGATTACGGGCAGCATGGGGTTCACGCCTGAGCCTCAGGACGTGCGCTAGCAGCGCATGTCGGGTGTTTCAAGCGTCAACTCCGCGTCTCAATATCTCGGGATGTAATGGGAATATTGCGATGCAATCAACGCCATTGTGTACGTGCTTTGTCATGCTATGGATTGCTGAAGAAAAAATATAGGAGGTCCTTTTAAAAAAACATAAGTTTGTGTTAAAAAAACACATATGCTTTCGTTTTAGAATGTTTCCAAATATGTACATTCACGGGCCCCAGCCCTACATTGATACCGGTGAAAGTCGTTTTCCAATAGCTGTTATTGTTCCAGAGATATTTTGGGTGGACAAGATAGCTGGAACACCCTGTATATCAACCGTTACACGGAGTGTGTCATCTGCTGGGCTGCTGCCGTTTTCGTGAATAACTAATCAGAGAAAACTGAAAAAAATGAAACCAGCACTTGTCAGTGCTTTATAAAATGGTTCTTTGACAGTGATGTGCAGTTTTTACGAGTGATCGCTTTAACTGTTTCTTCTGAACACTGGAGACCGAATCCTGGCATTCAGTTTCTTTGCTACTATCCTCTATCAAAGCTGAAACACGACGAGCGATTTCCAAGCCCTCTGGTACCCCCGCCTCCACAGCGTTCCGTTCAAAAAATGTGTGTGAATTCCTAAGGGACCAAACTGCTGAGATCATCCGTCCCTAGACTTACACACTACTTAAACTAACTTAACTTATGCTAAGAACAACACACACACCCATGCCCGAGGGAGAACTCGAACCTCCGGAGGGAGGTAGCGTTTCGTCCCCCAACGTGGTGTCTGTGGTGGGGGACCGGTAAGCATTGCTATTGTAACCAATAAAGCCATCTCTGCTACGGCTACTTTCAAAGAGTTCATACAAAGGCTGTTACCGCGTTTATTTAATTTACATAGATCAGAATACTATTTTATGTCAATCATTATATATGTAAATTTTGTATATATTTTTATATCTATTTTTTCGTGTTTAATTTCAACTACACTATTTAATGTTATGCCGCATTGCGATGGAGACTGTTGTACTGAATTTTAAAAGATACAGGTCTCTGTGAACATTATGCCGTAAACCACATCATTCTACCTTTCCCCAGTTCTGAAAAGTAATCGATCAAAATTGCAACACAGTTGCAACACCGTGTACTAAGTGGAAGTGGAAAATATTACGTTACTTCGAAAAAAAGCAAGCTGTGATCATGAAATTTGATGATGCTGTTAGTCCTTCTCTACAAATTCACAGTTCAATGAAAGACATATTCTCAAGGATGGATGACTTGGTGGAGACCTTAGTTGTAGAAGCCTGCATTTTGGCTGTTCAGGAAAGGTTTCGCAGCGAAGACGGCCTCGTCGTCATAATAGAAAAACCTGCAACGCATTTGTTTCCACCCAATGCACTGCGTGCCATGTAACAGAAAACGAAGGCGAGGTAAAGTTTCATAGCCCAAAGACGCAGCACGTATGACTGTTTACTGTGCAGAAAGTACCTAGTCGTCGCTGAGCTGTAAAGATACCTCCTAGGACAGCTTACCGTGACGCTACGTTTTGACACCCTCCTGTAGCCTCACTAGGAGGTTTCGGTAATGTACGCTCGTGACGAATAATATCTGTTGACAACACACTGTGGCAGTCGTATAAATCACTGCCCATCACCTTGTCCACTGATGACTGGCTGTGCTGAACCCGTATGTTTCCACTGGGTTGCTATCCTTCCTTGTCTCGGAGATCATAAGTGATACTCCCAGAACTCTTCCTCGACGATTTGCGGGACCGCCCTGACACAGATGCAGCATTTCAGCGTTTCCATCTTTTATGAAAGCTCTTTGTATGGCTGTGAGCAGTTGCTGAATCCAGCGTCTGCGGCTTTTGTAGTGTCCAAAATTATAAAAACTGGGAAAAATTGAAAATCGGTCAATGAACAGTTTTCGACATCTTGACAGCAATGAACGCGTCTGCAGTACATACCCACTGTGTCGTATGGCGGTGCATTACTGCCGCACATTTAAACCATTTCATCACGGACTGTTGCAGCGTCGTTATCTTTCAAATGCAGAAAATTAATTAGCGTACTACTGCAGAAAACGAGTTAGTGTGCTCTTACGCTGGGCCGTGGGAATTTCAGTCTGTACCAGGACTGCGAATATGTACGTTCAAACGAAACAATAATTTGACTACATCACTCTGTTTTTCGAAGGGTTAATTAAAATCTTACATCTTCATCTACACATATACTCCGCTAGCCTCTTTATCTTTGAATGGTTATCATTGCGCGATTTCAAAGATGGTGGTAATAATACACACATCAAAAAAAGTATTGCATCACCTCGGTTTCGAGAGTTCCGTAAACTGTATACACATTTGGAATAGAGATCAACATAAACATTTCCGCCTTTTTTACTGCTCATGAAAACCAAACATTGCATGCTGTACCTCCATACAGCGAGACCTTCAGAGTTGGTGACCCAGATTGCTGCACACACAGGCATCTCTAACACCCAGTAGCACTTCCTCTTCCACTGATCCATGCCTGTATTCGTCGTGGCATACTATCCATAAGTTCATCAAGGCACTGTTGGTCCAGATCGTCACACTCCTCAACGGCGATTCGGTGTAGATCCCTCAGAGTGGTTGATGGGTCACATCGATCATAAACAGCCCTTTTCGATCTATCCCAGGCATTTTCGATAGGGTTCATGTCTGGAGGACATGCTGGCCACTCTAATCCAGCGATGTCGTTATCCTGAAGAAAGTCATTCACGAGATGTGCACGATGGGGCCGCGAATTGTCGTCCAGGAAGACGAATGCCTCGCCAGTATGCTGCCGATATGGTTGCACTATCAGTAGGAGGATGGCATGCACGTATCGTACAGCCGTACGGCGCCTTCCATGACCACCAACGGCATACGTCGGCCCCACATAATTCCACCTCAAAACAGCAAGGAATCTCCACCTTGCTGCACTCGCTGAACAGTATGTCTAAGGCGTTCAGCCTGACCGGGTTGCCTCCAAACACGTCTCCGGCGATTATCTGGTTGAATGCATATGCGACACTCATCGATGAAGAAAACATGATGTCAATTCCGAGCGGTCCATTCGGCATGTTGTTGGGCCCATCTGTACATTGCCGCATGGTGTCGTGGTTGCAAAGATGGACCTTACCATGGTCGTCGGGAGTGAAGTTGCGTATCATGCAGCCTATTGCGCACAGTTTGAATCGTAACACGACGTCCTGTGGCTGCACGAAAAGCATTATTCAACATGGCGACGTTGCTGTCAGGGTTTCTCCGAGCCAGAATCCGTAGGTAGCGGTCATCCACTGCAGTAGCAGCCCTTGGGCGCCTGAGTGGGGCATGTCATCGACAGTTCCCGTCTCTCTGTATCTCCTCCATGTCCGAACAACATCACTTTGGTTCACTCTGAGACGCCCGCACACTTTCCTTGTTGAGAGCCTTTCCTGGCACCGCCGGCAGGTGTGGCCGTGCGGTTCTAGGCGCTTCAAAAAAAATGGTTCAAATGGCTCTGAGCACTATGGGACTCAACTGCTGAGGTCATTAGTCCCCTAGAACTTAGAACTAGTTAAACCTAACTAACCTAACGACATCACAAACATCCATGCCCGAGGCAGGATTCGAACCTGCGACCGTAGCGGTCTTGCGGTTCCAGACTGCAGCGCCTTTAACCGCACGGGCACTTCGGCCGGCTAGGCGCTTCAGTCTGCAACCGCATGATCGCTACTGTCGCAGGTTCGAATCCTGCCTCTGGCATGGATGTGTGTGATGTCCTTAGGTTAGTTAGGTTGAATTAGTCCTAAGTTCTAAGCGACTGATGACCTCGCATAGTGCTCAGAGCCTTTTGAACCATTTTGAACCTTCCTGGCACCAACTAACAATGTGGACGCGATATAATCGTAGTATTGACCGGCTAGGCATGGTTGAACTACAGACAACACGAGCTGTGTACCACCTTCATGATGTTGTGACTGGAACTGATCGGTTGTCGGACCCCATCCGTCTAATACGCGCTGCTGATACACGGTTGTTTACATCTTTGGGCGGGTTTAGTTACATCTCTGAACAGTCGAAGGGACTGTGTCTGTGGTACAATACCCACACTCAACGTCTATCTTCAGGAGTTCTGGGAACTGAGGTGATGCAAAACTTTTTTTGATGTGTGTATATGCTCTACATCCTCGGGGAAGATCGGATTTTGAAATTTAGTGAGCAGCCCCTTCCGTTTAGCGCGTCGTCAATCTGCAAGCGTGTCCCACTTGAAACTTTCTATGAGATTTGTAACGCTCTCGTGATGGCTGGATGTACCAGTCACGAATCTGGCCGTCTACTTTGGACCTTCTCAATCTCTTGAATTAGACCCATCTGGTGTGGTGTGCGTACTGTAACACCTTCAGTGCACACACCATCAGATTATTTGACTTGTTGCTCTAACGAAGTAGGCGAGTGTCAGCAATATGCCTCGTGGTCTAATCGTGGCGTGTTTATCCTCTGCCATTAGGTCAGACGATAGAAATGCCACTGGCACGCTTAGAGTAGCAGTTTGACGGTGACCAACTTCAAACAGAACTTGATTAATTTTCACACACATTTATTAAAATAATAACAAGCATAACAATTACTTAACTTGGCTCTGGATGCTATTTACAATTGACAATCTGAGGTTCCTTTGGTATTGGTACGTTAATCTTATTCTCACATATGTCTCTGATACTTGACAAAAGTGTCTATACATTTATCTTCATGGCTATGTACAGGAATATGGTAATCTTATTAGGCGAAGACTGAAACTTGACTATAGACTGGTACAGACAAATGTAGAACTCGTACAGACTGGTACAGAGTAATGCAGACTGGTACAGACTGGTGCGGGCAACTGCCAACTGACTAATCGGAGGTCTGTACACTGATTATAATACCTCGCGCGTTCATGTATCACTGCATGAGTGTGATCCGCGAGGAAAAAAGGTTCTACATTAGCAGCAATCTCTCTGGCTGTGTTACATATTAATACGTGGGTTGGCGGAAGCAGAATTTGGTCCGTCTCTATGGCAGCGCCATCTCATAGTGCAGAGACGGACGAGGGCTGCGCCTACGCTGTTGTGCTTAGCGGGGCGCGCTCTAATGGGAAAGTTGTGTACGGGCTGACTATGCGGAACTATGTACACAACAACTGGTAAGAGTCCCATACGGACGAACAATAAGACTGGACAAACGAAAGTATTGTAAGCAATTTCCTTTGTTGAAGGACTGCATCGCTTCAGGATTCTACCAATAAACTGCAATCTAGAGTTTGCCTTACCTGTTAATTGTGTAATCTGATCGTTCCATTTGAGACCATTTCGAATAGTCTCACCCAGATACTTGACGGATGTTACCGCTTCCAAACACTGGGTATTTTTTTGTACTCGTTCAATAATGGGGATTTTCGCTTTGTTGTACGCAGTAGACTACACTTACTAACATTGAGAGATAACTGCAGGCATTACACCATGCATTTATTCTCTGCAAATCTTCATTGATTTGTTCACAACCTTCGTGTGAGACTTCTTTCCTGTAGACTACAGCATCATCGGCAAACAGTAGAATGCCGCTGTCAGTACCATCAACCAGATCGTTTATATAAATCGTAAGAAGCAGCCGACCTATTACGCTGCGCTGGGGTACACCTGGTAATACGCTTGTTTCTGTTGAAGTCTCCCAATTCAGGACGACGTACTGCTCTCTGTATATTAGAAACCTTTCTATACAACCGTGTATGTTATCGGATTGCAAGCGACAGTGCGGAACTGAGTCGAACGCCTTTCGAAAGTCGAGGAATGTGGCATCAACCTGGGAGGCGGTATCTAGAGCCTGTTGTACATCATGCACAAAGAGGTCCAGCTGTGTCTCGCATGACCGCTGTTTCCTAAAACCATGGTGGTTTCTGCAGGTAAGCTCCTCAGAGTCTAGAAAGGTAATTATGTCTGAAAACAAAATATGTTCCAAGATTCTACAACAAATCGATGTCAGTGAAATTAGCCGGTAATTATGTGCATCCGATTTTCTACCCTTTTTATATATTGCTATGACCTGGGCCTTCTTCCAGTTCCGGGGAACTTTTGCGCTGTTCCAATGATCTCTAATAGATGATGGATAAGAAAGGTGCTATATTTGTAGCACAACAGTCAACATAAAATCTTATGGTGATACCGTCTGGGCCGGATGTCTTCCTGGCGTCTAAGCATCTTAAATGTTTGACAATCCCAGATACACTGACCACTGTCAGCCATTCTTGCGTTTTTTCGACAGTTGAAAGGGAGAAAGGTGCTGCAGTACTCCACCGTAAACGAGTTTTTGGAAGCTAGGTTTAGAATTTCGGCCTTTTAGCATCCGTTACATTACCCGTACTGTCAGCAAGAGAAAGTATTGAATTATTTGTAGCGTTCATACATTTTAGGTACGACCAAAATTTTTTGGGGTTATTTTTAGAAACTGCAGATAAAGTATTGCTTTCAAATCCGTTAAAAGAATCTCTCATTGACCTTTTAACAGCTGCTTTCATTTCGCAGGGCAGTGACGACATGTAAAACGTCTTTGCTTTCTCAGCAACTTCCTAATATGTTTGTTCAAGCAAGGTGGATCCTTTCCCTCCCCTATATTTTTGCTAGGCACATATTTCTCTAGCACGTGGTGGACAATACCTTTAAATTCCGGCCAAAGATGCTCAATATCTTTGAGTCCCGCGTGACCGCTACTGTCGCAGGTTCGAATACTGCCTCGGGCATGGATCTGTGTGATGTCCTTAGGTTAGTTAGGTTTAAGTAGTTCTAAGTTCTAGGGGACTGATGACCACAGATGTTAAGTCCCATAGTGCTCAGAGCCATTTGAACCATTTTTTTCTTTTTAGTCCCGCGGTAAACGCTTGGAGCTGACTATGAAGATATTCATTAATGACACTTATTTGCTTTCCCAAACAAGAACACTTTGCGCTGTTTTTTTTTTCAGTTTCCACTGACATAGTAGCCACAACGACATTATGGTCGCTAATACCTTCTTCCAGATTAACTTCCTCGAAAAGATCAGGTCTGTTTGTCGCCAAGATATCTAACATGTTCCCATATCGAGTTGGGTTTCTAACTAATTGCTCAAGGTTGTATGTTGAGAGCGCTCCTAGAATAACTTCACACCAGACTTTGCTTCTGCCCCTGTCATAAACGTGTAATTTTCCCAATCAATGGACGCCAGATTAAAGTCCCCACCTATAACTAATAGATAATTTGGATATTTATTTCCTATGCACTCAAGACTTTCCCTGAAACGTTCTGCGACGTTTGTTGCCAATGCTGGTGGTCTATAAAAACACCCTAATGCAATGGTCACTCCTTGTCTGATTGACAGTTTTATCCAGACTGTTTCACAGTCCGAACCAGTATCGATCTCAACTGCGTTTAAATAGCTTTTAAGTGCAATGAACACACCACCTCCCATAGCATCAGTCCTATCATTCCTAAACATTGCCCAATCAGAGTTCAAAATTTCACTGCTATTTATCTCTGGTTTCAACCAGCTTTCGGTACCTAATACAATATTGGCATTAGTACTGTTTATTTCGGAGAGTAACTCCGGGATCGTGCTACAGACACTTCGACAATTTACTAACACGAGATTTAGCATATTTAAGTCCTTTGGAATGACCTGTTTAGGCGAAGTAACTATTTTTACAGTTGGCACACCCACATCAGTGTCATGAACTGGTAATTTTTCAAGGCAACGGTTACCCCTATACGACGTGGGTGGCATTCTATATTAAACCGAGAGACCAAAAATTAACCTTGAGAGGCACCCACATGCCTTGCTCATACTGTGGCATCAAGCAGTCAGGCCTGCAAGATGAGTGGTCTGCCAAGCGAGTGGATTCATTCTTATTTATCGAGTAACATGAATTCTAGTACTCACACGTAAGTTACAAGTTATCCTCCTATATGATTAATACGCAACGGAAACACGCATCTGACTATCAGTAATTTACAGAACTCTGACTGTACACTACGCACTGGCAATACTACATTTTCTTTGTTTTTTTATCTAACGGCTTTTGTCAACACGTGGCCACCGCACTGAATATGAATGGCGGACACATTATAAATTCGGGACATTATGACAACATACAATTCGAAGGAAAAGTCCACCAATCTTTTTCTTTTCACTATCTTATTTATTCCGATAAATTCTATAACCTAAACACACAAATTCTATAACCTACAACAATAACACATGAGAAATTCCGCCCAGTGGGCATGGCTTTACAATGGTGAATCTCTATACTATGGTCTCGTAATTATTTAACGCTACAGTGCACTTTCTGGATAGGATGGTGGATATTTTATTATTTCTCACACTTCGACTCTCACAATCATCATCACGAAACTTTCCTCCAGACCGAGCAGTACAAAGGGAACATGCATACCCACTACCTCTGAAACTACCTTGCTACTCTCCCATGCAAACCACACATACTTAAATCACATGACATACACCACACTGCAACATGAAATACAAGACAGAGAATAGTCACAACATTATCACTTTCAGCTTTCCCACTTCAATTAATATTTATCCCAGTTGACACGACACTGCCCCACTTCGTAATTCTACTTTCTTACTATGAACTCTGGAGATATATGCACGTCTTCCTGTGCAATGCAAGCCAAGTTGCGTTGCTGGATAGACGGCCGACTCACCTTGCTTCTCTCTCAGAGTTAGAATCTAGCGTCACACGGAATCATATCACGCAAAGTAATATTAAGAACGTATTCATCACACACGCGAGTCCTCAACTGATACCATGGACGAGTACTTCTCTTTATCCTTTGTCTCATACACAGATTGAGACTCACACAGTACTCACCACGTGGAAGTACTCGTCTCTAATTGCAAGTCCTGCATACGCCATTTCTTAAATATTTCAACTTATGGTACACACGCTATTTCTTAAATATTTCAACTTATTGTACACACGCTAGTAATTCAACTTAACGTAAGCACACGGAAGTATTTCAACTTACTGCTACACGTGGTTTCATTGTGACCGTTGGTCACTTCCGAAGACTACTACAATCCCATTAATATTACCTGCCTGACATTTAATTCTCCCCACAAAAGTTCCTGAAATAGAGAAATTATTATTTCAAACTACTCTTAAATATTCCACATGCATACCATGTCTCCACTCTTTCGTCATTATGGAGCACAACTGAAACAGGTCTTAACAGCACAAGATCCAGCGGCAGAGTCCCTGAAACATGGCCGTTCTCCAGGTCATCTCGCTCCTCTGTCGAGGTGGGGGAAGACCATGCTACCGTATTGGTCAGCCACATTTCAGGCGCTCAAAGCTCCGGTAAGTTTCATCTCTTTGGTGCCACCAAAGGTGGCCAAAGGATCGTCTCAAAGATGATCATATATTCACATTCACTATCTGCAGTTAGCAGACGACCATACATTCATTCATTTCACAGATCTCATCAAACTGGATGTAGGGATTTGTTTTGTGGGAGTGCACATGTGATCAATTAAATAAATAAATTGTCATTCTTTCCCACACTGGTATCCGGCTTCGCTGTATTAATTGAAATTGAGTTATTTTACAAAAAAAAAAAAGGTGTTGTTCTGACAGAACTAATGAAGTATGTTGTACCTATTTTCAATGTCGGGCAGTACTGTACCCTTTCAACCTGAAAAGCGCACATAAAATGAACTTATCAAAATAGGTGAGGCGCTATTCACAGTATCAGAACTATGATTAAATTTCAACAGCGATTGAATATCCATACAAATCTGTCAGCGTAGCCATGTGACTGTGTGCTTTGTCATTGGTTGCTGAAGTTGTTACGGATCTGTGAGGACAGGTGCTTCTAAAAAATCGGTAAATGTCAATACAAAGCCCTGTGAGAGCAGTACCTGCTACACTAACTAATGCAATACTGGTTAGAGGCCATGAGCCTCTAAGTCACCTTCTCTAGCGGTACCTCTGCACCAAAAGAGATCAACCAGTACCAAACAATTTAACTCAAAATTTGAACGTGAAATGTAAACAAGGCGCTTCTTGATGACGAGGACTTCTCCTCCCGTATAAAGCATACTCATGTACTTACAGGTTTCCATGTTGATTGTTAAGGGTATGCACACTACTACGGACAAGGTGAACAAGGTCTACTAACAGAGGGAGGGGATGGTACAAGAGAGGGTTCGTGGCGCGCCGCATCAAGCTAATCACAACACAGATGACTTCTGACTTTCCATACCCCCCAAAGGTGTTCCAGATGATTGCATATTTTACCCATGTACCCAACTTTAAAAGTAAAATCATTAAACTTCTTTTCGATGTTCCTACACCGCAGATTGCGTCAATAGCTCGTCCTTCGTACCACGTTCGCAGAGAATTGGGCTACTCACATAACCAACGGTCTGCAAAGCTCAAACCCATCCTACTACATATAAATGTATCGTCGCAGTTATATACAGCAGCATATGTTGAGCAGGGCGATTACTGCCTGTACTTATACTTTTCAAAGATTTTTGCGCCAGCGAGAGGAAAATCCATGTATTCAGAATCACTGAAGTGCAGAAGAAATCTTTGTTACTTTCTTTAAGGTGAAACCAAATAGTAAGGTGACCGTTATTGAAGTCATTGCCTACCTAGCCTAAGACGCTTCTTTGGTAAAGGACAACACTTTGACAGAAATCCCAGTTACAGATTACATATGTGTATTATTTGTAAGGATGGTAGAAGATTGGCAACGAGAATGACAGCAGAGAACAAGGCGAAAACATAGTAAGTCTTCAATTCTTGTTCAGACGGTTCCTTAGTCCATGAAATACCTTTTACACTCAGTCTCTGGTAACCTGTCAAACTAACTAGTATTTAACCACAGGCGTTCTCAAGAACATGTTAACAGGTTGCTCGTCAGGGTGGACCATCTTTTCTTTAGCTGTCTGGGAATGAAATTATCGGAGACCTCTTACACGAACTTGTGGAGGTCAGTTATCCGCTGCCAATCCGAGTGCCGGGTCTGCTAACAAATCAAAATTTCGTAACTTAACAATGTACTGTTCGGATGCTCTGTTGCTGCAGAAATCATCTAACGCCAAAGCACCGCACTTCGTGCATGTAAGAAGCGAAGAATAACAGTAGTTATCTGCAAAAAGTATATGACATCTGTGGTCGAACTTAAAAGTCAATAAATGAAATGAGAAACAAAATGCTTGTCGTTGATGTCTGAATCATTAGAAATTGAAGATTAATTTAGATTGGACAAGGATTTTGCTGTGATTTTACTAAAGAACCAAACCAAAGTTATCTAGGAGTCATTCAGCGAAACTAAGGAAAGAGTATGTGGGACTTGAGCTTTTCCCGATATTTCGAATGTTCAAATAACATACGAGAATACAGAGGGGCAACAGTCTCGATAACAGCTGATATTTCGGCTGGCGGACACAGTATCATTTTCCAAGTCATGAAGTCGAAGTATAGGCTGTTATTGAGGCTATTACCCAGCTGCATTCACGTCAGTTTCTTGAAAAAGGGAAGTCTAAATTAGAGTGGTTGGATGAAAATTTTTGGGTACCGATCTAGTCTCTTGGAACGCCCACACTCGTTGCTCGGTAAAAGGGACAATCTACAGGATCTGCATACGTTCAGGAAATGAAGGAAACATAGTTCTTGCAGCGAAGTGTGTAAAGCAAGACTGCAGCTAGTCGCAGCGAGCTACAGAATGTGCTACAGTAGCATATTAGCCTCGCATTCGGGAGAAGTAGGTCTTATATCGCAGGCCAGTTAACCTAACTGCATTTATTTCGATTTCGCTGCATCGGTTAAGGCTCTTTTAAGAATACCTTAGAAACGGCTGGAGACAGATTTCCAACACGGATTATGAATCCGATTCACTCCATAATCCGTGTGGAAAATCCGTTTGTGATTATGTAGTTCTCAACAAGACACTAAACACTGTCGTTCCTTTCTCTCTTGCTGCAGCTTATCATCGCTGTTGCTTGCTTGTATACAGAAGAAACAATCAACAAAGTGAATGAAAAATTAAGAACTGAATGTGCAAATCTCAGAACTATTCTGGAAGAAAGTAAGAAAACCAATGCTGAGAAAACTTACGAGGGTCGTTTAGTAAGTAATTCAACCGTTTTTCTTCAAAAAGTAGGATGGAAAACAGTAAACGAAGGGTCAGGACCGTAGGGCACGCCTTTAGTCAGTAGAGAGTATCTTCCATGGTCGTATAAGTACTGCAGTTGGTATTTGACATTTAGTGGGACGGACTCCTCCCGTCAGCATTATACCACTAGGAGCCCGCCTTTGTCGGCTACCACTGTGTAGACACTTCCACTGCGCAAAACACTACGTCTGCCAGATCTCACTGAGCGGTTGCTATATGAAATCTGTCTAACGCTTTGTTTCACGTATCTTACGATGTACGATGAAAGTATAGCATCGAAAGAGGGGCGTATTAGGGAAACTGTAAGGGTCTGTACCAGACGTGAATTACAGACGTTTCACGTGCAATTTGTAGGAGACAGATTTTAAACAGAACAGGAGTGGAGCGTTGTGGCGACTGCCTGCAGACACTACAAGTCGACACAGCATCGCAGTCTACGACGGTAAATTACTAAACGTGACTAGAGAAGGAAACGGATATGGCAGAACTATGGGGAAAGATTCAGATTGGTATACACGCTACAAATAATTGTGTTGGGTATAACTACGACTCTGATATGAAGCTTTAGGCAGGAGACAGGAGTTTGTTGTGGGCACCTTGAAACTAGCCGGTAGAGTCATCATCATCATCATAGGTAGTGTTCAGCCTAAAGGCAGGTTTTCACATTGTAATTCTCCATGTTCTCCCATCTTCTGCCACACTCTTTAGGATCACGTAATTCCGCTACCCTTAATGCCATCTATCTTCTTGTATCTCCCCCTCCCTCTCAACCTCCTCCCACAAACAAGTCCTTCCAAACCATCTGTTAGCAACCACTCTCGTCTGAATGAATGTCCTATCCAGTTCTTTTACCATTCTCTTATTCCTGCCGCAGTCTTTTCCTCTCATGAACACTTTCGAAAACCTCTTTGCCACTCACTCTTTCCAAGCAGCTTATCTTCACCTTTCCTCCACATCAAAATCTCAAATGCTTCTAGACATTTCTCCTCCTCTCGTGTCTTTGTCCATGTTTCTGTCCACAGTGTGCCCCACTCTAGACCAAACACTTGCCAGTCCTAGTCCTTTATGTAGTTTGCCACATAGCAGTCTCCTCTTTATAGTCAGTACCTCCTTCGCTACAGCAATGCAAGTTTTCACTATCTGATGACATCTCAATCTTCAGTAATGGTACTTCCAACGTATTTAAATGGTCTTACGTTCCTAGTAATAAGTTATGTCATCTTGGTATTGTAACACCCCTCTCAACTTCTTCTATTTAGCTCCCCCCAGGCCACCCATCAAGGTTACTGTCTGCACAAACACCAAGTTTTCCAGAATTCTGACTCCCAGGAGAGTACTTCAAATTCCTTGGTCCTACGTTCCCATCGGAGTCCGCCGTATTACATGCTGTCGCTCTTCACCTGATTTACTTCAGGCTCTGTGGACCGTGAATTCACCGTGAAGCTGCTATAGTCATGAACACGCATATTTTGACCTCTGTTGACCGCTCCACTGTAGCTTTGCGCGGCTTTCTCGCATGTTTCACAGAAAACAGGACGACGGACATTTATCAACAGGCGTAAAGTTCTCCGTCTGTTTCCCGGTGCAGCAGCATGGAGTCGGGATCAACCACCCACTCACTGTCACTCATCTTAAGGCGGCTGGAGGCTGCGCACTGTTACCGCTTTCTCAGAGTTTGAGCCACCCTAAGCTGCCTATTGTCGCTTCCCTTAGCCGCTCCCCCAGCCGGCCACTCTCAACTCTAAATGATTCCCTGGGGTAAACTAGTGTCCAGTAAATCGACTCGTTTCCACAAAGTTTTCATGTGATGTGACTTACTTTAAAACCATCACCCGACATTAATTATTTCACTACGTCCATACTATACCCTCTACAAGATGCATTGTGCCTTGTCAGTCATTTTGTTCAGCCCTACTGCTCGCTCAATGTGAGTTAGGTGATCTTTAATGACTTCATCTAAGTGGCATAGCTCTTGCCCTCTTACAGTATCTGCCAGTCTCTCTTCTGTGCCTCTGACCATACTCTCTGTTTTAAACATCATTCAGATCTTTTCACATTTTATTAACAGCTTATTCACTTTCTACCACTAATACCATGTAATCTGCAAATCTTATACATTCTGTTTATTTATTTAACCTGAGCTGATTAGGATCATCAGGCCCCCCACTTACGTCAGAGCTGGGTTTCACATATACAGTACCTTTTACATCATCGTTGCCTGCAAAACAACCATTTTAATAAGACATTTAGTATTAAAATGATTTCAGTGTCAATAGTGACAATGTCAGTAAATAATACTGACTATATACTAATAAAATTTCTTCTAGTACTGCTGCCACTGCCATTAATATTAATAATAACACTAATGGTCATAATAACAATATTGGTAGTGGCAGATATAAAAATAATTTGTAGGTTACAAGATATACGTTTTCTGATGTAGCGAGTTGTGGCGAAAGGAGATTTAAGGAGACTGCACCACCTAAGAATACTCGAAAAATGAGAGGTGGATCTCATACCATCAGTACATACACCTCTATTTCCGTCTAAGCCCTTCGCAATAATCTTGCCCAAGTACACGTTGAACAACAAAGGAGAGATGTAACAACCTTGTCTAACATACCTGCCAAGGCTGCTTTCTTCCGCCATTTCATCTCCAGTTCTTACTCTCTGTTGTAAACACATTATTCTGTAGCAATCGCCTATCCTTCAAATCTGCTCCTTTCCTCTTCAGATTAACCATCGGCCGTTTACACTGAACTTTTACCAAATCAATAAGAACAGCATTAATTTCTCTACCTTCACAGCACATCTTTCCCCTACGTTTCTTAACAGGCCAATAGTGTTCCTTATTTCTTTTCCTCTTCCAAACACGAACTGTTGGTCCTCAATCCACCTATCAAAGTTGTTCATCTCCTTCAACTAGTGTAATGATGACCCGTAAAACAGCTAGCCGACACATGTGACTTAAAGGAGAACACAACAAGTGTCATAAATCGATTTCTCAGGAACCTTACTCAGAGGAATAGGCGTCAAAGTAAGCGAACACGTGTTTGGGCTTATATGTAGAGACCCGGCCGTTCCTGAAAAAGCGGCGGCAAACGTTCTCGAGGTATTTTCCAGGTCCTTTATGTGCCTTTTACCGCGCAAAATCCCCAAACGAAACGGTGGCACAGTGGTCAGCGTCGTGACGTATTAATATTGCGCCACGTATTCGAAACCCGATTGTTATTTTTATTTTTGTTTTTAGTTATATATCAACGATTGTAGAAGATTGCTACGAGAATGTTTTTGAGTGCATATTGATATAAGATTGTCCTTATCCGTCTAGAAGTTGTATGTCAGATGATGAATTTAAAACGAGAAAATTATTTTAAATTGTTGTCGGTGAAATTCCAGTAATTTACCTTGATCCATAATCAGTTGCAAGAACCAGCCTTAGGAAAAGTGATGCATTATTCATGGTTTGCCGCGAAATTATTGCCAACGCCCGAAACCTTCGCCAATGTGTTAACGACGTTTCATCCCGAAGTGAGAAGCATGCGAAGAATGTCACTGTGAAAAACTTGCTTTCGCGCAATGCTTGTCATGTTCGGCATATTTTTGTTTCGAATGTTTGTACGATCAGTACCATCCAAGTGATTGCACCGGATCTTTCTGAAGAGTAAACATATGAATAAAATATAAGATTTAATATAAGAGTTAATATGAGTATGAAACAGAATACTAGACTTTAAAAAGCCTGTAACCCTCAACATACCATACAAATGTGTAACAGTTTTTGGGAAATTCATATGTAATTTTACAATTAATGTATCGCCCTTGTATCCCATATTTTGATAAGAAACATTCATGTAGCAACTTTCTATAGACGTTGGCTGATAAATGAAAACAATAAAAATAAAATAAATAAAAACAATGATCGGGTTTCGAACACAGGGCGCAAAATTAAAAAGCAGCGCCTTTAACAACTGAGCCTCCATTTCGTCCGACGACAGCGCCCAAAGACCAATAAAGGACCTCGAAACTTTGACCATCGTTTTTTCAGAAACGGTCGAGTATCTACGGATAAGCCGAGACAAGTGTTCGCTTATTTTAGCTCCTCTTCCACTGTGTGGGGTTTCTGGGAAATCAAGTGATGGCACTTGCCCGATTCCCCTCCTCAGTGATGGAAAAAGAGACCGC
Organism: Schistocerca americana; assembly: GCF_021461395.2. Taxonomy (NCBI): domain Eukaryota; kingdom Metazoa; phylum Arthropoda; class Insecta; order Orthoptera; family Acrididae; genus Schistocerca; species Schistocerca americana. Next base: position 319,392,744 of record NC_060120.1, on the reverse strand, counting down.
CCCAGCCGGGATCCCATCGCAGCCCCTTGGCTGGGCGCCACTGACGGCCTCCCACGACGCGGAAGCCTGCCGCCTAGCAAAGCGCACTTTCTCTGCCCCGCCTGGGAGTGTGGGGGAGTGTGGGGGTGGGGGGCGGGCGCTGTTTATTGTGCCGCGGGCGCAGGCAGTGTCTCGCAACAGGCGGCGGCCGCGGCCTGCCCCCGTCACGCGTGTCCAGCGAAAGTGAGACAAGTGCCGCCCCCGCGGGGGTGCTCTGGGCCAAGGCCGAGCCGAGGCTGGACCGCCCCCGCGCCGTTGCATGTTTGCGGCACAACTCTGGCTCGGCGTTACGCTCAACACAAACAATGGGACGCTGTTGACGTTCACCTAAGCCCCAAAATCGCCTTCGGCAAACCTGTGATGTTCTTGCTCTTGAGTGCCTTTATCGCGTAGCAAAATATACGAGGGGAGTTCAATAAGTACTTGAACACATTCCTTTGCTCGATAAATTTAGGTTGAACAATTACAAAATTTGTTTTGGGACATCGTGGAATATTCACGCTTCAGCCTCTGTAGTTTGATTAAGTTCCGATAGGAGGCTCCGCTATGCGTAGCCTTGAAAATAGCGTCTGTAACGGAAGTACTTTCCAAGCAAAGAGCTCTATTTGAATTTCTTTTTGGGAAGAACCAGAACATCTCAGATATTCATAGGTGCTTGCAGGATGTCTACGGATATCTGGCAGTGAACAAAAGCACAGTGAGTCATTGGCCGAGGCGTCTGTCGTCATCGCAACAAGGTCGCACATATTTCTCCAATCTGCCACGTTCCGGCCAGCCGCACACAGCTGTGATCTATAGATGATGTTAAGATGTGTGTGAAATCTTATGGGACTTAACTGCTGAGGTCATCAGTCCCTAAGCTTAGACAGTACTTAACCTAAATTATCCTAAGGACAAACACACACAACCATGCCCGAGGGAGGACTCGTACCTCCACCAGGACCAGCCGCACAGTTCATGACTGCAGCGCCTCAGACCGCTCGGCTAATCTTGCGCGGCTGTGATCTACAATGTAGCTACGTGCGGACCTCTCATTCTAGGTGATCGACGGACCACAATCAAACACGACGATGCGCAACTGGACATCTCACTTGTTACTGCTGACACACTCGTCCACCAGTTGGGATACTCAATGATCTGTCTCTGCTGTGTTCGTCGCCGCCTAACAGAAGGCCATAAAGATCAACGAAGGACCATCTGTGTGGAATTGCTTGGGCGTTACGTGGCTGGACGTGGCAATTCTTGTCGAACATCGTCACAGGCGATGAAACATGGGTTCATCGCTTCGAACTGGAAACAAACTGGCAACCTCTCCTCCGAAGAAACAGTTCAGAGCCACACCCTCAGCCAGTAGAGCCATGGTGACCGTCTTCTGACACTCTGATGGGGTTATTCTGTTTGATGTAATCCCTCATACTGCAACGATCAACCCTGCAGTGTATTGTTCTACTCTCAGGGAACTGAAGAAACGGCTTCAGCGTGTTCCTAGGGGACAAAAATGCAACGAACCTCTCCATGACAATGCAATGTCTGTACACCCGGCACCCGATACGAGCTCACAAGACTTCATTGGATTGTTCTTCCACATCCACACTACACCCGAATCTAGCGTCTTCGAACTTACAACTGTTTGGCCCAATGAAGGATGCTCTCCCCGGGAAGCAGTACGTGGATGATAGGGAGGTTATCGGTGCTTCAAGGCGTTGGATCCCGCGTCGACCAGTAGAGTTGTACTGTGCGGGCGTATAGGCCTTCCAAGTAAGGTGACGTAAGGCCGTCGCATTGAACAGAAATTGTTACAAAATAGGATTTTCTAGGCAAAAGATTGGGGAATAAAATTGTGTATTGAAATCCTAAATAAAACCGGACTGCTTTCAGAAGAATAAAGTATTGCATTACTTGCTGAACGGCCGTCGTATTTGAGATTCACGATATCCACCAATACACACTATTTCAACTGAGTCGTTGTGATTGTCCATGTTTCTTTACAAAGGCCCGTCCACACGCAACGATGTGGCTGCTCAAGTATCTGCCAACATCACATCTGCGCATTACAAATCATTGCGTTTGGACAGGAGATTTGCGCAGATACGAGATGTGCGCAGACTTGGAACTTGGAGTTGCACGTTTAAATGAAACTGCTCAAATCTGGGAGCACCACCTGCATCTGCGCACACACACCATAGTGTGTGGACAGGAGATCGGCGCAAAGTGAAACATTTTTCAGTGTGCTGTTTGTTCAGTAAAGTGTTTCTCGTATTTGCGTGCACAGGAAATCTGAAAATGACAGATACACACGAGTTGAGTTATGTAGGAGTCACACATGTTTGTGGAAAATTAAGAACAAGGAATAGTACGACCTAGATAAGAAGGCAGCTGCTTATAATTCTTTATTAGAGAAATTACAGTCTTACAAATGTCCCTTCAGGGACATCGAGATTCTTACATTTCTTTTGCTTCATAATGTTATATCTGTTTCATTAGAAGAGAGAACTTTCCATATACGCTGTGAATACTTCTTTATTTCAAATTTCTGCTACCAGTCACTTTTTTATTTTATGTTTAATCTGACATAATACAATGCGTTTCGAACATCTGTTCATCTTCAGGCATTTACACATACATATATGCATACATACATACATACATGAAATGTTACTTAAAAAGAAACAGTCTAAAAACTTGATTAATCTAGGACACTTTGTACATTGTTTGTCACTGTAGCTGCTGGTGTGGCATTTGGGGGGTAGGAGGGCGGCAGTGCATGACTATAAATCGAAATCAGTGATGTCTTGTGCTGGTTTTCTTGCTTGTGGTTGACTGTGTATGATATCACGGCCTGTATAGGATGCAGATAGATTTTCATCAGTTATGTGTTACGAAAATAGTGTGAAAGGCTTTTATATGACGGTTGATCACTTACAGTTTCATCATCTTGCTGCTTCACTTGCATCACTGGTGTAATGGCGGAGCTGTTGATTGACATTACACTATTGCACATTGTATTTAGTCACTGATTGCCAGCTGCACAGATTGCTTCGACGTTATGCACACAACGCAAGATGGCGGACTGTAGCATGTGAGTCTGTATCGATTATCGAGGTTTTGTATCGATATTCTTGGTACTGACAGATTTGTAGTCAATTATTTACATTGACATATCTAGAAACTACTGAGTCAGAACTGGCTTAAGACTGTTGAAGAATTTTGAGTTTTTGAATTCGGTTATCTCATTAAGAATGTTATCTCCAAGCTTTGTATTACGTATGAAAATTTCCATTTCTTCCGTGACATCCATTCTTTTACCTTTTCCTATTTTGTGTATAATTTCGAGGTTGTCTTCGATTTTCAACGGGTGGTCTGTGTCTTTAATGTGAGTTGCTACTGTTTATTTGTTACATTTATGAAGCATGTAGCTATCTAAATGTTCTTTGAATCGGGTTCTCAAATTTCTGCCTTTTTGGCCGATATAATATTTATTACATTGACTGCAGGTAATTTTGTAAATGCCAGATGCATCAAGACTTGTATCTGGTGGTTTTATACTGTGAGTAAGCTTCGTACTTAGGTTGTTGTTGGTGCTGAAGCTGATGTTTACATATGGGTTTTCGAACAGTCTTGCTAATTTGTCAGATATTATTCCAAGGTATGGCATTTTTACGTATTTGACTGCTGGGGCACTGTCAGTTGTGAGTGTAGTTTGATGTTGTATGTTCAGTTTACTTTTTATCTGTTGTGACACGGTATTAATTAGAGAAGGATCATATCCATTCTTTATTGTAGTATATGATATGGTTTCTATTTCTTGTTGGAGTTCTGTATGTTGAAGTGGAAATTTGTGTGCTCTGTACAGCACTGATCTATAAGCAGCTTTTTTGTGGGAGGAGGGATGTGTAGAGGTGTTTGGTATAATGGTGTCAGTGACAGTAGGTTTTCTGTAAACATTGAAAGCTAGCATTTTGTTCTGTTTTGATGTTTTTATGCCATGAAACGTTATGGTGTTGTTTTCTTCCTGTTCGAGGATGAATTGAATATTTTTATGTAGGCTATTGAATTTGTTAAAAACGTTGGTCACTTCATCCTCTGTGCCATCAAATAGAATGAGGGTGTAATCTACAAATCTCTTATAGAATTTAACTTTGCTTGTGATGTTATTATTTAGTGTTAGAATTTTATTTTCTATGGAATTGAGCAAAATAGATTGAAATCCAGACACTCCCCTCTCGCAAGTGCCAAAGATCTGGTAAAGAACGCTTTTATTCTTGAGGACCGCTGGAGAGAAGAATGGGAGGAAAAGACACCGCCTCAGGTGAACACCTTATTGGGAACATCTAACAGACCTCTGGGCTTTGACTTGCCCCGCAAAATCTGGTCTACCCTTAACAGGATCAGGACGAGCCACGGCCGTTGTGCGGACTCCTTGTACAAATTGAGCATAGTGCCATCACCACAGTGCGACTGCGGCGCTGACAGGCAGACAATTCACCATATCGTGGTAGAATGCCCTCTGAGGGCCTACCCTGGGCCAACAAGGGACTTCATGGATGCGACTAACAGTGCAATCGATTATATTTCTAACCTAGAGGTTTGTTTGTGATATTGTAACTGTTTTGTGTGTTATGTACTTTTAGATTTTTCATTCGTGATTTGTACTTGCCATACGCTAAATAAATCTATATGGTTGATAAATATTTCAGCTATTGGGCCACTGAGAGGGCTTCCCATGGCTAGTCCTTGGTCCTGCTTGTAAATTTTATTGTTAAAAGAGAAGTAATTATGTGAGAGCACTAAATGAAGTACATCTATAAGTTCTATGATTTCTGGTTTTTTCATTGTCTAGTTTCTCAATAGGTTCATTCTTATTATCTCAGCTGTTTCATCTACAGGTATACTGCAGTAAAGCTTTACAATATCTAGGGATAGAAGCTTGGCTTGAGGTGGTACTGTCAAATCTTTCAAACTGTTAATAAGTTCATAGCTGTTCTTTATGGAATATGACTTTTCAAATGTGCATTTTTCTACAAGTATGTCATTTAGTTCTCTCGTTAATTTGTAGGCTTTGAATACTTTTCTAGAGTTCAGAAATGAGTTTTTTATTCTATTGGTAAAGTCTATAACAGGTTCCTGGCAAACTCAGTAACAAACTAAAGCTTGTTGTCAACGCCTAGAATTTCTAGGAATGTACAGAGTATCAAACAATTAAACTATGCAAATATAGTACAATACAATCCTCTGTGACTTGTGAGAACCGATATGTACTTTATGTGCCGTAATTAACTACTGCTGCTGGACAGTGTAAATAGCTTTGTATGTATTGAGTATGATTTAACTCAACGCTTGTTTCGAAACTGCCGTTGAAAAGGTTACATCGTTGTAGATTCTTCCTTTACAGAGACCGCCAGTCGCTGTTGTAGGGAAATTGTTCTCCTCATGCAAATATGTTTCTGTATTATACGAGGAACTGTGAACGTCAAAAGATTATTATATGTTTTCATATTCATCAGTGAAATTTTCGCCCCTCAACTGATGAAGTAAATTTATTTGCAGAAACTAGCTTCGCTTAAGCAGCCACGCAAAAGCTGCGAACGCAGACCACAATAGAATTTCTTCTACTTTAAATTTCTGAATAAATGAAATAACTCTGAGGTCGTGAGAGCGTGGTCGTTTGCAACAGATCTCTCTCTCTCCTTTTTTTCCCTTGTATCGTGGGGAGACACACATTTAAAGCGATTTACTGCAGGCATAGTCATTAGCGCAGATACCTGTGCAGACAGATCGTTGCGTGTAGACGGGCCTCTACCCTTCAGTTATCTTGCCAGACAGCTATCGACATGTAATTTCTGATGTTTAGTATCATCTTAATAGCTTTTGATACTCTTTACTGGATTGAGAGAAGTGAAAAGACCACATAGAAGTATACGGCGAAATGAAATATTCACTCGAACAATCCTCAGGGATTGTGTCCACCCGTGAAGAAGGTAACTTATAAAACCATCGTTCGAAGGATACAACAGATGCTTCATTTTATGTATATCTCATGGATAGACCAGAAAAGTGAAATTACTGATTCGAGTCCAAAAGGAGTCTTACCAACAATTATGCTTCCAGCACAACATTCAGGACTGGAGCATGAAAGTGTGGAGTTGACAGTGGTGCACAAAGTACCCTCCGCTAGACACTATCAGCTGGATTGCCGAGCGCGGAGGCACACTGAAACCTGCTGGTAATCAAGGGAAGGCAGGATTCGGTTACGATTGTGGACGGGGCCGTAATGAGTTACTATTGGTTGCCTTTTGCAGTTACACACAATTTATTTTAAACCAGTAATTCCAGAGTCAACAATAAATGAAAAATACCACACTTTATTAACGAAAGAATAAACAACAGTGTAAATAGTAGTATTTTCAGTGAATTACAATTTAGCGAATCACCATTAAATACAAATACAACAGATAATGTATTAAAAGCAAGCCACTGTGATCTGGGCAGAAGGCCTTACACGCCAGGAATGGCAATAAGTTAAGAACTGTTTAAAATTCGCTGCAACTTACAAATTACAGATATTGAAATATCAAATGCAAGTCGCCACAAAAACAGTAGACGCCATCAGACGCCAGGAATTGCAGTAAATAAGGTTTTAAAGGATAACTGCTAAAATACAAATATCAAATTAGAATTTCGAGGCAAATGACCACAATCACGGCTGAAGGCCTTACACGCCAGGAATAGCAATAATATAAAAAAAATTGAAACCTGCTGTCAAACAGCATATACAATATCAAAATTTAACTAAAAAAACAAGCAAATGATCTAGACAGTGCTCCAGGAATCGACCTCTGAGAAGGTGTGGCAACAAACACTTTCGCGAGCAATGAAATTGGCAGCCAAGAGTTGCATTCACTTCACAAGATGGTAACTCAGACTAGTGGCAGTCTAACGAATGACTAATGATAATCTTCCTGAACCTAGCTGACGTCCGATGAACCAAATGCAACGATGGAACAACACGCCAAAGCCAGAACCGGCGGTCTGCACTACGTCCCCAGAATACTGTGCTTAGAGTGGCCGGAAACACTCCACTCACTGCTCTTCGCCTTGGCGACACTACGAGCAACAACACGAACCCAAGACACTGGAGAATCGCGAGATATCACAATGGTGGAGGTTTCTCTACTTGGATTGAAATGCACTCATCTTACAGCTTGCTGGATCCGGTTTACGACGAAGTCGTGTACCCTCGTGACCACAGCCATTCCATTCGGCAGTCCATGCGTGCCGCCAGCGGTCCCGGCGGACCTGGTTTCTCCTCAGTCCCAGACCGAACTCGCCATTCACAGGACCCGGCAAAACAACGACGTCGCCGCAAAGATAGGGCAACAGTTACTACATATCGATAACCGCCGCTGCTGTCACTAGCGGACAGGCATCGCTTGCGAAACCGAGTGGCGACAGTCAACGTGAAAAGAAAACAACCTCAACCATGTCAACTAAACGATACCGTCTGGCCTCCAACAGAAGGCGGAAACCTACAAACAGCACCATGGCGAGCTGCAGCACGGCTCACACATGTGGATAGAAAACATGTTCTTCGAAGTTCTAAGGTTATCGGGAATAAGATATAGGGACAGAAAGGCTCCCCACAGTACAGAATCAAACTTGTTGATTATCCTCGATGTTATTCAATCTGTACACAGAGTAAGCAATAAAGAAAACCTGGGACAGACTTCCAAAGAAAATTACTGTTTAGGAAGCAGAAATAAGAACATAAAGAGTGTACTGATTGCATTATACGAGACTGCTGACGACTTGGCAGTTGGATTCAGTGGAATCAATAGTGTCTATAAAACGAGTTAATACTGTCTAAAAAACAGGTTAGAAGATGAAGATAAATAAACTAAAAACAAGGGTAAAGGAATGTGGCTGAATTTCATCAGGCTATACTGAGGGAATAAGATTAGAAAATGAGATACTAAAAGTAGATGAGTTTTGGTTTATGCGTAGTGGAAGAACCGACGACGAAGGAAGTAAAACGGATGTAAAATACACACATGCAAAAGCAGGGAAAGCTTTTTCGAAAAACAAAAACATAGTGACATGGAATATAAGTTTAGGTATTAGGAGGTATCTTCTGAAAGTATTTCTCTGCAGTGTCGGCGTGCACGGAAGACAAATGTGGTCGCCAAACAATTTAGGCAAGTTGTGTTAACAGGTTTACTTACTGAATTAATTAGGTCAAATTCAATACACTTTTCTTAAAAAGGTAAAGAATTAGAACCAAGGCTGGCCTTAGACATTTTGTGGTCCAACGTAGATGACTTAAAAGGAAACGAGAGAGTGAGAAAGAACCGCATGAAAACGGCCTGGGAACTGTCCAAAACAACATCATAAATTCCTCCGTTCTGATTATGATACCAATTTAAAAATAGTTCAAATGGCTCTAAGCACTATGGGACTTAACATCTGAGGTTATCAGTCACCTAGAACTACTTAAACCTGACTAATCTATGGACATCACATACATCCATGCCCGAGGCAGGATTCGAACCTGCGAACGTAGCAGCAGCACGGTTCCGGACTGAAGCGCCTAGAACCGCTCGGCCACAGCGGCCGGAAACACCAGTTCAGTCCTAACATTTTTACTGTCTGTTAAGAGAGAAATGTTTTGGAGGTGTAAGACAAACAAAAAAAATTGAAAAAGAACCAAAACGAGCGCCCATCTGGACTACACGATAAATACAGGATATCTGGGTTATACACATAATAATGTAAAAAGTAATGACCTTTAATTGAGATATTTATTGCCGGTTTGCCTCAACAAGTGTGGTAATTAAAAACGTTTTGTGTATTTGCTTGAGGCAGTTAGTATCTCTTGCACATTCCTGTAACAGTTTTGTAAACGCGCGTTAGTGGCCATGTGATCTGAATAGCACGGGGTGTTCTGTATACTTTCTCTCGCTTGTCTTAAGTTTTTTAACTGGTCCAACCTTATTTTGAGCTTAAGTATGGAAGGCGCATCATGCCATTTTGCGCACATTGTGAAGGATTTCTTGGTTCATGAGTTCCTACGCTGCTGGATTGGGGAAGTAGCCTATCGGTTGACTGACGCTCTAGAAGCTCAGGAACTACGTCACTTGAGTTCTTAACACGAATAGAGTGTACCAGACACCAGTTCGTGATCTACCATATCTGAGCCGTCGCATTCATGGGGCTATTGCAAATGTTACGTCTGAAATGCTGCAAAACGTTTGTAGAGAAGTGGAATCAAAACAGACATTTGTCGAGTCACTAATGGGGCGCATATCGAGGTGTATTGGACGTGAAAAGAAATATTTTGAGTTTCTATACTTGTAGAAAAATACTGCCAATAAATATCTCACATACTTCTCAAGTCATTACAGTTTATATTTTTATACGTTTAACCCCTAAACCCTGTACATATAATCAAATGACGGTAAAAACGTCTTTCAATCGGGGAATGTTGAACCAGAAAAAAAAGGTGGTAAAGCTGTCCAGAATAACTTATATTCAAAAGTAAGCGGTCATCAGGTGTCTGATCCGAACAGTACGAATAGCGTTGTATAATTGGTTACTGTAAAATATTAGAAAATATGAGAAACAGTTGGGCCGGCGAGTGGTTCTAGGCGCTTCAGTCCGGAGCCTCGCTGCTGCTACGGTCGCAGGTTCGAATCCTGCCTCTAGCATGGATGTGTGTGATGTCCTTAGGTTATTTAGGTTTAAGTAGTTCTAAATCTAGGGGACTGATTACCTCAGATATTAAGTCCCATAGCGTTTAGAGCCATTTGAACCATTTGAAGAAAGAGTTGCTTGTCCCGTATATTTATCACAACCGTCGTTGTAATGCAATGTAAACCTAAAACCAACTACATAGAGGAGATGGTTTAAATGGAACAAGTAGTAAACTGAAAGTAAGTAGAGGAGGACTGCGTGAAACTTCGTCCTATACTGCTAAAATAAAACGATATAAGCAATGGAAATACGAGACTCGAGTCTTATCGTACAGTACATTCGGTTCAGTATATTTACCTTGTGTAAATGATCACCCTGTGTGGTGGATTAGGAGAGCGTTAAAGCGTTGCATCATGAGGCACTAGTCTGATACTGATGAAACTCTTTGGATGTGTTCATCACATAGCAGGTATAAAATGATTTAATATTCGGAATTGGTGTGACTGGGGAGACCAGTCAAGGACCTGCGTCAATGTGTTTGTAGTGTGAACTGCAGTGTCGGGTTTTTCAAATCGTACTCCAATATGCCTTTATAACGAAGGGCGTGACAACAGCGTTTAGCTTCCTTGCGTCATACTGATGAGCATTGAACCTCCCTTAAGTAATTACTAAATGAGTCCTCCTGACATACACAACTCCGCTGGTTCTGGAGAGGTGTTAGTGTGAAGTGTCGCTACTTCCTGTGACCTTTCCCCAGGTCGTCTAAGCACACACTGGTGTCGATCCGGCTGCCACAGATAAAAGCGAGACTCATCGCTGAACACACCACAGAATGCTACTAAATGAACCAGTGGATTTTCTCCACAGCACAGTAGTCTCTGTTGTCTGTAGTATGGTGTCAGCGGTAATAGACGCACGGTAACACTAAGTCTCAAGCCAATTTCCAGTAATCTGTTATCGATGGTTCGTAATGACGCTCTGTAACCAACGTCCGGATTTCAGCTATTGTCATCCATCTATTCGCCAGTCGAACAAACCTACGATCTTCTCTTGGTGTGCCTACACTTGTTGTCACACTGTCGTCCTGAGTCCATCTCGTCACCACCCATTCTACATCAAATGCACTACAACCAACAGTCTATTCGATCTGCCCCTATGATGTTGCCACGGCCCTCATGCCAATGATTCTATATTCCTCAGCGTTCGATATTCTGTGATGAGCTGCTCCTGCAAGCCTTTGGTTGTGCTCTATTGCTAACTCCATCTGATAAGCTGGACACGTTGTATACACCGGGAAGCTGTCTATCGATGAACAGTTTTTACCGATTCTGAATACAAGCCCGCATAAGAATGAAATTATAATCTACATATCCCACAGTCATGGAAATACTGGAGTTTTATTTTGACAATTCTGTCAAGTTATCCCCGATGTAATATTTTACATTCCAACAGTGTATTAGTCACAGTTCGATGCCTTCTTTTATTTTTTTCAGGTTCTTTGGCTTCTATCAATAATTTCGCTGTCACTTTTCTCCAACTTAAGTCACTGCCTGTTCTGTTAGGAACTACGTGACAACATTTATAGTCATACTAGCTATACCCGGAGAACTTCGTTCCGCCTCTGAAAATCTTTGTATCTTATAGCTAACCCGGCGAACGTTGTTTTGCCATATAAATTATATCTAGTCTATGAGAATAATGTATACGTGTAACATAATGTATACGTGTAACACAAAAGTCGTTGTTGGCCGGAGCTCATGACACAAACAATAATAACGTCCGAAAACTGTGTAGGGAATGAGAAAAGGCTTAGGGGGAAGTCCGGCAGTATCGGCCACTATCAATTCTAGCGTTTCTACGGATTTAACAATCGCAGCCGATACACGGCTCGTCCATGAGCATACAAACATAGCGGCAATTTCGTGTCGAAACGTGTTCGCCAGCATTATGAATAAGGCCAAGCGCACACGCTTACAGTCTTTTAGAGGAACAAAGAAGAGCATAGGAACTTCTTTGTTCCACTAAAATATTTTTGATCGTAAGATACATATGTCCCTACGATAAAAATCGATGCGTGCGCGCTAGGCCAAAATGTCGGTTTGGCGAATGGCGCGTGCTACCTAGTTAAACTTCTCGGTCCAGTTACGTCGATTCAGAGAGGGATATTCGAGTCGTTGCTTTTGGTACGTTTTCTTCAATTACCTATCTATCGAATAGTGAAAGACTATCACCGGTACACACCTGGCGGGGATAACTGATCAAGTGGTAATTGATCAGTTATCGACCGGGGTTGAAAATTATAAATTACTAAAATCGCTATTAAAAAATAGGGGTTGGTGGTAGAAGGGTGAAAATTTAGGGTTGTGTATATTTTTTAATGTCACATCATAAAAAATTAAAATAAAAAGTTCTGTCCAAAAAATAAGAAAAAATTTTAGGGTGGACTACCCTTATCACGTAGGGGTATGAAAAACAGATTACTACCGATTCTCAGACCTACCGAATATACAGGTATAATTTCATCAGAATCGATCGAGCCATTTCGGAGGAGTGTGGCAACTAACACTGTGACACGAAAATTTTATATATAAGGATATGAATGTGTGGTGTCTGTTATTTCGAACGTATCCGGAAGAACGGACACCAAGCGGAACCTCCAGCTGTGATACATTGTACATAAACTGAAGGGGAGGGTGGGGTGGGGGAGGGAGGAAAGGGAACGGATTACTGATGTCAGCTGCATTGAATTATTATGCGGAATCAGTAGCAATAACTGAAAATGTGTACGGGACTGGTATTCGAAACAGGGACCTCCTGCTTACTGGCCGGTTGCGTTAATTCTGCGCCATCTGGGACACAGTGTTACCGCTACTACACGGACTACCTCGGCACGCCTCATGGCTGATCAACTCTCCCACCCACCGTCAACTATCGGCAGTCCGTGTCCATTTCCTCCAAGCTAGCTACTCTGGGATTCCCGCAAGGAGTCGGACGCACTTGTGCATCCGCACTGAAGAAGGTCGACCAATAGCCCATATACGCGAATCAATTATATAAATGCGTTGTGTCTGTTCTTCCTCCCCCCCCCCCCTCCTCCACCACCTTCAATTTACGTACAATGTTTAAAGTCCGTGAGTGAAATAAACGCACATATCATTTCAAGGTGTCCTACAATGTTTAACTATCGCAGCATTTCAACGCTGCATGTATATCTGGACGCAGCTTGTAGAAAGTCTACGCCTTTTCTTCAGTTCATTCCGCCAGAATACAATCTATTGTCTTGCAGAAGAGGATGTTTGAGTGAGCCTATGCTGAACGGACTATAAATGCGTGTCGTCCCTAGCTGTGTGTTGAGGCCTAGCGACAGAGTCCCTGCTGCGGCTTTTTTCCCCAGAGAAAGTTTTCTGCGCCGGCTGTCCCCGGCCAGGGTTCCCACGCAGACACTTTCGCCCTGGGCTGGGCGAGCAGCCACCAGCTGTGCCGTACACGGCGGGTGTCGCAGGCGGCAGCCACTTTGCGCTGCTGCGCGCTCCCGTGGCGAGCTGTGACTGAGTGGCTCTTTCTCAACCCCCTGTCCATTCTTCTACCGAACGAGCAACTGAAGAATTATCTGTGAAGACTGACAACAGAAGCTTCTCGATATGTTGGAGAAGGGCAACTGAATCTACTTGGATTAGGGGAGCTTATTCAGAAAATTACATGCAAAAATTAGTAACTAGGAAATTTGCGGTCCCTCTGCTCGTCATAATAAAAGTATCCAGTCAGACAGATTTTTTTAGCACGACTTAGTAGTAGTTCTATTCATCTGTGGATCACTTTTGTGAGGATGTTTAGCATGTCATGACATTACAGTTTAACAAAAAATATTTTTTAAAGTTATTTTATCAATTTAAATATGTGACCACTGCAGCCTTTGTTGACTCTCGGTGACTAAAGCAAGCAATCACAGATAGTTTTAAATTGCCATAATCATGCCCATCTCCAGATGACTAACATTTCCATTTATGTGACATCAGCAGCGTGTCTCTGCTCCTGCAATGCGCAAGAATATTTGAGTGTTTAAAGCTGCTTGACACTGTGTTTCAAAAATATACTACTGGCCATTAAAATTGCTACACAAAGAAGAAATGCAGATGATAAACGGGTATTCATTCGACAAATATGTTATACTAGAACTGACATGTGATTACATTTTCACGCAATTTGGGTGCATAGATCCTAAGAAATCAGTATCCAAAACAACCACCTCTGGCCTTAATAACGGCCTTGATACGCCTGGGCATTGAGTCAAACAGAGATTGGATGGCGTGTACAGGTACAGCTGCCCATGCAACTTCAACACGATACCACAGTTCATCAAGAGTACTGACTGGCGTATTGTGACGAGGCAGTTGTTCGGCCACCATTGGCGATACGATTTCAATTGGTGAGAGATCTGAATGTGTTGGCCAGAGCAGCAATCGAACATTTTCTGTATCCAGAAAGGTCCGTACAGGACCTGCAACATGCGGTAGTGCATTATCCTGCTGAAATGTACGGTTTCGCAGGGATAGAATGAAAGGTAGAACCAAGGGTCGTAACACATCTGATATGTAGCGTCCACTGTTCTAAGTGCAGGCAAGGCGAACAAGAGGTGACCGAGACGTGTAACCAAGGGCACCCCATACCATCATGCCGGGTGTTACGACAGTGTAGCGATGACGAATACACGCCTCCAATGTGCGTTCACCAAGATGTCCCCAATCACGGATGCGACCATCATGATGCTGTAAACAGAACCTGGATTCATCCGAAAAAATGACCTTTTGCCATTCGTGCACCCAGGTTCGTCGTTGAGTACACCATCGCAGGCGCTCCTGTCTGTGATGCAGCGTCAAGGGTAACCGCAGCCATGGTCTCCGAGCTGATAGTCCATGCTGCTGCAAACGTCGTCGAACTGTTCGTGCAGGTGGCTGTTGTCTTGCAAACGTCCCCATCTGTTGACTCAGAGATCGAGACGTGGCTGCACGATCAGTTACAACCATGCGGATAAGATGCCTGTCATCTCGACTGCTAGTGAGGCCGTTGGGATCCAGCACGGCGTTCCGTGTTACCCTCCTGAACCCACCGATTCCATATTCTGCTAACAGTCATTGGATCTCGACCAACGCTAGCAGCAATGTCGCGATACAATAAACCGCAATCGCGATAGGCTGCGATCCGACCTTTATCAAACTCGGAAACGTGATGGTACGCATTTCTCCTCCTTACACGAGGCATCACAACAACGTTTCACCAGGCAACGCCGGTCAACTGCTGCTTGTGTATGAGAAATCGGTTGCAAACTTTCCTCATATCAGCACGTTGTAGGTGTCGCCACCTTCGCCAACCTTGTGCGAATGCTCTGAAAAGCTAATCATTTGCATATCACAGCATCTCCTTCCTGTCGGTTAAATTTCGCGTCTGTAGCATGTCATCTTGGTGGTGTAGCAATTTTAATGGCCAGTAGTGTACTTTTCCAAAGTTCGGGGACAGTTTCCTTACAACAAAACAAGAGAAAAGCCTCTAGAAAATATGGGCGCTAAAATGCGTATATGAAGCCTTTCAAACGATATGGTTCCGTTGAGCGACCTAGCATTTTCTTATTTCGTGGCGTATGCACAGTAACTAAATCTGTAGCCAATCTTTCTGTCTGCAGCAGATGCTGCCCTCTAGCAGTTGCAGTTTGAACTACTTCATATGTTCCAAATGTCAGCACTTAGACTACCAAACGTAGGAGCCTATTTTGTATGCAGTTCACGATTGTCTACGATTTCAAATAATGGCTGAATTTGTCTCTATAAGGCATGATTTTCTCATGCATGAGGTACATAAAACTATCCTGTTCAAATTTGGAAGGAATTCGTTCTGATGACGACTCAGAGATTGACAGTAGCAGTCAAAGTGGAGAAGATTTGTTAGACAGTGACTTCGATTTGGGGTTATTATGCTTCAACAAATAGTTTTCCTGACTCATCAAGAAGTCCTGGATTTCCAAGTATATCATCTGAGCCACTAGCAAAAAAATACAAAACTGTTGTTCCAGTTGGAAAACGTACAAAAGAAGCAAAGTATCTACCAGTACATGGCACCTCAAGTCGCTGTGTACACTGTAGCACAAAGAAGGAACCTCACAGAATCAGATGAAAGTGTGTTCTTTGTCAAGTAGCCCTATGCCTATCTGCAGAAAGTAACTGCATTTTACCTTACCACCAAAAGTAGCGACATTTCATGCACAGTGGCTCCATTTGACATTACCTCATATACGGTCAGTTAACGTATGCAACACTTGTTTTTCGCGTTGTTCCGTCTCAGTGCATGTCAATCATTTAATACAAAAAAGAACATTTAAAACATTTAATCTTTAATATTTCGAATCTGAAACGGTTAAGAACTATGAATACTTGTTCAATAGAAGAGACGTACTGCACAGTAGCGTAGATAAACTAGTGCTCATAGCTCTTATGGTATGCATTTTAGAGCTCATGTTTATTAGACTTTTAGTGACCTGTCCCAAGTGTTTGTAAAAGCGTTTTTGAAGCATTTTGTACATATATTTTCATCTATAAAAACATGTGATTTTGCCTGGTTTATTTAGATATAAGGTGAAACATTTGTGTCCACTTACATGTGTTCCAGTGACCTTTTTTTTTTTGTGGCCATGGCTTTTCAGATCGATGTTTAAGGAAGTAGCGCACATATTTGCAATAAATCACAGTGACGAATTCGTAATATTATTAGTATCAGTATGTTACTGCGATTTATCCACGATACGTGTCCTATTAGCAGTGCTACGGCTTATACATTGACCTGGAAACCCAGAAGGATAATAACAAAACAAATCAACATCCACTGGAGCATATGTAAGTGTACACACGTGTTTCATCTAATACAACTGGATCTCATCAAGCAATGGGCCCAATAACACGAGATGACTAACAACCAGGACAACGAGACGCCGGCCGATCATCCGTACGAGGCTCCACATCGGAAACTAACCTATTCCTTGGTCACCCATGGTAAAATACCTGGGCGTTTACCTGGACTCGAAACTACTCTCCACCCATCACATCAGAGCCACACTAAGAATGTCGAAACCTCTCACACCCTTCTTTAAGAGAAAGGACCTGCCACAAAGATGAGACAATACCGAGCCACAGTGGAGCCCTCGCTGCTCTATGGAGCGACTTCCTGGGGCACAACATGCGACACTAAATTGCAAGAAGCTCCGCATCAGACAAAACAAATGACTCCGATGGATCCTCAGAGCACATTTGAAGATAAGAGCAAAAGAATTCCACAATGCACTCCACAAAAAATATCTGCGCCAAAAAGTGCAGGAAAAGGCCTAAAAGAAGTTTGACAAGATCGATGCGCTACGTCACACAACTCGTCAGTTTACAACATTAGGCTCCAACGATGGCACAAATATAAAATGCCACGATCCATCCTTGCAGAGGATGGAGTTGCACCTGCAGGACATTAAATAACCTCACTTCATGTACGAATCACACGCAAAATAAAGTAAGCAAAATAAAATAAAAAAGGAAGCCCACCATCCTTGCAGGATAAAGGACCCCTCTGGGTGCCCAACAACTGTAAATACAGGGCGATAAACGAAGTCTAAAACCTCTCCCTTGCCTAATACACACGCAGCAAAATTTCCAAAGGTGATAAGGTTCCACCACAACCACACATAAAAATGCCAGCAGGTTCTATGTGGTGCAAACGTGAGAAGCAAGCAGGCAGGCATGGCAAGGAGACGCAATCGTGCTTCCTACAGCAAAATGAGCGAATTGATCAAAATGTGGCCCTCCGAGTGGCAGGATGGTCCTTTCAGAGAATTTCCACACAAGGTGGACGTGCTGCGTCAGTTGTGCAACGACGTTGGTATCAGTGGCCACTTGAACATCCTCACTCCCTTAGACGAGGTTCTGCACAACCACGCACCACAGACGCCCGCCAGTATCCTTGTATTGTGAGGTTAGCAGCAGCAGATCGTACAACTACCACAGCACAGATAAGAGGGCTTGTGAGTCCAGACATGCCAACATGAACTGTTGCGAACTGGTTATTACTAGTGCGACTACAGGCATGCACCCCTCAAGCCCGTCTTCCACTCACGATACTACAGCACCGACGTGCGCGGGACAACTGGTGTCGTCAGAGACTCACTAGAAAGATGGAATACCTTGCCGTGGTCTTCAGCGATGAAACCAGATTCTGCCTGCACACAAGTGATGGGCGTTTGCGCGTACGACGCAGATCTGTTGAGCCCTGTCTTAAGGAGAGCATTCGCCCAAGGCACACTTATACTTATCCCCACCACAGGTCTTCTTGTCTGGGGTGCAGTAAATTACTCTTCTCCTTCGTTGTTTCTGGGGGGGGGGGGGTGGAGGTTAATCAGTGTTTCACACGTGCGGAATGTTGTTAGACCCTTTCTTTTGCCGTTCTTGCCACAGAAAGGTGATGTGTTAATCCAACAGGTTAATACTCGCCCACACACTGCCCATGAAACTCAACGTGGTGTGCAAGGCGTGCAGCAATTTCCCTGGCCAGCACAATCTCCGAACTTGTCTCCAATCGAGCATGTATAGAGAATGATGAGACAAAAAGTGACTCCTGCAAGTCATTAACCATCAACTCTTACAGAAATACGTGAACAGACCGAGCAGGCGCCACATAACGTGTCCCAACAATGTATTCGCGATCTGTATGACCGACTGGACGCTAGAGTCAGCGCCTGCATTGCCTCTCGTTGAGGCTACAAAACGTGCTATTACCGGTGTTTCAGCATATACCTCAGAACTGCTAGTGCAATTGATCTGTAAATGTAATCATTTCATATCCTCCATATGCACTGTTGCAACAATAAATCATGAGTGAATTGGAAGCATCTAAAAGGGTGTAGTATTTCTTTTTCCGGCAGTGTATATTCATATGGTTTAGCTAAAATCATAAATGTTTGGAATAGATCTTTACAATGAGTCAGATTACAATATTTGGTTACTATTCTTATGAACCTTTCCTGTAGTTTTAAGGTGCGTCCATATCTTGTGAATTTGTTCTCCAGGAAAAAAATACTATAGCTGAGAACATATGAATGGTACAAACATTATGACGGCTACCCTCGCGACGTTGGACGCCTCCTGGTGGCGCTGCGAGCACGTGACGCGGTAACAAAGGTATGCAAGGGGAGCACACACGAACAGGGGATCGCCCTAGCCAAGACATGGGCTGCAGGTGGGGGAATCCATTGAGATAAACGACTTGACAAAGCGCAGATTATTATTAAGCAGGGCCTGTGAAAGAGTATCTCGAAAACGACTAAGCTGGTCGAATGTTCACGTGCTACTGTCGTGAGCCTATACGAAAAGAGGTAGAAGTACAGTTAAACTACCACTAGGTGCTAAGTGATTGGACGTCCACGACTCTTCACAGAACGTAGAGTTAGGAGGTTTGTCTGCGTTGTACAGTGGGATAGATGGTGACATCTACCAAAAGAGCACAGTGCTGGTGGACGCATAAGTGTTTCGGAGCTCACTGTTCATCGTAAATTGTTGAACAGGGAGCTCCACAGCACACCACCACAATATGTTCACATGCTGACCCAACGGCATCGTCAGTGGGCACGGGACCTCCGGTATTTGATCGTCGATTAATGGAAACGTGTCGTCTCTTCAGGTGAATCACATTTTTGCTACACTAGATCGATGGTCGTCTCCGCAAACTCCCTCATCGATGTGACCGGCGACTCGAAACGTGCAGCGCGCCACGGACGCAGGTTGATGGGAGCGATATTATCGTATGAAGGCTTTCTCCTGCGCTTTCATGGAACCTGTGGTAGTAATCGAAGACACACTGACAGCTGCGAACCGCTTATATTGTTTCATGCGTGGTGTCTTACCTGACGACGATGTCATCTTTCAGCTTTATACCTGTCCGTGTCTTGGAGCCATAACCGGCGACCAAATCTGCCTGATGTAAATCCTGTGGAACCCATCTGGATCACCACGTAGTCATATCTGCTGTCCGTTATTTAAGCGAATTACATGAGCCGTGCATAGACATCTAATGCCACATAACTCCACAAACCTACCAGCAAACCGATACGGAGAATAAGTGA
This sequence comes from Schistocerca americana, assembly GCF_021461395.2. Taxonomy (NCBI): domain Eukaryota; kingdom Metazoa; phylum Arthropoda; class Insecta; order Orthoptera; family Acrididae; genus Schistocerca; species Schistocerca americana. The sequence goes on along the minus strand of NC_060120.1, from coordinate 319,372,874 downwards.
TGTGCTTTGTTCCAAAGACGGACAAACAAGCTGTTAAGCAGGTGGTCATAATGTTTTGGCTCATCTGTCCGTATAAATAAATGACGCTGCTGTTGAACACTGATGACAGAACTCTAAGGACATAACATGCTGATGAAATCTTTTAACTCGTATACATGTGCTTCACACCATTTCAGTTGGTGATCAATGTTCCTTCAAAAAAAAAAAAAAAAAACTGTGTTTGTTGCGCGGTCTGTAGAGGTAAATGTACATTAAATAATTTTTTAAACATTATTCAGCAACATCACGCGTTGAAATACGTCATTCCCACTAATAATTTAATAGTCTTCGGAACTTGCACAAGGTACTAAATCCACAACAGTTGTTCAAAGCCGTAAGTGAATGCCATTGTGTCCTGCTGAAGCCATTTGAAGAGCACCACTGTTATCGAATGATGTTAGACGTGCCAATAATTCTTACCAGGAGATGCTGTCCGATCTCGACAGTTGGTGTCTCGGACACTAGAGTTTCTACGTGATAGGACAGGGAGAGTCGAAGTAGGGTCAGCTGAGAGGACCCGTATCTAGACAATACCCCTTATCTTATCCTTTTACTGGTCTCGTCTGATGCTCCTATTCGCGTACACTACGTGCAAAGTGAGCTGGTTCCCAATGATGACGGAACCACATATATGCTCGAAGACCATCTGGGACAACTTACATTACGGGCACAAAGTCTTGTGCTGTTTTCGTAACCCGATACACTAGTTCAGAAGAATTCGTCGACTGTGCGTTTCAGTAGATAATTAGGTAATCCCAGAATTCGGTATTACGTAACTCTACATAAAGATTGACCGTCAGGCGCGTATTTAGGCGAGAGCGCAGTTTTTCACTGTCCCCGTCCTTAGCCCTGTTCCTCAGTATAATTTGCCGTCACGACCACATTTAACGTTCCACAGAGGCATAGATTTGAATAACAGCATAATAAATACACAAAACTGTGATATGCAAGGAATTATACTACGTTTCGTCTTTTTATCTATTAGATCCGCTGGTGCTTTCAGTATTTCATGTCTCAAGGCTATCCATTCATCTCTTACTGCATTTATTTCCCCTGTTGCAGTCAGTCAGTGAAAATTGAAGAAACCTTTGGAGAAAAGACAAGCAGCTGTATTATTATCAAGAAGTCAGTTGGAAAACCAGTACTAAGCAGAAAAGGGAAAGGTGAAATGTGAAAGGAACATATAGAAGGTCTATGCAGGGAGCTGAACTTGAAGACAATATTATAGAAAGGGAAGAAGACGTAGATGAAGATGGGGTGAAAGATGTGATACCAAGAGAAGAATTTGACAAAACACTGAACGACCTACGTCGAAACAAGACGCCTGGCGTAGACGAAATTCTACAGAACTGCTGATATCCTTTGGAGAGCCAACTATGACAAACCCATTTCACTTGGTGTACAAGATGTATGAATCAGGCGAAATACCGCCACAGTTCAAGAATAATGTAATAATTCAAATTCCAAAGAAAGCAGGTGCTGACAAGAGTGAATATTATCCGTTTAATAAGTTACGATAGCGAAGCACTAACACGAATCCTATACAGAAGAATGAAAAGGCTGGTAGGAGCCGACATTGGGGAAGGTCAGTTTAGATTCTGCAGAAATGTAGGAAAACTCGAGGCAATCTGTTGATACTACCAGTTCTGGAACACCGTTCCAGTGTTGTCATGTGGGCGTGGATACAAACATCGAATCATTTCAGAGGCTCTCTCCTAAGATGTTAACACTTCGACATATCGGATACGAAAGTCTAACAGACATGTTCGGAGAATTTGGTTGGGAATTCTTCGAAAAAAGACGACACTGTTCTCACGAATCGCTGCTAAGTAACTTTGGAGACCTGGTAGTCCTGGAAGACAGCACGAGTGTTCTGTTGGCATCGTTGCGTATCTCGCATGGGGATCAGGAGAATAACATAAGGGAGACTGGTACGCACAAGCGTGAAGCTACTTGATCAGTACACGAATGAAATAGGACAGAAAATAGATAATATTGGTGCGAAATACCCTCTGCAATGCATTGTACAGCGGCTTGGTAGATACGCGTACGGCACGTTCAATCGAATATTAAATATCTTTCTGGAGAATAAGTTTTTAACTTATGGCGGCAGTTGTATTTAATAATGTTCACGAGATCTGAACGTATATTAAGTAATTAGTCCTTCATGTTGTTCTCTTATTGAGATACGGCTACATTATTGTCAATCCGAAGCGCAAATCGAGACGTAAACATGAGTGTAACTGGGTAAGTATGAGTAACCCGTATTGAAGAAGTTTATGGAATATTATAGAATATTTACAAAGCTTGTAACGTTGTTGCTTTAATTTGCTATCAAAGCGGTACTGATAAACAATAAAAGCGGGTTAAAAGCTGTGAGCTGTCTGGGGAAGTTAACCTTGCATTACTGCGCAACTGTTTCACCAGGTATCCAGTCTAGCTTACCAAATTCCCAACCAGACTAACATTAATTATAATCTTTTAATAGTCATACGACAACTGGTGATATATATATATATATATATATATATATATATATATATATATATATATATATATATATATATAAAAGAGAATTTAAATAAAAAGAAATAAATCAGTTTATATTTGGAAATTTATTTTAACATTTATCATTGAAATTTTAGCATATTAAACTTGATTCATAACTAAACTGGTACCTTATCTAGGATTGTGAAAATGTGAGTTTGTAATCTTACGGAAAACATCAAATATGGAGCCAAGATTGGGAGACTGCATACAAAACTGCATTCATAAAATAACACACGAAGAACGTTGAAACATATCCAAGAGGAAATTAACCACAACCAACCAATTCAATTTTCACCCAGAGAAGTTACGTTCGTAGCGCATTCCTGTCTGTCATGAAATTACCACACACTGGTATACTAAATTCATACTAACTCCCTGTGAAATCTTCCCGAAAAGAGTAGCTGAGGGCTACTTTGATGATTACACCACATGCTTCACGTGGTCAACTTGGTTTACACAAAGAGTGTAACTCCACAATAATTTTGATAATTAAAATAAATAAGATCGAAAAGCAGTTTACAAAAGAAAAACCTCATACTGGTTACTATCGTCTTACTATTAACCTGATGGGTGAAACAATTTATAAGCACGTGGTACTGGTCTCACAAAGTACACCCCACGTGGGTTGAACATAAAGAAAAGTTGCTATATTGAAAAATATTGTCAAGACGAGACGTTATAATCTCACGCACATTCGCACTGAAGATTGATGATGCTAGTTAGAGTTACTGATCAACACGTGGTTCCACTTTACTCACAAAGTAGTGACAAAGCAACTACCGGAATATATTCTGAACTTCACTCTCGAATTACACTGCATTGCAATTTAAGATGACATTAGATATTTTAGAGCTAAACCTGAAATAAAGGTGATTAAATTTTCAGTTAGGCTGAACTTAAGAAATCCATTGTCCTACGGACTTAGCAGACACGCGGTTACCCGGAGATCTTACCACTTCAGACGCTCGCTGCGGACAGACTGCACTGGTCCCTTCCTGAGGGTGGCTCACAAATACAAACGGAAGTGGCCAGAGGGCCGGACAGGACCATACTAAGAATAGAAACCTCTCTGCTTTTAGAAAGCGTAGCTACCTTTTCCGACGTTGGTCCTACTGTTCTCTAGCAGACAGGCTTGTCTGCTACCCTCAAGCACGAAACTAGAAATACATTTGCTCATTCAACCTCTCACACAGAAGGGAAGGGGGATGACAGTATCTTGTCATATACAGTATATAAAAGAAAGCGGATGTAGGTTCCGCATGAGGCTGTGTGACATGAATTACATATAAACTGTGTTTTAAAGTGTAGTAGCCTGACAGATCGTTCTTCTTTATGTGTAAAAGTAACATGGTGCACTAGTCAGTCTCCTCCCAGATAGCCAGAAACGCCACAGTAAATTTAGAAGAGGAATTTATGCCGTAAATGACAACAGATTTAAGAAATTAACATGAAAGGAATCCAGCAGAGACCTTTCAAGCTTGTACGACCAAAAGCTTTAGTGTTTGGTGTGCACATAGTTATCATGATAAGAACGGCAACATAGTTCTCTTAAAACTCTAACTTTGTTAGGACTTCTACTGGAACAAGGTAAAGACGTATTCTCGTCGGAACAAACAGCTCAACTTGATTTAATGTCTAACTACATGACCGCTACATCTAAAACTCATTCGTAACTGCTCGAGAAAGGAACTGTGTAGCAAGATAATAGATTCAAGGTCGTTTTAGCTATCAACTTCATTTCAGATGACATGGAAGATATGAGACTCCGCTGCAGAGTGAAAATCTCATTCTGTAAACATCCCCTAGGCTGTGGCTAAGTCATGTCTCCGAACAGATGACACTCTTAAAATTACGGAGATTCTTGGGAGAATATTCCACGTGGTATGGAAAATACATGAGAGTCGTGAAATACCGTCAGACTCAAGAGGAATATAATAATTCCAATTCCAAAGAACCCAGACGCTGACAGATATGAATATTACCAAACTATCAGTTTCACAAGTCATGGTTGAAAAATACCGTCCAGAAGTTGTAAGTAGGCTGTTTATGTTTTCTTATTGGCAACATTACATAGCGCTCTGTATGAAAATCACTGGGTGTGCTGTGTGCAGTCTGTGGCTAGTTTGCATTGTTGTCTGCCATTGTAGTGTTGGGCAGCGGCAGCTGGATGTGAACAGCGCGCAGCATTGCGCAGTTGGAGGTGAGCCGCCAGCAGTGGTGGATGTGGGGAGAGAAATGGCGGAGTTCTGAAATTTGTCATGTACTGCTATATATATTATGACTATTAAGGTAAATACATTGTTTGTTCTCTATTAAAATCTTTCATTTGCTAACTATGCCTATCAGTAGTTAGTGCCTTCCATAGTTTGAATCTTTTATTTAGCTGGCAGTAGTGGCGCTCGCTGTATTGCAGTAGTTCCAGTAACGAAGATTTTTGTGAGGTAAGTGATTTGTGAAAGGTATAGGTTAATGTTAGTCAGGGCCATTCTTTTGTAGGGATTATTGGAAGTCAGATTGCGTTGCGATAAAAATATTTTGTGTCAGGTTAAGCACAGTCCTGTATAATTTTTAAAAAGGGGACATTTCATATGGCGACCCTGCCAGGATACCTCACTGGAATCTTCTGATTTTTTTCTTGTAGTTTGTGTAATTAGTGTAGCTATTGTTTATTGCTAGCGCGTAATTATAGAGAGAATTTCCTTTGTAGTTGCAGTCTTTCATTGTTGTACAGTAAAACAGGTGTGGCATGCATGTAGATTTGCACCAAGAATTTCGCAGCTGCAATTAACTAGATATTATTTTCAGTATTATGTTAATGTGTTCTCTTATTTTTGCTCTGCAAATTGTGCTTTTCTGTGTTGTCGTGTGAAATATTGTGACAATTATGGCGTGTGAAAAACGTAATACTAGGCTCCAAAGCAAACTGAGAAATGACAGTGAAGACGAAAGCAGTGTGTTAGCGCCGCAGAGTAATGAATTAAGTAATGTTCAAAGTAGTAATTTGGTAATTGCGCATAGGGAAATGGAGCGGGTTGCACATAATGGTGTACACAGTGAAACAATTAGTGAACAGGGAAGCATTATCGATCGATCGGTCGGCAACAGCTCGCCTCAGGAAATGACAGGAAACAATCTCGCAAATACTGTAGATTCAGGTTTTGGGTCCTCACCGTTTTCTCAAATAAGTTAAGACACATTTTCTGCTTGTCAAAATGTGAATGTTGCCGGTGCAAAGGCACTGCCGAAAAGCATAGAGGAACAGATTCCAAACACTAATACATTATTATTGCAATTAGTGCAACAAATGAAACAAAATCAGAGACAAAACAGCAACGGTTAGACACAATGCAACAAAATCAGAGTCAAACACAGCAAAAGCTACAAAAGTTAGACACAATGGAACAAAATCTTCAAAAGTTAGACACAATGGAACAAAATCTTCAAAAGTTAGACACAATGGAACAACACCAGAGACAAACACAGCAACAGTTAGACGCAATGGAATAAAATCTTCAAAAGTTAGACACCACACTTGAACAAACACGTGAAGATGTAACTACTGGGTTACATAAAATCGAATCGAAATGTCAAAAAGTCTGTAATGACGTAAAAGCACAAATTTGTGAGCATTTTCAACCTATTTTTTCGCGGCATGAAAATGCATTACAGAATCACGAAGCAGCCATAAAAGAACTGCAAACTATTGTTCATGAAAATCATGAGACCTTGCAAGCTAAAATTGTCTCAGTTGCATCTACCGATTCGGTTACACAACTTGCAAAAACTCAGGAAAACTTAAAGGACACAGTAGATACTCTGAAAATTGGTTCAGAAAGACACATGGACGAAATTAGTTCATTATCAGAGAAAGTAGTTGAACTTTCGGATCAGCTAAATAATTTATCTACGAAGGTAGATGATAATCTGAATGACACAAAACCGGTAGTCTTTAATGACACAGAAGAGTGCGAACAAATTAGAAAATTCAAACAAAATCAAAATCAAATCAATACACAGTACAAAAGGGAAATCCGGGAAGTACAAGATCAGCTGACACAGGTAATATAAGAATTACGTATTTCAGAGGACACTCGCACCCCAATACGGGAAGAGGGACATAGAAATACGGAACAGCCACAAAATAATAACACAGGGCATTTCGGAAATTATGAAAGAAATTGGCAAGGTGCACCGAATTTTGAGATGGAACCGCCGACACGACGTAATAATGACCGATATGCGACTCGCCGACATGATGATTTTGACTATAAGCTGTTCATTACTACACGTAAATTCAAAACACTTAAGAATTCTGGCAACGACATGCATCCACAAGCGTGGCTTCATCAATTCTCTCATTGTTTTCCTCCCAATTGGTCATTAGAACACAGATTAGAATTTATGTGTGGCTACTTAGAGAATGAACCAGCTGTAAGAATGTGATCGGTCATTCACGATTGCCACAGTGAAGGAGAGTTTACCATGCCTTCCTCTCAGCATATTGGTGTCAAGCCACACAAGACCGAGTAAAACATGGCATCATAATGATGAAACATTTCGAACAATCGGAATTTTCCAGTCTTGTGAAATATTTTGAAGACATGTTGCACAAGAATCAGTACCTGTCAAACCCATACAGCCCCTCAGAACTCATCCGCATTTGCTTGATCAAACTGCCTGAACATCTACGACATATTATTTTAGCAGGACGTTGCAAAGAAGACATTGAAGCTTTTCAGGGACTGTTACAAGAACTGGAAATTGACACTGACAATCGGGGAACGCGAAAACAGCAGCACAACAATTACAGATCACATCCATCACAATTCCGCGATGACAGAAATAATATACGACAAGGCTATTCTTTCAGCGTAAATCGTGACCGAAACAGACACCACCCGTATGACAACCGTTGGCAGAGTAGTAATAATTACAGGGAAAGATCACCTCTCCGTGGTAATGACTATCACAGAGACAATCAGAGAAACAGGCAATATGGGAACCAAAATAATTATTATCAAGGGAGACAGAATAACTTTAGACGCAACAGTCCAGCGCGCAGTTACGATTCAGGGAGAAATTCTCCACCACGTGACCGACAAGAAAGAAACTATGGAATCTACCGACGTGACGACAGACGATATGATCGTAACGACAGACCTGAATTGCATCAGAACTGGCGGGATTCAAACAGAGCAGAGCCCTCTCGACAAGGTGAATTTGTAGAAGTTAGGTCTCCAAATCCCAATAACGACGCGCGCACACAAAGACATAATAGGCAATGACTCATACCGCTGGCAGCCACAAAACGTACTTATGAAACTGACGACGCAGCTGCCGTAGCTAGTAATTACGTAAAAATGGAAGACATTAGGGACATCTTACTCCAGGAACACGACGTAAAACATAACAACATCGCATATCCTGTGATTCACATTACAGTAAATGACGTAAAATTTACGGCAGTACTTGACTCTGGCAGTCCCATTTCAGTAATTAGTGAAACAGCCTTTAGCAACTGTAACAAATCGAATGATTGCCCCACACTTCCGTTACGTAAGATTAAATTACAAGGTGCAATCTTTGGAAAAAGTGTAGATGTACGCCAACAAACCAACTTAGAATTCTTTTGTCAAAGCCACAGCTTCTCTATGAACTTTCTCATTGTTCCATTATTGTCGACGGAAATTATATTGGGAGTAGACTTTTTGAATGAATACAAAGCAATCTTAAACTTTCACGATGCTGAAATAAGTTTAGACAAAGAAGGTAAGTCAATAGCTTTGAAATTTGAAGATTGGCTCTCAAACCATGACGAGGAAATTAATCGGCTTTACCGTTAGACAACAGTTCGGAACTTTCTACGGAACTAGACACTAACAATCACTCTGCAAGTACTGACAGGGCTGATATCGACGGCATATTTGAAATTAATAAGTTAATTCAGAATAGAATTCAAACAATTGAGAATTGTAATGACACTGATAGGCAGGACCTTTTTGAGATTTTACAAGCACATTCCACAGTTTTTACTCACAAAACAGGAACAATCAAGGGATTTCAATACCAATTTCATGTTCGTGAGCATACTAAATTCTGTGTTAGACCATACGTAATTCCAGCACATTATAGAGACCGTGTTAGAACAGAAATATAATCTATGCTTGACGAGGGCATTATTGAGCCTGCAGTAAGCTCATACAACAATCCATTACATGTTGTTGAGAAGAAAAATGGATCGATCAGGCCTGTCTTAGATTGGAGACAAATCAATACTATCATCATTCCTGAAACAGACAGGCCGCAAACGTTAGAAGAACTTCTTCAAAATTTTAATGGTGTAAAAGTGTTGTCTTCTATTGATCTCAGATCCAGCTTTTATCAGATCGAACTTCATCCAGAATGTAGAAAATACACAGCTTTCCTTTGTTTCGGCGTTTGTTATCAGTTTCGGAAACTTCCTTTTGGTTTGAACATTTCTTCGGCAGCGTTCATTCGCGGGTTAAATTCTATATTACCTGATTTCTTAAAACGTCACATCACCTTATACGTGGATGATATTCTAATAGCAGAAGCGTCATGGGAACAACATAATCGCATCCTCAACAGTGTGTTACGTATTTTTGCAGAATCTGGAATTACAGTTAACTTGGAAAAATCTGAATTCGGTAGGTCAAAGGTGAGGTTTTTGGGACATATTATTTCTTCTGAAGGCATTCAGCCGGATCTTGAAAAGTTAGAAGCAATCAGAGCCATTCCAGTTCCATCCACAAAAAGACAAGTCCGCAATTTTCTAGGTCTCGTAAATTTTTACCGTCGTTTTCTGAATATGCAAATTCTTGTTACACCAAAACTTTGTTCTCTCACTGGAAAAAAACTATTTGGAACTGGGACGAACAAGCACAGTTGGAATTCAATTCTTTGAAAGAATCGCTACTTAATGCACCAATACTAGCTCATCCAGATCTGTCACAAGATTTCTGCCTTAGCACGGATTCTTCTAAAGTCGGTCTTGGTGCCCATTTATTTCAAGAAGCCATAGAAAATGACACTACTGTTCAGAAAACCATTGCTTTTGCTAGCCGAGTGCTAACAAAATCTGAAAAAAATTATTCCGTTACTGAATTAGAAGCTTTAACTATCGTTTGGGCATTTAACAAATTCCGTTTCTTTCTTTCTGGTAAGCACGTAAAAGTATACAGTGATCATCGTGCATTACAATTTCTTATGTCTTCAAAATTAAATCATGACAGGTTAAAACGTTGGGCATTGTTTCTGCAAGAATTCCGCTTCACAATAGTCTACATTCCCGGCAAGGAGAACATTGTTGCGGACGCACTGTCACGCGCACCGGCTGGGCTTGAGAAAAGTAACACAGAAGGCAACCTCGAGAAAAATTTCAGTATTCTTTACATTCAGAAAGTCGCCTTTGAAAACTTCATCACCACATCTTTAAAGGACATTGCTCATGAACAAGATAAAGATCCGATTTGGAAAGACATCAAGAGCAAATGGCATGAAAAGACACACACACACAAATTCGGCATTATTACCTGGTTAGAAACAACATACTCTTCAAACGCTGCACTGTTGGTGACAAGCTATGGGTACATTGCATTCCAGACGATTTTGCTAATAAGCTCATTTGGTACATTCATTTCAGCTACGCACATTTTGGTCCACGAAAATGTTATCATATTCTTCGAACGACTTCTTATTTTAACAATATGGAAAAGAGAATTCGAAGAGTCTTGTCTATTTGTAAACTTTGTCAAAAGGCGAAACCATCTACTGTCTCACATCGTGCTCCGTTGTTTCCTATTATTCCTTCTAAATTAAAAGAATTTGCTGCTGTTGATCTCTTGGGACCGCTTGTCAGAACATCTAATGGATTTTCGTACGTTCTAGTCGCTGTTGAACTTACTTCAAAATTTGTTTCTTTCACTCCGTTACGTAAAGCCACTGGACGGTATGTATCCAATGCCTTTGTTAAAAATTTCTTACGTGAAGTTGGACACGTTAGTAAAGTCATTTCAGATAACGGACCGCAATTCAGATCTGCTGTTTGGTCACGCATGCTTCGGAATCATAAAATCAACCTGTTTTATTTCATTGTAATCACCACATTGTAACCCATCTGAACGGATTATGAAAGAAATCAATAAGCTTTGCACACTTTATTGTCACAGGAAGCATCAGCATTGGGACAGATATTTACACTTATTTCAAAACGTGCTGAATGAAATGCCTCACGACTCCACTGCTTTACCACCTACTCTTGTACTAAAGAATGAAGAACCACCGAACAGAATCAGAGAGATTGAGCCTTTCCCGAATACACGTAAACTTCGACACAAAGACATAATTGATTTGGCTATTATAAATATAAAATCTGCAGCAGACAAAAGCAGAAAACTACACGGTAAAGCAAATGCAAAGAAATTATATATTGGTCAGAAAGTTCTCATGAAAGCTCATTCATTGTCACATAAGAAGAAACACTTGAGTCACAAATTCTTTCTAGATTACAATGGACCTTACAGAATCCGACGTATACCACATGATAATTGCGTTGAAGTTGAAACCATGCGTACTAGGAAGAGTAAAGGTTTACACCACATTTCACATGTAAAGCCGTTTATTGAAAGATAATCTGCTTTTTAACTTTGTCTTTGCCATAAAACTTTTCACTTCACATTTCTAGTATGCTTTGTCAGACTTAAGAAACTGTTAACATGCAACAATGTTTGAAGTTAAACATCCAGTCTAGAACCTAGGGAACATTTTTAAACAGAAATTACGAATGTATTGTTATAGTGAACAGACGACACAGTGTTGTATTTGTACATTCTTGCTTGTTAGTTGCACAATTACGTAACGACTATCAGGCTTACATACTTAGGACACATACTGGTACTGCTAATGAGATTTTATTGCAACATTTTGGTATACTTGAAAATACATTCTGGATTTAAAGTACTTTCAGTGAGATACCAGATGACACAGTGGTTAGTTTATGTGACAGCCACACGATTTTATCACGACGCTACTAATGAGTGACAATTTACAATGTTGCTTTTTCAGTGTTTCTGTTTTATATCTGCACAGTTTTTCTGTATTATTCTGGAAATTAAAACATGTTTTAGTAGTAACTTTTGTGGTAGAGCTACAATGAGACTGCCTTTTCCGTAGAACAACAGTACGTTACAGCACAGTACTTTCTTCATCACGGCAATAAGCGTAATAACTAAGATATCTATACGCAAAGCATTTCACTTTTGTTTATCATGAGGTAAGTACATTGTCTTTTGCAAAACTTAGCTTTCGGAGGACGATAAATACGACACTTCCACAGAGATTATCTTACAACAAGACGCACAGTTTAGCGCTACAGTACACGTATTTGAGTGATTAATTTTGTACTTAAAACATTTATTTTTAAAGATATTTGAAGTACAATGATACAAAGGTTTTCCGTGATACATTTCATTCCATTGCTGTAATCTGTAACACCTGAGGGTATAATTACATTAATCCTCAGGGGGGTACACGCTTACTTTGTGTACCATGTGTTTGGTAAGCACAAGGAGCCCTAGCTAATATGGTATTTACTTATACAACTTTACACATCGGTACCATATTTCTCCAACACAGAATTACACAGCTACCTGATTATTTAACAGAGAAACAAACATTATTTTACTACATCAATGGCACATATTTACGCAATTACACAGTTGGGTAACTTCACACTTACGAAATTGTATTTTGTCTGTACTTTGTGAACTGTTCATATTTTTTTGGACCCATTGTGATATTATGAGAGCTTTGAATGATATATTTGGTATGGGATCACGATTTTTAAAGTACGTTTGAGGCAGATGACACTTTTGACATGAGCAGAGAATTTTTTTTTTCAGGTTTTGAAATTATTGGAGGAAGCTACGACGATTTTGAGATTTGGCTGAGGTTTTATAATGTTATTATTACGATGATGTGTATTATGCTGTTGCAGTATGTTTATGATCAATAAGCTGCTGCTATATGAGTTATTTGATTATGCTACATATCTGTTATGATGAAATATTGAAGAAGTGTCGACGAATATTTATATGTGTAATAAGGTAAGGAGTAATGAATAGTGGTTAGGGGCTCTGACTTGTGAAAAAGGATGTTGGAAACCAAGAATCATACTTTAAGAGTTATGAAATGTGTGTAAATGCATGAATGTATCACAATGCCAGCGAAAATTTTGTGGACACTGTTATATTCATAAGATTTTGTATCTACACATTTGCAATGCAAATTCTCGACCTCTGAATTTTTTTATATGAGACTGCCACTGTAGCGGAAACTGCTGTCGTAAATATTTCCGTAAGAAAGTTAAGTGACCACCTGCACGTAATGCGTCGTGGGCACCCAGCTGTGTCAGACGCCTGGAGAAAAAGCCATTAGTGTGCGCCTTTTCAGAGGCACAGGTAGAAAAGAAAAAAAAGGGAGGCCATTATCCTCGCTATTGACATTCCTTGTAGAAAGCACCGCAAATACGACACACTCATTACTTGGAAAGATACTTACATCTGCACACCTGATTATGACAAGCGTCTTTCTCGAGAATTGAGAGAATTTTTACTGCCTTATGAAATGCTATATGGCTAATGAATGATGTTTCATGCTGTCCTTTGTACATATTTGCTCATTTTCTTTAATATCTAGTTTCTAGCTGCACTGCAGCATTGGTTAAAATAAAATTTAATATATGTACTAATATAGTTATTTTATGCCTACAGATCCAGGCAATAAGAAATTTATGATCTACTTCCAAGAAAATGAGGGCACATAAATAAACATTTCCCTTCACAGGAATTGCATAAATAATTTCTTTACGATTTGGTAACTTATCTGCTAGTGTAAGTTCTCGTGATGCATCACTCTAGTGTTAAGATGTGACATAGGTATTAGACATGGCCATCTTTACTGTAATATTTTTTCTGCTTGAGCTTTCTCATGTTTAGGTATTAGTTATAGCATTTGCTGCTGCTGTTTGCCAGGCATAATGTTACTGAATTTGACTTTGTATTACTCTATTAAGCCAGTTTTACTACGGATTTATTTTTCTTGTTTGCTGCACATTGCCTTATATTAGTTGTAATATTTCAATTGCTTTGCTAATTTATATATACTGCAGCTTGCTTTGCCAATTTGAATTTTTTGTCATTGATGTTTGTGTTAATTGTTTTGTGCTGCTGCATTGTCTCGTCCCTTAGTTTAGCATCTGAGCTCAGTAGATTTAAGTTAGGTTAAGAGGGTGTAGACTATATAAGAAACTAACTATGATGAATTGGAAGAAATGCATTGAGAAGCTATAAGAAAATGGTTTCGTCAAAAAAGTAGTGTACAGTGGAGAAAAACTATTCTTGAAAGAGGATGTGAACAGAATACAGAAAGCTTGCTTGGATAGGATTTTTTTTAATTTTTTATGGAAACAAATGTTGAAATAAGAGGAAAGATCTACAGAATGAAGTTTTGGTTTGGACTGCAGTACCAAATGTCACACTGAAAACAAACACTGTCCTGTCCTTTTGTATTATTCTGCTATGTGTTTGTATACCCTTGTGTATATGTGTTCTTCCTGTCTTCATGTGATTATCTGATAAGACTTATGTTGTAGGATTTTTCTAATACTCAGCTACATTCACTATGATGAGGAATACTGTTATCCTCAAACATAATTTGCATTTATAAAATGTTATTTACTTTGTAAAGATGTTTAGACATTATTTATTCTCTTTTGTTTTAATGCTCATGTGCGAAGTTGATGTTTCAAAAGTTATTCTGATCTTTTGTGTATGTACTTATGTCATAATTCCTGTAACACTGATGTATATGTTTATTTCTATTCTTTTGTAAAGTCCCTATTACTACAAATGTTATCTGTATTGTTATGTTCTTTAATGATGTATTTTGTACCTTTGTTATTGTATTTTTATGTTATCAAATTGTAATTGTTACCAGTTCTTCAAATTAAGTATCATTTCACTGCACGCGTATCTGTTGGCCATAATATATGAACAGTATGTGAGAAGTTGGGACTGTTAGTGTTTGCATGTGTGTTAAAAATTCAGCGAGGGACTGGATAACAGCATTGCTGGTTCTAAGGACATTTCAAAAAAAAAAATTTGTGAGTGCACGAGTGGTGGTTTATGGACTTGCTATATTGTCCGCAAGACTCTTCGATGGTGATTGTGTACCTGCACAGTCGCAACAGATGGTTGCTGGCCGTCTCTACAAGGACTACAGCGGGTCTGCATCTTTGATGGCCCACCAATACCATTATTTCTACAAGGACTGCAGTGGGTCTGCACCTCTGGTGGCCCACCAATACCACAATCTCTACCAGGACTGCAGTGGGTCTGCACCTCTGATGGCCCATCAATACTGCAATCTCTACCAGGACTACAGTGGGTCTACTCTGTGATGACCTACCTACCAATATTCTTCAAAACTTCGACTGACTCTGTGGTGGGTTTGCTCTGTTGTGGCCCATTACCTGTCTGCATGTCAAGAGTCAGCACTGTCTTTCCGATGGAAGGACAACACTACTTCTTCAAGACAGCATGGAAATCCACTACTTCTGTGTGCATTTTCTTTTACTGCTCAGACTTTGAGAAAAACACTGCTATTTTACTGTGATGAACGATCAGGACTGTCTTTATGGACTGTGAGAAAATTTTAGCTTTTGACCAACATCGTATCAATAAGTGTGTGCATTTGATTTCTTTGTTATTGTAATTATGGAAAATTTTATCAAATCATTATTGGCCACTGCCCAAAACAATTTGTAAAATTTTTTGTGGGGAGCATGGGGGCTATGTAAGTAGGCTGTTTATGTTTTCTTATTGGCAACGTTACATAGCGCTCTGTATGAAAATCACTGGGTGTGCTGTGTGCAGTCTGTGGCTAGTTTGCATTGTTGTCTGCCATTGAAGTGTTGGGCAGCGGCAGCTGGATGTGAACAGCGCGTAGCGTTGCGCAGTTGGAGGTGAGCCACCAGCAGTGGTGGATCTGGGGAGAGAGATGGCGGAGTTTTGAAATTTGTCATGAACTGCTATATATATTATGACTATTAAGGTAAATACATTGTTTGTTCTCTATTAAAATCTTTCATTTGCCAACTATGCCTATCAGTAGTTAGTGCCTTCCGTAGTTTGAATCTTTTATTTAGCTGGCAGTAGTGGCGCTCGCTGTATTGCAGTAGCTTGAGCAGCGAAGATTTTTGTGAGGTAAGTGATTTGTGAAAGGTATAGTTTAATGTTAGTCAGGGCCATTCTTTTGTAGGGATTATTGGAAGTCAGATTGCGTTGCGCTAAAAATATTGTGTGTCAGGTTAAGCACAGTCCTGTATAATTTTTCAAAGGGGACGTTTCAAAGTATTTACGGAAGTATGAAAAATGTGGTAGAAGTAGACCTGTAGAGAGATCAGTCTAGGTCTGGGGACGCGAAGTAAACCTGAATTTGTGACTTGCGTTAGAAGATAGGTTGAAGAAATAACCCTGACTGGGATACACTGTCTGAAATTGTGATGGTAAACACGACGTGAACTCCGTCCACAGGCCTTGACTGGCCCGTTGGTACGAATCGACCGTCGTGACATCCTCCACCAATGGCGTCCTTGGATAAGGTGTGGAGGGTTGTGGGATCAGCACACCTCTCTCCAGGCCGTTGCAGATTTTCGTGACCTGGAGCCGCTACTAGTAGGTCAAAAAGCTCCTCAACTGACACCATAAGGGTGAGTGCACCGCGTTCCAGTCTCACCGCCAAGGAAGAACCTATGGCAATACTAGGAAACGAATCCGGATCTTCCACATGGCAGTCAGTACCGCTAACTCATCAAGTGCAGAGGCGGACAATATTCTAAAGGTAGCAGAGCTAAAACACGGTGAGCAAAAAGCTATTTACCACATGTCCAGAAACCAGACCTCTACTGCACTGAAGAGCGAAAGAAACTGTTGCACATGCCTAATAACGTGTAGGGTCCCGCGAGCACGCAGTAGGTCCGCAACACGACGTGACATGAACTAATGCCTGAAGTAATGCTGTAGAGAACTGACACCATCAATACTGCAGAGCTGGAACGATGGGGTGGAGATTTCTTCTGAACAGCACGTTGCAAGGCGTCCCAACTATACTCAACGATGTTCAGGAGTGTGGAGTTTGGTGCGCAGCGGAAGTTTCTAAACTCAAAAGATTGTTCCTGGAGCCACTCTGTACCAGTTCTGGACGTGTGGGGTGTCGCGTTGTCCTGCTGGAATTACTAAAGCCGTCTGAATGCGCAATGGACATAAATGGATGGAGGTGATCAAACAGGAAGCTTGCATGCGTGTAACTTGTCAGAGTCGAATCTGTGCGTACATGAGTCCCATATCACTCCAACTGCACACGCCCCACACCATCACAGAGCCTCCACCAGCTTGAACAGTCCTCTGCTGACATTCAGGGTCCATGAATTTACGGGGTTGTCTCCATATTCGTAGACGTCCATCTGCTCGATACAATTTGAAACAAGACTCGTCAGACGAGGCAACATGTTTCCGGTCATCAACAGGCCAATATCAGTGTTGTCGCTCCCAGGCGATGCGTAAAGCTTTGTGTCGTGTAGTCATCAAGGGCACACGAATGGCCTTCGGCTCCGAAAGCCCATTTCGATAATGTTTCGTTGAATGGTTCGCATGCTGTCACATTTTGATGTCCCAGCACTCAAATCTGCAGCAATTTGCGGATGGTTTGCACTTCTGTCACATGGAATGATTCTCTTCAGTCGTCTGATACTCATAGTACACTCGTAAAAGGGTTGTACGGGAAAATCCTCATTTCATCGCTACCTCGGAGATGTTGTGTCTCATCGCTCGTGCGTCGACTATAGCACCACGTTCAAACTCACTTAAATATTGATAACCTGCCATTGTAGCAGCAGTAACCGATCTAACAACTGCGTCAGAGACTTTATGTCTTATATAGGCGTTGCCGGCCGCGGCGCCGTATTCTGCCCGTTCACATATCTCCGTATTTGAATAGCATGCCTAAGCCAGTTTCTTTGGCGCTTCAGTGTGTATTATACAACAAATATGTCACAGTTATTGTGAAATCCAATTGTAATTTCGCATTTAATACGAAAGAAATGCAGCATCTGAGAAACGAGTGAGACAGCGTTGTAACATATCCCGCATGTTATTCAATCCTTGCACTGAACAAGCATAATAGAAAATCAAGAAGTAGTTTGGAAAAGGAACTTAAGTTCAGGGAGAACAAATTAAAATGTTGACTATTCAAAATGGCTCTGAGCACTATGGGACTTAACATCTATGGTCATCAGTCCCCTAGAACTTAGAACTACTTAAACCTAACTAACCTAAGGACAGCACACAACACCCAGCCATCACGAGGCAGAGAAAATCCCTGACCCCGCCGGGAATCGAAACCGGGAACCCGGACGTGGGAAGCGAGAACGCTGCCGCACGACCACGAGATGCGGGCTGTTGACTATTGTCGATGACGTTGTTGTTCTGTAGAGATGGCAAAGGACTAGAATGTTCAGTTTCACGGAATGGTTAGTGTCTCGAAAGAGGACTTACAAGTTGAAAGTCACCAAAAGGTAAACAAGGGCAATGGAATGTGGTCGAATAAAATGATGCGATGGTGACGGAATTAGATTAGAAAACGAGACACTAACAGTAGTATATGCGTTTTATTATTTTCACAGCAAAGTGATGACAAAAGAAAAAGACATAAAATGCAGCCCGGAAATAACAAGAAAAGTATTTCTCAATAAGAGAAATTTGGTACCATCGAATACACTACCGGAAGAAATTACAACACCTTATTAGAGATTTCCAATTCATTAAAGATTTATTGTTACTACAGTGCATATGGAGTACATGAGATGATTACATTTACAGGTTAATAGCAAAATCGGTTCTGAGGTAGCAGGCATCGACCGATGCTGTAACACCCATATTGGTACGTGGTGTAGTCTCCACGGACGGCAATGCAGCCGCTGACTCTGACATCCGGTCGATCGTGTAGATGGCGAATACTGACCTGGGATACGTTATGCCACGCATGCTCAACCTGTTCGCGTCATACTGTAAGAGTTACTGTTTGA
This sequence comes from Schistocerca americana, assembly GCF_021461395.2. Lineage (NCBI taxonomy): Eukaryota > Metazoa > Arthropoda > Insecta > Orthoptera > Acrididae > Schistocerca > Schistocerca americana. Next base: position 319,354,123 of record NC_060120.1, on the reverse strand, counting down.
CGTGTCGCACGAGTCAGTTCTCGAGCCATCATTTCCCACACGTAATTGGTTGGAGAGAAATACGGAGATTGTAATGGCCAAGGAAGTTTCCGCACGTCTTGCAGAGCTCGTTGAGTTTCAAGGGCAACGTGGGCGAGCATTATCATGTTGGAACAAGACATCACCTTTGTGTTGCAAGAAAGGCTAAAGAGCAGGTCTAACAACATTCTTCATGTACAGAGCGTTGCTTAGTGTCTTCTTGAGAAGCACAAAGGATAACCGACAGCTAAAGCTTGTGGCACGTGGGATGCGGCCAGTGTGTCTTGAACGAATGCTTCCTACCTGTGATCGTCAGGTAAACGTCGGTCGCGCAGACGACCATCCACTTGCGTCCAGGAGAAAGTACTTTCATCGCTGAAGACTACTTCGTTACAGTTCGTGTTGACACGCCTGGGCTCACAAGGCGTCTTACATGGGTTGTGGTAGCTGTACGATCCACCGCGGCTGCCCTTACAATACAACGATACAATCTGGCGCCTGTGCTGTGTGGACGTCCAGAACCTCATCTACGGGTGTCAGAATGACACGTGACCACTGATACCAGCATAACTGCACAACTGATGCAGCACGTCCAACTTGTGTGGCAATTCTTCGGCAGTCGGAAGGCCGCAATTTGACCATTTTTAAACTCGTTCAGTTGACTGTAGGAAGCACGAGTGCGTCTCCGTCGCATGGTTGCCTGGTTGCTTCACTGGTCTGCACCACACTGAGCCTTCTGACTGGGAGAATTCCCTGTAGAAGGGTAGGCACAGATGGCGATCTGGTGACTTTGCCAGTAAGCTATATACGAGGTGCATTCAAGTTCTAAGGCCTCCGATTTTTTTTCTAATTAACTACTCACCCGAAATCGATGAAACTGGCGCTACTTCTCGACGTAATCGCCCTGCAGACGTACACATTTTTCACAACGCTGACGCCATGATTCCATGGCAGCGGCGAAGGCTTCTTTAGGAGTCTGTTTTGACCACTGGAAAATCGCTGAGGCAATAGCAGCACGGCTGGTGAATGTGCGGCCACGGAGAGTGTCTTTCATTGTTGGAAAAAGCCAAAAGTCACTAGGAGCCAGGTCAGGTGAGTAAAGAGCATGAGGAATCACTTCAAAGTTGTTATCACGAAGAAACTGTTGCGTAACGTTAGCTCGAAATGCGGGTGCGTTGTCTTGGTGAAACAGCACACGCGCAGCCCTTCCCGGACGTTTTTGTTGCAGTGCAGGAAGGAATTTGTTCTTCAAAACATTTTCGTAGGATGCACCCGTTACCGTAGTGCCCTTTGGAACGCAATGGGTAAGGATTACGCCCTCACTGTCCCAGAACAAGGACCCCATCAGTTTTGCAGCACTGGTGGTTACCCGAAATTTTTTTGGTGGTGGTGAATCTGTGTGCTTCCATTGTACTGATTGGCGCTTTGTTTCTGGATTGAAAAATGGCATCCACGTCTCATCCATTGTCACAACCGACGAAAAGAAAGTCCTATTCACGCTGTCGTTGCGCGTCAACATTGCTTGGCAACATGCCACACGGGCAGCCATGTGGTCGTCCGTCAGCATTCGTGGCACCCACCTGGATGACACTTTTCGCATTTTCAGGTCGTCATCCAGGATTGTGTGCACAGAACCCACAGAAACGCCAACTCTGGAGGCGATCTGTTCAACAGTCATTCGGCGATCCCCTAAAACAATTCTCTCCACTTCCTTGATCATGTCGTCAGACCGGCTTGTGCGAGCCCGAGGTTGTTTCGGTTTGTTGTCACACGATGTTCTGCCTTCTTTAAACTGTCGTACCCACTAACGCACTTTCGAGACATCCATAACTCCATCACCACATGTCTCCTTCAACTGTCGATGAATTTCAATTGGTTTCACACCACGCAAATTCAGAAAACGAATGATTGCACGCTGTTCAAGTAAGGAAAACGTCGCCATTTTAAGTATTTAAAACAGTTCTCATTCTCGCCGCTTGTGGTAAAATTCCATCTGCCGTACAGTGCTGCCATCTCTAGGACATATTGACAATGAACGCGGCGTCATTTTAAAACAATGCGCATGTTTCTATCTCTTTCCAGTCCGGAGAAAAAAATCGGAGGCCTTAGAACTTGAATGCACCTCGTATTGGTGGACGACGCTGAAACCCCCATCAGCACTTCTATGATCCCCCAGGTGCCATACGCCGATAGCGGTTCAAAGTCGACGACGTCTTTCTAGGTGTACTATTTTTTTCTGCAGTGTATAACTATGTTAGAAAGTCTCTTTCTGAAAGTATTTGTCGGAGTGCAGCCTCGCATGGAGGTGAAATTCAGATGATGAACTTTAAGACGACATGACCATACTAAGTTTTGCAATTTGATGGTGCAGAAGAGCTGAAGGCTGGCTGGTTCAAATGGCTCTGAGCACTATGGGACTTAACTTCTGAGGTCATCAGTCCCCTAGAGCTTAGAACTACTTAAACCTAACTAACCTAAGGACATCACACACATCCATGCCCGAGGCAGAAGAGCTGAAGATTAAAAGGGTTAATCGAATAGCTAAAGAAAAGGTAGTGAACCGAAATTGGGAAAAAAAGACATCTGAGGCTAACTAGACTGAAAGAAGGGATCGGTTGATATGCCACGTCCTAAGGCATCAAGGAATCCTCGATTTGGTTTTAGAAGGAAGTATGTGTGTTTGTGAGAAGTGGGGGTTATAAACTGCAGAGGGAGACTAGCGCTTGACCAGAGATAAGTCAATTGTAGTAGTAATGCAGAAATTAAGAGACTTGCACAAGATAGGCTCGCTTTAAGAGCTGCTTCAATCAGGGCTTAACGTTCTACCGTCGGAAGAATCTGCATGTAGACTGAAGGGAAATGTTCGGAAGTAATTGGACGTGTTCTCAGTACGCTTTGGCGGCATCGGAGGGACACTAGTTGTAGATGGAGAACCCCCATGGCGGTCAGGGTCACAAAAGGCGCTGCCACCCCGCCACCCGCTCACGCAGCGACTGCCGCCTCCGTGGGACCTTGGCTGTGCGGCGCTGCACAAACCCCGTGGCACACAGCAACATACCTTTGTCTGTGCCCGTAGGGGCGGAGCGCTCACTGCACGCCGCGTTGCGTGAGCTCCTGAATACTTTCCCTGTCGCTGTCGGGGCAGATTCCCACGGCGACGAGGTGCGGTGCGCCGGAAATTCTGTCCTTACAAACCGCCACCAATTTCTCTCTCGTATTTGTTCTTCAAAACTAACACCGCTCTAGTAGGCGACAGTGCATACTACTGAACGTCAGTTCCCAAAGCGAGACTGAATAACAATATACACACTCAGGGGTGATTCTAGAAGTTAGTCAAGGGGGGGGGGCTAATTGGGGGAGGGGGGAGTGAGTTTGGGCGAATTGAATGTCGCTTAACAGAAGGAGAGTTGGGCTCCACCGACAAATTGGTAAAATTTGGTGTTGCTTAAAGTATTTTTTGGTAACTGTTTTGGAGTTCAGGGTAAAAAGAAAACTTATATTAATCTCACTGCAGCGCGGCTACAGAACGTGATTTGTCCCAGATTTACGGCGATTTCAAAGTTTTTGTCTGGGGTCAGCAATTTAAATGGTAGGCATACCCAGTTCATTTAGCTTTCCTGTTTATTGTAATACATTACATATACAGGGTGTTTCAAAAATGACCGGTATATTTGAAACGGAAATAAAAACTAAACGAGCAGCGATAGAAATACACCGTTTGTTGCAATATGCTTGGGACAACAGTACGTTTTCAGGCAGACAAACTTTCGAAATTACAGTAGTTACAATTTTCAACAACAGATGGCGCTGCAAGTGATGTGAAAGATATAGAAGACAACGCAGTCTGTGGGTGCGCCATTCTGTACGTCGTCTTTCTGCTGTAAGCGTGTGCTGTTCACAACGTGCAAGTGTGCTGTAGACAAGATGGTTTATTCCTTAGAACAGAGGATTTTTCTGGTGTTGGATTCCACCGCCTAGAACACAGTGTTGTTGCAACAAGACGAAGTTTTCAATGGAGGTTTAATGTAACCAAACGACCGAAAAGCGATACAATAAAGGATCTGTTTGAGAAATTTCAACGGACTGGGAACGTGACGGATGAACGTGCTGGAAAGGTAGGGCGACCGTGTACGGCAACCACAGAGGGCAACGCGCAGCTAGTGCAGCAGGTGATCCAACAGCGGCCTTGGGTTTCCGTTCGCCATGTTGCAGCTGCGGTCCAAATGACGCCAACGTCCACGTATCGTCTCATGCGCCAGAGTTTACACCTCTATCCATACAAAATTCAAACGCGGCAACCCCTCAGCGCCGCTACCATTGCTGCACGAGAGACATTCGCTAACGATATAGTGCACAGGATTGATGACGGCGATATGCATGTGGGCAGCATTTGGTTTACTGACGAAGCTTATTTTTACCTGGATGGCTTCGTCAATAAACAGAACTGGCGCATATGGGGAACCGAAAAGCCCCATGTTGCAGTCCCATCGTCCCTGCATCCTCAAAAAGTACTGGTCTGGGCCGCCATTTCTTCCAAAGGAATCATTGGCCCATTTTTCAGATCCGAAACGATTACTGCATCACGCTATCTGGACATTCTTCGTGAATTTGTGGCGGTACAAACTGCCTTCGACGACACTGCGAACACCTCGTGGTTTATGCAAGATGGTGCCCGGCCACGTCGCACGGCCGACGTCTTTAATTAATATTTCGATGATCGTGTGATTGCTTTGGGCTATCCGAAACATACAGGAGGCGGCGTGGATTGGCCTCCCTATTCGCCAGACATGAACCCCTGTGACTTCTTTCTGTGGGGACACTTGAAAGACCAGGTGTACCGCCAGAATCCAGAAACAATTGAACAGCTGAAGCAGTACATCTCATCTGCATGTGAAGCCATTCCACCAGACACGTTGTCAAAGGTTTCGGGTAATTTCATTCAGAGACTACGCCATATTATTGCTACGCACGGTGGATATGTGGAAAATATCGTACTATAGAGTTTCCCAGACCGCAGCGCCATCTGTTGTTGAAAATTGTAACTACTGTAATTTCGAAAGTTTGTCCGCCTGAAAATGTACTGTTGTCCCAAGCATATTGCAACAAACGGTGTATTTCTATCGCTGCTCGTTTAGTTTTTATTGCCGTTTCAAATATACCGGTCATTTTTTAAACACCCTGTATATGTAATGTACATCAATAAATAATAAGACGTCCATTTTAAGTTAAATCGTATTTATTGGTTTAGACAGTAAACTATTTGCCGCTCTTATTCTTTTGTTAAAATATGTTTGGAATACATTGCAACCTATATTGCCCCAGAATTATAGAAAAAAAATAATTAAAAAAACATGATTGAATCGCTTGAAGTAATATAGTCTCTAATTTCTGAAGTCATTTTAACCGGTGTAATATGATACTCCATTCGGTGAGGGGGGAGGGGGGGGGCTATAGCCCCCCTCCCTTGCTACCGCCCCTGTACACACTCGTCTAAAGATAAATCTCAGCAGAAACAAAATGCTGAAGCTAAGCATTCAACAATTAAAGCTTCAGAACCGAGCTACAATAAGATCTGAACTGGACACACAAACAAAATGTAAAAGTTAAGCAGTAAAAAATTAAAGGTTTTGAATGGTATTACAATAAGATATGAAATGGGGGTCCTTTTGCATGGCACGATTCAAAGTTCGATGACTGCGACAGTTCGACAGGAGTTTGTAAACTTGGAGCACCACATGATGGTACAACCAGTGTCCGTTCTAAGGTTTTTGCCGGCGAATATGCAGCTTGAAACTCGCTCGGGCAAGCAGTCTGGTTGACTGATCGATGTCAAACGAGTTTTCCACGGCGTAGTGTACCATCATCGTCAGATTACTCCTGCTGACTGACATTCTTTACCAGTGGGTGCGTTGTATATACCGGTCGTTCCCACCTCCACTGATCCCGTGTGCGGACCGCACGATAGGCGAGCCGGGGTGGCGGGAGCAGCTCGCGCTAATGTGAATATTTCTTACGAGTATACATCTAAATGATAGTGACGTAATATACTATTATACAAAATAGTATCTAAATATTATTCTGTGAATTATAAGCCGATCTCACATATATGTTTCCGGTAGATCCTTCTCTACCCTCGGAAGCTGTTTGGCTTATCGTTACAATAGAACTGAAGTGAAACTGAAAATTTTCTATATCTTAAGATACGACCAGAGGCCCCAATGTGACAGAGTATATAAACAAAAAAAAATATCTCTACTAACGGCGGCTTTTGAACACATATTCCTTCACTATTTTCTGTGATATATTCGACCTACATAAGATACCCTGTCAATGTCTAGATAATAAATTGTGCTGTGGCTTTCCTTGAAATTCTTGTGTACTGTGCTGCAGCTAGAGATATTCTGATGTTAATGATATGGGGCAGTACTGATACGTCTGTATTAATATGAACAACATCTGTATTGATACCAGGTGTACGAGATTTTCATAGTGTGAAAAAAATATCAGAGCGTCGGTATCGGATGTACTGTTACGACATGATGGAAAATAACAACCTTTAACTACTAGGGTAGTGAGAATTAAAATGTATGCAGTAACTGCGTGGCACACATGAAACACGGATCCAGTAGTAAAACTATTTTTTATGTACAGTGTGCTGTGAACAATATTTTTTTGGCAACATACACCTGTTGTTGTTGATGTTTTCAGTCCAGATACTGATTTCATGCAGCTCTCCGTACTACTCTATCCTGTGCAACTTCTTCATATCCAAATAACTTTTCCAACCTACATCCTTCTGAATCTGCTTACTGTACTCATGTCTTGGTCTCCCTCTACGATGCTGCCCTCCAGTACTAAACTGGTGATCCCTTGATGCCTCAGAACATGTACTACCAACCGATCCCTGCTTCTAGTCAGGTTGTGCCACAAATTCCTCATCTCCCCAGTTCTGTTGAGTACCTCCTCATTAGATACGTGATCTACCCCTTTAATCTTCAGCATTCTTCTGTAGCACCTAATTTCGAAAGCTTCTATTCTCTTCTTGTCTAAACTATTTATTGCCCATGTTTCACTTCCATACATGGCTACACTCCATACAAATACTTCTAGAAACGACTTCCTGACACTTAAATCTATACTCGATGTTAACAAACTTCTCTTCTTCAGAAACGCTTTCTTTGCCATTGCCAGTCTACAATTTATATTCTCTATACGTCGACCATCATCAGTTATTTTGCTCCCCAAGTAGAAAAACTCATTTACCACTTTAAGCGCCTCATTTCCTAACCTAATTCAACATCACCTGATTTAATTAGACTACATCCCATTATCTTCGTTATGCTTTTGTTGATGTTCATCTTATAGCCTCCTTTTAAGACACTGTCCATTTCGTCCAATTGCTCTTCCAGGTCCTTTGCTATCTCCGACAGAATTACATTGTCACCGGCATACCTCAAAGTTTTTATTTTCTCTCCATGGATTTTAGTTCCTACTCCAAATTTTTCTTTTGTTTCCTTTACTGCTTGCTCAATATACAAATAACATCGGGAAGAGGCTGCAACCCTGTCTCACTCACTTCCCAACCACTGCTTCCCTTTCATGACCCTCGACTCTTATAACTGCCATCTGGTTTCTGTACAAAACGTATTTTATCCTTGCCACCTTCAGAATTTGAAAGAGAGTATTCCATTCAACATTGTCAAAAGCTTTCTCTATCTACAGATGCCAGAAACGTAGATTAGCCTTTCCTTAATCTAAGACAATTCGTAGGGTCAGTAGTGCCTCACGTGTTCCAACATTTCTACGGAATCCAAACCGATCTTTACCGAGGTCGGCTTCTACCAGTTTTTCCATTCGTCACATATAACTGTAACATTAAAATTATACACCCACTACCTTGTAAAAGTTGTTCGAGTGTTCATATGTATGTGAATTACATGTAGTTAAAGACAAGAAGTTAATAACTTAATGAAACAGTAATTACCAAGTGCTTAATACTGCTCTGAGTTGCTAAAATGTTGGGAATACTCCTTTTTGTAAGGGTTGTAAGCGATTCTTTCTTCAGTAATACGTCACACGGCAGTTCGGCTCGATGGAAGCCTCACCATTTCAGTTCTTGTAAGCTGGAGACACAGATAGACAGAACACAAGTGATTTCTGTTGCTGCTCAGTGTATTCGATATGTGTTTTTATGTTTTTGTGTATGAGCCATGAGCTCATGAGTCTTTTTCTGTAGTACGAGATTTTTAAGCTTCGATGTACAGTGTTGGTGTTTAACTATAGTTTATGTCATCATGCAATAACGAGGTGATTCACAATACTGTATATTTACTGGTACAGTTTTCATTACAGTCTTAATAATGTTAATGCAGAAAGAAGGACGCTGGACAGGAAATTAGCCACCCCCGGAGATATTGCACAGACACGATGTAGCACGGCACCTAGCCTCAATCCGGCTAGGCAAAGAGTCGACAAGTTGCTTCAGATCCGCCATATTCAGCTGAAACTGCTCAGTGATTGAAACGCGGCAAGCCATTTGGCTTGTCTCTTTTCATTCAACATGATAATTAATACTCTCTTTCAAACTCTAAAGGTGGCAGGGGTAAAATACAGGGAGCGAAAGGCTATTTATAATTTGTACAGGAACCAGATAGCAGTTATAAGTGTCGAGGGCCATTTGAACCATTTATTCAAAAATGGTTCAAATGGCTCTGAGCACTATGGGACTTAACTTCTAAGGTCATCAGTCCCCTAGAACTTAGAACTACTTAAACCTAACTAACCTAAGGACATCACACACATCCATACCCGAGGCAGGATTCGAACCTGCGACCGTAGCGGTCACGCGGTTCCAGACTGTAGCGCCTTTAACCGCTTGGCCACACCGGCCGGCGAACCATTTATCCGCGATGTGGTTAGGGTAACGACCAAAAATGACAGGTCCCTTCTGCTGCTGTGTCACATCTATACGCAGAACAGCTTTCCAGCGATGATTCCACATAATCGACTGGCACATACGCAACACTTTATTGTCACGCCTTTCATCAGCGGTGGGGACACATGACCGCTGATACCAGTGCTACAAGTACATGGTTTAAAAGCAACCACTGATCTCTTTTAAAGAACGTCACTAATTTTTTATGCTGTGATATTAGTATAAGTTTTATATTTCTCCTTGTATTTTAAATATATCATTTTGTATTGAAGAAACAATTTATAATACATAAAAGAAGTAATGAATAATTGCAATTCTGTCTGTATCGATTGTTCAGTATATTTTCTCACCTAGGTGGAAACAAAGTCCGTGAAGTAGACGACATTCCGTTAGAACTGCTGACAGTGAGTCGTGACAAAATTATCCCAACTGGTGTGCAAGATGTAAGAGACACGCAAAAAACACTCAGACTTCAAGAAGAATGTAATGCATGTGCTGAGAGGTGTGAATGTTACAGAACTATCGGTGTAATAAATCACGGTTCCAAAATACTAACACGACTTATTAAAGGAAGAACAGAAAATCTAGTAGAAGCCGACGTCGGGGAAGATCAGTTTTGGCTCTGGAGAAGTGCAGGAATACGTGAGGCAATACTGACCCTATGACTGCTCTTAGAATACAGGTTAAGGAAAACCACATCTACGTTTATAGCATTAGAGAAAGCTTTTGATAATGTTGGTTGGAGTACTCTCTTTGGAATTCTGAGGTAGCAGGGGCAAAATACAGGAAACCAGACTGCTGTTATATGAGTCGAGGAGCGTCAAAAGGGACCAGTGTTTGAGAAGTGAGTGAGACATAGTTGTAGCCTATCCTCGATATTACTCAATCTGCTCAATCTGTACAAGCTGAACAAATAAAAACATTCAGGTTTCCTGTCGATACTGTACCTCTGTCAGAGACAGCAAAGGATGTGGAAGAGCCGTTGAACGGAATGTAAAACGTCATGAAAGGCGGATGGAAGGTGAACATCAACAAAAGCAAGACAAGGGTAATGAAATGTAGTCAAATTAAATCAGGCGCTGCTGAGGGCATTAGTTTACGAATCGATACACTTAAAGTACATGATTAGTTTTGCTATTCGATCAGTAAAATGACTGATGGTCGAAGTAGGAAAATATAAAACGTAGACTGCCAATGAGGAGAAAGGCGCTTCTGAAGAAGAGAAAATTATTATCATCGAATATGGACTTAAGCATTAAGAAGCCTTTTCCGAATCTATTTGTGTGTAGGCATTTGTGAAAGTGATACGTGATGATACACAATTCAGCCAACAAGGGAATAGAAGCTTTTGAATTGCGGTGCTTCGGAAGAATGCAGAACATCAGATGAGTAGATAGTGTAATTAATTAGGAGGTACCCAATAGGAAGGGGTAGAAACGAAAGTTGTGGCTCAACTTGACTAAAAGAAGGGACCGGCTGACAAGACACATGGTCTAAACATCAGTGCTTCACTAATTTAACCTTGTAGGAAAGTATGGGGGGGGGGGGGGAGGGGAGAGGTCTAGAGGGAGGTCAAGATATGGGTGCAGTAGTAAGGTTCAAAAGGATGTAGGCTGCAATAGTTATTCGGAAATGAAGAGGTTTCCGCAGGATAGAGTAGCACGGAGAGTTGTATCAAATCAGTCTACAGACTGAAGACCACAAGACACACATCTTCTGCATCTGTAGGCCTAACAGCCATAAGTGCGTGAATGAAGGCGATGTTTTCCGTTTAGTTTGTAATACTTATCAAAGGCCTGTATTTAATTACGCACACTAGAACAATAGTACACAGTCTTAAGAAGTGTCCACTTCGAGCATTTGACGATGATCTGAGGACAATACGGCACGTACTCCGAGTGGTCTGATGTCATTTGTCAGTCGTCAAATTTGGGCACTTCTATTTGATTATACATACCTTTGTGTACTTGAAAAACCATACGACTTACACACGTTACAATTCGTGTTTCCGAATAAGAAACAATTCTGACGTGTTTACGCAGAGGAAACTGCCAAACGTGCGAAAGTGAGAGCGAACTCTCGTGACGTGGTGTTATTTGTGACGATTTACAAATGCTACGTTGGTCACAGTTTGAAATACAGTCGATACACTAATGGGGCAATAAAATCTTGCTACGAAACGTAAGAACATTGTGTGAGTTCACTGCCACTTTCGTCCTTACGGTTTCTAGCTCTGTTTGATCGTTGAAAATAGCACTGTTAAGGTGAAAGAAGGTCTATAACTAAGAAGAAGTATTAATAAGTATTACAGCCATAGTCTAATAATGTCCCCTCATCCAACTTTTGTGCGTTTATTAACGAAGTATCCATACAGTTTTGGCCAAATGTTGTTGTTGTCTTCAGTCCTGAGACTGGTTTGATGCTGCTCTCCATGCTACTCTATCCTGTTCAAGGTTCGTCAACTCCCAGTACTTACTGCATCCTACATCCTTCTGAATCTACTTAGTATACTCATCTCTTGGTCTACGATTTTTACCATCCACGCTGCCCTCCAATGCTAAATTTGTGATCCCTTGATGCCTCAGAACATGTCTTACCAACCGGTCCCTTCGTCTTGTCAAGTTGTGCCACAAACTCCTCCAGAATTCTATTCAATACCTCCTCATTAGTTATGTGATCTACCCACCTAATCTTCAGCATTTTTCTGTAGCACCACATTTCGAAAGCTTCTGTTCTCTTCTTGTCCAAACTATTTACCGTCCATGTTTCACTTCCATATATGGCTACACTCCATACAAATACTTTCAGAAACGACTTCCTGATACTTAAATCTATACTCAATGTTAACAAATTTCTCTCCTTCAGAAACGCTTTCCTTGCCATTGCCAGTCTACATTTTATGTCTTCTCTACTTCGACCATCATCAGTTATTTTTCTCCCCAAATAGCAAAACTCCTTTACTACTTTAAGTGTTTCATTTCCTAATCTAATTCCCTCAGCATCACCCGACTTAATTCGACTACATTCCATTATCCTCGTTTTGCTTCTGTTGATGTTTATCTTATACCCTCCTTTCAAGACACTGTCCATTCCGTTCAACTGCTCTTCCAAGTCCTTTGCTGTCTCTGACAGAATTACAATGTCATCGGCGAACCTCAAAGTTTTTATTTCTTCTCCATGGATTTTAATAACTACTCCGAATTTTTCTTTTGTTTCCTTTACTGCTTGCTCAATATACAGATTGAATAACATCGGGGAGGCTACAACCCTGTCTCACTCCCTTCCCAACCACTGCTTTCCTTTCATGCCCCTCGACTCTTATAACTGCCATCTGGTTCCTGTACAAATTGTAAATAGCCTTCCGCTCCCTGTTTTTTTATCCCCGCCACCTTTAGAATTTGAAAGAGAGTATTCCAGCCAGCATTGTCAAAAGCTTTCTCTAAGTCTACAAATGCTAGAAACGTAGGTTTGCCTTCTTCTAAGATAAGTCGTAAGGTCAGTATTGCCAAATATATTGGTACCACATATCTGGTATTGGATCGTTCCTAGACCAGTGTCCTCTTCCATTTTCGTATGCACGCCGTCATTTCAAAAAGAATTTCAGTATTCTTAGGCCAATCGGTTTTGTTAGTACAAGTGTAGCGTGATCAGTATCTCATAACTTTCGTGGTTATTTAATCTCGTCACATTGGTGAGCCTTGAAAAAAGACCAACAAAGAAACAAAACGAGCCTTGCTTTACTTGAAAAGGAGTACATTGCGTTCAGTGGTTCGTAACGACGTTGGCACCCTATGGTGTTCCTTGACAGGTGGGAGACGGGCTCCCAGGTGAGTGGGCCAAGGTTGCGCGGCGGCGGGGTTCCCAAGGCCGCGGGCTGTGGGTGGCGCGGCTAGAACAATGTTTACAATGGCCCACGGCGGCGGAAACCTGCCGCCGCAAAGGCCCACACCGCACCGGAACAAGGAAGCGCCGTCGCCAAGGCAACACAGGTAAAAGTGGGTGGACGTACAGGCCTGGCAGTTCCACGTGGCTTCCCAGAAACGGAACTGTCTTCTTTACGCCGCTCAACACAATTCGCAGCTACACCACAGTATTCCAGCCAACTCAAAACAGATGCCTACTTACACTCTTTCACGACTGCTATAGTCATATGCAGATTGATTGGGTTTTCTTTTTTTAAGAAATGTGCCCCATATTCATAAAGGAGACCAGAAATAAATACGAGGGTAATCCCAAAAGTAAGGACTCCTTTTTTTTTATAAATACATAGACATAGTTAATTTTTACGGTGGTGTGCCGGCCGCGGTGTCCGTGCGGTTCTAGGCGCTTCAGTCCGGAACCGCGAGACTGCTACGGTCGCAGGTTCGAATCCTGCCTCGGGCATGGATGTGTGTGATGTCCTTAGCTTAGTTAGGTTTAAGTAGTTCTAAGTTCTAGGGGACTGATGACCTCAGATGTTAAGTCCCATAGTGCTCAGAGCCATTTGAACCATTTTTTTTTTTTTTTTTTTTTTTTTGCTGTGGTGTGCATCAGTTTACAGCCTGAACGTTTCGTTATTTTTCAACATAATCACCATTTCTGTCGATGCATTTTTGTAGACGCTGTGGCAGTTTTTGTATGCCCATATCATACAAGCTCGCCACCATGCTGTTCAGAAAGTTATGAACCTCTTCTTTCACCTCTTCGTCGGAGGTGAATCGCTGGGACCACAATTAACGCTGACAGGTACTGTGAGACTATGAAAAAACTCAAACGGGAAATTCAGAACCGGAGAAGAGGAATGTTGAGCAATGGCGTACACATTCTCCATGACAACGCTCGCTCGCACATCGTTCGGCAAACCGTTGCTCTCCTGCAACAGTTTCAGTAGAACATAATCACCCACCCACCCTATGATCGTGACTTGGCGCCCAGTTCCCTAGGTTAAAAGAACATTTGGCCGGAAAGCGATTCAGCTCCGACGACGAGGTGAAAGAAGAGGTTCATAACTTTCTGAACAGCATGGCGGCGAGCTGGTAAGACAAGGGCATACAAAAACTGCCACAGAGTCTATAAAAATGCATCGACAGAAATGGTGACCATGTCGAAAAATAGCTAAATGTTGAATCTGTAAACTGATGTAAACCATTGTAGAAATAAACAGGTCTATGTATTTACAACAAAACAGGAGACCTTACTTTTGGGATTACCCACATATTTCTGAGTAGGTTCGAGAAACCTGTTCCAGCTTCAGTGTCTTGGCTCCACCATTTCCTGTGCTGACCTATATTCCTTGGGTGTATATTGCAAAACTTTTCTTTTTATACTTGCTTGTTGAGCGCTATCTGCGTATTGCTTCCATTTCTACATACATGTGTCGATATTTCTGTTATAGTAAATATTTTAACTCATTTCTAATACCTTCGTTCCTTATTCTCTCTTCTAGTTTACATCCCTTAACTCGTCTAATGATTTTCATTTCTGACGTCACAATTCGATTTATGTTTTCCTTGTTTGTATCCAAGCCTCAGATCCGCAAAACAACACTGCAACAGCTAATGTTTTATAGAATTTTAATTACGTTTTTTTAACTGTATTTTTGTTTAATGGTCTTTTTATTGTTCCATAGACACCCTGAAATTCTTTATCATAATCACAAGAAATGTCACATCCTACAGTAGGTAAAATTATCTGCTTGTTTGTTTAGTTTGTTTTTTATCACTGTTTTTGAGCGCTCCTGTTGTTTTCCTCGGAATGCCATTACTTTTACCTTTCGCGTAGACATTTTGAAGTAATAATTTTGGCCAATTTGGTTAATTCCGCTGAAAACATGCCCCTTTCCTGAATGATGCCTGAATGATGGCTGTACGACCCTGCACGACTGGCGAACAATGTCTCTGTCCTCTCGGTGCAAGTTGAGTGCGGCCGCTGAGATCCTGCATACTGACCCCATCGATACTGTATCCGCGTGGAGCTATGGGATCCCGACAAACGCGAGCAGTAATACTGCCGAATGATAAACCACACTTCCGCTCTCGACAGGCCATGATACTGGCATTGTCTATATTCTGACACGTTCTGCTAAACAAGGCGTAACGCGACCTTTCGACTTCAGTTTTCCCACTAGACAGTCAGAAGAAATAATACAAATGACAAGCTCAAAAGTAAACCCACATATTTCTCCAAAAAAGTTTCTCTTTTAAGTAAAAGTGCAGCGAATTCATTATCGCATTCTTTCCAAATATTGTGGCCGGTGTGGCCGAGCGGTTCTAGGTGCTACAGACTGGAACCGCCCGACCGCTACGGTCGTAGGTTCGAATCCTGCCTCGGGCATGGGTGTGTGTGATGTCCTTAGGTTGGTTAGGTTTAAGTAGTTCTAAGTTCTAGGGGACTGATGACCTCAGGAGTTAAGTCCCATAGTGCTCAGGGCCATTTGAACCATTTTTCAAATATTCCTTTGTGTTTAATAACATCAGCGTAAAGATCTTATGCACTAGAGTAAAAGAAAAACTCATTATAATGTAATCGTTATTCACAAATAGCTCTTACCGTTCATAACAGCAGCTGCAAAGCGACGGATCAGTGTGCCCAATGCAAAAACGTGTGGGATTGTCACGGTTATATCCATCATGTGTAACACTACCTTCGTTTATCTAATAATACGCGATAGCGTGGAATAAACAATTTAGTTCGAACTCTGAAATACGTGATGTGGTGTCACCGCAAGGCACCACACTTCCTAGGTTGTAGGCTTCAAATTGGCCGCGGTCCGTCAGTACACATCAGACCCGCGAGTCGCCACTGTCGACGCTAGCAGACTGAGCGCCGGTACCCGGCTGGTCTTACGAGACAAGCTAGCGCAATGGCCAGTTCTACAGCCGACTTTAATAGGAATGGTTCACTTGTTATAGCTTCAGAGATCTCATTTGCAGAGACGCTAGTTAGCATAGCTTTCAGCTAAGTCAGTAGCTACGACCTAGGCGTGTGCCACATACAGTTTATGCATTGACAATTGATATGTTTGTGTGAAGCAATCAGAATTGTAAAGAAGTATTCGCTGTTCAGTCTATAACTGCACTTGTTAATATTATTGTACAAAGTCAAGATCGACGTTCACCGCTGAAGCTGAATTAAAGCTAAGTATTTAATTGTATTCCTGTCTACTAGCTTTCTAAGATGTTCCAGATACATCCCGTCCAGTATAGTTCATTGATCCTTACGTCATCCTACGTGATCAACGCGTGCAGTGCCCACACCTCGTGATCAGACTAGGAGTCAAATTGCGTGACTCAGCCGGGTCACCCTTTTTCCATGAGGTCCATAGTTCCGCCTCATACATAACACTTGAAAATAAGTCACATTCACTTCAATTTTAGAGGTAATTATTATTGGTATGTGAATAATGAAATACTGCTAGGAACGTCACACATAGTTACATAATGTAGTTAAGTACTGGCACTAATACAACAAAGAGAATGTAAACGGAAAATACGAAAACAATAGGCGCAGCCTACGTTACAGCGCTACTAATAACAAACTCTGCAAATTACAAATAAAACTTTGCCGTTTGAAAGTTCTCAACAACGTACATACCACCTACAGCCGCCTTTGGAGAAAGGAGAAGCAGCTGTTTGAATATCAAGTGCTCACATGGAAAGCCACACCTAAGCGAAGAAAGGAAAGTTGAAACGTGGAAGGAGGACAGAGAGGGTCTATACAAGGAAGATGAATCTGAAGGCAATATTATAGAAATGGAACAAGACGTGTATGAACTTCAGGTCAGAGATATGATTCTGTGAGAATAATTTGACACGGCACTGAAAAGTCGAGATGAGGCCCTGGGAGTAGACGAGATTGCGTCAGAGCCACTGATAGCGTAGAGAGAGCCATCCATGATAGAACTTTTCTATCCGGTGCAAGATGTGTGAGACGGCGAAATAACCTCAGAAGAACGTAGTACTCCAATTCCAAAGAAAGCAGGAGTTGGTAGGGGGAAATGTTACCGAACTATCAGTGCAATAATTCATGGTTGCAAAATACTAACATGAATTCTTTGCAGAAGAATGGAAAAATTGCTTGAATCCGACCTCGGGGAAGATCGGTTTGGATTCCGGAAAAATGTAGGAATACGCGAGGCAGTATTGTCCTTACGACTTCTGTGAGAAGATAGGTTGCAGAAAGATAAACCCTACAGTTATAGAATTTTTAGACTTAAAGAAAGATTTTGACCATGTTGAATGGAATACTCTCTTTGAAATTATGAAGGTATCAGGCTTACAATATACGCAGCTATAGGCTATTTACAGCTGATGCAAAAAACCCGACGGCAGTTATGAGAGTTGAGGGGCATGAAAGGGAATTAGTGGCTGAGATGGGAGTGAAACAGGGTTGTAGCCTACAGCCGATGTTAATCAATATCTACATTAAGCAAGCAGTGAAGGAAACAAAAAAAAAATTTGGAGTCCTAATTGAAGTTCAAGGAGAGAAACAAGAACCTGGAGGTTTGGCGAAGACATTGCATTTCTGTCTGAGACAACAAAGGACTTGGAAGAGCAGTGGAACGGAATAGACAGTATCCTGAAAGGAGGATACAAAATGAACATCAATTAAAAGCAAAACAACAATAACGGAATCAAGTGATGCTGCGGAAATTTGGTTAGCGAACGAAACACTTAAAGTAGTAGATGAGTTTTGACATTCGGGCAACAAAATAACAGATGATGGCCAAAGTAGGGAGGATATAAAATGTAGACTGGCAATGGCACGAAAAATGTTTGGAAATCATTTCTGAAAGTACTTACGTGGAGTGTAACCATGTATGGAAGCGAGACATGGGCGATAAGAAATTTAGACAAAAAGAGAATAGAAGCTTCTCAAGCGTGGAGGTAGAGAAGAATACTGAATATTAGATGGGTGGGTAGATCATGTATTGAATGAATAGGTGCTGAACAGAATTGATGAGAAAAGAAATTTGTGACACCAGCTGAGTAGAAGAAGAGATTGGTTGATAGGACACTTAGTAAGCCATCAAGGAATCACCAGTTTAGTATTGGAGGGAACTGTGGGGAATGAAAACAGCAGGAGGAGGCCAAGAAATGGATTCAGTAAGTAGATTCAGAACGATGTAAGTTCCATTAGCTATTCGTTGATGAAGAGGCCTGCACAGGATAGAATACCATGGAGAGCTCCATCAAACCAGTTTTTGGACTGAAGACCACAACAACAACAACAATACGTTTTCGATTGGGATCACGGCAGAAAGATTACAATAGCAAATTAGTAAACTATGAATTTCCTGAGAGCAATAGGAAATGTGAAAAATAGTAACAGGTAGAGTAAACCTTAGTGTCTACAACGACTGCATCCAGAAAGTCGTAATTACTGTTAAATACAAGAACAAGGGACGAAAGTAATTTGAATTTGGCAGCAATGAGTTCTATTACACTACCTGTTGAGACTTTCAGTCATATGCATATATTGGTAAGTGAGCACTTTTGACGTATTGTGCTCATATGAGAGATTGAAATTACCGTAACATTACCCGCATGTCACTGTGTTGGTGTGGTCTGTGGATTACTCGTCGCTGTAGTTCACTGTTTATTTACGACCACGAACCGTGGACCCCCGCAATTAATGCATTCGATTCGTCCATTCACTGATGGCAAACGTCCATCTTGCCACCTCTGATCGTCGAAGCTGCACTATTGCGCCGCAGGTTGATGTGTGCAAATTTGTGTAGCAGCAACAAGCGATTTAATTAAAAACAAGGGACAAATGTAATTAAACCTGTTCTGTTCAGCACAAAGGAAATAGATATCACTTAACATATGCAACTTTCAGCACTTAGTGAAGATACGTTTACATAAGGCTGTTTCAAAAAGATTTATCATATTTCACGAGATTATATCTTTTATATGAAAGAAGACAGAAATTTAGTGACTATTTTAGCTTAAACATAGAAACTAAGAGTTTACCTAGACGACAGTAAGTAGCCATTCACGCATTTGTCGCTGTGGGTCTCTCGGGGTGTAGCCAACTCACTCTCCAGTTGGTTTGTTACACAACGTTCTCCACGTCGAAAAAAGATGTGAAAGACCGTCTACTGTGCTGCCCTTCCATCAACTTCGGGTGAACTGCGACGCCTCATAGCAACAGCAGAGACCGCAGTGCCCCTGTATGCCACAAGTTTGACTGTCAGCTGCATATTTGTCCTGCGTCCGTTAGGAGTCATAGTGAACATTTAAGAGCGGTAAGTGTAATCTTTGATCCCGCATGTAACGAAAAAAAAAATCCTATGTTCGTGTGAACATGCACGTGACATCCATAACTTTGTAAGGTCAGATGTTCCTCTACAAATAAAAACTTCGTATATCTGAGCGTAAGTTAAAATTCACCCCAGATGAATTTCTTCATTCATGTAGACGCTACAATATTTTGAAAGCGGATGAGTATTTTTGGAACTCCCTGTACATTGCGTCACAATTACACTAACAGATAACATTTCGATTTCATTATATGTGTGGTGACTGCTCTGTTGGACATGTCCTACAGAACAGACACCATACACGTAATAACACATGTGCGACTTAACGGTAACGATAAGTTTGTTGCGGATGCAAACTATGCCCGAACTCTTGCAGGAATCAGCGAGCAAAGAGGATATGAGACGATGGACTCTTAATTTGTAGTGTGCGTCAAGTTGAGAATGTGGGTTGGACGGAAGGCGTGTCCGGATTCCCGAAGCAGTTAAGGCGACCACTCGTGTAAGATGGGATATCTGTATTCGAGCCCCGGTTCCATACAAATTTTCATTTGTTGCCACTGAATTTAATTCAATGCCCAGTTGCGGCTGAGATCTGTATTTCTCTTAAAACATTTGCTTAGTTCGCTGCGCGCCGAAGTCCGTATCGTGTCCCGCTACACAGATCCTAGCGAGAGGGTAACAAAAATAAAAAGAAAACTGGAACCCATTAATCAGAGTATCTTTCACTGCATCCTGATTATTTGGCGAGCAGTACCGTGGTAACCCCTTTGTATAATACTAACTAACGTTGCCAGACGGTATTAACGATATGTTGCGTGAATGTGAATTTCTGAACAATACATATAAGTTGAACTACAAAAATATTGTCCGAAAATCCAGACTTCTTCTTGTTGAATTCAGAAAGTAAGAAGACGAATGCAATGAAAAAGGCACGACAGCACACACGCAGACATAATATTAAAAAGTTATTTGAACTTCCACAACACGTAAAAATGCGAATAAATTTCTTACTCGCGTTGTGGTACGCTGAGAAAATGTTACAGTTGTGGCGAATTGATTGTTTAAATCATTAGCAGTTAGGAAGTCGTATTCCAGCACCTGCTGCTGATGAAGCAGATTACCTGTATCACAGTAGAATAGGGCGGTTTGCATACACCGTGGCCAGTAGGGGAAGCTGCTGGCTGTGGATGTTCGTGTTTACAGTGGACGGGATTGCCATTGGGAAATTATGAACTGTTTCACTTACACGTATTCAACACTGTTAATGATTCTGCCACCGTCTATCCAGGCCGATAATCCCTTATTTTACTTTTTTTGTGGGCAACTAAAGAACGGAAGAACGAAGTTTGTGCTACATAACTTAATAGTTGTGTTCTTATAAACAAAAAATAGCACGTGTTTCAGAATTTTTTATTTGAGTCTGCACTGAAATTGATATTCCGGATTATCTATTTGCCAGCTCAGGATTGTAATCTGGATATTCGTCAATGACAGGACTGAAACACCTGCACACTCCAGCAGCCGCTGTTTAAATGTTCTCACTGCTAGATACTCTATTTGTTGAACTTCCACAGAATGTTATTCTTCTGGAGCATACATTTCAGACTGCGCGCACTACAGAATGAGATTTTTGCCATGTCCTGTCTCCTTATGGTTCATCAGAGCGTGCAAGAAAGCTTTGCGCGGCGAAATATTGGGACGTACAGTTTCACGAAATTGGCTCAGGTGACTCAATGGGAAAGAACTTTGGTGGAAAACTGTTCTCATCCTTCTTAGTTTGTCATAAAGTTTTAATTTCGGGCATGATAAATCACACATGTAAGAAATTAATCCTCTGAAAATCTGCCTTACGTCACCTTCTAAAAGTTGGAATGGTCGTGTTCTAACCAAGGAACATAATAAATGAGTTGCTACGATGGCACTCTGAAACAGTCTTTTGCCAACTAAACGCGTTATGATAGATATAATCATTAACTATGGGTGATGGTGTAAGCTGCTGCGAGACGTCCTCTGTATAGATGCACCTTCTTGTAGCTGCGACCCACGTCTCTTAGTGTAATGAAACTGAAGCCCACTCCTGCAAAGGCAAGTGTGAGAAATCTCAACAGAAACTCACGGCTCTTTTACTATCTCACAGCAACGCTACTGGGTCGAAAAATTCCAAATAATGAGACTGGACGAAGGGTATTTATCGCAACAGTTTACCCATCACTCTTAGTATGAACGTAATCATTCTTTCATATGCTAATTTAGACCAGCAACTAATCATTGTTGCCAACTCATAGTTTAAATCAGTTCTTAACGCACGATTTACTTTTGGGGCTGAAAGTAGGAACGTTAGTGAATTAAAAAGAGCAGATCTCCTAACCGTACACAACGACGAAAATGAAAACTGCTTCACAATGAATACTTTTAACTAGCGCTACAAAGCTGATTTTCCAGTTGGATATGTTAACTAAAATGTCATTCTTACGCAAGTTCATTTTCAAAAAGAGCAGATCTCTGAATCTTACACAGCGACGAAAATGAAAATTGTTGAACCATGAATACTTTTAACGAGAGATACAAAGCTGATTCGCCAGTTGGATATGTTGACTAAAATTTCATTCTTACGCAAGTTCATTTTCAAAAATGGTTCAAATGGCTCTGAGCACTATGTGACTTAACATCTGAGGTCATCAGTCCACTAGAACTTAAAACTACTTAAACCAACTAACCTAAGGACATCACACACGTCCATGCCCAAGGTAGGATTCGAACCTGCGACCGTAGCGGTCGCGCGGTTCCGGACTGAAGCGCCTAGAACCGCTCGGTCACAGCGGCCGGCAAGTTCATTTTCAGTGCAGAAAAGATCCAGTCCCATAGATAGATAATGGTGTGAGTAACGACGGCTATTGGATGTGTCTGACGTTGCTGTAAGTTTTCAGGTGGAGACTGCGGCACAGCATGACCAAAGGACGGGCACGTGGAGCTTATCAATACCTTGCGAACTTTACGAGGGGTCAAAACGTGAACATAAGGTACATTCGAATATCATGCCATAAGACCGCACACAGAGTTTGTGAGGAGATGCAGCTTGGACAACAGTGTGGTAAGTGTCCTTCCAGAAGGTCTGCATACAAAAGGATTGTTAAATTGACTCCGACGAACAGACAGATGACAACATTCGAATTCCGGCAAAGGTTTGCACGCAGATTGGCCCCACTACGCCGTGAATTAGATATTCATGCCACAATCGTCACTACATCTACTTCAGTACTGTGCGAGCCACCTGACTATCTGTAGCGGGGGATACCCCTGATACCACTAACTGATGCCCCCTTCGCTGTTCTTCTCGCGAACGGCGCATGGGAAGAATTATTGTCGGTAAGCCTTTGTATTAGCTCTAAAGTCTCGAATTTTTTAATGGTGATCATTTCGCGAGTTAAGGAACGAAGTAATATGTTGTGCGATTCTTCACGAAATTTCAGTAGTAAACATCTCCGTGATGCGCAAGAGCTTTCTTGTGGCGGTTACCTCTGTAGTTCGTTGAGCATCTCTGTAACTCTCTCGCGCCGATTAAACGATACCGTGACGAAACGCACTGCTCTTCGTTGGATCTTCTGCATTGTTCCAGCAGTCCTATCTGGTGAGGGTCCCAGACCGATAAACATTACCCAAGAAAAGGTCGAAGAAGCGCCTTCTAAGCCACTTCTTTCGTGGATGACCTACATTTCCTTAACGTTCTACCTATGAATTGCAGTTACCATCAGTCTGTATCGTTACTCTGGGATGTTTTACGGTAGACACAGTTTCCAGCAATTTTTAGTCGACAATGTAGTTGTAAAGTGGTGGATGTGTAGTGTTTGCTCAATATGTTACATTTATTTGCGTTGAAGATCAACTGATAGTCCGTGCACCATTCATCAGACCTCTGTTGGTCATACTGCAAATCAGTACTGTCTTCTGGCGTTGTTACTTTCTTACAAATAACCGCATCATCTGTGAACTAAGTTAAAGGGTTTCCGACGCCCATTTATATACATTTTAAGCAGTAATGGTCCTGCAACACTTCCTTGGAGCACTCCGGAAATTACCTTTACCTCCGTAGACTTTGTTGCATTAAAATCACCGGTAAGCTCGTATTTGTTTCAGTAGACGGCAGTGCAGGACGGTGTCAAATGCCTTCCGGAAGTCAAGGAAAATGAGACCAACCTCAGTGCTGTTGCCCACAGTACTATGGATCTCCTGGCGAAACAGAGCGAGCTGGGTTTCTCATGATTTCTATTTCTGGAATCCATGTTGATTTTTTATAGACGAGATTTTCGATTTCAAAAAACTTTTTAATTCTACAATAGATAACGTCAACGATACTGACTTATAATTATATCGATCTGCCCTATGACCAAATATTATGACCTGCGCTGTTTTCAGGTGTCTAGGTTCCTTCGTTGCTCTAGTGAACTACAAGATTTCCGTCCTTCTTGGCAGTTGGCGCTAGCGCCGGTCTCCACGGCAGTGCACGCCGCCATCAGCAGGGTAGCTGGTCACAGTGACATGTCGAGGTGTGGAAACTTCGGATGACACAGCAAGAAGAGGCGGAATTACCCAGCCGAAGTGACCACGTCAGCTGCGTGATCCGCCATCGTCAGTGGAGGAAAGATTTCGTTCGGTGGCAGGGACTTGCTCATGCTCCAGCGAGGCTGCGTCAGGGGTTCGCCGCTGTCTACAGAAGGAGCACCAGCAGGGGTGTAATCGAGTGTACGGTAGCGGTCCGGCAACATTAACTTGCTACCAGTGCCGGAGGCCAGGGAGAGCAGCGGTCAACGAGTGCGGCGCAGGATCGTGGGACGCACGCCCCTCTGCCTGGCATATGTCCTGGCATCATAGGCATATTAAGACCATAATAGTTGTCCGTCCTATTACGAGGATGGGATGGCCGCTATCGTTACCTGAGAGGGACTCAGCGGGGAAGTGTGCGCATGAAGATGGCCAGCAAGGAGACATGACAGTCACTGTAAGAGGGCATCCATCTGGATGAGGTGGACCGGAAGTTCGTACAGCGAAGCAGCGGAGGCACTCTGCAAGAGTGTGCGGTTTGCGGTTGCAGTGCTTGCTGTCAACATGAGGGACCGGTTTCAGTCGAGACGAGCATACGGTGCTTGGTTTCGTGGATCCACGGGACGTGATGCTGCCGGAATACAACCTGTTATTATCCGCTTTGTGTGATTCACGTTGATTTGTAGAACTTGTGAGACAGGCGATATACTGTCATACTTTCGCAGAAGCGTCATCCACACAATTCTTTCGAATAATGCAAGAGCGACTAGTGAGAAAATAATCGGACCATCAGTTTAACGACTCATACATTCAGTTTACTGAAAAGAATGATATATAGAATAATGGAAAAGACAATTAAGGACCTGTTACATGGCGATCAGTTTGGCTTTAGGAAATGTAAAGTTACCAGAGAGGCAGTTCTGTCGTTGCGGTTGATAATGCAAGCAAGACTGGAGAAAAATCAAGACACGTTCATAGGATCTGTCGATCTGAAAAAAGGCGCTCGACAGTGTAAAATGAGACAAGAAGTTCCAATTCTGAGAAAAATAGGGTTAAGCTACAGGAAAAGACGTATAATACACTATATGTACAAGAACCAAGAAGGAACAATAAGAGTAGGAGTTTAAGAACGAAGTTGCTCGGATTTAAAAAAAAGTGTAAGGCAGCGATGTAGCCATCAATGACAAGACTCGCTGGTGAAATCTGAGAACAGGACTGATTTAACATCACAATTGCTGATCACGAAGTAGATGAAGTTGAGGAATTCTGCTACCTTTTTTTGGTTTGATGCTGTCTCCCACGAATTCACGAATTCCTCTCCTGTGCCGACCTCTTCATCTCAGAGTAGCACTTGCAACCTACGTCCTCAGTAATTTGCTGATTGTATTTCAACACTGTTTTTCTCTAGAGCTGTTACCTTCTACAGCTGCCTCTAGTACCATGGAAGTTGTTCCGTGATCACTTAACAGTCGTTCTACCATTCTGTTCCTTCTTCTAGTCATAGTCTTCCATGTATTCCTTCCCTGCTGACTCTCCGGAGAACCTCCTCATTCCTTGTTTTACCAGTCCACCTAATTTTCAACATTCTGCTGTAACACCACATCTCAAATTCCTTGATTCTCTTCCTTTCTGGTTTTCCCACAGCCCATGTTTCAATACAATACAATGCTGTACTCTAAACGTACATTCTCAGAAATTTCTTCCCCAAATTAAGGCCTATTTTCGACACTAGTAGAGTTCTGTTGTCCAGGGATGCCCTCTTTGCCAGTGCCAGTCTCCTTTTGATGTCCTCTGTGCTTCGTTCATCATGGGTAAGATTTTACTGTCTCTGTAACAGAATTCCCTAACTTCATGTACCTCGTGACCAGCAACCTTGATGTTAAGTTACTCGCCGTTCTCATTTCTGCTCTTTCTCATTACTTTCGTCTTTCTTCGATTTACTGTCACTCAAAATTCTGTAATCTTTAGACTCTTCATTCCATTCAGCACATTCTGTAATTCACTTTCACTGAGAATAGCAACGTCATCAGCGAATCTTATCATTGATATTGTTTCATCTTGAATATTAATTCCACTCTTGAACCTTTCTTTTATTACCGTAATTGCTTCTTCGAATTACAGATTGAAAAGCAGGGGCGAAAGATTTCGACCCTGTCTTACACCTTTTTTCATCCGAGCACTTCGTTCTTCCCCTCCCACTGTTATTGTTACCTCTTAGTTCTTGCATATATTGTATATTACCCACCTTTCCCAATAGCTTGTCCCTATTTTTCTCAGAATTTCTAACATCTTGCCTCATTTTACATTGTCGACCGGATTTTCCAGGTCGACAAATCCTATGAAAGTGTCCTGATTTTTCTTTGATCTCGCTTCCATTATCACCCGCAACGTCATAATTGCCTCTCTGGTGGCTTTACCTTTCCAAGCCAAACCGATCGTCATCTAACATATCCTCAATTTTATTTTCTATTCTTCTGTATTTTATCTGGTCAGTAACGGATGCGTGAGTTAATAAGCTGATTGTGCGATAATGCTCGCACTTGTCGGTCGCATTCGGGAGGACGACGGTTCAATCCCGCGTCCGACCATCCTGATTTAGGTTTTCCGTGATTTCCCTAAATCGCTCCAGGCAAATGCTGGGATGGTTCCTCTGAAAGGGCACGGCCGACTTCCTTCCCTGTCCTTCCCTAATCCGATGAGACCGATGGCCTCGCTGTTTGGTCTCTTCCCCCGAAAAAACCAACCAACCAACCAACCACTTGTCGGCTCTTGCAGTCTTCAGAATTGAGTGGATTATGTTTTTCCTAAAGTCATGTGGTATATCACCAAACTTAGGTATTCTACACATCAATGTGAATAGTCGTTTTGTTGCCACTTCCCCCCAATGATTTTAGAAATTCTGATGGAACGTTATCTATCTCTCCTGCTTTATGCTATCGTAAGTCTTCCAATGTTTTTTATATTCCGATTCTAATACTGGAAGCTCTCTCTCTTCCCTGGTGTCTCCTGTTTGTTCTTCTATCACGTCATCGAACAAGGCTTCCCCCTCACAGAGGCCTTCAATGTTGTCTTTCCGCCTATCTGCGCTCTCCTCTGCAGTTAAAAGTGGAGTTCGCATTGCACTCTTAATGTTACCACCATTGCGTTTAATTTCACGAAAGGTTGTTTTGACTGTTCTATATGCTGAGTCAGTCCTTACTATACTCATTCTTTTTCGATTTCTTCAGATTTTTCAAGCAGCCAATTCGTCTAAGCCAGGGCCGACCAGAAATTCTGCACGCGTGCGGTGCTCCTGCACATGTGCAACTTCCGGGTCACAGCGTGCACGCCGCAGCCGTCGGCGTTCATGTAGTGCATGTTTCTACGCACAGATGTCGCTTTATCCACTTGTTGGGATACTCTGTAACGGCGAATTCTAGTGCTCTTTCCACAGCTTGCAAGCCAACCATGGGAAGGTATTTCGCGTATTAAACATTTAAAATACTGTCACAGTCTGCTCATTGAGACGTCTACTTTTATGTTAACAGTTTAACAGAGTAAGACAAGTAATACAGTTAACAACCGTGGGTTTTCACTAAGGCAGCTTGACTGACGGCACTTAAATACGCGTAATGTTTTTGATCTAGTATTTAAGAAAGAGAGCATTCAGCGACTTCCAACGAACCTTATGATTTCAAATAACATTAAACTAATGCAAGGTTTCCTATAACTAATTCTCGGTGCCCTCAGTTATATGCACATAATTTGTCTCACTGACCTCTGAACAGAATGATAACCGCAGACCTCTCGATGATCACCTGTTATTTCAATACCATTGTTGCTATATCTTTCATCAGTTCCGTCTGAAATCTGCATAATAACCGACAATTAGATGAATGTTCTGTTTTATCGACTTCAGCTGAGCGTAGCCCTTCACACATTTATAAAAAACCCTAAATGTAAGTATACATTGGAACAATCGGTTTAATCATCAATTTTCCTGATAATAATGTAACATGGAGCAGAATGAGGCAATAATGCACAACTAGTAAACAATAATTTTTAATTATGAAAGGAATAAATCCAAACACGTTTACCACTGGTCATGAGAAATGATATAGTTAAAATCGGGCGCAAAAGCACGGCTCATTGACAAACGCAAGCAGTTGCGAAGATTTTCATCACTTATGCTTGATCGAAGCCTTGATTTATTCATTATCATAACCGAGAAAAATCTTTCACAAGCAAGCTGTTGCGTGTACCATATAAACAGGGAAGTGGAGCCGCCGCCGTTCATTTAGGACACATGTCTAATAACAGATGTCGCTGTCGCACACGTGCGCACATGTGCAGCACTTCCGCACGTCTGCACACTGTGCAGCGTTTGGCCGGCCCTGGTCTAAGCTTTCCCGCACTTCCTATTTATTTCACTCCTAAGTCACTTGTATTTCGATACTCCAGAATTTTTCAGAATATCTTTCTACATTCTTCTTTCAACGATCAACTGAAATATGTCTTGTGTAATCCATGTTTTCTTCGCAATTGCCTTCTTTGTACCTGTTTTTCTTTCCAGCTCTTGTGATATCCCTTTAGACAGATGTCCATTCCTCTTCAACTGAACTGCCTACTAAGCTGTTCCTTATCCCAGTATCTATAGCCTCAGAGAACTTCAGGCGTATCTCCTAATTTATTAGTACATCCGTATCTCACATCTTTGAGCATTGATTTCTCCTGAATTATCTCTTAAACTTCAGCCTGTTGAATTGTGATCCTGGTCTATATCTGATCCTGCGAATGCCTTACAATCAAGTACCTGATTTCTGAATCTTTGACTGATCATGATGTAATTTAACTGAAATCTTCCCGTATCTCCCCGCGTTTTTCAAAAATATCTCCGCCTTTTGTGATTCCAGAATAGAGTATTCGCTATTACTACCTGAAATTTATTGTAGAATTCAATTAGCCTTCCTCTTCTACCACTCTTAGTACCTAGTCCATAATGAACCGTAAACCTTTCTTCTACTCCTTCCCCTACAACCGCATTCCAATCCCCCATGCGTATTAGATGTTCATCTCTCTTTAGGTACTGAATTATCTGTTCAGTATCCTCATTTACTTTCTCTATATCTTCATTTTCGGCTTGCGACGTCGGAATTTATACCTGAACTATTGTTCTCGGTGTTGGTTTGCTGTCGATTCTGATGAAAAGAACCCTATTACTGAACTGTTCGCAGTAACTCACTTTCAGCCCACCTTTCTATTGAAGACGAATCCTACTCACGTTATATTATTTTCCGCTGCTGTTCATTTTAAACTACACTCATCTGAACAGAAATCTTGGTCTTCTTTTCCTTTCACTTCCCTGGTCCCCACTATATCCAGATTGACTAGGCTGCCGAGGGCAGTGTTATACTACTCACTTGGGCTTCCATGGAACCCGCTGTCGTAATCGAAGGTTTCTAGTTTCGCTACCAAGTTCAAACTTCAGACACTCGACACTGCGACTCATTGAACGTTATCCTTTCATTGGTTTTTCAATTCTTTTCTCTTTTTCACCACCCGCTTGGCAGTCCACTCCCGGTGATCGGAATGGGAGACTAGTCCAGAATCTTTTGTCAATGGAGAGGTCATCATGAGACTTTTTAATTACAGGCGACGTGTCCTGTGTATACACAGTACTTGTCTTTAATGAGGTGGTTTCTATTGTCTTTTGAACCCTTATGTCGTGGAACATTGCTGATCCTTCCTTTCTATGCAGCAAAATAGCCCCTGACGGACGGGATAAGGAACGACAGAAAAATCATCAAACGTCAGCCGAAGTACCCGAGACAGAAGCCAACGAGCAGTTTGCCACGTTGGTTTCTTCGCTATTCCTTTATTAAACTGACACATCAAGTTCAAAGCTAGTTTCTAATCCACTGCTGAGATATGGTGTCTATTTTGGTAGCAAGGCGTGTGTTTAACATTAGTTATCGTCCTTTGGTTTATCACATACTAGCTTTTACCAGTGGCTTCGCCTGCATACATGAATATCACATATAATGCACACATCTATTGGTCCATCTCCTCTTGTCTCTCTGCCTATCACCTCATCTGTCCATCTCATCCTTCCATCTCTCAGCCCATCTCCTCTTCCGTCCCCTCTTTCTGTCCATCTCCTCCCCCATCTCTCTGTCCATCTCGACCTCCATTCTCTCTGTCCATCTGCTCCACCCCCTCTCCCTCTGTCCAGTTTCTCCTCTCTCTTTTTACATTTCCTCCTACCCCTTTCTCCATACACATTCCCTTCTGCCCCACTTTCTATCTTCTCCTCTACCCATCTCAGCCATCTCCCAGGCATGCCCATCCACGTGTGTAGCCTCTGTAAAAGAGGCCGATAAGGCAGGCTGGTAGTACTCCCACATCACACTTCTCGTGCAGCACAGCCTATGTGACAAGGGCAAGGAAACTTTTTTCCCAAGAAGTGTAGGCTTCCTTGCAAAGTGGGTCGATAAGGCAGGTTAATACTATTCCCACGCAACCCACATGAAATGCAGGGCAGCATATACAACAAGGACTTGAAAATCACATATTCGTGTATCTTCATAAATATTAGAGCTTGAACATTATAAGCCCGCCCCCCCCCCCCCCCTCTTTCCATGTAGGTCGTCCTCTTGGGGCAAGGAGTTTGTTCTCACATTTGACCCAATTCAGTCTACATGCCTGGAAGGAGTTCTCACGCACACGTACACTCAGCTTTATATACACTGAAGTGCCAAAGAAACCGGTATAAGCTTACGTATTGAAATACAGAAATATGCGAACGGGCAGAATACGGCGCTGCGCTCGGCAACGCCTATGTAAGACAACAGGTGTCTGGCGCAGTTGTTAGATCGGTTATTGCTGCTACAGTGGAAGGTTCTCAAGATTTAAGTAGTTGGAACGTGGTGTTATAGTCGGCGCACGAACGATGGGACACACCATCTCTGAGGTAGCGATGGAGTAGGTATTTTCCCATACGACCATTTCACGAGCGTACCTGAATATCAGGAATCAGGTGAAACGTAATGTCTCCGACATCGCTGTGACGGGAAAAAGATCCTGCAAAAACGAGAGCAAAGACGATTGAAAAGTATCGTTCAACGTCACAGGAGTATAACCCTTCCTCAAATTGCTGCTGATTTCAATGCTGGGCCATCTACAAGTGTCTGCGTGTGAACCATTCAACGAAACACCATCGATATGAGCTTTCGGAGCCGAAAGCTCACCCATGTGACCTTGATGACTACACGACGCTAAACGTTACGCCTCACCTGGGCTCGTCAACACCGATATTGAACTGTTCATGACTGGAAATATGTTGCCTGGTCGGACGAGTCTTGTTTCAAATAGTGTCCAGCGGATGGACGTGTACGGGTATGGAGACAACCTCATGAATCCATGCACCCTGCATGTCAGCAGGGAAGTGTTCAAGCGGGAGGAGACTCTGTGATGGTGGGGGGGGGGGGGGGGGTTGGAGTGTTATGGAACTCTTGATATGTCTATATACGACTCTGACAGGTGACACTTACGTAAGGTCCCTGTTTGATCACATGCATCCATTCATGTCCATTGTGCATTCCGAAGGACTTGAGGGATTCCAGCAGGACAATGCGACACCCCAAACGTCCAAAATTGCTACATAGTTGTTCCAGGAACGCTCTTTTAAGCTTAAACACTTCTGCTGGCCACCAAACTACCCAGACATGAACATTATTGAGCATATCCAGGATGCCTTGCAATTTGCTGTGCAGGAGAGATCTTCACCACCTCGTACTCTTACGGATTATGGACAGCCCTGCAGGATTTGGTTCCCTCCAACACTACTTCAGACATTAGTCGAGTCCATGCCACGTCGTGATATGGCGCTTTTGCGTGCTCGCGGGGACCCTACACGGTATTAGGCAGGTGTACCAATTTCTCTGGCTCTTCATTATATATAGAAGAAGCACTCAGAGATGCCACATGTATGATTGTAAACAGCAACAGACTATCGACGTACCAGGACACTTACTGGACGTACAGCAGAAATATTTCTCATGTCTACTAGCAAGCCACATCCCTACCACCTATCAGTGAGTACCATGTATTACCTTGCTAAACGTTATGACAGATTATGTAAGTCTGCAGGCTTTCGTGGCTGTTGTCACTGAAGTTAAAATCTTCTGGTTTGTTAAGCCGCGTCACATTTCTTCAAACAATCGATGTTTCGGCCCCTCTGCTTCGATCTTCTTACGAATCTTGTGGTGCCCACTGTAGATTGCACAGATTACAATGGACACCACAAGATCCTGAAAAAGATCCCAGCAAAGGAGTGAAACGTCGACTATTCGAAGAAATATGACGCATGTAACAACCCAGAAACTTTTAATTTCATTACGACAACTGCTCGCCGCGAGACAGAACGCCAGCTGGTGGCACTGCAGCTACACAGCGCAGCAAGGAAAGCAAGCGGAGACGAATGTCAAACCATTTTAGAGACCAGACAGGCCACAAATGCAGAAATTCACTGACATAAACGACTTTGACGAGGGGCAGATTGTTTGACCCAGCGACTAGGAACGTGGATAAGGGTAATTGACTGAAGGACGATGCATCATGAGTAGGCGAGAAAGTGTTGGACACCCATGATTCGTCATAAAACAATGCGCTCGTAGGTTTCCTTGCTCTTTAAAGCATGATACGTGGCGATCCGTAGCAGATCTGACAATAGAGTAAAAAGCTGTTGCAAGCACAAGGATTTCGGAGCTGACCGTTCACTGCTCATTGTTGAACTTGGCGCTCCACGCAGACGACACCTGCATGTTCCCATATGATCCAATGACTTTGTTAATTGCAATTGCAGTGGGTATTATTCTTGTTACAACAGGTCGGTGATAGTGTCCGAATATGCCGTCATCTAGGCGAATGGCTGTTCGATACATGCACCACGTCACGGACGCAGACAACCAGCATCCCTTTCATAGTGATTTTCAGTCACTTGATATTCCTTATCCAGTCTCTGATTGCCCACTATTTATGGTTTCAAACCTTCGTCGAACATCACTGGTTGTCCACATGGATTAAGATTACAACAATATTGAAAAGTACATTACAATTTCCCTCTCAGATATTCATCTGGATAGGAATTCTTGAAGTTAGCCCCATAGGACCACACATCTTGCCAGATAGTTTGAATGGTGCATGGTATTTGAAAATTTGGACTGTGGCTTGTCTGAACTTCTGGAGGAAATTCCCTTGTTACAGGGGTCTAGTTTCTGGTCTCAGAATAACGGGGCTCTGTCACACTTTGATCGTCGCACAAGGGCAAGTCTCAGACAACTTCAGGCAGAGAGCGTCTGGAATCTCGATTCATAAAATTACCTCTGTATTATGTGTCACAATATTTCATAAGTTATTCGTTACATTCATGAATATATGTCTTAAACGAAAATATGCTTCGTGAGTTTCGTATCAAGCACGAGATTTTCCTTGTTTCCAAATTCTTTTGTCACGGTGTGCAGTAGATGTGAGATGTTATCAACACATGTGTACTAAACGTAATTAGTCTACATCTGGAACGTGGGAATAAAGCACTCTGTCCCATTCTTCGATACTGTTAATCTGTATCTAAGTTAATTCGGCTGTCCTTGTTGACCACATGCCGTCTATGTCGGCAGCTTCGATTCTTTTTGTTGAAACTGAGTTTCCATCTCACATGAACCCCTTATTTAGGCAGGCGAATCACGAAGAAAGTATTCGGAGTAAGAGACTGAAAGTCTTAAAATCCGTAAGGTCAGGGTATAACACGTGGGCTGAAAGTTAGTGCCAAGTACGACACTCACCTGAAAGCTAGCGTTATCCTCTAAGAGGTATTTTGAAATGTTTGACCGTGTGTTTGCCTAATGAATAGAGGGTATCGAACATTAATTTCGTATCTATGGCAATTAATAGGAAACTGAAAGGCTTTATTTTGGGAATAATGAAATTCATACAAATGAAATAACAAACGGTCGCCAGCCTAATTAGGCATCGTAATTTGAAACATTATGTTTCAAGAAACATGAACATGAGTTACTAAATTGACTTTCATTAATACTCCTTTTAACTAGTGCAATGAATACACACGCCTACCGGATGAACTGAGTAGTGGGTAGCAGTAGTTACTATTTACTCGAATCAGCTATCATAGGAAATTTAAAAGTTATTTCACTCGTAGAAATAATAGTTACTGTTGCCGTCAATAGCTAGCTCAGCACTAATATGTTACAAAAAATCTCACAAGACTCAAACTGGGCGTGACAAGAGTCCTAGTTTAACTAGCATCAGACACCACAAATGATAGTAAATAACATTACACAGTTTTTTATACTCACACTTTTATGAAAATGTTTCATATTTCTTTAGCAAAAGCAGTATTGGGTTTATCTTTCTTATAATAGAAAAGCATGTAGTGGGGACCCATAAACTGGAACTGTCTTTACAGACAATTTATGTGACTATTTCAGAAACAAATTGCAATTTGCTAATATTGATTTCTTACCCCACTTGAAATAATTTAGATGTTCATACTTTAAAGGAAGTAATTCAAATACACTCCTGGAAATTGAAATAAGAACACCGTGAATTCATTGTCCCAGGAAGGGGAAACTTTATTGACACATTCCTGGGGTCAGATACATCACATGATCACACTGACAGAACCACAGGCACATAGACACAGGCAACAGAGCATGCACAATGTCGGCACTAGTACAGTGTATATCCACCTTTCGCAGCAATGCAGGCCGCTATTCTCCCATGGAGACGATCGTAGAGATGCTGGATGCAGTCCTGTGGAACGGCTTGCCATGCCATTTCCACCTGGCGCCTCAGTTGGACCAGCGTTCGTGCTGGACGTGCAGACCGCGTGAGACGACGCTTCATCCAGTCCCAAACAAGCTCAATGGGGGACAGATCCGGAGATCTTGCTGGTCAGGGTAGTTGACTTACACCTTCTAGAGCACGTTGGGTGGCACGGGATACATGCGGACGTGCATTGTCCTGTTGGAACAGCAAGTTACCTTGCCGGTCTAGGAATGATAGAACGATGGGTTCGATGACGGTTTGGATGTACCGTGCACTATTCAGTGTCCCCTCGACGATCACCAGTGGTGTACGGCCAGTGTAGGAGATCGCTCCCCACACCATGATGCTGGGTGTTGGCCCTGTGTGCCTCGGTCGTATGCAGTCCTGATTGTGGCGCTCACCTGCACGGCGCCAAACACGCATACGACCATCATTGGCACCAAGGCAGAAGCGACTCTCATCGCTGAAGACGACACGTCTCCATTCGTCCCTCCATTCACGCCTGTCGCGACACCACTGGAGGCGGGATGAACGATGTTGGGGCGTGAGCGGAAGACGGCCTAACGGTGTGCGGGACCGTAGCCCAGCTTCATGGAGACGGTTGCGAATGGTCCTCGCCGATACCCCAGGAGCAACAGTGTCCCAAATTTGCTGGGAAGTGGCGGTGCGGTCCCCTACGGCACTGCGTAGTATCCTACGGTCTTGGCGTGCATCCGTGCGTCGCTGCGGTCCGGTCCCAGGTCGACGGGCACGTGCACCTTCCGCCGACCACTGGCGACAACATCGATGTACTGTGGAGACCTCACGCCCCACGTGTTGAGCAATTCGGGGGTACGTCCACCCAGCCTCCCGCATGCCCACTATACGCCCTCGCTCAAAGTCCGTCAACTGCACATACGGTTCACGTCCACGCTGTCGCGGCATGCAACCAGTGTTAAAGACTGCGATGGAGCTCCGTATGCCACGGCAAACTGGCTGACACTGACGGCGGCGGTGCACAAATGCTGCGCAGCTAGCGCCATTCGACGGCCAACACCGCGGTTCCTGGTGTGTCCGCTGTGTCGTGCGTGTGATCATTGCTTGTACAGCCCTCTCGCAGTGTCCGGAGCAAGTATGGTGGGTCTGACACACCGGTGTCAATGTGTTCTTTTTTCCATTTCCAGGAGTGTAGAAAAGCATGTAGTGGGGACCCATAAACTGGAACTGTCTTTACAGACAATTTATGTTACTATTTCAGAAACAAATTGCAATTTTCTAATATTGATTTCTTACCCCACTTGAAATAATTTAGATGTTCATACTTTAAAGGAAGTAATTCAAATATTAAGTTCAATTAATTTCAGAAGTTAGCTCATGGTAATAATCATGACAAAATTACTTTTCATATAGGTTAAATTTGTGTGCCTTATCCATTACCTGTGAAGCAGATACTTCTACGGTAACACTACACACTTTGCCACTGAAATTCAATACATTTAGTACAGAAGCAAACCATTAATTGATTAGAAACAGGATACTCGGTTTCTGCACATTTAGGACAGGTCCCTGCATTGGTTTCATGATCAGGTCAATTTTAAGGTTCAAACACCTAGTTATATCACTGGAATTATTATTGAAAAACACTCACACAAACATACTGGTTCATACTATGATACATACCTGAATTCCTGACGTTGGCGCAGCAGTGGCGCAATAGTGGTGGCAAGCACGTGGCTGCTATCTGGTCTCACACACTTGATGTTGAACGCTCTTTATAAATTCTCCTTGGCGACGTATTATCCTCGTTTTAGAGCCATTCCGTAATAACAAGAGCACCATACTACAGCCGATACCACATTCGAGGCACTTTCAACGTAAATTGGTTTTCAAATGCCTCACTTGGCCCCTCGATGTTAACCGTACAACGGCTAGCCACTGACTGCCTAGCGTGCCTACCTAGTAGCCGCCAAAATCGACTGCCAAAAGCACCTTTTAACGTGCGCCAGGCCACTTCTGTAGCGGAGAGGGTTCCCTACACCTTTTATACCATACAATACAAATTAGCTAAGCATGAACCAGCATTCAAAGTACAATTTCTTTTTCTGAACATGAATATTTTATAAAGTTTCATTGTTTTTAAACAGTATTTTAGTTTCCATAATACATATATTACAAACTTCCACTTTCTTTCTGACAATTCAATGACCTTCATTAGTAAAGAACAACCACTTCATAGTTACTTAACACAATTACCCAGTATAAAGTACTTACAATCGATATTGGTGTTACAAGGACCAATATCACTTTTTGCAAAAAATAGCATCACTTTTGTCAGCTTTGTGTTCCTGGTAAAGCAGGCCACAAACAACATTACCGGTAGATAGAAAATTGTCCTCTGACTCTATTTGGATGTTTCAGATGTGCTTGGTTGCAGAATGGTAGAAGAGATAGCATAGGTCGACTTTTTGAAGTCAGAATCGTTGTGTAGTGTGCGCTTTGGTTAAAGAATAGCAAATTGTTTCAGTGGATTTTATCTTTTGTGCATTCTTAGTGTGTATTATTGATTAACCTTACGGTGGATAAAATTGTTGTCCCCTGCGCTTCAATAACCAGACTTTTATTTGCTCAAACAGGACAAGTTCGGCGAAGCAGTCGGCCATGGCCGTCTCATTTCGTTTCCCCGTGCCCTTCTGGTTGTTTCATTTTGTAATAATTTATGGGAGCCACAAGAAAAACTAAACTGATACAGCCTGATGGATGTTGGCAGCCGCCTGCTTTAGAATACAGCTGTAACGTCAAAAACAATAGGCTCTCTGCCACATTCCTTCGATATGTCTTATGGACAGCCATCAGGACAAGATAAGACAAGGGTACATACTGAGCCATATAGGTAACTAGCTCGGTGATGAGACCCTTGAAGACGTCTAGATGCTGATTGGCCGCCATATCGTCCTCTGCCACCGACGTCGCACGACGGGATATGAAGGAGTATATGGTCAGCACACCAGTTACCCATCTGTTGTCAGCTATACAAACGTTACAGCCGCTATTTCTCATTCAAGCGTCTGCCCAACTGACAACATGAGGCGGTATATCAATTCTCTTACCAAGAAAAAATCCTATGCAGAACCAGAATCAAAACGACGTCCACAGCATGACAGTCCTATAGGCTGATCCTTTATTTATGAAGGGATAGACGGTGATTCTTTCCCTCGTTCCATGACCGAATGAAACGGGACACAAAATGGTTAATGTTGGTAGAAGGTGCCCTCTACTGTGCACTGTAGCGCGGCCTGCGGATTAAGTATACCGACATAGATACTTGTGAAGACAGTTCGTATGATCGTGTGCGGAAGCGTGAACTAACTAAGCAATTCCCTATGCATGTTCTCCAAAATTGTACTTTCACGCGCGTACCAGTGCGAAAGCGAAGAATAAACACCAGACACACACAGTCTGAAACACGCGCACACTGTAGAAAAACAGCACAACCGACAGTCAGTGCAGCATTTAAAGATGCACAGGTCTGCAGCGCCTCTGATGTTGACGCAGGATGAAATACTTGATAGTATGTTGCTGCCACTGCCTCCTCACCCCGGCTCTGCTCCATTCACTGCTACCCTCCCGTGCGTAATCGCGTTGGTCACGTACCCAAAAGGGCGCCCTTCTGTTGCTGCCCCGCTGTTTCACGGCAGCCCCTATCCCGCCCGGTGATACAACTAAACGCTTCCCCTCATTGTGTATTCATAGCTTCTACGGTCGCCAGTGAATGGAAGCCTGTGTTCACTTGACATGGCTGCATCTATCTCTCTTCGTTCTAATGTCCTTCTCAGCAACAGGCGCGCTAGAGTGTCATTCAGGCTCTTGTAGGTAGGCCTGTTTCCTGTTTGAAATGACACCGAATCCGCATTTTGTGCTGTCAATATCACTGAATGACGTGAAAAGTGGAACTGGTTCAAATTCAGTTTATATCTTTATTAGATTACTCCTCATTAGGATGGGGAAAGACACCTTACGACCCAATACAATTCGTTGCTCCTTCTTTTTAGACTGTTCCTGAAAAAAAAATGAAACACCCGAAGACATGGTTGGATGTCAATGTAACTTTGTACCGCACAAGTCACCGGCGCGTAGGCTGCAGAAATTAACAGTTATAAAATATGTAAGTAGACAATGGACATTAACATGTAAACACGAAAAAGGACAAAGAAATCTATAATTAACTTGCTTTTGCCCAAAAGTAAGCTACGTTCAAAGCATTACAGTTAGCATACAGTTAGAAGTAATTGTACATAGGAACATTCATAAACACACTGAAGTTTAACAGACATTGAATTAAATTGGCTTCGCCCAGAAGCGGGCAACGTCCAAGGCGTTAGAACTGGACAGCATCAACTCTTCTTCGGTGCATGATAGCGGCCACAGAAAGCAGTTGTGCAGGTGAGACATCGTCTGCTCCTCTCCACACCCACAAGTTGAGGGTCCTCTAGCGCATCCCCTTTTTTCAAGAGTTTCCTTTACACCGCCCAACACCAGTTCGTAATCTGTTGAGGGACTTCCAGGTACACCAGCTCTCATTATCACCGGGAGGTAGTTCTTCTTTAGGTTGTCTGCAGCCTAGAGGAGCAGTCTCCACTCTCTTTCTCCACATATCTAGCCTTTGGTTTGTGGTGCTGTTGTTTACATAGACCCTTACAAAACTTTTTCTGGACTTCAAACGAGGCGGTGTCGGGGAATGGCCAAATAATGGATGAGTAGTAATTCTCTGTGACAGAACGGCCAGCAGAGTAGATTAATGTTGTTCGTGTGCACCTTTGGTAGCAGCCCTTGCAGTGCTCACAAGGGGTGTGGCCAGCATAAGATGTCAAAATGGTTCAAATGGCTCTGAGCACTATGGGACTTAACATCTGAGGTCATCAGTCCCCTAGAACTTAGAACTACTTAAACCTAACTAATCTAAGGACTTCACACACATTCATGCCCAAGCCTGGTTTCGAACCTGCGACCGTAGCAGTCGCGCGGTTCCGAATTGAAGCGCCTAGGACTGCGTGGTCACAACGGCCGGCGTAAGATGTCATTGAGAAAAACACGGAGATGCCGCGTATGTGTGGGAGAAAGCGTTCTCAGCGTCTGAACTGATGATGGTCGAACTAGAGAGGATATAAAATGTAGACTGGCAATGGCAAGGAAAGCGTTTCTGAAGAAGAGAAATTTGTTAACATCGAATATAGATCTAAGTGTCAGGAAGTCGTTTGTGAAAGTATTTGTATGGAGTGTAGCCATGTATTGAAGTGAAACTTGAACGATAAATAGTTTGGACAAGAAGAGAATAGAAGCTTTCGAAATGTGGTGCTACAGAAGAATGCTGAAGATTAGATGGGTAGATCGCATAACTAATGAGGAGGTATTGAATAGAATTGGGAAGATTGGTTGGTTGGTTGGTTTGGGGAAGGAGACCAGACAGCGTGGTCATCGGTCTCATCGGAATAGGGAAGGATGGGGAAGGAAGTCGGCCGTGCCCTTTCAGAGGAACCATCCCGGCATTTGCCTGGAGTGATTTAGGGAAATCACGGAAAACCTACATCAGGATGGCCGGATGCGGGATTGAACCGTCGTCCTTCCGAATGCGAGTCCAGTG
This sequence comes from Schistocerca americana, assembly GCF_021461395.2. Taxonomy (NCBI): domain Eukaryota; kingdom Metazoa; phylum Arthropoda; class Insecta; order Orthoptera; family Acrididae; genus Schistocerca; species Schistocerca americana. Next base: position 319,313,947 of record NC_060120.1, on the reverse strand, counting down.
TAATTGGGGAGAAGAGGAGTTTGTGGCACAACTTGACAAGAAGAAGGGACCGATTGGTAGAACATGTTCTGAGGCATCAAGGGATCACAAATTTAGCATTGGAGGACAGCGTGGAGGGTAAAACCGTAGAGGGAGACCAAGAGATAAATACACTAAGCAGATTCAGAAGGATGTAGGTTGCAGTAAGTACTGGGAGATGAAGAAGCTTGCACAGGATAGAGTAGCATGGAGAGCTGCATCAAACCAGTCTCTGGACTGAAGACCACAACAACAACAACAACACAAGAACGCCTAAATGCATGTCATACCTTCCCACCGTGAAACAGACGCAGTTCTGAGGGGAGAAACGAGAACAGAAGCAGAGAGCATAATCGTGTAGGCTAGGAGGCCCTACGATAAGGGACAGACACCCACGTCGCCAGCCGACCGCCAAAATCAGCCCCAGCCCATGTTAAAAGATAGAGCCCTCCAGCCCATGTTAAAAGATAGAGCCCTCCAGAAGAACAGTATAGATCTTACGATAACACTAAAATGGCCACACCAGCTGCAAGTTTTAGCGTGAGACTTTTTCGCGTCTCTGTTACGTTGCAAACGTTAAAAGCATTACCCCGCACGAAAAGTATAGCGTTTCTCATTGGATAGACAGAATTTTGTAGGCGGAGCTTAAGGTTAACATTGAGACCCTGATTGGTCAGTTGAAAACACAGCCAGATAGCTTTTTTTAAACCAACTTCGGTAAATTGTAGTAAGGAGAAGTTAGGAGAGAGTTGCTTCTGAGACGGCGAGGTGAGCGGAGCTGTGCTGTCCGCCGCCCCCTGACAAATACCGACAAGGTAATGAACGCACGCGATGCCGCATAACTGCGCTTAAAGCTTCACTCAGAACTGCAGAAGTCTCATCTGTTACACCCCCTTTTTGCGTAATACTGGTGTCGATCGTCAATTAAAGCTCATGGTATTCGCATTTGCTACGTAAGTTAAAAGCTGAAGCGCGATGATTTTTCTGTTATATAATTATTGAGAAGCCACATCAGCCACTGTAATTTACGACAAGTTAAATAAGTAATTAAAGATAATTGAGGGTCACTGTAGACCATTTTGATAGTTTTCTCTTTTATGAAACTTAACATAGATCTAGATTATATGTGTGATATGGCATAGGTCATCCTTCGATCCATTATGGAACTTGGAAACCCATTCAGGGAAGATGCGTTCACATTTTTGTTGAATGCAGTTGACTTTTATCATCCTGCATTAAAATATTTCCTTTTATCAATAGTGCAATTTATAAACAATCTTTTGTGAGTAGAATAAAATGGTTCAAATGGCTCTGAGCACTATGGGACTTAACATCTATGATCATCAGTCCCCCAGAACTTAGAATTACTTAAACCTAACTAACCTAAGGACATCACACAACACCCAGTCATCATGTGAGTAGAATAAAATTTCCAATGGTAAACTTAACTGCTTTTCCGACGTTATTTTACCATCTAACCAAAAATAGGAAAGCCTTGAACCCCTTCCACTAAATTTAGTTAGTATTAAGATTCTTTTACAGGGAGTGCAGTGCAGCTGACGCTGAAATCATTAAGTATTTGATTATTCCATCGCTAGTCTCACTGAACTCTTCTGAACTCTACATGTCATGTGTGGTCTGGCGTCTCCTTACCAGCAACAGGTCCCGGGTTTAAACTAGTCAATTCCCTAAAAAACACGCTCAGAGCGTCGTTGCGCGAAAGAGGTAGGGAGACATGACTTAGAACAGACACCACGCAGAATGTTAGAGCACAAGTGTCTCAGAGCAAAACTGTTCAGCACGTACTGTTGAATGTGGAACTCCGCTGGAGACAACGACCCCTACGACCTCGTCAGCTATGTTCACAGTGGGAACGGAAGCATAGAGATGGTCCGTGGATCAATGGGAACGTGCCACCTGTTTGGGCGAATCACGTTTCCTGTTACACCAGGTCGATGGTCGTGTCTGGATGCGCCGTCATCCAGGTGAATGGCTGATGGAAGTAAGAGGTGAGTGAAAAAGGTAATGACAGTGACAAGACTGCGACCGATCTGGCCACGCAGCGTTGTTCTACTTGTGTAGACAGATGAGTTCATCCCTCCCAGATACTCAGTCCGAGATTCAGCTAGGTACAGTCATCACGTGATTTTTGAGAGCGCGATCGTCGAAGATGTGTATTTGTTGTGGGTTACGAAAATGATACAGTGGAATTTAGAGCGACGTTGTGCCACCAAGTTTTGTGTTAAACTTTGGGAATCCTGAGTGTGACCTTTGAAAAGCTGAAACAACCTAGGGGGAATATTCCTTTCAAGAACACAAATTTTTCGCTGGCACAAGTCACTTTTGGAAGGCCGAGAACACGTGCGTGCTCTTGTGAGATGAGACGGTCTATTAACGGTAATGGTGATGAGTGACCTCCTAAACACTTTCACCGTACGTCAAAGTTTCACCGAAGTTTTGCACATGCGAAAGGTTTGTGCCAAAATGATGCTGGAAACCTCACAACTGAGCAGATGGACAATCGAGAAACGTGTGGCTTCATCTTCTGAGAAGACTGCCAGTGACCACGAATGGTTCAGTCGTGTGATCACAGGTGATGAATCCTGGGTTTTTGAGTACGATCCTGAGACAAAGCGCTAAAATAAGGAGTGGCGCATTGAAACATCACTTCGAGTGAAAAATGTTCGATGAGCAAATTAAAGATAAAAAAATGCTTTATTTGCATTTCTGGTAGCGGCGGTATCCTGCCTAAAGAATTTGTTCCTTCAAGACAAACTGTCAGTTAAGTGTTTTACGAAAAGGTCCTTCAAAGGCTCAGGAATAGGGTGAATCGAGTGGGACCGGACACACCAGAGAAGTGGATGCCGCGTCATAACAATACCCCATGTCATGTACCACTTTCATCAGGGAATTTTTGACCTCAAAAGACATTCCGGTTGTTCCACAGCCTCTCCTTATTCACCTGATCTGAGTCCTTGTGCCTTTTTTCTTTTCCATAAATTGAACAAATGTTTTAAAAGGACGTCATGTTGTGGCTCTGGAGAACATTCAAAAGAATGTGACCGACATATTAAAGGTTCTACCAGTTGAGCTTTTCAGCGCTGCTATCAAGACTGGGATCGACGGCTCCCCCGATGTGTAGCTGCCGAAGGGAACTAATTTGAAGGGGACGATACTGTTGTTTAATAAAATGAAAACTTCGGAAGATGAAAGGTCAGTTTCATTATTTTTCTCACACACCTCGTTTTCACCGCGCCACGAACGCAGGCCAGTTAAGGCAGTATTATGTTATGGCGGACTTTTACCTGGGCTTCCATGCAATCTGTGGTGGTAATCGAAGGTACTACGACAGCTACGTGAACATTATTGCGAACAACCTGCATCTCGTGATGCTTGATGTCTTCTCTGATGGCGATGGCATCTTTCAGCAGGATAACAGCCCATGTCACAACGTCACGATCGTGCTACAGTGGTTTGAGGCCCATGATAGAGAACTCACCTTGATGTCCTCGTCGCCGAATTCGCCTGATCTGAACCCGCTGACACACCTATAGGGCATTGTCGGGCGTCAGCTCAGCAGCCACAAACCTCTGGCTCCATATTCATGGTAATTTCGGAAACCTAACTAGGATTTATCGAATCCAGTGTGTGGTGATATATGCAGAATCGCTGCTGGGCTGTGTTCCAAAGGTGGACCGACAGGCTGTTAAGCAAGTGTCCATAATTTATTGGTTTGTCACTGCATGTACAGATACGTACCATACGTAGTTTCTCAAATACGTAAACTGAAGGTCACAGCATTATGTCCTAATGGAGACACAACTGCTTTTAAAATTATTGTTGGGTATGTCTTCTGTATACGTGGGAATAAGACTCTTAAATGAGATTATCCACTTAGATAATGTTGTGTGCACCATCTAAATAGTCTGATAACAAAAGTCACCCAGCACCTTCTTAAAGGAAATCACTAATGAATTTGGAACAGAGTCACTATATGTAACAGGTAAATAATTTGAAGAAGATACAAACGTAATTAATACGCTATAGTCATTTTACAGATGGATTTGGTTGCGCCTGCTTCATTCATGTATGCCAGTGGATATTTCTTGTTGAGAGTGCCTTAGTCTACTACTCACGCAAACGTTGAAAGGGGTCTATTCGTAATGAACAGTGTAAAAATACTCAAAGATTTTGCAAGCTGTTTGATGTGAAGTAAGAAGACAAAAAAAGAGTGAAAAATGTTTTCCATCCAGGATGTGAAGATGGCAAAGTAATTAATTATACTGTATGCTAGAGATGATCGTTTAATCATAAATTACGGGAATCCTGAGCTGCGTTAGCTGTAATGAACGAGACTTCACCATAAACCAAGCGATATCAGATGAATATTGATCTGCAATTGTTAGATATTAAGTTACTTATGTGTTTACATAGAAACATAATGAATAACAAGATTACGACATATGTGATATGGTATGTTAGTATATAAAGCAGCAACATCACTTCAACAACTTGCCTGGGTTGAACGACGTACTATAATTTTGAGTGGAGTGACATGACACTTAAAGAAACAGACTTCATCGTGTCGTAACGTATACAGTTGTGCAGTAAGGTGCTCGGCTATAAAAAAATTGAAAGCTGGTACGTTTACAATATGCTTTACACGTTTACAGTCTTTTCGCTACTGCAATAATTATATGAATCACTGACAGATTATTTGGAACTGAAAATGAAGCATCTTCAGTGTCCACCGAAAAAAATTCAAGTACCCAACGTATTATCATCAGTATTTTGGCTCAAACATTAAATCACAGTGTTATTAACTTCGTGTCTTATTGCAAAGTAGATGTCACAAAGCTTGAAGTAAATCCTGAATTATCACATGATGTCCGACAGTTATGATCAGAGAAAGATGCAAGGGGTACTCATACTGTGAACCTGACGCTAAGGAATGGGATCTTGAACGGAAGAAAGACACAGAAATCAACGACTCCTTTAGAAGCTGGCTGAACGTCAACAATCACAATATCCAGTCTACAAATCAAATGTGTTACCATACTGTGTTGCTGCTAGTAGCGCTGACGCAATTTGATGTTGTATTAGCGTTGTTCCGTGGGATTTTCGAACGGAAATATGGAAGGAAACGAGACATGGTGCCAACCTTTATGGAACCAAGATAGTTACGTAGCCCAATACCTCCAACCAATTGTGAAATCACCATTAAGACTTCCTGAATAAATTTTCACTGTGCAGCAGACTGTGCAGATTAAATCTCTGATGTTTGGAAGCTAGGAGAAGTAGAACTGCCAGAAGTACAACGGTAAGGATGGCTCGTGATTCCTCCTTGGATAGCTCAGTCGGTTGCACGCGAGAGCGAAGGTTCCAGGTTCGAGTTCCGGTCTGGCAAACAATCTGCCAAGAATTTTTACCACTAACGCTGTATTAATCCCTCGCTCAACAAGTCAGTGCGGAGGTCCTTAATGTTGAATCCTCACATTTGTACACAATCCATGGGCAGGGACCAGACCCCCCCAGGTTCTCCGCCTTAGCAGCTTAATATTGGCAATATGATTTATCTAACTGCCACATTCAGAAGCGATTACCTCCGTTGTTGTGCATCACTATGCTGCCGTGATAAGCGATTGATTCCATGGACATGAGAAATTACGGGTAAACGAGTCAATGCTTGTGTCATTACCTCTGCTAAGTAATGATTAATGCATTGTTTGCCAAGACTTCCTTGTCGTCTAAAACAGGATGTCTAATTCCACCACCCTCCCATAGAATTGGTGTTGATATCATTTTACAAACAGTTCATACTCATGAAAACTTGAACAGGAAGGTATATATTACTGAGCTTCCCAGACAAAAGTTAAGTTCGTCTCCTTTTGCTCTTCCTATAATTGCTAACCTTGGAAACAAATGTATCAACCTCCTGACATATTCTGCATATCTCCACTCATTAATGTCGTACAGAATAAGTTTCTGGGGTAACTCATTACTTAGAAAGAAAGTATTGATTATACACGTACATAACCGAATAGTAAGATCAATATTTTGTGTTCTCCCACGGACGTCATGTAGGTACCTCTTCAAGGAGCTAGGTATTTTAACTGCGCTGTTACAATACATATATTCTTTAGCGACATTCGTCGTAAATAGTCCATCACAATTGGAAAAGAAGAGTGATGTACACAGCTACAACAATAAAGGGAAAAATTACCGTTATAAGCCATTGTTAAAGCTGTCAGCGCCTCAGAGGGGAGTTCAATATGCAGTATAAAAATTGATCATTTTCCCAACAACATAAAATCTATGACTGGTAGCGAAACAAGTTTTAAATCTAATTTCAAATTATTTCTCCTGGAAAACTGCTGCCGTTCCATTGAAGAATTTCTACTCAAAAATTGGCAGCCAAGAAAAAAAGAGAGAAATTTGTTTTTAAGTGTAATTGCATGAGTAGGGATCACATGATAATGTGTCCATTAATGTTAACACTAATCATGCGTACATATCCTGTAAACTGACTCGTTCCACAGCATTTCGATAGAAGAATCATTCAAAAAAATCTATGGACCATATAACTAACTAACTATCTAGCTATCTCTGTCAGAGTTACAATGTTGTCGGCAAACCTTTAATTCCTTTTTTAAATGTTTCATTGGTTTCCTCTACTGCTTGTTCAAGGTACATATTGAATAACACTGGGGATAGGCTGCAACCCTGTCTTACTCACTTCTCAACTACTAATTACCTTTTCATGTCCTTCGACTTTTTTAACTGCTATCAGGTTTCGGTACGAGTTTTAAATAACCTTTCGCTCCCTGCATTTTATCCCTGCTATCTTCAGAATTCTAAAGAGTGTATCCCAGTGAGCATTGTCAAAAGTTATAAACGTAGGCTTGTCTTACCTTAATCTGTCTTCTCAGTTAAGTCGTAGGGTCTGTATTACCTTGCATATTCCTACATTCCACCGGAACACAAACTGATCTCCCCAGTGCTCACCTTCTACATTTTTTCCCGTCCTCTGGAAAAAAATTCGTGCCAATTGTAACCGTGACTTATGGAACTGATAGTTCGGTAATTTTTGAGAACATTTCTCTTGAAGAACAGCAGTCTTTCATTACTTAAAAATGAACATGAACAGTGAGCAGTTAGCGTTCGTGGAGTCGTAGCACCTGCTCCGCTCGCTGCCACCGCCTACCATCATGGTGTGAGATCTTAAGATGGTCTAAAACAGACCGAAATCGGTAACCTCGGAAAAGAAAGAGTTTCTTGATGTTGTGACTAATCATGTTCGTTTTTATTATAGTTCGGTAATTTTCACACCAGTGAGCATCTGCTTTCTTTGGATTTGTAATTATTATATTCTTCTTGAAATATGAGAGCATTTCAACTGTCCCATACTTCAGTTGCGTCATGGATGGCTTTCTCAAAGTTATCAGTAGTTCTGACGGAATGTTGTCTGCTTCTGGGGCCTTGTTTCGACACGAGGTGTTTCAGTGCTCTGTCAAATTCTTTTTGCAGTTTCGTAACTCCGATCTCATCTTCGTCTGCGTCCTCTTCTTTTTCCATACTATTGCGCTCATTTCCCTTATACACCCCCTGCATATACTCCTTCCTCCTTTGACCTTTCATTCCTTTGCTTAGTAGTGGTTTTCCTTCTGAGACCTTGATATTCCTACAGTTGCTTCTCCTTTTTCCAAAGACTTCCTTAATTTTCCTATAACCTATCTTTTCCCGACGTATATATGCTTTTATAGCCTTGCATTTGTCCTATAGCCATTTGTGCATAGCCATTTCACCCTTTCTGTCAAACTTATGTTTTAGACGTCTAAATTGCCTGATTTATTTGCTCTTTATTTACAATTTCTCCTTTCATTAATAAAATCCAATATTTCCTGTGATATCCAAAGACTTCCGTTGGGCCTTGTCTGTTTACCTATTTGATGCTGTGCTGCCTTCGCCATTCCTGCTCTCACAGTTACCCATTCTTCTTTTCCCTGTTTCAGTATATCGTTACGTAATACTTTCAATAACCTTCAGATTATATAGATCCCAACTCCTTAATTTTCTCCCTTCTTGCAATTTCTTCAGTTTTAGTATACGATTCATAATCAATAAATTATGGCCATTGTCGACACCTACCACTGGAAATGTATTAAAATTCTAAATCTGGTTGCGAAATCATTGTCTTACCATTACACAATCAACCTGTAACCTTCTGGTGTCTCCACGTCTCTTCCATGTATACAATATTCTTTTGCGATTGTTAAACCAGTTGATTGACTGTCCTTTTCCTCTGTTGTGGTTGCACCTACAGTACGACTATCTGCATCGTTGAGGCAAGCAAACGAACGCTCAGCGACAAGATCCATTCGCTTATTTACATCAAATAAGTTAGGTTCTTAACTTGTACTATGCATTGAGGTGACTAAAGTCATGGGATAGAGACACGCACATATACAGATGACAGTAGTATCTGGCACACAGGTTAAAAAGAGCCAGTGCATTGGTGGAGCTGTCATTTTTACTCAGGTGACTCATTTGAAAAGATTTCCGACGTAATTATGACCGCAAGACGGGAATTAACAGACTTTGACGCGGAATGGTAATTGGAGATAGTCGCGTGGGACATTTGATTTCAGAAATCGTTAGGAAATTCAATATTTGGAGATCCCACGAAGCGATGGACCCAGGTTGTCATCGAGGCACTGTGCAAGATGGTCGTGGCTCCATAACTGTGTGACTTGTATTTACATGGAATGAGCTGGGTCCTCTGATCCAACTGAACAGACTATCGACGTAAAATGATTATATTCGCCTAGTTCATCTGCAGCCATTTATGGACTTCATGTTCCCAAACAGCGATGTGAAGTTGTAAGTAGGCTGTTCAGGTTTTTATATTGGTAACGCCACGTAGCGCTCTGTATGAAAATCACTGGCTATGCTGTGTGCAGTCTGAGGCTGGTTGGCATTGCTGGAATATTCGCTATTGTAGTGTTGGGCAGCTGCATGTGAACAACGCGTAGCGTTGTGCAGTTGGAGGTGAGCCGCCAGCAGTGGTGGATGTGGGGAGTGAGATTGCGGAGTTTTGAGAGCGGATGATCTGGACGTGTGTCCATCAGAGAGAGTAAATTTGTAAGACTGGATGTCATGAACTAATATGTATATTATGACTTTTGAACACTATTAAGGTAAATACATTCGTTGTTCTCTATCAAAATCTTTCATTTGGTAGCTATGCCTATCCATAGTTAGTGCCTTCAGTAGTTAGAATCGTTTATTTAGCTGGCAGTATTGGCGCTCGCTGTATTGCAGTAGTTCGAGTAACGAAGATTTTTGTGAGGTAAGTGATTCATGAAAGTTATAGGTTATTGTCAGTCAGGGCCATTTTTTTGTAGGGATTATTGAAAGTCAGATTGCGTTGCGCTAAAAATATTGTGTGTCAGTTTAGTGATGATCAGAATAAGTAAAGAGAGAAATGTCTGAGTACATTCAGTTTTGCTCAGCTGTTTGAAAATCAAATAACGTAAGGGGTTTACCAGCACAGTAATTCATTAATTTTTCTGAGGGGACGTTTCAAAGTCACCTAGGTACAGTTGCTCACGATTGGTTTGAAGAACATTCTGGACGTTTCGAGCGAGTGATCTGGGCACCCAGATCGCCTGACCTGATTCCCATCGAACATTTATGGCACATAATCAGTTCGTGTACAAAATCCTGCGCCGGCAACCGCATAAACGAGAGACAGCGAGTGTCCAGGAGAGACATAGGTATCGTCAGGAGTGCCCCAGCAAAGTGTTATAGGTCCGCTGTTGTTCTCCACATACATAAATGATTTGGAGGACGTGGTGGGCAGCAATCTGCGGTTTTTTGCTGATGATGCAGTGGTGTAAGATAAGGTGTCGAAGTTGAGTGGCTGTAGGAATATTTTAGTTGGTATGATGAATGGCAGCTAGCTCTAAATGTGGAAAAATGTAAGTTAATGCGGATGAGTATGAAGAAAAAACGTGTAATGCTCGGATTCGGTATTACTAGTGTCCTGCCTGACACGGTCAGTCGTTGAAATATCTGAGCGTAACGTTGCAAAGCGGCATGAAATGGTACGAGCATGCGTGAACTGTGTTTGTGAAGGCGAACAGTCGACTTCAGTTTATTGGGAGAAACTTAGGGAAGAGTGGCTCACCTGTAAAGGAGACGCATATAGGTTGCTTGTGCGTGCGACTTGCGACATATTCTTGAGTACTGCTACAAGGTCGGATTGAAGGAAGACATCGAAGCAATTCAGAGGCTGGCTACTAGACTTGTTTCCGGTTGGTTTAAACAACACGTAAGTGTTAACGGAGTTTTTTCGGGAACTCATGTGGGAATCCCTGCAGGGGAGGCGACGTTCTTTTCGGGGAACACTATAGAGAAAGTTTAAAGAATCGATATTTGAAGCTGATTGCCGAACGATTTTACTGCTGCCAACATACATTGCGCATAAGGACAACGAAGATGAGTTACGAGAAATTAGGACTCATATGGAGGCATATAGACAGTCGTTTTTCCTTCACTCTTTTTCCGTCTGGAACAGGAAAGGAATGGGTACCCTCGGCCACTCACCGTACGGTGGCTTGCGGATTGTCTATGCAGACGTACATGTAGATGTAGATAATTGATAGCTGCAGTGGTGATGATGTGGTAGGAAGAAGGAAGTCTCCCCCCTTAGTTTTTCCCTGAACTGAGTAATACCTAGAGCGCTGATGAAGTACAGGGCTATTACAAATGATTGAAGCGATTTCATAAATTCACTGTAGCTCCATTCATTGACATATGGCCACGACACACTACAGATACGTAGAAAAACTCATAAAGTTTTGTTCGGCTGAAGGCGCACTTCATGTTTCTGCCGCCAGAGCGCTCGAGAGCGCAGTGAGACAAAATGGCGACAGGAGCCGAGAAAGCGTATGTCGTGCTTGAAATGCACTCACATCAGACAGTCATAACAGTGCAACGACACTTCAGGACGAAGTTCAGCAAAGATCCACCAACTGCTAACTCCATTCGGCGATGGTATGCGCAGTTTAAAGCTTCTGGATGCCTCTGTAAGGGGAAATCAAAGGGTCGGCCTGCAGTGAGCGATGAAACGGTTGAACGCGTGCGGGCAAGTTTCACGCGTAGCCCGCGGAAGTCGACGAATAAAGCAAGCAGTGAGCTAAACGTACCACTGCCGACGGCTTGGAAAATCTTACGGAAAAGGCTAAAGAAGAAGCCTTACCGTTTACAATTGCTACAAGCCCTGACACCCGATGACAAAGTCATGTCGGTCGAGGTGGAGATCATGATCAGTAATTCATGTCATGGCCTCCACGCTCTCCCGACTTAACCCCATGCGATTTCTTTCTGTGGGGTTATGTGAAAGATTCAGTGTTTAAACCTCCTCTACCAAGAAACGTGCCAGAACTGCGAGCTCGCATCAACGATGCTTTCGAACTCGTTGATGGGGACATGCTGCGCCGAGTGCGGGAGGAACTTGATTATCGGCTTGATGTCTGCCGAATCACTAAAGGGGCACATATCGAACATTTGTGAATGCCTAAAAAAACTTTTTGAGTTTTTGTATGTGTGTGCAAAGCATTCTGAAAATATCTCAAATAATAAAGTTATTGTAGAGCTGTGAAATCGCTTCAATCATTTGTAATAACCCTGTATATCTAAGGGACTTTTGTTGAGTTGTGATGAGGTATAATATCTGGCTCGCAAGAATAACTAACAATTTTGTTGTCGTGATGGTCATTAGGCTGCAAAATAACAGCTTTGTTCTGTTTGGAAACTAAAGGAACTATCGCTATGCCCTTCTGGAAATAAAGGGTAGGCGACAATTGTGTGATATTCGTATCTGGTTGAAGGTTGGATGTAAGTTAATGTTTGTTCGTCCGAAGCTTTCTTTACAATGTAAGGCCGTTCTGGATAAGCTCTTTGCCAATAAGACACCTGTGAAAAAGTTGTCAGTCCCATGCTCCTGCGAAAGAAAACAGACTATGTCTTTTTACCACTTGCGCACCTTGATATTTTACTAGACTTGAAGGTTTTTAGCGTAAGACACTACACAGTCAGAAATAGTCCAAACAATGATACCACATTTCCCTGGTTTGAACTTGTGTATGCTCTGAATGGACATTTTCTCCTAAATGGGATTAATTGTTCATCAATTGTCAGGTGACTTCCAAAATTGTAATCTTTTGACAGTGGAAGTTAAAAATATTCTACGCTTTCCTTTTATGTGCCAGCTTGTCAGATTTATTTTTGTCATCACGAGTATTCGCGTCATCTAAACGCAGAAAACGACAAATATATTAAAATCAACTACGAGATAAAAAAACTATGATGAACTGGTCTTTTGTAACGGTAATCATCGCTCAACAGTATGCTAACAAGCTCCTTCGAAGTATTCAGAGCATCGATTTCAATCAGGACTCCAATAAACGGATGCATTTCTTCACTGCATGTAAGTTTCCATGGATGAGGAGTTGAGTCTGTGTTGCCAGTATTGCACTATTGATGCATATAATCAACCTTCTCTCTTGCGTTCATACAATAATTAGTCACAAAACGACAACTGCCCTCTTTAAATATACCAAGCGTCCCACATCCAATTCACAAAGCACACTTAACAAGTCACTGCCAAAAGTTTATGGATCCCACCGTTCAGTGGTCAAAACAAAACAAAACAATCGTCCTGTCTGCTAAAGACAAAATCTTTTCCACCACTCACAACGTGGAAACACCAGTCCTTCACTTTCCACCTTATGGAGACATACGAACAGTCATCTTGTTTCACGGCTCCACGGTCCAGTACTAGTTAATAGTTGCTGGTAAAAAATACCCACCAGACTCTGCCCCACGTCATTCATTCTGGTCGTTCATTCTGCCGTGGCGCCGCCGCGCGAGCCGTTGAGCAGAAAAAACCACCCTCTGTTGCCTCTGCGGGATACTGTCTCCAGTCGTAAGGGTGGCAGAACTTATGAATGGCCAATGGTACGTGCGTGTCGCCCCAGGCCGTTGACCTGCTGTAGCGGGCACGTGGAGTGTACCCCGACCGTCAGTGGAGTGGGGAGTGCCGCGGCTCTGTCGCCTCTCCCCTGGCTTACGTGGATCGGGCGCGTTCTGTGTAGCCCCTCAGTGCTACGACACCCAATCAGTCAGACCCTTCCGTGCATCTCGCAACATTACAGACAAAAGGATATTCTTACATTATTTAAATACTCATTGATTACATGTATGATCTATTAGATACATTGGTAATAAAAGAATCTTTGTTCTAAAAAACATAAAATTATACACCCTAGTTTTCTACACATACAACATCAACATTTATCCCTTTTCTATATACAGCCCATACTTGTGCTACTGATTGTACCTGTTGTCCCTCATACAAAACATGAAAGTGTTAAAAAAAAGGAATAAGAAACAATCTATACAGCTCATAATTACAATATCAAATGGTAGACTACTTTAACATCCTATCATAGTGAAAATATTAGAAACTGTTGATTCTAAAACTACAATGTACAATGAACCTTTGTGCTTGTGACAGACTGAAATTAATAACCCTTGAAAGTGTTCTAACAAAAAAAAAAGAAATAATCTACACAGCTCACAATTACCTACCACATGTTGTTAAATAGTAAACTACTTTAACATCCTAACACAATAAATATTTTAGAAACTGATGACTCTAAATCTACAACATACAATGCACCTTTGTGCTTGTGACAGGCTGAAATTAGTATCTCTTTATATATTTTACCTTTTTATTATATATAACAACATTTCTAGGACATGTATGTACCATCCACATGATGTCATATCCTGACCTGCCATCGAGGTTCATCCAAATCAAACAATAAAGCACAGTACTGTTTTAGTTATGGATCAGTAGCATCCCCTTTACAGGAGTGTGCGCATTGATCACACTACTCTACGACTCTCACTCACCAGACATCACATTTTCCCTCTCATTCAATCCATTAATACACTAACAGAATAGGTCTACAAGTCAGCTAACCTTAACACCACCACACTCACGACAACATACCATACCTTTGCTCCCTTATACTCAACCACATAACACCTGAAGCTGTTTCAGAGATAGCATTCCAGTCTCCTAATTCGTCCTTTCACTCTCGCACCTCTCTCCATCGGCTTACCTCCGCATTCACTTTACCGACTATTCATCCTGCTAAATATCACTTTAGAATTGCGACATTTCATCTAAGAACAAAAAATACACAAATTATTCATCCTGCAAAATAACTGTACACATTCTTGGTACCGTTTTGAATGGTTATACTGGCACCAGGCTTCAACAACAACCTCAAAAATTACCTTTTTTTTCATGTTGCAAATGTTATGGTAAGAATTAGATTTACACTTATATTACATCTTACGTCAGTATTCCACAACGTTCACCACCTGGATCTCATACTCCCTTTATGTCCCTTCACGTTGTGCAGTTGTCCTCATCTCGTCATTCGTATTTCGGCTCTCCGTCCGTCCATTACTTCATCATTTCCTGGTCTTCCTTCGCCACTGGCATCAATCTCTATTGCAGCATACACAGGCATCTCTGTAACATACAACTAAGACATCTCCACATTATTAATTCTACTCACCTTTATTTACCACTGTTTCATCACGTCGAATCTCTCTTTATTAATCACACTGCTTCACGTCGCTTCTCTCCTTAAATATCACCTTTATCAACTACCATTTATCATGTCGCTTCTCTCACTATCTACCATCTTTATCCTCTCATTACTCATCACGTCGTTTCTGCTTGATCCTTATTCATATGACAAAAAATACGTACATACACCACTCTGTCGACTCCTGCTCATGACTCATTCGACCAGTCTATTCCGTCATACTTCCTGGCATCCCACCTGAAAATTGTTATGTTCGATTTGACCCTGCACAACGTTACACACCAGAAATAAACACACTGACTATCTACCATAACTTGCCTACTTTCGATCTATCCTTAACTTTTCCATAATTTGATGTTAGAAATGTGATGAAGCCCACGAGATTGTTGTCCCTTGATCGTCTCAATCAGTACAGCATTTTCCTGGACAATCCGCCTCACTCTGGATGGTCCACTATACACAGTAAAGAATTTGCTAGTTAGGAATCTGAGCTTACATAAAAATTAAATGTGTGCAGAGAGTATACAAGCTGGGAGAGATGGGACAGCCCAAGTGTTAGAAACTTTGGTGCTAGTGGCCTCTTTCCCTAACACCAGATTCCGAACAACCATACACAGCACTTCATTATAACTGTCACTATGACAATGACATACTACCGATCAGATGGCAGCTAATCTAAAAACTTCGATCACAATGTTGACTTTTTACATTACGTGTTAATTACCTGCAATAGTCAAATCTCACTAATTAAACTGGACTCATTGGGATTAACCTAACATTTTAGCAACTGGTTTTTTTTGAGGAAACAGTCCTTTTACTTTAGTGTTCCAAATAAAAAATTGCAAATTTTGCTCTGAGAGACCAGCCTAACAGATGCCGTTACTGCTATTTTTTTGTGATCAGAAGTATGGTATTTGCATTCCTCTTTATCAGTCCGTTGCATAGACAATTTTCAGTGCCAGCAGCATGTGTTTTAAGGCAAGATGCTAAGGGCTGATATGTTGGATTAGTTTCTCCTATCCTTCAATCCATTATGACAAGAATGAAATGCCAGGATTCCATGCTCTCCTGTCAGTCTGATAGTTTCTGCCGTTCCTATCCCCGACACTGTCTGACCTATGAGTCGTGTCTCTGTTTACGATGTTGCTCTCATTACCAAGTTCCTGTAACAAGTGCTGAAATGATGAAGAATCGTCTAAGCCTCTGCCTGCTATCACTATATCTCTGCGCAATTTCACTGGCAACTTCGTTATACAGATCCTAAAGAGCTCCCCAGGTTCGTATGGCACATCCAAATACCACCTTCGTTACAATTTGGAATCATCAATATGCTTTGATTAACCTGGTCCTGCTTACTTTTCGACCAGAATTCACTGAAAAACCTGTCACAAAATGTCTTGTAGCTACTACAGTCTTTAATAACTTCCTGCATTTTCGCTCTAGCCTCGTCCCTCAAATGGTTACACACAAACTTCATTTTGAGGAGCGGTCCCCACAATGAAGGTAATGAATCTTGAAATTGAGACAGCCACAGGCATGGATGTTGGTAATCATCAGGATCCGGAAAACAAGTGTACGTTTGTAAAGACACGAAGTGCCTCCTACATTCTCCTTCCACATTTATGTTTTCCGACCTTGGACTATACCCAGTTGGGTTTGCCACCTGTTTTATCCGACACAACCGTTCTTCTAACTCTCTGAGTTCATCTTCCTCTTTCTGCCTATTTTCGTTTTTTGAATTTATCTCACTCTCCCTCTGCAATCTACCTGGTGGTGTGTCACCTTCGCTACTGCACGCTAATTGCAACTGTGCTAGTTCTTCCCTATGTTTCCCACTTATTTCTAATTGTGACTCTTTAAGCTGTAATAGTGATTGTATCCCCCCCCCCCCTGATTGGAATAAACCTCTCGCTGCGTACTGTCAGAGCCTGTCTCGCCTCTTATACTGTTCTTTTCTACATCTGTACTAATCGTATTCATTCTGACCACTACCTCTTTGATTCGCTCATCTGCCAACACGTCCCTACGTTCTGTAGTATCACTCTCTATTGCAAAAATTCGTACCTCCAAATTATTGGCATTCTCTTTCACTGCGTCACATACTTGCTTCAACGCATCCAGATTCTTCTCCCCCTCATCTAACAGATTATTAACTGCGGACAGACGCTCATCGATAACTGCATGTAGCTTCCTCATTGCCTCTTTATTTCCCTTATCCATTGCCTCCAATCTTTCCTTATTTGCTTCCAATCTTTCCTTAGTCTCCCTATCTCTCTCCTTATTATCTCTATCCATCGCTTCCAATCTTTCCTTATTTGCCTCCAATCTTCCCTTATTATCTCTATTCATCACTTCCAATCTTTCCTCATTATCTCTATCCATCGCTTCCAATCTTTCCTTATTATCTCTATCCATCCTCTGTAAAAACTGCAGTAGCACATTGTCATTTACTACTTTCGGTGCGCTCACCTCGTTCGCCTGAGAAACCGTAGCTTCGCTAAGGG
Source organism: Schistocerca americana (assembly GCF_021461395.2). Lineage (NCBI taxonomy): Eukaryota > Metazoa > Arthropoda > Insecta > Orthoptera > Acrididae > Schistocerca > Schistocerca americana. The sequence goes on along the minus strand of NC_060120.1, from coordinate 319,296,732 downwards.
CAGCTGCACTTTCACTGCATACCTGACCTAGTCCCGACTCGCCCGCATCGTCGGGAAAAGCTCCCGTTTGTGGTTCAAATGGCTCTGAGCACTATGGGACTCAACTGCTGAGGTCATTAGTCCCCTAGAACTTAGAACTAGTTAAACCTAACTAATCTAAGGACATCACAAACATCCATGTCCGAGGCAGGATTCGAACCTGCGACCGTAGCGGTCTTGCGGTTCCAGACTGCAGCGCCTTTAACCGCATGGCCACTTCGGCCGGCTATCCCCTGTTTGTGGACAAAGCCTGCCGCATAAAGGATCACCTAGCCGCGGTCCGCTGAACAGTTCAGCCCCTTCCGAGTGTTTGCCGTTCTCGCTCATTAACCCATGGTGGACAGCTACTTCCTGCCGCACTGCTAGGTTCACACCAGAATCACTATTCTCCATGGTGACTACACTTTTCGACTGCGACCTAGTTACTACGGACATTACGCAAAAAAAAATATACAACGGTCTTCCAGCCTTGGACTACGTAGCAAACGTACCAGAAAGAAATTGCAAGCAAAAAAAATTTTACTTCTTAGCGCTATCACAATACATTCCATTAAAAAAATCTTAACAGCAAACCCTAACAGCAGAATCCTGGCAAAATATCCTGCCAGGGTCGAAATTATGAGAGGCACCCACATGCCTTGCTCATATTGTGGCATCAAGCAGTCAGGCCTGCAAGATGAGTGGTCTGCCAAGCGAGTGGATTCATTCTTATTTATCGAGTAATATGAACTCTCATACTCACAATAAAGTTACAAATTATCCTCCTGTATTCATAATACGCAATGGAAACGCACATCTGACTATCAGTAATTTACAGAACTCTGACTGTTCACTACGCACTGGCAATACCACATTTTCATTTTTTTTTTTTTATTTAACGGCTCTTATCAACACGTGGCCATCGCACTGAATATGAACGGCACTCACATTATAAATTCTGGATATCATGACAACATACAATTCGAAGGAAAAGGCCACCAATCTTTTTCTTTTCACTATCTTCTTTATTCTGATAAATTTTATAACCTAAACACACAAATTCTATAACCTACAACAATAACACATGAGAAATTCCGCCCAGTGGGCATGGCTTTACATTCGTGATTATCTTATGGTCTCGTAATTATTTAACGCTACAGTGCACTTTCTGGATAGGATGGTGGATCTTTTATTATATCTGACACTTCGACCCTCACAATCATCATCACGAAACTATCCTCCAGACCGAGCGGTACAGAAGGAACAAGCATAATCCACTACCTTTGAAACTACCTTGCTACTCTCCCATGTAAAACACACATACCCAAATTACATGACATACAACACACTACTACATGGAATACAACACAGTAAATAGTCACAATACTATCACTTTCAGCTTTCCCACTTCAATTAGTACTTATCCCAGTTTCACACAACACAGCCCCACTTCGTAATTCTTCTTTCCTACTATGAACTCTGGAGATATATGTATGTCTTCCTGTACAATGCAAGCCAAGTGGGGTTGCAGGATAGACGGCTGACTCACTTTTGCTTCTCTCTCAGAGTATTATAGTTTGAATCAAGCGTCACACAGAAACATAACATGCAAAGTAATATTAAGAGCATTTTCATCACACACGCGAGTCCTCAACTGATACCATGGACGAGTACTTCTCTTTATCCTTTGTCTCATACACAGATTGAGACTCACACAGTACTCACCACGTGGAAGTACTCATCTCTAATTTCAAGTCCTGCACACGCCATTCCTTAAATATTTCAACTTATAGTACACATGCTAGTAATTCAGCTTAAGCACACGGAAGTATTTCAACTTATTGCTACACGTGGTTTCATTGTGATCGTTGGTCACGTCCGAAGATTACTACGATCCCATTAATATTACCTGCCTGACATTTGATTCTCCCCACAAAAGTTCCTGAAATAGAGAAATTATAATTTCAAACTACTCTTAAATATTCCACTTGCATACCATGTCTCCACTCTTTTGTCTTTACGGAGCACACCCAAGACAGGTCTTAACAGCACAAGATCCAGTGGCAGAGTGCTGAAACATGGCCGTTCTTCAGGTTCTCTCGCACCTCTGTCGAAGTGGGGGAGCACCTTGCTACCGTATTGGTCAGCCACATTTCAGGCACTCAAAGCTCAGGTAAATTTCATCTCTTTGGTCCCACCAAAGGTGGCCAAAGGATCGTCTCAAAGATGATCATATATTCACATTCACTATCTGTGGTTAGCAGACGACCGTACATTCATTCATTTCACAGATCTCACCAAACTGGATGTAGGGATTTATTTTGAGGGAGTGCACATGTGATCAATTAAATAAATAAATTGTCATTCTTTCCCACACTGGTATCCGGCTTCGCTGTATTAATTGAAATGGAGTTATTTTACAAAGAAATGTGTTGTTCTGAAAAAAAATAATGAAGTATGTTGTACTTATTTTCAATGTCGGGCGGTACTGTACCCTTTCAAAGTCGTTTTGCACACTGTTTGCAACTTCTGGCCTTTTACGTCCCAAGAGTGAATTACGTAGGGGGTTCGCTGATGATCTGGGCAACCATACCATGGTGTTCCACTGGCCCTATGACTACTGTTCAAGGCCGCATTATTTCCAACTATTATGTGCCCATTTTGGCTGATCTGGTTCATCCCGAGTTACCATGTTTGTTCCGGAATGGTAGTGCTGTGTTCCAAGACGACACGGTCGCTGTTCACACAGCTCGCATTGTTCAGGACTGGTTTTGTGAGCACGGGGATGAATTGTTGGATCTGCCCTGACCACCACAGCCACCAGATCTCAATATTATTTAGGCCTTGTGGTCTACTTTGGAGAGAAGTGTGCGTGATGGCTATCCGCCTCCATCATCGTTATCTGAGCCTCTCACTATTTTGAACTTGCCGCTATTTTGAGGAAGAGTGATATGAGATTCCTTTGAAATTCCATATAAGATCTGTATTTATACATATGAAGGCGACTGGAAACTGTTATGAATGTCAGTGGTTTCCCTTCGCCGTACTAGGCATGACAATGTGTTGCGATTTTGGTCTTTCCATATTTTCGCCCATCCTCCTGCTGCTGAGCGGTGCTTGGGTAAAGACGATGGCAGGGGTGCGCATCTATACAACAACTTATACAATATGTAAAAAAATTTAGTAAATTTTTAGTTTAGTTTATGTTGACCCTCTTATAAACACTACTGGCCATTAAAATTGCTACACCACGAAGACGACGTGCTACACACGCGAAATTTAACCGACAGGAAGACAGTGCTGTGATATGCAAATGATTAGCTTTTCAGGGCATTCACACAAGCTTGGCGCCGGTGGCGACACCTACAACGTGCTGACATAAGGAAAGTTTCCAACCGATTTCTCATACACAAACAGCAGTGACCGGCGTTGCTTGGTGAAACGTTGTTGTGATGCCTCGTGTAAGGAGAAGAAATGCATACCATCACGTTTCCGACTCTGATAAAGGTCGGATTGAAGCCTATCGCGATTGCGGTTTATCGTATCGCGACATTGCTGCTCGCGTTGGTCGGGATCCAATGACTGTTAGCAGAATATGGAATCGGTGGGTTCAGGACGGTAATACGGAATGCCGTGCTGGATCACAACGGCCTCGTATCACGAGCAGTCGAGATGACAGGCATCTTATCCCCATGGCTGTAACGGATCGTGCACGAACGTCTCGATCCCTGAGTCAACAGATGGGGACGTTTGCAAGACAATAACCATCTGCACGAACAGTTCGACGACGTTTGCAGCAGCATGGACTATCAGCTCGGAGACCATGGCTGCGGTTACCCTTGACGCTGCATCACAGACAGGAGCGCCTGCGATGGTGTACTCAACGACGAACCTGGATGCACGAATGGCAAAACGTCATTTTTTTCGGATGAATCCAGATTCTGCTTACAGGATCATGATGGTCGCATCCGTGTTTGGAAACATCGCGGTGAACGCACATTGGAGGCGTGTATTTGTCATCGCCATACTGGCGTATCACCCGACGTGATGGTATGGGGTGCCATTGGTTACACGTCTCGCTCATCTCTTGTTCGCATTGACGGCACTTTGAACAGTGGGCGTTACATTTTAGATGTGTTCCGACCCGTGGCTCTACCCTTCATTCGATCCCTGCGAAACCCTACATTTCAGCAGGATAATGCACGACCGCATGTTACAGGTCCTGTACGGACCTTTCTGGATACAGAAAATGTTCGACTGCTGCCCTGGCGAGCACATTTTCTAGATTTCTCACCAATTGAAAACGTCTGGTCAATGGTGGCCGAGCAACTGGCTCGTCACAATACGCCAGTCACTACTCTTGATGAACTGTGGTATCGAGGTGAAGCTTAGACGCCATCCAAGCTCTGTTTGACTCAACGCCCAGGCGTCTGAGGTGGTTGTTCTGCGTACTGATTTCTCAGGGTCTATGCACCCAAAGTGTGTGAAAATGTAATCACATGTCAGTTCTAGCGTAATATATTTGTCCAGTGAATACCCGTTTATCATCTGCATTTCTTCCTGGTGTAGCAATTTTAATGTATGTATGTATATACATGGTGAGACCCAGATCATGTTACAAACTTTCGAGCACGATGGAGAGGGATAAATGTATCAGTTTCAGCTATGGTCCCTATACCGCATACGAACGAGTCGAAAGTTACAAGCGAAAATCATTCTGGTAGCTCTGATATTGGAATACATGTACCGGTACTATTACTGCTAAGAATGTATGGAATGCAACTTTCAGAAATTGTAGTATGGAGCGAAACAAGAAAAACTGTCAAGTAAACATGGGCTCCAAAATGCATACCAGAGGAGTTACGAGCTTATTCATCTTCGCTAGAATGACACACATCTTCTCTACTTAACAAAGCTTTTAATGTGTGCATTTTAGAGCCCATGTTAACTAGATTTTTTTTTTGTTTTGGTCCGTACTACCACCCCTGAAAGTTGCCTACACTACAGTCTTAGTAGCAACAATACCTGTGCATGTATTCCTCTCTCTATCAGAGGTATCAGAACAGTTTCCGCTTGTAACTTTCGACTCATTCGTTTCCAGTACTGGGACCCTTTCCTCAAATTGATACATTTATCCTTCTCGATCATCCTTGAAAGTTTGTAACATCATCATGGGGTCACCCTGTCTATACATACATTTACAGGGTTCCTATGTAAAGATGATCTACAACCTCTAGAAATGTGTAACACGAATTGTGAAACACCCTATATACGAGTACATAACATTTACTGAGTGCTGCTATTTTGTGTGCGAAGAACATACCATTAGCGAAATAATGTGCCAGAAATGTGAAGAAGCAGTACAACTAAACTGAAAGATTTGTGTGCAGATTTTTCCCGATTATTAGATTTTATATTATTTCACGTTTAACAGTTTGATTCACCAGATTACAGTTATCATACATCTACATACATACTCCGCAAACTACCGCGGAGTGCATGGCAGAGCGCATTCCTGTCTATACCAGTTATTAGGGCTTAGTTCCGTTCCATCCACGTATGGAGCGCGAGAAGAAGTATTGTTCAAACACTTCTGCGCGTGCTGTTATTAAAATAGTCTTGCCGTCACGGTCCCTAAATTACGTAAAAAATTAAAATAAATTAAGATAAATTTATTGTCAGTAACAATGAAATTTCGTCAAAAAGATTTGGTGTACGAAATTACCCACTTTGTTGCCTACGTAACTTTCGTTCGTTTGGCATCATGGAGATACACACATGATATCGTGTTACTTGACTCATCCCAAATGCCTTATGACTTTCTCTGTTGCCAAGATTTAAGAAACAATCCAGCGGTATGTGAAATATTCCAAATGTGAAAAACCGCCATTCGCGTGTGGATGGAGCGCGACCCGTGAATAGTGCTGCCACCTGTCCAGACCAACGCGCACTACGTGTAGCCTGGGCCACGTTCGGTCGACTGTACTGGCCCGACCTCTTACGGCGCTACCGCTAACTACGTCGTCGTGGCTCAGTTCCCATCAAGACTGGCACTACTTGCTCGGAGCAGGGGGCGGGGGAGACGAGGCTGTCGAGATGAAAGGAGCCGCCAGATTGGACGGGCCGACTTCCTCAGAGGGGCGGCAGATTGGAAACGCGCTGACGACCCGCCTAACTCGCAATCTGCGCCGCGGACACGCCCCCGGCTGCTGCGCTAAACGCGTTACCGCCTCCGCTGTCTCATCTCGGCCCGCGTAATGTCATTCCCGGGGTCAAAGGGCTGTTTCCAGATTTTATCTCCGCTCGCATACTCGACAAGGGAGCACGTTTTTTTCCATGCAAAAGAGCGGTGTGCAAGTTTTAAATATTGAAAAGTTCTCGTAACCGCCCGCTCATATACCGGAGACGAAATAAGCTATTAAACATTCTAATACGGGAACTGACGAGCGGGCACGTCGTTACAGGGTTCCACATCTGCCCGCCGTCATTTTCGGTCTCGTCCAGGAAGGAAGTCTGCTCGATTTCCCGACTGCGATACACTAATTACGTTTAGGAGCGCTTTTAATCACAGGAGTTAGCTCAACGTGGGCTATGAATATGGAACTTCGAAAGGAGGCAACAAAGAGTCACAAAAGAACTCATCTTCAGCATTAGTTTGAAAATGGACTGACCGATACATTTATTACTTGTGCAGACGGTACACGGTTTAACGCGACACGTTTACACATATTAAGATACGAGATCAGTATATCTCGGATTATTACAATAACGTGTCAGACTGACGTGAATGAACGCTTCGCCATGTTCCTGATTAGCGAAAAGGCATCTGATGTCCATTTGGCTGATCTAAACCATTGTTCCACATGGGATGGAAAAAGAAAAACGAAGCAGAGACATAGCTCATTTCGTCTCTAATCATTTCAATTATCACAAGATAATAGCCGATGTTTAATGTTAATATTTCAAGTGATCCGTCACATTTTAAGTTACTGTAAAAATATAATATTATTTTACAATGAATGAATTTTTTTTGATCGAATAGCAACGTTTCATTAGGCGGGGGCAAAGCCCAGCAATTTTCACTTTTTCTGTTATTGTGGTCGATTATGGGTAAATTTCACTGCGAAAACTGAATTATGGATTGGTTTGTTACCTATAACACACCCAAATTCCAGCGCGGCGTGATTGTTTATAACAGAAAAACTTACAGTTTATCTAAAACAAAGGAAACTGGGAGTCTTTGTCCCATTTGAGACAAACATGGATATACATGGTTGACTCCTTGATAAAAACACTTGAAATAACCCTTCGCAACACTGTCATAGTGTAGCCAAGTTACCCACCACAACACTGAAGTGAAATAGCTCGCAAATTTGAATGTAATTCTTAAAAATAATTGTGCGAAAAAATCTCTTCCACGAATGTAGAATTAATAGGGTAATCTGAAAGAGTTCTGTTTTGGGGACTAAGCTGTATAGGTGTCTAGTAAACAGTGTAATTTTATAGGTTCTCTGATGCTTCCTTGAAGTCACAGGTTCTTGTTCTTCCTCTTCGGATACTTCCTCGCCAAATAGTAAGTCAATATCTGTATGTGAGCTACTATCGCGATGTGAGAAGTCTGAATCTGACTCAAGAATAATCAGTTGGATGTATGATCTGTTTTCTTTCTTTTTTTGCCATTGACATGATGACATATAGCGTAAGTAGTTGCGTTTCTATGGCACGCCCCTTTCTTCCTTTGGCACAGCTTTTCTTCCCATTAGCAAGCTTTTCTTTTCCCATGCTTTCTTCTTCCGTTCGTTCTTTATTGGGTGTCGACGTTACAAGCATTCATTTCAGTGCTTCGCCAGAAAGTTTCCCCTAAATCTTTGCTTTAGACAACGAAAGTATATCTGCAGGTGAGATTATCTCACGCAGAGTGTGCTGAGTGTCATCTTTTGCAGGAGTAATCAAAAAATGGTTCAAATGGCTCTGAGCACTATGTGACTTAACATCTGAGGTCATCAGTCCCCTAGAACTTAGAACTACTTAAACCTAACTAACCTAAGGACATCACACACATGGTAGGATTTGAACCTGCGACCGTAGCGGTCGCGTGGTTCCAGACTGAAGCGCCTAGAACCGCTCGGCCACACTGGTCGGCGCAGGAGTAATCATTAAAGGATTGTCGTAGTAGTGTCAACGAGTAATTCGGTGATTCTTCTTTTCAAAAACAACGTTATACAATGTTCAAGTAAAACATCGGAAACGTTACCTGTAAGTTGTAAGAAGTAGACTTATTTTCTTACCTCATGAGCGACCTGCCGGCACGAACTGTAATGGAACAATAAGTTACAATAAAACAAACGTCCCACCTGATGACCATCTGTTGAGTCTATGGCATTCAATTCAGAATGCGGGGTTTTACCCTCATCTACGGTGCTGTTTCAGCAGAGACATTGTGATGTGATAGAGAAATAACGGTTGTTAAAATACAATATTTTGAAAATTTGTATTTACTTGTCTTCTTTATCCTCAGCCGGACGTCTGATTTGAATACTACAATGCTGATTTAGCTATTTACAAGGAAACCCATGGATTAGTGTAGATTCCGAGGAATCAGTCTTACTTTCAACCTACAGGTAATTAAAGACTTCCGCAGTGCTCGTCGTTGCGGTAAATGCAACTGGTCAATTTTAAGACAACTTGTTATCGTGTACCTGTATAGTGTTGAACACAGACATATGCAAGATTATGTAGCAGCGCAGGCTGTATCCTTTTTTATTACAGTGCCAAACCTTTTGTAACATAATTACCTTTTTTTGTAAACAGTACGTAAAAGAGTTACGTTACGTCTACCTTCCTTCCGACAATGTTTCACTTGACATATCTAGATTTTTTCAAGATTTCGATTGCATCAAGCACAATTTCGTTATATGTGGAGTAAAAATGTGAGGACGGCTCACTCACAAGTGCCCATTACTGAAAAAAATGACGATACTTTATCTTTCGATAGTTTGACCTTCTGTAGCTGTTGATAAACAAACAGGGTTTTACTGAAAAAAATGTCGATACTTTATCTTTCGATATTTTGACCTCCTCTAGCTGTTGATAAACATACAGGGTTTCTGTGTCACTTAAGCCAAAACGACTATAATTTTTTAGTGGCATGTTTCGTTGAACTGCACTTGGAGATAACGTTTCCAGTTTGTGTGTTCGGGTGCAAGTCCGGCTACAAAAAATGAGGAAGATCTTTGTTCTTAATGCAAATATTATTTTTTCACAAAACAATCTGCATTTGACAGTTATAAATAATTTTATTTATTTTTAGCGAGAGAAGAATCGATAGTTATTACCTTTAGGATGCGCGCAGTAACTAGGAAAAGTACTGTTTTCATTAGTTAATAATCTGTATAATGACACTACTTCAACACCTCTAAAGACGTAAAAAAAAAAGAACAGCTTACGGTTCCTTCGACAAACGAACCCATTCTCTACGTTATGAGTACTTTAATAGGTAATAAACTAATTAGTTTGATTAAACAATCTCTCACGAACACTAAATCAAAAGTTAAATTCCTAGGCGAAATTTCTGAACCATTTGAAAACATGATAGAGTCCGACAAGGACATGGATTCTCCCCTGCAATCTTCATTTGCATTTTTGAAGTAATCTTTAGAGAATAGGAATGTACACTAAAAAAAGCTGGAAGTAAATTAAACTAGAAAAGACACACGAATCAGTTCAATTGTCTGGTCTTTGTGCATGGCCTTGCGCCCTTTTGGCAAAGATACGGAATCAGCCATCACCCTAATAAGCCTCCTCGTAACAACCTCAGAGAGAGCAAGCCTACAAGTCTCGATATCTAAACAGAGTACGTGACAAATCTTAGGTGCTCCCAAATCGTTGAAAACAAATTTCGAACTGTTCAAACATTTAAGTACCTTAGAGAAATCATTCACATGAATGGACTGATCGGAGAAGCAAACGCTTCCACCTCCCAGTAGATGGAGATGACGTATCACATCTACAAGAACACCAACGATAAAAAAAAATCAACCTCCATTAATGCGAAAATGAGACAATATGATACAGCTATAAAACTGAAAGCGCTCTATGCAGTAGAGTGGATTACCACACTTAAAGTAGGAAACTAGAAAATATGCAGAAAAAAGAGAGAAGACTCTTTGAAAAATTCTGCGACCAAGCGCCAGGGTTCCCGGGTTCGATTCCCGGCGGGGTCAGGGATTTTCTCTTCCTCGTGATGACTGGGTGTTGTGTGATGTCCTTAGGTTAGTTAGGTTTAATTAGTTCTAAGTTCTAGGGGACTGATGACCATAGATGTTAAGTCCCATAGTGCTCAGAGCCATTTGAACCATCTACGACCAACCATAAGAGAAATATTGCAACTACAAATTAAGATGCTACGAAAAATTGTATCAAAACGTTCCCGAACTCTCAGACACAATGTGGTAGGGTCGGACCGGTTTCTATGGACGTATTAAAAGAAAATAGGATATCAAATTAACTAAAAGAATATTTCAGTACTTCAATAACAAAACGAACAAAAATTAGTGGATCAAACATATTCAAAAATAATTAGGAGAGACAGTTAATCAGTTAGTTAGTTACAAATTCCATAGGTCATTTGGACCGATGTGTAAACGAATTCGTCAATGGAATTGAAGCAGTTGTCGAGGAGAAATGATCTTCAGAAAGATTTAAAGTTTGCTTTGCTACCTATCAGACATTTTTGCGCCAATGATCTAAAAATTTATTACTGCATATTTCAACTCTTTTCTGAACCACTGACAGCTTTAAAATGGCTAATAAGCATAATTTTTCCCTCTAGTGTTGTAGGTATGCACATTACTGTTTTTTCGCAGATTGTTATGGATTATCTATGACGAATTTCATTAGCGAATATGTGTACGTACTGTGATGCCTAGCTCCTTGAAGAGGTACATAAAAGTGTCCCTTGGTGAACACAGTATGTTATTTTTACAGTTCGCTTTTTTGCAGCCAATACTTTCTTCCTAAGTGGTGAATTACCCCTGAAAATTATTCTATAAGACATTATTAAATGGAAATATGCAAAGTGTTTCATGAGGTTGATTGATTAGAGAGATGAAAATAACTAAAGAAGACATTCAAAGCAGAGAAAAACTAGCACCCAAAATAACATAAAAACTTCAAAGCATTTGAAGAAAAAGAGAAGAAACATGGAAGATTCTTCACCCGGGAACAAAAATAATAGCACAGCGTGAGAATCAAAAAGTACTGGGCGTATAGGAAGAAGAACCTTATTCGAAAGAATGTTTTTCACGTGGCCAACAGTTGATAGGGGTCGAAGCAAGAAGAAGAAAATATCCGAATTCTATGTCGGTACACAGAAGTCTTCCCCCCATGAACCATGGACCTTGCCGTTGGTGGGGAGGCTTGCGTGCCTCAGCGATACAGATAGCCGTACCGTAGGTGCAACCACAACGGAGGGGTATCTGTTGAGAGGCCAGACAAACGTGTGGTTCCTAAAGAGGGGCAGCAGCCTTTTCAGTAGTTGCAAGGGCAACAGTCTGGATGATTGACTGATCTGGCCTTGTAACAATAACCAAAACGGCCTTGCCGTGCCGGTACTGCGAACGGCTGAAAGCAAGGGGAAACTACAGCCGTAATTTTTCCCGAGGGCATGCAGCTTTACTGTATGATTACATGATGATGGCGTCCTCTTGGGTAAAATATTCCGGAGGTAAAATAGTCCCCCATTCGGATCTCTGGGCGGGGACTACTCAAGAGGATGTCGTTATCAGGAGAAAGAAAACTGGCGTTCTACGGATCGGAGCGTGGAATGTCAGATCCCTTAATCGGGCAGGTAGGTTAGAAAATTTAAAAAGGGAAATGGATAGGTTGAAGTTAGATATAGTGGGAATTAGTGAAGTTCGGTGGCAGGAGGAACAATACTTCTGGTCAGGTGACTACAGGGTTATAAACACAAAATCAAATAGGGGTAATGCAGGAGTAGGTTAAATAATGAATAGGAAAATAGGAATGCGGGTAAGCTACTACAAACAGCATAGTGAACGCATTATTGTGGCCAAGATAGATACGAAGCCCACACCTACTACAGTAGTACAAGTTTATATGCCAACTAGCTCTGCAGATGACGAAGAAATTGAAGAAATGTATGATGAAATAAAAGAAATTATTCAGATTGTGAAGGGAGACGAAAATTTAATAGTCATGGGTGACTGGAATTCGAGTGTAGGAAAAGGGAGAAAAGGAAACATAGTAGGTGAATATGGATTGGGGGACAGAAATGAAAGAGGAAACCGCCTGGTAGAATTTTGCACAGAGCACAACATAATCATAACTAACACTTGGTTTAAGAATCATGAAAGAAAGTTGTATACATGGAAGAACCCTGGGGATACTAAAAGGTATCAGATAGATTATATAATGGTAAGACAGAGATTTAGGAACCAGGTTTTAAATTGTAAGACATTTCCAGGGGCAGATGTGGACTCGGTCCACAATCTATTGGTTATGACCTGTAGATTAAAACTGAAGAAACTGCAAATAGGTGGGAATTTAAGGAGATGGGACCTGGATAAACTGAAAGAACCAGAGGTTGTACAGAGTTTCAGGGAGAGCATAAGGGAGCAATTGACAGGAATGGGGGAAATAAATACAGTAGAAGAAGAATGGATAGCTCTGAGGGATGAAGTAGTGAAGGCAGCAGAGGATCAAGTAGGTAAAAAGACGAGGGCTAGTAGAAATCCTTGGGTAACAGAAGAAATATTGAATTTAATTGATGAAAGGAGAAAATATAAAAATGCAGTAAGTGAAACAGGCAAAAAGGAATACAAACGTCTCAAAAATGAGATCGACAGGAAGTGCAAAATGGCTAAGCAGGGATGGCTAGAGGACAAATGTAAGGATGTAGAGGCCTATCTCACTAGGGGTAAGATAGATACCGCCTACAGGAAAATTAAAGAGACCTTTGGAGATAAGAGAACGACTTGTATGAATATCAAGAGCTCAGATGGAAACCCAGTTCTAAGCAAAGAAGAGAAAGCAGAAAGGTGGAAGGAGTATATAGAGGGTCTATACAAGGGCGATGTACTTGAGGACAATATTATGGAAATGGAAGAGGATGTAGATGAAGATGAAATGGGAGATATGATGCTGCGTGAAGAGTTTGACACAGCACTGAAAGACCTGAGTCGAAACAAGGCCCCCGGAGTAGACAACATTCCATTGGAACTACTGACGGCCTTGGGAGAGCCAGTCCTGACAAAACTCTACCATCTGGTGAGCAAGATGTATGAGACAGGCGAAATACCCTCAGACTTCAAGAAGAATATAGTAATTCCAATCCCAAAGAAAGCAGGTGTTGACAGATGTGAAAATTACCGAACTATCAGCTTAATAAGTCACAGCTGCAAAATACTAATACGAATTCCTTACAGACGAATGGAAAAACTGGTAGAAGCCAACCTCGGGGAAGATCAGTTTGGATTCCGTAGAAACACTGGAACACGTGAAGCAATACTCACCTTACGACTTATCTTAGAAGAAAGATTAAGGAAAGGCAAACCTACGTTTCTAGCATTTGTAGACTTAGAGAAAGCTTTTGACAATGTTGACTGGAATACTCTCTTTCAAATTCTAAAGGTGGCAGGGGTAAAATACAGGGGGCGAATGGCTATTTACAATTTGTACAGAAACCAGATGGCAGTTATAAGAGTCGAGGGACATGAAAGGGAAGCAGTGGTTGGGAAGGGAGTAAGACAGGGTTGTAGCCTCTCCCCGATGTTGTTCAATCTGTATATTGAGCAAGCAGTAAAGGAAACAAAAGAAATATTAGGAGTAGGTATTAAAATTCATGGAGAAGAAATAAAAACTTTGAGGTTCGCCGATGACATTGTAATTCTGTCACAGACAGCAAAGGACTTGGAAGAGCAGTTGAATGGAATGGACAGTGTCTTGAAAGGAGGATATAAGATGAATATCAACAAAAGCAAAACAAGGATAATGGAATGTAGTCTAATTAAGTCGGGTGATGCTGAGGGAATTTGATTAGGAAATGAGGCACTTAAAGTAGTAAAGGAGTTTTGCTATTTGGGGAGCAAAATAACTGATGATGGTCGAAGTAGAGAGGATATAAAATGTAGGCTGGCAATGGCAAGGAAAGCGTTTCTGAAGAAGAGAAATTTGTTAACATCCAGTATTGATTTAAGTGTCAGGAAGTCATTTCTGAAAGTATTCGTATGGAGTGTAGCCATGTATGGAAGTGAAACATGGACGATAAATAGTTTGGACAAGAAGAGAATAGAAGCTTTCGAAATGTGGTGCTACAGAAGAATGCTGAAGATTAGATGGGTAGATCACATAACTAATGAGGAAGTATTGAATAGGATTGGGGAGAAGAGAAGTTTGTGGCACAACTTGACCAGAAGAAGGGATCGGTTGGTAGGACATGTTCTGAAGCATCAAGGGATCACCAATTTAGTATTGGAGGACAGCGTGGAGGGTAAAAATCGTAGAGGGAGACCAAGAGATGAATACACTAAGCAGATTCAGAAGGATGTAGGTTGCAGTAGGTACTGGGAGATGAAAAAGCTTGCACAGGATAGAGTAGCATGGATAGCTGCATCAAACCAGTCTCAGGACTGAAGACCACAACAACAACAACACACAGAAGTATCACCGGCGTTCATTTCTCTTCCGAATCAGTCAAGAACACGGTGACCTGTTTTGCAATTCATATAAACACACTAGCGTATAGGCCTGTAGGTTCAGATACGAAGAGCTAATTTCAAATCAAACGGTACTCCTAGTACACAGGCCGCTTTCTCCTAATAAACTTAAGTAATACGTCTGTGTGGAAAAGAATTGCAAAGAATGAAATAACGCAAAGGCACCAAACTGAACTGTAAGTCTCGGTGCATCGGAAGAATATTCATATTCCAGTGAACATAAGAAATTTTAAATGAAACGTTTCTAGAAGGGGTGTGAACAATAATCCCATGGAAAATCCGTGGAAAAGGTGGGTCAGAAGGACATTTGTTAAGGCATTCTTAAATAATAAGTAATTGATACTGCCATGTGGAGAAATAGCACGTGAAAAAAAGGAAGGAAAACTAAAGTAAAAAATAAAGATTTACACGTAAGATACATTACTGCCATAATACGAAATAAAAATAAATAGAAACTATAAAAATGGAGGGTGAGGTAAAATCTGTCGGGTGATTAATGGCTAAAAACACATCGAAAAAGAAGGGTAATTGGAAACGGCCCAGACATTCTTATGAACAATATGACGTTAAAAGGTTCAATGACTCCTTTCAGTATCAGGCAAACAAGAATTACTGCTTCTGCCCACATCTGCATATACATCGACATCAGGGCTGTCTTACGTTTGTACCTTACCTGGACCACACTGGAAGGAGACGAGTATTTTTGGGCCGCTCAGTAACAATAACTGTTTAGCAAAAAAGCGGGATGGACCAATGAGGGAATAGCATCGTGTGGTGGTTGTCTCAGATTGAAAATTTTCAGTATACAGTAACTTGACATAAACAGAATTTGATGGACCTTTTTTGCCGATTGCGTGATACGTACTCACTTCTTGGACCGTACTGATACTTGCTTTGGGCCGCATCCGGCCCACGGTCCGTGGGGTTGGACATCCCTAAATCATTACTGTGCAGTTCACAGTTAAGTATTTGGCAGAGGATTGATAGAACCCCTTTAAGACTATTTCTCTACTGCTCTATTCTCAAATAGCACGTGGGAAAAACTAACACAAAATCATTTCGTCCGTGGTCTGGTTTCTCTTATTTTATCATGATGGTCATTTCTTCCTATGTAGGCTGGAGTCAGTTACAAATTTTGACATTCGGAGGAGAAAGCAGGTGACCGTTGGTTCATGTAACGATCACGCCGCAACGAAAAACATTTTTATTTTAATGATTCTCACCCCATCTTACTTATCATATGCTTGATAAACTGTTCCCTATTTCGTGATAATACGGAACGAGTTACCCTTCTTTGAACTTTTCTAGCAACACTTCAGAAGAGCAGGGACAAGAGTTGTACAGACAGTCTCGTTAGTAAATTTGTTGCATATTGTAAGTCCCTGGTTCGCCTTACCCAAATTTTCCACGCGATGATTCCAGTTTAAATTCGTAATTTAGTTGAACAGACAGCCTTAAGTTTGTGTAATTTGTCATGTAACCGAAATTAGTGGAACTTTTGAGTACTGATACAAAGGATTGTATTAATCAGCGTCAATTTCCACTCTTCGCAACATGCAGAAGACGAGTTTAGATGATTTTTGTTGTTCATCCAATGATGACATTATTAGATGGGAAACGACAGAACCATCTGCAAGCAATTTAAGAGGATTTTGATAATAACTGGATCCACAACCACGAAAAATTTGCACACCGAGTTGGCCGAGAGGTTCTAGGCGCTACAGTCTGGAACTGCGCGACTGCTACGGTCGCAGGTTCGCATCCTGCCTCGGGCATGGACGTTTGTGATGTCCTTAGGTTAGTTAGGTTTAAGTAGTTCTAAGTTCTAGGGGACTGTTGCCCTCAGAAGTTAAGTCCCATAATGCTCAGAGCCATTTGAATCAATCTGAATGGAAAATTTAATGAACACTGTCATTCCGCTTAGGCTGTACCAAACATTACAATTTTTTATATATCACAATTGTAATTTCGACATTTGGCTTCGTCAGGTGATCTGGAAGCAATTCCACTCCACCCTCCACCCCCGAACCCCCCTCCCCCCCCCCCCAAAAAAAAAGAAAGAAAAAAAATACACAAAGTTTTTAACTAGACGATAAAAAAATAAAAATGTAGAATTACTTACGAGAGAAATTCCCCATCTCACCCCACTCAGATTTAGTGGTAAGAGGGCCCAAAGGATAGCCGTCAACAATTGAACACAGATCCAGCATGAAAACGGGAAGAAGGTTTACTGAACTGTAAAGAAACAAGCAAAATTGAAACGGTAAGTGGTCCAAGCTAAAGATGTGCAACATCGTGTGAATATGTATAGCCACGGCGTAGTGGTTCTGTGGTCACGGTGATGGACTGTGAAGTGTTCAAATCTCCCTTGTGCTTTTTTCGCTAAATTATGAACCGTTCCCCCGATCGTTGACGTGTCTGTCCGCTGTAGTCAAATTTGTATCTGTGTCGTGGTGTGACGTCCGTTTGCAACAGCGAGGTGTAATGAAGGGAACTCCAGACGTACGCACCGTCTGTCTGTTCTACACAAGTACCACACGTTATGATTCTTGCGCTCCGTTTGGAAGTTTTGACTCTTGAATTCCTTTGTTGTAACATGGTTCACACTCCGTACCCATTTATTTGTTGTTTTCATTTCTGTGAGAGGCCCTACTGCTACGGACGCAGGTTTGAATCCTGCCTCGGGCATGGATGTGTATGATGTCCTTAGGTTAGTTAGGTTTAAGTAGTTCTAAGTTCTAGGAGACTGATGACCTCAGCAGTGAAATCCCATAGTGCTCAGAGCCATTTAATACTGATCAGTCAGAATATTATGACACTATCGATATAAACCCGACCAGGTGATAGCAGCGTCACCTGACGGAGAATGACTGTTAGACACACAGTGCGTGTAGTATCAGTGAATTTGCTGTCCGTATGTAGACTGGAGAAGAGGCGCGATTTTCCTGAATTTGACCGGGGGCAGATTGTGATGGAGCCAACGGCCTTACCGCAGTGGTAACACCGGTTCCAGTCAGATCACCGAAGTTAAGCGCTGTCGGGCTGGGCTAGCACTTGGATGGGTGACCATCCGGTCTGCCGAGGGCTGTTGGCAAGCGGGGTGCACTCAGCTCTTGTGAGGCAAACTGAGGAGCTACTTGATGGAGAAGTGGCACCTCCGGTCTCGGAAACTGACATACGGTGGTGTGTTGACCACATGCCCCTCCACATCCGCCTCCAGAGACGCCTGTGGGCTGAGGATGACACGGCGGCCAGTCGGTGCCTTTGGGCCTTCATGGCCTGTGCGGGAGGAGAGATTCTGATGGACTGGAGGCTCGGCACTAGCATTACGGAAACTGCACGGCCTGTCGGGTTTCCGATTAATATTGTGGTGAATGTCTTCAACATGTGGTGAAACCAAGGTGAAACCACGCCTAGTCGTCGTGGGGTTGTGCGGCCACTGCTCATTACAGATTTCGGACGTCCTAGGCTGGGCAGACTGGTAAAACAGGACAAGCGGCCGACTACGGTGGAACGAACAGCAGACTTTAATGGTGGGCAGAGTACAAGTTTGTGTGAGCACACATCGCACCGAACACTTCTGAAGATGGGCCTCTGCAGCCGAAGAGTCACGTATGTGTGCCAATGTTAACACAATGACCCCGGCAATTAGGACTGAAATGAGCACGTGACCGTCGGCTCTGGACTTTGGCGCAGTGGCAGAGCTTTGGATGGTCTGATGAATCCCGATACGTTCTTCATCACGGCGACTGGAGGGCGCGAATCCATCGTCTTCTACGGGAAAAGCTCCTTTTTTTTTTGTTTATTTGGCCTTTGAGTGTGTACTCAATTTAGCCATCGGCAACACATAGTGACAATGTACACATAATTGAATAAACAAATACAGAAATGCATATTTACAAGAATAAGAAGCTTAACTGTTACAGTTTTGTACATAATGTTTTAAAAATTGAATTGAATTGAATTGGAAAATAATTAAAAGTGTCTTGGCTTGCAATTCACACCAATTCTGAAATATCTTCATCAGCAAGACATATTTATAATTTACGTACACCATTAAAACCTACAGATTGTGACCAGTACTCTTGATGAAGTTAACTATCACTTTATATAGACGAACGTCTTTAGTACACAAAAGAGAAGAAGCTGATTGAGGAAGATGGTAGCCCATAAAAGACCAACCGTTCACGGTCAAATTTGGGGCACATAAATAAGATGTGGTTAACATCAGCTTCCGACTCAGGATCACACTCACATGCTGGTGAAGTGTAAACGTTGATCCGATGTAGATGTTGTGGGAAAGAGGCATGATTGAAGCGGAGTCTTATGATGGTAGAAATCGTGGATCGGTCCAGATGTGTCCTCATGAACCACGGCTGTGAAGGAATCCGAGGTTGTAGCACTGCGTAATAACCGCCTTTTGTCTGTTGAGAGGAAAAGCTCCTTGACACCTGTATTCCGGGACAGAGACAAGCTACAGTGACTCGTTCATGCTCTGGAGAACACTCGCGTGGGGATACGTGGGTGGAGCTCGTGCGAGGCTCCGTTACGGACAGGAAGTATCGTACACTGATTGGAGACCACGTACACTCCTTCATGACAATCATTTTTCCCGATGGCATTTTTCCTGTGGCATTTTTCAACAAGATAATGCGCCGTGCCAGAAGGCCACACGTGTAATTGAGTGGTTCGAGGAACACAGTGGGGAGCTCCAGTTGATGTGCTGGTCCCCCAATTCGCGAGATCTGAGCCCGATCGAAAACATTTGAATGTGAGTGAAGGTGACGTCAGATCTCATCGCCCCCCTCCCAGAAATTTACGGGAATCGGGTGACTTGTGTGTGCAGATATGGTGCCAACTTCCTCGAGCAACATAGCAAGCCTCACTGCTTCCATGCCATGACGCGTCGCCGCTGTTATCCGTGCCAGAGGTGGGCATACCGGCTATTAGGGGGTGGTCATAATGTTCTGGCTGACGAGTGTATATGTGAACGTTACATCAATTTACTTCAAGAGAAGAGACTTGTAAATTGTCTGCATCAGGGGATACGTTAATGTACAAATACAGTTGTAAATGCTCATGGCGTTCTTGTGGAAATAGTTTGTACCAACTTATCTTCTTCTTATTGTTTTCATAAAGTGAACTAATAATTTTTCAATCGGTCTCCTCCTACAGCAAACCAAGGAACCCACCGTTGTACTGACGAGTGAACACAGCAACACCCGGACCTTACAACTTAAATTTTTGCGTGATGGGTTGATCGAAACGTGAAGCCTACAAAGGAAAATTAAACGCAAGAGAAAGATTTACTGTTCAGATTACGAATAGTGCTGTCCCTGTAACATTGCACCAAGATAACCTCAGAAGAATTGCACGTGGTTTTACTTAAATTAATATAGATCTTGTAAAATATTAATTATTCCACCTTGTATTACGTGCCTACACGTACACACATAAGTATCCACTTGCATAAAACAGATGGAGACTGGCTTTAAAGGTTATGTCCAGAGGATCATAAACAGAAAAGAAAATTCAGCGGGATCAGTACGTGCATAGGCAACGCTTCTAAGATCGTCGTGTCTGTTTCTTTGACCAACACCACATCCGGCTATCTGGTATAACACAAAACTGCTGCCGTACAACAACATCAGTATGAGCTAAATTAGCAAATCTGTTGTAAGCTCACTCGTGCCTTTGCTAAGACGACAAAGAACCCTCAAAAAACTCGAGGCAGACAGTATTCTAGTTCCCACTGGATCCGCCTTATTCCCAGATTTCCCAAGTCCAGAGCAAGTCCAGAAATTTGTGCTGCTTAGTCAATCAGCACTGCAATAGCACAATACTTGGCGTATTTCTCATTCGCTGTCACACTCATTGGGTCATCCGTCTATACAGCAAACAACACCACAATATTTGGCAAACTGACGATTAGGAAAGCTTCCGTACGTCACATGCAACGCTATTAATACCACGTACATTGAAAGCATTTCAGATTGTTAAGCTATCCTCGCATTTGGTGAAATGTCTCTTAGCGCGGATCCATGATTCAGTTCGATGCCTATAACTGTAATAACAATAACAATAAAGTGCATGAAGTGTTTAAATGCAACAATAATTACATACATCAGTGGTTCATATAGCGGTTTTCCTTTTTTCTTGATGGTAGTGGTGGGCAGAATATCATTATACGCCCTCCCCCTCGTTGGATTATCACCTGATACACTACTGGCCATTAAAATTGCTACACCACGAAGATGACGTGCTACAGACGCGAAATTTAACCGACCGGAAGAAGATGCTGTGATATGCAAATGATTAGCTTTACAGAGCATTCACACAAGGTTGGCGCCGGTGACGACACCTACAGCGTGGTGAAATGAGGAAAGTTTCCAACCGATTTCTCATACACAAACGGCAGTTTACCGGCGTTTCGTGGTGAAACGTGGTTGTGATGCCTCGTGTAAGGAGGAGAAGTGCGTACCATCACGTTTCCGACTTTGATAAAGGTCGGATTGTAGCATTTCGCGATTGCGGTTTATCGTATGGCGACATTGCTGCTCGCGTTGGTCGAGACTGTTAGCAGAATATGGAATCGGTGGGCTCAGGAGGGTAATACGGAACGCCGTGCTGGATCCCAATGGCCTCGTATCACTAGCAGTCGAAATGACAGGCACCTCAACCGCATGGCTGTAACGGATCGTGCAGCCACGTCTCGATCCCTGAGTCAACCGATGGGGACGTTTGCAAGACAACAACCATCTGCAGGAACAGTTCGACAACGTTTGCAGCAGCATGGTCTATCAGCTCGGAGACCATGGCTGTGGTTACCCTTGACGCTGCATCACAGACAGGAGCGTCTGCGATGGTGTACTCAACGACGCACCTGGGTGCACGAATGGCAAAACATCATTTTTCGGATGAATCCAGGTTCTGTTTACAGCATCATGATGGTCGCATCCGTGTTTGGCGACATCGCGGTGAACGCTCATTGGAAGCTTGTATTCGTCATCGCCATACTGGCGTATCACCCGACGTGATGGTATGGGGTGCCATTGGTTACACGTCTCGCTCACCTCTTGTTCGCATTGACGGCACTTTGAACAGTGGGCGTTACATTTTAGATGTGTTCCGACCCGTGGCTCTACCCTCCATTCGAGCCCTGCGAAACCCTACATTTCAGCAGGATAATGCACTACCGCATGTTGCAGGTCCTGTACGGGCCTTTCTGGATACAGAAAATGTTCGACTGCTGCCCCAGCCAGCACATTCTCCTGCTCTCTCACCAACTGAAAACGTCTGGTCGATGGTGGCCGAGCAACTGGCTCATCAAAATACGCGAGTCACTACTCGTGATGAACTGTGGTATCGTGTTGAAGCTGCATGGGCAGCTGTACCTGTACACGCCATCCAAGCTATGTTTGACTCAATGCCCAGGCGTATGAAGGCCGTTATTACGGCCAGAGGTGGTTGTTCTGGGTACTGATTTCTCAAGATCTATGCACCCAAATTGCGTGAAAATTTAATCTCATGTCAGTTCAAGTATAATATATTTGTCCAATGAATACCCATTTATCACCTGCATTTCTTCTTGGTAGCAATATTAATGGCCAATAGCGTATTTCCATTCCCCTCTGGTTTTCAACAAAAAAAAAGTATCTCAGCCCACTCGTATTTGGGGACACGCACCCCGCACACGTTCACAGTCCCATATCACGATTACGGCGATCTGGTGAGCCATACACACATAAAATTGACACTGTAGCTACTACATATTGCAAAATTAGTCCAAAAATCGATCTATCAATGAAAACGCCAGTGCTGTAGTTTCGCGTCATGTCTGCTGCATTACATGTAATTTTGTATTCGATGATAATGATGTTTGGTTTGTAGGGCGCTCAACTGCGTGGTCATTAGTGCCCGTATATAGTCCCAACTTTTACGCAGCCCATTTTTTGTACCCAATCCAATCTATCCACCGTCACGAAAGATGATTATGATGATGAAATGATGAGAACACCACAAACACCCAGTCCCTGGGCAGAGAAAATCCCCAACCCGACCGGGAATCGAAACCGGGACCCCGTGATCCAGAGGCAGTAAAGCTCGCCACTAAACCACAAGCTGCGGACTTTAGTATTCCGAAAATTTAATTCTTCCAATTGTAATCTACGATACCGAAGGGTTCTTTTTCTTTGAAATAAATAACTTCGTGCCTGATGTGGATATGTTCATTCGATCTATCGATATAACATCAACTACTTTTTCAAGCAGGAAACATTTATCCTACTGCTGATATACGTTCCATGTGGCCTGTTTAAATACGCAGTCTAAATTAATGAAAGTATACGAACGCCGCCACTACATCACACATAGCTTCACATACACTGAAAATAAAAATCAGTATCTTAATGCTGGACAACTCTAAATAGAGCAGCTGTTTCGATTATTCAGTCCACATGGCATCTGTGGACTGTTCGAAGCAGTAAATTATCCATTGCGTAAGTTCTGTTCCCAGCCATATCACGTGCACTACCACAGCAGAATAAATCACCAGTCTCCTGCAAGGACACCGGTGAATTAATGCGGCCGTTCCATTTATAAGCTCTGAAGGCAAGTAATGTGTGACAGTTCCTGATAATTAATTATACCTTGAATAATGTAAAGTTTACAAAATTGTTTCTTGTTTCTGCAGAAAGAATTGCGATCCTAAGGCCAACCGTAGTCTTAGGCGGAAGTCTTTTGAGTATAATCGGCATACATTGCTTATTATTAATGTTTAATGGATGGTCAAAAGCTGAGAATACAAAAGGAACAACATTTATTTTATCACCGCAAATATCAACGAAAGAACTACTGCGCGGAAATTGGTAGCCGTTGGTTGCATATTGTTTAATGAAAAGAAAAATGTTCTGTAAAGAATATCGCATGACCAGATGTTGAAGCGTCATTCCTTTGAAGGTGACTTCAAATTGCGCTGGGTGTTGAACTCTCTTCCTCAGGCGTTATCTGTTAGTTGGAAGGCATTTAAATAAACTCTTGTCAATAGAAATCGCCTGTTCCTTAGTAAAAATTCTTGTCTTTCATAGACACAAAGGGTCACTCGTTAATTTTTGGTAGAGTACTGGTCCGCGAAAGGCAAAATACGGGTTCTAGTCCCGGTCCAGCATAGTGTTGTCATCTGTCAGGAAGTTTAAAAACCGACGCATATGCTTCTGAGGATCAAAATTTAATTCTAGAACCGGCGCTGCGATTTTATCTGGCTTTTCTTTCACTTGAGCAGTATTTTTTGGGGTACTGAGAGCCGTGTTCGGGTGATTTTTGTAATCGTTCCATTGCTGTTTAAAGTACGTGGGGCGTTCAATAAATAAAGTAACACTTTTTTGTTTCTCGGCGAATTTTTGTTGAAAGAAATGTGGAATTTGGTTTGGGACATCGTGAAATACTCCCGATTCAGCCCATATAGTTTCATGAAGGTCCGATAGGTGGCTGCACGATACGTAGCCTTCAAAATGGCGTCTGCAACGGAGGTACGTTCCAAGCAGATGTCTGTCACTGATTTTCTTTTGACGGAACAGCAAAAGCTTGCAGAATATCTACACAGACCTGGCAGTGAACAAAAGTACGGTGAGTCGTTGGGCGAGGTGTCTATCATCATCGCAACTCCCGAGTGCTGGCCGGCCGTGCACAGCTATGACTCCTGCAATGGTGGAACGTGCAGACATTCTCATTCTAGTTAATCGACGGATCACAGTCAAGCATCTTGCTGCTCAACTGGACATCTCTATTGATAGTCCTGACACACTCGTCCTCCAGTTGGAGTACTCAAAGGCGTGTGCCTGCTGGGTCCCTGAGCATCTAACAGAAGATCGTAGAGAGCAACGAAGGACCATCTGTGCGGAATTGTGACAATTTTTTTTGTCGAATATCGTCACAGTCGTTGAAACATCGGTTCATCATTTCTAACCGTAAACAAAGTATCAAACAATGGAGTGGCGGCACACCATCTCTCCTCCGAAGTAAAAATTACCAGGTGTACCGGTATGACATGAGCGTTTCTTTGTGAAAATGAAACACTAATTTTGAATTGAAAGTAAAAACATTTGATTCAAAGTACTGACAATTGCTTTCTATACATTTTGACCACCTTTGTGGCAATTTGTGGACACCACGCCAATAGAAATGTTCGTCTTTTGAAGCAAACCAATCAGACACCCAATTTTCGACTTCTTCGTAGGAATCGAAGTGTTCCTAGCCAATGCGTGTCCCATTGATGAAAACAAATGGTAGTTGGAAGGGGCCAAGCTGCTGAATACGGCGGGTGGGGTAGCAGCTCCCAGCCAAGTGTTTTGAATGTATCCTGAGCCAGTTTTGCTTTGTGTGGAGGTGCACTGTCGTGTAAAAAAATTACTTTGCCATGTCTGCTGGCCCATTCTGGTCTTTTTCCGATCAATTCATAGTTTCTAATTGATCATTTGCTGTCTGTAGCGATTAGTATTCACAGTTTCTCCAGGTTTTAGAAAGTCATGATACACCACACCTTTCTGATCCCACCAAACACAGAGCATTGTCTTCTTGCCGAACAGATCTGGTTTTGCAGTCGATGTTGATGGTTGTCCTGGATTAACCCATGATTTTTCCCGTTCAGGATTCTTAAAATAAATCCATTTTTCATCCCCAGTAACGATTTGATGCAAAATTGATTTTCTTCCATGTCTTTGAAGCAAAATTTGACAAATGGTTTTTCGGTTTTCCATCTGTCTTTCATTCAATTCATGTGGCACCCATTTTGCACACTTTTGGATCTTCCCCTAAGCTTTCAAACGGTCAGAAATTGTTTGTTGTGCAACTATTAGCATTGCTGCCATTTGCTTCTCACTCAAAGTATCATCTGCATCCAATATTGCTTGTAATTCGGCGTCGTCGAACTTTTTTAGTGGTCTTCCACGTTTTTCATTTCTTACGTTAAAATCATTATTTCTGAACCATTGAAAACATATTTGCATGTTGCTTCTGATTGAGCGTGATCACCATATGCCTCGACAAGCATTCGATGCATCTCTGCAGCAGTTTTTTTCAAATGAAAACAAAAAGTTAATGCTTTCCGCAAATCATCACTGTCTGGTACAAAATCCGACATTGTTAAAACGATGAAAACATATGATGTTGTTTGTTCCATGACTTGATGTATACTAAACATCTTTGACAGATGTCATACCAACCAAACGAAAAAAAATTAAGGCTCGTTCACAACAAATATTCCCTATCGACGCATTTGTATCTTAACGCTCATTTCATTCCGGTACACCTGGTAAAGGATCACTTACTCGAAACTCCCATTGCGATGCATGTTTGAAATTTGGCTCAAACGTGCGTACAACCTACCTCTGAAATGGTACAATAGCGTGCATCCTACGACGTAATCCTCGGGCTCGGAGACGCTTCAAAATGCAAGTTGTCGACACAGACGAAAAAAAAACCCACAGCATGTGATGTTGCAAGGTGCCGGGGCTAGCAGTGTATTTAACACTAAATTCTAGAATCTACATATGTAAATGATGCTCTAAACCCCCCCCCCCCCCCCTTTTCTAACGCCGACTTTTGCTGTTGCAAAAGGATTAATCCTGCAAGTGGAGTAGAAAAGAGTTTGGCACCTGCAATAATTTAATTTGATAAATAAGTTAAATAAACGAAGGTTTCATTAACATAGTGAGGAATGATAGGTTTGCTCTACCGATTAACAGAATGAAAGTTCTGTCCAAAATAACAATATGAATTATTAAGACTAAACACAAAATACTAAACCAAACCACATGAAACATTTACAATACATCAAATTGGCTCAAATTGGATACTCATACAAACACTGTAAAGGTGAAGTTGTCCCTAAACTAGATTGTGAGGTTTAAGACGAAGTGGTATGTGGAGCCAATTCCTTGCTACTCGAATCATAAGAGAGACACACAACTAACCCAACATTAATTGCTGGTACTCAAGACAGAACAAAGTTAGAAAAAGACGAACAGGCGCGCTCTGCTGAACTCTGATTATCACCTAGGAAAATCCCTATCTGCCGGTGCTGCGGACATACATTACCAAACTGTCTTCTTAACTGCCAGAACACGATCTGGCGTACCGTAGGCGATGGCTGGTTGCTTCGACGTCCTCGACCGAAAGGCGAGAGCCCACTACCCACAAGAGCACCCGTACAGGCCGAACACAGAACATTCCCGCCCCCACGACAGTAGCCGTGGTTAAACGTTCCAATCAGCAACTCCAAAACCGGCGGAAAATTCCACCCCATTGCCGGAACACTACTATTCCACCAATGGAGATTCTTGGCGCCAATTTCTGTGCTGAGATCGCTACGTCACGGAGCTATGCCCTGAGCAAGCCAATCACAGTTACTATTTTGCAGAAAGCGCGGGAATTTTCCCGCCACAACTGCCTGGGTACACAAGTCATTCCCACGCCTCGCTGGTAGCCCGCCAGAAAGTGTTTTCGCTAAGTTTCTGCGAAGTAACGGAACCTCTAGCCCAGCCGCTACTTCAGGCCCCGGCGGGCGTGTCTCTTGACAATGTCGGCGTCTGGAAAGCATTCACTCAACTGCCTCACACACGTCGGCTTAACCCTCTCGAGATCAGTGGTGCCCGCCTGTCACCGGACCACCTGGGTGACGAGAGACGCTGCGTGGGAAGTTTGCGTGTGAAGGAATAGCAACTTTCCACCGCATGCAATTAGAGAGGAGAATCGTAAGATAGAAATATGAGAGGGGGCTTATGCCACCTCTCATTGCCCCTAAGCCATTTTAGATTGTAATTGGTGAGCGGTTGGCTCACTTAGGAGCAAGGTAGTGAGTCAATCGCCCAAGAACAATCTTACAAACTGACTCCACATGCCGCACTCTATGAAAGAATCACTGCAACCGAAAAATGCAGCTCATAGAGGGAGGATTATTTATGATGTAGGCAACTTCACCTTCTTAATATGGAACACTAACACTCACATCACACATGCATACCCAGGGAGCCCCTTCCAAACACCGATTCATACAGACATTCACACTCTAAATATGGCCCGGGCATGGGAGCCAAATATGGACCAGTTTATTCTTTACAATCAGAGTTGGAGTGCTCCGCAATTAAATGCCCATGATTTTACAACAATTTGAATCATGAAACTAACCTGAACTCACTCACACATGATACTATTTAAGTTAACAATCTCTTTGTGAGCTTTCAGAATCTAGTTACAACCTCCGATTCATTCTGTCTCCCTGCAGCAAGAATAACCTTTACAAAATGTTCCCTGAACTGATGGTCCATTCACAATGACAGTGGTGGTATCTGCTTCAGTTTATGGGGACTTCAGGCACACTGTTTGCATACACACAACAATAAACACAAAATACAAAAAAAAAACATGGTGTGGAGAACAATACAGTAATTTGTAATAAGAATTACAGTGTAAATCACAAACACATACAAGGTATAACATACATTACAAAAACAACACTAGAGAAAGAAATGTAAGAAAAAAAACAAGGTTCATGGGGCATCAAGTTGTGCATGCACATTGCACAAAGATCACGACTGTGCGGAGAATGAGGCACTAAATCACATTGTTAGAAATATTCGAAGCACTTCACAAATTCGACAGTACTGACATCTCATAGGGCTAAACGTCGGGTGTTGTTACTACGTTGTTGCAACGGCAATAGGATGTTCTGGAGCATCTGCAGTACTCTGTTGAGATTGCACCAAGACCTACGCATATGATCATGGCTGTACGGTAGGAAGACACAGTGATAGGCTCTCCTCACGTCGATTAATTGTCTCTGAGGTCTATTTGTTGGGATACATCACTAGTCTAGGTCTCTTCTCTCGCTGGACAGTACTTTACGTTTCCCAATATTGCAGTTCGACGAGGGAAGATGGCACGTGGAGTGACTCCACAAGTGTGTGAGGTCATCCATACAGGATCGAACTAGGAGCGACGATTACTAAAACTGCTCTCTAGTAGAGAGGAGAAGTTAGAAATGAGACCATACATTTGTTAGTGCGACACGATACTGCTTTGTGTATGCAGATCGGCCAATGCTAGTGAGTTGTAAAAACCCAAACAGGTGAGTATAGAGCGTCCCTTTCTGTCCTGAGGCACATGAGGCGCAGGTTCTGACACGATATGTGATCTTCTTCGTGTACTCACGACAACGTGGTCTGCCGCAGGGAATCCCTCCAAACAGCTGCCGCGTCCGGAGAGCTAACAGGCTGTTGCGTGTGGGTCGCGTGTCAGTGTCAACGGCCAGCCTCACTTTCGCTTGTGGCCCGGCGAGGATCCCGCCTAATCCCTCAGGTATACGGCCCAGTGACTGTCAGCTTGCAGGACCGGACGCTCGCCCTCTAGCAGGTAGCCGAAGACCTCTTGTTTTTGCGCTGGCTGGCCTCTGCATTGCCACGATACCCGTCATCCGCACAGTTCTGACAAAAATCTTATGCCTAACTTTTTCCCATGACCTTCTATGTTATAATAAATTTACATAATGACATATTGATGGTCTGTCATTTCAGACACTCTTATTTTACTTTTATAGTTATTTATCTGTAGCTATCATTATAACATCTAATCTAGACATGAAAATAATTTATTTTGATGTATGTGTAGAGACTGATCTCAGTATTGTACATGGTGTGTGATAACTGATGCTATGTAATGGATGAACAACTAAATGTGCGGGCCCGCACCAATATTACTATTACTCACATAGATCGACAGTAGACATGCTCAAGAATTAACTACCATATGCCAACGATCTACATCCTATGTCTTCTGAATAAATTATGTTATTATGCAGGCTGAAGTTTTACTGAACTATAAAGAACATACAACTATTCTACGTTCGCTCGCCGGTCGTCCCTCCATCTCGGGTCTGTGATTTGATGACCTGAAAAATAACATCCCAACAGGCGCGCGCCAAACACTTGTGGTAGAAAACCCCCAAAATATTAATCTAGTTATTGTTAAATCCTACAGTTTGACTTATCCTAGTATATCGTACCCTTTTTTTATTTATTATTATTTTTTATTTATTATTATTTTTTGTTTACCTTATACAATACTCTTACATAATTCCTGTTACGTTGAGATGTCTCGCTGCTCGCCGCTATTGACGACAGTGGTGTGCGCGCCGTACGACATGGCCTCCGACTTCTCACTACGCCTCACTGGAACTCCAGAGACTGGGTTAGCCATGGCTATACAAGACAATAAATTTGTAGTTGCAACTTCTTTTTCTATGTTATGCAGTATTCGCGATCAAAGCACACCTTTCCAGAGGCAATGTAACATGACCAAGCCAGAACTGGTTCCTGTTGAGGATTCCGTCACCCACCACACATCAGCTACACAGTATGTCACGAATTTCCAAGTATAATTCCTTGGTTATTCATCTGTGACAGTCACAAGCAGCACGCTAAATCCCCAACCAGCACATTGGCATGGTAGGCTTTATGCCCGCATTTCTACCGTCTAGGGCACCATTGGAGTCAAACACTCACAGGTTCACCCCGACTTGCAAGACAACGATGCTGGCGCATCACTGTAAAAACTATATTGCACATGTTCATCCTCGAAATCACGCAATATACCACAATCTTGCAGTGCACTGACGCGTTCCTGTAAGCATTGGTATGAACGTCTCACGAACTGGTTGTGGCCGCTATGGAGCGTATCACGACTTCTCAGAACGCTTCTAAGAGCACGTTCTTGTATGCGCCCGTTTGTGCGATACCTCCTCACTCATCATTATCCCTCAACATGGACACCAGACAGGAAAAGACTAAAACATTGCTCATGGAAAGGTAGGGTCTCCAACTCCATCGACATTGGAAGTCGCGAACAGAAACAAAAAAAAGATAGCAGCAGTAAATTCTTATGTGAGACAATGCAGCGTGTTAATAATTTAACAATCTTAATATATTAATGCAACAATTATTGTTCCCCGAAGAAAGGTTCATATATTTGCCTATTCTACTACGTACAGCACTTAAACTACTATTATTCCACGAACTTCTTTGTGTGAGAGATGTGGTGGAATCCTATGGACTAGCGCCAATCCCTTGTTAGACTCCCCCTCCTCTGACGTGCATTAGGATTTGCAGGTCTAATTTCAATCTCCTGGTTCTCCTGTTGTCCTTGATTTCGCTCTCTCCAATTACGGTCGCTTTGCCGTTCGTTATTTCTCCTGTCCCAGATTCCTTGTCTAGATTGACCCTGTTCCCTGACGTTCTGGTTTCCGTGTCTCTGGTTTCCATAACCTTGAATAGCGTAACCTTGATTTCCGTAACCCTGGTTTCCTAACTGACGAGTGCTATTTTGCGATCTGTTGTCGTCTTCCCTTGCTGGCCCGTGGTATTTGTTATTTTGCGCCTACTTCCTGTCCTTTGCGTCTTGTTTATCGAAGACTACTTCGAGTTCGCGCAATAGACTCTTGAATGCTTCTATGTCAGATCCACACTTCCCGACAAGTGTCTGTTATACCTAACAGGCAATTTGGAAAAGCAAAATTTAATAATTTCTCCGTTGCTATATGGACTATCTAAAAACTGATTCTTCTTGAGTAAATCATCAAAAAATTTGGTTGCGTTCCTATGCCCGGACACTTCCAGTTCAGGACAAAATATTATTTCCTCTTTAATCCTGTCTTGCGTTTCCTTTGACCAGTAGGTCCGCAGGAATGCACCAACAAATTCCTGATAAGTCCGACACGTCGCTGCCACACCCCGCATCTTTTCCGCGGCTTGGCCTTCGATGTGTCCACACATGAATTCTAATTTTGCGTGGGTTGGCCATGATGACGGTAATGAATTAGTAAACTGCGTCACCCAGCTCTTCGGATGCATCGCCCCTCCATTATCTTTGAACTTCTGGAATTTTAGTACCGACAGGAAGTGATTGTGATCAAAATCCTGTCCGATCCTCGCACTTCTGTTGTCACTCGTTTCCGATACTTGCACGTCTGCTGAGTGTCCTGATCTATCTTGCTGATAACAGTGATCTGCTACCTCTGTATCACAGTGGACGTGGCATTCAGCATTCACTCTTCTAAGTGGGCTGCAATTATTGGAGCTATTACTCTCTGTTTCTGCGTGTGCATTGTTAGTTCCGCACTCTGTCACTGGGCTTGAGCACGGCGGGCTTTTCCTCGGAGACACAATTCTGTGTACTCCATCATTGGTATCCGAACGCGCAGTGCTCGTGTGCCCGTTTCGCTCTAGTTTTGATATCCGACTCTCCACTTCTTTCATTCGTTTCGTGATGTTCCTAACCACAATATTACCTTGAGTCTTTAAGACCGCTAGGGATTTTGAGTGTGCTTGTGTCGCACGTCGCAAGCGCCCTGCGAGTTGAGAAGTTACTTTTGCGATTTTCATTGCCCCTGTTGCTGCCGTTTTGGCTAGGCCTGCTACTTTTTGTGCTACCATTGACATTTGTTTTGCTTCTCCACATTCTTTCTTTATTGTTAGTAATTCCCCACGAATTTTCCCTATATGCGAAATTATTGCCTGAATGTCCTTCTTACGCTGTTCGTCAGCTTCTTCCTTCTCACTCTTACGTTGTTTCTCATTTTCTTCCTTCTCCTTCTTACGCTGTTCGTCATCTTCTTCCTTCTCCTTCTTACGTTGTTTCTCATCTTCTTCCTTCTCCTTCTTACGCTGTTCGTCAGCTTCTTCCTTCTCCTTCTTACGTTGTTCCTCTTCTTCTTCCTTCTCCCTCTTACGCTGTTCGTCAGCTTCTTCTTTCATTGATCGTAGGAAGCTCAGTATTGGGTTTACGTCATCTTTTTGATCCTCTTCAAACGTGGGAGATGTAACTCTGGACACCTGGGCGCTAGAGCTCTGACGTGGCCGAGCTAGCCCCTGTCTGCTCTCATTCGTTTGATTATAAACTGCTACCGTCTCGACCTGTGTGCCTGTCTCTGTTTCATCCTCTACTTCACTATCATAATCAGGGCCGCAACGCTGCTCTGAGATCGCGTCCAAATCACCTTCCTCATCAATGACCCTGGCGTCCTGTCCTGCTAAAAATGTGCCCATCTCATCTCCGAACCTATTCCCGTCAGTAAACTGCCCCTTATCCATTATGCTATCCTCTTTTGTTTTAGCTTCGCTCGATAATAGTCGTGCCTTACTTCTCGTTATCATTTATGAAAAACAAATTTAACTACAATGCACAATAAAATTAACCTACTCCATATATTTTTACACATAGACATAAAATTTCAACAACGCCTCTCCAACGCTGTAATTATACGCACGATTTGTTGTGGTACAGAAACCACACACAAACCCGACAAAGTGTGATGTGATACGGACACACCATCAAAGGAACACATAAACAATGAACAAAAGAATATATACACTGAAAACAAAAACTGTAATCATGCGCCGCTACTTAAAACTAAACGCGGAACTACCAGAAAAAAGACTTGGGTATTAATCAATAAAAAAAATTAAGCAAAAAAAATTCTGAATGTCCTCACTACTAATAATACTTGCTTATCAGCGATTCACAGGAAAGATCCGAGGCTAAGGGTCGCCATTTTATGCAAGGTGCCGGGGCTAGCAGTGTATTTAACACTAAATTCTAGAATCTACATACGTAAATGATGCTCTAAAGCCCCCCCCCCCCCCTATTCTAACTCCGAATTTTGCTGTTGCAAAAGGATTAAAAAATATACGCGAACTGACTGTAATCAACCCTGCAAGTGGAGTAGAAAAGAGTTTGGTACCTGCAATAATTTAATTTGATAAATAAGTTAAATAAACGAAGGTTTCATTAACATAGTGAGGAATGATAGGTTTGCTCTACCGATTAACAGAATGAAAGTTCTGTCCAAAATAACAATATGAATTATTAAGACTAAACACAAAATATTAAACCAAAACACATGAAACATTTACAATACATCAGATTGGCTCAAATTGGATACTCATACAAACACTGTAAAGGTAAAGTTGTCCCTAAACTAGATTGTGAGGTTTAAGACGAAGTGGTATGTGGAGCCAATTCCTTGCTACTCGAATCATAAGAGAGACACACAACTAACCCAACATTAATTGCTGGTACTCAAGACAGACAAAGTTAGAAAAAGACGAACAGGCACGCTCTGCTGAACTCTGATTATCACCTAGGAAAATCCCTATCTGCCGGTGCTGCGGACATACATTACCAAACTGTCTTCTTAACTGCCAGAACACGATCTAGCGCACCGTAGGCGATGGCTGGTTGCTTCGACGTCCTCGACCGAAAGGCGAGAGCCCACTACCCACAAGAGCACCCGTACAGGCCGAACACAGAACATTCCCGCCCCCACGACAGTGGCCGTGCTTAAACGTTCCAATCAGCAACTCCAAAACCGGCGGAAAATTCCACCCCAGTGCCGGAACACTACCATTCCACCAATGGAGATTCTTGGCGCCAATTTCTGTGCTGATTTTGCTAC
This sequence comes from Schistocerca americana, assembly GCF_021461395.2. Classification (NCBI taxonomy): domain Eukaryota; kingdom Metazoa; phylum Arthropoda; class Insecta; order Orthoptera; family Acrididae; genus Schistocerca; species Schistocerca americana. The sequence continues at coordinate 319,262,478 of NC_060120.1, read as the reverse complement.
GTCACGGAGCTATGCCCTGAGCAAGCCAATCACAGTTACTATTTTGCAGAAAGCGCGGGAATTTTCCCGCCACAACTGCCTGGGTACACAAGTCATTCCCACGCCTCGCTGGTAGCCCGCCAGAAAGTGTTTTCGCTAAGTTTCTGCGAAGTAACGGAACCTCTAGCCCAGCCGCTACTTCAGGCCCCGGCGGGCGTGTCTCTTGACAATGTCGGCGTCTGGAAAGCATTCACTCAACTGCCTCACACACGTCGGCTTAACCCTCTCGAGATCAGTGGTACCCGCCTGTGACCGGACCACCTGGGTGACGAGAGACGCTGCGTGGGAAGTCCGCATGTGAAGGAATAGCAACTTTCCACCGCATGCAATTAGAGAGGAGAATCGTAAGATAGAAATATGAGAGGGGGCTCATGCCACCTCTCAATGTTTAAAGTGGGTTAATGACGTCACCTGGTAGAAGCCGCACTCTCAGCAGATGAAGTCATGGCGACGGCCTTCCGGGACTCTGGAGTGTTTATTCTGTTTGATGTCTTCCCTCATGGTGCAGCGATCAACTCTGGAGTGTATTATGCTACCCTCAGGAAACTGAAGGCGATCGCACTGAGGGGACATAACGTTAAAAAATAGCGTCTTGTAGCCGAAAGTGTGAGGAACAATAGGGTGTATAGTAATACTGGAAATAATCACCCTGCATTCAGAGAAAAAGTGTTGCATTACGTATTGAATGCCCCTCTTACGTAGTCAGGTAACACTGAAAAGACTTTTCGCCTCTCTGTTCTTCAGTGGAAGGACATGTACGACTGTTCAACCGGCTGTGACTGTAAGTGAAACAAACACCTGCACAGTATAGCAGAGTAACTCCGTTTATGTGAGAGTGAAGCGCACGACATGCTGTCATTTCGTGTTAACCGAGCGGGCTCGTAGCGCCTACCGTCAGAGAACATTACTAGGTCCACGTTTGGCGTTACTGGACGTATCCAGCAACAGCTGCCACATTTCCAGCGGCCGCAGTCTAATTTAATTCCAGCGGGAGCGGCGACTCCCAGGCGGCATCCGTGTCGCCGGGAACCGGTTGGCCGCCCACGACGGAGGCCAATAAAAGAGACGCAGCGGCGAGCCGCCAGCCGCCAGCCGCCGTCCACCGGCCGGCAGCCCGCGTTACGGTGCCGCCGCTTCATTTGCGCCGCCGCTGTCACAACGCCGGCGCCGCCGACAGCGCTTTATCCGCTGCGCCTGTCGCCGGCCGCGCACTCCGAGGTGTGGGACGGCCGTTACTGTTCGCGATAGACGCAAGTGATCGGCTGGATAACGTCGGAGGACTCGCGAGGCTCGTCGAGGACGACGTGGTCGCCTGTGGGAAGGTTGCAGGGCCAGAAGACGATGGCGAAACCCACGGATATCTGCAGAGCGCCATTACGGACTTGCAGCTGACCGTCAGCTAGGAGTGTAATACACTGACGTGACAAAACTCATGGGATACCTCCTGATATCGCGTCGAACCTCCTTTTTCCCAGAGTAGTACAACAACTCGACGTGTCGTAGACTCAACAAGTCGCTGGGAATCCCCTACAAAAATACTGTGCCATGCTGCCTCTGCGGGCGTCCATAGCGGTGAAAGTGTTGTCGGTGCAAGATTTTGTGCACGAACTGACCTCTCGATTATGTCCCATAAATGTTACATGGGACTGATGTCGGGCGATCTGGGTGGGTGAATCATTCGCTCGAATTGTCCGAAATGTTCTTCAGAGAAGTAACGAAGAATTGTGGCCCTGTGACATGGCCCATTCTCATCCATAAAGAATCCATCGTTGTTTGGGAACATGAAGTCCATGAATGACTGCAAATAGTCCCCAGGTAGTCGATCGTAAGCATTTCCAGTCAGTGATTAGTTGTGCGGGAACAGATAATACAGTCCGTTCCGTGGAAACACAGCTCGCAGCATTATGGCGTCACCACCAGTTTACACAGTGCCTTGTTGGCAACTTGGCTCCATGGCTTCGTAGGGTTTGCCCCACACTCGAACCCTGCCGTCAGCTCTTACAAAATGAAATCGGGACTCATCTGACCAGACCACGAGTTTCAAGCCGTCTAGGGTCCAACGCATGTGGTCGCGATCCCTGAGAGGCACTGCAGGCGATGTCGTGCTGTCAAAAAAGGCACTCGTGTCAGTCGTCTGCTGCCAAAGCCCATTAGCGCCAAATTTTGCCGAATTGTCCTAATAGGCACCTTTGTTGTAGGTCCCAAATCGATTTCTGCGGTTATTTCACCCATTGTCTGTTACCACTGACAAGTCTATGCAAACGCCGCTGGTCTCGGTCGCTAAGTGAAGGCAGCCCTCCACTGCTATGTTTGAGGTGAGAAGTAATGCCTGTAATTTAATGTTCTCGGCACATTCTTGACACTGTGGACCTCGGAATATTGAATTCCCTAACGATTTCCGAAATGGAATGTCCCGTGCGTCTAGTTGCAGCTACCAAAGTCAAATTCAGAGTCTGTTGATTCCTGTCGTGAGGCGATAATCACGTCGGAAACCTATCCACATGACTCACCTGGGCCGGCCGGAGTGGCCTTGCGGTTCTGGGCGCTACAGTCGGGAGCCGAGCGTCCGCTACGGTCGCAGGTTCGAATCCTGCCTCGGGCATGGATGTGTGTTATGTCCTTAGGTTAGTTAGGTTTAAGTAGTTCTAAGTCTAGGGGACTGATGACCTCAGAAGTTCAGTTCCATAGTGCTCAGAGCCATTTGAGCCATTTGACTCACCTGGGTACAAATGACAGCTTCGCCAATGCACTGCCCTTTTATACCTTGCGTAGACGATACTACCGCCCTCTCTATATGTGCATATCGCCATCTTGTGACTTTTGTCACCTCGTCGTATACGACCAGCAGTATTGCTTTTTGATGATGCTCTTATTTACAATAAATTTTCATCATCAGACGGCTGTTTTTGACATCGTGAAACAAATTTATTTTAACATTGGCTACTGAATTGCAATAATCGATTTCCTGAGTTGTAATATTGTCTTCTTTGCAGAAAAGTGATAGCAGAGTCTTAATAACAGGGGAAAGCTCCACGCGGATAACAAGGGAAAAGTTAGGGGGCAAGCAGGCAGCACCAGGGCACGATAACAGACTTGCGTAAAATGTAAGATGCTTCAGATCATATACAAGCAATCTTACGAGCAAGTGGCGTTACGGGGACGCCAGCCACTCTTAACAACACTGTAAGCCGTAGTTATCATTTAGAGCGAGAGTGGGAGAGGCATGAGGGAGAGAACCTTTGGAAAGAGCGCATATACGTCATGAAGAGCCGTTAGCAGGTCCAGGACATGAATTTACAACAGACGCCTCCCTCTCTCCGCTAAGCTTCTGAAAAGCAGGCAGTAGAGCCAATAAGATGGCGAGAGCCCTTCGAAATTACACCGTTAGGCGAGGAGAAGGGGAAATTGATTAAAACTCGGATACAGATGCTGCGAAGAGAACGTCGCGTCAGTTAGAGCAGACGGGAATAGAGGATAAATAGGACAGCCAGGTCCTAGTGGAAGTAGAGGGGTAGATTTGGCAGAAACAGCCTAAGTTATTAGCCGAACAAGGCTACGCAGAGTTATCTAGGAGGCTGGTCGTGTCGTTAGAGCAGACACAGGTAGTACTAACAGGTTCTTTTAATAGGTGGAACGAAGCTAGTTAGTTCCGTCTCTGTGTAACGATTTGGTCTTTCGTGGATTCACAGCTCATTTAGAGCAAATGTTTACTAGACTGAGGGTATACTGTGAAGAAAGGCGGAAGTTGTTAAACACTCGGTGTTCGTCACTCAGTACTAATTCTAATCCTTACCTTTCGTAATAAAGGAATTTTAATTACACGGTCAGGTTAAGACTCCCTGTAATTTAGGCCCACCGACTATTTCCTTCTCTCTCCGAACCCGGTGGCCCAATCACAAACAACACTCACGTTTGGGACGCGAAATATCTCGTACACTACAACCTAGTGCCTCACGTGCATTCCAGCTACTTAGTTTCATGTGTTTAAAATAATTTTCAGTATCTATATGAATTTATGAATTTTGTCAGCAATTAGTGTTTATGAAAATGTGGCGTATGCCGAAAGAATAAGTAAGAAATAATTACGTCAAATCGTGGCAGTAAACGCGCTGGCAATGGCAGGGAAATTTATATTGTACGAAACATAAAGAATATGTATCATGTAACAATAACATCGCCTATGCGTGAGTACGACGTCTATGTTGGTGCAAATATCAAACCGACAATATGTTGGAAATGTTGTAATATAGGAAAAGACAAAATATAAGCGAGCGACCACGTGCACGCGCACAGTTTATGGTCGCAAGATGATCTGGGAATTAATGGAGAATATTGTGTGCTGCAAATTGATTCAAGCTGCTCGCTAATCAAGAAGAGCCTGTAGCCAATAATTAATTTCATAATAAGCAGCTCATCGCAAAGATCAATCCAGTATTTTCATAGCTGTGTAATAGGCATGCCAGTGCAACAGTAATTTTTGTTTGAACTTTAGAGTCTGTTTAGTTCAAGCATAAACTTTGCGAGAGAAAATTCATTGACCCAAGTCGTTAACCACTAGCGAAGTCCTTTCCATTTCACCATAACTTCCGAGAAAGTTATACGCGAAAAAAATGGTTAAAAGGAAACAGATTCCGTTAAAACTGTAGTTGATTTTCAATGGAGTAAATATTGTAATAAAAATAGTTATAACTACAGTTGCTCATATTGTGCTGCACAACTACTGCACAGAATCAGTTCAAATGAATGGTTATTTAAATGCAATTCATATTTCTATGAGAAAAATAATTTTATGATTTTATGCTGTACTCTGTCAATGATATTACGAGCATATGTCTGGAGAACATTAGTATTGACAACTAGTTGTTGCTGTGAACGAGTGTCTTTAGGGCGTCATTTTAAAAGTAGTAAAGAACAGTAATTAAATTTGGTCACCATTATGCAAGCATTCAAACTGAAAGCATTACCGTTAGTTATGTAACACAATAACGTTTCCATGAAGTGTTGCTGGTCACTGCTCGTCGTTGGTGATAGTAGTTACGATTTACATTATTGAAGTCTTAATTAACGTCTTTTCTGTTTATTTTACACGTTTTCTACGTCTAAGCTAGCGCGAGTGCATTTTGTTCAGTTGCCGCGTTATTATTCTTGCCTAGTATTTGTGTGATTTCAGTATTATCGCATTCATTTATCAAAGTTAACATATGCTAGTTTTGAAGCTAACGACCATTTTGATCCCGCTATCTAAATTCATATAAAGGATTTTTGGTATACAAAATTATGGATAAACACATTCAATATTTAACTATCACAATTTGTTAAAAAATATCCGATCGTTTTTGTTCACAGTAAAGACCCGTGCGATAAGGATCAGGTTGTAACTATGTGTACTCTATCGGTAAGCACTGATCTTCGGATTCGATGCCTTGTTTCCATTAATTACGGAACATCAGGTAGAAGTGTCACAAAAACCTTTTATACATCGGAGACTATAGATACATTATAATCTGTCCACCATCTTTAAATAGGTGTAATGGAATCCTCAACAAATCGATATGAAACCGATAGCTCCTAAGAAAATTTCAAGGACCGGATTTAAATGATAACTCTACGAACTACTACAATCCCTGTATGTCGCTCCCATAGAGATCCTGAGTATAAGATTAGATTAATTATAGCACGCACAGAGGCATTTTTCCTGCGCTCCATATATGGAGTAGGACATACGCTCCACCATGCACTTCCAAGTGGTTCTCGGGGTATATATGTAGATGCTGATGTTGAAATTCAGCCCTCTTATGTCATCAAAGTGTTAGCGTCCCAATGAGATCGCGCTGGGGCTCGGCAGCTGTGTGTGCTGTCTGCCTACCGCACTTACGACTTTCAACATCGAAATGCTAGTCGAGCGAGTGCAATATCAGGGATTATCTGGCCTCGTTATCTTGAGCATTATGAAGCTATTCGATTATATGAACAAAAACGAAAGTTATGGGAAGCTTCCAATAAAACAAGAATAAATTAAAACGACGTAGTAAAATAAAAACTTCAGCATATATTTAGTACGCATATACAGGATGTCCCAGGAGGAATGGTCAATATTCGTGGATATGACAGGAACGATCATTTGAAGTAAAACACTTCATACGGAAATAGATCCTATTTGGAACGGTTCCCGAGATAGGATTTAATGCACATTGTTATTTGTTTTCTGTATTATTCAATATATTGTCAGGCTTACGCATGTACACCTGTATAACAGTTAGTAAACATTACAACAAGTGTTTTACCTAATATAACTAGTGTACATATTTTTAACACAGCTCTAAGCAGCGATTGTACAGTTCAAAATAAATGTTCGAATATCGGACTGTCAGCTTTAGTGCATGTGTATACTCTTTGGAGAACATGCGTTTCTTGCTTGAGCGCCTTTGCACGTTCCATAATGAGGGCAGTAGCGTCCGTCGTGCGTCCAAGCAGTTCATCTGGCGTATTAACTTTTCGCTTGTACACATCAGACTTCATCCAAACCCTTAAACAAAATTCCAATGGCGTAAAGTCTGGAGATATTGGTGGCTAGTTAATTGTACTACCACGACCAATCCAGCGATTAGGGTGCTTGAGGTTGAGATGTTTCCTCACGCGTCTGCTAAAATTTGTTCCATCTCCGAAACCACTCGGACTAGGAAATATGTCTACATAAGTTTTATGCTTCGGATGAGCGTTCCCCTCATATTCCTCAATATTAACCATTCCTCTAGCTAAACGATGCGTACCAGCCATGGGCAACCTTTGGTGACCCGCGGACCTGATTCACATGTTAACTTAACCTTGGTGGCCACACCGTCACGACGCGACAGTACATAAAGAAGTCAAAACTTCACCGCCTGTGACGTTAATGTTTATGGCGCAAAGCACGGATATGAATTACAACCTTTTCCCGACAAGCCAAGCCAACGTATTAAGTCTCAAAACATGCCTTTTTGACTATTCAGTCATTTTATGTGCGCCCAGGATTTCTTCCGCTGGAAGGACTGAAATCAGTCGCGGGCTGGATGTGCCCGGCCGGTCGCCTGTTGCCCAGCCGTGCTGCACAGTAATGGCCAATTGCCTTTTACAAGACACTGAGCTCCACTGATATAAAAGAATCAGTGCATGTCCGGCAATCAGAGGGACAACCTTTCATTTAGCTACAGAGAAGAAACTTATACATTAAGAAATTAATAATAATGAACGGATCGAGAGCTATAGGAAGGAGAAGTAGCTGGAAAAGTTATGTGCAGAAGCATGAGGGTGCGGGGATACGTGACAGAGCGGTGGAGTGGGCCACGAGAGCGGCTGGGCGCAGGTGCGGAGGCGACGGGGAAGGAAGGCGAGCCAGAGTAGTGCAGCGCGGCGTCTGGAGTAGCGGCCGGTCACCTCGGCAGCGGCAGCGGCAGCGGCGTCCGCTGCGAGTTACGAGCTCGGAACAGGTTTGGGCGGCAGCGAGGCGCGGCGTTGCCAGCTGGAGCTGGACCGGGGCTGGAGGCTGCCTGGAGCGGTGGCCGTAGCTGGAGCACACGTGGGCGGCACCTGCCGCTGCTGCTGCCGCCACAGCTGGACCGCCGGCCGGGGACGCGGACGTGCCGACCACTGGCCGCTGCCCGCGATGGCCCGCAGTAGTGGCCCAAGGCCGACAACAGCGCCTCGCAACACGTCACTCAAAACCGACGGAAGTCGAAAGTGTTGTGATGTGGAGCACCACCCCGATGTTTGTCATACGCTGCCGGAAAAGATAGTACACTGTTTTGAGCTATCCAATTCACTCGAGATTTATTGTTCCAACGCTGTACATGAAATGATTACATTTACAGATCAATAGTGCAAGCAGTTCTAAGGTGCCAGGTATAGACCCATGCTGAAACACAAATATTAGTACCTATTGTAACCTCCACAGGCGGCGATGCAGGTGCTGACTCTGTCATCCAGTCAATCATACAGATGGCGAATACCATCATGGGATACATTATGCTCTACCTGTTTACATAACTCTGAAAGAGTTGTTGTTTTGCGAATCAAAAAATGGCTCTGAGGTCATCAGTCCCCTAGAACTTAGAACTACTTAAGCCTAATTAACCTAAGGACAACACACACATCCATACCCGAGGCAGGATTCGAACCTGCGACCATAGCGGTCGCGCGGTTCCAGACTGAAGCGCCTAGAACCGCTCGGCCACACCGGCTGACACAAGTCACATCATATCTCAGACATGTTCAGTTGGTGAGGGGAACACATTGCGTTTCACGAGCATTGTATGGACGAGCATTACCCTGTTCTACATCTACATCTACATCCATACTCCACAAGTCACCTGACGATGTGTGGCGGAGGGTACCTTGAGTACCTCTATCGGTTCTCCCTTCTATTCCAGTCTCGTATTCTTCGTGGAAAGAAGGATTGCCGGTATGCCTCTGTGTGGGCTCTAATCTCTCTGATTTTATCCTCAAGGTGTCTTCGCGAGATATACGTACGAGGGAGCAATATACTGCTTGACTCTTCGGTGAAGGTATGTTCTCGAAACTTCAACAAAAGTCCGTACCGAGCTACAGAGCGTCTCTCCTGCAGAGTCTTCCACTGGAGTTTATCTATCATCTCCGTAACGCTTTCGCGATTACTAAATGATCCTGTAACGAAGCGCGCTGCTCTCCGTTGGATCTTCTCTATCTCTTCTATCCACCCTATCTCGTACGGATCCCGCACTGCTGAGCAGTATTCAAGCAGTGGGCGAACAAGCGTACTGTAACCTACTTCCTTTGTTTTCGGATTGCATTTGCTTCCTGTTACGAGAAGGCAAAACAACAGGTCTAACAACATTCTGAACGTATAGATTGCTGGTTACTGCTCCCTCCAGAAACACCAAAGGTGAATGAGAGTTGTAGTTTATTGCACCCCAGACCATAACGCTTGGACTGGTGCCAGTTTGTCTTGAACGAATGCACTCTAGAAGATAGCGCTCACCAGGTCTACATCCTATGCGTAAACGGCCATCACCTGCGTGCAGACAGAATCTGCTTTCATTGCTGAAGACCACAGCACACCACTCCACCGTCCAAGAGATATTGGGTGCACAATGATGATGTGGCGTGAGTGGAAGATGGAATAGAGTGTGTTAATAAGTGGTTTGCAACAGTTGATATTGGCACGTTTGTGCTCGCAAGTCCTCTATCTGTGCTGTGGTAGCTGTACGATCTGTGGCTGCTGCTCTTATAATATGACGATTCTGGTGGGCATTTGCGTTGATTGGATACCCAAACTCGCCTATGGATGTGAGAATGTCCACATGAACACTGATAACAGCTTCGTTGCACAACTGGTGCAGCCTATCCATCTCCGAAAGGACCATCCTGCCACGATCTGATCCCGTTCAAACTCGCTCAGTTGCCTGTAAGAAGTACAAGTGCGCCTCCATGGTATGGTTTCCTGCTTGCTTCACAAGTTTCCAACACACTGACACTTCTGGCTGTGTGCATTCTCTATTAAAGGGTAGACACAAATGGCGCTCTGGTAGCCATGCCACTACTCTACCTGTTGGAGGACGACGTTGAAACCATCTTCAGTACATCTACTATCCCCCAGAAGGCATAAGGCATCATCGGATCAAAATGGCCGTCGTCTTTTCAGCTGTACAAGTTTTTTTTCGGCACTGCATTTTTTGTTGACTTCGCAAAGGTTTGTGATAGTACACACAGATTAAGCATACATTTAGGGAGCATGGAATATTAAGGAAATTGATTAACATGGTGAAGATGTGCACAGCGGAAACAAGAGCCAAACCAAAAGCTAAATGGGAGAACACTGTTATTGGGATATGCAGACGACATTGCAGTCACAGTCGAGCAGAAGAAGAGATGAAAGAAACATTAGGGGACAAGTAATGTCAGTAAAATTGGACTGAGGATTAAGTGGAGGATAACGAAATGATAGAGGTATCAAGAGAAGCTCCTAATAACGCCCTATTGAATATGGAACATACTCAAATGGAAAATTTAAATATCGTATCATCTAGTTGAAGAGGCATAATAACCTAAAACAAGAAATTAATCAGTGATTTGTCAATGGGTCTAAAACTTATTTCAGTCAAAAGCAAACAATATCATCAAAAAATCTATCAGTTAAGACCGAACTTAAAGACTGTCATGAAGTGGTGGTACCAATGTTTATATGGGACAGAAACTTTGAGAATGGAAAAAAAAGATGAAGAGAATCTGCTGATCTTTAAATGGAAATTCATGAGAAAGATCTCTGGACCAATTTACGAAGAGAACACCTGGAGGTGTAGAAAGAACAAGGAACTGTACGATCTGATGAATGAACCGAACATCGCTCAGAAACTGACAGTGCAGAGAATAGGCCTGGCAGAACACATTGCAGGAAGCCAGGAACATACCGGTCTAAGGATGTGCTTACGGAAAAACTTGATGGAACCCGTCCAATTGGAAGACCAAGAAAGCCATGAGACAATGAACTGCAGATGAACCTGGATCCAAAGTGCACAAGATCGGCATCTGAAGAGGAACATTGTGAGGTCGATGAAAGGTATTCAGGGTCCGTGATCACCCAGCTGTATATGTAGTATATCAGGCATGAGCAGGCTTTGGTACCCCGCAGGCCTGATTCAGACACTTACTTAAGCTCGCAGGCCACCTCGTCACGTCGAGTCAGCGACCCTCCTAGCGCATAAAGTCAGCACTGTACCACCTGCTGTGGTAAGGTATCGACATAAATGGTACCCTGTCCTGACACGTCACATCAACTAATTACGAGGCAAAACATGTGTTTTTGAGAACACTTTCATCTTCTATTCACCCAGAATTTCTTCCACGGACCACATTGAATCCAGCCGCGCGTGGGATAAGGCTTGCAGGCTGTTGTTTGCCCATCCATGCTGTAGGAGACGTTAATTACATAATGGGAATTAAATGACTGAGCTCCATTATGAGCTGATTACCGATATGCGTCACCAACATCAAAATGAAGGCCCGAATGCACTCTTGCACTCACTTTGGCAACGGCCTCTGGATGTCAACTCTGGAAACTTCTTGTCGCACCTGGCACGCTGGCTGTGTCAAATCATGCAGACTGATAACTGGAAGCTGGTATGAGAGGCCATCTAGCAGGTAAAGTTGGAAGCTCAATAAGGCTGTTCAAAGATGATGTGGACATCTACTACAAGATAGTAACAGCAGAAGGCTGTATCAAATTGCAGGAAGACCACGAGAGGATCAATGATTGTTTCAGGCCCTGCGAATTGACCCTGTGCGTAAGTAAATGCAATATACTGAGCAATAATACCAAAGACTCCACTGCTGTTACGATTACACCATTGTTCGACCGATGCTTGAATACTGCTCATCAGCCTGTGATCCTTATCACTTTAGATTTATAGAAAACAAGATTCAACAAAGAGCGGCATGTTTCGTCATGAGGCGGGAGCATTACAGATATACTGCAATGGCGGACGCTACAAGAGAGGCGTTGTTCACCGCGAGAGGTTTACTATTGAAATTCCGAGAGAGTATGTCCTGGGAAGTGCCAAACAACACATACCCCTCACATAATGACTACAACACGAAAATCCGATAATTTAGAGCTAATACAGCGACCTGCCGACAATATTACTTTCCACGTGCCACATGGAAATGGAATAATGAAGGGGGATAGAGAGTACTACCAGATATACTTCTCTCCATATGCTGTGGATGTGGATGAAAGTAAACATCCTCTGATTACATCTGTGAAATGTTCATCGGGTGACAAGTCCGGGGACAGGCAGGTCACTGAAGAAAGTGGACACTCCTGAAAGCATCCATGTTGTGAACAACAGAGCGATGTCTTGGATTGCGATCGTGTATGATGCCCCAATCCGTTGCTCAGACTGCAACGAACACAGAGCTACCGTTGCACGTGAAACAACCTGTTTGTATTGACATTTATTATTATTATTATTATTATTATTATTTCATTGATCTTTTGAAAAGCACATACAACGATTACGACATTTTTTCTTCTTACTCTTATCTTCCAAAACTTTTTTAATTTCATAACTATGGATCTTTAGTCTTTCTAGTATCAATGTGTTTCTGAGTTTCAGTCTCATTTTCGTTGGTTATTTGTTGCTAGTGCGGCAACAGATATTGTATTTCTCTGAGACAGTTTGAGTGTTGTCTAGCCACCATTTATGACGTGGAAAACATTCTCTTTTAAGCGTAAGTCATCTGTTCCTGCTGTACGCCTGTAACATTTTAGACTTATTTACCATGCAAACAGAACAAAGTCATTCCGTTAGGGAGATCTGTACACACAGATACTGCAAGCCGTCGCTTTCTTTGATGCTAAATGTCGTTATCTTTACGTAAATAATAATATTATCTTCAGAAAAACCTTCAAACCGCTAGTTACACCCTTAATTTTTATACACTGAAGCGCAAAAGAAACTGGTAAGGGCATGCGTATTCGATTACAGAGATACGTAAACGAACAGAATAATGCGCTGCGGTCGGCAACGCCTATATAAGACAACTAGTATCTGGTGCAGTTGTTAGATCGGTTACTGTTGCAACAATGGCGGATTATCAAGATTTAAGTGAGTTTGAACGTGGTGTTATAATTGGTGCACGGGCGATGGGTCACGGCATCTCCTAGACAGCGATGAAGCAGGGATTTTCCCGTACGACCATTACACGAGTGTACCGTGAATATCAGGAATCCGGCAAAACACCAAATCTCCGACATCGCTGCGACCGGAAAAAGATTCTGCAAGAATGGGACCAACGACCACTGAATAGAATCGTTCAGCTTGACAGAAGTGCAAACCTTCCGCAAATTGCTGCAGATTTCAATGCTGGGCCACCAACAAGTGTCATCATACGAACCATTCTACGTAACATCATTGATACGGGGTTTCAGAGCCGAAGGCCCACTCGTGTACCCTTGATGACTGCACAACACCAAGATTTACGCACCGCCTGGGCCCGTCAGCACCAACATTGGACTGTTGATGACTGGAAACATGTTGATTGTCGAACGAGTCTCGTTTCAGATTGTATCGAGCAGATGGACGTGTACGGCTATCGAGACCAGCTCATGAATCCATGAACCCTGCATGTCAGCAGAGTAATGTTCAAGCTGGTGAAGGATCTGTCATGGTGCGCAGCTGGAGTGATATGGGACCCATGATACGTCTAGATATGACTCTGATGGGTGACATGTACATAAGCATCCTGTCTGATCACCTGCATTCATTCTCGTACATTGTGCATTCCAACGGACTTGGGCAACTCCAGCAGGACATCCCACACGTCCAGAATTGTTACATAGTGACTCAGGAACACTCTTCTGAGTTAAAACACTTCCGCTCGCCACAAACTTCCCAGCCATGAATATGATTGAGCATATCTACATCTACATTAACATCTACATCTATACTCCGCAAGCCACCTGACGGTGTGTGGCGGAGGGTACCTTGAGTACCTCTATCGGTTCTCCCTTCTATTCCAGTCTCGTATTGTTCGTGGGAAGAAGTATTGTCGGTATGCCTCTGTGTGGGCTCTAATCTCTCTGATTTTATCCTCATGGTCTCTTCGTGAGATATACGTAGGAGGGAGCAATATAGTGCTTGACTCCTCGGTGAAGGTATGTTCTCGAAACTTTGACAAAAGCCCGTACCGAGCTACTGAGCGCCTCTCTTGCAGAGTCTTCCACTGGAGTTTATCTGTCATCTCCGTAACACTTTCGCGACTACTAAATGATCCTGTAATGAAACGCGCTGCTCTCCGTTGGATCTTCTCTATCTCTTCTATCAACCCTATCTGGGACGGACCCCACACCAGTGAGCAGTATTCAGTATTCAAGTATACTGTAACCCATTTCCTTTGTTTTCGGACTGCATTTCCTTAGGATACTTCCAATGAATCTCAGTCGGGCATCTGCTTTACCGACGATTAATTTTATATGGTCATTCCATTTTAAATCACTCCTGATGCCTACTTCCAGATAATTTATGGAATTAACTTCTTTCAGTTGCTGACCTGCTACACTGTAGCTAAATGATAAAGGATCTTCCTTTCTATGCATTCGCAGCACATTACACTTGTCTACATTGAGATTCAACTGCCATTCCCTGCAAGATGCGTCAATTCGTTGCAGATCCTCCTGCATTTCAGTACAATTTTCCATTGTTACAACCTCTCGATATACTACAGCATCATCCGAAAAAAGGCTCAGTGAACTTCCGATGTTATCCACAAGGTCATTTATATATATTGTGAATAGCAACGTTTCTACGACACTCCCCTGCGGCACACCTGAAATCACTCTTACCTCGGAAAATTTCTCTCCATTAAGAATGACATGCTGCGTTCTGTTATCTAGAAACTCTTCAATCTAATCACACAATTGGTCTTATAGTCCATATGCTCTTACTCTGTTCATTAAACGATTATAGTGTATCAAGCGCCTTGCGGAAGTCAAGAAACATGGCATCTACCTGGGATCCCGTGTCTATGGCCCTCTGAGTCTCGTGGACGAATAGCGCGTTCACACGATTGTCTTTTTCGGAACCCATGATGATCCCTACAGAATAGATTTCTATTCTCCAGAAAAGTCATAATATTCGTACATAATACGAGTTCCAAAATTCTACAACTAATCGACGTTAGAGATATAGGTCTATAGTTCTGCACATTTGTTCGACGTCCCTTCTTGAAAACGGGGATGACCTGTGCCCATTTCCAATCTTATGGAACGCTACGCTCTTCTAGAGACCTACGGTACAAGGCTGCAAGAAGGGGTGCAAATTCCTTCGCTTACTCTGTGTCAAATCGAACTGGTACCCATCAGGTCCAGCGGCCTTTCCTCTTATGAGCGATTTTAATTGTTTTTCTATCCCTCTGTCGTCTATTTCGATATCTAACATTTTGTCATCTGTGCGACAATCTAGAGAAGGAACTACAGTGCAGTCTTCCTCTGTAAAACAGCTTTGGAAAAAGACATTTAGTATTTCGGCCTTTAGTCTGTCATCCTCTGTTTCAGTACCATTTTAGTCACAAAGTGTCTGGACATTTTGTTTTGATCCACCTACCGCTTTGACATAAGACCAAAATTTCTTAGGATTTTCTGCCAAGTCAATACATAGAACTTTACTTTCGAATTCATTGAACGCCTCTCGCATAGCTCTCCTCACACTACATTTCGCTTCATGTAATTTTTGTTTGTGTGCAAGGTTTTGTCTACGTTTACGTTTGCTGTGAAGCTCCCTTTGCTTCCGTAGCAGTTTTCTAACTCGATGGTTGTACCACGGTGGCTCTTTTCCATCTTTTACGATCTTGCTTGGCACATACTCATCTAATTCATATTGTACGATGGTTTTGAATTTTGTCCACTGATCCTCAACACTATCTGTACTTGAGATAAAACTTTTCTGTTGAGCCGTCAGGTACTCAGAAATCTGCTTTTTATCACTTTTGCTAAACAGAAAAATCTTCCTACCTTTTTTAATATTTCTATTTACGGCTGAAATCATCGATGCTGTAACCGCTTTATGATCGCTGATTCCCTGTTCTGCGTTAACTGTTTCAAATAGTTCGTGTCTGTTTGTCACCAGAGGGTCTAATATGTTATCGCCACGAGTCGGCTCTCTGTTTAACTGCTCAAGGTAGTTTTCAGATAAGGCATTTAAAAAAAATTCACTGGATTCTTTGACCTTGCCACCCGTTATAAACGTTTGAGTCTCCCAGTCTATATCTGGTAAATTAAAATCTCCACCCAGAACTATAACATGGTCTGGAAATCTACTGCCTTGCAATGTGTTGTTCGGAAGAGATCTCCACGCTCTGGTTCTGTTACGGATTTAAGGAGGCACTGCAGGATTCATGGTGTCGAGTCCACGGCACGTCGTCTTGCGGCACTTCTGCGTGCTCGCGGGGGCCCTACACGTTATTAGGTGGGTGTAGCAGTTTCTTTGGCTCTTGAGTGCATATGCAATTAATGAATTTACTCATGACACTTCTGCTGCCGATGTCTGCGGTCACGTTCACAACTGAAATTAATAATCAAATTAGCTAATTAAATGAGACTGATTCTTGAATTGCTGATGTACTCATGTATTACCACAAAAAATACAGACAATGAATAGTTGGGGGAGAACAGTGGCGCATTTAGGTTGGCCAAGACAATGACAAGTTTTATTCACCCTTGTATAGCTACAACGAGCTGTGTAGTGGGACGCGAAATTGAAGCGTCACCCATCCACTAGTGTCAGCCCAGTTTGCAGGTGAATATAAATCTAATTTAGTGGTTTGTTTATGTATTTTTGTAATCTTTGTAATTGTTGTGGATTATCTAAAGTTCTGTATTTATTTTTTTATGTTTCATGTACGGAGAGGGCGGCGCAACGAACAGAGACAGCATCTTCACTGCCGGGGCCAGAGAGAAAATGGCTGGCCACTATACGTCGTGGGTCGACAGCCAGAGAGCAACAGAAGATCCTGAAACCGAGTTGTTGCGTCGTGCTTCTAAAAACTGAAAAAATAAGATTTTGTAATTTTGTACAACAATGATGTCATAGAAAGTTTAATCATGTTGTAAATGGTCAGTCCGATCTTGTCAAGGCTCAGGTTCACGTCTATATGTAGGAAGATAATAAACTAGTGGATACTGCTAAAGTTCAAATACGTGTTCCGAGAATTTATTTATGAAGAATTATGCCGCTACGGTCGCAGGTTCGAATCCTGCCTCGGGCATGGATGTTTGTGATGTCCTTAGGTTAGTTAGGTTTAACTAGTTCTAAGTTCTAGGGGACTAATGACCTCAGGAGTTGAGTCCCATAGTGCTCAGAGCCATTTGAACCATTTGAAGAATTATGTGAATGAATTATTAATTTATTTGACAATTGTGACAACCTTCATCGCGATTTTGAATCTGGAAAGTTTATTCAATGTGGTTCTAATATTTGTTAAATCAGATAACTTGCATTAATATAATTTCTGAGAAGAAACAAAACGACATCTAAATTGAAAAAAGTTTGCACAAAGAAATTGGACTGAGTGACGTAATACTGCGCATACGACTCAAATGATGATGTTTTACAGTTTCGTTCAAGAACCATTCAGAGACAATTTAAAAAGAATTTAAATAATTTTGAAGTGTGTTGTAACTTACGTAGGTGACGAAGTCTGCACATGGTCATATGTCAAAAGAAAATCATTTATATAAACTTACGTCGTTACACTACAGCTGGTAAATCTTACAAAAAAAGACAAATACAAATCAGAAAACGGATGTTGCCTGAATTGCAAAGCATTCGTTGTGGTGGAAAATATACGAATTCCGCCCTGAATTAATACCTTTTACAACGCAATCTGCCTTCGTTTACGTGAATCCACTGTGAGGCCCAATTCTATTCAAATGGAATCAACTATCACCAAGTACATCACAATCTGTGGCTCACCGAAGAACAGGGAGTCGTGAATGTCACTTAACAATCCTACGCTGGTGCAGCAATACTTTACTCTTTCACCTTGCTTAAGGCGGCAGCACCAAACGACACACTTTGAACGTGGAGCGATACGCTGTGGCAACTGTAATGTTCTGAAGCGTCCACGAAAATTTGCAAACTATGTGGACTGGCGTTCCGATTATTAGAACGCAGGAAACTTCCCTATAAGAGCTGTGAAATCCCAGGAGATTTCAGGCGGAGGTGCACCCGTTTGCTGGTGTGGCCAAACCATTTTGGCGCACAGGCACAACAGTGCGTGCTAGAATTGTCGAACATCAGACGGCCGCCTTAGAATGAATAAATTTACACTCGAGACACACAATACGTCCGAGATGACATGCAGCTCCACTGTCGGTAAAGTTGGAAACTGCCACCGACTCTTAATCCACCAGAAGTCGCAGACAGCAAGTCTCACTCCCTAGGGAAAGACATAAAGTTCTCCACCAGGGGAGGACCAGAATACGAAGGCAATGGATCATAATAACTTTGCACGAAGCCTCGGTACAGGACCCAGATTAACAAAAAATAAATGCTTCCATGTTGTACAAGCCAATCGAACTATCCTCTACTCATTGAATCTCCCTTCTTGGCTGTTCTGCTGGCGTTGTAGCCAATCAAGACACAGCATCGCGGTTCCCACGCTGGGGCAGAAGGCTCTGCATTGCATGTCTTGAGAGGAGCCAATCAGCGACTCGAAATCTCTCTTGTCTGAAAAAAAATGAAGATTCTAGACTAGGGAGGCTTCGTTCTAACGATAAGAATGGCCTCGTTTCGCGAAAAAAACGTCTATGATGATTTTATCTTTCCATTTTCTGAAAGAAGCCTGTTAAGCTTCCCAGACTGTCGTGCCCATGAAATATATGCTTGTGCCGATCGCTGAAAGAACCTGAGACTTTCTGGCGTCAGAGGAGTTATAGTCTTGCCTCAACTAAACATGTCTTTCAGCTGCTCCGTCTGTATCATTCAGGTTCAAACATGAGAATGCTTGGAGTTTTATGACCATCCCACTGTTTGCGCAGAAGCTCAGATTACAGCAGTCTCTATTTAACGGCTTGTTCCACCCACTTTCCGGCAACTGACCGCCCTTGCGATGGTCTGTCGCCTGGCCCAGGTAAGATGTTTTGCGAACCGGCGGCCTCCTGCTCCGACCCTGAGTGGGAAGAAAGGAATGCCACTGCAAGAAGTCCCTCCGGAGGTACAAGCCATAGAGCTCTGGTTCCCAGAATCACTTGCACAGCCACATTGTTGGACACAGCATTTATGGCTCGCAATTCATCTTTCTCCCTGCTCTCCGTCGCCTCTACTACCGGCACTAGGATAAAACTTCTCTACAGGCTACACATGCAGTTATATGAACATTCTGCTCATAGTTTCCTCGTGTAAAACGTCATAAACGACACATCTCAAAAGTAGTACTGGGAAACACCGAGACCATGGCCTAAAATACGAATATTAATCTGATTAACAGTGTTGTTAAAGTGAGAGACTGGCGTGCCACCTCTCGCTACCTGCCTCCTATAGAATAATTTCTGCATGACGAGTGTTACACTTCAGTGAAGAGGTTAGTGTGACATGGAGCAGCAGAAATTATAACACTCTAACTGCGTCTTAGAGAATGACATGCTAGACCATGACAGCTTTGCCAGTCAAAAACCGAAAAAAAAACAATCTGTCATGATCTCATTCAACCTGGAGTCATACATACGCTCACTGCTGAATGCCTGCGAAAGTTTTGTGGTTTGCTAGGTGTCAGAATTGTTCCTGTGGACACTCAGATCTTTGACATACGCCGCTGGCCATAAATTCAATGACTGAATGGTTAAAAAATCATGCAAGCATTTAACTAAATCATTCAGATCCAAGCCGAAGTCAGAGATGACTGATTTCCCTGACCACATTACAATGTCGTTGAGCACTGAGCATTCTCTGCCTCAGAGGTTTTGTTACCCCTGCCCAAGCATTCACAGTGATTCTATCTTCCAGAGAGATAATAAAATGACAAATTCAATCCAAGCACTCAGCAAATGTATTGCTTTTCATACAACAGAGTAAATGGTGTTAACACAAAATGACATGTGTTACGTAGTTAGACTTTCCGCAAATGGCAAAGACGAAATAAATACATGAGTCAATTTAGAGTATTTGTTGTGTGTGATATTCTGTCAGTCTTAGATTTTAGAAGAGAGTGACCTCGTACCACAGTACACAATTAAAAATAGTGCTGCCCCTTAAAAGATAACCTTTAATCTAATAAAATAAATAGAGCAAGGCACACGGAAATAAGAATTAAAAACACAAACATGTTTTAAGTCTCCTAAAGCTCTCTTCTCAAGGGTCTTCAGAGGGGCCAAAAACTAACTTTAACATTAAACACATATAAACACAGCACTACACTCAAAAGGTGTGTAACAGGCTGGATGTGGCAGGTGTAGTGGATAAGTTGGTGCTTAAAGAAGGGTTACCCCTTTACTTAACATCATCAGTGGTGGTAATGGTGTCAGGGCAGAACCTGTCTTTACAGCAGCAGCAGGTACGCATCTGGACTATTGACAGAGATGGGACAGTAGATAGCAAACGGTTGCTCTTGTTGAAGACAGTCCTCCAATAGCAGTTGTTAGTGTCATGGTAAGTGCCCATAGACGCCAGTCACTTTTCTCCTTCAGGTCACGTCCCTCGAGACTCTTGCGTCAGACAGCAGTGGCCCCAGGTGGTCGCGTGACACCAGGGGCGAGATCCATTACCTGCTGGCTGCAGGCGAGGCACCCTGACAGATGCTCCCACTCTCCATGGGCACGAGTGAAAGGGAGGAGCAGGATTCTGTCAGCACCGCCATCACCCTTCAGCTGCTCCAGTGTCATCACATCCACCGGCTGCCTGCACTGTCGCCTCAGGGTTGGGAGACGGATCGCCTGTGGCTCACAACTGCTGAAGTAGCCATGCGGCGACGTCACGTCAGCTGGTCTTTCGCCCAGGGATGTCGTGCCTGCTGTGGTGTCATGCTGGCAGCTACAGCCAACGTCTCGCTAGGACACCCGAACCCGAACAGTTGCATTGCGATATGAGAGCCTGTGTTGCGCCAAGGCACGCCCAGCCATGGTCTGTTACTCGGTCGCCATTCGGAATGCCATAGTCCTCTGCACACTCCTTAGCACATGTTTTAGTGCCGTGTTTTTACAATGAATGTTTACGAAAACACGTAGATAGAGAATCATAACAAAAATATGAACTAATGATTGTTAAACTTAACAATATTACTAATGGAAAAAAGTGCTTTACTGCTTTCTTTCATATAAATAATGAAGAAAACATCGAAAATTAATCTCTTACCTAAAAACATAAATCAATCATCTTCTAGTTGTGAAGCCGTGTTGCTGTTGTGCATGTCAGTGTTATGTTAATTTCCCATCATCGCTTATGCTCCTCAATGGGCTTTCTTACTTCAAGCACTCCCACACCGTACAGCACTTACTTCTAATTATTCTACCCATTACCAAGTTTAGCCACCTCTAATTCTTTGTGCTTTACGCTACTCAGGAGTTTGATACTCCTCCTGATTGGGTTGAATACTGTTCACCGCCGTCTTTTTCTTTTTCTTTTTTTTTTAATTTACGGGAGTTGGAGCCCCTCCACGCCCACGCCATCATGATGGTCAACTCAAAACGTCTACTGCCATCTCTGCATAAGGATGTGGGTACTGCAATGTTTGCGCACGTCTGGTTAAAGTTAGCCATTAATACGCGCTCATCTATCATCTCCTTACTGTCACCATGTGACCATAGATGAGACATTGGCACGAATTAACCTTTCCCTCTGAGACTGACCAATAACTCTCGAAAGTCGATATACAGATGTCATCAATTACCATTTGCTGCAGTGTGATAGAAACCAGGTCTTTTTAATAATTTTTTAGTGCAGAACGATTTGTATCTTCCGTTTTCATCTTGTTTCGTTCTCCATTTCCTTCCTATCCATCTAAAAACGTACTACCGTGACTCGCACTCCACGTGATCACGCCATGTGGTACAAAACTTTGTCGACATCGCACGTCCGGCACTGGCGTTCCACACCCGAAGTACCTCAAAAGAAATATCGCACTACTGGCGACAATCCATAAGCGATAACCACGGACGAAAAAGTACCACCTGCGAAAAATATCTCACCAAAGGCGGTTGTTCATAAGCGATAACCACGCAGGAAAAAGTACCACCTGCGAAAAACATCTCACCAAAGGCGATTGTCCATAAGCGATAACCACGCAGGAAAAAGTACCACCTGCGAAAAGTATCTCACCAAAGGCGATTGTCCATAAGCGATAACCACGCAGGAAAAAGTACCACCTGCGAAAAATATCTCACCAAAGGCGATTGTCCATAAGCGATAACCACGCAGGAAAAAGTACCACCTGCGAAAAATATCTCACCAAAGCCGATTGTCCATAAGCGATTACCACGCAGGAAAAAGTACCACCTGCGAAAAATATCTCACCAAAGGCGATTGTCCATAAGTGTAACCACACTCGAAAAACACCAACGAGAACACATCGCTCCACTGGCTATAACGCTAATCCAAACACAGCGAAAAAAAGAACCATACTCGAACTTCAACACGCCTCTGGCTTGGACAACCATGTCCATCTCGCGAGATGCCCCCACCAGTTTCGCTGGAGTGATCCAAATCACGCCAAGAACCACTATCGAATCACAAATCAACTTCTGTGGCACCACCATCTCGTCCTGACTCCGAGAGGTGGAATTGACCGTGCATTCGTCCCACTGGCAATGCACACAATATCAACGGAAGAAACCAAACTATTGCTACAATACATTCAAAGTTGAATTTTGAGAAGAATTGTCTACAATACTTGTGCAATTATTTCTGAGCCAAAAATGCAGTTTTCGCATTGTTCCAACACATAACTTTGCTGTGGCGTAACAAGCTTCTAATACAGCAATGTTCAAGTGCTGAACCAACCAGTTTTGTCATAAACCCGAGATGTTTCCGCCGGGAAATCGGCACTTTCCGATCCTCGAAATAAATTTCTATCAGTGAAACGTAAGAGGATACCAGTATGTCACAAATTTGCGGTAAATCGTTAAAGTGAAAATGCCGGACAGAAAACTACGAACCCTAAACTCATTGATCAGATGTCTCATGAGATCTTCTCCTCTAATTATAATAATAAATCACCCTAAAAAGTGCAAGTGCGAACAAATAAAGAACAATACACTAAATGACTACATAAATGAACTGAAAACAAATGATTCTTAATACTAACTTTATGATATAACGAGGCCGCAGAGGCCGACTGTCAATTCCAACGCGGAATTTTGCTGCGCTTTCTATTGAAGGCGTTAGGAGGTCTGATTTCCACTACGTTATTCCGGTGATCACGCTGCAGACGCAACTACCAATCCTTCCATTATTCCATATTTGCCCTTAGTTCCAGACCGGCTGCCAGAAGTGGTTGGAATTCTCCATTTCCCTCCTATCGCTATTACCGGTTTCGTGAAAGATACTGCCATACGTCCCCCGTCTGCTTCTATCATTCCACTGAGGCTCATTATTAACACTTACGCCTCGATAGTAATTTGTCGTTGACATATCTCTATTTGTATTTTGCCCGTCATTACTGCCTCCAAATGCACCTTGAATTATTAAAGCTCCAGAGCTTTAATGGTTCAAATGGCTCTAAGCGCTATGGGACTTAACATCTGAGGGCATCAGTCCCCTAGACTTAGAACTACTTAAACCTAACTAACCTCAGGACATCACACACATCCATGCTCGGGGCAGGTTTCGAATCTGCGACCGTAGTGGTAGCGCGGTTCCAGACTAAAGCGCCTAGAACCGCTCGGCCACCCGGCCGGCAGAGCTTTAATGACTCTGCTGTATTATTACATTTGCCAATGAGCAGTTCCTGATACCTCAATGTCAGTTTCATGTAACAGTATCGCATTACCTCTCATTATCATAGGTCTTGTTGGCAAGCGTCTGGAAAAATTTTGTGAGACTGCGACACCCCGATGCTTTGTAATCCTTTCCTAACATAATCTCCTGTTTAATCCTTTCTTGAGTGTCCTCTGACCAGTAGGTATTTAGGACAGCCTCTCTGGATTCGTCATAACTGCGGCAGTTTGCTGCAAAGCTATGCATGTGCTCTGCGAATGAATCTTTCAGATATCCACAAATAAATTCCAGTTTGTGAACTATTGGCCATGACTCGGGTAGTACCCTATCGTACTGAGCAATCCACGACTTGGGGTGTAATAGCTTGTGGTTCTCTTTGCAAACCTGACGATTTTGAATTAATGTTTTCAGTCGAAATATTAATAATTTTGCATCCCTGGACTATCTCTAAATTGAGGCGCACGTGTGTCCATGATTTCATGCCCGATTGATCCCTGAATGCTGTTGTACCCTCGTGTCATCAGAGTCATGTAGCAATGTTTCAGTACGTATGAGTCGCGCGCAGTTGTGGTCCAGTTCGGTACATTATGTACTACGCGCCACTGACTACTGAGATACAGCGCATAGTGCCAAAATCGAGTCTTGATGTTCTCAACTGCACCACAGTCTCATTTCGAAAAAAAAAAAATAGAGAAACACGGCCTGTTCCGCAAGATAACGCACTCACTACCCCACAAAAGTGCCATGATCCGAGATCCTGACCAAGGATCACCAATTGCAAGCCGTCGCTTGCTTTAATCATAAATATAAGTCCAAGTGTTGCTAAATGTTATTATCTTTACATAAAGAAAAGTATTATCCTCTCAATAACCTTCAAATCGTGAGCTGCAATCTTAATTTTTATGCGTGAAGTTAGGGAATTTACTCATGGCTCTTTTGTGGCCTATGTCTGCGGTCACTTTCAGAACTCAAATTAATAATCAAATTAAATTTAACGAGATTGATCCTTGAATTGCTGGTGTACTCATGTATTACCATAAAAAAATAAAAATGGTGAATAGCTGAGGAAGTGTGAAAGAAAACAGTGGCGTATTTAGGTTTACAAAGATAATGACAAGTTTTCATTCATCCTTCTATAACTAAAACGAGCTGTAAATCTCACGAAAAAAATGGCAAACACAAATCAGAAAGGGGATGGTGTTTGATTGGCAAAGCATTCGTTGGGGTGGAAACTATACAAATTCTCCCCTGAATTAATCCCTTTTACAACGCGGTATGACTTTGTTTACATGAGTCTACTGTGAAGCCCAATTCTATTCAAATGGAAACAACTAGCACCAAGTACACCAAAAACTATGTTCACCGAAGAACAGGGAGCTGTGAATATCATTCGACAACCCTACGCCGGTGCAGCAATACTTTACCCTTTCACCTTGCTTCATGTGGCAGCAGAAACAGCACGCATTGAGCATGGAGCGGCGCACTGTGGCAGCTGTAATGTTATCAAGCACCCACGAAAATTTGCAAACTACGACTATGTGGACTGGCGTTCTGATTATTAGAACGCGGGAAACTTCCGTATCAGAGCCCTGGAATCCTAGCAGATATCAGGTGGAAGTGCACCCGTTTGCTGGTCTGGCCAAACCATTTAACTCGTAGGCATGACGGTGCATACTAGAAGTGTCAAATGTCAGACGGCCGACTCAGGACGAATAAGTTCACCTTCATGACACACGATATGTCCGAGATGATATGCAGTTCCACTGTCCGTACAGCTGGAAACTACCACCGGCTCTTATTCCACCACAAGTTGCAGACCACAGGCTTCACCCACTAGGGAAAGATCTGAAGTTCGCCACCAGGGAGGACCAGAAGATGAAGAAGGCAAAGAATCATAATCACTTTCCACCAAAGCGATTTAGCAAAAAAAAAAGAAAAAAAAAGAAAGTTGCCTACACACTGCAGAAACCAATCAAACTACAAACTGCATGAGGGTTCCCACGCTGGAGGGGGGGGGCAGCCTCTGCTTTGTTGAATGTCCTGGGAAGAATCAATCAGACGACAACTCAAAATCTCTCTCGTCTGAAAAGAAGAAGATTTTACACTAGGGACGCGTCCTTATCACGATAAGCATGGTCATGTTTTGGGAAGAAACGTCTACCTAGATGGGACAACAGGCCCTCATTTATGGAGAGATCTAAACATGTGCACCAGGCACTCTGTCTTTATTATCCCAGTTTCCAACATGAGAAAACTTCGAGTTTTATGACCGTCCCAATGTTTGCACAAAATCTCAGGTTACAGCAGTTTTTATTAAATGGCTTCCTCAACCCACTTTCGGCCAACTAGCCACCTTCGCTTGGCCCAGATAAAATGCTTTGCGAACCGGCACTATCTTTCTCTCACCCTAAGTGGCAAGAGAGAAGTGTCACAATCCGAAGTCCCTCTGCGGTTAAAAGGCACAGAGTGCAGCATTCCGGAATCTCTTGCACAGTCAGATCGCTGGACACAGCATTTATTACCGCCCATCTCCCTGTTCTTTCACGCCTCCGCTACGCCCACTCGGGTACACATGCAGTTATTTGAACATTCTGCCCACAGTTTTCTCATGTAAAAAGTCATCAGCGACACGTCCCAAATGTAGTACTGGGGAACACCGAGATCATGACCTAGAAAATGCATATTAATCTGACAGTGTTGTTTAAGTGAGAGAGTGGTGTGCCACCTGTCAGTACCGTCTTGGACCTTTGGTCCACTGCTGGTGGCGAACGGAATCACAATGTCAGCCACTCACATGGTAGCAAAGTATCAGAGAAACTACTGAGCAACCATCAGAGGAAGTTTCCAAGATATGCATCAGTAGACAACATGTGTTATTCCACAAAAATATATCGAATGTACAGAAAAGATTAAATGCGTCTAGTAGTTAAACTTTATACTGCAGAAAGAAAACAACTTTTGAAATTTTGTAATTGGTGCAGAAAATTGCCCCTCAAAAATTTGTCAGTGGCGCTTTTTCAAAAGTCTGACTTAATCTTGAATGTTCACAAATATAGTTATTGACTAAAAAACCGTTGAGAAGTTGATCAGCTTGACGAACCTATTTAGTAGCAAGAAACATCATCACAAAGACCTGCAAAACGTGGGCGATAGTGATTTTGCAAGCTGGATCAGTTTAACAGAATGTGGCGGTGACGTAGTTACGTGGGATATGAACCAGCATTGAAAGTGTGTAGCACATTCAACAAGCACTTGCTCAGTACCTCACGCAAATTTATTTCCGCAATAAACTGACAATGGTTTGGCGTAGCTCAAACTGATCAGTTGCCCCTTCACTGTCATAGTTATGCACACGACGAGATTCAGTCATTTTCGTGCAGCATTATTCACTATACGATGCCCTGTTGCTTCTACCTTTGTCTGTATGATGAGGTTCCAAACTATAGATATTGCGGAAGTTTTTTCCCCATAAGCGACCTCCGATAGCGCTGTTGAGTTTAACGCATAGGCTGACCACTGTGTCCTCCACTGGCAGCTTCATCTACTTGCATAACTGCAATAGAAGATTAACTCTCGTTGTCCGTTATAAAGGCATCGAACAACATGAATTTTTCACTGAATACGCTTTACACATCACATACTGAATGGGAGGAACATTTGACTATTATTTTCATTTTCAAAGGGCGTATGTTTGTCCACAATTGTATCTAGAAGTTAAGCAGCATATAGTCAAAAGGATGTTCGTCTGTCGATGGTCGATCTGTCCCTTTGTGGTCAAATTGAAAGGCACCCATCATTGATATCCTTTCACCTTGAATTATAATTTCACTCCGGAACCTTACTTCTATTTCCAGTATTGCTTCTTCGATGTACAGATTGAACAGTAGGCTTCCTTGTGTTAACCATTTTTAAATGTTCTTGGTCGTCCACTCTTATTATTCCCTCTTGGACATTGTATATTTTGTATATTACCCATGTCTCCCTATTGTATACCACATTTTTCCTCATAATTTCGAAGATCTTGCACCATTTTACATTGTCGAAAGATTTTTCCAGGTCAACAAATCCTTTGAATGTGTCTTGATTTTTCTTCCCTCTTGCTTCCATTATCAACAGCAACGCCAGAATTGCATTGCTGGTGCCTTTACCTCTCCTAAAGCCAAACTGATCGTCATCTGACACATCCTCAATTTTCTTTTCCATTCTTCTGTATATTATTCTTGTAAGTATCTTTAATGCATGAGCTAGTAAGTTGATTGTGTGATAATCCTCGCACTTACCAGCTTTTGCAGTTTTCGGAACCTTGTGGATGATATATTTTCCGAAAGTCAGATGGTATGTAGGCAGACTCATACATTCTATACACCAAAGAAAATAGAGGTTTTGTTGCCATTTCTCTCAATGATTTTAGAAATTCTGATGGAATGTTATCTATCCCTTCCGCCTTATTTGATCTTAAGTCCTCCAAAGCTCTCTTAAATTCTGATTCTAGTACTGGCTCACCTATTTCTTCTAAATCGCCTCCTGTTCCTTCTTCTATCACATCAGACAAATCTTCCACGTCATACAGGCTTTCAATGTATTCTTTCCACCTATCTGCTCTCTCCTCTGCATTTAACAGTGGAATTCGCACTGCGCTCTTAATGTTTCCACCCTTGTTTTTAATTTCACCGAAGGTTGTTTCGACTTCCCTATATGCTGAGTCACTCCTTCCGACAATCATTTCTTTTTGGATTTCTTCACATTTATCATTCATTGTATTTCTGTATTCCTGAACTTCCCTGAACGTTTTTGTACGTTCTTCTTTCGTGGATCAGATGAAGTATTTCTTCTGTTACCTGTAGTTTCTTCGCAGTTACCATCTTTGTACCTCTAATTTTCTTTCCAGCTTCTGTGATTGCCCTTTTTAGAGGTGTCCATTCCACTTCAACTAGTGCCTCCTGAGCTATTCTTTATTGCTCTATCTATACCCTTAGAGAACCTCAAGCATATCTCGTCATTCCTAAGCACTTCCGTATCGCACTTCCTTGCATAGTACTTCTTCCTGACTAATCTCTGAAATTTCATTGTGATCTGAGACTATATCTGATTTCTTTGTCTCTGTCTGACCATGATGTAATCTAACTGAAATCGTCCCATATCACCCGGCCTTTCCCAAGTATCCCTCCTCCTCTTGTAATTTTTGAACAGAGTATTCACTATTACTAGCTGAAATTTATTACAGAACTCAATTAGTCTGTCTCCTCTCTCATTCATTGTCCCAATCCCATATTCTCCTGTAATATTTTATTCTACTCCTTCCCCTACAAAAGCATTCCAGTCCTCCATGAGTATTAGATTTTCATGTTCCTTTACGCGCTGTATTACCCTTTAAATATACTCATATACTTTCTCTGGCTCTTCATTCTCAGCTTGCGATGTCGGTATCTATACCTGAACAATCGTTGTTGGTGTCAGTTTGCTGTCGATTAAGAACGACCCTATGACTGAACTGTTCACAGTAAGACACTCTCTGCCCTACCTTTCATTCATAACGAATCCTATTTCCGTTATACCAATGTCTGCTGTTGTTTATATTAGCCTATACTCATCTCACCAGGAATCGTTGTCTTCTTTCCATTTCACTTCACTGACCCCTACTATATCCAGATTGATCCTTTGCATTTCCTTTTGAGATTTTCTAGCTTCCATACCACGTTTAAGCTCCTAACAATCCACGCCCCGAATCGAGAATGTGACCATTTCGTTGGTTATTCATTTTTCTCATGGTCACGTCCCCCTTGGCAGTCCCCACCCGGAGATCCGAATGGGGGACTATTCAGAAATCTTTTGACAATAAAGAGATCATCATGACACTTTTTCAGTTACAGGCTACATGTCCTGTGCATACACGTTATGTGTCTTTAATGTAGTGGTTTCCACTGCCTTCTGTATCCTCAAGCTGTTGTTCATTGCTGATTCTTCCTTCTTTAGGGACAGTTTTCCTCCCCAAGGACAAGAGAGTGTCCTGAACCTGTGTCCGCTCCTCCGCCCTCTTTGCCAAAGCCGTTGGCAGAATGAGTATGTCTAAGTCTTCGGCCGCCAATGTTGATTATTAGTCAAAATTCAAACGGTAGAGAGTCTCGAACCTTGGACCGATGACGTTTTGATTACTAATCAAAGATTCTGACTATGACTCTGACTCTACCTCCACCTCAACCTATCGGTAACGGTAACGGCCTGAACCGCATATGCTTTTGATTAGCCTGCATGCTCAAGACATGTACGATAATTAAAAATAGTTTCATATGAATGAGTGCCTCCTTCCATCGGCCTCCTTGTGGTTGTATGACATTTAGAGTTAGCGGAAAAGATTCCCTGCATAAAATATGTGAGCAGAACGGAAAAACTCTGATAATTGGTACAATGGGACACACTCTGTGCCACGCACTTCACAGTCCTTTTCAGGCTATAAATTTAGATGAAGATGTACAGGGTTATTACAAATGATTGAAGCGATTTCACAGCTCTACAATAACTTTATTATTTGAGATATTTTCACAATGCTTTGCACACATATACAAAAACTCAAAAAGTTTTTTTAGGCATTCACAAATGTTCGATATGTGCCCCTTTAGTGATTCGGCAGACATCAAGCCGATAATCAAGTTCCTCCCACACTCGGCGCAGCATGTCCCCATCAATGAGTTCGAATCGGTAAGGCTTCTGCTTTAGCCTTTTCCGTAAGATTTTCCAAACCGTCGGCTGTGGTACGTTTAGCTCCCTGCTTGCTTTATTCGTCAACTTCCGCGGGCTACGCGTGAAACTTGCCCGCACGCGTTCAACCGTTTCTTCGCTCACTGCAGGCCGACCCGTTGATTTCCCCTTACAGAGGCATCCAGAAGCTTTAAACTGCGCATACCATCGCCGAATGGAGTTAGCAGTTGGTGGATCTTTGTTGAACTTCGTCCTGAAATGTCGTTGCACTGTTATGACTGACTGATGTGAGTGCATCTCAAGGACGACATACGCTTTCTCGGCTCCTGTCGCCATTTTGTCTCACTGCGCTCTCGAGCGCTCTGGCGGCAGAAACCTGAAGTGCGGCTTCAGCCGAACAAAACTTTATGAGTTTTTCTACGTATCTGTAGTGTGTCGTGACCATATGTCAATGAATAGAGCTACAGTGAATTTATGAAATCGCTTCAATCATTTGTAATAGCCCTGTATATAGAGTTCTTGAATAGTACTGATCAAAATTTCAGACCTTTTAACTTGAAACACAAACCGCAAACTGCGTCCACTTCGTGCAAAAATATCAAAGTAACTCATCGCATGTGCTTTGTCGCATCACCAGTCGCTCGAGCCGGCCGCGGTGGTCTAGCGGTTCTAGGCGCTCAGTCCGGAACCGTGGGACTGCTACGGTCGCAGGTTCGAATCCTGCCTCGGGCATAGATGTGTGTCATGTCCTTAGGTTAGTTAGGTTTCAGTAGTTCTAAGTTCTAGGGGACTGATGACCACAGATGTTAAGTCCCATAGTGCTCAGAGCCATTTGAACCATTTGAACCAGTCGCTCGATGCCTCGCTCGTGTGCGCTCAACAGAGTTACTGTACAGGGCGTTGTCATGACGTCACCAACTTGAAGTCGAGGTACACGAGAAAGTCACGCTGTGGCGCATACGTCAGAGCACGCGACACTGCAAGTCTTAACGACTAACAACAGCAGTTACCAGCGGAGAGTGAGTAACTACAACAATTCGTTCAGGGAAGATGATGCTTTAGCGATGTGGTTAGCGTGAGATAAATTACTCGATATATTGCTCTGCAGATTTACTTGAAAAAGTTTATTAGAGGACCCGGAGCAATCCCCTGCACAGTTACACTGTTGTATTATTCCAACTGTGGGTCACCAGCCTCGCTTTAAACCGCGAGAAAGGTTTGAGATGGTTATTATTCGCACGCCGCTAATAAATTCCATGTAGCAATCTAATTATTTCCAAAAGAGCCTCATTAGCCATGTAGTTTCATAACAGCGCACACTCCGCTGCAGAGCGTAAATCTCATTCTGGAAACATCCCCCAGGCTTTTCTAAGCTATGTCTCTGCAATATCCTTTCTTCCAGGAGTGATAGTTCAGCAAGGTAAAAAGAGCTTCTGTGAAGTTTGGAAGGTAGAAAACGAAGTACTGACAGAATTGAGGCTGTGCGGAGGGACGTGAGTCGTGCTTGGGTAGCTCAGTTGGTAGAGCACTTGCCCGCGTAAGGCAAAGGTCCCGAGTTCGAGTCTCGGTCCGGCACACAGTTTTAATCTGCCAGGAAGTTTCAGCCTCAGGTATGACCGCTAGATTGGAAAACGTAAATTCCAAACAGTCGGTATACCTTTTATGTTAAAGTCGACAGAAAGTTGTGCATCAGGCTTGCTACCATGTAGAAATACCGTATTATAATTATAAGGAATGCTCCTAGGTCGCTAATAACAGTCAGCCGATGTTAACTGACTTTTATAACATTACGCGTTTCACCAAATGATAGTAAAAAAATATTTTACTAAACGATCACAAGTACTTGGTGATCCAGATCAAGACGCGATTCAGAAATATACGTCACACATTACAGTGTGGGTAGCGCAGATGAGGCGTACCAAAGTTGATTAAATAATTTTAAACACAGTCAGTGTGGCATGTATTAAATCACAATTGTAAGCTGCTAGTGCCAAGTGGACGAGTCCAACGTCAGTACATATTTCAAGGAAATAACGCCTCCAAAATTTGAGATTAACAACTGCGAACACGAGATGGGCTGCTGAACATTGGCACTGAATAGGCCCACGGAAGAAACTGTGTTGTGTTTAAAATTATTTGACCAATTTTGGTAAGTATCGGTCGTACTGTCTTCATTCCAATGTGTGTCGTATATTTCTGTATTTCGTCCTGATCTGGATCACTATGCACTTATGATTATTTTACGAAATATTTTTTGACACATCATCTGATGATGGGCTACGCCCGAAACGCATAATATAATAAAGCAGTTCGACTAACATCGGCTGACTGTTATTAGCAAACTGCCAGCATTGGATGTAATTCTCACAGTCACGGTACCGCCTCCAGTTGACTTATAGCAACTCTCATCGATAATCTTCCCCATAAACAAAACAAGATAACGGTACACAGTGAGAAAGAAAAACGTCACACATAGAAACAGAACACTTCAGCTTTCCACATTAAGAAAAATAATTTATTGTCCTTTATTAAATGTTGCCAAGTCCGCCTTGTTCATTAAACCTCCAGTTAGCTGATGGCTCGACTCTCTGCTGAGCGACCTCTTCATATATTCAATCACTACACTGCGACTCTCACCTACAAAAATGGCAACAGAAGCAGCAATTCGCACCAGCTAATGGGAAAGCCCTTGTGATCTCTTTCACAGCTTTTAGTACTGGCAGCACTCCAGTATTGATACACACAATAACCTTGAAATATCACTGCTGCCTCACAGGGACCGTGACCCCTTTCTTACGCTCCGAAGGCAACTCAGTGACTCTCCATTTCGCTCCACGAAACTATCCATGCCCTTTCATGCCTACATCTACATATACGTAAATATTCCGCAACCCAATGTACAGTGCATGGGGAGGAGTAGGCCCTACATCGTACCAATATTAGTAATTTTCTTTCCTATTTCATTCTGAGCTAGGGAAAAACGTCTGCATACGAGGCTATGTACGTGCTCTAATTCTGTGTCTTATTCTCACGATATCTACGCAAGGTTTATGTTAGTAGCTTAATGATCGCACTGTCATCTTCAGATACAGGTTCTCTAAATTTACCAGCAGGATTCGCGAGAAATATACTGCATGAAGAGAGTGCGTGTACGGTTCAATCATCTCGTTACATGCCTACGCTGCCTCCTGTGGGGCGCCGCTGAACCCTTTACTATGGTACGAAGTACAGAGAATTTAATGAGAGGCAGCTGCCAATACTCACTTTGCGTTTCTTCTGTTGATGTTCGTAAAACAATTTCTTTTGAAGAAACTAACTGCTCCTGCAAGTTCTTTGGCATATCTGACAGTATTACATCGGAAGACTTCAGAGTCCTATGTCTTCAGCTTGAATTTTAAGTGGCCCTTCCGAATTTCTCCTTAGCTTTGTTTGCCACTTACTCAGTACGGTGATTGAATAACACTGGCATACCACAATCCTATCTCATTCCCTTCTAAACTGCCGCTACCCTTTCGCGCCCTTCGACTCTAATAACTGCTGCACGATTTCTGTACAAGTTGTATGCAACCTTTCACTCCCTGTATTTTAACTCTGTTATCTTTGCTAATTCAAAGAGCGTAGTTGTGTCAACATTGTCGAAAATTTTTGTCTGAATTTACAAATGCTATTTGAGTAGGTATGCATTTCTTCAGCATATCTCCTAAGATAAGCCGTAGGAATAGCACTGCCTCGTATATTTCTACATTTCTCCAGAACCCTAAATGATCTTCCCGAACTCGGCTTCTCTTTCTTCATCAAATAATTCGTGTTGGTACACTGGGAGAAAAAATGGGAACACCAAAATTCATTTAATGTAGAGTAATGAAATTTCGGGAACACATTTTTCTAGGTAATATATTTAAGTGATTAACATTCGAAGATCACACGTTAATGAAAGCGCGAGGTAAGTCAGAACAAATGTGAAATGCTGGTACATCAATAATCCGTTTAACCGCCAGAATGTTGAACTCAAGCATGCAGACGTGCATGCATTCTGTTGTACATGTGCCAGATGTCAGTTGGTGCGATGGAATTCCATGCCTGTTGCACAGAGACGGTTAATGCTGTTTGTGGATAACGCGGATATTTTCCCATATGTGATCGATTGGAGACAGGTCTGGTGATCGAGCAGTCCGAGACAACATATCGACACTCTGTAGAGCATGTTGGGTTACATCAGCGGTGAGGGCGAGCCTTATCCTGTTGGAAAACACCTCTGACATGCTGTTCAAGGATGGCAGCACAACTGCTCGAATCACCAGACTGACGTACAGTTTTGCAGTCAGGGTGCGTCGCATAACCATGATAGTGCTCCTGCCGTGATACGAAATCGCATCCTAGACCATAACGCCACGTGTACGTCCAGTGCGTCTAGCACATAGATAGGTTTGTTGCAGGCCCTCAGCTGTTCTCCTTCTGCTCAACACACGGTCATCACTGGCACCAAGGCAGGATCAGAACACACCTCCATCTTGCTCTCCAATGAGCCCTAGCGTGACACCACTTATGTCCCAAATTCCAGCGATTTGGAATCAGTGGAATGGGCGCAACGGGGCGTCCGTCTCGGACCTCTCCTTGAAGTAACCAATTTGTCACAGTTCGTTGTGTCACAGTGGTGCTCAGATTGCTGCTGTAGATACAGCGCGATGCGCCAGAGCCATACGCCGAACACGACGGTCTTCCCTTTTGGTACCGCGAGATGGTAGTCCGGAGCCCGTTCTCCCTGTAACCGTATATTTTCGTGACCATTGTTGCCAGCAGTCACGTCGTAAGAGGTCCGAGCAGATGTAATTTCGATGTATTGCTCATGCGCTGCCTGCGATATGCAAGGTCTCTGACCAGACAGCAGTGTTGACTGCAGTAGGAACTGTGTAGCTGTAGCAGTAAGTTGTTGCTAGTCTGGAGTCTGCTCTGGTCTGGTCTGGTCTGGTGTATCGTGTTGGCTGGGCCGGTCGCGGTGCAGCGATGCCGGAGCCTGAGTATTATTGTATAAGGTAAAAAGCAGCCTCGCGCATATGTAGTAATGTTATCTCAAGTCCCATGTAAATGTTTTAAAACTCTCGTAATAATAATCTTGCTCACAAAAAGTAACTTTTAACAACCATTCATTTCAATTTAAAGAATTTACCAATTTCTCCCATCCATGATCATCCCGATTATTGCAATAGAAAAATCAGTTGCTCCCTTTCATAAATGACAGATAGGTCGGGCAGCATTGCACAGAGCTGTGCCGGAAAAATTTATTGTAAGAGAAGATATATCCGGCGACTTCATTGAGGTAAGAATTTTTTCCTTTTTTTATTCAGAATGATCTTTCAGGGCCATGATGCAGCACTGCTGTCGTCCAAAATTTACCAGGTTAAATTCACAGTGAATTATTGAAAAATCATAAGTGAACGACATAATTATAATTTTTACTGTTGAGAGGTTTAGGAATTTTTCTGTTTTGAGGTTACGCTAAATGTGAATGAATTTTGAGCTTAGATTAAATCAGAGAGAATTTTTGTGGGGAGGTTACACTAAATTAGAATCATATTCATATTATTTATTTTAAAATATTGCGGGGAGGTTACAATGTACAATGACTACGTTTCTACCAAGTTTCCTGCAATATCGCAGAAGAAAAATCCAGCTTCTCGTAGGCCTATTACACGTTCTCGTCCAGATTCAGTGACACCTTGGTAGTGGCGTCTATGTCGCCTTAAAGGGATTTTTGACTGACATCAACGCACGACGTCCAATCTCAAAGATTCACGAACATTACAGCGTGTATTTAAAGCAAACCTTATTTGCATCCACACAGTGGCGTTAGTAGAGCCACTCTTATAAAACTGGTGCGAAATTTGAATAGACATCGTCTTCTGGATGTAGAAATACACTCCTGGAAATGGAAAAAAGAACACATTGACACCGGTGTGTCAGACCCACCATACTTGCTCCGGACACTGCGAGAGGGCTGTACAAGCAATGATCACACGCACGGCACAGCGGACACACCAGGAACCGCGGTGTTGGCCGTCGAATGGCGCTAGCTGCGCAGCATTTGTGCACCGCCGCCGTCAGTGTCAGCCAGTTTGCCGTGGCATACGGAGCTCCATCGCAGTCTTTAACACTGGTAGCATGCCGCGACAGCGTGGACGTGAACCGTATGTGCAGTTGACGGACTTTGAGCGAGGGCGTATAGTGGGCATGCGGGAGGCCGGGTGGACGTACCGCCGAATTGCTCAACACGTGGGGCGTGAGGTCTCCACAGTACATCGATGTTGTCGCCAGTGGTCGGCGGAAGGTGCACGTGCCCGTCGACCTGGGACCGGACCGCAGCGACGCACGGATGCACGCCAAGACCGTAGGATCCTACGCAGTGCCGTAGGGGACCGCACCGCCACTTCCCAGCAAATTAGGGACACTGTTGCTCCTGGGGTATCGGCGAGGACCATTCGCAACCGTCTCCATGAAGCTGGGCTACGGTCCCGCACACCGTTAGGCCGTCTTCCACTCACGCCCCAACATCGTGCAGCCCGCCTCCAGTGGTGTCGCGACAGGCGTGAATGGAGGGACGAATGGAGACGTGTCGTCTTCAGCGATGAGAGTCGCTACTGCCTTGGTGCCAATGATGGTCGTATGCGTGTTTGGCGCCGTGCAGGTGAGCGCCACAATCAGGACTGCATACGACTGAGGCACACAGGGCCAACACCCGGCATCATGGTGTGGGGAGCGATCTCCTACACTGGCCGTACACCACTGGTGATCGTCGAGGGGACACTGAATAGTGCACGGCACATCCAAACCGTCATCGAACCCATCGTTCTACCATTCCTAGACCGGCAAGGGAACTTGCTGTTCCAACAGGACAATGCACGTCCGCATGTATCCCGTGCCACCCAACGTGCTCTAGAAGGTGTAAGTCAACTACCCTGGCCAGCAAGATCTCCGGATCTGTCCCCCATTGAGCATGTTTGGGACTGGATGAAGCGTCGTCTCACGCGGTCTGCACGTCCAGCACGAACGCTGGTCCAACTGAGGCGCCAGGTGGAAATGGCATGGCAAGCCGTTCCACAGGACTACATCCAGCATCTCTACGATCGTCTCCATGGGAGAATAGCAGCCTGCATTGCTGCGAAAGGTGGATATACACTGTACTAGTGCCGACATTGTGCATGCTCTGTTGCCTGTGTCTATGTGCCTGTGGTTCTGTCAGTGTGATCATGTGATGTATCTGACCCCAGGAATGTGTCAATAGAGTTTCCCCTTCCTGGGACAATGAATTCACGGTGTTCTTATTTCAATTTCCAGGAGTGTACGTCTACCAACTTTCGTTTACGTCGCACAACTCCTTCTCCTTGTTGCGAATTTTTTGTCGGCCAGTGTATTTTGCAACCACAATTTATTAAACTGAAGGTTCTGTAATATTCACACCCGTTCAATAGGTACGCTCTTTGGGATAGGAATGTGGGTCCACTCAAGAATTTTTATGAGACCTTTTTTGGCAGGTGTACTTCAAAATAAAAAGGACAAAGGTTTTGCACGTGCTTAAATGACTGAAAGAATGCATACAATAAACATTGTCTCAAATAAGAATATAGATTATATAGAGCGATGGTGATCATATCGAATTGGAATTACGTCTGTTTTAGTAAAGTAAACCTGAAATATGAACAAGTCACTCTTGAGGAGAGGAGCCGCCTAAGGCCCCTTGCCACGGTCCACAAGGCTCTCCCGTCGGAGGTTCGACTCCTCCCTCGATCAAAGGTGTGTCTGTTGTCCTTAGCGTAAGTTAGTTTAAGTTAGATTAAGTAGTGTGACATCTGTTTGGTCCCGTAGGAACCTACCACCAGTCCAGTCTACTGAGGAGAGCGCATGTTCATTCAATTCCAGATCCAGATCGGACTCTTCAGATCCTCTGCATGAAAATTGTGTTTATAATAAAGGGCAAGGAGTAGAGAAACAGAAAGAGAGGCCCACGAAACTGATGTGAAACATCGACGTCTTTGAAAATAACTGGAAACTTCAATGCACGCGTGGAACAGAAACTTTTCCTCAGTGTTGATATAAGATTGGAAGACTAGACAGACAGAATCACGGAAACGTGTAAGACCTGCTTGAGAAAGGACATTCCTTGGACGCCGTACTAAATAATCGAAAATATCGAGTGTTACTATAAATTCTGCTGAAGGCTACTTCGTGCAGTTCAGCTTGCAGCTGGCGTCGGCTTCCTGCAGACACCTAAGACACCGCCACGGTGAAATAAGCAGGTGTGGTTTTTAGCACAGAGTCGTTAAGGGGCGTTCGGAGGTTGGAAGCCTGCCGACTATAAAGCCTCCCATATTTACGAAGCAGCAACAGCTAACCCTGAGCCGGTTCCGCCGCGCTCTCCCAGCCGCCATGCGCACCTGGTGCCGCGATTGATGTGGCGAGCTGGCCAAATACGGCAATACGATCCGCCCGATAGCATCACAGCGAGCGTGTACGTCGAAACACAGTGGCCACTGCGATTGCTACACCTCCAAATTTGTCACCATCTACAACATTACCGTCCCGTATGGCATTATACCTGTTGGGAAAACTCTCTGAATATGTGTGAACGTCTGCCTTCAACGAAAGCCGTTCACACATTCAATTTTGCCAATGGAGTGTTGGCAGTAGATAATAGTGTCACATTGTTGCACGCACAGAAGAATACGAAGCGTTGCGATCTTAAAAACTGTTAGCCTGCGAGACTCGTCTCTGTACTACACTTTCTCCTGTTCAGTGTACCTCGACTTTTCCTGTCGAGATGCAATGATTGCAGCTGTGTGAGGAGCTGTTGCACTTTCGATTATCTTTTTCATATCTCGACGACCGTCGTTACAGCCTTTTACGCAGACTGCAAACCAGGTTTTCGCCCTGATCATGGTTTTGCCACTGCATGGGACGAGAATCTATAAAATTAAAGAATTCAATCGTCTAACTGAACAATTAGTAGCCAGTCCACGATCTGGAAACCGTATAGCGGAAGGTCGGTTAGAATAGGACACGAAAGCTTTCTCGAAATTTTAATATTTTCTGAAGGTTGTAATGGAACATTCTTCCAACTAAACGACACTATGATATGTTTCTTAATACAGTTATAAAACTTGATCTCTTAAGAATGTACAGGGTATAATTAAAGTTAAACTTTCAAACCACTGTAGAAATAACACTATTGGTCAGAATAATATCAATTATCGGAGAAGGGGAAAAACATATGGCAGAAATGTAGCAATAGACGGCGCTGTAAGCATCATAATTTAATAGTGGTCGACTACAAATGACAAATGAATCATACCACAATTCCTAAGGTGTACGTTTGACGTTAAGCAAACTGCACTACTCAGTGTGCATGGGTCATATCACATAGGATGGGATAAAACCATTTTTTAATTGTTCTGAGGCCCAAAACAGCATGAAAAGCATCACTAAGATCGGTTTTTAACTGTCCTGAAGTCAAAAACCTCTCAAAAAGCCACACTCACATCGGTTTTTAATTATCCTGAGGCCAAAATCCGCATAAAAAGCATCAATCAAAGGCAAATCGGATTATTAATTTCCGTGTGACTGACGCAAAACATGTTCAATACGCCGTCCACCGTTTTCTGCAACAAGTTGAAATCGAGAAACAGCGTGTTCCACAACTGATCGAAGTGTTTCCGGGGTTACGTCGAGAATTTGTTGCGCAATTCGTGCCTTCAATTCAGCTCAGTTTGCAATCGGAACACTGAACACAACATCTTTCAGATAGCCTCACAGCCAGAAGTCACACGGATTAAGATCAGGAGATCGGGACAGCCAGACTGTAGGGAAATGGCGGCTGATAATTCTAGTATTTCCGAAATGGCGCTTCAGTAGCTGCACAGTTGGATTTTCAATGTGCGGAGATGCGCCATCTTGCATAAAAGTGATCCCATCCACACATCCACGCTGGAATGACGTGGTTGTACAAAAGACATTCATAGTGCTTACCAGTGACGGTACAGGTAACAGGACCAGAAGCACCTGTCTCTTCGAAAAAATATGACCCTATGATAAATGATGCTGTAAACCCACACCACACAGTGACATTTTCAGGATGAAGTGGTACTGCTTGATTTGCGTGTGGATTTTCCGTTGCCCATGTTCGACAATGCTGTGTATTGACATATCCTGTCAGATGGAAGTGGGCTTCGTCTTTCCACAAAATCTTCAACGGCCAATCATTGTCCACTTCATGCGAGCAAGAAATTCTAAAGCAAAAGTCTCTCTTGCTGGCAGGTCAACAGGAAGCAACTCGTGCACATGGGTAATTTTGAATGGATAGCAAAGAATGGTGGTTCGTAGGATTTTACGCACCGTGCTGTCGGGGTATCTCCAATGTTCGGGGAATTCTCCGTGCACTACACGTTTCCACACCACCACTCGTCTCCTCCTGTATTGCTGTGGCCACTGCTTCCATTGACGTCGAATCAATTCGTTTCCTCCCTCTACCAGGTTGCACACCAAAAGAACCTGTCTTTTCGAATCTCCGAATCATTTTCTCCAGACCCATGGCAGTCGTCGGACCAACGCCTTTTTTCAAACCGTTCAGTGTCCGGAACTTCTGCAGAATGACATGGGTATAGTCATCATTCTTGTAAGACAACTTTACAAGCACAGCGCGATCCTGCATTGAGACACTAATGGCGAGCGTTGCAGATTCTAAAGGACAAAAAGCCGTGTATCCGGCGTGTTTATACCAACTTCAATGGGCCGTGCGCAGACAGGTGTTTTCATTTCATATAGCGTCATCTATTGATCCACATTCACACTATTTTTTTCTTCTGCGGGACTGATGACCTCAGAAGTTTAGTCCCATAGTGCTCAGAGCCATTTTCTTCTGCCTTACGTTTTCCCCCTTCTTCGATAATATTCCGTTGAAGTTTGACGTCATTCTGAGTAGTGGTGTTATTTCTACAGTGTTTTGAAAGTTTAATTATAATCACTCTGTATATTAGCTGAATTTTGAATATTTCTTCCAGCCTTTTCATTTTTGTCTTTACATTTTTAGACATTTGTATAGAACAAGAAATTTTAATGGCAGAAAAGTCATTTTTGTCGCTGAAAAGCTCTAATTGTACCGTAACCGACTATAAAATTGAGATTCCCGACCTGCTCACCTAGTTTATCAAAGAACTATCAACTTTTTCCTTGCTGAATCTTGTTCCTCGCTGCTGAGAACACAGGTGTCCTCAGCCTTAGGTCTTCATTTCTCTTCATAAAACCATAGTAAGAATACTCTACCATTTTATTTTTATCTTATTGAACCGCTGATTTATTTTCAGTTTTTCTGCATATTTATACTTTAGGCTTACAAATTCATCTTAAAGGCATAAACTGGCTATTGCAGTTTCTAACATGATCACACAGTATCGTTCCCTGTTCATCACTAAATGTTCTCTGGAAAACTTATTATTTCCCAAAATGGGTTACACGGCCGCGTTGAGTGTATCCCCTGACGCACGGTATTTCTTTAAGCTGAGCGCCTCTCGTTTGCTTTCTAATTTAGAAATATGAGTTTTTCTAGGGCTTTCTTCATGTCATCTTCATCCCATTTATGTCCTGACTTCTCCATCTTTACCTGTTAAAGAAAAAAAATCATAAAAATTTAAGTTTTTATGCTATTTTTTTTTATTTATTTTTTGTTACAACCCGAAATTGC
This sequence comes from Schistocerca americana, assembly GCF_021461395.2. Lineage (NCBI taxonomy): Eukaryota > Metazoa > Arthropoda > Insecta > Orthoptera > Acrididae > Schistocerca > Schistocerca americana. Next base: position 319,220,580 of record NC_060120.1, on the reverse strand, counting down.
ATTATTTGATACAAGCTGAATGTAACGCTGTGGTATTTTTATTAATTTGGTTAGACATTATCACAGCCTACAATACAGAAAATAACATCATTTCATCTAACGGTTGGATAAGAAAGTAGTATTATTTACAAGCAAAACGAAACTGTCCAAAGTTACATCTTATATCTAAAAACTCTCTAGGAACAGACAAAAAGTTTCCACTCCAAAATGCACTGTTGTTCGGCTTCAAAATTTGTGAGCATCATAGTTTCTCCATCTCCACACTGCAGTGCAGCTTTACGTACTTTCGATACTTCTAGAGTTTAGAAACAGCTCTTCTCCGACACCATCTGCTGTCCGTTACTATCCCACATGCTCCTGTATGCTGAAGGCGAGTTTACAATAGTTGACGTTTGTTGATGTAGATACACAACGGTTATGCGGTATAAAACATGACAATTACACAGCGAAGCTTACAATGCATTGATTTTAACACAACATATGCATCTCTTACTGTACGAGAATAGTCCAGAAGAAGAAATTCTCACCGCCTCTACTCGACGAAATGGGGATGAAGAGAGTGGTGGATCAAAGGTCCTGAATACACTATTTCGACCCATTGTTATGTAATAAAATAGTCAACACTCTGCAATATCTCATGGAGTAGTACTATGTGACACTGTAAGTTAGAGTTATGGATTGATTCCGTTACAATTCAATGAAGTTATAGGAGACTACTGGTATCAGTTTGATTCGTATTCCAGTGCCCCAGTCAGCATGAAAATATGGGATACAGGATAGTATACGACCCTATTATTATCAAAATTGAAACTACTCATATTATAGATAGAAACAGATTGTGGTTACCAATTAAAATTGTATCACTTATCTTTCACCTGTTAACATAACTAAGGTCTTTAACAAAGGCCTTGACAACGTCTTGAATCAGAATAGCAGGCAGAACTTTCGTAGCTTTTGTTGGCAGAAGTTGTTGGCAAGTGTCAAAGCGGCCACTTCGTCGACGCAGACAGTTTGGTATATTCAGGTTTATTACGTGAAGTTGCACTTGGATCACGCTTAGAGAATGTAACAGATCTGCTAAAGAGACTACCTACACTGCGCTTGTTCGCCCTCTTTTACAATACTGCCGCGCGGTGTGGGATCCTTACCGGATAAGATTGACGAAGTAGATATAAAAAGTCCGAAGAAAGGTAGGACGTATTATATTATCGCGAAATAGGGGAGAGAGTATCACTGAAATGATACAGCATTTGGGATGGACATCTTGCGAATGAATCTTCTCACGGAATTCCAATCACCAACTTTCTCTTACGAATGCTAAAATATTTTGTTGATGCCGACCTACATAGGAAGAAACGATCATCATGATAAAATAAGGAAAGCCAGAGCTCGCACGGAAAGATATAAAGGTAGATGTTCGTTCTTTCCGTGTGCTATACGAGACTGGAATAGTAGATAATTGTGAAAGTGGTTCGATGAACCCTCTGCCAGGCACTTAAATGTGATTTGCAGAGTATCCGTGCAGATGTAGATGAACAGATTGTGGTGTGATCTCACACTGAGTCTCTTACATCCCAGCCATCTAATACCGGCAATAAATAGTCAAAACGCCCTCGTCTGTCTACAGCGCCCTTATACTTGCTCCATACACATCCTTCGTCTTGCATTGCCAACTGATGGTCGAAAGTAATTTACATACTGACAGCGATCCTATTGTGAGATGAGTACTTTGAGTTCGGCGGTTCTTTGGAGCTATTTCAGAGGAGTGGGCTACATGCCGGCATGGAGTTTCACCCTCTTCTTTGCCCTTAATCGTCATCAACGAGACAGACATTTCAGTATATCCCATACACTTGCATCCCAGTCACCTAAGCTCATACGTATAAGACCAATTAAATCAGCAAACAAACGGTTCCCAAAAGGTGCAGACAAAGAAAGCCTTTGTACCTGTAGTCGCTAATACATGCCATCAGACATGTTCAGATGGTGCTCCATCGCAATAGATGCAGAAGTGCGACATACTGTTGCTAAAAAATGTTAAGGATGGTGTATAGTCAAGGCGATTACCTTTAGCCGCCATCACATTAGCAAGCCATCGTGTGTCTGGACTTCTGCTTCTGAAACTACATCGAGGACCGTGTTTACACAAATGAAGCGCTTGACCCAAAGTATATCAGGACCATGTTGTTGATACCATCATTGCAATTACTCAGAATACAGGGATGTTATAATAAACTGTCGCTAGTTGAGTTAGTGTGGATGGAAACTATTTACCCTATGAGTACGCAACTTTAAAGGAATGATATTCAGACTGTGCGTTGCAGGATTTGCATGGTTAGTAGTGTTAGTGTCGTGACCTGCCGTTAGCCGCCTGTGCAGGTACGGTGACGTAAGGAGGAACTCGTCCACCAAGGACCGACGCTATGCAGCGTGAACGGTACATATTACTGTGACTCAACTGTTTTGGTGCACTATGGAGCTCCGCCTTGCAATGCTCGTGAGGTTACTAAGTTACTCTGTAACACATTTGGAAAAAACAGAGTCCTTTGTGACTTCGGAAGTCGGGATTAGCATGGAAGGACAAGGCCCCTACAATGTCACTCCTTAAGTACAAAAACTAGTAGGTCAATGAATTAACAAATTATTCAAGACCACATTTATAAAACAGCTAACATACAATCAACATGTGGCCATCTTAAATACAATCCAAAATTACCAATAGCTTCCTTCTCAAGTAAGCAGCAAATTATAATTACTTAATGTACAATAAATCTGAAGTAATTTAAAAATGGCTCAGATAAAAATTTTTTTTGAGCAATAACACAACCAGCACAATACGTTACACTTCATATAATTCATTGGCGAACAAATTTTTTTAAAATTACATGAGAGATCTTAGGTCCTTATGAAATGGGCAGTGACGCCAGGCTCCCCTGGGCAATAGGTGACTTAACTTTGAAAAGTCCCCCTTGAATAATTATATAAGACTGTGCTTAAACTGACTCACAATATTTTTAGCGCAACGCAATCTGACTTTCAAAAATCCCTACAAAAAAATGGCCCTGACTAACATTAACCTATGCGTTTCACAAATCGCTTACCTCACAAAAATCTTGGTTACTCGAACTACTGCAATACAGCCAGCGCCACTAATGCCAGCTAAATAAAAGATTCAAACTACGGAAGGCACTAACTACTGATAGGCATAGCTAGCAAGTGAAAGATTTTGATAGAGAACAAATGATGTATTTACCTTAATAGTCATAATATATATAGCAGTTCATGACATCCAGTCTTACAAATTTCAAAACTCCGCCATCTCTCTCCCCACATCCACCACTGCTGGCGGCTCACCTCCAACTGCGCAACGCTACGCGCTGTTCACATCCAGCTGCCCAACACTACAATGGCAGACAACAATGAAAACTAGCCACAGACTGCACACAGCACAGCCAGTGATTTTCATACAGAGCGCTACGTAACGTTGCCAACAAGAAAACATAAACAGCCTACTTACATAGCCCCCATGCTCCCCACAAAAAATTTTACAAATTGTTTTGGGCAGTGGCCAATAATGATTTGATAAAATTTTTCATAATTACAATAACAAAGATATCAAATGCACACACTTATTGATACAATGTTGGTCAAAAGCTAAAATTTTCTCATAGTCCCATAAAGACAATCCTGATCATTCATCACAGTAAAATTACAGTGTTTTTTTTTTCAAAGTCTGAGTAGTAAAAGAGAATGCACACAGAAGTAGTGGATTTCCATGCCATCTTGAAGAAGTAGTGTTGTCCTTCCAACGGAAAGACAGTGCTGACTCTTGACATGCACACAGGTAATGGGCCACAACAGAGCAAACCCACAGCAGAGTCAGTCGAAGTTTTGAAGAGTATTGGTATGTAGGTCATCACAGAGCAGACCCACTGTAGTTTTTGTAGAGATTGTGGTATTTGTGGGCCACCAGAGGTGCAGACCCACTGCAGTCCTTGTAGAAATAATGGTACTGGTGAGTCAGCAAAGGTGTAGACCTACTGTAGTCCTTGTAGAAATAATGGTATTGGTGGGTCATCAAAGATGCAGACCCACTGTAGTCCTTGTAGAGATGGCCAGCAGCCATCTGTTGTGACTGTGCAGGTGCACAATCACCATTGAAGGGTCTTGCAGATTATATAGCAAGTCCATATCCACCACTTGTGCACTCACAAAGTTTTTTGGAATTGTCCTTAGAACCAGCAATGCTGTTATCCAGTCCCTTGCTGAATTATTAACACGCATGCAAACACTAACAGTTCCTACTTCTCACATATTGTCCATATACTATGACCAACAGAAACGTGTGCAGTGAATTGGAACTTACAAGTTAATAATATGATGAACTGGTGTCAATTACAATTTTATATCATAAGAATACAATTACAAAGGTACAAAATACATCATTGAAGAACATAACAATACAGATAACTCTGTAGTAGTACAGGCTTTACAAAAGAATAGAAATAAACAGATACATCAGTGTTACAGGAATTATGACATAAGTACATACATAAAGATCAGAATAACTTTTGAAACATCACCTTCACATATGAGCAACAAAACAGAATAAATAATGTCTAAACATCTTTTCAAAGTAAATAACATATTATTAATGCCAGTTATATTTGAGGATAACAGTATTCCTCATCATAGTGAATGTAGCTTAGTATTAGAAGAGAAAAAAAAATTCTATGAAACAGTACACAGAGACAGGAAGAAAACAAATACACAAGGATATACAAACACATAGTGGGATAACACAAAAGGAAAGGACAGGGTTCGTTTTCAGTGTAACATTTGGTACTGCAGTCCAACGCAATACTTCATTCCATTGATCTTTTTTTTTCTTATTTCAACATTTCTTTCCACCAAAAGAATCCTATCCAAGCATGCCTTCTGTATTCTGTTCACATCCTCTTTCAAAAATAGTTTTTCTCCACTGTACACTACTTTTTTGGCCAAACCATTTTCTTATAGCTTCTCAATGCATTCCTTCCAATCCATCATAGTTAGTTTCTTATATAGTCTACCCCCTCTTAAGCTAACTTAAATTTACTGAGCTCAGATGCTAAACCAAGGGAGAGGCAATGCAGCAGCACAAAACAATTAACATGAACAGCAATGACAAAAAAATTCAAATTGGCAAAGTAAGCAACAATATTACAACTAATATAAGGCAATGAGCAGCAAACAAGAAAAATAAATCAGTAGTAAAACTAGCTTAACAGAGTAATACAAAGTGAAATTTAGTAGCACTATGCCTGGCAAACAGCAGCAGCAAATGCAATAACTTATACTTAAACATGACAAAGCTCAAGCAGAAAAAATAGTACACTAAAGACAACAATGCAGACAAGGGAAATGTATATTCACATCTTAATGTCTATGTAATTAAAGTGGTGCACCACAAGAAGTTATTCTACCAAAAAAATTACCAAGTAGTTGAAAAGAAAATTCTGTATGCAATTCCTGTGAAGGGAAATGTCTTTTTATGCTCCTTCGTTTTTTTGAAGAGATCATAAAATTATTTACTGGATCTGTAGGCATAAAATATTTATATTAGTACATCTATTAAATTTTATTTTAACCAATGCTGCAGTGCAGCTAGAAACTAGATATTAAACAAAATGAGTAAATAAATACATAAAGCAAGCCATATGGCATTTCTCTCAACTAGCAAGACAATAGCTGTGAAATGTTTCTCATCATTTCATTAGGTATTTTGGTAAATATCATAAATTAAGAGCTCCACAGTATAATCATATGTTTTCAAGTGGGCGTGTCGTATTTGCGATGCTTTCTACAAAGAAATGTCAATAGCGATGATAATGACCTCTTTTTTTTCCACCTGTGCCTCTGAAAAGGCACACACTAACGGCTTTTTCTCCAGGCGTCTGACACAGCTGGCCGCTCAAGGTGCATTACGTCAAGGTCACTTGGTTTTCTTACCGAAATATTTACGACACCAGTTTCCGCTACAGTGGCAGTCTCATATAAAAAAATTCACAGGTTGAGAATTTGTGTTACAAATGTGTAGAAACAAAATCCTATAAATATAACAGTGTCCAAAAATATTCGTCGGCATTGTGATACATTCACGCATTTAGACACATTTCATAACTCTTAAAGTACGATTCTTGGTTTCCAACATACTTTTTCACAAGTCAGAGTCCCTAACCACGACTCATTATTCCTTACTTTATTACACATATACATATTCGTCGACACTTCTTCAATATTTCATCATAATAAATACGTAGCATAATCAAATTCCTCATATAGCGTCAGCTTATTGATCACAAACATACCTCAACAGCATAATACACATCGTTGTCATAAAAAAAATATCATAACACCTCAGTCAAATCTCTAAAACGTCGTAGCTTTCTGCAATAATGTCAAAACCTAAAGAAAATTCTCTGCTCATTTCAATAGTGTCATCTACCTCAAACATACTTTAAAATCATGATCCCATACCAAATACATCATTCTAAGCTCTCATAGTATCACAATGGTTCCAAAAAAATATGAACAGTTCACAAAGTACTGACAAAATACAATTTCATAAGTGTGAAATTATCCAACTGTGTAATTGCATAAACATGTGTCACTGACATAAAACAAAATTTTTGTTTCTCTGTTAAATAATCAGACAGCTGTGTAATTCTGTGTTGGAGAAATATGGTACCGATGTGTAAAGTTGTATAAGCAAATACCATATTAGCTAGGGATCCTTGTGCTTGCCACACACATGGTACACAAAGTAAGGGTGTACCCCCCTGAGGATTAATGTAATTATACCCTCAGGTGTTACAGATTACAGCAATGGAATGAAATGTATCACGGAAAACTTTCTTTGTAATTCAAAAATCTTTAAAAATAAATGTTTAAAGTATAAAATTAATCACTCAAATACGTGTACTGTAGCGCTAAACTGTGCGTCTTGTTGCAACATAATCTCTGTGGAAGTGTCGTAGTTATCGTCCTCCGAAAGCTAAGTTCTGCAGAAGTCAATGTACTTACCTCACGATAAACAAAAGTGAAATGCTTTGTGTATAGATATCGTAGTTATTACGCTTATTGTTGTGATGAAGAAAGTACTGTACTGTAACGTATTGTTGTGCTATGGAAAAGGCTGTCTCATTGTAGCTACACCACAAAAGTTACTACTAAAACATGTTTTACTTTCCAGAATAAAACAGAAAACTGTGCAGATATAAAACAGAAACACTGCAAAAGCAACATTGTAAATTGTCGCCATGATGCTATGTTTTACTCGGTCTTGTGTAGCTTGAGACTAATATGCTGAGAGGAAGGCATGGTAAAATTCTCCTTCACTGTGACAATCGTGAATGACCGATCGCATTCTTACAGCTGGTTCATTCTCTAAGTAGCCACACATAAATTCTAATCTGTGTTCTAACGACCAGTTGGGAGGAAAGCAATGAGAGAATTGATGGAGCCATGCTTGTGGATGAATGTCGTTGCCAGAATTCTTAAATGTTTTGAATTTACGTGTAGTAATGAACAGCTTATAGTCAAAATCATCATGTCGGCGAGTCGCATGTCGGTCATTGTTACGTAATTTCGGCGGTTCCATCTCAAAATTCGGTGTACCTTGTCAGTTTCTTTCATAATTTCCGAAGTGCCCTGAGTTATTATTTTGTGGCTGTTCCGTATTTCTATGTCCCTCTTCCCATATTGGAGCGCGAGTGGCCTCTGAAATACGTAATTCTTGTATTACCTGTGTCAGCTGATCTTGTACTTCCCGGATTTCTCTTTGGTGTTGCGTATTAATTTGATTCTGATTTTGTTTGAATTTCCTAATTTGTTCACACTCTTCTGTGTCATTAAAGACTACCGGTTTTGTGTCATTCAGATTATCATCTACCTTCGTAGATAAATTATTTAGCTGATCCGAAAGTTCAACTACTTTCTCTGATAATGAACTAATTTCCTCCATGTGTCTTTCTACTGTGTCCTTTAAGTTTTCCTGAGTATTTGCAAGTTGCGTAACCTAATCGGTAGATGCAACTGAGTCAGTTTTAGCTTGCAAGGTCTCATGATTTTCATGAACAATAATTTGCAGTTCTTTTATGGCTGCTTCGTGATTCTGTAATGCATCTTCATGCCGCGAAAAAATAGGTTGAAAATGCTCACAAATTTGTGTTTTTACGTCGTTACAGACTTTTTGACATTTCCATTCGATTTTATGTAACTCAGTAGTTATATCTTCACGTGTTTGTTCAAGCGTGGTGTGAAGATTTTGTTCCATTGCGTCTAACTGTTGCTGTGTTTGTCGCTGGTGTTGTTCCATTGTGTCTAACTTTTGAAGATTTTGTTCCATTGTGTCTAACTTTTGAAGCTTTTGCTGTGTTTGTCTCTTATTTTGTTCCATTGTGCCTAACTTTTGAAGCTTTTGTTCCATTTGTTGCATTAATTGTAATAACAATGCACTGGTGTCTGAAACATGTTCCTCAGTGCTTTTCGGCAGACTCATTTGAGAAAACGGTGAGAACCCAAAACCTGAGTCTACAGTATTTGCAATATTGTGTTCTGTCATTGCCGATTCCTGAGGCGAGCTGTTGCCGACCGATCGATCCATAATGCTTCCCTGTTCACTACCTGTTTCACTGTCTACACCATCATTTGACGCCCGCTCCATTTCCCTATGCACAGTTACCAAATTACTACTTTGAATGTCTGTTAATTCATTAAACAGCGGTGCTGATAAGCTACGCTCGTCGTCACTATTATTGCTCTGTTTACTTTGGAGCCTAGTGTTACGTTTTTCACACGCCATTATTGCCACAATATTTCACACGATAACACAGAAAATAAGAGAACACATTAACATAGCGCTGAAAATAATATGTAGTTAATTGAAAGCTGCGAAATACTTGGTGCAAATTTACATGTGTGCCACACCTCTTTTACTGTACAACAGTGAAAGACTGCAACTACAAAGGAGAGTCTCTCTACAATTACGCGCTAGCAATAAACAAAATCTACACTAATTACACAAACTACAAGAAAAAATCAGAAGATTCCAGTGAGGTATCCTCGGCTAAGGGTCGACATATGATACTTCCCCCTTGAACAATTATACAAGACTGTGCTTAAACTGACTCACAATATTTTTAGCGCAACGCAATCTGACTTTCAAAAATCCCTACAAAAAAATGGCCCTGACTAACATTAACCTATGCGTTTCACAAATCGCTTACCCCACAAAAATCTTGGTTACTCGAACTACTGCAATACAGCGAGCGCTACTACTGCCAGCTAAATAAAAGATTCAAACTACGGAAGGCACTAACTACTGATAGGCATAGTTAGCAAATCAAAGATTTTGATAGAAAACAAATGATGTATTTACCTTAATAGTCATAATATATATAGCAGTTCATGACATCCAGTCTTACAAATTTCAAAACTCCGCCATCTCTCTCCCCACATCCACCACTGCTGGCGGCTCACCTCCAACTGCGCAACGCTACGCGCTGTTAACATCCAGCTGCCCAACACTACAATGGCAGACAACAATGCAAACTAGCCACAGACTGCACACAGCACAGCCAGTGATTTTCATACAGAGCGCTACGTAACGTTGCCAATAAGAAAACATAAACAGCCTACTTACAACTTAAAATGCCGGTGGCAGCAGACCAGCCGTCCAAAACAACACCTAACGTAGGGGCCCAACCGGGAGTCACTTCCCATTAGACGACACGTCACAGTTTCTTTGCGTCGGGGAAGTACATATAAATCACTAGCTTTACCAAATACAAGTTTTACTAATAATAGAACACTGGTTGCAAAACTTTTTCTTTTTTTACAGCAATGTACCAAGGACGTCGCTTGATGGCAATAATCCTAAATCATACGGACGCCTTCGGGCTAATCTGCCTTTTAATAGTCATCCAACCAGCGGATTTTGAAGCAAATAGTAACGGCTGGTTTGCATACAGTCACACAGACTCTGTCGGCTGCTCTTACTTCGACAACACGTACATTACAACCAACCGACCAACAAGTACACTCGCTGCAACGCAAATCGTTTTACGAAACGAAGGCACCAAAACCACTTACACCTACGATGGAGAGCGTTGTTCGAGATGGTCTCGAGGGATGGGTCTCTCTGAGAAAACAGGCCCCAAAGCAATGCGACGAGCAGGGCCCGAAGTTAACACCAGACAGGTCCACCACAAACTCGCGACCGTCTTGCGAGGTATACCGGCCGCTCCACCGCTGGCCAAGCCCCGTGTTTGCTCCGTCAACCACTCAAGCACGTCCTAGCGCCTCGTAGCGAGTCCGACGACCAACTCGCCTGCCGCCAATACCCGCCGGCAGATCACAACAGGGGCAAAGGTCGTAGTACAGCCGGGTAATCGATAGTCGTGCCAAAGAGTTGGTGTGCCAGAAAAGGCGCACCACGAATCATCCTTGACCTATCGTTCCAAACGGCGTGGCCACCAAGATATTTGAGCCGTGTGATTTATGGCTGTGGAGTTATCTGAAGAAGAAGGTTTATCAAGGGGCACTGATACACGCTGGAGGTTGAAGATGAGCATAGCGACGGAGGCAGCCAACATCCCATCCGAGTTGTGTCAGGCAGCAGTAGAGCAATCTCTAGTGTAGTTACAGGCTGTCTTGTATGCAGTGATAGCCACATTGACCAACGTATGTAACCGGGAATGTAAACATGGTACGCAATTAACAAATGTTACACTCTAATGTGGAAATGAAAATGTGTTTCTTTCAGTGGTTTGTCCGTTATTTCTCTTCCGCATGACCTTACAAATGTTTCCACAAAGTATCCTTGTCCTCAATCATATTCCTTGGGGCGCTCTTAAGCAACGAAAATTTGGTTATAAGCACCATGTATTACGAAAAAGGTGCGGGTATAAACAGTTCAAATTGCAAAACTTCCACACTGGAGTGCTAAGGTAATCACATCAGTGCTAGTTGCCTTCCTGCAGGCGCCTAGCACTACTTCGAACGTTATCTCTATAAAGGCACATTTTTAAAATTCTCAATAAAAGTCGATGGGTGCCACTGGTGTTATTCCCGAGCTTGTGGTGCCTTAGAGAGAACCTTTGCCGTTTTATTCAAGAATGTGTCTACGATGCACCCATCCAGATGGCGTCACAGGAGGGCGTGAAACAGGAGCACAGAAAAACTAAAAGAACCCTCTGTTGCTTCGGAATTGTTGCTTCGTTGAATGGTTTTCATCGATTCGTAGTTGTACCACCCTGTACATCCGGAGCAAGACCTTCAGTCGCACTACCCTCCAAGGGGGTTGTATCACTTTCAATGGGTATGCTAGCTGACGATGTCCTTACAAGAAAGTTGTAGTTTGAGGGAGATGTCAGCAGTATGAATGTCAAGAACGTCTTCGTGTTGGTCATCTCACTGGAGACTATCGTTTTCAACCGCGAAATGTGTGGGAGTTAACACTCGAAGCAGATGGGTGGTTTCGTTGACGCACTTTATGCCACCCCCTGAAGCCTTTTCGTGTTGATTCTGAGCGGCGGTGTGTCTGAAATGTTTTCCTCGACCACTCATAAGAAAACTGCATCATTTCAACGCTGGGGGTCGCGGTTCTGACCTCCATCGTACGTGCGCCAAAAGAAGAGGTAAAATGTGGGTAAGGCAGGGCGTCACGACCTTTTCATCGCGTGACGCTTCCACAGCGGCGTTGATAAGCATTGTGGTGAAATTTGGGCCACTGTGACATCGTTGACACACTTTACATCTTCCATGAACTTCAGAGCTCTGGCCATTTTTTCATATGTGTCGAAACCTCCCCTTTTGAACCGTCTCGAGCCCAAGGGTGACGCCGCAGGCGCCGCGCTTTTACACCGTTACAGAGGAATGTTGTATGCAGCTTTGAGCCAAATTTCAAACTCACGTGTCACAATGGCAGACAATTACGGGGCTTCGGGAAAGTGCTCCTTTAAAGCTGTTGCGTAGTGTGTTTAGGACAGGTTTGGACAATACGTGGACGGTCAGGAGCAGAAATAAACAAAAGTGGCCTTTAGTGTTTTGGGTAAGCTATGTAAGGTCTGCAAACCCACGTGTCCTGCAGGTACAAAAGTATGGTTTAGAAGCAGTGTACATTACCACTTTTAACATAGGTTGTGCAGTGCTACGTGGCTTTATGCTTAATTACAGACTTACTATTTTATCAGTTGATTTGTTTTCACCACGTAACGCCCGCTGTTTACGTCCTTCTTCGTTGCTGAGCGATGTATCACTTTTCGTTCTGACGCCGCAGCTCTTCCTTTCCTATATCTTTACTACTTTTTATCTATATAAATGATGAACTATTGGTTTTGCCGTTTAATAACTTTTTAATAACTGTGGAAGTATTACAGGCATCGGGTCCCACCCTAATGTGTCACCTGCCTATACGTTTTACATGAACCTTTCAAGACTCGATCGATCTGTTTACAAAGAGAAAGCAGAATATCTCTTCCTCTGACGTTGTCCAACAACGGCCGAGGAAGCTCGACGCCCTCGCGGCCCAGGCTCTTCCATGGCTCGCGGTAGTTTGCAGCATTCGTTTTATTCCTTGCCTACTTGCCGCTACGTCGAACTTTCGTGTTGATCGTTGCGCAACGTCTTCCACGTTATGTGTAACATAAATAAACTTTCTTCCCACAGCATTTCTGAAAACCCAAAAACAAACTTAAAGAATATAATAATAATAATTGTTCTTACAATTATTCGTATGCGTCTTGGTCGATTTAATGAGGGGTGGGACAGGCCTAAGCCTTGTGACACCACAATGTCAGTGAAACGCTGACTATTTTTGGAACTAACATTCATAACTTAGAACTTTTAAGAGCGTAAAGAAGAGCTTTTTGCGAATTTGAAAGAGTGGGAGAGATATAAATAAAAGTATGTAGAAAAAATAGGTGTTTTCTTTGATTTAACGAAGGCTTTTGACTGTGTTGACCACAAAATATTACTGCAGAAGTTGGAACATTATGGAGTAAGGGGAGTAGCTTACAATTGGTTCCCTCCTACTTTAAGAACAGAAAGCAGAAGGTAATCCTCCGCAATATTGAGAGTGGTAATGATGTTCAGTCCCAATGGGGCACTGTTAAATGGGGCGTTCCCCAAGGGTCGGTGCTGGGGCCACTGCTGTTCCTTATTTATGTAAATGATATGCCTTCTAGTATTACAGGTGATTCAAAAATATTTCTGTTTGCTGATGACACCACCTTGGTAGTGAAGGATCTTGTGTGTAATATTGAAACATTATCAAATAATGTAGTTCATGAAGTAAGTTCGTGGCTTGTGGAAAATAATTTGATGCTAAATCACAGTAAGACTCAGTTTTTACAGTTTCTAACCCACAATTCAACAAGAACTGACATTTTAATCAGACAGAATGGGCATGTTATAAGCGAGACGGAACAGTTCAAGTTCCTAGGCGTACAGATAGATAGTAAGCTGTTGTGGAAAGCCCATGTTCAGGATCTTGTTCAGAAACTAAATGCCGCTTTATTTACCATTAGAACAGTATCTGAAATAAGTGACATTTCAACACGAAAAGTAGTATACTTCGCATATTTTCATACGCTTATGTCATATGGTATTATTTTTTGGGGTAATTCTTCTGATTCAAAAAGGGTATTTTTGGCTCAAAAACGGGCTGTTCGAGCTATGTATGGTGTAAGTTCGAAAACCTCTTGTCGACCCCTATTCAATAGTCTGGGAATTTTGACATTGCCCTCACAGTATGTATTTTCTTTAATGTCGTTTGTTGTTAGCAATATTAGCTTATTCCCAAGAGTTAGCAGCTTTCACTCAGTTAATACTAGGCAGAAATCAAATCTGCATGTGGAATGCACTTCCTTGACTCTTGTGCAGAAAGGAGTGCAGTATTCTGCTGCATCCATTTTCAATAAGCTACCACAAGAACTCAAAAATCTTAGCAGTAGCCCAAACACTTTTAAGTCTAAACTGAAGAGTTTCCTCATGGCTCACTCCTTCTATTCTGTCGAGGAGCTCCTGGAAGAGATAAAAAATTAAGCAAATTCCAGTGTTACATTCTTGATTTTCTTTATTTAAACTAACGACTTGTTTCATTTTATCTGTTTCTACAATCGTGTTATAATTTCATGTATTGACTCGTTCCATGACCATGGAGACTTCTCCTAAATGTGGTCCCACGGAACAATAAATAAATAAATAAAAAAATAAAATAAAAACCTGGAGTGATGGATGTACACTGACGGAAAAAATAGCAACACTAAGACATAGTTAATGTAGGTTAATAGAAGTGCGTAATAAGTCACTGCAAATGTGAAATGCTGGTACATTAATAACCAGTGTAACTGCAAAAATGTTGCAAGAAAACTTGCAAATGTGCATGTCTTCTGTTGAACTGGTTCTGGATGTCAGTTTGTGGGATGTAGTTCCGTGCTTGGTGCACTTTGTCGGTCAGTACAGGGATGGTCAATGCTGTTTGTGGGTGACGCTAGATTTGTCGTCCGATGGCTTAGAGCTGTCCTTGAAGTAATAATTTAAATGTCGTGTCACTAGGGTCTCCCGTCGGGTAGACCGTTCGCCGGGTGCAAGTCTTTCGATTTGACGCTACTTCGGCGACTTGCGCGTCGATGGGGATGAGATGATGATGATTAGGACAACACAACACCCAGTCCATGAGAGGAGAAAAATCTTCGACTCAGCCGGGAATCGAACCCAGGCCCTTAGAATTGACATTCTGTCGCGCTGATCACGCAGCTACCGGGGGCTGACGTCCTTGAAGTAACCAGTTGGAACAGTTCGTTGTGTCACTATAGCGTCAATTGCTGCTGAAATTGCTCCTGCAGATGCAGTACGATGCGCCAGAGCCGTACGCCAAACACCATGGTCTTCCCTCTCAACGTGACCATCTGGAGCCCAGTCTTTTTACGAGTTTACGTTCTCGTGATCACCGCTACCAGTGCACATGCACAGCGGCTACATCCCTACCAAGTCTTCCTGCAATGTCGCAGAAGGAACATCCAGCTTCTCGTAGCCATATTACACGACCTCGTTCAACCTCACTGAGGTGCTGGAATGGCGTTTTTGTCGCCCTAAAGTCAATCTTAGCTAACCCAGCTCACGATGTCCAATCTCAAAGGTAACTAACGTTCACAACTGTTACAGCGCGTATTGAAAGAAAACATGATTGGCATCCTCATACTGGCACTGTTAGCACCATTCCTATGCGACTGGCACGAAATCTGAAAAGACATAATCTTTAGGATGTAGAAACATGCCTATCACCTTTCGTTTATGTTGCACGACTCCTTCTTGATGTTATGGTTTTTTTCCGTCACTGTACTTGTGGCAAAAAGGAAAGTGAAGTGGAGGTTGGCGGGACATAAAGGCGAATGATAATTATGGATAAAGAATGTTCCTTAATGAAAGAGACAGAAAAAGGCTAAGGCAATAGACTAATGGCATGTGGATGGATTATATGATAAAACATGCAGGAGCAATATGGATGACTATAGATGAAGATAGCAATGGACAGATGGGTCTAGAAGTGGACTCTGTCAGACAGTCGATGACAAACAGCTGATGACGATGGAGAGGATGTAAGTCCTCGTTCCGTGCATCGAGTTGTCGTTAAAACCCCATTTTCGTGACAATTGTTCCGTTTCCTGCTGTCTTCTTTGCCCGAACTTGTAGATCCAATGTGTGTGGACATCTTAAACACTAAATGGAGAAATCTTTGCAAGTTGTGGATAGGCTGACTACAGTGGGACCGAGTGCATTACTGTGTTAGCTGAGCCCGCTTCGCTCGTGTTCCGGGACCGTGGTTTTCCGCCGCCTGTGCTAATGAGACAGCAGACAAAATCAGCAGCAAGAGCCACCTGGTAGCAGTCGACAGGAGCAGTTAATTAAGGCGATACATCAGGACGAGCCGAGCCCCCTTCATTTCAACGAGTAAATTAGCGGCACGCTCCTGCTGTTTCTTTTATCTGTCCCGGTATGCCCTTCACCCTCAAACACATTACACATTACTTCTCTCAAAATTACTCGTGTAGTATGTCTTAGTTTGCTCTTACTCACTTGTTTGTTATTCAGTTACTCTTACGACCGCTTCCAGCTCTTTGTTTTAGTTTGATTTTAGAACTGACGACTAACTTCAGGCTAGGCTGCGTTACTGAAATCTCTCTTACTGTTTTTGTGTTTCACTGGTGAAAGTTGTAAGCATCCTTGTGGCAGGTGACGTAGACTATGCTGCACTCTTCATTCTCTAGCTTGTTATCTACAGTCAGGACACAATAATGAATTCCAAGCGTAGCGAACAAAACTACTCGCCCCCCCCCCCCCTCCCCCAGAGAGATCGCGCTAATACCGCCTTGAGCCATGGTGGTGCGCTAGTGTTGGGAAAAACCGACCGGTTAAACGGATGCCGTATTTTAGTTCTGAATAACCGATATTTTGTGGTATTGTTTGGTATCGATAATAGCAGGAGTTTTTATTTTTATTTTTTACTAATAATTGAGTAAAAAAAAGACTGAAATACTGATTTGCCATAACAGCAGCGCTAAAATTTTTCATTTTTAAATAACCCTTTTTTAATAAACGGGTACTTTTTATTCGTAAAATTTGCATTGGTTTGGTTTACAGCTCTACTGTAGAAAACGGGAAACGCGATCAGTGCTATTTTAATAATAATGCGGATAGAAACGAGTAACAAAGACATAGCATAAGAATCGGTACAACATTGCTGAGACAATAATGTCTCTGGTGCCGCGTGTCCTAGGTATTCGTGTACGTGCAGCGTGCAAGACTTGCCCTCACTTGGTCCACAGAGTAGTTTTTCGATGTCGTCGCAGGACATCTGATGTACTGCAGAATGTCGCAAACCTTAATCTAGAAATATTTTTACGAAATAATGTAGCAATGAAATACAATGTTTCATTTGCTTCAAAAGCATAAAGCTTTGTCTGTCATTTCTATGAAATAATAAAAAAGAAATTAAATTACGGTAACAGTTATATATTAGTGACATGCAACAACTCATTGACAGTATACAGTAATAATAGAAAGTTGCAGATTTGCTGCTTGTGTCTACATAATATACCATTATCTGCTTGTAGCCCTTGAAAACCGACAAATTCACACGAAAAATAGAGTTATTCAGTTCTCACTCTTTACCACTGATTATTGCCCAAATAGCGCCCCAATTAAAACATGATTCCTTGAGCAGAGTCTCGAAAAATTAGAGTTAATAGGAGAATACTGGTAATTTTTGTAATATTCAACCACTTAGCACTTTGGGAGACAAACAGCGAGCGGTGGGCGGAATGAGTTTATTTGTCTATTTAACTGAAACTGAGCGAATCTAAATTTTTGTCTTTGTTCGATTTCTACATTTATTGCAGGAAATAATAGGAATAAAAAATCGGAAATCGGTTATTTCAGAAACCATTTATTCTGAGCGGTTTTAACAGTCAGGTTAAGCCGACCTAGAGAAAAACGGATATAGCCGAAAACCGGTTGTTTCAGCAATAACCGCCATCCCTGTGATGGGCTCAGTTCGGCGAGGAAGGGAGTCTAGGAGATTCTCTAGTTATGGCCATATCCGGCAGAAGCCACTCACTGATCCTGTAGAGATACGGACTTGCCGGGCTGTTCATTTCTTTGTTTCATCCATTGTTCTAAATATTCCTAAAGGTTTGTATAGGATGGAGATCGGGTGACTCATTGGTCCAGTCGACGTTGCTGAAGTGTTCTTCATCGAAACAGAAACTTACGCACGCACACCTGGTTTTACATTGTACTCACCAAATAAGTTTGGCACCAAACGGTAAGACGATCACCTACTTCTTTTATCGCCGTAAATCGTATGAAATGATGATGGTATGGCTATAGATTCTCCGTTGCCTCCAGTAGTGGCTGGACTCTTTGTAGAGCATTTTGTGCAACGTACATTACATTTGCCTCCCCTTTGTCTATCATCATTTTATCGGTATGCAGATGACACGTTCATGACCTGGCCATCTGGCCACACGGCGTAGAAGCTTTTGAGAACTTCCTTGAACACAGGAACAGTATGCACCCAAACAGCCAGTCCACTGACGAGACAGATACAGAAGCAAGGGTGCCATTTTTAGACGTTTTGATCCAACGAAAATCAAACGGACGTTTAGCTAGTCGCGTACATAAAGCCGACGTGAACTGATTTGTATCTTAGCGCCCAGAGTTTTCATTGTCCAGTCCAGAAGAGAACAGTTTCACATGCACTGATACACAGAGAAAAAAATTGTTGCTCACGAGCGCCACATGCATTACGAAATTAATAATCTGAAGTTCAAGTTCTGAAAGAATGGCCTTGGCTCACGAGATCTGAAGTCAGCCTTCTCCAAGAAATGGAAACGTGAAAATGTTGAACATTCACGTGTTGAGCAACCCATTGTATTCCTTCGTTTCCGAGCGATGCAGTAGCAAAACAGGCAGTCCAGGGAAGACGAGGCATCAGATCTATTTTTTGACCTGCTAACATAAAGTAGATGCCACGGGCTGTTGAGCACAGGCTTGACCTCAGGATCCCTGGGATTTATAACATCCCTTGTGAGTGCAGAAGCGACTACGTTGGTCAGTTAAAAATTGAGAACTGGAGAAATCTGAAGTTGCTCAGGACGGCGACACAAACACGCACAAAACGTTATTTGACGAAAAACATGTTTTGACCAAGACTCCTACATACTGGTATTCTGTAATTAAAAAGGCTGTTGAAATAAGAACGTGCAAGAAGAACATCAACCGTGACAGCGGTTATAATCTTAGCGGCGCAAAGGAGCCAGCTCTCCATGCAGAAAAGAACCAGAGATATTGGCCGCAGTGCTTACGCTACGGAGAGAGCGGCGGCGCCACCAGCGCAGAGACGTTGACACAATCTGCGACGACATTACGTAATTAACCACCAATGAGAAGCCGTCTATGTGCTACATAAGGCCACCACAGTTGCAGTTTAGTTAGCTGCTCATGACGAAAATGTTGGAGGTAATGGTCGAAGGCTCGAGTTTTTATCCTGAGTAGATGCGGCAACAAGACCCAGAATGTTTTATACACTAAAGAGCCAAAGAAACTGGTACACCTGCCTAATATACTGTCCAGAAATCCGTAAGAGTACGAGGAGGTGGAGATCTCTTCTGCACAGCACGTTGCAAGGCATCCCAAATACTCTCCATAATGTTCATGCATGGGGAGTTTGGTGGACAACGGAAGTGTTTAAACTCAGAAGAGTGTTCTTGGAGCCACTTTGTGGCAATTCTGGACGTGTGGGTTGTCGCATTGTCCTGTTGGAATTACCCAAGTACGTCGGAATGGACAACGGGCATGAATGGATGCAGGTGATCAGACAGGATGCTTACGTACGTGTCACCTGTCAGATTCGTATCTAGACGTATCAGGGATCCCATATCACTCCAAATGCACACACCCCACACGATTACAGAGCCTTCACCAGCTTGAACAGTCCCCTGCTGACATGCAGGGTCCATGGATTCATGAGGTTGTCTCCGTACCCTTACACGTCCATCCACTCGATACAATTAGAATCGTCCGGCCAGGCAACATGTTTCCAGTCATCAACAGTCAAATGTCGGTGTTGAAGGGCCCAGGCGAGGCATAAATCTTTGTGTCGTGCAGTCATCAAGCGTACAGGAGAGGACCTTCGGCTCCGAAATCCCATATCGATGATGTTTCGTTGAATGGTTCGCACGCTGACACTTGTTGATGGCCCAGCACTGAAATCTGCAGCAATTTTCGGAAGATTTGCACTTCTGTACGTTGAATGATTCTCTTCAGTCGTCGTTAGTCCCGTTCTTGCAGGATCTTTTTCCGGCCGCAGGGGAGTCAGAGACTTGATGTTTTATCGGATTCCAGTGAAATGGTAGTACGGGAAAATCCCCACTTCATCGCTACCTCGAAGATGCTGTGTCACATCGGTCGTGCGCCGAGTATACCGCCACATTCAAACTCACATAAATCTTGGTAACCAGCCGTTGTAGCAGCAGTAACCGATCTAACAACCGGGCCAGACACTTGTTATCTTATATAGGCGTTGCCGATCGATGCGCCGTTTTCATCCTGTTTACATATCTCTATATTTGCATACCCATGCCTATACCAGTTTCTTTGGCGCTTCAGTGCACAATAGTGCCGTCATGAAATACTTCGCTTTCATATAACATAAGAATTTCCAAAATGAGCACTTCCGATGATCATCACTTTCTCTTGGTGAAGGGAAGGTTGTCTTCCAGCTCAAAGGATACCGAATAAGAAATAGACGACTGTCTACATTCAATCAATATTTTGGTTTCCTGATACGATGAAGCTATTAAGTTAGTAATATTGTGGCACCCAAAATAAATTTGGAAGGATCAGACCAGGATCCACTACGATGGCATTATAGATGGAGCACAGCGTTTATTGGGAAAGGATAGGAAGCAAACCACTTCTGTATTTTACGTAAGGCACTCAGGAAAAGCATGGTACATACAAAACTGGATTGCCGAATGCCGATTTAAACCTCGTTCCTCACATATCTAAAGACACAACCTATGCCTCAACCCGCTCAGTCTAGTTGCGAGAAGAGGATGTGTGCTCTTTGTCAGTGTACAAGTGACTATGATGACAACCAAATAGTTTTGGCAGGCTGTTTTACTCTTAAAGACGTGCTGTAATAAACACTGAGACATGGAAAGTATTCTCGACATTCCAGACATGTAAAGCGTTCAAATAAAGGACGTATTAATTACCAGCATCTGGTCGGACTGTTCGCCAGAAGGCAACTGAGAGCAGGTGCCATATAAATGAATTTCAAATACGCATTCTCCTCCCTGTCTTTCGGCAAATAATTCGGCAGGTGCGGTCGTGAAAAAGAGTTGAAACGACAACTGATTTCTGAACGTTAAAACCATTATAAATGTCCACCGTAGGCTATCAAATTCTTTTAAGTATAGAAAGTTTATAGCACCATATATTACAGTACTTTACTGGGCAGTTTCGACATGTGACCATTTTCAAATGCAGTTACGCTCGTCTTGTGTATGTTGTATCTAAAAACAATTTTTTACTATGTTGGAAATGAAACGTGTTGCCTCCCCCCCTGCAAAAACACACGTCGATAATCTGGATATATATTCTTGCACACTACACTCTGCACACAGGAATGCATTTCGTATCACAGGGCAAAATCGGATGGTAACGTAAGTAATATACGGTGCAATTTCGTCTGTTAAAGAATGGCACATAATCAAAGTGGTTCCAACATTGAGAAGTTATGTAGAGGCTGTGGATTCACACATGAAGAAACTAATGCACAACAGATTTGATGTTATTATTAGTTTTGTAGTCACTACACAACAGCAGTGTTCCGCTTAATCTATCTTTCTCCCCAAGTACCCGAAGCAGACTGACACAAGACATTGATGACACGGGTGGAGTTTCTCTCCTTGCTGTAAGATGAATTAATTCTGTCTTCACTCCAGCTTTTAGTTTATTGGCTGAGATAAACACGAATAATACCAAGGCGCTGCAAAAAATGTAGTGTTAGCTGCAAAAGGCTAAAGCAATGGAAAATAGTTCTGCAAAATCGTTCCATGCATCTTCCAGGCCTGAACAGGTATTGGTTTACGTATCAACTAACTCATTAATTCACTGAGAAACGAGAGGACTTAAATAGTTTAAAATCAAAAATGGTATGTAATTAAAGTAACAGTTGTTCAGTATATTCGAATGTGTGTGTTTCTTGTTTCTCTTTTTCTCTTTTCACTTCAGTCTAACATTTTGAAGCTGTCTGTCCTATAGCTGATACATATGCATCTGATCTGATTGTGTACTGGATACTTGCTCCTTAGTTAGCTGTGTACGCACGACAGAGGAACAAATTATCCGAGTGCCCGTCCTTGCAGATGGTAGTTGATATTCTCCCTCTCGCACATTCTCTGACGTACGTGCCAGCATGGGGGCTAGTCATATAACCAATTTAATATTGCTGAAATAAACAACTGCATCATCGTTTTCAACTTTTTAAGTCTACATGATAACTATGAGCTCCAGCGTTAGGGAACTAACGAGTAAGTGAGGGGGAAAGCTTATTTTCACACTGTTCACTTGCCAAATCGTGGCTCATGTCGGCAGGAATGACCATCGGCCGCCTGGATTCAGAGGTCATCCTCGGCTCCTACCGGGGGCTGGATGCTTTGGTGATTCCTACAGGAATATATAGGGGATCCAGTACTAGAATCAGAATATAACAGAGCTTTGAAGAACTTAAGATAAAATAAGGCACAAGGGATAGATAACATTCCATCAGAATTTCTAAAATCACTGGGTGAAGTGGCAACAAAACGACTATTCACGTTGGTGCGTAGAATGAGTCTGGCGACATACCATCTGGCTTTCGGAATAGCATCATCCACACAATTCCGAAGACGGCAAGAGCTAACAAGTGCGGGAATTACCGCACAATCAGCTTAACAGTTAATGCATTCAAGTTGCTTACAAGAATAATACAGAGAAGAATGGAAAAGAAAATTTTGGATGTGCTAGATGACGATCAGTTTGGCTTTAGGAAAGGTAAAGGCACGAGAGAGGCAATTCTGACGTTGCGGTTAATAATGGAACCAAGACTAAAGAAAAACCAAGACACGCTCATGGGATTTATCGACCTGGAAAAAGCGTTCGACATTGTAAAATGGTGCAAGATTTTCGGAATTCTGAGAAAAGTAAGAGTAAGCTATAGGGAGAAACGAGTCATATACAATATGTACAACAGACAAGAGGGAATAATAAGACTCGACGACCAGGAACGAAGTGCTCGTATTAAAAAGGGTGTGAGACAAGGATGTAGCCTTTCGCCCCTACCTTTCAATCTGTACATAGAGGAAGCAATGATAGAAATAAAAGAAAGTTTCAGAAGTAAAATTAAAATTCAAGGTGAAAGGATGTCAATGATACGATTCGCTGATGACATTGCTATCCTGAGTGAAAGTGAAAAAGAATTACATGATCTGGTGAACGGAATGAACAGCCTAATGAATGCAGAGTATGGCTTGAGAGTAAATCGAAGAAAGACGAAGGTAATGAGAAGTAGTAGAAATCAGAACAGCGAGAAACTTAGCAGGATTGATGGTCACTAAGTAGATGAAGTTAAGGAATTCTGCTAATTAGGCAGCAAAATAACCAATGACGGGAGGAGCAATGTCATCAAAAGCACACTAGCAATGGCAAAAAGGGCATTCCTGGCCAAGAGAAGTCTACTAATATTAAATATCAGCCTTAATGTGAGGAAGAAATTTCTGAGGATGAACGTCTGGAGTACAGCATTGTATGGTAGTGAAACATGGACTGTGGGAAAACCGGATCAGAAGAGAATCGAAGCATTTCAGATGTAGTGCTACAGACGAATGTTGAAAATTATGTGGATTGATAGCATAAGGAATGAGAAGGTTCTGCGCAGAATCGGAGAGAAAAGGAATATGTGGAAAACACTGATAAGGAGAAGAGTCAGAAGGATCGGACATGTTCAAATGGTTCAAATGGCTCTGAGCACTATGGGACTTAACATCTGAGGTCATCAGTCCCCTAGAACTTAGAACTACTTAAACCTAACTAACCTAAGGACATCACACACATCCATGCCCGAGGCAGGATTCGAACCTGCGACCATAGCAGTCGCGCGATTCCGAACTGCGCGCCTAGAACCGCTAGACCACCGCGGCCGGCGATCGAACATGTGTTAAGACATGAACCATAGAGGGCAAAAACTGTAGAGGAAGACAGAGACTGGAATACATCCAGCAAATAACTGAGGACGTAGATTGCAAGGGCTACTGTGAGATAAAGAGGTTAGCACAGGAGAGGAATTTGTGGCGGGCCATATCAAACCAGTCAGAAGACTGATAAAAAAAATAAAAATAAATAAATGGGTGGGTGGGTAACTGTAAGATCCCCCATAATAGATCTAGCGTGCACTAGACTAGACGCAGGAAGCGGCTACTTCGGCAGCGGGGTACGTGCGGCGTGCACATTTAAGGTTGATTAGGACAGAAACATAAACACAATTCGTTCTAATGTCAGACAGAGAAGAATATTATTCCCATAAATTAAAGAAAGTGGGCAACGGCCTTGCCGCAGTGGATATACCGGTTCCCGTGAGATCACCGAAGTTAAGCACTGTCGGGCGTGGTCGGCACTTGGATGGGTGACCATCCAGGCCGCCATGCGCTGTTGCCATTTTTCGGGGTGCACTCAGCCTCGTGATGCCACTTGAGGAGCAACTAACTGAATAGTAGCGGCTTCGGTCAAGAATACCATCCTAACGGCCGGGAGAGCGGTGTGCTGACCCCATGCCCCTCCTATCCACATCCTCCCTTGAGGATGACACGGCGGTCGGACGGTCCCGGTAGGCCACTCGTGGCCTGAAAACTGAGTGCTAGAGAAAGTAGCTACTAGATACTGGCCCCCAGAGTGATGCAGTGTTCCTTGACTTCCAGAGGGTGTTCAATACATATCTGCACTGTCACCTAGTTAACAAAATACGAACGTACTGAATACCAAACCAGAGAATGGAGTGAAAAGTTCCTTGCAAACAGAACATAGTATATCATTCTTAACGCATATAAAGCTTCAGACTTAAAAGTGATTACAGGCTTACCCAAAGGGAGACCATTGCTTTTCACGAAATGTATACGAGGGCGTGCTGAAAAGTAATGCCTCCGAATTGTTTATGTGAAATTTTATGAGAAAACATTTCTCAACATAGTCACCCAACCGCCAAATACTTTTCTCTTAATGAGAGATCAGTTTCTTGACACTGTCACTGCGGAATATTTGACTTTGTTGAAGAAGTCGCGGCCGGCCGCGGTGGCCGTGCGGTTCTGGCGCTGCAGTCCGGAACCGCGGGACTGCTACGGTCGCAGGTTCGAATCCTGCCTCGGGCATGGATGTGTGTGATGTCCTTAGGTTAGTTAGGTTTAAGTAGTTCTAAGTTCTAGTGGACTTATGACCTAAGATGTTGAGTCCCATAGTGCTCAGAGCCATTTGAACCATTTTTGAAGAAGTCGCGACCTCACCCCTGCCTGAGACGCTTCATCACTATCAACACGAAGTTCTCGAAGGTGTTCTTCAAGTCTAGGAAACAGCTGTAAAACAAACGGGGCCAAGTCGGCACAGTATGGAGGGTGAAGGCGTCGTTTTGTTGCAGGTGTCGCAGCGCTCGTGTGTGGTCTGGCACTGTCAAGCTAAAGGAGAGGGTTCCCCATTTGCGGACGAACTCCTCAAATTCGAAACTCGATTGCAGCACGCTGTTTCTCACGCACCAGCAAAGTTACTTTACACACCGCCATGTTACACGTAACAATTCGGTACGGTCTAGCGGCAGAGGGCTGCAGATATGCAGACATGAAACTGCAGAATGTTAAAAGCGTCTATTTTAATAAAAAAGCCTTAAGAATTTTCACATAAAAAATTCGGAGGCATTACTTCTCAGCAAGCCCTCGTAAATGATGTAGTGGATAAAGTCGGTAGCTCCATGAGGCTTTTCACGGATGATGCTTTTATATACGGAGAAGTCGCAACTGTAAAAGTTGAAACGAAATGCAGGAAGACCTGCAGAGGATCGACGATTGGTGCAGAGATTGGCAGTTGACCCTCAACACAAACAAATTAACGTATTGGACATACATACTAACAGGAGACATCATTATATGATTACACGACTGGAGAAAAGGCACTGAAAACATCCACAGAATCTAGAAGTATGAGTACGGAGTGATTTAAAATGGAACGATCATATAAAACTAGAAGCAGGTTAGGCAGACGCTGGACTGAGACTGTTTTGAAGTATCCTCAGGAAGTGTAGTCCAACGACAAAGGCGATAGCTTACATTACCCTCTTTCGACTAGTATTTGTCCATTGCTGTTCAGCCTGAGATCCGCACCAGTTAGGATTGACAGATAAGCAGAGAAGACCCAAAGAAGAGCTGCGCGTTCCGTTACAGGTTTATTAAGGAGGCGCGAAACTGTCACGAAAATGTTCACCCAAAGTCAATGGCAGATGGTGCAAGAGAGGCGTTCGGCATAACAGTGTGGGTTAAAATTAAAGTTCCAAGAGGGTATGTTCCCGGGAGTGTCAACCAACGTATTATTCTCTCCTATTCCTACTAAACATGATAATTACAACAATACAGGCTGCATTAGTCGAGTAATCAGTTTTAAAATTAGGACGCATGTCCTCTAGTTTGGCAGTCAGCAGATTTCCCGTCATTTTTCTCAGAAGAGCATACTAGAGTTGGGAATTGAAACTTCTATATTCCATTTCGCGTAAGGTAATCGAATGGGTAGCAAGTGTGTGATTTCTCTCGGAACGGAGCAGTCACCAGAGCGCAGTGTCGCTACTCTAGATCGACTTGACTCTTAGCGGAGGCACTGTGGAGACAGGGGTGATCAAGGACTTCTCGACCGGTTTGGTAATCATGATCACTGCGACTGAGGAATAGGAAGCTGTCCCTGGAATGGGTTTGTTTCCATAAAGACACAAGTGTTCCTACTTCACAGCATACAGTTTCGACTTTAGCTGAGGAAGATAAGTCGAAGTGGTTTGTTTAAATAAAGACACAAGTGGGGAGATTCAAACTTAAGAGAAACAGTATGCAGTGACCATACACCTCTGAATGAATGCTAGCTTGGGTTAACATGCCGAGTAATACATCTCTGCCCAGCAGACAGGTCTGGACCTGTACAAACATCCTTTGTCTCTAACGTTATAGAATCAGGGTTAGTATTCCAGAACTCGGAATATGAAGATATAAAGCCTATCCCAGTATGCCCTGGTCGCCATGTTCGTTCACCAACTTGTAATCCAAGTCACCCATCTCGACTTCTGATGTCACAGTGGAGCTACGCCAGTATCTGAAGTTTGGGCCAGTATGCCAAAATTTCACACTATTATAAACAACCCGAGAGATCTGAGTCGGATTGTCACGTCATAGAGCCAAGGCCAGTATTCCTTGCCTTGGATTCTGATGCTCAATACGCCCAGGTCACCATCTAGCATTTTTCTATTTCGCCAGTTTATATTTAGGACTACAACCCTGCTTCCGCAGGTCAGAGACTAGGGCAATTGGGCTATTTTTCTAATTTCCGGCCAAAATCTGGATTACCATCATTTTATACATAGGGAAATTGGCCTTTTTGAGGTACAGGAGGAGTTGGGGGAGAGGAATTCGTCTTTGGTGACACACTCTGTCCAGCAACTCTACTTACTTGCGCAGATTGAGGGGTGTTTTCTTTGTGATGTATTCATCATTGTCATCGACGATCAAATGGCACTCAGGAGGTCTGTCTCTGCACCCTCTGTTTTGACTCTGCAGCCACTAACAGTCCTGAGTTTGGGGGTGAACGGTGTTTGCAACTTTCATTATAGGGCACAACCATACCCCACCGATGAGTACGTGCTCCTGCTGAAAAGCTTCAGCCACTTGAATGTGGTCGCACTGGGGACCTGCGGGAAGATGGCGGACATATCAACGGATTGATAAACATGATGATGTATCGATGGTGTGTCGCTGGTTTCAACGGTGGTCTGTGGTACATTCCCACACCTGGGATGTATGCCAGTTTCTGGAGCGATGCACTGTGGAAGCAGCGATGGCCTGCCGAATATCATCCAGGGACAAAATCTGTGCACATGTTGCGCCTGCTATGTCATCAGGGACCATTGTTTGCAGCAGGATTAATTTTACGTGAGCCAGCGGCCAGGCTGTCACTAACACCATGAAACCACCTAACGTGGCTGCTCTGGTGTCGTGAAAGAATCGACTGTGGATTGACGCTCTGTTGTCTTCAGTGATGAGAGTAGGTTCTGTCTGTATGTGAGTGATGGACGATGAATTGTATGGCGCAGAACTGGTGAGCAGCCTGTTCCAGAGTGCATTCATTCTCCCACGAGACCCAGATGCCTTCACAGGCTTCATAATGTGTGGGTCGATCAGTTACAAATGGCTCTGAGCACTATGCGACTTAACTTCTGAGGTCATCAGTCGCCTAGAACTTAGAACTAATTAAACCTAACTAACCTAAGGACATCACACACATCCATGCCCGAGGCAGGATTCGAACCTGTGACCGTAGCGGTCGCCCGGCTCCAGACTGCAGCGCCTAGAATCGCACGGCCACTCCGGCCGGCCCATCAGTTACAACTCGGGATCAGTTTCGGTGTTTTTTTTTTTTCAGAGTAAACTAACAGTTTACAGCATGTCACCTCCGTGCGCCTGACAGTTCTTCGGCAGGAAGATGATGCGCTTTCTCAGCTGGGCAACGCACATTCGCATGCTGCTACTGCGATGCAACGTGCACTTCTTGGTGTACAGTAACTGTCTTGGCCAACAAGATCACCGGATCTCCGGCCAATTGAACACGCGCGGGACATTATGAAGAGGGAATTTACTCTTTGTCGGGAAGCTGCAAGAATCATTGTCGAATTGGAACAAAAGACGCAAGGTGATGGAACAGTGTATGCCAGGATAGCATTAGGCACATTTTTGACCGTTCCCCTGCTAGAATATGTGCTTGCGTTGTCACCAGGAGGGAGAACATTGTGCACTGTTGCCACTATTTGGGCACACTTCACTGTGACATGTGTGTTTAATGTGCTCCGAATTTGTTTTCATATACTTCAAAATGATGAACTGTCTGTTACTTGATTTGTCAATAAAATCACGTTGTCGTTGAGGGTGTTGCATTTTTCCCCCAGTTAAACTACACAAGTGTAAGAATTACGTATTATAGTTCTAATTCATGAAGTGCAAAAATTTTTGCTCTGTGTTTCATACAAGTAGTACACTGAAAACATCTGAACTAGTGTGATAGCAGATATTTATCTGGAAACCTCCGTCTCCGCAAGCACGTATCTCGTAGTTCAACAGCAACACTGAACGGAACATATCGAAGGTTAACATGACTGAGGACTAAGGAGAGAAACCCAGATTATATTCAGACTGAAGATATTTCTCATTAATCGAATAAAATCTTTGATGCTTCATAGGAAGATATCATTCAATTTACCGCGTTGTACCACTTGACCCTTTATAGACAATAAACAAGGAAAATCGTAACATATTAATATTAACGCTCGCAATATTGTTTGATTGGAAGAGCAATGAGTTAAACAATTTGAAATTTTTGATGAGTTGAATACAAGTTGAATATTGAGTGTTCTAAAGGAGTTACGAGAGCGAAAAAAGACGTAACTTTTCTCAAGCTAAACACGACTCAAAGTATCTCGCAAAAAGAAGTCTAAAGCCTCTTAATCTGAAAAACTACGTGACGTATAATCACTTAAATGCAGAGGAAGGATAAAAACCACAAACCGTCTCACCGTAATCCTGAATGAATTAGCTTCTGTGCGCCTAGTTCATTACCACAAAACGAAGATTCTGTACTAAACAGATCAGCACGTCCTCACAGTGGGAGGCGGAAGAACGGATTTTGCAGTCAGGAAGGCCACTTTGCCCGCAGACCACGCAGCCTCGCCAAATGCTTTTCTATTGGCTGAATCACAGCAAAGCTCAGACAGCTTCCTAGCCATAGCTCATAGTAGCCACGCAAATATGTACTACTTCACCAGACAGAGAAGTGATTACAGATACTTCGAGACAGACAAGTTGTAAGCCGTACGCTGTCTTCGTACCTGTTTCAAAGATTCTAGGTTCGATTAATTCAACTTGGTATAATATTATGTTTTCCCTTGCTTTCACTTCTGTGGGGTAACACCGATACTCAGAGAAAGTGTCCACGTAACTGCCTTTTATTTTAATTTTAAAGTGCCCTTTCTGATCAGCAAATTCCAACTCTGTGTCGGTTCACTGTAGTGCATGAAACGTGAGTTTACTTGAGTGTTAAAAAAGTGTAGGAGCGCCAACGGTACATTCCTGTGCTGCCTACATGACTCATAGGTCGTTCGCCGATGGATAAACGAAACTTCCCCCAAATTTTCAAGAGGGGCGTTTCATTAGCTCGTCATATTACTTGGCAGAGGATTCTAGAAGCTCCTGGTAGCTTTATTTCGGAAGATGAGCGCTAAATAATGTGTACTCCAAAAAGCTCTGGTCAGAGTCTGATTCTGTACTGTCGCTCAGAAAACTTGGGAGGGGACCGATCGATGAGGAGTCTGGGAAACGGGATAGGTGCCGTCGTGGTCGTTGGAGTGTAGGCTGATAGCTTTGGGGACATGTAAGTACAGTCGCGATAGCTTTGAGGCTGCTGAAAGTGCTGTCACATGTTTGTGTAATTGTATAAAGTTCGGTCAGATTGCGTTGGGGACTTATACAGAATATGAAGAGGAGCTTGGTTGCCGGTCATAGCTAAAAGCACGGAATAACTGAGAAGAAATTGAATGCTAGGATTATCAAACTTCGGGCGCTCTGCATATCATATCCCTGTCAGATGCAATAGATGAATCATAGAAGACTAAAGAGGTTGCAGCAGTATGGAGCTCCTCTAGCCTGCACGTTGAAAAACGTTAGCGATCAGTTGTAGACCCCGTAGTACACTGAGGTGACAAAAATTTTGGGATAGAGATATGGACATGTACAGATGGCAATAGCATCGCGTACCCAAGGTATAAAATGGCAGTGCACTGCCAGAGCTGTCGTTTGCTCTCTGGTGATTCAAATGAGAGGGTTTCCGACGTGAATATCGCCGCACGAACGCGGAATGGTAGTTGGAGCTAGAGGCATGGGACTGTACATTTCCGAAATGGTTAGAGAATTCAGTATTCCTACTAAGCTGTGCACGGCTCATGTTCGTGCTGTTTATTGCTTGTCATCTTGTCTTTGCGGTACTGCCGTCCCGTTTCTTATTCGATTCACTGGCGTCACTAAGTTGCTGGCTTGCCGGCCCGTGATTGGAAGCAGCAGCGCTTATCGATAAGAGCTCTATCGTACTATCTTTGGAGCGACCTCTAGTATTTCCGGGTCGTCGTGTGTCGGGAGTTCAGTCGGGACGAAGCAGCAGTGAGGACCGGACAGCCATGACTTGCCAGACCGTTGCCAACACACAAGGTTTGAGTGAGGACGACCTTGGTTGGTCGTTCGGTCAGTAGTCTCATCGGACGACGTGTATTTGGTCGCTGACCGCTTCTGGGTTCTCTGTGTGTGTCGACTTGTCACAGCTGCATGATGGACTGAGTCAGTCGGTTGGGTCGGAGCAGCAAGGAACTCTCCATGGCGCGGGGCCAGGCCGGGACGTCTGGCGGCGTGCACGCGCTGTCGGATCGAGAGGCGCTAGCTGAGAGAGCGACAAAGTTCGTTGCCCACCGAACCTGGACGTTGAAGTTGAGTGATCAGTTAACCTGTTATGAAGCCTCAACTATTGTGACATCTCTTCGTTCATTTGCGGGTTGTTGCTCCCTGGGCCGTTCAGGCTAGCAGCAATGTATGATGTGTAGGGGCCAGCGAAATCTTGCAGCTTTCTTCCTATATTGTGATTAATTATTAAATTGACCGTTACTTACCAGTGAAGTGCACCAGAAATACTTTGTGCCCTGTGGCTTTAACGCCCCAGTTACTTGCCCTGGTCGTTAGCGTAGTTTTCCGGCAGTGTGCCTTTGCTCTTCACGTTGATGCTGTCTGGCACGGCATGTAGTTCGACAGCCTTTTAAGTTGTTTGGGTTCATAGTTTGCTTAGAGTGGTTATTGTTCCCTTGGATACTTTTGAACGCCAATTTCTGAAGACGTAGCGCTGTTCATATCCTCGTCCTCGGCCGATATTTTCTATCGTTGTGCCGTTGGTCGGACGGAAGGGAATTGGTTTAATTTTGGTCGGTCCTTGGGCTGTCCCTAGTTTGGGTTGACACCTGATTATTTAACTTCAACTCTTGGCTGCCTGTCTCACCTCACCTTACGTTTGAGCTGCCTTCTCAGGTCGACACTTCTGAGCACCACTTGTTCTGTTGGTTTTATATTGTGATTTTCATTTTAGTATTGTGCGAGGCCTTCGGCCATGTATTAATTCCGTTCTTTTTAAATTTTACATCAATGCCTTCAGCCATGTTAAATTAAAATTTTGAAGATTGATTTTATTTTAAAAAATAAAAAATTATTTTTTCCTTAAAATTGGCTTTATCTGAAATAGTTTTTAATCCAGGGCCTAAGCCGTTAGTTGTTCGATGTTTTATGTGTGGCCTTCAGCTGAGGATTTACGTGAACCCCTTTAAATAAGGCCTTCAGCCGTGTGTATTGTTAAAAGGAAAATTTTTTATAAGAAGGAAGGGGTTCATTTTAAATTGTTTGTCTGACTTGTTGTTCGGGCCTTCCGTTGTTGTTTCAAATTGGTTTGTGGCCTCAGCTATGCAATAAGTTAATATTTCTTTAATTAGGCTTTCGGCCATTCTTTTGTGATTTTAAAAACAAATTTCTTGGATAGAAAAATTGTTTATTAATTATAGTTGTCCTTCAGACGTGTAGTGTAGGCCTTCAGCCGCTAATTGTTTTCAGTCGCATGTTTTTTTAAAAGGAAAAAAAATTACCCTATATTTTTGATTCAGCAGTTCTTGTTTCTGGTGTGGTTTTGGGCCTTCAGCCCAGAAAGCATCTCAAGTTCTTTAACTAGGCCTTCAGCCGTATTGGTTAGTTGTGATCTTTTAAAGCAATGTGTAAACGAGTGGTTCTTAGGAAAATGAAGTTTTGTGTTTGATTGTGCAGCTCACAGTAACTGTTTACGGCCCCATCCACAATCATAAGCTTATCCTGTGTGCTCTCCGAGTACCTGGTTTCCCCTACATCTACATCACCAACAGTTTGCCTAAAATACCAGATTTCAGGCATTAACTCTCACCATGCACAACGCAGTGGCCGACGGCCTTCATTTAACGACCAAGAGCATCAGTGTTCGCGTAGAGTTGTCAGTGCTAACAGACAAGCAACACTGCGCGCAATAACCGCAGAAATCAATGTCTGACGGACGACTAACGTATCCGTTAGAACAGTGTGGCGAAATTTGGCGTTAATGGGTTATGGCAGCAGACGATCAACGCGAGTGCCTTTGCCAACAGCACGACATCGCCTGCAGCGCCTCTCGTGACCTCGTGATCATATCGGTTCGACTCTAGACGATCGGGAAACGATCGGGAAACCGTGACTTCGTGGCTTGCTCAGATGAGTCCAGATTTATGTTGGTAAGAGTTGATGGTAGTGTGCGAGTGTGGCGCAGACACCACGAAGCCATAGACTTAAGTTGTCAACAAGGCACTGTGCAAGCTGGTAGTGGCTCCGTAATTGTATGGGCTGTGTTTGCACGGAATGAACTGATCCTCTGATCCAACCGATCATTGACTGGAAATGGTTATGTTCAGCTACTTGGAGACCATTTGCAGCCATTAATAGACTTCGTGTTCCCTAACAACGATGGAATTTTTGTGGATGACAGTGCGCCATGTCACAGGGTCACAATTGTTCGCGACGTCTCTGAAGAACATTGTGGACAATTTGTACGAAAGATTTTGAGAGGTGGCATGAGCCCCCTCTCATATTTCTATCTTACGATTTTCGTCTCTAATTGCATGCGGTGAAAAGTTGCTATTCCTTCACACGTGGACTTCCCACGCAGCGTCTCTCATCACCCAGGTGGTCCGGTGACAGGCGGGCTCTGCGGATCTCGAGAGGGTTAAGCCGACGACTGTGAGGGAGTCGAGTGAATGCTTTCCAGACGCCGACATTGTCAAAAGACACGCCCGGAGGGGTCTGAAGTAGCGGCTGGGCTAGAGATTCCGTTACTTCACAGAAACTTAGCGAAAACACTTTCTGGCGGGCTACCAGCGAGGCGTGGGAATGACTTGTGTACCCAGGCAGTTGTGGCGGGAAAATTCCCGCGCTTTCTGCAAAATAGTAACTGTGATTGGCTTGCTCAGAGCATAGCTCCGTGATGTAGCAAAATCAGCGCAGAAATTGGCGCCAAGAATCTCCATTGGTGGAAGGGTAGTGCTCTGGCAATGGAGTGGAATTTTCCGCCAGTTTTCGAGTTGCTGATTGGAACGTTTAACCACAGCCACTGTCATGGGGGCGCGAATGTTGTGTGTTCGGCCTGTACGGGTGCTCTAAGTAGTCGGCTCTCGCCTTTCGGTCAAGGAAGTCGAAGCAACCAGCCATCGCCTCCGGTACCCCAGATCGTGTTCTGGCAGTTAAGAAGACAGTTTGGTAATGTATGTCCACGGCACCGGCAGATAGGGATTTTCCTTGGTGATAATCAGAGCTCAGCAGAGCGCGCCTGTTGCTCTTTTTCTAACGTTGTTCTGTCTTGAGTAGCAGCAATTAATGTTGGGTTAGCTGTGTGTCTCTCTTAAGATTTGAGTGGCAAGGAATTGGCTCCACATACCACTTCGTCATAAACCTCACAATCTAGTTTAGGGACAACTTCACCTTCACAGCGTTTGTTTGAGTATCCAATTTGATGTATTATAAATGTTTCATGTGTTTTTGTTTATTATTTTGTGTTTAGTCTTAATAAATTATATTGTTATTTTGGACAGAACTTTCATTCTGTTAATCGGTACAGCAACCCATCATTTCTCACTACGTTAATGAAACCTTCCTTTATTTAACTTATTTATCAAATTAAATTATTGCAGGTGCCAAACTCATTTCTACTCCACTTGCAGGGTTGATTACAGTCAGTTCGTGTATATTTTTTAATCCATGTGCAACAGCAAAAGTCGGAGTTAGAATAGGGGGGGGGGGGCTTAGAGCATCATTTACATATGTAGATTCTAGAAGAATTTAGTGTTAAATACACTGCTTGCCCCGGCACCTCGCAATTTGGCTATCCATATCGCCCAACATGAATCCCGTCGAACATTTGTGGAACATAATTGAGAGGCCAGTTCTTGCACAGAATCCTGCACCGGCAACACTTTCGCAATTGTGGACGGCTGTAATGTCAGCATGGCTCAGTATTTCTGCAGATAACTTCCATAGACTTGTTGAGTCCATGCCACGTCTAGTTGCTGCGCTACACCGGGTAAAAGGAGGTCAGACATGATATTAGGAGGTATCACATGAATTTTGTCACCTCAGTGTAATTGATAGCTTCGTCAGTATTTCATCTTTCCTCTTTTGGAGAAAATTTAAATAATGAGATAATTTAGAATCATTTTTTGATTTCGCGTGAGTCTTCGGTTTATTCTTTCAGAGAGACTTGGTTTTGAAATGGCTAAAAATCGTTCACATGGCTCTGAGCACTGTCGGACTTAACATCTGAGGTCATC
Source organism: Schistocerca americana (assembly GCF_021461395.2). Classification (NCBI taxonomy): domain Eukaryota; kingdom Metazoa; phylum Arthropoda; class Insecta; order Orthoptera; family Acrididae; genus Schistocerca; species Schistocerca americana. Next base: position 319,185,248 of record NC_060120.1, on the reverse strand, counting down.
AGTCCCCTAGAACGTAGAAATACTTAAACCTAACTAACCTAAGGACATCACATACACCCATGCCCGAGGCAGGATTCGAACCTGCAACTGTAACGGTCGCGCGATTGCAGACTGAAGCGCCTAGAACCGCTCGGCTACAACGGCCGGCTTTTTGAAATGGTCCAACCTTAAGTACCGAAGCTTTAATTAGCGGAGATCTAACTTGCCTCCCGCCGTTTATCTCGCACAGCGTCTGTAGTCTCTTTCCTAAGGTACCAGTGTTGGCTTTCGGTTTCCATACATACGTTTAGCGCAGCACGCTCGTGCTCGCGTGATTAACATCCCTTCTAGTGCGCTATCCATTTCCTCATCACGCTGAGTACGCCACACGCTAATCTTTCTCCTACTTCGTTTCTACCCAGTTGCGAATCCGTACGGGAAAACTAGACGAACTAATTTTCCATTCCTTATTGTCAAATTCCATGTCAGCTGATCAAGAAAATGTCAATAAATATTGTAGTTTGCAAAGCTTCATGTAAATTACCAGTTTCATCATTTAACATAACTGTAGTCGGCAATGAAAATCAGAAAGGTATGGAAAACATGCAGGTGATGCAAAATTCGTCTTCCTAAGCGTATATCGATTTAGCATTACTTTGCGCAGGTTACATTAAGATCTCTCTCTTATATTAAAGGATTTATTTTTCTGTGCATAGAACGCGATATGGCCATGGTACTTCCGGTTGACGAACGGATCAAAATAAAAACTCAATAAGTAAAATATACAAAAATGGGATGTCAGATGAAGAAAGGCACTGATATTCTTATACAGAGATATATAATGTACATCAATCAATCTTAATAATTCGACAGGTACCTCTCAAAGTACCTATCGACGCTTATGTAAATACATGGCGTGAAAGGTGTCTAGCTACAGACACCTTTCAATATTCATTCTAACAAAAGACTTCAGGTTTCGTTTTTTATTTGTTTTCAAAAATAGCCAAACTAGGCACCGATAATCCACAAACTGGATAACCCATACCCGGATAATTGGGAGCTTGCTGCAATAATAGCAAAAGCTACAAATAATGTGAGTAGGTATGCAGTGCCAATAAAAGAGATTAAGAATGAGTCAGAAAGTAGTGGAGACTGGAGAGAGTTGAAAGGCGTTTCGCAGAACGGGTGCCCGTCCGTGCCGACATGGAAAGGCTCGCAGCCGCAGCTGCTGCTGCTGTTGCTGCCGTTGTCCGCGAGGGCGTGTCCCGTTATAGCTGGCGCTCACCTGTCGCCGGCGGGACACTCACCTGCCGCCAAATTAGCCGCGCCGAGACCCCAACCTGCCTAAAGACCTCTTATCACCACTGCGCCCTCTTCCGACAGGCCCGATGTTCCTCTCATTTCGCCTGTATCTTGTGCCAATCTCTACTACCCATTCACATACAACCAGCGTCCTCTGTAGTGCGTGTAAATATAGTCCACCGTCAATGACGCTTCCTGCTCTCTTCGTTGCTAAATTAACTCCTGCGTTCCTTGCCACCTGTCACGCAAAATATTCTCTTCACGTTTTAGAGCGAAAAAAAGACTACCACAGCTCTTAATACTGGAGAACAGGAGTACAGTTATTGTTAAATTTAATTAGCGAACATTCGACACTTCTAATTTTACAGAAACATAATAAATCTGCTATTCAAAAGCATATTATGACGCCAGATTTGAAATAAAGAACACACAAAACATTAACCATCCTGCTACAGTGACCAATAGTAGTCAAGCAAAGACACAAGACGAATGACCAATTATGTGAAGCGGTGATGGAAAAGCATTTGGGCACCTAAAGCTGCTGTAGGTCTCATGAAAGATTTCTTTCGAAGAGAAAAAAATACTGCAACGCAGACGATTCCATACGAAGACTACACAACGAACTTACAAGTAACTCTATTATCAGTGTAAACTTAGATTGAGATGTTCACTCTGCAACGGAGTGTGCGCTGATATGAAACTTCCTGGCAGATTAAAACTGTGTGCCGGACCGAGACTCGAGCTCGGAACCTTTGCCTTTCACGGGCAAGTGCTCTACCAACTGAGCTACCCAAGCACGACTCACGCCCCGTCCTCACAGCTTTACTTCCGCCAGTACCTCGTCTCCTACTTTCCAAACTTCTGCGTCCTCACGGCTTTACTTCGAAGTTAGGAAAGTAGGAGACGAGGTACTTACGGAAGTAAAGCTGTGAGGACAGGGCGTGAGTCGTGCTTGGGTAGCTCAGTTGGTAGGGCACTTGCCCACGAAAGGCAAAGGTCCCGAGTTCGCGTCTCGGTCCGGCACACAGTTTTAATCTGCCAGAAAGTTTCAGTGTTAACTTATTTAATGAAAGTCAATGTCAGTAAATTATTTTTACAATCCAGTTGTGAGGGGCAGACAAATGAGAACCGAGCAAGCGTCACAAAGGGACCATGGAATGGTTCCATTCAAAAGTAAACACCACACGCGTTAAGACATTTATCCTACTGGAAGACGAGACGACCAATTTCAGCCAGCCGCTGCGGCCGAGCGGTTCTAGGCGCTTCAGTCCAGAACCAGGTGGCTGCTACGGTCGCAGGTTCGAATCCTCCATCGGGCATGGATGTGTGTGATGTCATTAGGTTAGTTAAGTTTACGTAGTTCTAAGTCTAGGGGACTGATGACCTCAGATATTAAGTCCCATAGTGCTTAGAGCCATTTGAACCATTTTTTTGAACCGATTTCAGTTTCGTAGAACGCGGCCGTCCACTCACCGTTCTACAACCACACCCGCTCTTGCACTCCCTCGTCTGACTGAAACCGACGTCCACGCATGTGTTTCTTCAGGTCGCCAAAGATGTTAAAAGAGCCCAGAGATAGATCTGAGCTGAACGGAGGATGTTGCATTGTTTCCCAATCAAATCGCTGAAGTGTAGCATTCGTCCAATTGGTAGTCTGAGGGCGGGTGTTACTGTTCAGCAGAGTGATTCCGTCCGACTTCATTCCAACATCCCACATCTCTTCCGCCAAAGAAATCCGAAGCTATTCACACAAGTGTCGGTGAGGTCATGATGACCTTCTTTTTCGACCGCAGGTGCTATCTGCTCATCGAGTTCCTCGAACGCGGAACCGCAATCAGTGTGCGGTGCTATGAAGATATCTTGCAGAAACTGCAACTCTCCACAAAGTGAAAACACCGAGTAATTCTATCGGAGGAACCATCCTTCAGTGTACCAATCGGAAGAAGGCTACGCTTCAGCCATTTGATTGGTAAACACTGCAACATCCTCCGTATAACCCGGAGCTTAAACCGCGTGACTTTCACACCTTTGTCGAGCTGAAGAAAGACATGCTTTGACATCGATGTCAGTCGGACGGGGAAGTGCAAGAGTGGGTTCGGTTGTGGAGCCGTCAGTGTCCCACCGCGTTCTATGAACCCAGTCTACAGGGTTAATCGTCTGATATCCTAGTGGGATAAGTGTATTAACGCGTGTGGTAATTACTTTTGAATGGAACCAATCCATGTTCCACTGTGATAGGTGCCCGTTTTTTATTTCAGTGCCCCTTCTTTAATGAACTTTTACGCGATGGCAACCATTAATACATAACTTCTCATGGTCGGGATTCATGGTCATTTATTTCACTAATGCAGTTTCGGCCTTTGCGCCATTTTCAGGTAGTTTCAGGAGATTTCAGACTTCGAAATCCTCTGACATGTATACATTTCATCGTCAAAAATAGGAAGTTTCATGTCTAGTAGCTGGAAGTGTAGCTAACTGTTGCAAATGCAACATTTTAGATTTTGACAGTGGTACCCATTTCGCGACCGATCGGACCTTACTTTCCAAATAGCCCTCGCACTTCATTGCAGCAATTGTTTTCAAAGTTATTGATAGTAAAATGACAAAATAGAGAATCTCTATGCCGTTGAGACGAACCTGTACTATTTTCGGTCAAGGAGAAAGTGTCACCCTTCGGAACAAGGCTGGTGGATTACTTCTTCGGTTTCCACTGGTCACAATGTTTTTCTTTCTTTCTTTTTTCGTATGCTACAGAAATACAAGGGTGACACTCACCGCTGAATGATCTTCCGAACGTTCCTCTATAGACACACATGGCGTTCTTGGAAGGCCGAGGTCCTCGCTGGCCTGTAATTTCGCCAGCGCCCCTGCTGTTGACATTTCTCTGTCATTACATACTCCGGTCTCCCGTCTTCTAGCAGGTGTCCTTTGCGGTTTCGGCGAATTGCGGCTTCGGGCTGCATCACCTTCACCCACGCTATCTGCACCTGTCTCCTCTGTCTGCCGCACTCTCTACAAATCTTGTAAGATAAAAAGGGGATACGATGTCGTCACCCACTACAGGCGGCCACAACAGATCAGACGAACACAGTCGCGGTACCACCGAACTGGCTGTAAAGGACCATCGCACGCTTATAAAATACCTATAATTGTAATCATCACATGTTTCGGGACTAAATACAATCAACAGTACTCGTGTCACTGTTAAAAGGAAGAAATGATGTACGTCCTTCCTAACTGAATCAATTTCCGAAAACATATTTCAACATTTCGGCGTTTTCTGTGTCGTCCTACGTTTCGATATGAGCACAAAACAGCACTATAGATGACTTTTAACATAAAGAAATCTAAATCATCCACACAGTCGTTCAGTGATCACGCTGCCACCGAAAAGGATGACGGCACCAACCTGTCCTCCAGGAGGAGCGGAACACACCCATACTTAGAAGAGTGCCGAGCTGCATAGTGTAGATGCGCTAATATCAACTTCTATAAAGGGCGCCAAGCGGTAAGGATTATTTTACCTCCTCTCCTCAAACTGACAGTTCCCAAATGTTTATCCATCTGCCAAATGCAGATAGAGGCAGACACAATGTTATCGACAGCATCAGAAGTACCTCATGAGAGAATCAGGAATGTACCTATAGTAGCTACCAAGAGGAACTCAACTGGACGTTCTTCAAATGATTTTAGTTATCATTCACTGGGATCGGGACTAGACCACAGTCAAAGATACATCAGCGCAAGTCAAGATTGGCTGCTGCCACACACTATCTTCATACTACACTGAAGCGCCAAGAAACTGGTATAGGCATGCGTATTCAAATACAGAGATATGCAAACAGGTAGAATACGGCGCAACGGTCGACAGCGCTATATAAGACAACAAACGTCTGCCGCAGTTGTTACATTGGTTAATGCAGCTACAATGGAAGCCTATGAAGATTTTAGTGAGTTTCAACGTGATGTTATAGTCACGTGCATTTAAGGGGCGCTATAAGCTCGCCAGTGGGGCAGTTGGTCAGTCGGAGTTAGTCTGGTCAGTTGGTCAGCCGGGTCAGTGTGGGGCAGTCAGTGTCTGTCAGTCGTCCGGAGTGCTATTATGTGTTAGGCCGCCAATCTGCTCGAGTTTGTTCAGGCAATGGTCATTGGCGGTTGGGTTGATCGATTGGTCGGTCGCGCACTGAGACACAAGATGACTTGTCCGTCTTCAGCGTCGGCGCATGTGAGATCCCCACGTGAGTCCAGTGGGCTTCGCCGTAGAGCGAGGGGTAGTGGCTTCACGGCTGACACGAGAGCAACAGGAGTCAAACCACGACATCGGGCTGGCCGGTGCGAGCTGCGACACCTGCGTCCGTTGGAGCGGCTAGCACCGGACGGTTCGGGAGAGCGTTTTGGGGGTGCTGCGACATGTCTTCGCCAGACATCGCAGTTTATTAAAATTTAAGTGATTTGTGATATGTTGTTTCATTTACTTGTTAAATTTTACTAGTTTTCTTGGTCACTCGCTCGTCCCCAGCTTGCTCGTCTGTCTCCCGTCCGCATTTGTTAGGCAGTTAGTGTCTGTCTGTCTGTTTGTCTGTCGGTCTGCCGTACGTTAATAGCCGCCTCTGTCCTGTTGGGCGGATTCGCTGTTAACGAATTTATTGTTTGACGTGTAACGGCCGAATTCCTGAAATATGTTTTTATCTTGCCTATCATCTTGAGACGAGGTATATGTGTAATAAAGAGCATGTTTGTATATTTTATGTAAGACTGCATTTTATGGGTTTTTATTTAAATGATCATTTTAGTTCCCACGCTTCCACCGTACGAGGTTTTTATATATATATATATATTTAAATCAAGTTGCACCTTCGGTGGCAAGTTAATTTTTCTGATGTTAGTGTTTTGTACAATTTCCATCCCTCCTACGGGGTGCATAGTTTATGTGCTTGAGTGAGTTGTTAAAATTTTTAGTTTAAGGTAATCTGCTGTGTTGCAGATTTGCACCAGTCTAGTCTTTCAGAGGTGGTTGTGAGCGGTCCTGGCTACGGCAGTGTCAAAAGAGAGCGGCAAGGTTCCCAGCCCGAAAGCTCATACTGTCAAAATTTGTTCATTCTGCCTCTGAATAAATTGTAACTTGATATTTAGAGGGCGCTTTCTAATTTTAAATTTGTTATAGAAAAGGGGCTTTTAGGAATAAAATTTCCATTTAATGAAGGAAATTTAATTTGCTTTCATCAGTTACCCAGTGGCAACTACTTCCACGCTCACATGTTGTTGTTGTTGTTGTGGTCTTCAGTCCTGAGACTGGTTTGATACAGCTCTCCATGCTACTCTATCCTGTGCAAGCTTCTTCATCTCCCAGTACATACTGCAACCTACGTCCTTCTGAATCTGCTTAGTGTACTGATCTCTTGGTCTCCCTCTACAACTTTTACCCTCCACGCTGCCCTCCAATGCTAAATTTGTGATCCCGTGATGCCTTAGAACATGTCCTACCATCCGGTCCCTTCTTCTTGTCAAGTTATGCCACGAACTCCTTTTCTCCCCTATTCTATTCAATACCCCCTCATTAGTTACGTGATCTACCCATCTAATCTTCAGCATTCTTCTCTAGCACCGCATTTCGAAAGATTCTACTCTCTTCTTGTCCAAACTATTTATCGTCCATGTTTCACTTCCATACATGGCTACCCTCCATACAAATACTTTTAGAAACGACTTCCTGACACTTACATCAATACTCGATGTTAACAAATTTCTCTTCTTCAGAAACGCTTTTCTTGCCATTGCCAGTCTACATTTTATATCCTCTCTACTTCGACCATCAGTTATTTTGCTCCCCAAATAGCTCCTTTACTACTTTAAGCGTCTCACCTCCTAATATAATTCCCACAGCAATCCCCGATTTAATTCGACTACATTCCATTATTCTCGTTTTGCTTTTGTTGATGTTCATCTTATATCCTCCTTTCCGTCCAGCTGCTCTTCCAGGTCCTTTGCTGTTTCTGACAGAATTAGAATGTCATCGGCGAACCTCAAAGTTTTTATTTCTTCTCCATGGATTTTAACACCTACTCCGAATTTTTCTTTTGTCTCCTTTACTGCTTGCTCAATATACAGATTGAATAACAACGGGGAGAGACTACAACCCTGTCTCACTCCCTTCCCAACCGCTGTTTCCCTTTCATGTCCCTCGACTCTTATAACTGCCATCTGCTTTCTGTACAAATTGTAAATAGCCTTCCGCTCCTTGTATTTTACCCCTGCCACCTTTAGAATTTGGAAGAGAGTATTCCAGTCAACATTGTCAAAAGCTTTCTCAAAGTCTACAAATGCTAGAAACGTAGGTTTGCCTATCCTTAATCTTTTTTCTAAGATAAGTCGTAGGGTCAGTATTGCCTTACGTGTTCCAATATTTCTACGGAATCCAAACTGATCTTCCCCGAGGTCGGCTTCTACCAGATTTTCCATTCGTCTGTGAATAATTCGCGTTAGAATTTTGCAGCTGTGATTTATTAAACTGATAGTTCGGTAATATTCACATCTGTGAACACCTGCTTTCTTTGGGATTGGAATTATTATATTCTTCTTGAAGTCTGAGGGTATTTCGCCTGTCTCATACATCTTGCTCACCAGATCGTAGAGTTTTGTCAGGACTGGCTCTCCCAAGGCCGTCAGTAGTTCTAATGGAATGTTGTCTACTTCCGGGGCCCTGTTTCGACTCAGGTTTTTCAGTGCTCTGTCAAACTCTTCACGCAGTATTGTATCTCCCATTTCGTCTTCATCAACATTCTCTTCCATTTCCAGAATATTGTCCTCAAGTACATCGCCCTTCCACCTTTCTGCTTTCCCTTCTTTGCTTAGAACTGGGTTTCCATCTGAGGTCTTGATATTCATACAAGTGGTTCTCCTTTCTCCAAAGATCTCTTTAATTTTCCTGTAGGCAGTATCTATCTTACCCCTAGTGAGATAAGCCATCCCTGCTTAGCCATTTTGCACTTCCTGTCGATCTCATTTTTGAGACGTTTGTATTCCTTTTTGCTTCATTTACTGCATTTTTATATTTTCTCCTTTCATCAATTAAATTCAATATTTCTTCTGTTACCCAAGGATTTCTACTAGTCCTTGTCTTTTTACCTACTTGATCCTCTGCTGCCTTCACTACTTCATCCCTCAGAGCTACCCATTCGTCTTTTACAGTATTTCTTTCCCCCATTCTTGTCAATTGTTCCCTTATGCTGTCCATGAAACTCTGTACAACCTCTGGTTTAGTTAGTTTATCCTGGTCCCATCTCCTTAAATTCCCACCTTTTTGCAATTTCTTCAGTTTTAATCTACAGGTCATAACCAATAGATTGTGGTCAGAGTCCACATCTGCCCCTGGAAATGTCTTACAATTTAATACCTGGTTCCTAAATCTCTGTCTTACCATTATATAATCCATCTGATACCTTCTAGTATTTCCAGGATTCTTCCATGTGTACAACCTTCTTTTATGATTCTTGAACCAAGTGTTAGCTATGATTAAGTTATGCTCTGTGCAAAATTCTACCAGACGGCTTCCTCTTTCATTTCTCTCCCCCAATCCATATTCACCCACTATGTTTCCTTCTCTCCCTTTTCCTACTCTCGAATTCCAGTCACCCATGACTATTAAATTTTCGTCTCCCTTCACTACCTGAATAATTTCTTTTATCTCATCATACATTTCATCAATTTCTTCATCATCTGCAGAGCTAGTTGGCATATAAACTTGTACTATTGTAGCAGGTGTGGGCTTCGTGTCTATCTTGGCCGCAATAATGCGTTCAGTATGCTGTTTGTAGTAGCTTTCCCGCACACCTATATTTTTATTCATTATTAAACCTACTCCTGCACTACCCCAATTTGATTTTGTATTTATAACCCTGTATTCACCTGACCAAAAGTCTTGTTCCTCCTGTCACCGAACTTCGCTAATTCCCACTATATCTAACTTCAACCTATCCATTTCCCTTTTTAAATTTTCTAACCTACCTGCCCGATTAAGGAATCTGACATTCCATGCTCTGATCCGCATAATGCCAGTTTTCTTTTTCCTGATAACGACGTCCTCTTGAGTAGTCCCCGCCCGGCGATCCGAATGGGGGAATATTTTACCTCCGGAATATTTTACCCAAGAGGACGCCATCATCATTTAACCATACAGTAAAGCTGCATGCTCACGGGAAAAATTACGGCTGGAGTTTCCCCTTGCTTTCAGCCGTTCGCAGTACCAGCACAGCAAGGCCGTTTTTGTTAATGTTACAAGGCCAGATCAGTCAATCATCCAGACTGTTGCCCCTGCAACTACTGATAAGGCTGCTCTTCAGGAACCACATGTTTGTCTGGCATCTTAACAGATACTCCTCCGTTGTGGTTGCACCTACGGTACGGCCATCTGTATCGCTGAGGCACGCAAGCCTCCACACCAACGGCAAGGTCAATGGTTCATGGGGGGGGGGGGGGGGGGGCACGTAGTGTGATTAAATGTGTTAATGTTCTTGATGAATCGCTTGTAAATTCTTAAGAATAGGTTTTGAAATTAAATTCACGGTTCACTCTGTACAAGAAAACATATAGGAAAGAACAACTACTCGATAACTCGATTCAGTCTAGTTGACTGACGAAAGAAACAAACGAATAGCGTGCGGGCTGACTGGCAGGGTAGTCACGGATGGCAATGCCGTCGGCCACGGGGCGGGGGGGGGGGGGGGGGGGGGTAGGGGACCGGGCGCCCCACGCACACCTCGTGTCCCCCCCCCCCCCCCCCCCCCGTATGCATCCGCCACTGGATGCAATATTTAGTGAAGTAAAAAGTATAGCTGCACTACATTCCTTCACTGCAACACGCGGAAAGTCTTGCCAGATGTCGAGAAGTTGTTGGGGACTGCTGGCAAAGTATTGAGTCTTTATTGATGACAGCGACGGAGTATCCTACTACGCGGAGTACAGATGCCATGTCAGGAAATCGGCAGCTTCGGAAGTTTGCTTCAACTTCCAAAACAGGCCAAACTCACAAGGATTCAGGTATGTGTTCCAATATCTCCCAATATCCATGTTAGAATACGAGCTTGACGTTGTTTCTGTGGTATCCTGCCCACTCGTCTACTATTTTTTATTTTATTCAGTTTCGATTCCCCCCGAAGGGGGCGGGCTGGCAGCAGCTTCGTATGCCGCTCTTCAGCCTACAGAATTTGTTTTAAAAAGATGGAGATAATAAATAATGAAAGCAGACGATAAAATCGGTTACTTAAATGGTGCCCGCATCTCGTGGTCGTGCGGAAGCGTTCTCGCTTCCCACGCCCGGGTTCCCGGGTTCGATTCCCGGCGGGGTCATGGATTTTCTCTGCCTCGTGATGGCTGGGTGTTGTGTGCTGTCCTTAGATTAGTTAGGTTTAAGTAGTTCTAAGTTCTAGGGGACTGATGACCATAGATGTTAAGTCCCATAGTGCTCAGAGCCATTTGAACTTAAACGGTAAAATGGCGGAAAATTGTGGAACTTAAAACATAAAACAAAGGGTTGATGATGCTAATAAAATACACAGGAAGCAGACAGGTAAAATAATAGACAATTAAAAAAAACACGGCGACAGTCTGGTTTCTGTTTGCAGGAGATATAAAATTCACACCCAGCGACAGCATGATTTCTGTTCTCAACACTTTGGAAACGACGCACAACACTGAACACTCACTTGAACACTGCACTAAAAAGTTGGCACAAATATGACATACCACAGCCGAAGACAGACGGGGGGGGACCTGGACAGATGATCGGAAAAAAAGGGAGGAAGGAGAGGAAAAACGAAGTGGGGGGAAGGGGGAAAGGAGCTGGTGGAGTATGAGGACCCATAAGAGGGGGAGGGGGGTTGGGCAGATGCGATAGGGAGTGGGGAAAGGCAGAGGAGGGTAATGCAAAAGGGGGGGGGGGGAGAAGCGAGGCAGAGAGAGGTTAGGTGGGGAAAAAAACAGGATGGAAGGGGGGGAAGAAGGAGCCCGGGGAAAGGAAAGGAGGGGGAGATGAGAATCAGAGTTGATAGGAGGGATAAATGGAGAGAGAGAGGGCATCATCCGGGAGGGGGAGTTGATGGACGCCATCTTGGGAAAGGAGATGGAGGGTAGGGGGGACACAACAATGAAGGCACAGCAGAGGGCAGGGGTTGGAGAGGAGAGGAGCAACCAGGGGATGAGGGGGATCAAGGCGGCATAGAGTATGTGGATATGTTCGCGGAATAGAAGCAGATGGGGGAAAGGAACCAGGTCACAGAGGATCCGTGTGGGGGACAGGAGGCGGAAGGTGAGGTGGAGTGCATGGCGCTCGAAGACCTGGAGGGAGGGGGGGTGGATACCCAGGCGGGACTGGCATAACAGAGGATGGGACGGATTAAGGATTTGTAGGTGTGGAGGATGGTAGAGGGGTTCAACCCCCATGTCCGGCCAGAGAGGAGTTTGAGGAGTCGGAGGTGGTTGTGCGCTTTGGATTGGATGAAGTGGAGATGAGGGATCCAGGTGAGGTGACGTTCAATGGTGAGGCCAAAATAGGTGAGGGTGGGGGAGAGGCAAAAAGGTCAAGGTGATTCTGGAGAAGGCGTTGGGACTGTTGGAGAGTAGGAGCGAGGGCAAGGAATGCGGTGTCATCGGCATACTGCAGGAGGTGTACTGGAGGGGGCTCGTCTACTGTAGGGTGCCCAGGAAGCTGATTTCTTGGATAGCTAGGCAACATACAAGCAAATCTTATTAATGGAGTTTATTACAGTAATTGAACTGACAGTACTTAACTTGCATATGTACAGTGTGTTGAACATTCTAAGTAGTAATTCCTGTCAGTACACTCTCAACGCTCCATTAAAGTACGTGGTGCCAGCTGTGACTAATTCATGGAAACCCCAAATCTTTAGTACTGCCAACAAAAGTATCAGCTCTGCCAGACGGAGCTCGGCAATATCTTTCGAAAATTCTGTGGATGACTTTGTTCATCTCAGTAATACGGAAGTTCCCCGCCCCCCCCCCCCCCTCGCCCCAACGTAGTCTTTAATTTACGCTCTCACTGAAATGCTGATAAACTATGTGGTTAAAGTACTGAGTGGGAAAGAAGTAATTTCAACCTCTCCCACGCGTTAGAAAGCATGCAACTTTGTATTTGGCCTATCTACGTCTGTCGACCTACATAATTGTTCTACAAGCCATACATACTCCACTCGCTACTGTAGAATTCGTGGTGGAGTGTATTTGTTGTGCCATTAGTAGTGAATTTCTATTTCGTTCCATTCGCGAACTGGGCGAGGGAAAATTAGTTGCATACATTTCAGAAAAAGAATCGCTAATAGTTACAGGTTGATGTTTTCATTTATTCAGTCATTACTAGGTTAGAGGATGAAGCCTTATTATCAAATATCTCCTCTATAAACACTACAAACGGTAGAGCAATATTATATAGATGGTCTTGGTAGTGGCTTTTGCGGGATTTCCTTTACACTACACCAAGCTTTCGCAGAATCATTACTGCAGATCTCAGTCTTCCTCACTACTTTTGTTATGTGTTATCCTATTTTATCACTTCACAGTATTACAACTAAATGTTTATTCAACTTGTTGTGTTCCAGCTATTCTTGTATTGAGATATTTTTGTCTTCGTTCTCTTTGTTAGGGTTTGAAACGTCCCCTTAGAAGAATTATACAAGACCGTGCTTAAACTGACACACAATATTATTAGCGCAACGCAATCTGACTTTCAATAATCCCTACAAAAGAATGACCCTGACTAACATTAACCTATACCTTTCACAAATCACTTACCTCACAAAAATCTTCGTTACTCGAAATACTGCAATACAGCGAGCGCCACTACTGCCAGCTAAATAAAAGATTCAAACTACGGAAGGCACTAACTACTGATAGGCATAATTAGCAAATGAAAGATTTTGATAGAGAACAAACAATGTATTTACCTCAATAGTGTTCAAAAGTCATAATGTATATAGCAGTTCATGATATCCAGTGTTACAAATTTCAAAACTCCGCCATCTCTCTCCCCACATCCACCACTGCTGGCGGCTCACCTCCAACTGCGCAACGCTACGCGCTGTTAACATCCAGCTGCCCAACACTACAATGGCAGACAACAATGCAAACTAGCCACAGACTGCACACAGCACAGCCAGTGATTTTCATACAGAGCGCTACATGGCGTTACCAATAAGAAAACGGAAACAGCCTACTTACAGGTTATACAGTGAGGTGAAAAAAATGACGGGATACCTCCTAACATCGTGTCGGATCTCCATTTGCAGGGCGTAATGCAACAACTCTGCGTGTCATCTACTCAACAAGTCACTGGAAGTGTCTTGCAGAAGTACTGAGCCACGCTGCCTCTGCAGCCGCCCACAACTGCGAAAGTATTGCCGGCGCAGGATTTTGTGAACGCACTGATCTCTCAATTATGTTCCATAAATGTTCGATGGGATTCACGTCCAGCGATCTGGGTGGCAAAATGATTCGCTCGAATTTTCCAGAATGTTCTTCAAACCAATAGCGTGCCACTGAGACCCTGTGACATGGCACATTGTCATAAAAAAAACCTCCATCGTTGTCTTCAGACAGTTTCCAAGTCGCCTAGGTTCAACCGATATGGTTACGGGCCCAGGAGAGGCGCTGCAGGCGAAGATTTGCTGTTAGCAATGGCAATCGCGTCGATCGTCTGCTGCCAAGGGCCATTAATGCCAAATTTCGCCGCACTGTCCTAACGGATACTTTAGTCGTACGTCCCACTGTGATTTCCGATATTATTTCACGCAGTGTTGCTTGACTGCTAGCACTGACCACTTCACGCTAACGTCGCTGATCTCGGTCGTTAAATGAAGACCGGCCGGCCGTTGTGGCCGAGCGGTTCTAGACGCTTCAGTCCGGAACCAGGCTGCTACTACGGTAGCAGGTTCGAATCCTGCTTCGGCCATGGATGTGTGTGATGTCCTTAAGTTAGTTAGGTTTACGTAGTTCTAAGCCTAGGGGACTGATGACCTGAGATGTTAAGTCCTATAGTGCTTAGAGCCATTTGAACAATTTTTTAAATGAAGGCTGTCAGCCACTGCGTTGTCCGTGGTGTGACGTAATGCCTGAAATCTGGTATTCTTGTCATTGTGGATCTCGGAATACTGAATTCACTAACGATTTCCGAAATGGAATGTTCCGTACATCTCCAACTACCATTCTGTATTCCAAGTCTGTTAATTTCTCGTCATGCGGCCGTAATGGCGTCGGAAACTTTTTCATATGAATTTGAGTACAGATGACAGTTCTGTCAGTGCACTGCCCTTTTGTACCTCGTGTACGCGATATTACCACCATCTTTATATGTGTGTGTCGCTGTCCCATGACTTTTGCCACCACAGTCTGTGATCTATCCATATAATCATATATGATAACATGGCTGACATTCCTTATGACGCCCGAAAATTTTGTCGAAATGTTCCTGCATTTTCTCGCTATTCCCCAGTGACGATGCTTATTTGTTGATAAAGGAAACGTCAAGGATGAGTATGATAGTTCTGCGTAACGTATCTGGTAAATCATTTATGAATTTTACGAAGTATGAGGCATATCGCTCGTAGTTTCGTTTCTGCTTATCATTCGACGTCCTTTATAACGTACCGGGTGTAATTAGTGTAACATTCACTAAGATAACTGTATATTTGTAAAGATACTCCGGACAAGTCTGTTTTGGCGACAATGTGTTTCTTATTGTGTGTAATACAGTATACTTAATACCCCTCTCATGTTAAATAAGTAGTTAGCTGCCTGTTTTATTCTTCCTGCTACCAATAACAAACAGGTTTGTTTCCATCAGAAAACGTATACTCCACGACCGTATTTGTGAGACCAAGGGTAGGAGGAAGGTCAGTATCGGTCTGAATTCAGCGCTACATTAGAAAAAGAACATAATGAGAATGGGACATTAAAATACAAATTAAGATCAGATCACTAAAAATCGCACATGGAACGTCGCTGCCATTACAGATACGAAACAGTTAAACTGAGCATGCTGCTTTCACTTCCAGCTGTTAACCTCAATATGTCACGTTAATACGAGGGTAATCCAAAGAGTAAGGTCTCCTATTTTTTGTAAGTACACAGACTGTTTATTTGTAGAATGGTTTACATTTGGTTACAACTTGAACATATAACTATTTTTCGACATAATCACCATTTCTGTCGACGCATTTTTGTAGACGCTGTGGCAGTTTTTGTATGCCCATGTCATACCAGCTCGCCGCCATGCTTTTCAGAAAGTTATGAACCTCTTCTTTCACCTCGTCGTCGGAGCTGAATCGCTTTCCGGCCAAATGTTCTTTTAACCTAGGGAACAGGTGATAGTCACTGGGCGCCAAGTCAGGCTATAGGGAGATGGGTGATTATGTTCCACTGAAACTGTTGCAGAAGAGCAACGGTTTGCCGAGTGATGTGTGGGCGAGCGTTGTCGTGGAGAATGTGTACGCCCTCACTCAACATTCCTCTTCTCCGATTTTGAATTGCCTGTTTCAGTTTTTTCTGTCTCACAGTACCTGTCAGTGTTAATTTGGTCCCAGTGATTCAGCTCCGACGACGAGGTGAAAGAAGAGATTCATAACTTTCTGAACAGCATGGCGGCGAGCTGGTATGACATGGGCATACAAAAACTGCCACAGCGTCTACAAAAATGCATCGACGGAAATGGTGATTATGTCGAAAAATAGCTAAATGTTCAAGCTGTAAACTGATGTAAACCATTGTAGAAATAAACAGGTATATGTCCTAATATAAAAAAATAGGAGACCTTACTTTTGGGATTACCCTTGTAGTGACTAGGTCCCTCTTTCTTATAGTCATTTGCATACTAAATTTTTTTTAAATATTTAAGAAATTAAATATACTTGCTTTACATAAAATTACAATCGAATCCTTAAATAGCAAAGTACATTCAGTAATTGTGTTTAAATAGAAAGGAAGCATCGACATTTAGGTGGTGCAAATTGAAATACTGTTTCTGGATAAAACCTAAATCAATACTAGTAGCAAGAACCAAGTTATACAATATGGATACATATCGCATACTGAGTGGATAATTACGTTTTCCAATGTAGCTTACATTACGTTACGACTTGTTATTGGCTTATCAAGCCCAATGGACATAAACTTTTTCTTATTAATAGCTAGTTCGAGAGGTCCGAAATGCCCAAATTCAACATTTTTTAACTCTTCTTAAGGTTGTACTAGCCTTCATGATGATGGATACTCCTAAATATTGGTAGGTTGCTACTGATCCCAATGACTGGTGACTGAAGGCTGACAGGTAGAAAGCCAGACGAGATAGTTCAAATGGCTCTGAGCACTATGGGACTTAACTTCTGAGGTCATCAGTCCCCTAGAACTTAGAAATACTTAAAGTAACCTAAGGACATCACACACAGCCATGCCCGAGACAGGATTCGAACCTGCGACCAGAGGAGACGGTCGGTGGCTCTCACCCTGGGCGCCGCTGGACGCGGCAGGAGCGCCACGTGTCGGCGTGCCGCGCAGCCCTAATTGATTGTGGCCGTCTCCGCCCCCGCCGCCCCCACCGCCTCCGCTCCGGCCACAGGCGCCGTTATTTATAGCCGGCCAGCCTGGACTCCAGGGCCTGCAGCGTCCAAGGCCAGCGCTCCGTTTCACTGGAGTCTCGAGTGCGGCCCCGCTGCAACTGGTGCTACGGTCGAAGCGACGCTCCTCCACGCCAGTTGTGGCGGGCGGGCTCCGGCAGAAAGAGCAAGGAACTGTGGCAGGAGCGGCCGTAGCAGACGGAATCGCAGGCTCTTCGCGTCCTAGGGAAGGTGCCAGCAAGGTGACACAAATGTTATGCGGGAGCACGAAGTTCGAGCAACCATCCTGCCGCCTTCATTATTTTGCCAAATCCCCACTGTCCCTTCTTCTAGGTGAGGACGGTAGTTCCAGGCTATTCGGTAGGTCCACATGGTGGCGGATCGATGGAGGCCATCTTCTTGAGGCAGGTTAGCTGCAAATAATCCTTATACAACAATGAATTTCTGGATTTTCGTTTTTATAGGCCTCCTGTTCTGTTTCCCTCAACACGAGGATTGCGGCGCAGTGAGTAGTTTCTCCCCTTTTTGACATCTCGACTTACCTGGAGAGGACAGTGTTGCTGATCGCCTCAAACGCCAACTTCCCTCCTCTTACGCTTTAGAGAAACTTCCTTTCTCTACCTGATTAAGGGACTGCAGCTCCAAGGTCGAAACGTCGATAACGACCAGGAGTGCAGTGTGCTCACCCCATGACCCTATACACCACATCCAATTACGTATGATGAGGATTACATGGCGGACGGTCGGCTATCCTTCCGTTTCAGTGGCAATTTGTTAGAGTCCAAAAGAGAACGCTGTACTCTCCAACTTATGATAAGAAAAGCTGAGGCAGTAGTTGCATTGGGATGTTGAATCTAGTCACTGTGTGGATATTTCAGCAGCACTGTTTCCTCACAGTCCTCAATCGACTTTTGTCATCAGTTAAATTACTGATGACAGGTAGCTAAGCTCATTCTTCTTCGGGGGCAGGAGGGGGGGGGGGGGCGGCTGTCTGTAAGTGGGAAGTGGGCAACAGGGATCACTTGCCCTCCGGCGATAATTCTGCCAGCACAGCTTAAACATGACTGCAGTATACGTATCTGCCTGCCTCCGTCGACTGTTATCATACAGTCACTATCTCCCTCTTGTACGTCGAACCGCGGCAGTAACTGACCATCTCTCATTGGACAGACGTGAATATTCGAACTATCAATTTAGTAAGTCATGTCTGCAAAAATACTGACACGAATTATTTACAGGAGAATGGAGAAACTGGTAGCAGCTGATCTCGGGAGGATCAGTCTGCGTTTCGGAGAAATGCATAGACGTGGGAGGCAGAATTGACAGCTTATCTTAGAAAGTATGTAAAGAGAGTTAAACCTATCTAGAATTTGCAGATGGAGAGAAAGGTTTTGACAATGTTAACTAAGATGTACTTCGAAATTGTGAAGATAGCAAAGAAAAAGTATAGGGAGAAAAAGGTTATTTACAAAGTACACGGAAACCAAACTGTAGTTATAACAGTCGAAGGTAATGAAAAGGAAGCATTTTGGATTATTACTAGGATTATGCTTAGTAATTGAAATTGTGACTGCATCACTTTCAGCTATACAGCACTGAAATACTGAAATAGCATTTACAAGTGTAGTTCATATTTGTCTAGGTGTAAATAATGGTTGAATTTTCTGAACATTACATGCAGATGGAGCTTGTACAGCTTTTAATCTGCGTTTATATGCATGAAGGACGAGGAATAGTGAATAGTGGAACAGTAATTTTATTCTTAGTTACTGTAACCGCATTTACTGGGTACGTTTTACTTCGAGGTCAGATACCTTTTTGAGGAGTGACAATAACAAAATTTATTATGAATAGTCTCATATTTAGAAGCAGATTTAGTGCAATAAGTTTAAGAAGGGTTCGCCATAGGTAATGCAACATTAAATCGACTGGTTACCTTCCATTGCTAGGTGGTAGCCTTTAAATCGGCCGCGGTCCGGTAGTATGCGTCGGACCCGCGTGGCGCCACTGTCAGTGATTGCAGACCGAGCGCCACCACACGGCAGGTCTAAAGAGACTCCCTAGCACTCGCCCGAGTTGTACAGCCGACTTTGCTAGGAAAGGTTCACTGACAAATACTCTCTCATTTGCCGAGACGATAGTTAGCATAGCCTTCAGCTACGTCATTTGCTACGACCTAGCAAGGCGCCATAGCATTTGATATTTATTTTGTGAAGCATGTACAGTCAAGAGAGATGTTCTACAATTATGGATTAAAGTTAAGTATTACAGCTACTGCGTCCGTTTTTCTAAGTTCTCATTTCCTTGTAATGTTCCAGACCTCACGCCAGCCTGCGTGAGCTTAAAAGCGTGCATTTCGGCCTCCTCTAGCAACACGGTGTTGGCTCTTCTGCCAACACTTCATGTAATGCCAGATGATGATGATGATGATGGTGATGTTTGGTTTGTGGGGCGCTCAACTGCGAGGTCATCAGCTCCCGTACCAAGTCCCAATTTTTTCAGTCCAATTTTTACACAATCCAAGGTAGCCACTGTCACGAATGATGATGATGATGATGATGAAATGATGAGGACAACACAAACAGCCAGTCCCCATAATCCCTGATGGCTGATACACAGATAATTATGTAATAATTTTTATTGATTTGAAGATGACTCGTTAATGAACTGAAACTAGCAATCAGTAAAGGAGTTTTAACGATACTGAACTAAGATATTCATCCACATAGTTTTTTACAATTATATTGATAAAATAATTTTTAATTATTAATTATTTATTGTTGAATTAATCATTATCTTGTAGGAGATAGAGATAATTTTGTGCAGATAAATCCGCTTGTAACACCTGTTCTTATTCAACCAGAACGATATTTACTATTTACTTACACTACTTTACGATTTGACTTGAAGTTTGCCATTGACGTAATTCTGTTAGATTAAGTAGAGGGTTTGGAAGAGCAGTCGAATGCCATAGGTAGTGTCTTGAAACGTGGTAGTAATACGAACATCAAGAAATGAACAGCAAGCGTAATGGAATGTAGTCGAAGTAAATCTGGCGATGTTGAAGGAATTTGATTAGAATATGAGACATTAAAATAGTAGATGGTTTTGCTATTCGGACAGCAAAATAACTAACGACCAAAGCATAGACGATATGAAACGTAGACTGACTGTAGCATGAGAAACATTTCCCTAAAAGGGGAATTTGCTTACATCGAACATACATATTAGTCTTAGGAAGTCTTTTCTGAAGGTATTTGTCTGGGATGAAATTGTGTACAGAATTGAAATGTGCAAAATAAGTAGTTACGACAAGAATAAGATAGAAACAGTTGAAATGTGGTGATTCAGATGAATGCTAAAGATTAGACGGGAAATCGAGTAACTAATGCAAAAAGGAAGGAAGGGGGAAAGGAAGATTAGGATCTAACGTCCCGTCTACAATTAAATCATTAGAGAAGGAGCATAAGTTTGGGGTGGTTCAAGGATGTCCTTTCAAAAGAAGCGACCCGGAATTTGCCTGGAAGCGATTTAGAGAAAACATGCTAAACCTACATCTGGAAGGTCGGTCGCAGATCTGAGCCATCATCGTCTAGAAAGCGAGTCCTCTGCGCTACCTCGCTCGGTGGTAACGAATGAGGAGGTACTGAATCGATCTGCAAGGAAAAGGAACTTACGGTAGAAGTTGACTAAATGAAGGAATCGGGTGATTGAACAGATCCTGAGATATTAAGTAATCTTTCTGGTAATGGAAGACGGAGTGTGATTAAGAATTGTAGAGGCAGAGCAAGGTATGAATACAGTAAACTTGTTCAAATGGAGGCGGGTTCCGGTAGCTATGAAGAGAAAGATATTTGTACCGGGCAGAGCAAAAGGACGGAGTAAAGTGGAGTGGAGAGCTACATAAAACCAACCTGTGAACTGAACACCATAACAACAACTGTGGACAATGAAGACCGCTATATTTTTCTTTTTTTTGGGGGAGGGGGGGGGGGGCGGTCCTCCACGAATTCATCTCCTGCGCCAACTATTTCATCTCAGAGTAGCAATTTGACCCTAAGTTCTCCTCTACAGTGTTTGGTCTATACATAACCTTCTAGTGCGATGGAGGTACCTTGATGCATTAATGCATGTCCTGTCACCCTGTCCCTTCTTCTTGTTAGTAACTTCCATATGTTCCTTTCTCCACCTATTCTGCTGAGAACCTCCTCTTTTCTTGTCTTATCAATCCATCTAATTTTCAACATTCTTCTGCAGCATCACATCTCAAACGTTCCCATTCCCCTCTATTTCGGTTTTCGCACTGTCCATGATTCACTATCGTACAATAATGTGCTCCAGACGTACATCCTCAGAAATATGTTCCTCAAATTAAGGCCTACTTATGATGCCAGTAGAGTTCTCTTGGTCACGACGCTTTTTTTCTGTGCTAGTCTGTCTTTTTTCTCTCCCCTTCCCTTCGTCCGTCGTTGGCTATTTTGTTTCCAAGATAGCAGAATTCCTGAACTTCATCTGTTTCATGATAACCAGTTTTGATGCTAAGTTTCTCGCTACTTTCATTTCCGCTGCCCCCCCCCCCCCTCCCCCCAATACGTTAGTCTTTTTCCGCTTTACTTTCAATCCATATTGTGTAGTCATTAGAATGTTCATTCCATTCAACAGATTCTGTAATTATTCTCCTCTTTCACTGAGGTCAGCAATGTCATTAGCGAATGTTACCATTGATATCCTTTCAACCTGAACAGCAAATCCCACCTTTGAACTTGTCTTTTTTTTTTCTCATCTTTGCTTCTTGCGCCCTTAGATCGAACAGTAGGGTCGAAAGCCTGCGCGCCTGTTTTACACCCTTATCAATCCGACCACTTCATTCTTGGTCATCAAATCTGGGTTATTGTACATACTGTATATTACTCCTCTCTTCCTATAGCCTACTCCTATCTTTCTCAGAATTTTGATCTTGCCGCACTTAAAAATTGTCGAACGCTTCTCTAGATCGAAAACTCCTATAACTGTGTCTTGACTTTTCTCCAGTCTTGCTTACGTTGTCAAACGCAACATCACAAGCGCCTCTCTGTCGTCTTTACCCTGCCTCCAGTCTCAGGACTGAAGACCACAACAACAACAACAAAGCCTAACTGGTCGTCAACTAACAGATTCTCAATTTTCTTTTTCATTATTCTGCAAATTACTCTTGTTGGCAGTTTAAATGCATGAGCTGTTAAGCTGAGCTGATGGTACGTTGCCAGTCTCATATATTCTACACAGCGACTTGAATAGACATTTGGATGCCACTTTCGCAGACGAATTTAGGAATTTCGACAGAATTTTATCCATCCCTTCTCTATTATTTGCTCTCAAGTCTCTCAACGCTCTTTTAAATTTTGACTCCAATACGGGAATCCGTATGTCTTCCATATCGACACCCACTTTTTCCCCTGTCACGTCGTCCGACAAGTCACCCACCTCATATAGGCCCTCAATGTACGCTTTTCACATACCCGTTCTCTCCTCTGTGTTTAACTGCGAAATTATCGGTGGCACTTTTAATGTTACCCCTTGCATTTAATTTCAACGAAGGTTGTTTTGACTTCTCTATATGCTGAAACAGCCATACCGACGATCATTTATTTTTCAATTTCTTCACAGTTTTTCTGCAGCCATTTAGCCTTGGATTTCCTGCACTTTCTATTCATTTCATTCCAAAGTGATTCGTGTTGCTGTATTCCTGTCTTTCGCTGGGCGTTTTTGTACTTCCTTGTTTCGTCAATTAAGTGAAGTGTTTCCTCTGTTGCCCAAGATTTTTTCCCAGTTACCTTCTTATGTTTGTCTGTCTAATGTCTGTAATTGCCCTTCTTAGAGACGTCCACCCTTCTTCAACTGAACTGCTTGCTCTGGTGTTCCTTACCGCGGTATCCACGTTCTTAGAGAATTTCAAACACCCCTCATCAGTCCTTAGTACTCGTACTTCAGTATCTAGCTTACTTCCACATTATTAAATTGTGATCTGAGTCTGTATCCACTCCTGGGTGCCTCTTACAGTCCAATATCTGATTTCGAAATTTCTATCTGACCGTGATACAATCCAGCTGGACTCTTCCCGTGTCGTAGGTTTTCTTTCCAAGTATGCCGCCTCCTCTTGTAATTCTTGAACAGAGTATTTGGTATTGCTAGCTGGGTACCCGTGGTCTAGGGGTAGCGTCTTTGGTTCATAATCAAAACGTCTTCGGTCCTGGGTTAGATCCCTGCCATTGCCTAAATTTTGATAAATAATCAGCATTGGCGGCCGAAGACTTCCGGCATAAGAAGTCAGCCTCATTCTGCCAACGGCCTTGTCAAAGAGGGCGGAGGAGCGGATAGAGGTTCAGGGCACTCTCTTGTCCTAGGGGTGGGAAACTGCCCCTAAAGTTGGAAGAATCAGCAATGATCAACGACATGAGGATGCAGAAGGCAATGGAAACCACTGCATTAAAGACACGTAACGTGTATCCACAGGACATGTGGCCTGTAATTGAAGAAGTGTCATGATGATCTCTCCATTGGCAACAAATTCCGGAATAGTCCCCCATTCGGATCTCCGGGAGGGGACTGCCAAGGGGGAGGTTACCATGAGAAAAGGATTGAATAATCTACGGAAGGATAACGTTCTACGAGTCGGGGCGTGGAATGTCAGCAGCTTGAACGTGGTAGGGAAACTAGAAAATCTGAAAAGGGAAATGCAAAGGCTCAATCTAGATATAGTAGGGGTCAGTGAAGTGAAGTGGAAGGAAGACAAGGATTTCTGGTCAGATGAGTATCGGGTAATATCAACAGCAGCAGAAAATGGTATAACAGGTGTAGGATTCGTTATGAATAGGAAGGTAGGGCAGAGGGTGTGTTACTGTGAACAGTTCAGTGACCGGGTTGTTCTAATCAGAATCGACAGCAGACCAACACCGACAACGATAGTTCAGGTATACATGCCGCCGTCGCAAGCTGAGATGAACAGATAGAGAAAGTGTATGAGGATATTGAAAGGGTAATGCAGTATGTAAAGGGGGACGAAAATCTAATAGTCATGGGCGACTGGAATGCAGTTGTAGGGGAAGGAGTAGAAGAAAAGGTTACAGGAGAATATGGGCTTGGGACAAGGAATGAAAGAGGAGAAAGACTAATTGAGTTCTGTAACAAGTTTCAGCTAGTAATAGCGAATACCCTGTTCAAGAATCACAAGAGGAGGAGGTATACTTGGAAAAGGCCGGGAGATACGGGAAGATTTCAATTAGATTACATCATGGTCAGACAGAGATTCCGAAATCAGATACTGGATTGTAAGGCGTACCCAGGAGCAGATAAGACTCAGATCACAATATAATAGTGATGAAGAGTAGGCTGAAGTTCAAGACATTAGTCAGGAAGAATCAGTACGCAAAGAAGTGGGATACGGAAGTACTAAGGAATGACGAGATACGTTTGAAGTTCTCTATCGCTATAGATACAGCAATAAGGAATAGCGCAGTAGGCAGTACAGTTGAAGAGGAATGGACATCTCTAAGAAGGGCCATCACAGAAGTTGTGAAGGAAAACATAAGTACAAAGAAGGTAGCTGCGAAGAAACCATGGGTAACAGAAGAAATGCTTCAGTTGATTGATGAAAGGAAGAAGTACAAACATGTTCCGGGAAAATCAGGAATACAGAAATACAAGTCGCTGAGGAATGAAATAAATAGGAAGTGCAGGGAAGCTAAAACGAAATGGCTGCAGGAAAAATGTGAAGACATCGAAAAAGATATGATTGTCGGAAGGACAGACTCAGCATACAGGAAAGTCAAAACAACCTTTGGTGACATTAAAAGCAACGGTGGTAACATTTAGAGTGCAACGGAAATTCCACTGTTAAATGCAGAGGAGAGAGCAGATAGGTGGAAAGAATACATTGAAAGCCTCTATGAGGGTGAAGATTTGTCTGATGTGATAGAAGAAGAAATAGGAGTCGATTTAGAAGAGATAGGGGATCCAGTATTAGAATCGGAATTCAGAAGAGCTTTGGAGGACTTACGGTCAAATAAGGCAGAAGGGATAGATAACATTCCATCAGAATTTCTAAAATCATAGGGGGGAAGTGGCAACAAAACGACTATTCACGTTGGTGTGTAGAATATATGAGCCTGGCGATATACCATCTGACTTTCGGAAAAGCATCATCCACACAATTCCGAAGACGGCAAGAGCTGGCAAGTGCGAGAATTATCGCACAATCAGCTTAACAGCTCATACATCGAAGCTGCTTACAAGAATAATATACAGAAGAATGGAAAAGAAAATTGAGAATGCGCTAGGTGACAATCAGTTTGCCTTTGGGAAAAGTAAAGGGACGAGAGAGGCAATTCTGACGTTACGGCTAATAATGGAAGCAAGGATAAAGAAAAATCAAGACACTTTCATAGGATTTGACGACCTGGAAAAAGCGTTCGACAATATAAAATGGTGCAAGCTGTTAGAGATTCTGAAAAAAAGTAGGGGTAAGCTATAGGGAGAGACGGGTCATATCTACATCTACATCTACATCTATACTCCGCGAGCCACCTTACGGTGTGTGGCGGAGGGTACTTATTGTACCACTATCTGATCCCCCCTTCCCTGTTCCATTCACGAATTGTGCGTGGGAAGAACGACTGCTTGTAAGTCTCCGTATTTGCTCTAATTTCTCGGATCTTTTCGTTGTGATCATTACGCGAGATATATGTGGGCGGTAGTAATATGTTGCCCATCTCTTCCCGGAATGTGCTCTCTCGTAATTTCGATAATAAACCTCTCCGTATTGCGTAACGCCTTTCTTGAAGTGTCCGCCACTGGAGCTTGTTCAGCATCTCCGTAACGCTCTCGCGCTGACTAAATGTTCCCATGACGAATCGCGCTGCTTTTCGCTGGATCATGTCTATCTCTTCTATTAATCCAACCTGGTAAGGGTCCCATACTGATGAGCAATACTCAAGAATCGGACGAACAAGCGTTTTGTAAGCTACTTCTTTCGTCGATGAGTCACATTTTCTTAGAATTCTTCCTATGAATCTCAACCTGGCGCCTGCTTTTCCCACTATTTGTTTTATGTGATCATTCCACTTCAGATCGCTCCGGATAGTAACTCCTAAGTATTTTACGGTCATTACCGCTTCCAATGATTTACCACCTATGGCATAATCGTACTGGAATGGATTTCTGCCCCTATGTATGCGCATTATATTACATTTATCTACGTTTAGTGAAAGCTGCCAGCTGTCGCACCATGCATTAATCCTCTGCAGGTCCTCCTGGAGTACGTACGAGTCTTCTGATGTTGCTACTTTCTTGTAGACAACCGTGTCATCCGCAAATAGCCTCACGGAGCTACCGATGTTGTCAACTAAGTCATTTATGTATATTGTAAACAATAAAGGTCCTATCACGCTTCCCTGCGGTACTCCCGAAATTACCTCTACATCTGCAGATTTTGAACCGTTAAGAATGACATGTTGTGTTCTTTCTTCTAGGAAATCCTGAATCCAATCACAAACCTGGTCCGATATTCCGTAAGCTCGTATTTTTTTCACTAAACGTAAGTGCGGAACCGTATCAAATGCCTTCCTGAAGTCCAGGAATACGGCATCAATCTGCTCGCCAGTGTCTACGGCACTGTGAATTTCTTGGGCAAATAGGGCGAGCTGAGTTTCACATGATCTCTGTTTGCGGAATCCATGTTGGTTATGATGAAGGAGATTTGTATTATCTAAGAACGTCATAATACGAGAACACAAAACATGTTCCATTATTCTACAACAGATTGACGTAAGCGAAATAGGCCTATAATTATTCGCATCTGATTTATGACCCTTCTTGAAAATGGGAACGACCTGCGCTTTCTTCCAGTCGCTAGGTACTTTACGTTCTTCCAGCGATCTACGATAAATTGCTGATAGAAAGGGGGCAAGTTCTTTAGCATAATCACTGTAGAATCTTAAGGGTATCTCGTCTGGTCCGGATGCTTTTCCGCTACTAAGTGATAGCAGTTGTTTTTCAATTCCGATATCGTTTATTTCAATATTTTCCATTTTGGCGTCCGTGCGACGGCTGAAGTCAGGGACCGTGTTACGATTTTCCGCAGTGAAACAGTTTCGGAACACTGAATTCAGTATTTCTGCCTTTCTTCGGTCGTCCTCTGTTTCGGTGACATCGTGGTCAACGAGTGACTGAATAGGGGATTTAGATCCGCTTACCGATTTTACATATGACCAAAACTTTTTAGGGTTCTTGTTTAGATTGTTTGCCAATGTTTTATGTTCGAATTCGTTGAATGCTTCTCTCATTGCTCTCTTTACGCTCTTTTTCGCTTCGTTCAGCTTTTCCTTATCAGCTATGATTCGACTACTCTTAAACCTATGATGAAGCTTTCTTTGTTTCCGTAGTACCTTTCGTACATGATTGTTATACCACGGTGGATCTTTCCCCTCGCTTTGGACCTTAGTCGGTACGAACTTATCTAAGGCGTACTGGACGATGTTTCTGATTTTTTTCCATTTTTGTTCCACATCCTCTTCCTCAGAAATGAACGTTTGATGGTGGTCACTCAGATATTCTGCGATTTGTGCCCTATCACTCTTGTTAAGCAAATATATTTTCCTTCCTTTCTTGGCATTTCTTATTACACTTGTAGTCATTGATGCAACCACTGACTTATGATCACTGATACCCTCTTCTACATTCACGGAGTCGAAAAGTTCCGGTCTATTTGCTGCTATGAGGTCTAAAACGTTAGCTTCACGAGTTGGTTCTCTAACTATCTGCTCGAAGTAATTCTCGGACAAGGCAGTCAGGATAATGTCACAAGAGTCTCTGTCCCTGGCTCCAGTTCTGATTGTGTGACTATCCCATTCTATACCTGGTAGATTGAAGTCTCCCCCTATTACAATAGTATGATCACGAAACTTCTTCACGACGTTCTGCAGGTTCTCTCTGAGGCGCTCAACTACTACGGTTGCTGATGCAGGTGGTCTATAGAAGCATTCGACTATCATATCTGACCCACCTTTGATACTTAACTTAACCCAGATTATTTCACATTCGCATTCGCTAATAACTTCACTGGATACTATATGTACAACAACCAAGAGGGAATAATAAGAGTGGACGGTCAAGAACGAAGTGCTCGTATTAAGAAGGGTGTAAGACAAGGCTGTAGCCTTTCGCCCCTACTCTTCAATCTGTACATCGAGGAAGCAATGAAGGAAATAAAAGAAAGGTTCAGGAGTGGAATTAAAATACAAGGTGAAAGGATATCAGTGATACGATTCGCTGATGACATTGCTATCCTGAGTGAAAGTGAAGAAGAATTAAATGATCTGCTGAACGGAATGAACAGTCTTATGAGTACACAGTATGGTTTGAGAGTAAATCGGAGAAAGACGAAGGTAATGAGAAGTAGTAGAAATGAGAACAGCGAGAAACTTAACATCTGGATTGATGGTCACGAAGTCAATGAAGTTAAGGAATACTGCTACCTAGGCAGTAAAATAACCAATGACGGACGGAGGAAACAGGACATCAAAAGCAGACTCGCTATCGCAAAAAAGGCATTTCTGGCCAAGAGAAGTCTACTAATATCAAATACCGACCTTAATTTGAGGAAGAAATTTCTGAGGATGTACGTCTGGAGTACAGCATTGTATGGTAGTGAAACATGGACTGTGGGAAAACCGGAACAGAAGAGAATCGAAGCATTTGAGATGCGGTGCTATAGACGAATGTTGAAAATTAGGTGGACTGATAAGGTAAGGAATGAGGAGGTTCTACGCAGAATCGGAGAGGAAAGGAATATGTGGAAAACACTGATAAGGAGAAGGGACAGGATGATAGGACATCTGCTAAGACATGAGGGAATGACTTCCATGGTACTAGTGGGAGCTGTAGAGGGAAAAAACTGTAGAGGAAGGCAGAGATTGGAATACGTCAAGCAAATAATTGAGGACGTAGGTTGCAAGTGCTACTCTGAGATGAAGAGGTTAGCACAGGAAAAGAATTCGTGGCGGGCCGCATCAAACCAGTCAGTAGACTGATGACCCAAAAAAAAAAAGCTGAAATTTATTGCAGGACCCCAATATTATTTCCCCTTTCCCATTCCTACTGAGAACCACGTATTCTCCCCTAATCCTTTCTTCTATTCTTCCCTCTACACCTCTCGTGTACTTTGTCTCTTCTGCTTGCAACGTCAGCATGTAAACTTGAACTGTCGTTGTCAGCTTTGTTTTGCTCTCGAATCTGATGAGAACAACCTTATCACTGAATGCTCACAGTAACTCACTCTCTGCCCTGCTTTCGTGTTCATATCTAATCATGTTCCCGTTCTACCTTTTTCTGCTGTTGTTGATGTTACCCTATATTCGCCTGACTTCAAATCTTTATCTTTCTTCTGCGTCAGTTCATTGACTCCCACTATATTTAGACTGAGCCTTTGCATTTATCTTTCCACATTTTCCAGCTTTCCTATTAAGTACAAACTTCTGGCATTCCAACCTCCGACTTCTTTGGTTATTCAGTCCTTTTCTCATGGTTACCTCCCCCTTGGCAAAACCCCTCCCAGAGGTTGGAATGAGGGACTAATCTGGTATCTTTCACTGATGGATAGATCGTCATCACACTCTTTCAGTCACAGGCCACATGTTCTGTGGATACGTATTACACGTCATTAATGCATTGTTTCCGTTTGCCTTTTGCATTCTCATTCCGTTGATCATTGCTGATTCTTCTTCCTCTTAGGGGCAGTTCTCATACCAAGGACAAGAGAGTGCCCTAAATCTCTATTCTTGCCTCCATGCTCTCTGACAGGCCCTTTGGCAGAATGAGGGTGGCGTTTCATGCCAAAAGTAAAATATGTAAATGTCATGTGAAAAGTCTTAGGCCGCCATTGGTGATGATTTTATTGAAATTCCGAACAGTGGCTGAGTTCTAACCCGGGGCCCAAAACGTTCTGATTAGTCGAAGGCGCTACTCTTAGACTACAATACCTCGTATCAACATAATTTTCTCAGTGCTCCTTGATGCCATAAATACATACAAATTCCCAAAAACCTCAATGAATATAGGATGGCTACGATATTATCGGCCCCGAAACCGCCTACCAGTCTCAAGATTATACAACAGCTGTGCAACGTAATAATGAGGATTTTATAATGCTTAGTAGTGAGTTCATATGTCCAAGTAGACTAACCAAGACCTCAATTGAAGAAACGAATAACTGTTGATCCAAAAGTCCCCATACCACTTACAGCAGGAGCCAAAGGCAGAACTGAATATCTGTGGGTTCCCTGGAAGCCAACAGATAATTTTTTTAGGACAAATATGCGGGACCTTCTTGATAATATTCTAATGTTACGCTCCTTTCATTCTCACTTGCTCAATGAAACGGCGATCTGATTTTACCAGACTTCTGTGAAGGTTATCTTTCACTTGGACTGCGTTTTGTGATATTGGCACGTTTCCAAATGACCTGTTTGTTTCCAGATAACGTTCTCACAGAATTCGTAAAACACTCTTAAGGAAAGTTTGTGAAACAAGGGTTATACTACCTGACCAAAAAAAACTGAAGCACCCAGTAAACATGGTAGTCGATTCACTGTAACTTCGTATACTTATGCACCATCGGATAGTATGTAAATCATTAGAGTTGCCACTCTGTGACAGGCAGAAAGACCAACAGGAAGCATCAGTGTTGTTATCAGTCCTGGTGATATATATAAGAGATGAGTGATCATAGTAAAGGTCACGGAAATGCCGCGCAAACGTATGAAACAGCGTAATTAGCACCTGACAGAGTTTGAAATTCATCTCCTTATGTGTTTCCATTTGGCCAGCTAGTCTATTCAAGCAGTATACAGATTTGGAGAGCGTTTGGAAGCGACAGAGGCCCGATGTTGGACCGCACGGGAACTTGAGGCCAGGCACACTCTTTCCTGTCGACTACATCTGATCGGTGTAAGGTAGAATCGCCGTGTTGTGCTCCAAGCACATCGTAAGGCCCTTCAGATCTGTGCCTGCCATCCAAGAACAAGTTATGGACTACCTGCAAAATTCTGTGTTATCCTGTATCAGTGGTCAGAGACCAGCAACAGCGAGACTAGGGAATTACTGTCCTGAGAGTAGGCTGCCATTAACATCCCAATAGGAAAGGTTTCGGTTGGAGTGGTGCTGTAACCAAGAAGCATGGTCTGTGTGCTGGCGCAAGATGTCGCCAGCACATGATCGGCAAAGATGTAGCGCGAAGATCGATAGTAGGCGCTGGATCAAGTGCGTCTATCATGAGGGAGGCCAGAGACACACCCGCAAGCAACATGCCGCCAACGCCCTCTCGACAACTGTATTTAGGCCGCCACTGACCGGAGGGCCTCACTTGAGTCACTACTCCAGTTTGGCGTCTGCCAGTTCAGTCACAGAGCGGCCTCAGTTCACATCACAGGTTACGACAGTATGTAGCGACCAGATTTGTGATTGCAGCAAGATTACCACCATTGTCTGCAAGAGGACTATTACTGATGAGCGTGTACCACAATACAGTTAAGTAAATACTTCCAGTACAAGTAAATAAACAACCACATTAATCCATGTGTGCATTTGTGTTGTAGAAAGAGGATACTGGCCATCCTCTTCCTTTCTTCCTTACGACACAAGGCTGAACAGTCCGCTTATGAATGGCATTGCATTGCGTTCAGCGATGAATCGTGGTTCTGCGCTACTCCTCATGACCATTGTCTTCGAGAATATCGGCGACTTTGGGTGATGTCGAATTCTTCCAGTGTTTTGGAGAGGCGGAGTGGTGTCACTCATTTAATGGTGTTACTCGTTTAATGAAAAAAGTAAGAGCATATGGACTATCTTGTGTGATTGGATTGAGGAGTTCCTAGATAACAGAACGCAGCAAAGGGAACTTCACAGCAAACATAAACACAGCCAAAGCCTTGCAGACAAACAAAAATAACGCGAAGCAAAATATAGTGTGAGGACGGCTATGCGAGGGGCGTTCAATGAATTCGAAAGTAAAGTTCTATGTACTGACTTGGCAGAAAATCTTAAGAAATTTTGGTCTTATGTCAAAGCGGTAGGTGGATCAAAACAAAATGTCCAGACACTCTGTGACCAAAATGGTACTGAAACAGAGGACAACAGACTAAAGGCCGAAATACTAAATGTCTTTTTCCAAAGCTGTTTCACAGAGGAAGACTGCACTGTAGTTCCTTCTCTAGATTGTCGCACAGATGACGAAGTGGTAGATATCGAAATAGACGACAGAGGGATAGAAAAACAATTAAAATCGCTCAAAAGAGGAAACGCCGCTGGACCTGATGGGATACCAGTTCGATTTTACACAGAGTACGCGAAGGAACTTGCCCCCCTTCTTGCAGCGGTGTACCGTAGGTCTCTAGAAGAGCGTAGCGTTCCAAAGGATTGGAAAAGGGCACAGGTCTTCCCCGTTTTCAAGAAGGGACGTCGAACAGATGTGCAGAACTATAGACCTACATCTCTAACGTCAATCAGTTGTAGAATTTTGGAACACGTATTATGTTCGAGTATAGTGACTTTTCTGGAGAGTAGAAATCAACTCTGTAGGAATCAGCATGGGTTTCGAAAAAGATGGTCGTGTGAAACTCAGCTCGCGCTATTCATCCACGAGACTCAGAGGGCCATAGACACGGGTTCACAGGTAGATGCCGTGTTTCTAGACTTCCGCAAGGCGTTCGATACAGTTCCCCACAGTCGTTTAATGAGAAACGTAAGAGCATATGGACTATCAGACCAATTGTGTGATTGGATTGAGGAGTTCCTAGATAACAGAACGCAGCATGTCATTCTCAATGGAGAGAAGTCTTCCGAAGTAAGAGTGATTTCAGGTGTGCCGCAGGGGAGTGTCATAGGACCGTTGCTATTCACAATATACATAAATGGCCTGGTGGATGACATCGGAAGTTCACTGTGGCTTTTTGCAGATGATGCTGTGGTGTATCGAGAGGTTGTAACAATGGAAAATTGTACTGAAATGCAGGAGGATCTGCAGCGAATTGACGCATGGTGCAGGGATTGGCAATTGAATCTCAATGTAGACA
The DNA here is from genome assembly GCF_021461395.2 of Schistocerca americana. Taxonomy (NCBI): domain Eukaryota; kingdom Metazoa; phylum Arthropoda; class Insecta; order Orthoptera; family Acrididae; genus Schistocerca; species Schistocerca americana. The sequence goes on along the minus strand of NC_060120.1, from coordinate 319,152,247 downwards.
AGTGTAATGTGCTGCGAATACATAGAAAGATAGATCCCTTATCATTTAGCTACAAAATAGCAGGTCAGCAACTGGAAACAGTTAATTCCATAAACTATCTGGGAGTACGCATTAGGAGTGATTGAAAATGGAATGATCATATAAAGTTGATCGTCGGTAAAGCAGATGACAGACTGAAATTCATTGGAAGAATCCTAAGGAAATGCAATCCGAAAACAAAGGAAGTAGGTTACAGTACGCTTGCTCGCCCACTGCTTGAATACTGCTCAGCAGTGTCAGATCCGTACCGGATAGGGTTGATAGAAGAGACAGAGAAGATCCAACGGAGAGCAGAGCGCTTCGTTACAGGATCATTTAGCAATCGCAAAAGCGTTACGGAGATGATAGATAAACTCCAGTGGAAGACTCTGCAGGAGAGACGCTCAGTAGCTCGGTATGGGCTTTTGTTGAAGTTTCGAGAACATACCTTAACCGAAGAGTCAAGCAGTATATTGCTCCCTCCTACGTATACCTCGCGAAGAGACCATGAGGATAAAATGAGAGAGATTAGAGCCCACACAGAAGCATACCGACAATCCTTCTTTCCACGAACAATACGAGACTGGAATAGAAGGGAGAACCGATAGAGGCACTCAGGGTACCCTCCGCCACACATCGTCATGTGGCTTGCGGAGTATGGATGTAGATGTAGATGTAGATGTAGATTGCGTTGCGGTATGGTAGCCATGGGGCTTGACTTCCGGTCACGGTTGGTAGTGACTGAGGGACTTTATGGCACAACGGCACGTCACAGACATCGTGGTCCTCATGTGTTACTTCTCATGCAATAGTATCATTTTTCAACAGAACAATTTTCATCTATACATGGTACTCGTTATTCAGAACTCTGGGATGTTGAGACGTACTATCATGGTCAGCAAGATCCCCAGATCTATCCCTGATAGAACACGTGTGGGACCAGCTCGGTCATCAACTGCGTTCCAATACTAGTATCCAATATACGAGGGCTGTCCAGAAAGTAAGTTCCGATCGTTCACGAAATGGAAAACACTGGGGAAATCTGGTAAAGCTTTGCACAGATGTGTTGGGCAGTGTCTCTAGTATGCCCGTCGACGTGTCGCGTCGCTCTTTTCAGTTTAGAGTGAACAGTGAGCACTTAAAGATGCGTGGGGAATAACGTCTCCCGCCAAGTATGAGGGCCTGGTTAGAGATTTCGCCTATGTCATGCACCCCACAAACACAAGTGACGAGCAGTTCCTTCTTCATGCCAATCCTCGGCCGCACACTGCAGGGCAATGAAGACGCTCCTGCAGCGTTTCCAATGAGAAGTGTTTGATCACTCACAATACAGTCCGTAATTGGCTCCCCCTGAGTCTCATCTCTGCTCACAAGAACAGCTGGCTGTGAAGACAAAATTTTTCCACAGACAACGAGCTGCGAACGAGTGCAGATAACTGGCCGAAAACACAGGCGGCTGTTTTCTATGACGATGTTATTGGAAAGTTGATACAACACTTCGACAACACTCGAAGTTGGAGCGGCGACTCTGTAGAGAAGCAGGTGTAAGGTGTACCTTATTGTTGCAAATAAAATGTTTCTGGTTTTCACTGTGGTTTCCTTTTCGTTCCATCGGAACTTACTTTCTGCATAACCCTCGTATCATGGACCAATTACAACAGTTGTGGGCCAGCTTGCACAACGAGAGGTTGCAAAGGGCTTATGACACGCTTTTCAAGCGAATCAGTGCATACGTCCTGGCGATAGGAAGAGCAAACGTCATGCTGATAAGTGTGCGCATACTGCCATGTTCTTCGTAAATGTCACTTGATTTTGTAATCGCTGCTGTAATACCGCATAACCTTTGAATCTGTGATGGTTCGTTGAGTTTCCCCCTCCCCTTCCGGATGCTTGACTTTTTGTCAGACAATGTACTTCAAAATTGCCATTTGTTGTTTATTAACTACCAATTTCGCTCTTGTTATCATCTTCAAGTATCGCAAAGAATTATTTGCAACAGCGTAGATGTCAACGTTTTTACTGTGGGGTCAGCCAAACACCATTCGAGTCTTTACGTATTGAACTGCGTTTATGATGGAATTACGTTGAGGGACAAGTATTGCTGATTAAAGTCGCACATTCTAAGCAGTTATACAATTTTAGCGAAGCTAAGTCGAATGTGCCGTTCTAGCATATTAGCATACAAATGTAAAACTGATACCCGAGTTAGCGACGAACTGACTTTTTCCCGTACGACCACTTCACGAGTGTATCGTGAATAACAGGAATCCTCTAAAACATCAGATCTCAGATATCGCTGCGACTGGAAAAAGGACCTGCAAGAACGGAACCAACGACGCCTGAATAGAATCATTCAAAGTGACAGAAGTACAACCCTTCCGAAAATTGCTGGAGATTTCAATGCTGGGCTATCGGCAAGTGTCAGCGTGCGAACCATTCAACGAAACATAATCGATATGAGCTTCCGGAGACTAAGGCCCAGTCGTCTGCCCTTGATGACTGCTTTCCTGGGCCTGCCAACACCGACATTGGACTGTTGATGGATGGAAACATGCTGCCTCCTCGGACGAATTTCGTTCCACATTGTATCGAGCAGATGGACGTCTACGGATATGGAAACAACCTCATGAATCCATGGACTCTGCATGTCAGCAGGGGACTGTTCAAGCTGGTGGAGGTTCTGTAATAGTATGGGGCGTGTGCAATTGGAGTGATATGGGACCCTTGATACGTCTAGATACGACTCTGTGACACGCACATAAGCATCCTGTCTGATCACCTGCAACCATTCATGTCCATTGTGGATTCCGACGAACTTGGGTAATTCCAGCAGTACATTGCGACACCCAAAATATCCAGAATTGCTATAGAGTGGCTCCAGGAAGACCACCAAACTCCCCAGACATGAAAATTATTGAGCATGTCTGGGATGCCTTGCAACGTGCTGCTCAGAAGAGATCTCCATGCCCTCGTGGTGTTACGGATTTATGGAGAGCCCTGCAGGATTCATGGTTTCATTTGCCTCCACCACTACTTCAGACATTAGTCGAGTGCATGCCACGTCGTGTTGCGATGCTTCTGCGTTCTCGCGGAGGCACTGTACGATATTAGGCAGGTTTACCAGTTTCTTTGGCTCTTCAGTGTATTTTATTTGAAGTCACTACACAAATGCTCCCATGTAGAGTACTGTAAATAATTTTGCGGTATATGAAGGCGATGAGACGATAGAAACTGCTAGCAGATAATTATTTATCAGTTACTAATTGCGGTTTTGAAATCTAACATTTTATTCAAATGCTTACGAGCTACAAGGCAACACCTGTACGTAATATATTGTGACAAATGTGTCAGTTGTCTTGGAGAAAATCCTCTGTACCACCAGACAGGTTAGTGTTGGTTATGGCGCAATATAAAAATTAGAAAATATATACTCCAAGCTGCTGAGGTCTTTGGTTGCAGCGCGAATTGTGAATCAATCGGTTTTTATTGAAAAGAAAGTAGACAATGATATTATTAAAATACTAACAGCATAACATGAGTTTCTCTCGCATTCGTTACAGATATTTTTACTGTAGCCACTGCTGTGATCGTTGGTAAGTCAGCACTGCGAAGAGAGACGGCTGCGATTGTTCCGCACGTCTGCTCAGGAGCACGCCGCCGTTTTTCAGGCTAGTAAGGACACTGTAAGCGAGGTTTCTTCGAACGGGACCCATTCTTCAACACCGTGTCCTTTTGTTGGAAGTGACTGCACCATTCCGAGCAACCGGTGTCACGGGAGATCGCGCGGGTATGTGTTACCCATTATTGACGTAATCAGTCTTTAGAAATGGTTTTACGCTGCCCATAATCTTTTCCTATATCATGCCATCTTTTATCATGCTATTTCTACGTCGTACATGCTCTTCAGCTTGTTTTGCATTTTCTAATCTTTGTCTGTCTTCACTGTTTTACGCCTCTACCGCGTCTCTCCAGTGCCAGGTGAACGAAACTTTGATGCTGCAGGAATGTCCCTCTAGCCTTTCCCTTCTTCTGGAAAATATCTTTCAGTGCAGATCTATCCTCGCCCATTTCTCTAGCACTCTTTCATTTCTTTCGTTACACGTCCACTTAACTTTCAACATTCTTAAGTGCTTCCAGTTCCTTCGCCTCCGGACTGCCTGTGGCCAACGTTTCTCTTCCATTTCGTGCTGTGCTCCAAACTCCCAGTTTCAGTTGTTTCTCACTTTCTTATCAATGTCTGATATCAGTAGGTCTCTTTTATTCAAGAAAGTTTCCCATCTTTGATACCATACTTACTTCGCCATGCTGTACAGTCTTGCTTCATAATAGATACAACAGTTAGTGCACTTCATCCACTCCTCTATCGTTCCGAAATTTGATGTTAAGCAAATCGTTGTTCTGCTTTCTTCTGTTCTTCATTATCTTTTTATGTGCACTGTTTATCCATAAGCCATGTTCTGTATCAGGTATAAAGTACATACTTTTAAAAGATCTTCCTTACATTTGACGAGAAGAAGTACGTCGGTCCGAAATTTGGCTTTGATATCAAGTTGCGATTTACTTTTATTCCTTTTGTGAAGTTTTTTTCAGTTTATTTATTGCTTCTTCGAATCAGAAGTGGAACAAGCGTGATAATACGCTGCAGTCCTGTTATAAATCCTTCTTATCGCGAGCTTACCGTTTTCGCTTTTCAACTTTGTTACTCCTATTTACGTTTTATAGATGTTGTACACTATTCGTGTGTCATTTGTGCCGTGAATTATCAGTTCACTGAACACATCCCTCCGCCCGGCATTTGGTGCCAGCACTTGTTATTCATTCCTGCCACAGCACAGAGCGTGCATATATGACAGTTTGCCGAACGCTGCGCCGAGGTGAGATGTGGAGTATGTGACGTGGGGATGGAGAGGTGGCTGAGTGAAGGAAGTGGCATCAACTTTGAGCCAGTGCCTGGGGAAGTGGACAGAAACCGGCAAGATTTCAAAGGAAGGAAGATTTGAGTTTAATGTCATGTCGAGGCGACAGCGGTCATAAGAGACGAAGCGCAATGATGGGATTACGAAAGGCTGGGGAAGAAAATCGGTCAAGCCCGTTTCAAAGGCACCTTCCCTACATTTGCCGTAAGCGATTTAGGGAAATCATAGAAAACTTAAATTGGGACGGCTAGATGGGGATTTGGACAGTCCTCGCGAAAGCGACTCCAGTGTCCTAACCACTACTTCACCTCACTCGGTACAAGAATCTGCTTTTTCTGTCAGGCCAGACGTGGCGCGTTGGCCAGCCTTGTTGACGTTCCGGCATGGCTGGCCCAGGGCGTCGGTCAGTGGTAGTGGGGCCAGGTAGGTACGGGGCGGTCACCATCACAGAGAGAGCTGCAACGGAGACGGTAGTATCATGGCGGCCAACAAGACAACTACCTAAGAGGGAAATCGACTGAACGAGGTGGGGCAGGATGTACATGCAGCAAAGCAGCGGCAGTGAGACAGTCAGGTGGCCTCGGCAGTTTGGATTTGCGGCGGCATCCTGTTAACACGGGGCATCGGTTCCAGGTTGGACGAGCGGACTGTGCTTGGCTTTGTTCATCCAGGGAATGCGCTGTCTGGATGCAGAAGTCATTAACTGTGGTGTATGTTAGGCTACGATGGATAAAGGAGAATGTGCCGGTTGTGGGCAGTACAAATCTTTGTAGTGTAGACAGCCTGGCTCGGTAATCCGAACTGAACACACACTGCTACTCTGACGAAGTCAGCGTGGGGCCTAGTGTATTAAACAACGAGAATTTGTATCTTATTGCTAATTGTGTTCAGTGAAATTTGTGATCTGTCCTTACTACTAACGTTCACTGATTTGCTATTCTCATTTACTGTGTGTGCGGCTGCTCCCGGCGGAGGTTCGAGTCCTCCCGCGGGCATGGTTGTGTGTGTTTGTCCTTAGGATAATTTAGGTTAAGTAGTGTGTAAGCTCAGGGACTGATAACCTTAGCAGTTAAGTCCCATAAGATTTCTCAGACATTTGAACATTTTTTTTTTTTTCGAACATTTACTGTGAGTGTTGTTGGTGGTTGGGTGGTGTGTTCTCTCATTTATTTTCTACTATCTTGTAAGCTGATTCTGTAGAGTATCGGCTTTTGGTGGAGTAGATTTTGAGATGCTATCTTCTGGGCTAAGATTCATCATAAATTGTCTTTCTTCGTCATCTTATTATTTTTGTGTTATTGTTCTGTACCCTATTATTGTGAAGTTGAAAAAATTCTAAGCGACATATGATTCTATCGTATGTTCTGTCGTGTTACATATTAAGCTTTGAATTTTAATAATCTGAGTACTGAATACTTTACTTATGTTCACTTCGTACAGTTGTTGAATTTGAACAATAATTATATTTAAAAATTGTTACGGATTTACACCCACACAACCCTCAGCCACTTTCCAATCCCAATCTACTAAAGATTGTGACCAAGGATTGTGATCATTCAGTTTCACCTTCATCTCACGTTCGCCTTCTGTAAGTAAGTCCGCAGATGAAAGGAGAACATTCCACACCGTTTTTTTTTTTTTTTGGTTCAGAATAACACTTGCAACCTACGTCCTCAATTATTTGCTGGATGTGTGGATCTAAGCACTATGGGACTTAACATCTGAGGTCATCAGTCCCCTAGACTTAGAACTATTTCAACCTAACTAACCTAAGGACATCACACACATCCATGCCTGAGGCAGGATTCTAACCTGCGACCGTAGCAGCAGTGCGGCTCTGGACTGAAGCGCCCAGAACCGCTCGGTCACAGCGGCCGGCGTTCGATGTATCACAGTCTCTGTCCTCCTCTACAGTTTTTACCGTTTTCCTTGTATTCGTATGTTGCTTTCTTCGTCGATTCTGCAGAGAACCTCCTCATTCCTTATGTTATCATTCCACCCGGTTTTTAGGACTTTTCTGTAGCACCATACCTCAAACGCTTATATTCTCTTCTGTTCCGGTTTTCCCACAGTCTATGTTTCATTACCATGCAATGCGGTGTTCCGAATGTTCATCATCAGAAATTTCTTCATCAAATTAAGGTCTGTTTTTGATGTCAGTAGAATTCTCTCGGCCAGGAATGCCCTCTTTATCTGTGCTGCTTTCATTTTTTTGTCCTCCTTACTTCATCCGTTATGCGTTATTTTGCCTCCATGGTAAGAGAATTGTTAACTTCGTCTACTTCGTGATCACCACTTTTGATGCTGAATTTCTCGCTATCCTCATTTCTGTTATTTTTCGTTGCTATCTTCTTTTTTCGTTTTACTCTCAATCCATATTCTGTATTCATTAGATTGTTCATTCCATTCAACAATTCTATATTCTGCAATTCTTCTCCAACTCCACTGAATATAGCCATTGCAGTAAAGAATCTTATGATTGCTATTCTTTCACATTGAATTTTAATCCCGCCCTTGAACCTTTCTGTTTATTTCCGACATTGTTTCATCAATGTATAAACTGAACACCCTTTTTAATCTGAGCACTTCGTTCTTGGTTTTCCGCTTTTATTCTTCCCTCTTGGCCCTTGTACTCATTGTAAATTATCCGTCGTTACGTATAGCGTAAACCCATTTTTTACAGAATTTCGAAATTGTTGCACCATTTTTCCATTACTGAGGGCGATATCAGAATTGTTTCTCTGGTACCTTATCCGTTTTGAAACCAAACTTATATTCCTTCAATATGCCTTCAATTGTTCTTTCTGTTCTTCTGCATATTGTTTATATGAATGAAGTTCACTGACCGAAATGATGTGAATACCATTAATGACTCCAAACCGCAAGATTGAATCAATGTATTTCTCAACTGAGAGAACTGATTAAATTTTCAATTGTTTTTCTGGTTGTCATAGAACGCGATGGTACCTAACAGTTACTGAAAACTGGTTACTCTCCTGAACAGCATCTCATACGAGTAAACCAGTCGCCGCTTTGACTGATATTGCTTGTATCTTAGGCTGTCAGTTCAGCATCGTGGGTCGGCGCAGCTTGCTCCAAGGAAGTCCACCTGCCGTTCTGGAATTTGAAAATGATCCTTAAGGATTGAAAATGGTCACTCTGATTAAAAGAAATTTGCGATCAAGACTGTTTTTAATTATATATATTTAATTACATTATATAAGATGGCTGATAATGTTTTCAAAAATTTTAATCACTTACACGACTGAAGTGTGCACATTTCTCCATACACGTCTTCCTTTTTTCAGAACTCCCCACGAAGTGTCCAGAATCGCCCCCTTGAGCCCTTCACTCGAAAAGTCCCAGCCTTCACTTGACTCCTGTAGTGTTCAGCTATTGTCTGATTTCCATTGGCTGAAGGCCGTCCCGACCAAAAATACACTACTGGCCATTAAAATTGCTACACCAAGAAGAAATGCAGATGATAAAAGGGTATTCATTGGACAAATATATTGTACTAGAACTGACATGTGATTACATCTTTACGCAATTTGAGCCCACGGATCCTGAGAAATCAGTACCGAGAACAACCATCTCTGGCCGTTATAACGGCCTTGATACGCCTGGGCATTGAGTCAAACAGAGCTTGGATGGCGTGTACAGGTACAGCTGCCCATGCAGCTTCAACACGATACCACAGTTCATGAAAAGTAGTGACTGGAGTATTGTGACGAGCCAGTTGCTCGGCCACCATTGACCAGACGTTTTCAATTGGTGAAAGATCTGGAGAATGTGCTGATCAGGGCAGCAGTCGTACATTTTCTGTACCCAGAAAGGCATGTACAGGACCTGCAACATGCAGTCGTGCATTATCCTGCTGAAATATAGGGTTTCACAGGGATCGAATGAAGGGAAAAGCCACGGGTCGTAACACATCTGAAATGTAACGTCCACTGTTCAAAGTGCCGTCAGTGCGAACAAGAGGTGACCGAGACGTGTAACCAATGGCACCCCATACCATCACGCAGGGTGATACGCCAGTATGGCGATGACGAATACACGCTTCCAATGTGCGTTCAACGTAATGTTGCCAAACACGGACGCGACCATTATGATGCTGTAAACAGAACCTGGATTCATCCTAAAAAATGACGTTTTGCCATTCGTGCACCCAGATTCGTCGTTGAGTACACCATTGCAGGCGCTCCTGTCTGTAATACAGCCTCAAGCGTAACCGCAGCCATGGTCTCCGAGCTGATAGTCCATGCTGCTGCAAACGTCGTCGAACTGTCCGTGCAGATGGTTGTTGTCTTGCAAACGTCCCCATCTGTTGACTGTGGGATGGAGACGTGGCTGCACGATCCGTTACAGCCATGCGGATAAGATGCCTGTCATCTCGACTGCTAGTGATACGAGGCCGTTGGGTTCCAGCACGGCGTTCCGTATTACCCTCCTGATCCCACCGATTCAATATTCTGCTAACAGTCATTGGATCTCGACCAACGCGAGCAGCAGTGTCGCAATACGATAAACCGCAGTCCCGATAGGCTACAATCCGACCTTTATCAAAGTCGGAAACGTGATGATAGGCATTTCTCCCCCTTACACGAGGCATCACAACAACGTTTCACCAGGCAACTCCGGTCAACTGCTGTTTGTGTATGAGAAATCGGTTGGAAACTTTCCTCATGTCAGCACGTTGTAGGTGTCGCCACCGGCGCCAACGTTCTGTGAATGCTCTGCAAAGCTAATCATTTGCATATCACAGCATCTTCTTCCTGTCGATTAAATTTCTCATCTGTAGCACGTCATCTTCGTGGTGTAGCAATTTTAATGGCCAGTAATGTACATCATCTGTAAGCTCTACTGACATGATCTGATTCATGTTGACCATTTTCCAGACTAAATTAATATAGCACAACAATATTTTAATAAGGAAATATCATAAACATTGGGTTGCACACATATCGTTTACAATAAGTATAAGTAATAAATGGTTCATAAATAAGTGACCATTCTTGCCCAAGTGTGCTTACGATAAATGACAACGGATTTTTCTTAAGTATTGTTAAAACCAATATTTATGCCTTCTTGACAGAAGCGTCTTTCGGTTCCCGTTTCAGTTGTCATGTCTGCTAACACATGCGGTTTATAACTTGTAAACTGGCACAATTTCTAATAGCACTTGCAATCAACATTTAAATAATGTTAACGACAAAATAGTAAACTGTTCTTTAAATAACTACACAAATGCGACAAAATGAGGTATTGATGCTGTGTTCATTTACTTTGTAATTGTGATGGTTATGGTGTTCTAACAATCATTTGCATAATGAAAAATATAAAAGGCGTCATAAACAAAGAAATAAAATAGATGCAGAAACCTAGCTTTCAGAGATGATAGTTATCTTGCAACGTTATCATTGCAGACAATGTTTGTTGAAATCACATGAAGCGATTAAAAATTGATACATCAGAGAGTCACTGTGAAAACGTTTATTTACAGTGAGATATTAACCTCTGTAGTTTTAAAGATATTGAGGTATTGTTGTGTGACTAGATGCACCTCATTCTTCTGAGATCACAGATGTTTTCAGATTTGCATTAATATTTGATGTGAGTTACTGTCAAATCTCATAGCGCTGCGACTTCGCCATCTTTCATCTTGCCTGATATCCCCCTCCCCACTTCTTGAAGCAATGTCTCCTATACAAAGGACTTGCGAGCTACAGCCGATCAAATTGCCAGAATTGGTATTTTCCCGTTTCTGGTGACGATACTAGTCTTTGCACATGGCTGGCCTGGAGCGGTCGCTGCGGACCACTCTGACCCTGAGTGTGCCAGAAATAACAGACAATTCAGGATAGCTAACCTGTATTAAAAAAAAAAAAGAGAGAGAGAGAGCGAGAGAGAAAACATATAGGGCTTTGTCCCGCCAAGAAGCTCACACTAGACTAACTCTGCGCCGACCATTTCCTAGTCATGGTCTTATGTAGCCATTCTAACTGGTCAACACGCTACTGGCAACGGGTTCTGCTATCACATATTTCCAGTCCCACTGTTTTCACTCCAAAGTCCGGGTGTGCGCAACAACTTCACCTTCGATGGATCCCACGCAGATGCTGGAGGCCACCATCCTTATTGAAGAAATTATTGTAGTTTGAACGTTATTTCAGGAGCCGTTTGTTCATCTTACAATACAGGTATTATTGAATATAATCTGATGCTAGTTTTCCAGAGTGTACACCGCTACATCTAATTTTAGGGATAACACAGACGCAGGCATGGCCTTCTGACGGTCCTTCAGAATATCGACTGTCTATATAAAGTAATGATAGTCGCAAATGCACTATACACTGTCACTCAGTTGTTAAGGGGTATACAAAATCGACGAAACGTAAGTGTGGTGTCGATAATGTGTACATTTAAACGTGGCCTAATTATACTGTGACATGTTGTTGTTGTTTTTGTCATCCCTAGGATTGGTTTGATGCCGCTCGCCGTTCCTGTTGCTTTGCAGCTGCCCTCTTGAGTTCAGCAGAGTTGCTGCATACCACATCAACAATCATATGCCTTATATACTCATACATTGCCTGATCGAAAGTATCCGAAAATCTGTCGGTGAAAATAATATGATTGTGTCCACCCTTCCGCTTGAACTCTGCTGCCGAAATTTTCAATGAGGTGTCGAATGTCTGTGGAGCAGCCCATTATTCTTCAAGAGTCCGCAGCTCGTAATCTTGCGGTAGCGTTCTCGCTTCCAGTGCGCGGGGTCCCGGTTTCGATTCCGGGCGGGGTTAGGTATTTTTCCTGCCTAGAGATGCCTGGGTTTCGTCTTCATCATCATCATTCACCCCCATTACGGTCGGAGGAAGCCAATGGCAAACCACCTCCACTAGGACCTTGCCTAGCACAGCGGTGCGGGTCTTCCGAATCGTCCCCTACGCTCCTCGAAGTATCGGACCTCATCATCATCATTCCTCAAGAGCCGAAACCACAGAAGGTAGTGACGTTGGACACCGCAGTCTGAAGTGAAGTCGATGTTATAACTCAAACAAAGGTGTTACACTGGGCTCCAGTCGGGACTCTGGGGAGACCAGTTCATTTCAGGGATGTTATTATCCACAAATCATTGCCCTACAGATGCTGCTGTATGAGAGGTTGCATTGCCATGATAATACATACTAGCCTAACTGTTTCTCTACTTTTCAATATACAACGCCTGTAAAACAAATTCATATCAGTCTGCATTTACTGTTTTCTTAAGAGGACACATCTTAACCACGAGAAACACCCGCATATCGTAAAACAACCTCCTCCTTACTTCATTGTTGGCACAACTCTTGGTGGCAGGTAACGTTCTCTACGCATTCGATCTTCCGTCCTTCCCATTGTCACAGGCTACAGCGCGATTCATCACTCCACTGTCCAGTGTCGCCGGTCTTTACACAACCGTAAGTATCGCTCGGCATTGACTACAGCAATATGTGGCTCATGTGGGGCTGATCGGCCATTGTACCCCATTCTTTTCAACTCCCTACGCGCAGCCGCTGTATTGGCTAGACTCTTTGGAACTTACGAGCGATCCTTTACGCTGATTTTATGTGATTTTTTTATAGTCACCCTCCGCAACGCTCGAAGGTCCATGTACCTCAGTACATGAGTTCTGTGCCTGGTCTTAGTTCAGCTGTGGTTGTTCCTTCGCGTTTCTACTCCACAATCACAACAGTTAACTTGTGCAGCTTTAGAAGAGCTGAAATGTCCCTGATGAATCTGTCAATCAGATGACATCCAATGAAATGAATGAAATGATCGTATGGCGTTGTTGGCCGGGAGGCCCAATGCGGGGCAGTTCGCCCGCCATATTATAAATTCTTTTAAATTCACGCCACTTCGGCGACTTGCGAGTCAACGATGATGATGAAATGATGATGAATGACACACAACACCCAGTCATCACGAGGCAGAGAATTTCAGCGTCAGCTCCACTGCACTCCCTGTAAAAGAATCTTAATACTAACTAAATTTAGTGGAAGGGGTTCAAGGCTTTCCTATTTTTAGTTTGCTGATAAAATAACGTCGAAAAAGCAGTTAAGTTTACCATTGGAAATTTTATTCTACTCACAAAACATTGTTTATAAATTGCACTACTGATAAAAGGAAATGTTTTAATACAGGATGATAAAAACCAACTGCGTTCAACAAAAATGTGAACGAATATTCCCTGAGTGGGTTTCCAAGTTCTACAATGGATCGAAGGATGACCTATGCCATATCGCATGTATAATATAGGTTTAAATTAAGTTTCACGAGAGAGAAAACTATCAAAATGGTCTACAGTGACCCTCAATTATCTTTAATTACTTATCTAACTTGTCGTAAATTACAGTAGCTGATGTGGCTTCTCAATAACTATATAACAGAAAAATCATGGCGTTTCAGATTTTTACTTCAAGTGGCAAATGTGAACACAATGATCTTTAATTGACGATCGACACTAGTATTACGCAAAAAGGGGGTGTAACAGATGAGACTTCTGCAGTTCTGAGTGAAGCTTTATGCGCTGTTATGCAGCATCGTGTGTGTTCATTACCTTGTCGGTGTTCGTCAGGGGGCGGCGGACAGCACAGCTCTGCTCACCTCGTCGTCTCGGAAGCAACTCTCTCCTAACTTCTCCTTACTACAATTTACCGAAATTGGTTTAAAAAAACTATCTGGCTGTGTTTCTATCTGACCAATCAGGGTCTCAATATTAACCTTAAGCTCCGCCTACAAAAATTCTGTCCATCCAATGAGAAACGTTGTACTTTTCGTGGTGGGGCAATGTTTTTAAAGTTTGCAACGTAACAGAGACGCGAAAAAGTCTCACGCTAAAACTTGCAGCTGGTGTGGTCCTTTTAGTGTTATCGTAAGATCCATACTGTTCTTCTGGAGGGCTCTATCTTTTAACATGGGCTGGGGGGTGGTCCTGACGTAACCGAGATGCGAAAATGTCTCACGCTAAAACTTGCGCCTGGGGTGGTCCTTTTAGTGTTATCGTAAGATCTATACTGTTCTTCTGGAGGGCTCTAGCTTTTAACATGGGCTGGGGGGTGGTCCTAGCGGTTAGCTGGCGAAGTGGGTGTCCGTCCCTTATCGTAGGGCCTTCAGCTTAACACGGTTCTGCTCTCTGCTTCTGTTCTCATTTCTCCCCTCGGAACTGCGTCTGTCTCATGGTGGGAAGGTATGACATGCATTTAGGAATTCTTGTGTTAGTCTGTGGTATTCCATTTTCTCACTCGTTACTCGTATTACTTTGGTTAATTTAATGTCACGATTTATTCGGAGCTATGTGACATACTACTGGATTTGCTTATCATGTCGGGGTTTTCATGGAAAGTGTTGGATTTGCCTGACACCTTACACACCTGCACCTATTTTTCTATTCCAATCCTTCAACTGCAGTTTCCAGCACCGAATCATCAACATCCATACCCAACATGCCATCGTATGGTGTGTGTTTGGGGGAGGGGTGGAGAGGGAGGAGGGTTAGTACACTGAAGAGCAAAAGAAACTGGTACACCTGCTTAATATCGCGTAGGGCCCCGGCGAGCACACAGAAGCGCCGCATCACGACGTGGCATGGACTCGATTAATGTCTGAAGTAGTGATGGAAGGTAATTGACACGATGAATCCTGCAGGGCTGTCCATAAATCCGGAAGAGTACAAGGGGGTGGACATCTCTTCTGAACAGCACGTTGCAACGCATCCTACATATGCTCAGTAATGTTCATGTCTGGGGAGTTTTGTGACCAATTCTCGACGTGTGGAGTGTCGCATTATCCTGATGGATTTCCCCAAGTCCGTCGGAATGCACAATGGACATGAATGGATGCATCTAATCAGACAGGATGATTACCTACGTGTCACTTGTCAGAGTGGTATCTAAACGTATCAGGGGTCTCATATCACTCCAAATGCAAACGCCTCACGCCATTATGGAGCCTCCACCCTGCTGACAAGCTGGGTCCATGGGATCGTGAGATTGTCTCCGTACCCGTACACGTCCATCCACTCAATACAATTTGAAACGACACTTATCCGAACAGGCAACATGTTTCCCGTCATCAACAGTCCAATGTCAGTTTGTCGTGCAGTCATCAACGGTACACGACTGGGCTTTCGGCTCGGAAAGCCCATATCCATGATGTTTATTAAATGCTTCATACGGTGACACTTGTTGATCACCCAGCACTGAAATCTGCAGCAATTTGCGGAAGATTTTCACTTCTGTACGTTGAATGTTTCTCTTCAGTCTGTTCTTGCAGGATCTTTTTCCGGTGGCAGCGAAGTTGGAGATTTGGTGTTTTACCGGATTCGTGATATTCACGGTACAATCGTGAAATAGTCGTACGAGAAAATCCCCACTTCACCACTGCCTCGGAGATGGTGTGTCCCATCGCTCGTGCACCACCTATAACACGACGTTCAAGCTTACTTCCATCTCGATAACCAGCCATTTTGGCAGTAGTAACCGATCTAACAACTGCGCCAGACATTTGTCTTATATATGCTGTGCCGGCCGCAGCGCCGTAGTCTGGCTGTTTACCTATCTCTGTTATTGGATACGCATGCCTATATCAGTTTCTTTGAGGCTTCCATGTATTTGGACAACCATTCTATATCTTCGTTTCGTTATGTCTCTTATTAGTTACTCTTTCTCGTTGGTTCGCTGCATAATAATTCCATTTGATCGAGAGTCTTCTGTATGGCTACATTTCAAACGTTTCCTAATCGTTTGGTTTGTGACTTCCCAATTATCCATGGTTCGCCCCCATACAGGACTCTGTTCTAAACACAACTTTTTCAGAATCTTGTTCTAGTGTCAGTGTTTATATTTTTGGATTTTAATAGGCGTTTCTATTTGTAGAACTGCGTTTTGCTTTCTTTTACCGTGATATCAAACACTGTTCATTTCATTGTCAGTTGTCTTTAAAATTTAGCGATCCATCATTTTCATCTGCTGCACGAACCATTACCTTGGTTTTCTTTCTGTTTGCGTGCATATTACAGCCATCAGATAGAAAACTTTCTATTTCATTCAGCATACAGTTTCAGTTTGCCTTAGACGACTACTGATGACGTCATTTTATTTAATGTATTCTTTCGTTCCGTAGTTACCTCTATATTCTTGGAGCTGTGTATGCAACTAAAGGAAAGGCTTTTTGTTTTGTGCTATACACGTTACGCTTCTTTTTATATGTGAAGCAACCTTAATGGCTTCTAACATATTTTATTTCATGTACATAATAATTGTGTTTTATAATGATTACATATATCTTACTATATTAAGATGTTTTTGTTATTGTGTTGGTGGTACGCGAGAAACAGCTATTCTAGAGCAAGTTCTGAAGGGTAAACTTACTGTTTGGTTCCACTCACGATTTTGCGATTTACTGGAGTTATATTAACTTGGCCTGCGTGTATTGAGGTGTGGAAATTGTTAGAATGAGCTATTCCAACAGAAAACTCCTGCGTTACAGGAAGAGTTTGACATACAAATAGCCATTGCAGTGAACAAGGAAGTAAGAAATGACCTTATCAACACAAGTAACAACTCACTGATCAATTTAGACACTAAAAATCTTACAGAGATGTAGAACATGACCAGACGAAAAGATAACTCAATCTACCACAAAACCCACCCACACACACACACACACACACACACACACACACACAGATTCACACACACACACACACACACACACACACACACACACACACATACATACACACACACACACACACACAATAAACGAACGAAAATTAGAGTACATACAGACACGTCGACGATAACAAAAGACGAACAAAAAAACACACGGCGACAGTGGGCAGTGGGCAACGCTATGTGCAGTACTGGAGGGCATGAAGGCATCCCACGGAATATACTTCACAAATAAAAAAAAGCTTAACTCGTATGTCACAAGGCAAATAGGATTTCATTTAGTTTCATAGATGGACCACATCTGCAAGACCATTATTATGTTTCAGCAGACCATATCATGCTGATTATCTCTTCGTTGTCTCAACAACTCCCGTATCGACGTTACCTTTCACTTTTCTCATTGGTTTTTCTATGCAAATATTGTCTATTGATCGTGACAAAGAGCTATCCAACGTTACGTAATCCTTTATTTTGGCCTCCTATACAATTTCTACAAGTCATAGTCAGAATACGTTACGAAGAGGTATAGGTACGCAATATACAGGGAAGCCTATGTGGGCAATGGATTGCCCCTGTTGCATCTGATGTCCTTTTGCTGGTGGCGTGACCTTAAAGGATGCACAACAGCCCCCTACACTGTTGTGAGGTTGTCTCGTCTGCAGCATCTCCCTTCTTCCTTTTCTCCCTGTTGCTGCACAAGTGCCTTCTGGAGATCCGCGATGGTCCAACATGGTAACCGATCTAACACATCCGTCTCGCTACACGTTGCGCTTGTGTGAGGGGAATGCATCTGGGGGCTCGCAAGCGTACAGGGTAATCTCTCGAAGCCAGTGATGTACAGTAAGATGGTAGATGCGCGGCCCAAAGCCTGTCACGGGGTCTCCAGCCAGAATCGGTGCTGTCCTGATTGTGAGTTGTCGGGCTTGTAAGACAAGATAACGTCCCTCGCGCTGGTTTGCACTACGTGGCCAACTTTGCCCCCCCGGACATTGAATATTTCATCCCTCCTGCAATCTTCTCCACAAATGTGATATGACACTACCTTTCAGTCCAACCAGAATGGATGAGGTCTGTTTCTAATCTGCCACTGATGGGAATACAAGGTGTCACATTTCTTCCTTACGAACTACGCTCAGGAGTCTTCTTCCGAAGTCACCTGTTCAAGAGGACCATTGCAAACCCAACAGGCGGTTTCGTACTGGCGTATCATATGCGCGATATATTTTCATGTCTTCAGTCACATTTCAGTACGCACAGTGTCGCCATGATGTGAAGGTCGAAGATCCTTTAACTTGTGATATGACAGTATTTTAAATTCAGTGGTTGTTCTGAGCCCATCATAACCTTCGTGAGTTGCCATAGTTCTGTTAGACGTCTGTAGGGACTGCCTGATCGTCGTAACTCCAGAGGATGGCAGTAAAGCATAGTTCGCTCCGCTCTCTTTGCCCAGAGGAATTCCTGAAAATAAGTTATTAAATCGCAGTCAAGCGTTCATAAACTTTGTATTAGAAGTCGATCTTCTTCACAGAATTAGACGCTTCAAACAAGCTCCACACTATTCGTCAAGGCCATAATTATTACATTCTCTTGCCCACGAAAGTACACAGCAAACTGCAATTACAGGCACAGCGCTATGAACGTTTAGACTACAGTCGGCAAATTTCTCTGTTTATCAAGTCTCTGAGGATCATTAACTCAAATAAACTCTTCCTGGTTACTAAGTCACTTCTTTTTTCCTGTTCTTTGTTTCTTTTGCCGCTACATCATTATCATCTCCTCCAACGCTTCTTCACAAACTCCTCTTCTTCAAGGGTCCGCGAGCATCCTGCAGAACTTATGAGGAGGATCAACAGTGAGATTGAAACGATTAATCAGTGAAAAATAAGAAGAAAATGATAGGCCTGAAAGCATGTAATATTTCAGTAGACTCTACTGTTTGTGGCTGGCTACGCTTTACACCTAATTACGTAAAACTCTCTTCAACGGTCAATGTATCTAACGCTCTGCAAAGAAACTGCATATATTAGAATACATCCTTTCTGTTTCTTAGAATAATATATGATAGTTTTCTGTTAGAGATATTTTCGATCAAATAATGTTACGGCTGCTTAAGAGATTCAAAAGTAAATCAAGTGGGAGAAGTGTTAGGAAGCGCAATAATATATCAAGCGCATATCAAAAAGTTGCAGTAGACACATTAAAAATATTGGTGTGACTACGAAGTGAGGTCAAATATTATGGGTAAAGCTATATATGGTAGGCAGGCCGGCTCTGATGAAAGATTTTTTCAGTCAAATTACAGGCTAAAGCTAAAGAAGTTTGGAATTGTTCGTTTGGAGCACAGCGCAACACGGACAGGTAAACGTGGGTGACAGGAAGATCAGAAAAGGATAATTTAGAAGTACTCATACTTTTGTGGAAGAATGTGAACTTGGAAGTTAGTGATAAAGCAAGAGACTAAATTAAGTTACATTAATTCGAATGGACGAGTGCAGATATCCGGCGAACATGCGAATGGAAGCAGGAACTTAGTGGTGACACTCGAGGTAAGAGATCCCGGGTCTGATCAGCTGACAGAGGACAGAATGATAGAGCAGTAGTAGCAGATAATGAGTACTGGAATATACTGAACAGATTTTTCCAAAATTTTGGTGTTGCAGTCAAGATTTTAATGAGAAGTAGAGACAAATGAAGGATGGTATCAAACAGTACACATTAGACGCTTTCACTAAGCAAGCTGAACGATTTAATTCTCTTGCAGCACTGAAGACTGACGCAGCTGTAATTTCATTGCTACCATTTTATTTTGAGTTCGTAAATGCGTAGCTTCAATCTTATGCATTTCTATGATGATGATGAAAACGGTCAGTGGTGATTGTGATAAGCATGTGTATCAATTTACGATAAGGAATGTAGACATCGAACATCAAAGCCGCGAGTTATAAGTCACAATGAAATAAAATCAAATTTACCGGTGATCCGCTGACGATAACAAAATAAATTAAAATGCAAATTTTCCAGTTATCTTACATATTATGCACGGCTTTAAAAAGGTACTGTATTAACAACAGTCGTCATGGTGCATGGAGGAATGACGTTGGAGAAAAAGGTTCAATTTATCTGTTCAGACAATTCAGGCGTTGTTCGAACACTGTCACGGGCAACGAGAATTCTTGCCAGATCGTCAGCTTCGACAGGTTTCCCGGATACAAGAGATTAAGCAGGATACCCCACCCCTATGCTCTTCTCGGGAAAAGTCTGGCGCAGTCTGCACGAGCAAGGAGTGCAAACTAAGCTGAGGTTGCACCATGTTGAAACCACATACGAAGGCGTTCGGAAAAGTAACGCCTCCGAATTTCTTATGGAAAAATTGCTAGAGCTTTGTAAATGAAACAAACAGTATAAACATTCTACATCTTTATTCTTCATGTCTACACATTTATTTCTCATCATAATGACCTTGGTGAAGAGCACATTTCTCCCAACTGAAGACCAGTTTGCTGATACCATCGCTGTAGAAGTTTGACATTTTTTACGGAGCCACATCATCCTACGTGAACCGTGTCATCACTGTCAAAGTCCTTGAAGGTGTTCTTTAAGTTTTGGAAATAGATGAAAATCGGTTAGAGCCAAGTCGGCACTGTATGGAGGATGACCGAAGATAGTGAATCCAAGACGTCGGATTGTTGATGTTTCCAGCACTCCTGGGTGGTCTGCCATTGCCATACTCAAGGGGACGGTATTCCATGTGTGGACGAATAGTTATGTTGCACTCCGCCATGCTACACGCTAAAATTCGGAGCCCTCCTAACGGCAGGGTATTGCAAATTGCGTCAGCGTAAGGGGAAAGTCGGCCGAGTAATGTGTACGACATGTAATACCTCAACCGATATTGAGAAAAGAATAAAAAATTAGGGGGCGGTACCTTTCACCACGCCTTCGTATGTGCACAAAGATCGAGT